>NC_069073.1:59035583-60285583 GCF_025698485.1 Gossypium arboreum | reverse complement strand
TTAATGCAGATCTAGGGAGTACATGACCAAGGAAAGCTATTAAGGATTGGTGTTCAAGGTAAGGTTAAGTGAGGTTTTGGTTTTTGGATAGAATATGGATTAAGCATACGATTAATGGAAGGGTAATATCGTTGTAGGTTGGTGACTAAGGGCATCGCGGCACGCTTGCTTACCAGGTGTGTACATACACTGTACACACACTATGAATCGGCAAAAGCCAAAATTCCAAAATGCCAAAAAGTTGAAATACCAAAAAGCCAAAAGTTTGGCTTCGGTAGTCTCCCGAGTGCGCAAACACTCATAAGGGGTGACCAATAGATTGCCTAAGACCCACGGGTGATTCTATGGACTTGGGTTGTGATTTGGCCATACGGGCCAGAATGGGCTAAATGGGCCCGATGGGCTGTTAGGCCCATAATAGGCAAAAGCTGAATAATGATGCTATGTGATAGGATTTTGTATGTGAGCATGGATATGGATGTAACTGGGCCTAACGGACCATATAAATGTGATTTGGCCCTAATGGGCCATATACAGGTGGTTTGGGCCTAATGGGCCATAGGAATATGATTGGGCATAATGGGCCAGATACAAGTATGTGAATTTGTTTGGGTGTTGTAAGGGCTTTTGGGCCTAGTATTTGATAACTACATAAGACTTAATTAATATATTGCGACTGTGGACAAGTCAAAGGGTTAAGGTGTGGCAACGGGTATTTGCATGTCTAGGACTAGATCTAGGGAGAGCTTGGTACTTAAGCGGTCTTAATGACCCACCTCCTCTTCTTTGGAATCCTACCTGGTGCATAGTATTTGTTCATCTTAGCTTGCAGGACTTGTTCATGGGCCAAGGTAAGTGAAAACCGTAATTAAGCGAAAATTGCCGAAATGCCCCTAAGGGCGAGAATGACTAGAATACCCCTAGGTTTTGAATGTAAGTTTTATGGATGTGACATGCATACATATGACGTTCTGCTTAGGTTCCATATGGGGTGGGAACCATGGAACGGAGGAAGTATATGAGGATCGCTTGGTTGTCTGACAGTCGTGGATCCACCGACGACTTTTAAAGCCCAATATGTAAATGAAGGTAGTTCCGCAACCTGGCTACCATTGGTATGTGGGCTGGCTGGGTCGATATTTATATCCCTACATGGTTTGACGGGGGACAGAGCTGGTGTGTAGCGGATGGATAATTTGGATGGGATTGCATTGCATGTTTGATGGTTTCTCTTTGAATGCTTGTTTTTCATCGAGGGTTGTACACACTGAGTTTGCGAAAACTCACCCCCCTTTTTATTTAATTTTCAGGTGATGCTTAGTAGAAGGTTCGATGTTTGGAGGGACTTTGGGTGGCCGGTTAGCATGATAATTCAGACTTGGGTTTTTTTTTTACGCATTTAAGTTTTTATTTCTTTTTAAGTATGTTCAGACCAGATTATAATAAGGTTTTCATTATGTTATTATTACTTGAATTGTTATTATTATTTTCATTGTAATTACAAGGAGTTGAACATGGATTTCTTAAATTATGGTATGTTTTCTATGTTTCTACAACTAAGTATTTTTTTTTAAAAATCAAATGTTTTAAATAAGGCTTTCGTAACTGAAAGGTTTTTTTTTTAGTTAATTAGGGTTTCTTTTATTTTAAGAAGGGTTTTCAATGAAAACACGGATTTCGCTAAAACACTTCAATGTGACACGCCAAATTCGGCCATAACATCCGGGTCGGGTTTGGGGTGTTACATATGCATACCATTTCAGCCACTTTTATGCCAAAACATTCATCGTTTATATCATAACAATATCAACCATTTTCCTACTTATAAACCTTACCAATTCATGCCAACATAAGATAAGATCATACCAAAACATTTCCTTCAATACATCATTCAATCTCAAACTAAACTTACCAAAACTTACCTACTATAACATACCACAATTGCATATTAACATCACATACCATAAGCCATTATCAATTATGAGTTTAAACACCAACTAGCCAAATCACATGGCTAAGTATATACATCACAAAACATGATCTCACAGCCACTAGCCTATACAGGCCATACTTTAAAAAATATACATTTTCAAAAGTACCAAACTGAGGTTCGACAGTGTGGTGACGATCTTTGACGATCCCCGAGCTTGCAGTAGCATCGATATCTATAAAAAAATGCAAACATACACAAAATAAGCTTTCAAAAGCTTAGTAAGCTCGTACCAAAAACATCAACAGTACATAAAATGTGAAACCTCAACACATAAATACTTATATATTCTCAACGCATTCATCAAGTCCATAAAAACATCATCCATATGTTTATACCAAATTCAATAAACTTTTTATGCATTATACCATCTACCACAATGGTATTATACTTACCTGAACATTCCCGTATTTATTTCCTTTCATTCTCACCTCTTGTTCGGATATTTTAAAATTTTCTAAAGATCACCAATGCTTTAATCATCCGTACACTTGGTGCTTTTAAGGTTAGCCCAAGCTATAATAATTCCGCACACTTAGTGCCATCTCAATTAATTGAATCTATTTTGGTTTTGCACACTTAGTGCCTCGTATATTCGAAGCTAGCTTAAATCAGACACATAGTGCTGAATACCTTTGGCTTATCAACTTTTTCATCCAAATAAAACATATGTACAATCTAGGTATAATCAAAACAAAAAAATATACTTATAACATCATGTTTTACGTACGAACTTATCTCGTACTCTGAATTGTCGACTCGGACTATTTACTCTACAATCTTCGACTTCCCTCTTTCTAAGTCTGAATTCCCCTATTCTTAATCTATATGTATTAAAAATTAACCTTTTTATTCACTAAATCATTCAAAAAAAATCCATAGACACATATTTAGGGCATTTTGCAAACTAGCCCTCACAATTTCACATTTCGAGACTTTAGTCCCTAATTCACAAAATCACAAAATACACATAATTTGCTTGTACACAAGCTTAGTCAAATTTTCATAGCTCTCATATCAGTCCACACATTTCATTGATTTCACATTTTAGTCCCTCAAAATATCATTTTCACAATTTAGCCCATTTTACTCAAAATCACCAAAAATTCAAAGACAACATATGTTAACACAAAACATATCTTTCATAATTCATCAACTAACATCAAAAAGCTCATAGTTTCATCAATGGAATTTCTCAAAATCATCAACACATTCAAAAATTGAGACATGGGCTAGATAGTACTTGAAGCAACTATTACAAAAATGTAGAAATTATAAAAAACCGAACAAAACTCATACCTTAATCAAGGAATGAAATGGCCGAACCCTAGGTGTTCTTTTTCTTTTATTTTCTTTGCCATTTTCGACTATGGAACATGAATAAGATCCAATTTATTGCTTTGGTTTTATTAAACATATATATTAGTTCATCATTTACCATTTTGCTCTTAGGTTTATAACATTTAAAACATTAATAACAAGGCCATTAATGTCCATTCATAAGTTCAATGGTCAAATAATAACATATGGTCCATTCATAAGTTTAATGGTCAAATAACAACATAAGGACCTCTCATTTAATAAGCCAAGTCAAATAGGCACTTTTAACAAACAGCAGGCAACTTTTACATTTTACACGATTAGGTCCTATTATCAAATATAGCATACAATAACCAAATTTTTATACGAAATTTTAACACATGCTAATTCAAATATCATAAGCATGGAAAATAATATTTAAACATTTTTCTGACTGGGATTTGTGGTCGCAAAACTACTATTCTAACTAGGATCTAAATGCGACTGTTACAATTCTCATTCTTAGAGATTTTCGTGCACGAAAATCTTACCATTGAACAGATTCAGATATTGCTGTCTCATAGAATCTTCAGGGTCCCACTTGGCCTATTCAATACCGTGTCGATGCCATATCACTTTTACAAACAAAATTTTCTTATTTCCAGCTCTTTAACCTTGTGAGCTAAAATACGGATTGGCTTTTCTTCGTAAGTTATATCAGACTGAATTTCTATCTCAGACTGAGGAATCACATGTGAAGGATCAGATCTGTATCGTCGAAGCATTGACACATGAAACAAATTATGAATCTTTTCTAACTCTGGTGGCAGTAACAATCTATAAGCTACTGGCCCAATACGCTCGATAATCTCAGATGGCCCGATGAA
Source organism: Gossypium arboreum (assembly GCF_025698485.1). NCBI lineage: Eukaryota > Viridiplantae > Streptophyta > Magnoliopsida > Malvales > Malvaceae > Gossypium > Gossypium arboreum. Next base: position 60,281,407 of record NC_069073.1, on the reverse strand, counting down.
CCTCAGACTCAATTTGCCTTTTCTACCAAACTTGTAACACCCCAAACCCGAGACCATCGCCGGTGTCGGACCCGAGGGTTAACAAACCAAGTTCACATGTTTTTGCCCACCAATTTGACATTTCCAGTCAGGCTGGAAAACTGCGTCACTGTCGCCTTAAAAATCATATCTCGAGTTTCAAAACTCGGAAACTGGTTTCGTAAATTTTCCCTGAATTTAGACTCATATATCCATCCATGGATTTATTTTTAGGATTTTGGTCGGGCCAATTGGTACAGTTTATTAGTTAAAGTTACCCCTGTTACAGGGATCGACTGCTCTGACCTTCGCGCGGTATAACTTGAATATCTCTCTGTACAGGGCTTTAATGCTGGTGTCGTTTGTTTCTAATGAAACTAGACTCAAAATGGAATCTGTACATATAAGGTATATCTCCTAATTCTTTTTGGATAATTTATAGTGAATTTTTAAAGTTGCGACAGGGAACCCAGAAACCATTCTGGCCCTGTCTCACAATAGCTTTAATATCTCTTAACCTGTAACTCCTATGACCGTTTCGTTTCTTCCATATGAAAATAGACTCATCAAGGTTCATTTACATAGCTTATTCACTATCTAATTCCATTCCTATGAATTTTGGTGATTTTTCACATTCATGCCACTGCAGCTGGCAGCATCTGTTTTAAGATAGGACTTACCTATTTGGTGGTCTCCATGATTCAACTAGCCTTACCATACATAGGTTCATATATGATCATTTTAACCATGCCAATGGCTGATCATATGACCAACATTCCCATTTCCAAGCCATAGCCACATCATGACACAAAATATATACATACAACCCACAATTAGTCTAAGTTCATGCTTCCCTTTTCGAGCCATTTTCGCACGGCCGTACATACTTACATTACAACATATTTAACAAACAAGGGGTAGTCCTATACATGCCATCTCAAGTTCAACCAAAATTTATACCAAAATGGAGGCTTGATAGTGTGGATGACTTGACTTCAACGATCCCAAATCCGATTGCCTCGGCGAAATCTAGAAAACTAAGAGCCAAAGCAACGGGTAAGCATTTTTATGCTTAGTAAGTCTCAAGGAATATAATGAACTATAATTTACAGCAATACATTCACATAGCCAAATGCATCATTTCATTAATACACATTCTTACTTCATACTTCATCATTATATAAGTTCGCAAAGCATCAATCAATTCAATAACTGAAATTCATTAGTCGATTGAGCGAATGTTGCTCAAACACGTCGACTTTCCAATGCACATATAACGTACCTTATCCTTTGGGCTTTCCGAGTGTACTAATTAAATTCATTTCGCAACCAACACTCACCTCCAGCCCAAGATTCTTCGAATATAACCGGATTTAATCACGTGCACAAATGCCTTCGGTCTTAGCCGGATAGAATAACTTCATACGAATGCCTTCGGCCTTAGCCCGGATATAGCCACTAGCACAATTGCCTTGGTCTTAACCGGATATAATTTCCAGCATAGTTGTCTTGGGCTTAGCCCGGATATCATTCAATTTCTCATGCACACATACATCAATAATCATTGGACATACATATTTCATTTTTGTTACTAAGGCTCAAACACAATTATAATCATTAGCATATTCGCCTTGGGACTTAGCCGGGTGGAATTCAAATACTCATACACACATAATCAATAATCATACACATCCATATTTCATCTCACATAATTCAAGTAAGGTCACTTCTTGAGGACTTACCTCGGATGTTGTCGAACGGCTTTTTCGGCTATTCGATCACCTTTTCCTTCCCTTGTCCAATTGTGGCCCTCTTAGCTCTTGAGCTAATTCAAACAAATTCAATTTATTAAAACCTCATTGTGCTTGCTTATGGCGAATATGACAAGGATTTTAAATGGTCATATGGCCACTCTTTAGCTTGAATACACAATGGTCATGCACATTTTATACTACATCAAGCAATTCAATACAATTTATTTGAGCATCAAGGAAATGCTAAGGCCTTCAATAGGCTACCCAAGGCGAATATTCATGTACATGTTGGGGTCAATTTTGCACTTAATACCTCACAAAAACAGCATGCAATCTACTAATTAATGCTTTGCACATTGTGGGCCAAAACTTATAATATAGCATCAAGCACTTATATGTGTGCTAGGCGAATTGTGCTTGCAATTTCACAAGCATTCTTCCACATTTTCTTCTTTAAATCAATATATTCATCACTTAGTTCATAACCAAACATAATGTGCAATCATATATATGCATATATGAGCATGGCGAATTTTCAAGGTGTCCATAGCCATCCAAAACACAAATTTTAACTAACATGCAAGAAGCATGAATCATGCTCAAGAATGCATCATGGCGAATATGACAATCAAGCTCCTTTTCAACTTTAATCATGATAAAACAAAGAGAAAACTCAAAATCTTACTCATGAATAGAAAATCCATCATTGCATGCATCATCATCAAGCTTCACACTTAGCATGCAATGGCTTTATCACCATAACAACTTTGCCCAAATACCATTTCCATGGCATAACAAAGATTTGAGCCATGGCTAACATGCACATCAAGTTAGTAACCAAGTCATGCATGAAACTCCAAACACAACCTCATACATACCTTAATCTTGGTACAAGTATGGCCAAATCTCCTTCTAGTTCTCTTCTAAACCAAAATGGAGCAAAATCCTTTCTTCCTTCTTATGATTTTCGCCAAAAGATGAGAAAGGATGAACAAATTTTTGTTTTCTCTTCTTGGTTGCACGGCAATGGGGGAAATGCTACTCTCACACACATTTTTTTTTCATTCTTTTCTTACCCATGCTTATTTGTTTATGATTTCTCCTAATGCCCAACAAAACATGTTCCATGACATGTTTAGCCCATATCACTTTGTCATGGCGGCCATCACTTGTAAAAAAGGAAATTTGACATGCAAGTCCATTATTTTGCATGCATGCTTTAATTAGTCATCACATATTTCCCTATCGTACTTTCAAAGTTCACTACTAAGTCCTTTCTTATAAATTAGCACCTAATTAATAAAAATCGAGACACGAAATATTTACGCATACCAATTCCACATACAATAAGCACGGAATATAACACTTAATTATTCTTGTGACTCGGTTTCGTGGTCCCAAACCACTCTCGACTAGGGTCACATTCGGTGTCACAACTCTCCCCGCTCAAGAGATTTTCGTCCCGAAAAGCTTACGGTAAATAGGTTCGGATATCGCTCTCTCATAGAGTTCTCGGTCTCCCAAGTAGCTTCTTCTATCCCGTGCTTTAGCCATAACACTTTCACTAGCGGAACCCGCTTGTTTCGCAACTCTTTCACTTCTCGTGATAGGATACGAATTGGTTCTTCCTCATAACTCATATTAGCTTGAATTTCAATTTCTGATGGACTAATCACGTGCGTTGGATCGGATCTATAACGTCGAAGCATCGACACGTGGAAGACATCGTGAACCTTTTTGAGTTCAGGGGGCAAAATCAAACGATATGCCACTGGACCGACTCGCTCTGATATCTCATATGGCCCAATGAACCTCGGGCTCAACTTGCCCTTACGGCCGAACCTGAGTATCTTTTTCCAAGGCGATACCTTGAGAAACACTTTATCACCCACCTGATACTCGATATCCTTACGCTTCATATCCGCGTACGACTTCTGACGATCGAAGGCTATCTTCAAACTTTCACGGATTACTTTCACTTTCTGTTCAGCATCCCTAATCAAATCCACCCCGAAAATCTTGCTTTCACCAAGCTCAGTCCAAAACAATGGTGTACGGCATTTACGCCCGTACAAAGCCTCGTAAGGTGCCATCTTAATGCTCGATTGAAAGCTGTTGTTGTAAGCGAATTCAATCAACGGCAAATACCATTCCCATGAACCACTAAACTCGAGGACGCAACATCTTAACATATCCTCAAGTATCCGAATTACCCGCCGGATTGACCATCGGTTTGGGGGTGAAAGGCGGTCTTTGAAATGCAACTTGGTACCCAAAGCTTCTTGCAACTTTTTCCAAAACCGCGAGGTAAATCTCGGATCTCTATCCGACACGATAGAAATAGGCACCCGTGTAATTTCACAATATGAGAAACGTACAATTCCGCTAATTTGTCCATTGAAAATCCGTGCGACGGGGACAAAGTGGGCCGACTTAGTCAATCGATCTACCACGACCCAAACCGCATCCTTCTTACTTGCGACAATGGCGGCCGGATACAAAGTCCATTGTGACTCGATCCCATTTCCACTCGGGTATCGTGATTGGTCAAGTAATCTCAAGGCACCGATGTTCCGCTTTCACTTGTTGACATATTAAACATCTTGAAACAAAGTCGGAGATGTCTCGCTTCATACCATGCCACCAAAATCGACGTTTCAAATCATTGTACATCTTCGTACTCCCGGGTGGATTGCCATTTGGCTACAATGGGCTTCATTGAATTATCGAAATGAGTTCAATTCCTTGGGACACACAGACGACTTTTGAACCTCAAACAATCGTCATCGTCGATTTGAAACTCCGAGTCCTTGTTCGAACACACGCAGCCCGTTTTGCAACCAACTCTTCGTCGACTTTACGAGCTTCTCGAATTTGGTGTGTCAATAGTGGTTTGGCTTTCAATTCAGCCACTAACACACCGTCGGATCGGACGCACAAGTGCACATTCATCGCTCGTAAAGTGAATAACGATTTACGACTCAAGGCATCCGCAACCACATTCGCCTTTCGGGTGATAATCAATGATCGATTCATAATCCTTTATGACTCAAGCCAACGTCTTTGTCGCAGATTTAAGTCTCTTTGGGTCATCAAATATTTAAGACTTTTGTGATCCGAGTATACATGGCACCTTTCACCAATTAAGTAATGTCGCCAAATCTTTAAGGCGAATACGATGGCGGCCAATTCGAGATCATGAGTCGGATAATTTTTCTCATGTGGCTTTAATTGCCTCGACGCATAGGCCACAACTCGACCTTGTTGCATTAATCGCAACCTAACCCAAGTAGAGAGGCGTCGCTATAGATAACAAACTCCTTGCGGACTCGGGTTGCACTAGAATTGGGGCTTGGTCAAATAAGTTTTCATTGATCGAAGCTTTTTGGCATTTCTCGTCCATTCGAACTTAACATCCTTTTGGAGTAAGCCGTCATCGGCGTGGCTATCGTTGAGAACCCTTTACAAAACGTCGGTAATAACAAGCAAGCCCCAAAAAGCTTGAACCTCGGTAATATTTCTGAGGCTTCCAATTTAGTATGGCTGAAATTTTATTCGAATCGACTCGAATAATTCGGCGAGATACCACATGACCCAAGAAGCTAACCTCTCTTAACCGAACTCACACTTCTTGAACTTAGCATATAATTGCTTGTCTCGTAAAATTTGCAGCACTAACCGCGGTGTTCAAGCATGTTCGGTCTCATTTCTTGAATAGACCAAGATATCATCAATGAACACGACTACTGAATCGATCCAAATATGGTCTAAAGATTCGATTCATTAAATCCATAAATACCGTAGGGCATTAGTGAGCCCAAACGGCATCACCAGAACTCATAGTGACCATATCTCATTCGAAGGCGGTCTTGGGCACGTCCAATCTCGGATTCGCAATTGATAGTAGCCCGATCTCAAATCTATTTTCGAGAACACCGAGGCTCCCTTCGATTGATCGAACAAGTCATCAATACGTGGCAACGGATATTTGTTCTTTATCGTCGCTTTGTTAAGTCGACGATAGTCGATGCACAATCGCATGGTTCCATCCTTCTTCTTCACGAACAAAGACCGGCGCACCCCAAGGCGAAAAACTCAGGCGAGCAAAACCTCTATCCACCAATTCTTGCAATCGAACTTTCAACTCCTTTAATTCGTTGGTGCCATACGATACGGAGCTATCGAAATTGAGTGGTACCGGTACCAATTCGATGCCAAATTCTATTTCCCGAGCAGTGGTAAACCCGACAATTCTTGGGAAAACATCCGGTATTCACAAACCACGGCACAGATTCGGGTTTCTTCTCGATTCCTTGTCATCGAGTACGACGCAAGGTACGCCGCACCCTTTTCTTACATATTTACGGGCCAACATCGGCGATATTACGGTGGCAACCCTTTAAGTCCGTGGACTCAACCCGAATTATTTCATTATTCGCGCACTTCAAATCGATAGTCTTGCTCTTGCAATTTACAACCGCATCGTGCATGGTCAACCAATCCAAACCAAGAATAACATCGAACTCATCGAATGGCAAAAGCATTAAGTCCATGGGAAAACAAGAACCTCGGAACACTAGGGGACTTTTCTTGCACACTTTGTTAACAAGCACGTAATGACCCAAGGGTTTGACACCGAATTACAAACTCGAGAGACTCAATGGGCAAAGTCTTCTTGGATGCTAAGGTTTCACATATATATGAATGAGTAGAACCGGGGTCAATCAAAGCAATTACATTTGTATTGAAAAGAGTGAAAGTACGGTAATAACATCCGGAGAGGCGGCATCCTCGGCGTGCTTGGCGTATGGCATAAGTCCTAGCAGAGCACGAGCCTCGGATCGATGGTAGCATCTCTAGATCCTCTCGACCGCCATCGACATTGCCCATATTTCTAGGTGGTCTACCTCGGCGATGGTAGCACCGGGTTTGCACTCGACTTGCATTCTGTTCATGCATCCTCGGGCAATCCTTCATAAAGTGGTCGGCCGATCCACACTTATAGCGGAGCGATCACGAAACCAACAGCTCCCGAATGCCATTTGCCACAATGTGGACACTCGCCCTTTCTCGGCGATCATTTCCGCCACCGGCGATCGAGGTGACTCGTGTGGTCACGGGGTCGATCGCGTCCTCGTCTAGAAAGCCCAAACGCTCTAGACGGCTCGCATCATCTCGAAATCTCTTCGATGCTTGTTGAAGAGACTTTCCGAGGACCTCTTCGAATTCTCCAATCCCCACATCACTTTTTGTTTCTCCTTTCTAAGCTCTTGACTTTACAAGCTCGCTCAACAAGTACTACGAACTCTCGTATCTCGAGAATGCCAACAAACATCCTTATATCATCATTCAGCCCATCCTCAAGCGTTTACACATAATAGCTTCGGACGAAATGCATTCTCGCGTCTGGCTAAGCCTCACAAACTTTCGTTCAGTAGTCGATAGCGGACATAGAACCTTGCTTAAGATCAAGGAATTCCCTCGCATTTGGTCGATGAATCTCGACTAATATACTTTTTTGAACTCGGTTAGAAAGAATTCCCAAGTCACTTGTTCTCTAGGCACCACAAGTCGAGTACTCCACCAATAGTAGGCGGACTCGTAGCAAGGAGATGGTACACTTTAAGCACTCATCGGGTGTTATGCAGGATAGCTCATCAAGCACCGGATAGTGTTATCTAACCATAATTCAGCTCGCTTCGGCATCATCATCATCCGTAGCCTTAAATTCAGTGGCCCCATGTTTTGAATCCTATCGATTGGGGCTTACGACCTTATTTGGTCGATTCATCGGAGGTATTGTAGGTCTTGAGGTTGCATTAAATCGGGAATGGAGGTGGTGGAACAGCCGTGTTAGTTCGAATGTATTGATTAAACCATTCGTTCATCACACTATAAAAGGCTTGCCTAGCCTCGTCATTAGGATTATGGCCATAGGTTGAGAGTCCGCGCGCTGTCCCTTCTTGCGCGGGAGCAGGCGCCACACTCTCCACATCATCAGCTATCGCTTCGGTTGGGATCGGGATCCATTGCTATAAACAAACATGAAGTCAAATTGTCGAATTCATCACACTATCGATTCATCATTTAATGGCATGTATAGCTAGACCCCAAACACATCACGGTAGTCCTAGAATCGACTAAACCGAGGCTCGATACCAATAAAATTGTAACACCCCAAACCCGAGACCATCGCGGTGTCGGGACCGAGGGTTAACAAACCAAGTTCACATGTTTTGCCCACCAATTTGACATTTCCAGTCAGGCTGGAAAACTGCGTCACTGTCGCCTTAAAAATCATATCTCGAGTTTCAAAACTCAGAAACTGGTTTCGTAAATTTTCCCTGAATTTAGACTCATATATCCATCCATGGATTTATTTTTAGGATTTTTGGTCGGGCCAATTGGTACAGTTTATTAGTTAAAGTTACCCCTGTTACAGGGATCGACTGCTCTGACCTTCGCGCGGTATAACTTGAATATCTCTCTGTACAGGGCTTTAATGCTGGTGTCGTTTGTTTCTAATGAAACTAGACTCAAAATGGAATCTGTACATATAAGGTATATCTCCTAATTATTTTTGGATAATTTATAGTGAATTTTTAAAGTTGCGACAGGGAACCCAGAAACCATTCTGGCCCTGTCTCACAATAGCTTTAATATCTCTTAACCTGTAACTCCTATGACCGTTTCGTTTATTCCATATGAAAATAGACTCATCAAGGTTCATTTACATAGCTTATTCACTATCTAATTCCATTCCTATGAATTTTGGTGATTTTTCACATTCATGCCACTGCAGCTGGCAGCATCTGTTTTAAGATAGGACTTACCTATTTGGTGGTCTCCATGATTCAACTAGCCTTACCATACATAGGTTCATATATGATCATTTTAACCATGCCAATGGCTGATCATATGACCAACATTCCCATTTCCAAGCCATAGCCACATCATGACACAAAATATATACATACAACCCACAATTAGTCTAAGTTCATGCTTCCCTTTTCGAGCCATTTTCGCACGGCCGTACATACTTACATTACAACATATTTAACAAACAAGGGTAGTCCTATACATGCCATCTCAAGTTCAACCAAAATTTATACCAAAATGGAGGCTTGATAGTGTGGATGACTTGACTTCAACGATCCCAAATCCGATTGCCTCGAGCGAAATCTAGAAAACTAAGAGCCAAAGCAACGGGGTAAGCATTTTTATGCTTAGTAAGTCTCAAGGAATATAATGAACTATAATTTACAGCAATACATTCACATAGCCAAATGCATCATTTCATTAATACACATTCTTACTTCATACTTCATCATTATATAAGTTCGCAAAGCATCAATCAATTCAATAACTGAAATTCATTAGTCGATTGAGCGAATGTTGCTCAAACACGTCGACTTTCCAATGCACATATAACGTACCTTATCCTTTGGGCTTTCGAGTGTACTAATTAAATTCATTTCGCAACCAACACTCACCTCCAGCCCAAGATTCTTGAATATAACCGGATTTAATCACGTGCACAAATGCCTTGGTCTTAGCAGGATAGAATAACTTCATACGAATGCCTTGGCCTTAGCCCGGATATAGCCACTAGCACAATTGCCTTCGGTCTTAACCGGATATAATTTCCAGCATAGTTGTCTTGGGCTTAGCCCGATATCATTCAATTTCTCATGCACACATACATCAATAATCATTGGACATACATATTTCATTTTAGTTACTAAGGCTCAAACACAATTATAATCATTAGCATATTCGCCTTGGGACTTAGCCGGGTGGAATTCAAATACTCATACACACATAATCAATAATCATACACATCCATATTTCATCTCACATAATTCAAGTAAGGTCACTTCTTGAGGACTTACCTCGGATGTTGTCGAACGGCTTTTTCGGCTATTCGATCACCTTTTCCTTCCCTTGTCCAATTGTGGCCCTCTTAGCTCTTGAGCTAATTCAAACAAATTCAATTTATTAAAACCTCATTGTGCTTGCTTATGGCGAATATGACAAGGATTTTAAATGGTCATATGGCCACTCTTTAGCTTGAATACACAATGGTCATGCACATTTTATACTACATCAAGCAATTCAATACAATTTATTTGAGCATCAAGGAAATGCTAAGGCCTTCAATAGGCTACCCAAGGCGAATATTCATGTACATGTTGGGGTCAATTTTGCACTTAATACCTCACAAAAACAGCATGCAATCTACTAATTAATGCTTTGCACATTGTGGCCCAAAACTTATAATATAGCATCAAGCACTTATATGTGTGCTAGGTAGAATTGTGCTTGCAATTTCACAAGCATTCTTCCACATTTTCTTCTTTAAATCAATATATTCATCACTTAGTTCATAACCAAACATAATGTGCAATCATATATATGCATATATGAGCATGGCGAATTTTCAAGGTGTCCATAGCCATCCAAAACACAAATTTTTAACTAACATGCAAGAAGCATGAATCATGCTCAAGAATGCATCATGGCGAATATGACAATCAAGCTCCTTTTCAACTTTAATCATGATAAAACAAAGAGAAAACTCAAAATCTTACTCATGAATAGAAAATCCATCATTGCATGCATCATCATCAAGCTTCACACTTAGCATGCAATGGCTTTATCACCATAACAACTTTGCCCAAATACCATTTCCATGGCATAACAAAGATTTGAGCCATGGCTAACATGCACATCAAGTTAGTAACCAAGTCATGCATGAAACTCCAAACACAACCTCATACATACCTTAATCTTGGTACAAGTATGGCCAAATCTCCTTCTAGTTCTCTTCTAAACCAAAATGGAGCAAAAATCCTTTCTTCCTCCTTATGATTTTCGGCCAAAAGATGAGAAAGGATGAACAAATTTTTTGTTTTCTCTTCTTGGTTGCACGGCAATGGGGGAAATGCTACTCTCTCACACATTTTTTTTCATTCTTTTCTTACCCATGCTTATTTGTTTATGATTTCTCCCTAATGCCCAACAAAACATGTTCCATGACATGTTTAGCCCATATCACTTTGTCATGGCCGCCATCACTTGTAAAAAAGGAAATTTGACATGCAAGTCCATTATTTTGCATGCATGCTTTAATTAGTCATCACATATTTCCCTATCGTACTTTCAAAGTTCACTACTAAGTCCTTTCTTATAAATTAGCACCTAATTAATAAAAATCGAGACACGAAATATTTACGCATACCAATTCCACATACAATAAGCACGGAATATAACACTTAATTATTCTTGTGACTCGGTTTCGTGGTCCCGAAACCACTCTCCGACTAGGGTCACATTCGGGGTGTCACAAAACTGAAGCATTTTTTTCCACGAAGACACTTTCAAAAACACTTTATCCCTGATCTCAAACTCCATGTCTTTTCTGTTCAAATCCGCATATGATTTCTGATGATCAGAAGCTGCTTTCAAACTATCTCAGATCACTTTCACTTTCTATTCAATTTTGTTTATCAAATCAACCCTGTGAATCTTATTTTCAGTGAGTTCAGTCCAATACAAAGGTGTACAACATTTGTGACCATATAAAGCTTCGTAGGGTGCCATTTTAATGCTTGACTGAAAACTGTTGCTATAAGCGAATTCAATCAAAGGCAGATATCGTTCCCACGTACCTTCAAACTCAAGAGTGCAACATCTCAACATATCCTCGAGTATCTGAATAATTCGTTCAGCCATCCGTTTGCAGATGAAAAGCAGTACTGAATTACAATTTAGTACCCAGAGCATCTTGCAACTTCTTCTAGAATCGTGATGTGAATCACGGATCTCTGTCTGACACTATATACAATGGCACACCATGCAATCTCATAATATCAGAAATATATAACTCAGCTAATTTATCAAGTGAGTAATCGGATCAAACCAGAATAAAATGAGCTGATTTTGTCACACCATACAATCTCTCAATATCAGAAATATATAACTCAGCTAATTTATCAAGTGAGTAATCGAATCGAACCAGAATAAAATGAGCTAATTTCGTAAATGATCAACCACAATCCAAATTGCTTCTTTCTCGGAGATAGGGGAAAACCCGAAACAAAGTCCATGGTCATTCGATTCTATTTCCACTCTGGAACCATAACCGGTTGTAACAATCCTGATGGCACTTGATGTTCCACTTTAACTTGCTGACAGATGAAACATTTAGAAACAAATTCAGAGATATCTCTTTCATTCCAGACCACAAAAAATGCTGTTTCCGATTATTATACATTTTCGTACTTCCCGGATGTACAGATAAACAACTACTATGAGTTTCTCTCAGAATCATTTGAATTAATTCCAGATTTCTCGAAACACAAATTCGATCTCGAAATATCAAAAAATCATCTTTGTCAACTCTAAATTTTGAATCAAACTCTCATCGCAGCGAGCTCGTTTAGCTAAAATCTCATTATCAATCTTCTGAGCTTCGATAATCTGCTATAAGAACAAAGGTCTTGATTTTAATTCAGCTAAAATTGAACTATTATTTGATAAAACCAAACGAGTATTCATCGCACGCAAAGAAAACAACAATTTTTGACTCAAGGCATCAGCAACAACATTTGCTTTTCCTGGAAGATAATCAATCACAAGTTCGTAGTCTTTTAGTAGTTCTAACCATCTTCTTCGTCGCAAATTCAGATCTTTCTGAGTCATCAAATACTTCAAACTCATATGATCAGAGTATATGTGACACATCCCATCGAACAATTAACGGCGCCAAATCTTTAGAGCAAACACAATCACAGCTAACTCAAGATCGTGCGTCGGATAGTTCTTTTCGTGCGACTTCAATTGTCTCGAAGCATAAGCAATGACTTTGCCTTATTGCATCAAAACACATCCCAAACCAATCAATGAAGCATCACTGTAGATTACAAATTCTTTACCCTATTCAGGTTGTACCAATATTGGAGCTTTAGTCAACAAGGTTTTCAACTGATCAAAGCTATTTTGACACTTTTCAGACCACTCAAACTTGACATCTTTCTGTATCAGTTTTGTCAACGGAGTTGCAATCATTGAAAAACGTTTCACGAATCTTCTATAATAACCAGTAAGTCCCAGAAAACTACAGACTTCAAAGACATTCCTTAGAGGTTTCCAATCCAGAATAGCTAAAATTTTGCTCAGATCAACTTGGATACCATACGTTGATACAATATGACCCAGAAAACCAACTTTTCGTAAGCAGAAATCACATTTACTGAATTTTGCATACAACTGCCTATCTCACAAAATCTGTAGCACTAATCTCAAATGCTCGGCATGTTCAGATTCATCACGTGAATAAATTAATATGTCATCAATAAATACAACAACAAATTGATCTAAATACGGTCTGAAAATTCTATTCATCAAATCCATAAAGATAGCAGGTGCATTAATCAATTCAAAATGCATAACTAAGAATTCATAGTGGTCGTACCTCGTGATGAATGCAGTTTTTCAAATATCTGAGTCTTTCACTCGCAACTGATAATAGCCTAATCTCAAATCTATTTTCGAAAACATAGCAGCTCCTTTTAATTGATCAAACAAATCATCAATTCGGGGTAGAGGATATTTATTCTTGATAGTCACTTTATTCAACTGACGATAATCGATACACATTCTCATCGTACCATCTTTCTTTCTCACAAATAGAACCGGAGAACCCCAAGGTGAGAAACTCGGTCTGGCAAATCCTCTATCGGTCAACTCTTGCAACTAAGACTTTAATTCTTTTAACTCGATCGGAGCCATTCTGTACGGAGCTATTAAAATCAGAGTAGTACTAGGTACCAATTCAATACCAAATTCTACCTCTCTAACCGGAGGTAATCCCAAAATTTTTTCAAGAAATACATTCGGGAACTCACACACAAATGCCATTGATTCAACTTTCTTTTTGAACACTCTCGAATCAATCACATATGCAAAATAAGCCTCACAACCCTTTCTCACAATACTTAAAGCTTTCATCGAAGAAATTACAGCAGGTAATCCATTCAAATCACTAGATTCAATTCTAACTATTTTGTCATTCTTGCATCTCAAATCAATAGTTTTCCATTTGCAGTTCATGTAACGCCCCCACACCCGAGACCGTCGCCGGAGTCGAGTTTGAGGTGTTACTAAGCTTAGTTTAACATTTTTAGAACTTTGGATTATTTGTTTCTACATTCACAGCTTTTAAGCTACTTGCGTCACAGTCACAAGAAAAATCATATCTCGAGTTACGAAACTTGAAATTAAGATCCGTAAATTTTCCCTGAATCTAGACTCATATACCTATCTACTAATTTTTTTCTAGAATTTTTGGTTGGGCCAATTAGTACAGTTTATTAGTTAAAGTTACCCCTGTTTCAGGACTCGACTGGTCTGATCTCTGTTTACTACGAACCACATTTCTCTCTGTACAAAATTCATATGACTATTAGATTTGTTTCTTCTAAAACTAGACTCAATAAGGATTCTGAGGATATAAAATAAACCACCTAATTATATCTTTAAAATTTATGGTGAATTTCTAAAGTAGGAACAGGGGATTCAGAAACTGCTATGACTCTATTTCACTAAAATTCAAATATCTTCTAACATATAATTTCTTTACTTGTTTCACTTGTTTCATGTGAAACTAGACATAATAAGCTTCAATTTTATATGTAGTTCATCACCAAATTCAATTTCTATGATTTTTAGTAAATTTTCAAACTCGCGTTAGTGTTGCTGCGGTATTCTGTTTATGGTAAATTTCATCCTTTTTATGAGTTTTTATGCACTAAGTATCTTAATAGTTTTCCTTAACATCAAACATAATCTAAACTAACCATTTTCATAATTTATCATTATCAAGCATTTCCTCAACCATTTCACAACCATACCATAAGATCATTTACAGAAAATAGGTATATTGCTATACATGCCATACTTAAATTTACAAGCCATTTACCAAAAGTCTTCTGGATAGTGTGACTGAGCCTTCGACCTATCCCGACTCCTGAGCTGGCTTGGCCAAAACTACAATGAGTAAGAAGGAGGGAGTAAGCATAAATGCTTAGTAAGTTCATATGCAAATAATAAGTAACATAACAAACAGTCATAGCAATCAACATTAGCATGCATCACTAAAACACATGTCACATTTCTAATCATTTTTCATCATCTTATTACCTTATCGTGGTTGTATCAATACTCAACCCGAGGGTTAAATACAACCTGTTCAAAATATCCATTTCACATCACTTACCAATACGTCTCTTTACATCTCAAATATTCCTCCATTTGAGTAGAGCTTTACCCGTTGAACACATCGGAATATAATTCGGATACATGGATAACTTGCACATAAGTGCCATATATGCAATCAAGCAATCATGTAACCCGCCCATAAGCGAACTCGGACTCAACTCAACGAGCTCAGGCGTTCGCATCCATAAGTGAACTCGGACTCAACTCAACGAGCTCGGATGCCTAGTTACATCTCACGAACTCGGACTCAACTCAACGAGTTCGGACAGTCGCATCCATAAGTGAACTCGGACTCAACTCAACGAGTTCGGATGCTCAACCATCCTAGTGACATGTCACTTGTATCCTAATCTATTCCTAAGGTTCAAACGGGATTTTCCTCGAACACTTATCCTTGCCGTCTTCCGTAGAATGCCGAAATCAATACTCGGTAACAATTATATTTAACAAGTAGCTCACATAATTTACATATTATTTGAAATTAACCACAAAGCATACATTTCATAATAAAATTCAGCATAACATATAATTAACATCAATAACTTAAAAATAACCATTATTCTACATTATTTACACATGAACTTACCTTGGTACCAAAATACAAGGATTTTGCAATCTAGTCCACAATATTTTCTTTTCCTCGATTGAGGTCGATTCCACGTCTTTCTTGATCTAAAATAACACATTTAGCTTATTTAATACTCACATTATCAAATTAATCTTAACTCAAATTTTGGCAAAATTACAATTTTACCCCTAAACTTTTGCATATTTACACTTTTGCCCCAAAGCTCGTAAATTAAACTTCAGCCTATTTTCTTATGTTTTATGACATGCTGATCATTTTTCCCTTCTATGGCAACATCAAATTCTCACTCTAACATGTACTTATGACTATTAGGTATTTTTACCGATTAAGCCCTTTTACTCATTTTTGCTCAAAATCGAGTAGTACAAGTTGTCTAACATAATTTAAAACTTCATATTCTATCATAAAACATCAAAATACACAAATTTCACCTATGGGTATTTTTCCAAATATAAACCCTAGGTTAAATTATTGCTAACATAAGCTTTATCGAGTTTAGGGATCTCAAAAACGTAAAAATCATTAAAAGCGGGTTTGGAATCACTTACTATGGAGCTTGGAAGCTTGAAACAAACCCTAGCTATGGAGAACCCTTGAAATTTCGGCCTAATGAAGAAGATGGACAAAATTGGCTTTTAATTTTGTTTTAATTCATTTTAATAACTAAATGACCAAAATACCCTTACTACTAAACTTTCCAAAATTCCTTCCATGTCCTAATTTTGTCCATGAACTTAAAATTGGTAAAATTTCTATTTAAGACCTCCTAATTAATATTTCAAAACAATTTCATACTAAAACTTCTAGAATGCAAGTTTTGTAACTTATTCGATTTAGTCCCTACTTTCAATTTAAGCACTTTAGGCATAGAATTTCATCACGAAATTTTCACACAATCATGCAATCATATCATAAACATCAAAATCATTGTAAAATAATTATTTCTATCTCGGATTTGTGGTCACGAAACCACTATTCCGATTAAGCCCTAATTCAGGATATTACAGTTCACCACAGCATCATGCAAAGTTAACCAATCCATACCCATAATTACATCAAATTCATGCCAAAATATACACAAAGTAAGTTTTCAAAAGCTCAGTAAGCTCGTACCAAAAACATCAACAGTACATAAAATATGAAACATCAACACATAAGTACTTATATATTCTCAACTGATTCATCAAGTCCATACCAACATCAGCCATATGTTTATACCAAATTCAATAAACCTTTTATGCATTATACCACCTACCACATAGGTATTATACTTACCTGAACATTTCCGTATACATTCGTTTTCATTCTCACCTCTTGTTCAGATATTTTAAAATTTTTTGAAGATCACCAATGCTTGAATCATCTGCACACTTAGTGCTTTTAATGTTAGCCAAAGCTATAATAATTTCGCACACTTAGTGCCATCTCAATTAATCGAATCTATTTTGGTATCGTACACTTAGTGCCTCATATATTCGAAGCTAGCTTAAATCGCACACTTAGTGCCGAATACCTTTGGTTTATCAAATTGTTCATCCAAATCACATATATACACAATCTAGGTATAATTAAAATAGAAAAATATACTTATAACATCATGTTTTACGTACAAACTTACCTCATACACTGAATTGTCGACTCGGACTGTTTACTCTACAATCTTTGACTTCCCTCGGTCTAAGTCTGAATTCCCCTTTTCTTGATCTATATGTATTAAAAATTAACCCTTTTATACACTAAATCATTCAAAAAAATTCATAGACACATATTTAGGGCATTTTGCAAACTAGCCCTCACAATTTCACATTTCAACACTTTAGTCCCTAATTCACAAAATCACAAAATACACATAATTTGCTTGTACACAAGCTTAGCTAAATTTTCATAGCTTTCATATTAGTCCAAACATTTCATTGATTTCACATTTTAGTCCCTCAAAATAACATTTTCACAATTTAGCCCATTTTACTCAAAATCACCAAAAATACAACATATGTTAACACAAAACATATCTTTCATAATTCATCAACTAACATCAAAAAGCTCATGGTTTCATCAATGGCATATCTCAAAATCATCAAAAATTTAAAAATTGAGACATGGGCTAGATAGTACTCGAAGCAACGATTACAAAAATGTAGAAATGATGAAAAATCGAACAAAACTCATACCTTAATCAAGGAATAAAATGGTCGAACCCTAGTTGTTCTTTTTCTTTTATTTATTTTTCTATTTTCTGCTATGGAACATGAATAAGAGCCAATTTCATGCTTTGGTTTTATTAAACATATATTAATTCATCATTTACCATTTTGCTCTTAGCTTTATAACATTTAAAACATTAATAACAAGGCCATTAATGTCCACTCATAAGTTCAATGGTCAAATAACAACATAAGGACCTCTCATTTAATCAGCCAAGTCAAACAGACACTTTTAACAAATAGCAGGCAACTTTTACATTTTACACGATTAGGTCATTTTATCAAATTGAGCACACAAATAACCAAGTTTTTATATGAAACTTTCACACATGCTAATTCACATATCATAAGCATGGAAAATAGTATTTAAACATTTTTCTAAAATGGATTTGTGGTCTCGAAACCACTATTCTGACTAGGGTCTAAATCGGACTGTTACAATCCTTCTCCCTTAGAGATTTTCGTACCCCAAAAATTCTTACCATTGAACAAATTTGGATATTACTGTCTCATGGAATCTTCAGGCTCCCACGTGGCCTCTTCAATACCGTGTCGATGCCACATCACTTTAACTAACGAAATGTTCTTATTTTGCAGCTCGTTAACCTCGCAAGCTAAAATACGGATTGGCTTTTCCTTGTAAGTCATATCAGACTGAATCTCTATCTCAAACGGAGGAATCACATGTGAAGGATCAGATCTGTATCATCGAAGCATTGACACATGAAACACATTATGAATCTTTTCTAACTCTAGTGGCAATAACAATCTATAAGCTACTGACCCAATACGCTCGAGAATCTCATATGGCATGATAAACCTCTAACTCAATTTGCCTTTTCTACCAAACCAAAGCATTTTTTTCCATTGAGATACTTTCAAAAACATTTTATCGACGATCTCAAACTCAATGAATTTTCTGTTGAAATCTGCATATGATTTTTGACGATCGAAAGTTGCTTTCAAACTATCTCGGATCATTTTCACTTTCTGTTCAGTTTCTTTTATCAAATCAACCTCGTGAATCTTATTTTTGCTGAGTTCAGTCTAATACAAATGTGTACGACATTTGCGACCATATAAAGCTTCGTAAGGTGCCATTTTAATGCTCAACTGAAAACTGTTCTATAAGCAAATTCAATCAAGGGCAGATATGGTTCCCACGTACCTTCAAACTCAAGAATGCAACATCTAAACATATCCTCGATTATCTAAATAATTTGTTCAGCCATCCGTTTACGGATGAAAAGCAGTATTGAAATGCAATTTAGTACCAAGAGCATTTTGCAACTTATTCTAGAATCGTGATGTGAATCTCGGATCTCTGTCTGACATTATAGACAATGGCACACCATGCAATCTCACAATATTAGAAATATATAACTCAACTAATTTATCAAGTGAGCAATCGGATCAAACCGAAATAAAATGAGCTGATTTCGTTAAAGGATCAACCACAATCCAAATTGCATCTTTCTTTCTCGGATATAGGGGCAAACCTGAAACAAAGTCCACGGTCATTCGATCCCATTTCCACTCTGGAACCATAATCGGTTGTAACAATCCTGATGGCACCTGATGTCCCACTTTAACTTGCTGACAGATCAAACATTTAGAAACAAATTCAGAGATATCTCTTTTCATTCTGAACCACTAATAATGTTGTTTCAGATCATTATACATTTTTGTACCACCCAGATGTACAGATAAATGACTACTGTGAGTTTCTCTCAGAATCATTTGAATTAATTCTAGATTTCTCAGAACACAAATTCGATTTTGAAATCTGAAACAATCATCTTTGTCAACTCTAAATTCTGAATCAGACTCTACATCGCACTGAGCTCATTTAGCTAAAATCTCATTAACAATCTTCTGAGCTTCGATAATCTACTGTTAGAACAAATGTCTTGCTTTTAATTTAGCTAAAACTAAACCATTATCTGATAATGCCAAATGAGTATTCATCGCACGCAAAGCAAACAACAACTTTCGACTCAATGCATCAGCAACAACATTTGCTTTTCCCGGACGATAATCAATCACAAGCTCATAGTCTTTTAGCAGTTCTAACCATCTTCTTTGTCATAGATTCAGATCCTTTTGAGTCATCAAATACTTCAAACGCTTATGATCAGAGTATACATGACACTTCTCACTGAACAAGTAATGGCGCCAAATCTTTAGAGCAAACACAATTGCAGCAAATTCAAGATTGTGCGTCGGATAGTTCTTTTCGTGCGGCTTCAACTGTCTTGAAGGATAAGCAATGACTTTCCCTTCTTTCATCAAAACACATCCCAAACCAATCAATGAAGCATCACTGTAGATTACAAATTCTTTACCCGATTCAGGTTGTACCAATACTGGAGCTTCAGTCAACAAGGTTTTCAACTGATCAAAGTTATTTTGACACTTTTTAGACCACTCAAACTTGACATCTTTCTGTAGCAGTTTTGTCAACGGAGTTGCAATTATCAAAAATCATTTCATGAATCTTCTATAATAACTAGCAAGTCCCAAAAAACTACGGACTTCAGAGAGATTCCTCGAAGGTTTCCAATCCATAATAGCTAAAATTTTGCTCAGATCAACTCGGATACCAGATGCTAATACAATATGACCCAGGAAACCAACTTCTTGTAACCAGAACTTACATTTATTGAATTTCGCATACAACTGCTTATCTCGCAAAATCAGTAGCGCAAATCTCAAATGCTCGGCATGTTCGGATTCATCACCTGACTAAATTAATATGCCATCAATAAATACAACAACAAATTGATCTAAATACTGTCTGAAAATTCTATTCATCAAATCCATAAAGATAGCAGGTGCATTAGTTAATCCGAAAGGCATATCTAAGAATTCATAGTGGTCGTACCTCGTTCTGAAAGTAGTTTTTGGAATATCTAAGTTTTTCACTCGCAACTGATAATAGCGTGATCTCAAATCTATTTTTGAAAACACAACAGCTCTTTTCAATTGATCAAATATCAATTCGGGGTAGAGGATATTTATTCTTGATAGTCACTTTATTTAACTGACGATAATCAATACACATTCTCATCATACCATCTTTCTTTCTCACAAATAGAACCGGAGAACCCCAAGGTGAGAAACTAGGTCTGGCAAATCCTCGATCGGTCAACTCTTGCAACTGAGACTTTGATTCTTTTAACTCGGTCGGAGCCATTCCGTACGGAGTTATTGAAATCGGAGTAGTACCAGGTACCAATTCAATACCAAATTCTACCTCTCTAACCAGAGGTAATCCCGGAAGTGCCTCAGGAAATACATTAGGGAACTCACACAGAACCGGCACTGATTCAACTTTCTTTTCTGACACTCTCGAATCAATCACATATGCAAAATAAGCTTCACAAACCTTTCTCACAATACTTAAAGCTTTCATCAAAGAAATTACAGCAAGCAATCCATTCAAATCACTAGATTCAATTCTGACTATTTTGTCATTCTTGCATCTCAAATCAATAATTTTTTGTTTGCAGTTCACCACAGCATCATGCAAAGTTAACCAATCTATACCCAGAATTACATCAAATTCATCAAAAGGTAACAACATCAGATTAGTCGAAAAACAAATGTCTTGAAGCATTATCGAACAATTCTTGCATACTTTATCAACTAGAACACATCTGCCTAGGAGGTTCGAAACTCTAATTACAAATTCAGTATACTCTACAGGCAAAGTCTTACTGTTCACTAAGTTCATGCATATATACGAATGTGTCAATTCAGGATCTATCAAAGCAATCACATAAGTATCATAGAGAGTAAATGTACCCATAATTACATCTGGCGATGAAGCTTCCTCATAAGCTCGGATAGCATAGGCTCTGGCAGGTGCACGAGCCTCAAATCTAACAGTTGTGTCCTTTGTTCCTCTTTGACTACTGCTTATATTTCCCAAATTTTTGGGAGGTTTACTACGAGAAGTAATACCACTCTGCCTCGGATTCTGAACATTATCTTTTTCAGCTAAATCTGGGCAATCTTTTATAAAATGATTTCTTGAACCACAATTATAAAAAAATCGGTTATTACTTTTTCCCTAACATTCTTCGAAATGTCGTCTTCCACATTGATCATACTTAGGCTTGTCATTCTTTGCATTATCAACACTGGCAACAGACGTAGCCGAAGATTTGAAATTTGATTGCGATCTAACACGATCTCTGCTCGAATGTCCCACACTAGTCTTTGAACGACTGCTATCATCTCTAAACTTCTTTGACCGAGATTGAAATGATTTGCCCGATGATCTCTTTTGTACCTCTCTAGCTTTAAAATCAGCTTTTCTTTTCTCTTTCCCAAGATCTTAAGCTTTACATGCTTGTTCCACTAGTACAACGAATTCTTTAATTTCTAGAATCCCGACTAACAAATGAATATCCTCATTCAAACCATCTTCAAATCTTTTGCACATTATTGCTTCTGAAGATACACATTCTCGGGCATACCGGGTTAATGTCACAAATTCTCGCTCGTATTCTGTGACAGACATATGACCTTGTTTAAGCTCGAGAAACTCTTTTCGTTTCTGATCAATGAATCTTTGATTGATATATTTCTTCCAGAATTCAGTTTGAAAGAAATCCCAAGTAACCTATTCACTCGAAACCACATATGTCAAAGTCTTCCACCAATGGTACGTCGTATCTCTCAAAAGGGAAATATCACATTTAATGCATTCTTTTGGACTCAAAGACAATTCATCAAACACTCTCATCATATTCTCTAAAATGAACTCAGGTTTTCCAGCATCATCGCTCGTTGTAGCTTGAAACTCTTCAGCACCATATTTTCTAATCTTATCGACTGGTGGTCTACTTAACTAAACCTAATTCACTGGTGGCATAACAGGAGCTTGAGGAGGATTAACCTAGGGTGGAGGTTGTTGTACAGCTGGATTGGTTCTAATATATTAGGTGAACCAATCGTTCATCATCTGATAGAAGGCTTGTTTAGCCTCGCCATCAAGGCTACTCATATCCGATTGAGAATCAGCTTGCACCGTCCCTTGCGTAGGAGCAGGCGCATTACTTTTAACATCATCTACTACGAATCTTTCGGGATCCATTTGCTATATAAAATCCCATTTCAATGTCAGGATTCATCACACTATCGCAGTTCATAAATATAGCATGTATAGCTAGACTCACAAACATTATGGTAGTCTGAGAATCAACTAAACTATAGCTCTGATACCAATTAAACTGTAACACCCCTAACCCGTAATCGTCACCGGAATAGGTTAAGAGGCATTACCAGACTCATAACACAGAATAGAACCATCAAATATCAAATATCCTATCATTTCAATAAACATAGATAATCCATATTCAACGTGAACTTTAAAAGATCGTACAAAGTCTAAAACATGCTTTCAGGATCAATTCGATAACATATGAAAGTTTCAGAACATATAAAATTTTTCAACTTTTAAAAGGTCCCACGCTCGTGTGAACAGGCCGTGTGCCTCACACGGTCTTAGACACGCCCATGTGTCTAAGCTGTGGCAAAACAGGGCATAGCTGCTGACTTGATCACAAGGCTACAAGACACGCTTGTGTGTCTTGGTCGTGGTCGAGTCTGACTTGGGCCACACGGCTAGCCACATACCCGTGTGTGTTGACCGTGTTGGGGCCTGACTTACAATTGTAGGGTACCCCAGAGGACACATGACCGTGCAACATAGCCGTGTGTCGCACACGGCTGAGACACACGCCCGTGTCTCTACCCGTGTAGACAAAAATAGGCCATTTGAGTAGTTTGCCACCCCAAATTCGGGTCAACCTACAAGCAAAGAAACAAGCATATATGCATCACCATTTTAGCCAATTTTATGCCAAAACATTCATCATTTATATCATAACAATATCAACCATCTTCCTACTTGTAAACCTTACCAATTCATGCCAACATAAGATAAGATCATACCAAAACATTTCCTTCCATACATCATTTAATCTCAAACTAAACTTACCAAAACTTACCTACTATAACATACCACAATTGCATATTAACATCGCATATGATAAGCCATTATCAATTATGAGTTTAAACACCAACTAGCCAAATCACATGGCTAAGTATATACATCACAAAACATGATCCCACAACCACTAGCCTATACATGCCATACTTTAAAAACTATACATTTTCAAAAGTACCAAAATGAGGTTCGATAGTGTGGTGACTATCCTTGATGATCCCTGAGTTTGCAGTAGCATCGATATCTATAAAACAATGCAAACATACATAGAGTAAGCTTTCAAAAGCTTCGTAAGCTCGTACCAAAAACATCAACAGTACATAAAATATGAAATATCAACACATAAGTACCTATATATTCTCAACTCATTCATCAAGTCCATACCAACATCATCCATATGTTTATACCAAATTCAATAAACTTTTTATGCATTATACCATCTACCACATAGGTATTATACTTACCTGAACATTCCCATATTCATTTGTTTTCATTCTCACCTCTTGTTCGGATATTTTAAAATTTTCTGAAGATCACCAATGTTTCAATCATCCGTACATTTAGTGTTTTTAAGGTTAGCCGAAGCTATAATAATTCCGTACACTTAGTGCCATCTCAATTAATCGAATCTATTTTGGTATCGCACATTTAGTGCCTTATATATCCGAAGCTAGCTTAAATCGCACACTTAGTGTCGAATACCCTTGGTTTATCAACTTGTTCATCCAAATCAAATATAATACAATCTAAGTATAATAAAAACAACAAAATATACTTATAACATCATGTTTTACGTACGAACTTACCTCGTTCTCTGAATTGTCGACTCGGACTGTTTACTCTACAATCTTCGACTTCCCTCAATCTAAGTCTGAATTCCTCTTTTCATGATCTATTGTATTAAAAATTAACCCTTTTATTCACTAAATCATTGAAAACAATCCATAGACACATATTTAGGGCATTTTGCAAACTAGCCCTCACATTTTCACATTTTGACACTTTAGTCCCTAATTCACAAAATCACAAAATACACATAATTTGCTTGTACACAAGCTTAGCCAAATTTTCATAGCTCTCATATCAGTCCACACATTTCATTTATTTCACATTTTAGTCCCTCAAAATAACAGTTTCACAATTTAGCCCATTTTAATCAAAATCACCAAAAATTCAAAAACAATATATGTTAACACAAAATATATCTTTCATAATTCATCAAGTAACATCAAAAAGCTCATAGTTTCATCTATGGCATATCTAAAAATCATCAAAAAATTCAAAAATTGAGACATGGGCTAGATAGTACTCGAAGCAACGATTACAAAAATGTAGAAATTATCAAAAATCGACAAAACTCATACCTTAATCAAGGAATGAAATGGCCGAACCTTAGGTGTTCTTTTTCTTTTATTTTCTCTGCTATTTTCGGCTATGGAACATGAATAAGAGCCAATTTCATGCTTTGGTTTTATTAAACATCTATTAATTCATCATTTACCATTTTTCCATTAGCTTTATAACATTTAAAACATTAATAACAAGGCCGTTAATGTCCACTCATAAGTTCAATGGCCAAATAACAACATAAGGACCTCTTATTTAGTAAGTCATGTCAAATAGCAGGCAACTTTTACATTTTACGCGATTAGGTAATTTTATCAAATTAAGCACACAAATAACCAAATTTTTATACGAAACTTTCACACATGCTAATTCACATATCATAAGCATAGAAAATAATATTTAAACATTTTTCTGACTTAGATTTGTGGTCCTGAAACCACTATTTTGACTAGAGTATAAACTGGACTGTTACAGACCCAGACAAAATCATTCTTAGTGGGTTTTAGAGGGAACCCACTAACAAAGTCCATCGTTACTTGCTTCTATTTTTATAATGGTATCTTTACCAGCTGCAGCAAACTCGAAGGTAACTGATGCTCAGCCTTAACCTTCTGACAAGTCAAACAACGAGCAACGAAGTCAGTAATTTTATGCTTCAACCCTGGCCACCAGTACAACTCTCGCAGATCTCGGTACATTTTATTCCCGCCAGGATGCATAGCATAAGGGCTACCATGCGCCTCCCTCAGAATCGAAAATTTCAAATTCTCATCATTTGATACACAAATCCAACCGCAGAAACACAATACCCCATCCTTATTAATCCTAAAATTCATAGTTACACCATTTTCAACATAACGGAAATACAACTCAAGAGACTTATCCCTAAATTGTTTATCTCTGATCTGACCAATCCATGTAGGTTTCACTTGAAGTTCTACCAACAGACTCCCATCGTCGAATAAACTAAGTTGAGTGAACATCACTCTCAGATCGATCATAGCCCTACGGCTTAGTGCATCAGGCACCAAATTGGCTTTCCCAGGATGATACTCGTTGGTGCAGTCATAATCCTTAAGCAATTCAACCCATCTACGCTGTCTAAGATTTAGCTCTTTCTGAGTGAGGAGATATTTGAGGCTTTTGTGATCAGTGTAGATAGTACACTTCTCACGTATAGATAGTGCCTCCAGATTTTCAGAGTGAAGACTACTGCTGCCAATTCCAAATCATGCGTTGGATAATTAGCCTCATGCGTGTTGAGCTGACGAGACACATAAGCAACCACCTCTCCGTCTTGCATTAATACGCAACCCAAACAAATTCTTTACTGGACTTAGGCTGTATCAAAAGAGGAGACTGAGTTAAAACGATCTTGGGCTTGTCAAAGCTCTCTTGCTATGCATCAATCTAATCGAAAGGAACTCCTTTATGCAGAAGCTTAGTCAATGGAGCTGCGATCAAGGAGAACCCTTCTACAAAACGTCCATAATATCCTACCAGCCCCAGAAAGCTACGGATGTCAGACACATTCTTCGGCCTTTTCCAATCCAACACCGCCTCAATCTTACGAAGATCGACTCGTATCCCCTCAGCAGAAACTACATGTCCCAGAAATGTTACTTCCTGAAGCCAAAACTCAAACTTGCTGAACTTCGCATACAACTGTTTCTCACAAAGAACCTATAGAACCATTCTGAGATGCTCATCGTGCTCATCCTCTGTCTTAGAATATACCAAGATGTCATCGATGAACACCACTACAAACTAATCTAGGTAGGGCTAAAATACTAGGTTCATCAAATCCATAAATGTCACTAGTGTATTAGTCAAACCAAAGGGCATAACTAGGAACTTGTAATGTCCATATCGAGTCCTAAATGCCGTCTTATGCACATCGGCCTCCTTAACTCTCAACTGATGATAGCCCGGATGCAGATCAATCTTAGGAAACACAAAGCCCCCTCTGAACTGGTCGAATAAGTCATCTATACTTGGAAGTGGGTACTTATTCTTGATCGTTAACTTGTTCAACTAACAGTAGTCGATAAACATCCTTATTGTCCCATCTTTCTTTTTCATGAATACTACAGGTGCTCCCCATGGAGACACACTGGGAAAATGAACCCACGATCTAATAGCTCCTGAATCTGAGCCTTAAGTTCCGCCAACTCTTTTGGTGCCATTTGGTAGGGCACGATAGACACCAGAGCTGCACCAATGATCAATTCAATCCCAAATTCCACCTCTTAGCTTGGAGGCAATCCCGGTAGTTCCTCAGGAAACACATCTGGAAAGTCCATCACTGTTTTGATGTCCTTAACTGAAGAGTCCCTAGAATTAGAAACACTGATGTAGGCCAAGAATGTCACATCCTTTTCTCACTAACTTTTCCACTACCAATGCAGAAATCACATTGGTCAAATAGTCTCATCGTTCCCCAATCACAACTACCTCGTTGTCCTCCTCAATCCTTAAGACAACCCTTTTTTTCGTACAATCCAGACTCATTCGGTGTTTAACCAGCCAATCCATCCCCAGAATTAGATCAAAATCCCCAAACGGAAGCTCCATTATATTAGCCAGAAATATTGTCTCTTGAATCTCTAGCAGAACATTTTATACAATCTACTAACCCGGATGGATTGCCCTAAAGGACTTAACACCGTTACCTCACTATCAGTACTCTTGACTAGAATCCCCAAAGTTTCAGACACAGTACTAGCTACATATGAGTGGGTAGAGCCTATGTCTATCAATGCAAGATAAGGTACATCAACTATTAAAAACGTACCTGTAATGACATCTGGAGCATCTCTGTCCTCACGACGACGAGTAGCGGAGACCAAAATAGGCTGCCTCACCGTAATCGACCCTGCACCTCTGCCCAGTGCTCTCTGTCCTTGGCCCATGTCGTTAACACCCCTGGCCTAACGCTTGCCCCTAGGTCGCTGCTGAACTACCCTCGACAAATTTACAATCCCAGTAACTGAATCTTGGATCTGATTAGTTCTTAATGGACAATCTCTAACATGATGCTTAGTTGACCCACATCTCAGGCATGCCCCAGTAGTCCTCCAACACTCGCCCAGATGACGTCTACCATAATTTCCACAAAGCGCCACCCTAGTAAGTGTTGTATATGGCCCAAATCTCACTAGCCCATCATATATGGTCTTTTTCTTAGGCCTCATCCCAAAATTCGAGGGCTCTGAATCCCTCTTAGTCTTTCCTCTGTCCCAATTTTGGTGCTTATTGCGTTTTACTTTTTTGACAATCTTCACCTTCTCAACTAGAGCAAGAAATTCACTCTCCCTCTGCGGAGCTATTAGAACTCGCAAACTATCCTTAAGACCATCCTTAAATTAGACGCAATGCTCACACTCAGTTGCCACCATGCCTCATGCATAACGGCTTAATCTCAGGAACTCAGCCTCATACTTGGCCACTAAATGATCCCCTTGAGTAAGATTAAGGAACTCCCGCCTCCTAGCGTTGATATAACTGGCCCCCACATATTTACCCTGGAAGGCCGTCTTAAAAAGATCCCATGTCAGTCGTTCGGGCTGGGTGCCCTCCTTAACAGGCAACCACCATTTATATGCCTCATCGCAAAGCAGTGAAACAACCCCCTTAAGCTTTTGCTCAGCGGTACAGTCCAAGTCATCCATAAATCTTTTCGTTGCCTCTATCCAATATTCGGCAACGCTAGGGGCGACTCCAGTGACACCCCTAAAAAGCTCAGCCCCGTTGGACCGAAGTCATTTTGTAACAGACCCTTGGCTCCTAGATCCAACATTTACCCCAGCGATCCTCTCCAAAATCTTGAGCATAGCCTGGGACAATGCGTCATCCCCAGTGTAACGCCCTGTACCCGAGACCGTCGCTGGAGTCGAACACGAGGTGTTAATAGACTTAATTCATTACTTAAACAACTCAAACAATTTATTTTAAAATTTCCAGACAAGCTGGCTAGCTGCTTCACAGTCGCTTTAAAAATCATATCTCAAGTTACGAAACTCAAAATCCAATTCTGTAAATTTTCCCTGAAACTAGACTCATATATCTATTTAAAAATTTTTTATAGAATTTTTGGTCGAGCAAATTAGTACAGTTTATTAGTTAAAGTCTCCCCTGTTTCAGGGTTCAACTACTCTGACATATGTGTATTACGAATCAGATATCTCCCTGTACAGAGCTTCAATGACTATGACGTTTGTCTCTAATAAAACTAGACTCAATAAGGAATCTGTACATATAAAGCATGACTTCTAATTATATTTGTAAAATTTATGGTGAATTTCCAAAGTCAGAACAGGGGATCCAGAAATCGCTCTGGCCCTATTTCACAAAAATTTAAACATCTCATAAAATATAGCTCATATACTGCTTCGCTTCTTCCATATGAAAATAGACTCATCAAGCTTCGATTCCATAACTTATTCATTATTTAATTTCATTTTTACTATTTTAGTGATTTTTCAAATTCACGTCACTATCGCTGTCTGAATCTATTTTATGGTAAATTTTACCTATTTCATGGTTTCCATGGATTAGCTAGCAATTTGACATACATAACACCAAATATGATCATGATTAGCCATTGAAATGGCTAAAAATTACCAAGAATTTCCATACCACTCAATAACCATATCATAAGACCATATATACAAAATGATTATAATGCTATACATGCCATACTCAAAATATACAAGCCATTATGCCAAGATGGTATACGGATAGTGTGAGCGTGCCTCCGACCGTTTTCGATTTCCGAGTTGGCTTGTCAACACTACAAGGAATGAAAAGAAGGGAGTAAGCATAAATGCTTTGTAAGTTCACATGCAAATAGCAAGTAACATAACTATATAAGCAAACATAAAACATCATTTGCATAATCATCACCGAAACATTCATATCACATTTTCATTCATCATCTTACCATATTGTTGTTATATCGATTTTTCAACCCGAGGGTTAAGTACATACCTGTTCAAAGTACCCATTTCACAACACTTACCAATACGTCCCTTTCATCTTGAGTATTCCTCCATTTCAGTAGAACTTTACCCGTTGAACACATCTCCATGCCATCTTCCGTAAAATACTGAAACCAATACTCGGTAGCACTTTATATTTAACAAATAATTCACATAATTTGCATTTTATTCGAAAATAACCACAAAGCATATATTTCATGATAAAAATCAGCATATCATATAATTAACATCAATAACTTAAAAATAACAATTATACTACATTATTTACACATGAACTTACCTCGTATGCTAAAATGGCTACTTTTACCATTTCGTCCACAACTTGGTATTTTCCCCATTTTAGCCTCTAATTTTAGTTTTCCTTGCTATATCATTTAAAATATAGTCTAATTAGGACTCACATTATTCAAATTGACCCAAAATCATATTTTGTAAAATTACAATTTTGCCCCTAAACTTTTGCATATTTACACTTTTGCCCCAAAGCTCGTAAATTAAACTTCGCCTATTTTCTTATGTTTTATGACATGCTGATCATTTTTCCTTCTATGGCAACATCAAATTCTCACTCTAACATGTACTTATGACTATTAGGTATTTTTACCGATTAAGCCCTTTGCTCGCTTTTCACTTAAAACCGAGTAGCACAAGTTGTCTAGCATAATTTATAACCTCATATTCTATCATAAAACACCAAAATACACAAATTTCACCTATGGGTATTTTTCCAAATATAAACCCTAGGTTAAATTATTGCTAGCATAAGCTAAATTGAGCTACTGGGACTCCAAAAACGTAAAAATCATTAAAAACGAGGCTAGAACGGACTTACAATCGAGCTTGGAAGCTTGAAAAGCCATAGCCATGGTTTCTCCTTGCTATATTCGGCCATGGGGTTGAAGATATTACAACTCTCCCCCCCTTTAGGGATTTTCGTCCCCGAAAATCTTACCAGAAAAGTGGTATTCACTTTTAATCTCATATTCGGTGCCGAAGAACTTGCACTTAGACTGTACCTCCAATACATCTCTTCAATTTCTCATATGATCTAAAAGCTTACAGTCTCAACTCTTAACAGTTCTTAAACTTTCAACCCTTCTCAGTTTCCCATGATATCATGACATAAAACCTGGATCTCAACTTGATTTAATGGAGACCAGAATTCAAAGAAATCCAACAATCAAAGAGACCTGAAATTCCATGAATCTGATGAGTAGGAATTCATTCAATACAGATATGATTTATAGATCTCGCCAAACATTTAATAATAGGATACATCACATTTTCCTCTTTCCGCTATAGAAATGATTCTGATATGGCCTCAAGAATAATCCTTCTCATTTCCATCCCAATATCAACACTGACAAGGATAATTTTGATAGATCCCAATGCTCAGCTTTAACCCCTTTAACAACTCCGATTTTATGTAACATCAGATGCTCTAAACTATCACATTACCTCACTGTCTTGAAACACATCACAATTCATACAATAATATATTACTGAAAGTCAGGAAGTCTTTGCTCAATGTAGACTAGTCTAGTTCAGACGCTTCGGTTACCAATATTCTCATCTATCCGAACTTTGTCAACATGTAATAAACTTTTCAGCTTTCACAAGATGGAAACCTTATCATTCGTAGTGACTTAAACTAATATTCAACTCTTTCTAATAAATTTACACTTCTCGTTCAAACTATTTACTCTTTTATCCGTACAAAATGAAATTCTATTATCAGACTTGGGAAAAATAATCCTGAAATAATTGTCACATGAAATCTTTCAAATAGATAATTCACCATACCGACTGAAACTCGCGCTTTTATCACTTATGCCTTTACTGATGTCAAATCCTTACACAGAAATTAGAAAAAATCCCAATACTAAAATCACCACATTACTAAGATCAAATTAGAAGTATAGTCATATTTTACATGATTATCACGAGTTGAAGAACCCACTTCGAACATGAGTCGTAATTGACAAATTATGGAACAAAGATAACAAGAAAACCAAATAAAGAAATCCAAGGTAGAGAAACCCAGAATAAAGAAATCCAGAATAAAGAGATCCAGGATAAAGAAACCCAAGATACGATACTATGCCGAAGAATCGAAAACTAAACTCATAGAGAAAATACGGAATACCCCGATAATTCTTCAAAGAAAGAAAGTCTAGAAGAAAACATCATTTAATCCCACTGAAATCAAATATAACAGGATCAATATATCTTCCCATACATATATATCAGATGAAGCATCAAGTAGAAGAAACAGAATCATAATATCATACGTATTCTCTCATCAATTCTTATCGATTTAAATGAAATAGAATACCCGATGAAATAGAGCAATATAAATTATAAACCAATGACTACCAATGCTTTCATCCAACACCGAATTAGAAGACATTCCCATATAACAAGAATTTCTTCAAGATCAATAGCCATAGAAATATTTTCGAGAACGGGTGAACACATAGAACATCTCAAAAGAGATCGCTAAATCTGTCCTGGTCATAATCTGTCACACTCAGATAGTTCACATTTCAAAT
The DNA here is from genome assembly GCF_025698485.1 of Gossypium arboreum. Lineage (NCBI taxonomy): Eukaryota > Viridiplantae > Streptophyta > Magnoliopsida > Malvales > Malvaceae > Gossypium > Gossypium arboreum. Next base: position 60,248,643 of record NC_069073.1, on the reverse strand, counting down.
ATCATTTCCCCAACTAGTTCTGCCGTCACAAATTTCATATTAAACCATTCACTAAAGAAGGCTAGTTCTGAATAAATTTTGATTTACACTTTTCTCGGCCTTGCATCTGAGTAATTCGATTTACCAAAGAGAATTCCTTCTCTAATTGGGATAGTGCATAACTCCAATAATCTTTACGTCAATCCGATACTTTACTGGCTCTGACTTTACTTATCAACTCATTTTCAATCTCTGATCATACTTATAATTATTCTATCACTAAACTCTTTGGGTTCTCAACCGGAAACTTATGCAATACAAATCTCATGAAATTCCATTATAAGTACCACTTCGGTAAGGGGGAGGGGTTGTAGGACCTTTGACTCGACTTTCTTACACATACACATATGACATAACTCCCATCATCATAGCAACATCATCAAAATCATGTCATTCATTCAGGCAATGCAACATTCATGTTGGCTTACACAAATTTTCCTATTGTCCATTTAGACAATATACTTATGCATACATTCTATGTTTTCTAGATAGCTTTACTTATCCATTCATTTAATTAAATTAAGTCATGCTCATGACATCATATAAGACCAAACAAACATAGATATTTGCATCACAATCACAACTTTCATTCCGTGCATCATCATGTACATATCATTACAATCATATAATTCAGTCCAACAATTTAACATAGATAAGTTCATTTCATTATAATCCTTTATCTCATAAAAATTATATATCATTAACATTCATCAACATTCAACGTCCAATCAAGACAAGGACATTTTCATTCGTATCATGATATTATGACCTTTATTCATACCTTTACTACTTTCTATTTATTCCATTCATCTTATCAAGTAAGCCACATACACTACATCATATGAGCATTAAGCAAATATGAATATTTATCACATATGTATCATAAACCTTTATTCATACTTTTCTGAACCGAGACTTATCATAATCATAATTTTACTCAAATACCTTCACATAACATTGAACATGGTCGGCACATTTCGGTTGGAGAGTACCTGTCTAAATAAGACGGTACTCATACGCGTCGGAAGACATCACACTATCACGGATCAGTGGCATGTATAGCTAAACTTTTACACATGCTAGGTTAGTCCGAGAACTGACTAAACCTGCTCTGATACCACCAAATGTAACGCCCCGTACCCGAGACCGTCGTCGGAGTCAAACACGAGGTGTTAATAGACTTAATTCATTACTTAAACAGCTCAAACAATTTATTTTAAAATTTCCAGACAAGCTGGCTAACTACATCACAGTCGCTTTAAAAATCATATCTCGAGTGACGAAACTCGAAATCCAATTCCATAAATTTTCCCTGAAACTAGACTCATATATCTATTTACCAATTTTTTATAGAATTTTTGGTCGAGCAAATTAGTACAGTTTATTAGTTAAAGTCTCCCCTGTTTCAGGGTTCAACTACTCTGACATCTGTGTATTACGAATTAGATATCTCCCTATACAAAGCTTCAATGACTATGACGTTTGTCTCTAATAAAACTAGACTCAATAAGGAATCTGTACATATAAAGCATGACTTCTAATTATCTTTGTAAAATTTATGGTGAATTTCCAAAGTCAGAACAGGGGATCCAGAAATCGCTCTGGCCCTATTTCACAAAAATTTAAACATCTCATAAAATATAGCTCATATACCTGTTTCGCTTCTTCCATATGAAAATAGACTCATCAAGCTTCGATTCCATAACTTATTCATTATTTAATTTCATTTTTACTATTTTTAGTGATTTTTCAAATTCACGTCACTCTCGCTGTCTGAATCTATTTTATGGTAAATTTTACCTATTTCATGGTTTCCATGGATTAGCTAGCAATTTGACATACATAACACCAAATATGATCATGATTAGCCATTCCAATGGCTAATCATTACCAAGCATTTCCATACCACTCAATAACCATATCATAAGACCATATATACAAAATGATTATAATGCTATACATGCCATACTCAAAATATACAAGCCATTATGCCAAGATGGTATACGGATAGTGTGAGCGTGCCTCCAACCGTTTTCGATTTCCGAGCTGGCTTGTCAACACTACAAGGAATGAAAAGGAGGGAGTAAGCATAAATGCTTAGTAAGTTCACATGCAAATAGCAAGTAACATAACTATATAAGCAAACATAAAACATCATTTGCAGAATCATCACCGAAACATTCATATCACATTTTCATTTATCATCTTACCATATTGTTGTTATATCGATTTTTCAACCCGAGGGTTAAGTACATACCTGTTCAAAGTACCCATTTCACAACACTTACCAATACGTCCCTTTCATCTTGAGTATTCCTCCATTTCAGTAGAACTTTACCCGTTGAACACATCTCCATGCCATCTTCCGTAAAATACCAAAACCAATACTCGGTAGCACTTTATATTTAACAAATAATTCACATAATTTGCATTTTGTTCTGAAATAACCACAAAGCATATATTTCATGATAAAAATCAGCATATCATATAATTAACATCAATAACTTAAAAATAACAATTATACTACATTATTTACACATGAACTTACCTCGTATGCGAAAATGGCTACTTTTACCATTTCGTCCACAACTTGGTATTTTCCCCATTTTAGCTCAAATTTTAGTTTTCCTTGCTCTATCATTTAAAATATAGTCTAATTAGGACTCACATTATTCAAATTGACCCAAAATCATATTTTGGAAAAATTACAATTTTGCCCCTAAACTTTTGCATATTTACACTTTTGCCCCAAAGCTCGTAAATTAAACTTCAGCCTATTTTCTTATGTTTTATGACATGCTGATCATTTTTCCCTTCTATGGCAACATCAAATTCTCACTCTAACATGTACTTATGACTATTAGGTATTTTTACCGATTAAGCCCTTTTGCTCGTTTTCACTTAAAACCGAGTAGCACAAGTTGTCTAACATAATTTAAAACCTCATATTCTATCATAAAACACCAAAATACACAAATTTCACCTATGGGTATTTTTCCAAATATAAACTCTAGGTTAAATTATTGCTAGCATAAGCTAAATCGAGCCATCGACTCCAAAACGTAAAAATCATTAAAAACAAGGCTAGAACGGACTTACAATCGAGCTTGGAAGCTTGAAAACCCTAGCCATGGTTTCTCCTTGCTATATTCGGCCATGGGGTTGAAGATGAGCAAAATTGGCTTTTAATTTTGTATTTTAATTCATTTTACCCCTAAATGACCAAAATGCCCTTACTACTAAACTTTCCAAAAATTCCATCCATGTCCAATTTTTGTCCATAGACTTAAAAATTGGTAAAATTCTATTTAAGACCTCCTAATTAATATTTCAAAACAATTTCATACTAGAAACTTCTAGAATGCAAGTTTTACAAATTATTCGATTTAGCCCCTAATTTCAATTTAAGCACTTTATGCATAAAATTTCTTCACGAAATTTTCACACAATTATGCAATCTTATCATAAACCTCAAAATAATCATAAAATAATTATTTCTATCTCGGATTTTGTGGTCACGAAACCACTATTCCGACTAGGCCCAAAATCAAGATATTACACCCAGCCATACGATCACGAGACCCAGTCTCAGTAGTAGGCGACACCGGCATCTCACTTGTGTCCAAATTTGGTATATTATCCATGGAGGAGGATTCAGCTCAAGCCCCTCTACGGTCTCTACCTCAGCCTCTAGTACCAGTCCACAGATACCTCATGCACTCATTGTCTAATCGAATTTATCTATGCTATAAATTTTATGGATCAGTTACAGTTTCAATATTTATTAATAGATTTTTTATGAAAAACAATATCAGAAGTTCAGAGTTTATTTTCGTAAGTTGCAGTCTCACTACAGGTTTCAGCATACACTAACTAGAGTGTTTTTAGTACGGTTTACTACCTATAGTAGTTTTAGATTATACTATCTACAATATTACAAAATAAACAATACCAATTTTAGAAAACTTACAGGATAGGCACCGGAGACTCACTCAGTATACTGCATTCTTAATCAAAAATATTTCAACCCATTGAAAATGATTTCTTTAAAACCATGTTTAAAACCCAATCTACAGCCGAGTTTTGCAACCTGACTCTAATACCACTAAATATAACACCCCAGACCCGGCCAGGACATTATGGCCGAATCTGGCGATATCACATAAGAGTGTTTTTGAAAATGTGTTGACGTTAACACATTCTAGTTATTATCTATTACCTAGTTCGGGAAAATGTGGACTGATTGATTTGTTTTAAAACATTTCTTTTACGTGGAAGCTTTTGAAACCCAATAATTTTCGAAACTGTTATTATTTACAAAAAATCTTAGTTTATTTTAGGAAAATGGTACTTTGTTGTGTTGTGGTTTATAAACCTATAATCAACAGTTCAAAATCTCAAATTAAAAACCAAACAGTCCCTAAGTCTATCATACACAAAATACCAACAAAACATGAACGAGGTAACCGCAAAAATTGTAAATAAGAAGTTCAGTAGTGGTGGTCACCACTGAGGCCTCTGCTGCGTTGATCTATCAAGTCTGGGGATTACCTACATAGATGAAACAGAAAAGGGTGAGTTTTTGCAAACTTAGTGTGTAACCCCCACGTAAATCAGACATACAGAATACACATCAGGTGCCATAAATAAACAGTCAGGGGCCGGAGCCCTTTACAGAATCATTTAGGGCCATAGCCCATCAGGTATAGAATCAGATACAACTTAGGGCCTTAGCCCATGTCAGATACAGTATGCAGACAGAATACTAGAATCCTACCCACCAGCCTCTACACAGCATCTCCATCCAACCCTACACACCATGTGAGGATAAAATCAACCCACCCATCCTTACACACCATGCTTTATTGAAATGCGGTACATAATCAGATAGTTGCAGCTGAGTTGCCAAATATCAGGCTTAAGAGCATTTCAGAATACTTCCTCCCAACGACATCATCCCAACCCCAATGCAATGCAACAAACAAAAATGACATGTTAATATGCAATTTATCAGATCATACATTCAGTTCAGATATCTCAGTTCATGCTCGATACAGAAATCAGACAGTCAGAATACTCAATGAAGGGTTTAAGTAGCGCTTACCGACCCTACAGTAGGTCCATAGTCGACTTGGGCGACTTGTGTAACCTTACAGATCATTTCAGAAAAAGAGGCTCTCACGCCCATGTGGCTAGGCCGTGTGGATCACATGGCCTGGCCTAGAATCCCACACGCCTGTGTGGTTCACTTATGTGGCCCACATGGCCCAATAGGTCAAGCCTGTGTGTCGCACACTACCTCACTAGCCATCACACGGTCGTGTCATGTGCCCGTGTCTTACACGCACGGCCTGGATCGTCAATCACACGCCCCTATATTATCACACAGCCTACCACAGGCTGGTGTGGCGTCGACGGATTTATTTTTTTAACTTTTTTCGTTTCTCGTTTTCTATGATTTTAGGTACACACTTGTTTCGGTTTTAATGTAATGACACATCCAAGATCACCAGAACCTACATTTCACCAATTACCCTGAATTAATCTCTTAAAATGATAAATTAAACCGAACTTTCTTGACTAATCAAGTCACAATTCAAATATCCAATGCTTATTCGAATTTTTGAATGCCTCCAACTAAGATTCTAGGAGAGGCGAGTCCCCTCCTTTATGATTTTCTTTTGAACAGAATAGAATTTTAATCCAACAAAAAGGTTCGAGAATACAAAATGTAGACTTTAACATTTTATCCTCAAAATCTAACACTATGAAACCCAAACCATAAGTAAAGCAATTATAAATACACTTACCAACCGACTAAAGAATAGGAGGCCGCAGAAAAATGATTAAATGTAGGATTGACGATCCAAAATTAAAGAATTAAAAAAAATTTTACCGAAAAAGAATTAAAACCCAAAGGGAAGAAGAGAAGAGTTTTGACGTTTAAAAATTTTAGGGAATTTCTGGAGGATAGAAAAAATTTAAAACTAAAATAAAACATCCCAATCCCTCCTTTTCTCCCACTAACCCACTAACACACACATTCTCAGACTCCTTGTTTGACCGAAACTCTTTTGGTCAACCTAAAAAAAATAAATTCCCATACTTGCACAGGGATTTGAACTCAAGACCGCCAACATATTAACACTCCACTTAACCACCAGACCAGCAGGCACATTCTGATATGATCCTACCAAAAATTAAACTTAAGCCTACTGGGAAAGGTTAAGGCTTTATTTGGAAAAATTCCAAAAATTTGCCAACGACATGGCTTGAACTTGAGACCTCTCACACACACCCAAAACACTTAACCACTAAAGCAGATATAGATTTGTGTCAATTAATTACAAAAGCATAAATATAAAATTTTGGGCATTACGCCGTGTGTCACACACAACCACTCACATGCCAATGTGGTCTATTCAATTTTGGTGCAGGTTTTCCTCACACAGTCTATGTAAACTAAAAAATATATAGGATTTTTCCTATGCAATTTATCACCTTTTCACATAAATTTTGTTGTTAAAACTGAGTAATTGTTTAATAAATTAATGAAATATGTGAAAATATGAAATTAGGACATAGAAATTATTAAAATGTGATTTTATGATTTTATGCTTTATTATATAGTTTTCATGCATAAAATGACTTATTTTATATTTATTTGAACATATTATATTTTTAAGACATAAAATGGGCCATGCATGATAAATTAAATAATAAAATATAAAATTATATTTAATAATTCATTTTAAAATAAGTCATTAATAATTTGGGTTTTAATTAATTATATATTTTATTCTTTGGTCCTTTAATTTATTGATTTATTTTGGACAGGTCTGATAGCTTTGTTGGATTACAAAAACCGTCCAAATTGAAGATCAAGTCAACCCAATTTCGACTACACATGGCCTTCCACATAAACCACTTTTTGGTTTCATTACACAAGGTCCTTATAATGTTGAAGAAATTAGAGATTTGCCCGAATATTTACATTTGACCGAGTCTCAGTCCTGAGTTGTTATCGCATTTAAATTGCTTAAAAATCAAGCAAAATTCAACTCAAAATCCACTAATCATGGCCGATCACTCATTGGAAAAGCTTAAAGAGACTAAACCTCTCTATTTTTAACAAACTACCCTCTTCTTTTCACTTATAAATAAGACCTCATTTGATCCCTCATCCATCATCCACCATTCCTCATCCCTCATAATTCTCTATTCTTTCTCAATTCTCTTTAGCATTTTCCATTCCCCATGCCTAGCATCATCTCTTTATAGAGATTTTAGCAATTAATCCTCTTAAAGAGCCCTTGGTCGGCCAATTTGGAGAGCCATCAGTAAAGAAGCAAAGCGAAGGAGTGAAGGAGCCTCGTCGGTCAAAGTCTTGGGTGACAGCCACTCTAATTTAGGTTTAATATTTCTTTTCTTTAATTTAATCTAAAAATGTTTTCTATGTGTTCTTTGTTCTTGTTTACAACAATGTTAGCTTAATTTTATTTAAGCTAGGATGATTGCTTAGATTAAATAATATTTATTTGATTCATGCTTATAATGTTTGTGCCTAAATGATCATGTTTTCAATTAAAATCAAGTGTATATTTCATTCATACATGATTGAAATGCACCTGAATTAGCTAAGTGATCCTAACCAGATGACGACTAGTAGACACATAATTGAAATGTGCATGCTCAATTTAGATCCTAACCTGATTAAATTGCAAGTTGCATGACAACTCTAACCAAGCTTTGTTATCTACATAGTTTTTTGATTTATGTGATTAAACTGTTTCAAACCTAACATTTCCCATTTACCTCACACGAATGCTAAGAAACCCTTAGTAAATAAGGATCAGTGAAATGCATATTTACTAAGTAAAGGATTTTGAAAGGACCTAATGTGGTTTCCAAACTCATGAAAGATTGAGTTTCCATGGAATGTTTTTTCGAATGTTATTAAGCATGTTGATGATAATTTGAGTTTAATTAAAGTAATTCTCCTAGTTTATTTATGTTATAATTGTTGCAAATTGTGTTTAATTTTGCTAAAATATATTTCATTCATATAGTTTGCATACTTAGGATAATTTGCATTAGGGTTCATTGCATTTAGTTTAATATATTTTAATCATCACTTCTCAACCATATTGTGTTTTTATCTACCGAATTTTTAAGGGTAATTTTACAATCAAGTGATTTAACACAAATACAATCCCTGTGGAGACGATAACTTGATACTTACTTATTACATGATAACGACTGTGTACACTTGCACAAACCTACATGTTACAGTCTCAGGTTGTCACATGGCTTGGCGACACGACCGTGTGACCCCTGTTTTCAAATTTTTTTCATTTTTTTGTTTTATTTCAAATTAGTCCCTAATTGTTTCCAAATTGATTTTTAGGTTTCATAAGCTCGACATAAGGCCCATAATTGTATATATGCTATGAATGATCATTGGTTTTGAATATTTGTTATTTAAATTAATAATTTAATGATTTATGTTGTCATTTGTTTTGGTATGTGTTGTAATATTCTGTAACCCTAATCTGACGACTGATACGAGTTAGGGGTATTACAATGGCTATTTAAGTTAAGTGGATGCTTTTGTGGCTACCTATTGATCAAGCAAGTGTCTGAAAATAAGGGAAAACATCTGAACTGAAGAATACGCCTTAGTGGCACAGTATATGAAATGACCTAGGGACAAAGAGTCAATGGCAATGCCAAAGTGGTGAACTCTGAAAAAGGTAAAACTGTCTGGCTTGAGACGATGGAAGAATGGCGAGAAATGCATGATGATGAGAAACTGACGAAATCTACCTTGACCACTAGTAGGAAGGTGAAATTGTAACACCCCTACCCGAATCTGTTACCGGAGTCGAATACAAGGTGCACACAGACTTAACTTAATTGTTTTCACAGTCCATAAAAAAAAATTTCCAGACAAGCTGGTTACTGCATCACTGTAGCCTTAAAAATTATATCTGGAGTTTCAAAACTCGAAAATCAGTTTCGTAATTTTTCCCTGAACCTAGACTCATATGTCCATCTACAGATTTTTTTCTAGAATTTTTTGTAGAGCCAATTAGTACAGTTTATTAGTTAAAGTCTCCCATGTTACAGGGGTCGACTACACTGACCTTCGTGTGTTACAACTTGAATATCTCCCTGTGCAGGGCTTCAATACTGATGCCGTTTGTTTCTATAGAAACTAGACTCAAATAGGAATCTATAAATATATGGTATGACTCCTAATTATCTCTGGTTAATTTATAATGAATTTCCAAATTCGGAAAAGGGAATCCAGAAACCGTTCTGTCCCTGTTTCACGAATACCTAAATATCTCTTAGGATACAACTCATATGACCGTTTCGTTTCTTCCATATGAAAGTAGATTCATCAAGGCTCATTTACATAATTTATTCACTATTTAATTCCATTCCTGCTATTTTTAATGATTTTTCACATCGACACCACTGCTGCTGTCTGCATCTGTTACTAAAACAAACTATGCCTATTTCATGACTTTTCCTTGATTTAACTAATAATTCATCATGCATGTCCCAAATTATAACCATGACTGGTGTCCAAACATCACAAAACCAATTCCAACCGAACATTTACGCCATTTTCGCATGGCTAAAAGTTTACATACCAATTTCAACAAAGCATAATAGCCTATACATGTCGAAATGTACTCCTAGACCAACTAAGAAGAAAATACCAAAAGTTGTTAGCCGGTGTGATGACTTCGATGACAGTCCCGAATACGCAAAAAGTCGAGTCCAAGAAACCTAAAATAGGTGACAAGCAAACACCGAATGAGTATATAACTCAGTAAGTCATAAGCAATGCACTACCAACCATTAATAACATTATCACAAGAGGAAACAAAATGGAACGAGGCTAATTACTCCATTCAAACCGAACTATACCATAGTTCCTTAGACCTTTCGATTCAATCTCATACCAAGTTACACATTCACATTCCATATACTAATCAATAGGATATTTGAGGCATTTTTATACACCATTTTGTTTTCGTTACAATTATACATCTACATGACCTTTCACTTATTCCACGATAATTCTTATGTACATGACTTCAATTTGAATTGTCACATAGGTTCAAAACTTACCAAGCTCAACTCCAAATATAAACATAGCGCCTATTAGCCAAGAACTCAAGGTACTTACTCGATCCGCTGTCCGTGATCAACTCAATAATGTCGCACACTCAGTGTCAATAGTGATTCAAAAGCATATAGTGAGTCCGCACACTTAGTGCTATATAATCAACTCGCACACTTAGTGCTATATGATCAAACTCGCACACTTAGTGCTGTACAAATTTTAAACCCGCACACTTAGTGCCATTCTCATGATCACAAATGTTTATACCCGCACACTTAGTGCTGAAATCAACAACTCGATGCATCTCACCTCTTTTCTTTTCATTCAATACTTTCATCACCACATACATACATGTATATAAATTTATCATTCCTTTCGTCATAATTACATAGACATTATGTCTATTTAAATCAATACAAAATATATGCTTAGTGACCTACCTTGTGTGGTGTAAAATAATTCCAAGTCGGCTACTCGATGACCTTCGATTTCCCCTTGTTGGATGCCTCTCCTTTAGGATCTTGAGCTTAAACAAATAAATTAACTCATTCAAGCGCTTTGCTACACATATTGATATTCACATTTTAATGATTTTATGACATACGGAACGGCATGGTAAAATTTTTATCTTGCAACCTCATGCTCTTAGCTATTCGGCTCATAACCATATGCTATAGCCCTACTATCAATAATCCAATCACACATGCATATATATATATATATGGCCGAATGTACAAAGCATAGACTCATCATCACCTATGCTCTTAATTTGATGGCCGAATATGCATACATGTATATACACTATTAATCAATCACTAACATTGCACTTCACCTTAATAGCTAGCTTAGCAAACCTCGATTTAACACATAGTTGTTCATAACACAACTTAAGCATACTCTCTGTTCCATCAATTCCAAAACTTAACGTCTTACTCAAAAATGCTAAAATGAAAATCCAAGAGTCATCAATCCACCATCACATGTGTCATTAACAAGCTTCATATTTAGCATGCAATGGCATTAACACAAAATCTACCTTGGTCGAATATCATCCCCATGATATAGCAAAGTTTTGAACCATGGACTAATTAGAACTCAAGCTAGCAACTAAGAACATGCATGAATCTCATGGCACAACCTCAAACATACCTTAATCTAGATGCAAGTATGGCCAAATCTCCTCCTAATCCTCTTCCAAACCAAACATGAATCAAAAGCGCTTCCTCCTTCCTTAGAGAATTTCGGCCAAAAGAGATGAAAAAGGATGAACATTTTTTTCTTTGTTTTCATCATAATCCCTTTTTTTTTCATCTTTTTCTTTTTTTTTTCCATTTCATTATTACCCATACTCCTTATTTTATTTTTTTTTCCTCCCATGATGCACCAACAAAACATGTCTATGACATGTTTTGCCCATATTTCATTGTCATGGCCGGCCACTAGGCTTGGATTTAGGGAAATTTGACATGCAAGCCCTCCTTGTTGATTACATGCACTATTAGATCCTTATAGATTAGCCTATCACATTTCAAAAGTGTCACACAAGTCCTATTGACTAAATTCACATGAAATTTACTAAATCGAAACATAAAACTTTCACACATTCATAATCACATATTTTAGACAATAAATACTACGTTCAAACATTTCGGTGACTCGGTTTAGCGGTCCCGAAACCACTTCCGACTAGGGTCAATTTTGGTGTCACAACTCTCCCCACTTAAGAAATTTTCGTCCTCGAAAATCTTACCGTAAATAGGTTTGGGTATCGCTCTTTTATAGAATTCTCGGGTTCCCAAGTAGCTTCTTCCATCCCGTGTTTGAGCCATAACACTTTTACTAACGGAACCCTTTTGTTTCGCAACTCCTTCACTTCACGGGCTAGGATACGAATCGGTTCTTCTTTATAACTCATATCGGCTTGAATTTCAACCTCGATGGACTAATTATATGCGACGGATCGATCTATAACGTCAAGCATCGTAACATGAAAGACGTCGTGAATCTTTTCAAGTTCGGGGCAAAATCAATCGACACGAATCGACCGACTCGTTCGGATACTTCATATGGTCCGATGAACCTCGGACTCAATTTGCCTTTACGGCCAAATCGAGTATCTTTTCCAAGGCGAAACTTTAAGAAACACTTTATCCCCCACCTGAAACTCAATGTCTTTTCGTTTCAGATCCGCGTACGATTTCTGACGATCTGCGGCTGCCTTTAGACTTTCACGGATGACTTTTACTTTCTGTTCAGCATCTTTAATCAAGTCCACTCCGAAAATTTTACTTTCACCGAGTTCGGTCCAAAACAATGGCGTACGGCATTTTCGACCTTACAAAGCCTTGTAAGGTGTCATCTTAATACTTGACTGAAAACTATTGTTGTATGCGAATTCAATCAAAGGTAAATACCGCTTCCATGAACCACTAAACTTGAGGATGCAACATCTCAACATATCCTCAAGTATCTGAATTATCCGTTCGGATTGGCCGTCGGTTTGTGGATGAAAAGCGGTGCTAAAATGCAACTTGGTACCCAAAGCTTCTTGCAATTTCTTCCAAAATCGTGAGGTGAATCTCGGATCTCTATCCAACACAATAGAAATTGGTACCCCGTGTAATCTCACAATCTGAGAAAGACAATTCAGCTAGTTTATCCAATGAAAAATCCGTGCGATGCGGGGATAAAGTGAGCCGACTTAGTCACCTATCAACAACAACCCAAATCGCATCCTTCTTACTTGTCGACAATGGCGGTCCGGACACAAAATCCATTGTGACTCGATCCCATTTCCACTCGGGTATCATGATCGGTCAAGTAACCTCAAGGCACTTGATGTTCCGCTTTCACTTGTTGACATATTAAACATCTCGAAACAAAGTCGGAGATGTCTCGTTTCATACCATGCCACCAAAACCGACATTTCAAATCGTTGTACATCTTCGTACTCCCCGGGTGAATTGACATTCGGCTACAATGAGCTTCGCTCGTAATCATCGAAATGAGTTTCAATTTCTTGGAACACACAAACGATTTCGAACCTCAAACAATCGTCATCATCAACTTGAAACTCTGATTCCACATTCGGAACACATTCAGCCCGTTTTGCAACCAATTCATCATCGACTTTCTGAGCTTCACGAATTTGACGAATCAACAAGGGTTTGGCCTTTAATTCCGCCACTAGTACATTGTCGGATAGAATGCACAAGTGTACATTCATCGTCATAAGGAAAGCAAGTGATTTACGACTTAAGGCATCCGCAACCACATTAGCCTTTCCTGGGTGATAGTCAATGACAAGCTCAAAATCTTTCAACAACTCGAGCCGTCTTTGTCGCAGATTCAAGTCTCTTTGAGTCATCAAATATTTGAGACTTTTGTGATCCGAATACACATGGCACTTCTCCCCAAATAGGTAGTGTCGCCATATTTTCAAAGCGAATACGATGGCAGCTAGTTCGAGATCATGGGTCGGATAATTTTTCTCATGTGGCTTTAATTGTCTCAACGCATAGGCCACAACTCGACCTTCTTGCATCAATACGCAACCCAACCCAAGTAGGTAGGCGTCACTATAGATGACAAACTCTTTGCACGATTCGGCCGCACTAAAATTGAGCTTCCACAAATAAGTTTTCAGTTGATCAAAACTTTTCGACATTTTTCCGTCCATTCGAACTTAACATCTTTTGAAGTAGCTTCATCATGGGTGTGGCTATCATCGAGAAACCTTTCACAAACCTGTCGGTAGTAACCAGAAAGTCCCAAAAGCTCGAACCTCAAGATATTATTTCTGAGGCTTCCAGGTTGAGTATGGCTGAAATTTTGCTCGGTCGACTCGAATACCCGATGCAGATACCACATGACCCAAGAAGCTAACCTCCTTAACCGAACTCACACTTCATGAACTTAGCATATAACCGCTTATCCCGTAAAATTTGCAACACTAATCTCAAGTGCTCAAAGATGTTCGGTCTCATCTCTTGAATAGACCAAGATGTCATCAATGAACACAACTACGAACCGTCCAAATATCGTCTCAAGATCCGATTCATCAAATCCATAAATACCGTAGGGCATTAGTGAGCCCAAGCGGCATCACTAAGAACTCAGAGTGGCGATCTCGCTCGAAAGCGGTTTTGGGTATATCCGAATCTCGAATCCACAACTGATAATAACCCGATCTCAGATCTATCTTTGAAAACATCGAGGCTCCCTTTAGTTGATCAAACAAATCATCAATACGCGGTAACGGATATTTATTCTTTATTGTCACCTTATTCAGCTGACGATAGTTGATGCACAACCTCATGGTTCCATCCTTCTTTTTCACAAACAATACTGGTGCACCCCAAGGTGAGAAACTTGGTCGAGCAAAACCTCTATCCGTCAATTCTTGCAACTGAGCTTTCAACTCTTTTAACTCGGTTGGTGCCATACGGTACGGAGCTATCGAAATCGGCGTAGTCCTGTACAAGCTCAATACCAAACTCTACCTCCCGAGCAGTGGTAAACCCGTAATTCTTGGGAAAACGTCAGGGTATTCACAAACCACCGCACAGATTCGGGTTTCTTTTCTAACTCTTTGTCATCAATACATACGCAAGGTATGCTTCGCACCCCTTTCTTACATATTTTCGAGCCGGCATTGATGATATTACGGTGGCAACCCCTTTAAGCCCGTAGACTCAACTCGGATTATCTCGTTATTTTGCACCTTAAATCAATGGTTTTCTTTTGCAACTCACCTTTGCATCATATACGGTCAACCGGTCCATACCAAGAATAACATCAAATTCATCAAATGGTAAAAGCATCAAATCGGTAGGAAAACAGATTCTCGGATCATTAGAGGGCATCTCTTACACACTTTGTCAACAAGCGCATATTGACCCAAGGGATTTGACACTCGAATTACGAACTCAAGAGACTCAACGGTAGAGTCTTTTTGGATGCTAAGGTTTCACATACATATGAATGAGTAGAGCCGTGGTCAATCAACGCAATCACACTAGTATCAAAGAGAGTGAAAGTACCGGTGATAACATCGGGAGGACGCCTCCTCTCGTGCGCTGAATGGCATATGCTCTAGCAGAGTACGGGTCTCAGATCGAGCACCGTATCGAGGCCCTCTCGACTACCACCCCTACCTCCTCGAAATTCTCGGTGGTCTACCTCTAGCTGTCATTCCACTAGGTCTTGCACCTTGCATCCTATTCTTCTCATCAAGCTCCGTGCAATCTCTAATGAAGTGGTCCTTCGAACCGCATCCGTAATAGGCCCTGTTGGTAGACTTACCCCAACATTCACCTATTTGTCTTCTCCCACATTGGGGGCATTCAGGTTTCTCTTGACGGTTATTGGCCACACTAGCTACCGAAGTAGCTCGGGAGTCCGTCGATAGTCGTGCTCTAATGGAAATTCTCGCAGTCGTCCTCGATTTATTAGTGTCCTCCCTAAACTTCTTTATAGCCGAGAACGGAGCTTTACCCGTCGATCTTTTGCGATAGTCTCTAGCTTCAAATTCAGCCTTCTTCTTCTCCTTTCCAAGTTCCTCCGCCTTGCAGGCTCGTTCAACTAGTGTTACGAATTCTTTTATCTCCAAAATACCCACTAGTAGCTTTAAATCTTCATTCAATCCTTCTTCAAATATCTTGCACATAGCAACCTCATCAGCCACACACTCCGGGCATACCGATCGAGTCTTACGAACTCATGTTCAGATTCGACATCTTGTCATACGGCCTTGCTTGAGTTCCAAGAATTCCTTACGCTTTTGATCGATGAACTGTTGACTAATATATTTCTTTCAAATTCTATTTGAAAGAAATCCCAAGTAACTCGTTCGTTTGGGACTATGGAAATCAAAGTCCTCCACCAATGGTAAGTCGAGTCTCGCAACAAGGATATAGCAAACTTTAGACATTCATCGGTGTGCATGATAGTTCATCAAACACCGAATGGTGTTATCAAGCGAACTTCGGCCTTTCGGCATCATCGTAACTATGGCCTTGAACTCCTCAGCCCGTGCTTCCTAATCAAGTCTGGTGGCTTACTCAAACCTCACAGGATCAAGAATCGATGGCATTACGGGCTCTTGGGGTGGATTATTCAAATTGGGAATTGTTGGACAGCCGGATTGGTTCGGGCATATTGCGCGACCAACTCATTCATCATGGTAAAGAAGGCTTGTTTAGCCCCCTCACCTTGATTATTCGCAGATGACTGAGGTTCAACAGGTTGCGTCCCTTGCGCAGGAGCAGCCGCTACACTTTCAACATCATCCGCCAAGGTTCTCTCTACACCGGGATCCATTTACTAATCAAAACAAAAATTTTAACCGTCAGAAGTCATCACACATTTAAACATTAACATTGAGGCATGTATAGCTAGACTCATACGTGCTATGGTAGTCCTAGAACCGACTAAACCATGGCTCTGATACCAATAAAATTGTAACACCCCATACCCGAATCCGTTACCGGATTCGAATACAAGGTGCACACAGACTTAACTTAATTGTTTTCACAGTCCATAAAAAAAAATTTCCAGACAAGCTGGTTACTGCATCACTATCGCCTGAAAAATCATATCTGGAGTTTCAAAACTCGAAAATCAGTTTTGTAATTTTTCCCTGAAACTAGACTCATATGTCCATCTACATATTTTTTTCTAGAATTTTTGGTCTAGCCAATTAGTACAGTTTATTAGTTAAAGTCTCCCATGTTACAGGGGTCGACTACACTGACCTTTGTGCGTTCAACTTGAATATCTCCCTGTGCAGGGCTTCAATACTGATTCCGTTTGTTTCTATAGAAACTAGACTAAAATAGGAATCTATAAATATATGATATGACTCCTAATTATCTCTGGTTAATTTATAATGAATTTCCAAAGTCGGAACAGGGAATCCAGAAACCATTCTGTCCCTGTTTCACGAATACCTAAATATCTCTTAGGATACAACTCATATGACCGTTTTGTTTCTTCCATATGAAAGTAGATTCATCAAGGCTCATTTACATAATTTATTCACTATTTAATTCCATTCCTGATATTTTTAGTGATTTTTCACATCCACACCACTGCTGCTGTCTGCATCTGTTACTAAAACAAACTATGGCTATTTCATGACTTTTCCTTGATTTAACTAATAATTCATCATGCATGTCCCAAATTATAACCATGACTGGTGTCCAAACATCACAAAACCAATTCCAACCGAACATTTACGCCATTTTCGCATGGCTAAAAGTTTACATACCAATTTCAACAAAGCATAATAGCCTATACATGCCGAAATGTACTCCTAGACCAACTACGAAGAAAATACCAAAAGTTGTTAGCCGGTGTGATGACTTCGATGACAGTCCCGAATAAGCAAAAAGTCGAGTCCAAGAAACCTAAAATAGGTGACAAGCAAACAACGAATGAGTATATAACTCAGTAAGTCATAAGCAATGCACTACCAACCATTAATAACATTATCACAAGAGGAAACAAAATGAAACAAGGCTAATTACTCCATTCAAACCGAACTATACCATAGTTCCTTAGATCTTTCGATTCAATCTCATACCAAGTTACACATTCACATTCCATATACTAATCAATAGGATATTTGAGGCATTTTTATACACCATTTTGTCTTCGTTACAATTATACATCTACATGACCTTTCACTTATTCCACGATAATTCTTATGTACGTGACTTCAATTTGAATTGTCACATAGGTTCAAAACTTACCAAGCTCAACTCCAAATATAAACATAGCGCCTATTAGCCATGAACTCAAGGTACTTACCCGATCCGCTGTCCGTGATCAACTCAATAATGTCGCACACTCAGTGTCAATAGTGATTCAAAAGCATATAGTGAGTCCGCACACTTAGTGCTATATAATCAACTCGCACACTTAGTGCTATATGATCAAACTCGCACACTTAGTGCTGTACAAATTTTAAACTCGCACACTTAGTGCCATTCTCATGATCACAAATGTTTATACCCGCACACTTAGTGCTGAAATCAACAACTCGATGCATCTCACCTCTTTTCTTTTCATTCAATACTTTCATCACCACATACATACATGTATATAAATTTATCATTCCTTTCGGCATAATTACATAGACATTATGTCTATTTAAATCAATACAAAATATATGCTTAGTGACCTACCTTGTGTGGTGTAAAATAATTCCAAGTCGGCTACTCGATGACCTTCGATTTCCCCTTGTTGGATGCCTCTCCTTTAGGATCTTGAGCTTAAACAAATAAATTAACTCATTCAACCGCTTTGCTACACATATTGATATTCACATTTTAATGATTTTATGACATACGGAACGGCATGGTAAAATTTTTATCTTGCTACCTCATGCTCTTAGCTATTCGGCTCATAACCATATGCTATAGCCCTACTATCAATAATCCAATCACACATGCATATATATATATATATGTGGCCGAATGTACAAAGCATAGACTCATCATCACCTATGCTCTTAATTTGATGGCCGAATATGCATACATGTATATACACTATTAGTCAATCACTAACATTGCACTTCACCTTAATAGCTAGCTTAGCAAACCTCGATTTAACACATAGTTGTTCATAACACAACTTAAGCATACTCTCCGTTCCATCAATTCCAAAACTTAACGTCTTACTCAAAAATGCTAAAAAGAAAATCCAAGAGTCATCAATCCACCATCACATGTATCATTAACAAGCTTCATATTTAGCATGCAATGGCATTAACACAAAATCTACCTTGGTCGAATATCATCCCCATGATATAGCAAAGTTTTGAACCATGGACTAATTAGAACTCAAGCTAGCAACTAAGAACATGCATGAATCTCATGGCACAACCTCAAACATACCTTAATCTAGATGCAAGTATGGCCAAATCTCCTCCTAATCCTCTTCCAAACCAAACATGAAGCAAAAAGCGCTTCCTCCTTCCTTAGAGAATTTCGGCCAAAGAGATGAAAAAGGATGAACATTTTTTTTTCTTTGTTTTCATCATAATCCTTTTTTTCATCTTTTTCTTTTTTTTTTCCATTTCATTATTACCCATACTCCTTATTTTATTTTTTTTCCTCCCATGATGCACCAACAAAACATGTCTATGACATGTTTTGCCCATATTCTTTGTCATGGCGGCCACTAGGCTTGGATTTAGGAAATTTGACATGCAAGCCCTCCTTTTGATTACATGCACTATTAGATCCTTATAGATTAGCCTATCACATTTCAAAAGTGTCACACAAGTCCTATTGACTAAATTCACATGAAATTTACTAAATCGAAACTTAAAACTTTCACACATTCATAATCACATATTTTAGACAATAAATACTACGTTCAAACATTTCGGTGACTCTGTTTAGCGGTCCCGAAACCACTTCCCGACTAGGGTCAATTTTGGGCTGTCACAGAAATGGAAAGTAAGTTTCCAATGCAACTCATAAGTAAATCATCCGGTAACGAATGATGTAAGATTGTTTATAGAATATGAAGGAACACAAGGTATGTAGAGATATAACACATGCTCTTTCTGAGTTTGATGAATGCTTGCTTGGTTCCATAGAGTAAAGTGCAATGTTTATATTTAATATGAAATGAATAATAAATGTATGTTAATGCCTCACAAAGTTCTTGTGAACTTATTATCGATGTCTTTGATTGTAGGATTTGTTTGAAAGATGGGAGGCAAGAGATGATGCTAAGACTACACCATAGGAGTGGTGGTCTATGCCAGTATGCATACAAAGAAGAAAAAGATTGTGGCAAAGTTATGGTCAACCCCAAAGGAAAAATCTAAGAGAGTCATACGACTAGTTAGAAGTAGTGAAACACGCGAGTTTATACAAGAAGCCTCATGGCAAAGTTAAGTATGCGCATAAGATGTAATACTTTATATAGTGATAAAAATAAGGTGAAAATGATAATTGTATTATTTAAATCGTAAATGTGATTTTGCACTATACAATGAGGTATACATAATAAGTAAAATGAGGTATTTTAAAGTAAAAGACTTAGAAATTTTATTAGTCGAATAGTTACATAGAAAATTAAAGTAGAAGTCTAAGTAAGTCGGTCCTTAGGCGTAACACCTGATACTCAAATTTGGATGACCAAGTCGAGTGGAGCCCATTACACCACTTGTTTAGTTGAGTATACTATGGGCTAATAAAAAAAGTAATATAAGGAAATGATAGTGAATCTATAATTGAATAGATTATATATGAATTTATATATTTAATGTTATCTTATTTTAAATCAATGTATTATGTTTAATACTTACATATATCTTAAATTCTATTTAAGTTAAGCTAAGGTTAATTCTTGATGTACTTACTAAGATTTCATAAGCTTAACGCATTATTTTCCAACATGTAGGTAAAAGTTTGATGTGAAGCTTTAAAGGGAAGTTACAACCTTAACTCATCTCATCACAACAAAAGGACTAGAAACAAGTATGAAATTAAACTTTGGTATTAGTTTATGGTATGTAAATAGGTATTTTGAGGTCTATGTATGTTAATATTAGTTAATCCATTTTGTGTAGTTTAAACATTTTGATGGCTTAGTGGATTTAGTTGAATTATGTTCTAAGTATATAACAAATTACATAGTATATTGAGGTGTTTTCATGGCTTTAAATGATAGTTTTATGAATGGAATTAATTGGTATATGTTTGGAGAGGTTTGGATTGAATTTTTGAAATTGAAATGGCTGTGGCGCGACAACACAACTTGTAGTCACGATAATGAATGTACTGCTCCACTTCTCTCAAACAATGAGGTTGTGGTTGCAACCAAGTTTTTCCATGGTTGTGACAATGACATTATTGTGTCAAGGCTTTTCTATGGTCACGACAACGGATCTTAGTGACCCTCTTATCACAACAAGACATTTCTATTGTCGTGATAATGTCCCTTCTTGCACCAAATTTATTTGTTTGGACTTCTAATTGTAACCAAACAGTAATAGACGCCAAAAATGGTTTAGTATGCCTTAAATGAGTTTAATATGATTGAAATGATGTGAAAAAAGTGAAATCAATGACTAAGTGATTGAGTGCCTATATGTGACATCCATTTCGCGGGTTATTGATTTGCCCAAGTAAAAGGTGTTGCATTTGTTTTGGTATCAGAGCCTAGATTTTCTGATTCTTGGACCAAAAATGAGTCTAAAAGTACATGTCATATAGGACTTATTGATGAGATGAGATAAGAAGAAATTTTGTCATTGATAGAACTTAAACTTGTAATTATATATTGAAGATGTTGATCAATACTTGGGAAGCTATAGATGAGGAAGTAAAAAGTAGAGCTTCGAATAAAATGCAAGAAGGAAATAAACTCTTTCCTCTAGATCAAATGAGCTAGGAGGACTTGCAAATTCGAGGTCTACTAGAGAAGATATGTCTAAAAAAAGACAAGAACCTGATAGAGGGACTAGAGTCAAACTTGAACAAGTTCCACCTAGGGAAGAAAGACTGGCACATGAGGCTTTCTTTGATACATTAAACCAGTTCCTTCAGTATTCATGAGAGTTCCTCCTCTTCTACCTCCACCCTGTAACAACCCTTACCGGTCTTAATGATCGATACAAATGAGTTCTATTCTCATAAGTTTAATGACACATCAAATCTTTTATTATAATTTGTTTTACACTAATGATTGTACCAATATATCATATTCCTATCACATCCTTATTAAGCCTTAAAAGTCCATAATTCAATCTTTCTTACTAAAGCTAAATTCAAAAGCATGTGCACATATGCAATTTTCAATGTCTCAAAAGAATGTCTTATTCATCAGGTCGATCGTGTTACACAATTTACAAAATATCTATGGTCAAAGCACTTATTTCATTTATTAAATTATTTACATTCCCAAATCTAGACTTCTTTTCCATTCTCTCTTTAATCTCTCTAGTTCATCTTTAGGATGATTTATTTTTTTAGAGTTCACCAAAGTTACTGAATTTGGTCACTATCATACTTTTTCATCATTATTTCCAAATCATTGCTAAGGACAAGATTAAATACTCAAAGACCTTAGGTCTGGTGAATGTGTTTAGAAGAATCCTCATATCCCTATTTGGTTCAGATTTGAGTGATGTCTCCTAGTCCTTCCCCTTATATCCTACTAACTTTGCAATGCCAATGAAGCTCTGAGGTAATCGCTAGCGACCAGAGTTCATATTCTTTTAACATTCACGTCCCTAACTCGATTCCACCTTAGAACCAATTGCTAGGTCATTACTTTTAAAGATTTTGACATTCCTAATTCTTAGCATAAATATATTTGGAATCTAAACCCTTTCCATTTGAAGCTCTCAAAGCTCACGCATATAACACATTGCCATGCATTTGGGGCTTAAAATTCCTTCCCAAAATTGTATCCACAAAACTAATATTAACATCTTCCTACATATAAGTTAATATTTCTCAAAGGCTACAATTATTATTTCGTTCTCATTGAACAAGTCTTACACATATGCAAATTACAAAAGTATATTCTCTAAACCATGTTCTTAAACTCAATCTATCAATATTCATAACTTCTTAATTTCTTTTTTACTTGTGCTCATGTTTGCACTTGTGTGGCATTTGCAAAAGTAGGTCTATAGAAATCCTATCTTAATGTGAATCATATACAAAAATCTTAATTCATCACCTGTATATCAAATATTACAAGCTCCTATCATGAAGCTCTTCCATTAATCTATAAAAGTCAATCAAAACTTTCTAACCCAAAAGATGACTTAAAGTGTGTCTAACATCTATCAAGGCACATTTACTAATCTCACATGTAGCAATGTTTCCATATCATCAATTTCACATAGCTAAAACTAAAGTTGTAATAGCCCATTTTTAGGTCAAACCGGAACAGTGGTTTTAGGACCACAAATCTGAAGTTAAAATATTTATTTTATTAATTGATTTATTTTTACAGTATGATATAATTATTATGTGAAAGTCTCGTAAAGAAATTTTACTATTTAAATGCTTAATTCGGTAAAAAGGACTAAATTGCGTAACGCATAAAATTTGAGTTCTATTGTTTAAAGGTATTAAATAGCTATGGTTTATTAATATGGAAGTCCTTATTATGTAATTAGTCTATTTATAATGTAAGTGGACATTCTTGGACATTGTTTAAATGATGTTTAAGTTATATTAACAAGATTATAATGGTAAATTAGTTATAAATGTTATAATAAACAAAACCAAAAATTTATTTTATATCATCATCATCTTCCTTATCTGAATTTGGCAAGAAGAAAAGAAGAAACTCTATGTTTTACTCGGCTATGGTTCATTAGCTAGTTAAGGTACAATTTTTACTCAGTTTTTAATGATTTCTACGTTTTTGAGCTCGTTGCAACTTAATCTAGCTAGCTCATACCTTCGTTTTTGAAACTGTTATAGATTTTAAGATATTCCTTTCTTGAATATTTGGATATTTTGAAGTTTCTTGTTAGATTATTGATGGTTGTTAATAGATATACAAGTTTTATAAAGTGACTTTTGACAAAAATGAGAATTAGGGATTAAACTATGAAAGATAGAAATGTTGTGGTTGAAAATGAGAATAAAATGGAAATATGGGCTGCTATATAGTTATTTGAAATTCAGCTTTACATGGGTTAAGGGTAAATTGCATAAATTTGCCACTAAATTGCAAAGTAGTTAAAAGTCTAGGGGTAAATTTGTAATTTAGCCAAAATGAATGTTTTAGGCTAAATTGAATTGAACGAAAGTTTGAATGAATTAATTTGATATAATATAGATCAAGATAAGCCGAGATCGAGTTTAGATCGGGGAAAAGGAAAGATCGACGAATAGTCGATAATTTTATCTAAGGATACAAGGTAAGTTCGTATAATTAGAATCAAACTTTTCTATAATTGTATTTGTTGAAATGAATGTATATAATTGAAATATTTGAAATATGAATGCCTTCATGATATATTTTATTCATTATCGAGCCCCGTTTGAACTATATGAATTCATTGGATACAAGTGACATGTTATTGGGATTACCATATTAGTCGAACTCCTGCATTTGTTGCGGACTCACCACAGCTCGTATGAGCTTACTAATTCAGCTCATTGGAGCTTACTGATTCAGCTCAAAAGAGCTTACTGTTCAACTCAATAGAGCTTACCGTTTTTAGCTCAATAGAGCTTATTGTTTATCAGCTTAGGAGGAGCTTACCGACCATAACTTGAAAGAGCATGTATGATGATGAATTGACGGATTATTGACATTGTTCACTCGACTATCCTTTGAAGTTCTAATAGGTTCAACGACCTTAAATACTGTTTATATGGATAAGTTTATGGGTTATAAGTGTTATTAATGTTATATATATGATATGTGAATTTTGGAATAATACGGAATATTGTATTAATGGATGGTTTATGTTTATGTTAAATAACTAACATGTGATGAATATGTGTGAAGAGGTCATGGTTAAATTGAATTGATGACATTTTTATTTATTGCTTGATTTTGTACAAATGGTAAATTTAATTTTGAATTATACGGGCTTACTAAGCTATAAAGCTTACTATGTTTCTTTTTTTATGTTTTATAGAGGCTTATTGCTCACTCGTTTCGGACAAGTCGAAGTTTCACGTCACACTATCCAATTTTCGATTGGTATTTTGAACTTGTGAATTTATGTAAATATGGCATGTATAGGCTAGTTTGAAAGAAGTAGTTAAGTTTTGGTATCATGATTAGATAATGATTTTGTATATAAGTTAAGCCTTGTGATTTGACTTATTTTGGTATCATGTTTTGATTGCATATATGTTGTAACGCCCCAATTTTCAGGATTTTCAGGATTTTTGTGATTTTTGATGAATTTTAGAATTTCTGTGTTTTGACTGTATAATGTAGGTCTGGGTATGTTAGTGGGCCTTTAGAAGGCCTAAGAGTAAATTTAACCCAAGGCAATTTCAGAATTTTCAATTTTAGAGAGAGAGGGTTCTGGCGTTATGGGCTTTTAAAATTAAGGTGGTGGAATAAGCCACAAGAAGATCTGTGGTAAAGTGGCATGTGACGCCACATAGGTGCTTGGGGAGTGGCGTGTGATGTTTAGGGGGAGCAAAGGTTCAAGTCGCAAGGTAAGTTAATTAGGGTATTTATTTTTGTGAACAGGAAAGGTAGATATTGGAACATAGGTGGAACTCTGTTAGCAAGAGTTTGAGCTATTCAGGAGATTGGGTAAGGGAGAGATAAGGGAGGAAGTTTAGGAGTTGATCAAGGAGCTTGGTGTTGGCCAAATGTTGGACTCTTGAGGAGCAAGAGATGGCTGGCCAAGGGTCTTTAGTATAGGCAAATTCGGCTAGGTCTCTGAAGTAGCAATTTCAGCATTAGGGAAGTTTTGTGCCATTTCTTGGTAGGTTTTCCTTTGGGTTTCGATTTAGTCTTCTTTTGGTTTGCCAAGATGAGGTATTATGCTTAGGGTTTTTCTCTTTTCCCTTCCATTTTGCTAGTATCTGAAACTTGGAACACCTCATAACTCTCTGTGCCATTTTCCCTTACCATAACCAAATACTACTTTTGTAAAGCCCCAATTTTTGGGTTTTTTGTGTTTCTGTGATTTTTAAAATTTATGTGTGTTCTGGTTGGTTAAAATATATATTTTAGTAGGTTAGTGGGCCTTTGGTAGGTCCAAACTTAAGTTAAATCTGTGGTAGTCTTCGGAATTTTAATTTTATGAACAGGTGATGAAATTGGCGTTTGGGCTTTTAAGAGTAAAGGGGTAAAAGATGACAGAAAAAGGAGTGTGGTGTAGTGGCAAGGTGGCGCCACTTAGGGGACAAGGAAGTGACGCCATAGAGGAAGCAAGGGGTCCAAGGTTCAAGTCTTGGCTCTTGCAATATATTTTGGTTTTTCTTTTCAATAAATCTGGAAGCAAGTAGGTGCGCTTTAAAGTTTAATGTGTTGGATTTATGACACAAATGAGTTGATGGCCTAGTGGTGGTGGCATGAGTTGGCATGTGAGAGGACTTTGGTTCGAATCCCTTGGCACACAAAGGTTGATTATTTTGCTATGTTGGGACGGCAAGAGTTGGTGTTGGTTTTAAACTCTGGTGATGGAGGGATCCCACATCGGGAAGCTAACATAAGAGTAGATGGAGAGCTGGCTTTAAATAGAGCAAACCATGAGGAGAGTAGGCATACCCTTCTTGGCTGATCCCTTTCGCTTTGTGACGTGTTCGTTTAGGTTGGGCGTCAGCTAAGAGTGTTTGGAGCGCGGATTAACTACAGTCTCATAACAGGTGTGTATTTCTCATTACTCTAGCAGTAAGACGGCTATTTAGGGCCGCGATGGGCTGAAATGGGCCATGTGGTCCCAATGGGTCCGTAGGCCCAAGTGGTTAAGTTGTAGAATTACCGAGAGACCCCTGTAAGGTAGAATTATCGAAATACCCTTGTAGAGTAGAATTACCGAGATACCCTTGTGGGGTAAAATTACCATTTTGCACCTAGGGTGTTAAATGACTATTTTGCCCCTCGTGCATAAATGGCTAACTTGTGTGATGATTGGGTTAGTTGACGTGGATTTATGTTAGTTATCGTTAATTCGTAAGTCTAATGTGTTAGTGATCGATTGTAGGATTATCGCGTGGGAGATACCGTTATCAATCGTCATCAACCAGGTGTGTAAACAACACCCTCCCTTAGACTGAATCGGTAAAAGCTGAAATACCGAAACGTTGGTATTTTGTGAACTCGTGAGCGTACGAGCGCTCGTGAGACAGTTGTTAATGAATATGGTGCATTTGGATGATTAGAAGTGCAGAGTGTGCATTTTCATGCACAACAGTATTTTTGGGCTTAATAGGCCAACGGGCCCACTTGGGTAAAAAGACGAGGTAAGTACTTCTGATTACTTGGTAAACGTTAGAATGAGCATGAAACCTTAGCAATAGGTAATAATTACTGAAATACCCTTATGCATGCAAAATTACGATTTTACCCCTAGGGTTATATTTTTCTGAGTTTTATTTCTGTATACGTATGCCATGACATATTATTTCTATTGCATAGGACATGGGTTTATATTGATGAAGGAAGCGTTACGCGACCTCATTTTGCAATCTGGTGGCCTCGCCACATATATCTGATACAGTGACTTCGTGACAATAGTGGCGACCTTCTTTGCAATCAGTGGTTTCGCCACATATATATATCTGCTCGTGGCCTAGCCACAATATCAGTATCTGGTGACTTCGTCACAATATCGCGACCTCATTGCAATTTCTATGGTGTGTAGCGGTTGGGTGGGTCGAGTAGTCTCCCACATGGTGTAAGGGTGATGCGGGGTGTTATGGATGACTACGGGTTGGGATTTCGCATTCATGATATATTTGTTACAGATCTCGCTAAGGGCCTATGGGTTTCATTCGATTTCATCTTGGGCCAAGGCCCAAATAAGTTTGATTCTGAGGTTTGATCTGTTTTGGGCTATGCTTGGGTTATGTTACACACTGAGTTTATCGAACTCACCCTTTATTTTCATCTCTGCAGGAAATCCCCAACCATAGTGGGCTTGGAGCTACGAGGGATTCGGAGTGGCCACATCATCTGCAAAGTTGGTTTTTCTAAGTTAGTTTATTTTTATTATTTTATATTCTGATTTAATTTTGGGTTTTAAGTTGTAATAAGGCTGCTATTTAATTTTTTTTTCGCTGTGGTTTTATTTTCTGATTATATTTATACTATGTCGAAACTGCTAGTGTTAGGCTGTGCGGGTTTTCAAAATTAATAAACGATTTCCAAGACACAACAAGCACAACAAATGGATTGCTTAAAGATTGATAAATCGGTTTTTCATTCAACCGTTGTTTTTACAAAGGCCACCCCAATCACTTAAACCAACGAATGCATACTAAGTCGTAAGTCCATGTGACACATCAGATCTGGCCATAACGTCTGGGCCAGGTTTGGGGTGTTACAACATTCTCTTCTCACCTTTTTTTTTTCATCTTTTCTTTTCCCCATAGCCGAACCTATACTCTCCTCTCTTTTTCTCTTCTGTCGTTTTCTTTTCTCCATTGTTACTTAATTGGCCGAATCTACCATCCCTTTCCTTCTCCTCTTCTCTTCATTTATTCCCCTCACGTCTAGGAGGCCGAATCTTACTATAGCCGAACCTCTTTCCCTTTTGCTTTCAATAGTCAAAACCTTCATACCCGTGGTATAGGAAGCCGAATCTTTGGCTACTTGAACCTATTTCTTCTCATAACTACGGTAGATCGGGATTAATATCATAGATAGGAACACTCTTTTGGGCAGAACAACGAGTGGTAAGTATTCGAACAACTTTCGTTAGTTACTTATGCTTTAAGGAAAAGCAAAAACCCCTTAAGGGTGACTAATGTTTGGACTAAGGGCATATTGGCCTCTTTCTTTTGGTTTTGTGTGCACTAGTGTGGACAAGGGGATGTATAGTAAAGGGCTTTGAAGGCTAACACGGTCGAATATCTAGATTTGGTCCATATTTCGGCAGAAAGGTAAGAACTTTAGGGACTAAGGCAATGTTGGCTGAATATGGTAAGGAGATTAGTACATATTTGTTTTGATATGTAGTTTGACTTATTAGTAACTCGATTGTAGGCAACTCGTGTGTAGATCTCACCAACGTATCATTACAGATCAGGTGTGTAAACGACACCCACTTATAGACTAGATCGGCAAAAGCCGAAAAGCTGAAATACCGAAGAGCTGGCATTTTGTGAACTTGCGAGTGTGCAAGCGCTCGTGAGATAGTTGTTTGTTAACCCTGGTAATCTCAAGTGGTAAGATTGCAGAGTGCGCAGTTTCGTGCACTTCGGTATATTTGGGCTTAACGGGCCGAAATCGGGTTAATGGGCCAACGGGCCCAATTTGGTAAAAATGATCGGTAAGTGTTTCTGTTAATACGTTAATGGCTGTAATATGAATGAAAACCCAAAAATAGTAAATTTACTAAAATACCCCTAAGTATGAAAATTACCATTATACCCCTAGGTGCAAAGTGACCGTTATATCCCTAGGGCTAATTTTGACTGAAATACATGCTATTCTGATTCTGTATGTTGTATGCCATGTCATGTATATCTGTTGCATGGGATATGGGTTATATTGATGGAGGAAGCGTTCTGGTGGCTATGCCACAAATATCTGTTTCTGGTGGCTATGCCACAAATATCTGTTCTGGTGGCTCTGCCACAATATCTATATCTGGTGACTTTGTCACAATATACATGCTCAGCACCATGTTGCAAATTACGTGGTGTGTAGCGGATGGGTGGGTCGAGTTGTCTCCCACATCTTTGTAAGGTGATGCAGGGGTGTATACGGATGGATATGGGTTGGGTTTTCTGCATAGATGATATATCTATTCTGTATCTGTTATGGGCCTATAGGCTTCATTCTGAATTCTGTATAGGGCTAAGCCCCAACTTATTTTGTTTCTATGGTTTGATATGATTTGGACTATGGTTGGGTGGTTTTACACACTGAGTTTTCCAAACTCACCCCTTAATTTCATCCATGCAAGAAATCCCCAACCATAGTGGACTTGGAGCTGTGAGGGATTTGGAGTGGCCACATGTTCTGCAAATTTGGTTTTCTTCATGTGTTTTAAGTTGTAATAAGGCCACTCGTAAGTTTTATGGTTTTATCAATTGTTTTATTTATACTCGATTTAAACTGTTAGCTTTAGGCAGTGTGGGTTTATGTTCAAAAATTAATAAACGATTTCAAAACACAACGAGCGTAACAAATGGATAACCTAAAGACTTAATTAATCAGTGTTTTGTTTCTTAGTCAACAATTAACCATTGTTATACAAAATCACCCTGATTACAATAAACAAAGAATACAATCAATCGTAAGTCAATGTGACACGTCAGACTTGGCCGTAATATTTGGGTCGAGTTTGGGGTATTACATTTAGTGGTATCAGAGCCCGGTTGCAACAACTCAGCTGTAGAATGGGTGTAAAAAAAAGATTTTTGGAAATTTTAAAATAAAACAAGGATCTTCAAAAATCGCTTTGGGAACTCATTTTTTTTTAAATTTTCT
Organism: Gossypium arboreum; assembly: GCF_025698485.1. Classification (NCBI taxonomy): domain Eukaryota; kingdom Viridiplantae; phylum Streptophyta; class Magnoliopsida; order Malvales; family Malvaceae; genus Gossypium; species Gossypium arboreum. Next base: position 60,218,336 of record NC_069073.1, on the reverse strand, counting down.
TTCTACAATAAATGATTTCAAAGATTGTAAATCCGATTCTTTAAAATTTGGATTCTGAGAAGGTGGCACACCGAATCTCCGGCCCAAGTTTGTAACTATCATTCTGAATTTTTCTGAATGTTTCTGAATTATCAGCTATATGCCTGTACTGAAACCCTATTACGATACTCTAGTAGGGTGATACTGAAACTATAGGAATTTTGATAGGTAGACTGAGACTGTAGCTAAGCTATGATTTCGCGGAGAATAAACTCTGAATTACTGTTTGTTCATAAAACATTTGTAATAAAAACTAAAATATTTAACTGATGCACAAAATTCGTAATCAGATAATACGATATGAGTACGAGAGCAGCTTGTGAAAGAGGCCGCGGACGTGGCCAAGGTAGTGCACGGGCTAGATCTTCGTCTTCAAGACATATACCGGTGACAGATGCACTGATACCATCGGCAACAGAAGTGGAGTCTCATGATCGAGGTGTCGGGGGTGACGCTCTATCTTAGGCAATGCTTCGTGTTCTAGAAAGGGTTGTCGGGGCAAGTACGGGTAACGAAATTCGAGGATCTATTTTTGAGCGACTCTGGGCTAATGGAGCGGAGATCTTTAGGGGCGTATCTGGTGTAGCCCCGAATATGGCTGAATATTGGTTAGAGCCCACGGAATGGATTATAGATGATTTGGACTATTCCGTAGAGCAGAAGCTGAAGGAAACCATATCATTGCTACGAGATGAGGCTTATCAGTGGTGACTCACTGTGAGAGATAGGACCCCAGCTGACAGGGTGACTTGGGAGCTATTTAAGACAGCCTTGAAAGGAAAATATGTTGGGGCGAGCTATATGGATGCCAGCAGGAAAGAATTTCTGAACTTGGTTTAAGGGGGTAAGACAATTGCTGAGTACGAGGCTGAGTTTCTGACACTGAGCCGGTATGCTGTTGGGATAGTCGCTACAGAGTATGAACGTAGTGTGCGCTTCGATGATGGTCTTAGAGATGAACTTAGGGTGCTGATTGCTCCACAGAGAGAGCGTGACTTTGCTACTTTGGTGGAGAAAGCTATGATAGCTGACGAGGTGAAGTGTATTGAAAGACAGAATCGTGAGAAGGATTGGAACCTTTTTCGGAGGGATTCAGGACCTTCGGGTGGTGCAAATGGGAATGTTAAAAGAGCAAGAGTGGAAGAGCCAGTTCGAGTAGTTCCGATGAATGTTGTTAGACCGCAATTTTGTGGGGACTATGGTAAGGTACATTTGGGCAAGTGTAGGAGATGTTCTGGTGCTTGTTTCCAATGCGGATCTATGGAGCATAAAGTCAAGGACTGTCCTCAGAAAACAGATCAGGTTCAAGTTGCAGAACAGAGGGTTGCTCAACCAGTGAGAGGTGGACCACAACCACTGAGAGGACGTGGACAAGGTAGCAGTGGTAATGGAAATGGTCGGGGTCAAGGAGCACCTGGCAGGGGTGCCAGAAATGCTGAGGCTCATCAGCCAGCGTTGGTGTATGCAACTCGTTGTGGAGAGGAGGGTGATGCACCCGACGTCATAACTGGTACGTTCTTGATTTCTAGCATACCGTACATTGCTTTGATAGATATTGGATCTACTTATTCGTATGTTGCATGTACCATATCTGGGTCATTGGGTTTGACTCTGAGGAGACTATGAGTGGGGTATTAGTACTAAGTCCTTTGGGAAACTCGGTTAGGGTAGTCAAATTGTATAGAGACGTGCCTTTCGAAACTCAAAGTAAGATTTTCTCTGAAGACTTGATGGAGTTACCGTTCGGAGAATTTGACCTCATTCTGGGAATGGACTGGCTTGTTAAGCATAAGGCAACTCTAGATTGTGCTGCTAAGCGAATAGTGTTAAAGACCGCTGAGGGTGAGGAGGTTATGGTGATAGGTGAGCGAAGGGATTATTTGTCCAATGTGGTGTCGGCATTGAGAGCCAAGAAGTGGATTCGTAGGGGTTGTGAGGCTTATTTGGCATTTGTAAGTCAGTCGGAGACTGAGGGTTTGACGATGGATAAGGTCAGAACCGTTAAGAAATTCCAAGATGTTTTTCCAGAGGAGCTCCCAGGATTTCCTCCGAACCGAGAAGTCGAGTTTGGAATCAGCTTGTTGCCTGGAATGGCACCAGTGTCCATCGCACCATACAGGATGGCACTGAAGGAGTTAGTGGAGCTGAAAGCACAGATTCAAGAGTTGTTGGATAGAGGCTTTATTAGGCCGAGTGTGTCTCCGTGGGGAGCACCAGTGTTGTTTGTGAAAAAGAATGATGGGACGATGCGGATGTGCATCGATTATCGGCAGTTGAACAAACTGATGACTAAGAATAAGTACCCTCTGCCAAGAATCAACGATCTGTTTGACTGACTTAGAGGAGCTTCGGTATTCTCCAAGATTGATATTCGATCTGGATATCATCAGTTGAGGGTCAAGGAGGTAGATATTCATAAGATGGCATTCAGGACTCAGTATGGTCATTACGAGTTTCTGGTTATGCCATTTGGACTGACGAACGCTCCTACAGCATTCGTAGATCTGATGAATCGTGTATTCCTACCATTTTTTGATCGATTCATAGTCATTTTTATTGTCAATATTCTAGTATATTCTGAAACTGAAGAGAAGCATGTTGAGCATCTCCGCATTGTGCTGCAAGTGTTGAGGGAGAAGGAACTTTATGCGAAATTCAGTAAGTGTGAATTCTAGTTGAGGGAGGTAACCTTCTTAGGTCATGTTATCTCTGCTGGGGGGATCAAGGTAGACCCTCGAAAGATTGAAGCAATTGTGGAAGGTTTTTCTGTGTTGGCAGCACTATTGACAAAGCTTATAAGGAAAGGAGCACCGTTTGTTTGGACCAAGAAAAAGCAGGAAGCTTTTGAGAAATTGAAGAAAGTTCTGACCGAGGCACCTGTATTAATTCAATAGAGTGCGGGAAGGATTTTACCGTGTCTGATGGACGCATAACATGTGGGTTTGGGCTGTGTGTTGATGCAAGAGGGTAAGGTGGTTGCTTATGCATCGTGACAGCTTAAGCCTCACGAAGTAAACTATCATACTCACGAATTAGAACTGGCAGCAGTAATCTTTGCACTTAAAATTTGGAGACACTACTTGTACGGAGAAAGGTGTGTCATATACACGGACCATAAGAGTCTTAAGTACTTGCTGACTCAGAAGGAGCTAAACCTTAGGCAACGAAGGTGGATAGAGTTGCTGAAGGATTATGACTATTCAATTGAGTATCACCCAGGCAAGGCTAATGTGGTAGTCGATGCCCTAAGTCGTAGAGCTGTATCTGATCTAAGAGCAATGTTTGCTCGTCTGAGTCTGTATGGTGATCGTAGTTTGTTGGCTGAGTTACAAGTAAGGCCAACCTGGGTGGATCAGATTAGAGAAAAACAGTTGAAGGATGAGTCTTTAGTTTCTCGATTCCAACAAATTAAGAAAGGGGAAACTTCTAAGTTTGGGTTGAATAGCGAAGGAGTTCTACATTTCTGAGGAAGAGTTTGCATTCCGAAGGACTCTGACTTAAAGCAGTCAATACTGAAAGAAGCTCATGGAGGACTTTTTTCTATGCATCCGGGAGGGAATAAGTTGTATTGCGACCTGATAGAATTGTATTGGTGGCTTGGGCTTAATCGAGAAGTAACAGAGTTTGTGGGGAAATGTCTGAGTGTTAGCAAGTGAAAGCTGAGCATCAATTGCCTTCTAGACTTTTACAGCCAGTGAAGATACCACTTTGGAAGTGGGAGAGGGTAACCATGGACTTTGTGAATGGCCTACCCTTGACACCGACGAAGAAGGACTCGGTTTGGGTGATTGTGGATAGGTTGACCAAATTTGCTCATTTCATACCTGTCCGCACTGATTATTCACTCCAGAAGTTAGCTAAGTTGTATGTGGTAGAGATTGTTCGACTTCATGGAGTCCCAGTCTTAATTATTTCTGACCGGGATCCTAGGTTCACATCTCGGTTCTGGCAAAAGTTGCATGAGGCATTGGGAACGTGATTGAACTTTAGCACAGCTTTTCATCCTCAGACTGATGGCCAGTTGGAAAGGGTTATTCAAATTTTGGAAGACATGTTGAGGGGATACGTTATTGACTTCCGAGGTAGTTGGGATGATTACTTGCCATTGGCAAAGTTTGCGTATAACAGCAGTTATCAGAAAAGTATCCGAATGGCACCATATGAAGAGCTGTATGGACGTAGGTGTCGTACACCTAGTTGTTGGACTGAGTTGAGAGAACGGCAGGTTCTTGAACCTGAGTTGGTAGTGAATACTGAAGATAAGGTCAGAATAATCAGAGATCGGTTAAAAAAAGCATCTGATAAGAAAAAGTCGTATGCAGATTTGAAGCGTAAAGAGATTGAGTACTCAGTAGGTGATATGGTCTTCTTGAAGGTTTCTCTTTGGAAGAAGATATTAAGGTTTGGTAAGAAGGGCAAGTTGAGTCCACGGTTTATCGGGCCGTATCGGGTTCTTAAGCGAGTAGGTCCAGTGGCTTACCAATTGGAATTACCTCCGGAGTTAGACAGGATTCACAATGTTTTCACATCTCCATGTTAAGGTGATATTGTTCTGACCCTACTCATGTCGTGTCGGTTGCAGAGATTGAAGTGCAGCCTGATTTGACTTTCGAGGAAGAGCCTATGCATATATTGGATTGGGATGTTAAGGTTCTAAGAAGGGAGGCAGTTCCATTGGTAAAAGTACTCTGGCATAATCATGGCAGAGAGGAAGCTACTTGAGAGACAGAAGAGGCGATGCGACAACAATACCCTTATCTGTTTGAATCATGTAAATTTCGAGGACGAAATTTCTTTAAGGAGGGTAGAGTTCTAACGCCCCAATTTTCGGGATTTCTGTGATTTTTGATGAATTTTAGAATTTATGTGTGTTGACTATATAATGTAGGTCTGGGTATGTTAGTGGGCCTTTAGAAGGCCCAAGAGTAAATTTAACCTGAGGCAATTTCAGAATTTTCAATTTTAGAGAGAGAGGGTTCTGGTGTTATGGGCTTTTAAAATCAAGGTAGTGGAATAAGCCACAAGAAGATCTATGGTAAAGTGGCATGTGACACCACATAGGTGCTTAGGGAGTGGCGTGTGATGTTTAGGGGGAGCCAAGGTTCAAGTCGCAAGGTAAGTTAATTAGGGTATTTATTTTTGTGAATAGGAAAGGTACGTATTGGAACATAGGTGGAACTCTGTTAGGAAGAGTTTAAGCTGTTCAGGAGATTGGGTAAGGGAAAGATAAGGGAGGAAATTTAGGAGCTGATCAAGGAGCTTGATGTTGGTCGAATGTTGGACTCTTGAGGAGCAGGAGTTGGCCGACCAAGGGTCTTTAGTATAGGCAAATTCGACTAGGTCTCTCAAGTAGCAATTTCAGCATTAGGGAAGTTTTGTGCCATTTCTTGGTAGCTTTTCCATTAGGTTTTGGTTTAGTCTTCTTTTGGTTTGCCGAAATAAGGTATTGTGCTTAGGGTTTTTCTCTTTTCCCTTTCATTTTGCTAGTATCCGAAACTTGGAACACCTCATAACTCTCTGTGCCATTTTCTCTTGCCATAACCGAATACTTCTTTCCCTTCTCACCTTTCTTTCTTTCATCTTTTCTTTTCCCCATAGCCGAACCCATACTCTCCTCTCTTTTGTCTCATTTGTCATTTTCTTTTCTCTATTGTTCCTCAATTGGCTGAATCTACGACCCCTTTCCTTCTCCTCTTCTCTTCATTTATTCCCCTCACATCTAGGAGGCAGAATCTTACTAGAGCCGAACCTCTTTCCCTTTTGCTTTAAAAAGCCGAAACCTTCATACCTGTCGTATAGGAAGCTGAATCTTTGGCTACTTGAACCGGTTTCTTCTCGTAACTACGGTTGATCAGGATTAATATCATAGATAGGAACACTATTTTTGGCAGAGCAACGATTGGTAAGTATTCGAACAACTTTCGTTAGTTACTTATGCTTTAAGGAAAAGTCGAAACCCCTTAAGGGTGGATAATGTTTGGACTAAGGGCACATTGGCCTCTTTCTTTTGGTTTTTTGTGCACTAGTGTGGACAAGGGGACGTATAGCAAAGGGCTTTGAAGGCTAACACGGTCGGATATCTAGATCTGGTCCATATTTCGGCAGAAAGGTAAGAACTTTAGGGACTAAGGCAATGTTGGCCGAATATGGTAAGGAGATTAGTACATATTTGTTTTGATATGTAGTTTGACTTATTAGTAACTCGATTGTAGGCAACTCATTTGTGGATCTCGCCAATGTATCATTACAGATCAGGTGTGTAAGTGACACCCACTTATAGACTAGATCGACAAAAGTCGAAATGTCGAAGAGCCAGCATTTTGTGAACTTGCGAGCGTGCAAGAGCTTGTGAGATAGTTGTTTGTTAATCCTGGTAATCTCAAGTGGTAAGATTGCAGAGTGCGCAATTTTGTGCACTTCGGTATATTTGGGCTAACGGGCCGAAATCGGTTTAATGGGCCAACAGGCCCAGTTCAGAAAAAACGCTTGGTAAGTGTTTCTCTTAATACGTTAATGGCTGTAATATGAATGAAAACCCAAAAATAGTAAATTTACTAAAATACCCCTAAGTATGAAAATTACCATTATACCCCTAGGTGCAAAGTGACCGTTATACCCCTAAGGTTAATTTTGACTAAAATGCATGCTATTCTGATTCTGTATGTTGTATGCCATGACATGTATATCTGTTGCATGGGATATGGGTTATATTGATGGAGGAAGCGTTTTGGTGGCTATGCCACAAATATTTGTTTCTGGTGGCTATGCCACAAAATCTGTTCTGGTGGCTATGCCACAATATCTGTATCTGGTGACTCTGTCACAATATCATTCAGCGACCATCTTTGGAAATTACGTGGTGTGTAGCAGATGGGTGGGTCGAGTTGTCTCCCCACATGGTGTAAGGTTGGTACGGGGGTGTATACGGATGGATATGGGTTAGGTTTTCTGCATACATGATATATCTGTTCTGTATCTGTTATAGGCCTATGGGTTCATTCTGAATTCTGTATAGGGCTAAGGCCCAACTTAATATGTTTCTGTGGTTTGATCTGATTTGGACTATGGTTGGGTTGTTTTACACACTGAGTTTTCCAAACTCACCCCTTAATTTCATCCATGCAGGAAATCCCCAACCATTTCTGTAAATTCGGTTTTCTTCATGTGTTTTGATCAGCATTTTATTACTTTAATTGTTTTCGGTTTTAAGTTGTAATAAGGCCGGTCGTAAGTTTTATGGTTTTATTAATTGTTTTATTTATACTCGATTTAAACTGTTAGATTTAGGCAGTGTGGGTTTATGGTAAAAAATTAATAAACGATTTCAAAACACAACGAGCGTAATAAATGGATAACCTAAAGACTTAATTAATCAGTGTTTTTTTTCTTAGTCAACAATTAACCATTGTTTTGCAAAATCACCCTGATTATCGTAAACAAAGAACACAATCAACCGTAAGTCAATGTGACACATCAGACTTGGCCGTAACGTCTGGGCCGGGTTTGGGGTGTTACATATGTGATTAAAGATGGTATGTTTTGGTGTGGTAATGTTTGAATGGAAATATGCAAGTGAGGTATTGATATGAATTTGATAGATGAATGGATATACAAGATGATGGATAGGTATTTGATTATGAATTTGTAATGTTTTGATATGGAAAATACTGTGTAATGAAATGGTTATTTTGGTTGTCAATTGGGTTGCATAAATGTGGTCAAATATGATTGTAAATGCTTGTGTTATAGGGTGGAAAAAGGGCTTTACAAATGGCCTATTTTTATCCACATGGGCGTGTGTCTTAGCTGGGTGCGACACATGGTTAAATTACACGGCCGTGCATCCCCAAGGGTACCCTACAAATTAAGTCAGTATACCTTACAGGTTTGACACGGCTTAGACACACGGCCAATCTGTGTCACAGGGATTTACACATGGGCGTGTGATTGACCGTGTGACATAAGTCAGTATACCCCCTAAATGGCACATGGCCTAGCACACGGGCATGTGAGACCATTTCAAAGGGCACACGAGCTAGACACATGGGCGTGTAGTTGGCCATGTGACCCAAGTCAGTATCCTCTCTAGTTTTCACACGACCTGATGCACGGGCGTGTCCTCAACTGTGCGACACAAGTCAATATGTATGCCCTGTTTCCACACGGTCTAAGACACGGGCGTGTCTATTAGCCATGTGAGGCACATGGCCTGTTCACACGGGCGTGTGATATTTGAAATGTTGAAAATTTTATAAGTTTCTGAAATTTTTTATATGTTATCAATTTAGTCCCAAATGCATGATTAAGCCTTTGTATGCTTGATTTAGGTATATAATGAATGTGAATGAGTGATATTTTCTAAAATGTAATGTTATTTGATAAATTATCATTATGAACTGAGTTATAAGTCCAGTAATGCCTCTTAACCTATTCCAGCGACGGTTACGGGTTAGGGGTGCTACATTTGTTGGTATTAGAGCTACGATTTGGTCGATTCTAGGACTAACATAGCGTATGTGAGTCTAGCTATACATGACATGTATAAAACTGTGATAGTGTGATGACTCCTGACATTTCCAAATGTGTTTTTATATAGTAATGGATCTTGAACAAGCTGTAGCAGATGACGTAGAAAGTAATGTGCCAGCTTCTGCTCAAGGGACAGGGCCTACTGAATCTAGATCTATGACGGGTAGTCACGATGGTGAGGCTAAAGAAGCCTTCTTTTAGATATTAAATGAGTGGTTCACATAGTATATACATACAAATCCAGCTGTTCCACAACCTCTACCACCACCTGTTCCCCAACCAATCCCTATAGTTCCTCAAGGTATTGAGCCCTTACGATTAAATAAACCACCTGTTGATAGAATACGGAAACATAGAGCTGAGGAATTTAGAGCCACTGCTAATGATGACCTAGAGAGAGGAGAATTTTGGCTTGAGAACACAATTCGGGTATTCTATGAATCGTCTTGCACACCTGAAGAATGTATGAAGTGTGTTGTATCACTTTTTAGAGACACCATGTATCAGTGGTGGAATACCTTGATATCTGTAGTTCCGCCAAAAAAAGTCACTTGGGATTTCTTTCAAGTTGAGTTTAGGAAGAAATACATTAGCCAAAGGTTCATTAATCAGAAAAGAAAATGATTCCTTAAATTGAAGCAGGGTCGTATGTCAGTTACAGAATATGAATGAGAGTTTGTACAGCTCAGCAAATATGCTTGTGAATGTGTTTCTTCTAAAGCTATAATATTAAAAGATTTAAGGATAGATTGAATGAAGAGATTAGAGTGTTAGTTGAAATTCTGGAGCTGGAAGAGTTTTTTGTTCTATTTGACCAAGCTTGTAAAGAGAAAAGAAAAGGTGATTCTGAGGCTAGAGAGTCTAGAAAAAGATTTACGGGCAAATCACATCAGTCAGCATCAAAGAAATTTAAAAAATATTATCCTTGTTCTACAGCCTCTACGAGAATTTCTATTAGAGATAGAAATGTGAGACAATCAAGTTCAAAACCTCAGGCAACATCTGTGCCAGTGTGGAAAGTGTTAGAAATGCTGGATTTGAATGTAAACATTGCAATAAGCGACATTATGGTGAATGCAGATTAGTGAGCAGAGCTTGCTTTAAATATGGATCTTTTGATCATTTTCTCCGTGATTGTCCAGAAAAGTTCACAGCTAAAAGAGAACAACCAGTGAAAATAAGTAATAAGACTACTAGAGGGAGACCACCCCGAAACACCGAAAATGTGAGTGGTAATCGAGGTGCTACGAGAGATTTGACTGTGAGATTTGAGGCACGAGCACCTGCCAGGGCTTATGCTATACGTGCATGAGAGGAGGCATCATCACCAGACATTATTACCGATACTTTTTCTCTTCTTGATACTGATATAGTTGCGTTGATAGATCCTGGATCAACCCTTTCATATATTCGTATAAATTTAGTATTTAAAAAGAATTTACATGTCGAGTCTACAGAATTTGTAGTTAAAGTATCGAACCCCTTAGGCAAGTTTATTTTAGTTGATAAAATTTGTATGAATTGTCCTTTGAAGATTCGAGGTTACTATTTTCGAGCTGATTTAATGCTTTCACCGTTTGATGAGTTTGATGTGATTTTGGGTATGGACTGGCTAACTATGCACAATGAAGTTGTGAATTGTAGACAAAAGACTATCGAATTGAAATGTCAAAATAGTGAGACTCTTCGGATTGAGTCTAATGATTCGAGTGAATTATCTATTGTGATATCGTCTATTTTAGCTCAAAAATATTTGAGAAAGTGCTATGATGCATATCTTGCATATGTATTGGATACGAAAGTGTCAGAATCTAACGCCCTGAATTTGGGCCTAGATGTATGGGCTTGTAAGGAGGTTATATATAAGAATTTAATTGTGCAAGGAAATGACACAATTAAATGTCTATTTTGGTGGTTAATGGCCATAAGAAGTGTTGGAGAAATCTTAGGTTCAAATCTGGGCTTTAGCAAAAATTTTGGTTTTAAGTGAATAAAACCCTGGGTGCTTAAAGGCCTTTTAAATTATTGTGTTAAATAAATGTCATAAGGAAGCATGTGGTCTAGTGGTTGTGGCATCATTAAGTTTGCAAGGGAGCTTGGGTTCAAGTCTTGGCTCTTGCAAAATTTTGGTTTTTAAGGGATGAACCATGGCTCTGGCATGTAGGCCTTATAAATAATTGTGGATGATTTATGACACAAAAAGAGCCTATGGTGGAGTGGTAAGGTGGCATGTTGTGTAATTGTAAGATCTAAGGCTCAAGTCTTGGGATGCGCAATGGAGTATTTATTTTATTGTTTGAGCTGTGTAGGAGGTAGAGTTGGACTCGAGCTCTGTGGTTGAAGTGGTCATATAAAAATAAAGAATTTTCCTAATGGTTGAAAGTAATCCCACATCGAGAAGCTAACATCAGAATTGGCGAGAATCCGGCTTTAAATAGAAGCGAACAAGATGAGTTGGTGATCACTGGGTTTGAGGAGGGATTATTCCATACCTGCTTAACCAAGGTTGGTGATCGTGGACTTTGACTCGTTCTCATTAACAAGTGTGTATTCACACCCTTCTTTGTTAAAAGTCGGCAAAAACTGAAAAGCCAAAACTTTGGCATTTGGGACCTTACAAGTGTGCGATCGCTCGTGGGGCAAATCGAGCCCATGAAACGTGGGCATACGTCGAGGAAGGACACCATGAGCAATCTCATGGGCCCATGGGCTCGCGTGGGTACACTTCACTGTTAAGTGGGAAGTAGATAGATTTGTCATTCTGGGCACACGACTTAGGTAGTTCTAGTCCATGTTGGGCCTAGATGGGCCGTGTGGTCTCGTAGGCCCCACACGGATTAAATTTGCAATTTGTGATAATTATTGGACTGGGCTATGTAGGTTACATAGCCATATCTAAATTTAGGCTAAATGGGCCACACAAGGGTGTCAACCCACTTGGGTCGAGTAATGAACCTTAGGCCTATTTGCATCGTTATGTCTGTTTAGGTTATTTAAGTCACTCGAGGCGACAGTGGACCTTTTGTCGGGTTGTTAAGTCCTCGATTTGTAAAATCACCGTGTGACAGCCCAAAATTGACCCTAGTCAGACTGTGGTTTCGGGACCACAAAACCGAGGCATAAAAATAATTTAATATTTATTTTATGGCCTATAATATGTGTTAACTCATGTGTGACATTTTTGATGTTTTAATTTAGAGTTATAAATGTGAATTTCACTAGAAAGGACTTAGTAGAAAACTTTGAAAGTATGATGGGGAAATGTGTGATGACTAATTAAAGCATGCATGCAAAACAATGGCCTTGCATGTCAAATATCCCTCTTTTTATAGGAGGTGGCCGGCCATGACAAGGGAGTATGGGCTAAACATGTCATGAAACATGTTTTGTTGGCGCATTAGAGAGAAACAATAAACAAATAAGTATGGGTAATAAAGAAAGAAAAAAAAAATGTGTGTGTGAGTGAACCCCCCCATTGCCGTGCATTGAGGAAGAGAAAAGAAAAAAATTGTTCATCCATTTTTTTCATTCTCTCTTGACCGAAAATACTAGAGGGGAAGGGAGGAATTTTGCTTCATGCTTGGTTTGGAAGAGGATTAGGAAGAGGTTTGGCTATACTTGCATCAAGATTAAGGTATGTTTGAGGTTGTGCCATGAGATTCATGCATGTTGTTAGTTGATAGCTTGATGCTCTTGTTAGCCCATGGTTCAAACCTTTGTTATATCATGGGGATGGTATTTGGCCAAGGTGGATTTTGTGTTAATGCCATTGCATGTTAAATATGAAGCTTGCTAATGATATATGTGATGGTGGATTGATGGCTCTTGGACTTTCTTTTTAGTATTTTGGGTAAGACATCAAGTTCTTTGTTTAATCATGACCAAAATTATGGTGTTGTGATGTATTCGCCATGGTACATCCAAAAGTGTGATTTATGCTCATTGCATGGAAAGTAAGATTTGTGTTTTGAAATTTTGTTCATGTTTAGTTACAATCAACTTGAGATTGGCTCTAGCATATATATATGTATATATGTTGTACATGATGTATTGGTATGACATATATACTATTTCAAGGTGTATATTTGCTTGTGATGATGTTTCGATCATGAAGGAAATGATAGATGTGTATTGAGTTACATTATGGAATGCATTAGTTAGTAAAATGTATGCTGTTTTTTTTTTGGTGTGGTATTAAGTGTATAATTGGCCTCAACATGGACATGCATATTCGCCACATGAGGGAAATTGGTGTGCATGCATTCGGTTAGAGGCAAGCATATTGATGCCTATTCTTGGCTTAGAAAATTCGCTAAGAGGATATTAACTAATGTGTTGAGTTCGATTCATGATTTCGTACATATGCGACTTTGATGCCTAATGAGTATATATATATTGACTAAGTACCTTGAATTCCTCTTTCGATGCTCAAATGATTAAATCGATTTATTTGTTAAATTAAGCTCAAGAGCAAAGGGAACTAGATCCGACAAAGGGAAGGAAAAAGTGGTCGAATAGCCATTGAAATCGTTCGACGACATCCTAGGTAAGTTCTTGAGTAATAGAGCTTAAATTACGAATTGATTTGATCATGTTTAAAGCAAATTAAAATCATGCTCTTTGTGTGTGGCTATTGAGCCGAAATTGCAAGTGTGAAAAGTGCCTTGTGTTTGAGTTTTGCTATTGAAAATGAAATACTGAATGTGTCATAATTTATTGATAATTGTGCTCGGTTATTGAATGATGTCGGGCTAAGTCCCGAAGGCTTTGTGCTAAGTGACTATATCCGGACTAGGATCCAAGGCATTAAATGCGAGTTAATAAATCTGGGCTAAGCCGAAGGCATTTGTGCAAGTTACTAAACCGGGTTAAGTCCCGAAGGCATTCGTGCGAGTCACTATAACCGAAGCTTCGTCCGAAGGCATTTGAGCGATTCGTTATATCCAGTTAAATTTCAAGGTACGTGATTCGAGAATAAGCGATCTTCTGTAAAATTTCAGTTAATATGCTTGAAAAATTCCAGCAATGAGGTATGTTCATATGAGCTTGAATTAGTTGATTCCTTGAATAATATTCGCTCGATCGAGTAATGAGTTTCGGTATTTGACTAAGGTGATCCCTTATGTATGAACATAGGGGTTGGAATGTGAAATGAGTATGATATTGAGAAATTGTGCATATGAAATTATCCGTTAGCTTTATGAATTCTATGCTTTTGTTGTGCTGGAATTTCTTGCTCAAACTTACTAAGCATAAATTGCTTACTCCGCTTTCTCTGTTTCTCTTTTATAGATTTTGCTCGTTACCTATCGGATTCGGGATCATTGAAGTCGAAGTCATCCACACTATCAAAGCCTCCATTTTGGTATAATTTTGGTTGAACTTTGAAATGGCATGTATAGGACTACCCTTTTGTTGAAGGTCATGTACCTTTTGGTTTTGTGTAAACTTGGATAGCCATGCGAAAATGGCTTATATACGTTTTTAGTATAGTACTATAATCGTTGTATGTTGATCACTATGAGGTATGGAATTGTTTTGAAACGATTAGCCATTGGAATGGTTAATCATGATCACACTTTGTGCTATGTATGCAAAAAGGGCCAATGGAATCATGGAAATCATGAAATAGGTAAAGCCTACCTTAAAGGTAGATGCTAACTGCAGCAGTGATGTGGATGTGAAAAATCACTTAAAATAGTAGGAATGGTATTAAATAGTGAATAAATTATGTAAATGAACCTTGATGAGCCTACTTTCATATGGAAGAAACGAAACGGTCATAGGAGTTACATGTTAAGAGATATTAAAGTTCTTGTGAAACTGGGCTAGAACGGTTTCCGGATCCCCTGTTCCGACTTTGGAAATTCATTTTAAATTAACCAGAGATAATTATGAGTCATGCCATATATTTATAGATTCCTCTCTGAGTCTAGTTTCTATAGAAACAAACGGCATCAGTATTAAATCCCTGTACAAGGAGATATTCAATTTGTAACGCACGAAGGTCAGTGTAGTCGAACCCTGGGATAGGGGAGAATTTAACTAATAAACTGTACTACTCGGCTTGTCCAAAAATTCTAGAAAAAAAAATCTGTAGATGGACATATGAGTCTAGTTTCAGGGAAAAATTACGAAACTAATTTTCGAGTTTTGAAACTCAAGATATGATTTTTAAGGCGATAGTGATGCAATAACCAACTTGCGGAAATTTCTAAATGGATTGTGAAAATAGTTAAGTCTGTGCACCTTGTGTTCGATTCCTGAATGACTCTGCACGGGTGTTACAATTTTATTGGTATCGAGCTACAGTTTAGTCGATTCTAGGACTACCGTAATGCGTTTGGGTCTAGCTATACATGCCATTTTATGTGATTATTCGATAGTGTGGTGATTTCTGACAATTGAAATGTGTTTATTTATAGTAATGGATCCCGATCCCGACCGAGCGGTAGCTGATGATCTTGAGAGTGTAGCGCCTGCTCCCGCACAAGGGACAGTTCCGGCGGACTCTCAACCTATTGCTAGCAATCCGAATGATGAAGCTAGGCAAGCCTTTTATAGCGTGATGAATGATTGGTTCAACAAATACATTCGAACTAACACGGCTGTTCCACAACCTCCATTCCCGACTAATACGACCCCCGCACCTACAATGCCTCCGGTAACTGACCAATTAAGGTCGAATAAGCCCCCAGTGGACAGAATCCGAAAACATGGGGCTACTGAATTTAAATCTACGGATAGCGACGATGCCGAGCAAGCTGAATTTTGGTTGGACAACACGATCCGCACTCGATGAGCTATCTTGTACACCGATGAATGCCTAAAGTGTACTATCTCCTTGCTACGTGATTCGCCTACTATTGGTGGAGTACTCGACTTCACAGTGCCGAGAGCAAGTAACTTGGGAGTTTTTCCAAACTGATTTTCGGAAAAAGTATATCAGTCAGAGATTTATGGATCAAAAACGGAAGGAATTTCTCAAACTTAAACAAGGTTCCATGTCGGTTACCGACTATGAACGAAAATTTGTGAGGCTTAGCCAGACGCTGAAATGCATTTCTTGAAGTCGTGATGTAAACGCTCAAGATGGGTGAATGATGAGATAAAGTCGTATGTTGGCATTTTGCAAATCCGAGAGTTTGTGGCTCTTGTCGAGCGAGCGTGCAAAGCCGAGGAGCTCAGTATGGAGAAAAACAAAGCTGAAGTGGGAGCAAGAGAGTTTCGTGAGAGGTCTTCGGGGAAGCCCTTCCCACAGTCATCAAAGAAATTGAGAGATGGCTTAGGCCGGTCTAGAGACACTTCGGGCTTTTCTAGACGAGATCGCGATCGACCCCCTGTGACCACACGAGTCACTTCGATCGCCAGTGGTGGGAATGATCGACGAGAGAGAACGGAGTGCCAGTATTGTGGCAAATGGCATTCTGGAAGTTGTAGATTCCGTGACCGCTCCTATTACAAGTGCGGATCAGTTGACCACTTCATTAAAGATTGCCCGAGGTTGTCTGAACAGAATGTAGATCAGAGTGGGAAACCGGGTGCTACCACTGCTCGAGGTAGACCATCTAGAAATACGGGCAATGCTAGTGGTGGTCAGAGAGGATCTAGAGATGTTACGACCAGATCCGAGGCTCGCGCTCCTGCTAGGGCTTATGCTATACGCCAGACGCGAGGATGCTTCCTCGCCGGATGTTATTACCGGTACTTTCACTCTCTTTGATACTAATGTGATTGCTTTGATTGACCTGGTTCTACTCATTCTTATATATGCAAAACCTTAGCATCCAAAGAAGACTTTACCTATTGAGTCTCATCGAGTTCGTAATTCGGTGTCAAATCCCTTGGGTCGTTACGTCTTTGGTCGACAAAGTGTGTAAGAAATGTCCCCTAGTAATTCGAGGTTCCTATTTTCTGGCGGACTTGATGCTTTTGCCGTTCGATGAATTTGATGTTATTCTTGGGTTGGATTGGTTGACCGTGCATGATGCAGTTGTGAATTGCAAAAGCAAGACTATTGATTTGAGGTGCGCAAATAACGAGACGATCCGAGTTGAACCTACGGACTTGAAGGGGTTGCCAGCTGTAATATCATCAATGTTGGCCCAAAAATATGTAAGAAAGGGTCTGAAGCATACCTTGCGTATGTACTTGATGATAAGGAGTTAGAAATAAAACCGAATCTGCTGGGTGGTTCGTGAATACCGGATGTTTTTCAGAAGAATTACGGGTTTGCCACTGCTTAGGAGATAGAGTTTGGTATTGAGCTTGTACAGGACCACATCGATTTCGATAGCTCAGATCGTATGGCACCAACGGAATTAAAGGAGTTGAAAGCTCGGTTGTAAGAGTTGGTGGATAGAGGTTTTGCTCGCTTGAAGTTTTTCACCTTGGGGTGCACCGGTGTTGTTTGTGAAAAGAAGGACGGAACCATGAGGTTGTGCATCGACTATCGTCGACTTAATAAAGTGACAATAAAGAAAAATATCCGTTACAGCGTATCGACGATTTGTTCGATCAACTGAAGGAGCCTCGGTGTTCTCAAAAATAGATTTGAGATCGGGCTATTATCGATTCATGAATCCGAGATTCGGACATACCCAAAACTGCCTTCAGAATGAGATATGGTCACTACGAGTTCTTAGTAATGCCGTTTGGGCTCACTAATGCCCCTGCGGTATTTATGGATTTGATGAATCGGATCTTGAACCGTATTTGGATCGGTTCAGTAGTTGTGTTCATTGACGACATCTTGGTCTATTCAAGAGATGAGACCGAACATGCGAGCACCGAGATTAGTGTTGCAAATTTTACGGAATAAGCGGTTATATGCTAAGTTCAACAAGTGTGAGTTACGGTTAAGTGAGGTTAGCTTCTTGGGCCATGTGGTATCTGCGTGATCGGTATTCGAGTCGGCCGAGTAAAATTTCAGCCATACTTAATTGGAAGCCTCGAGAAATATTAATGAGGTTCGAGCTTTTTGGGACTTAGGTTACTACCGACGGTTTGTAAAAGGATTCTCGATGATAGCCACACCCATGTAAACCTTGAGTAAAGATGTCAAGTTTGAATGGACGGAAAAGTGTCAAAAAGTTTCGACCAATTGAAAACTCATTTGACGGAAGCTCAAAGATTAGTATCTGACCGAATCGGCAAAGAGTTTGTCATCTATAGTGGCGCTCCCTACTTGGGTTAGGTTGCGTATTGATGCAAGAGGGTCGAGTTGTGGCCTATCGTCGAGACAATTAAAGCCACATGAGAAAAATTATCCCACCCATGATCTCGAATTGGTCGCCATCGTATTCGCTTTAAAGATATGGCGACATTACTTATTTGGTGAGAAGTGCCATGTGTATTCGGATCACAAAAGTCTCAAATATTTGATGACTCAAAGAGACTTAAATCTGCAACAAAGACGTTGGCTCGAGTTGTTAAAAGATTATGAGCTTGTCATTGATTATCACGGGAAAGGCTAATGTGGTTGCGGACGCCTTAAGCGAAAATCCTTTGTTTGCTTTACGAGCTATGAATGTACACTTGTCTATTCTACCTGACAATTTGTTAATAGCCGAATTAAAGGCCAAACTATTATTGACTCATCAAATTCGTGAAGCTTAGAAGGTTGACGATGAGTTGGTTGCAAAACGGGCTGAGTGTGTTTCGAACAAGGAAGCGGAGTTTCAAATTGATGATGACGATTGTTTGAGGTTTAGAAGTCGTCTGTGTGTTCCAAAGAATTCGGAACTTATTTCAATAATTCTGAACGAAGCCCATTGTAGCCGAATGGCAATCCACCCGGGGAGTACGAAGATGTACAACGATTTGAAACGTCGGTTTTGGTGGCATGGTATGAAACGAGACATCTACGACTTTGTTTCGAGATGTTTAATATGTCAACAAGTGAAAGCGGAACATCAAGTGCCTTCAAGGTTACATCAGCCGATCACGATACCCGAGTGGAAATGGGATCGAGTCACAATGGACTTTGTGTCCGGACTGCCATTGTCAGCAAGTAAGAAGGATGCGATTTGGGTTGTTGTTGATAGACTGACTAAGTCGGCTCACTTTATCCCCATGCGTACGGATTTTTCATTGGATAAACTAGCCGAATTGTACGTTTCTCAGATTGTGAGATTACACGGAGTACCGATTTCTATTGTGTCGGATAGAGATCCGAGATTTACCTCGCGATTTTGGAAGAAATTTCAAGAAGCTTTTGGTACCAAGTTGCATTTCAGCACCGCCTTTCACCCTCAAACCGATGGTCAATCTTAGCGGATAATTCAGATACTTGAGGATATGTTGAGATGTTGCATCCTCGAGTTCAGTGGTTCATGGGAACGGTATTTACCTTTGATTGAATTCGCTTACAACAATAGTTTTCAATCAAGTATTAAGATGGCGCCTTACGAGGCTTTATGCGGCGTAAATGCCGTACACCATTGTTTTGGACCGAGCTCGGTGAAAACAAAATTTTGAGTGGATTTGATTAAAGATCTGAATGAAGGTAAAAGTAATCCGTGAAAGTCCGAAGGCGCCACGGATCGTCGTAAATCGTATACGGATCTCAAACGAAAAGACATTGAGTATCGGTGGGAGATAAAGTGTTTCTTAAAGTTTTGCCTTGGAAAAGATACTCGATTTGGCAGAAGGCAAATTGAGTCCGAGGTTCATCGGGCCATATGAGATATCCGAACGAGTCGGTCCAGTTGCATATCGTTTGATTTTGCCCCCTGAACTTGAAAAGATTCACGACGTCTTTCATGTTTCGATGCTTCGACGCTATAGATCTGATCCGTCGCACGTAATTAGTCCATCAGAGGTTAAAATTTAAGCCGATATGAGTTATGAAGAAGAACCGATTCGTATCCTAGCTCGTGAAGTGAAGGAGTTGCGAAACAAAAGGGTTCCGTTAGTAAAAGTGTTATGGCTCAAACACGAGATGGAAGAAGCTACTTGGGAACCCGAGAACTCTATGAAAGAGCGTTACCCAAACCTATTTCTCGGTAAGATTTTCGGGACGAAAATTTCTTAAGTGGGGAGAGTTGTGACAGCCCAAAATTGACCCTAGTCGGAATGTGGTTTCGGGACCACAAAACCGAGGCATAAAAATAATTCAATATTTATTTTATTGCCTATAATATGTGTTAACTCATGTGTGACATTTTTGATGTTTTAATTTAGAGTTATAAATGTGAATTTCACTAGAAAGGACCTAGTAGAAAACTTTGAAAGTATGATGGGGAAATGTGTGATGACTAATTAAAGCATGCATGCAAAACAATGGCCTTGCATGTCAAATATCCCTCTTTTATAGGAGGTGGCGGCCATGACAAGGAGTATGGGCTAAACATGTCATGAAACATGTTTTGTTGGCGATTAGAGAGAAACAATAAACAAATAAGTATGGGTACTAAAGAAAGAAAAAAAATGTGTGTGTGTGAGTGAAACCCCCATTGTTGTGCATTGAGGAAGAGAAAAGAAAAAAATTGTTCATCCATTTTTTCATTCTCTCTTGACCGAAAATACTAGAGGGAAGGAGGAATTTTGCTTCATGCTTGGTTTGGAAGAGGATTAGGAAGAGGTTTGGCTATACTTGCATCAAGATTAAGGTATGTTTGAGGTTGTGCCATGAGATTCATGCATGTTGTTAGTTGATAGCTTGATGCTCTTGTTAGCCCATGGTTCAAATCTTTGTTATATCATGGGGATGGTATTTGGCCAAGGTGGATTTTGTGTTAATGCCATTGCATGTTAAATATGAAGCTTGCTAATGATATATGTGATGGTGGATTGATGGCTCTTGGACTTTCTTTTAGTATTTTTGGGTAAGACATCAAGTTCTTTGTTTAATCATGACCAAAATTATGGTGTTGTGATGTATTCGCCATGGTACATCCAAAAGTGTGATTTATGCTCATTGCATGGAAAGTAAGATTTGTGTTTTGAAATTTTGTTCATGTTTAGTTACAATCAACTTGAGATTCGGCTCTAGCATATATATATGTATATATGTTGTACATGATGTATTGGTATGACATATATACTATTTCAAGGTGTATATTTGCTTGTGATGATGTTTCGATCATGAAGGAAATGATAGATGTGTATTGAGTTACATTATGGAATGCATTAGTTAGTAAAATGTATGCTGTTTTTTTTGGTGTGGTATTAAGTATAATTGGCCTCAACATGGACATGCATATTCGCCACATGAGGGAAATTGGTGTGCATGCATTCGGTTAGAGGCAAGCATATTGATGCCTATTCTTGGCTTAGAAAATTCGGCTAAGAGGGATATTAACTAATGTGTTGAGTTCGATTCATGATTTCGTACATATGCGACTTTGATGCCTAATGAGTATATATATATTGACTAAGTACCTTGAATTCCTCTTCGATGCTCAAATGATTAAATCGATTTATTTGTTAAATTAAGCTCAAGAGCAAAGGGAACTAGATCCGACAAAGGGAAGGAAAAAGTGGTCGAATAGCCATTGAAATCGCTCGACGACATCCTAGGTAAGTTCTTGAGTAATAGAGCTTAAATTCGAATTGATTTGATCATGTTTAAAGCAAATTAAAATCATGCTCTTTGTGTGTGGCTATTGAGCGAAATTGCAAGTGTGAAAAGTGCCTTGTGTTTGAGTTTTGCTATTGAAAATGAAATACGAATGTGTCATAATTTATTGATAATTGTGCTCGGTTATTGAATGATGTCGGGCTAAGTCCCAAGGCTTTGTGCTAAGTGACTATATCCGGACTAGGATCCAAGGCATTCGTGCGAGTTAATAAATCAGGCTAAGCCCAAGGCATTTGTGCAAGTTACTAAACCGGGTTAAGTCCCGAAGGCATTCGCGAAGTCACTATAACCGGCTTCATCCCAAGGCATTTGAGCGAGTCGTTATATCCGGTTAAATTCAAGGTACGTGATTCGAGAATAAGCGATCTTGCTATAAAATTTCAGTTAATACGCTTGAAAAATTCCAGCAATGAGGTATGTTCATATGAGCTTGAATTAGTTGATTCCTTGAATAATATTCGCTCAGTCGAGTAATGAGTTTCCGGTATTTGACTAAGGTGATCCCTTATGTATGAACATAGGGGTTGGAATGTGAAATGAGTATGATATTGAGAAATTGTGCATATGAAATTATCCGTTAGCTTTATGAATGCTATGCTTTTGTTGTGTTGGAATTTCTTGCTCAAACTTACTAAGCATAAATTGCTTACTCCGCTTTCTCTGTTTCTCTGCTTTATAGATTTTGCTCGTTAGCTATCGGATTCGGGATCATTGAAGTCGAAGTCATCCACACTATCAAAGCCTCCATTTTGGTATAATTTTGGTTGAACTTTGAAATGGCATGTATAGGACTACCCTTTTGTTGAAGGTCATGTACCTTTTGGTTTTGTGTAAACTTGGATAGCCATGCGAAAATGGCTTATATACGTTTTTAGTATAGTACTATAATCGTTGTATGTTGATCACTATGAGGTATGGAATTGTTTTGAAACGATTAGCCATTGGAATGGTTAATAATGATCACACTTTGTGCTATGTATGCAAAAAGGGCCAATGGAATCATGGAAATCATGAAATAGGTAAAGCCTACCTTAAAGGTAGATGCTGACTGCAGCAGTGATGTGGATATCAAAAATCACTAAAAATAGTAGGAATGGTATTAAATAGTGAATAAATTATGTAAATGAACCTTGATGAGTATACATTCATATGGAAGAAACAAAACGATCATAGGAGTTACATGTTAAGAGATATTAAAGTTCTCGTGAAACTGGGCCAGAACGGTTTCTGGATCCCCTGTTCCGACTTTGGAAATTCATTGTAAGTTAACAAGAGATAATTAGGACTCATGCCATATATGTATAGATTCCTCTCTGAGTCTAGTTTCTATAGAAACAAACGGAATCAGTATTAAATCCCTGTACAAGGAGATATTTAATTCGTAACGCACAAAGGTCAGTGTAGTCGAACCCTGGGATAGGGGAGATTTTAACTAATAAACTGTACTAATTGGCTGGACCAAAAATTCTAGGAAAAAAATCTGTGGATGGACATATGAGTCTAGTTTCAAGGAAAAATTATGAAACTAATTTTCGAGTTTTGAAACTCAAGATATGATTTTTAAGGCGACAGTGATGCAGTAACCACTTGTCTGGAAATTTCTAAATGGACTGTGAAAATAGTTAAGTCTGTGCACCTTGTGTTCGATTCGAGAGCGGACTCAGATGCACGGGTGTTACAATTTTATTGGTATCAGAGCTACGGTTTAGTCGATTCTAGGACTACCGTAATGCGTTTGGGTCTAGCTATACATGCCATTTTATGTGATTATTCGATAGTGTGGTGATTTCTGACAATTGAAATGTGTTTATTTATAGTAATGGATCCCGAGCCCGACCGAGCGGTAGCTGATGATCTTAAGAGTGTAGTGCCTACTCCCGCACAAGGGACAGTTCCGGCGGACTCTCAACCTATTGCTAGCAATCCGAATGATGAGGCTAGGCAAGCCTTTTATAGCGTGATGAATGATTGGTTCAACCAATACATTCGAACTAACACTACTGTTCCACAACCTCCATTCCCGACTAATCGACCCCGCACCTACAATGCCTCCGATGAATCGACCAATTAAGGTCGAATAAGCCCCGAAGGGACGAATCCAAAACATGGGGCTACTGAATTTAAAGCTACGGATAGCGACGATGCCGAGCAAGCTGAATTTTGGTTGGACAACACGATCCGATTTACTCGATGAGCTATCTTGTACACCGATGAATGCCTAAAGTGTACTATCTCCTTGCTATGTGATTACGCCTACTATTGGTGGAGTACTCGACTTCACATTGCCCCGAGAGCAAGTAACTTGGGAGTTTTTCCAAAGCGATTTTCGGAAAAAGTATATCAGTCAGAGATTTATGGATCAAAAACGGAAGGAATTTCTCAAACTTAAACAAGGTTCCATGTCGGTTACCGACTATGAACGAAAATTTGTGAGGCTTAGCCGGTACGTGCGAGAATGCATTTCTTGAAGGCGTGATGTGTAAACGCTCAAGATGGGTGAATGATGAGATAAAGCTGTATGTTGGCATTTTGAAATCCGAAAGTTTGTGGCTCTTGTCGAGCGGCGTGCAAAGCCGAGGAGCTCAAGATGGAGAAAAGAAAAGTGAAGTGGGAGCAAGGGAGTTTCAGAAGAGGTCTTGGGAAGCCCTTCCCACGATCATCAAAGAAATTGAGAGATGGCTTAGGTCGGTCTAGAGACACTTGGGCTTTTCTAGACGAGATCGCGATCGACCCCCTGTGACCACACGAGTCACTTCGATCGCCAGTGGTGGGAATGATCGATGAGAGAGAACGGAGTGCCAATATTGTGGCAAATGGCATTCTGGAAGTTGTAGATTCCGTGACCGCTCCTGTTACAAGTACGGATCGTTGACCACTTCATTAAAGATTGCCCGAGGTTGTCCGAATGAATGTAGATCGAGTGGGAAACCGGGTGCTAGCATCGCCGAGGTAGACCATCTAGAAATACGGGCAATGCTAGTGGTGGTCAGAGAGGATCTAGAGATGTTACGACCAGATCCGAGGCTCGCGCTCCTGCTAGGGCTTATGCTATACGCGCACGCGAGGATGCTTCCTCGCCAGATGTTATTACCGGTACTTTCACTCTCTTTGATACTAATGTGATTGCTTTGATTGACCCTAGTTCTACTCATTCTTATATATGCGAAACCTTAGCATCCAGTAAGACTTTACCTATTGAGTCTACTGAGTTCGTAATTCGGGTGTCAAATCCCTTGGGTCGTTACGTGCTGGTCGACAAAGTGTGTAAGAAATGTCCCCTAGTAATTCGAGGTTCCTGTTTTCTGGCGGACTTGATGCTTTTGCCGTTCGATGAATTTGATGTTATTCTTGGGTTGGATTGGTTGACCGTGCATGATGCAGTTGTGAATTGCAAAAGCAAGACTATGTAAGAAAGGGGTGCCAGCTGTAATATCATCAATGTTGGCCCAAAACTATGTAAGAAAGGGGTGCGAAGCATACCTTGCGTATGTACTTGATGATAAGGAGTTAGAAATAAAACCCGAATCTATGCCGGTGGTTCGTGAATACCCGGATGTTTTTCCCGAAGAATTACCGGGTTTGCCACCTATTGGGGAGATAGAGTTTGGTATTGAGCTTGTACCTTGGACCACACCGATTTCGATAGCTCCGCATCGTATGGCACCAACGGAATTAAAGGAGTTGAAAGCTCAGTTGCAACAGTTGGTGGATAGAGGTTTTGCTCGCCTTGAGTTTTTCACCTTGGGGTGCACCAAAGTGTTGTTTGTGAAAAGAAGGACGAAACCATGAGGTTGTGCATCGACTATCGTCGACTTAATAAAGTGACAATAAAGAACAAATATCCGCTATCACAGATCGACGATTTGTTTGATCAACTGAAGGAGCCTCGGTGTTCTCAAAAATAGATTTGAGATCGGGCTATTATCGCCATGAATCCGAGATCGGACATACCCAAAACCGCCTTGAGCGAGATATGGTCACTACGAGTTCTTAGTAATGCCGCTTGGGCTCACTAATGCCCTCGCGGTATTTATGGATTTGATGAATCGGATCTTCGACCGTATTTGGATCGGTTCAGTAGTTGTGTTCATTGACGACATCTTGGTCTATTCAAGAGATGAGACCGAACATGCGGAGCACTTGAGATTAGTGTTGCAAATTTTACGGAATAAGCAGTTATATGCTAAGTTCAGCAAGTGTGAGTTCTGGTTAAGTGAGGTTAGCTTCTTGGGCCATGTGGTATCTGACGGTATTCGAGTCGACTCGAGTAAAATTTCAGCCATACTTAAGCTGGAAGCCTTCGAGAAATATTACCGAGGTTCGAGCTTTTTGGGACTTGGTTACATTACCGACGATTTGTAAAAGGATTCTCGATGATAGCCACACCCATGACGTAAACCGCTTTAGAAAGATGTCAAGTTTGAATGGACGGAAAAGTGTCGGAAAAGTTTCGACCAATTGAAAACTCATTTGACGGAAGCTCCAAGATTAGTAATGCGGCCGAATCGGCAAAGAGTTTGTCATCTATAGTGACGCTTCCCTACTTGGGTTAGGTTGCGTATTGATGCAAGAGGGTCGAGTTGTGGCCTATCGCGCCGAGACAATTAAAGCCACATGAGAAAAATTATCCGACCCATGATCTTGAATTGGTCGCCATCGTATTCGCCTTAAAGATATGGCGACATTACTTATTTGGTGAGAAGTGCCATGTATTCGGATCACAAAAGTCTCAAATATTTGATGACTCAAAGAGACTTAAATCTACGACAAAGACGTTGGCTCGAGTTGTTAAAAGATTATGAGCTTGTCATTGATTATCACCCGAAAGGCTAATGTGGTTATGACGCCTTAAGCGAAAATCACCGCTTGCTTTTACGAGCTATGAATGTACACTTGTCTATTCTACCCGACAATGTGTTAATAGCCAAATTAAAGGCCAAACCATTATTGACTCATCAAATTCGTGAAGCTCAGAAGGTTGACGATGAGTTGGTTGCAAAAAATTTGAGTGTGTTTCGAACAAGGAAGCGGAGTTTCAAATTGATGATAACGATTGTTTGAGGTTTAGAAGTCGTCTGTGTGTTCCAAAGAATTCGGAACTTATTTTGATAATTCTGAACGAAGCCCATTGTAGCCGAATGGCAATCCACCCGGGGAGTACAAAGATGTACAACGATTTGAAACGTCGGTTTTGGTGGCATGGTATGAAATGAGACGTCTCCGACTTTGTTTCGAGATGTTTAATATGTCAACAAGTGAAAGCGGAACATCAAGTGCCTTCAGGGTTACTTTAGCCGATCACGATACCCGAGTGGAAATGGGATCGAGTCACAATGGACTTTGTGTCCGGATTGCCATTGTCAGCAAGTAAGAAGGATGCGATTTGGGTTGTTGTTGATAGACTGACTAAGTCGGCTCACTTTATCCCCGTGCGTACGGATTTTTCATTGGATAAACTAGCCGAAATGTACGTTTCTCAGATTGTGAGATTACACGGAGTACCGATTTCTATTGTGTCGGATAGAGATCCAAGATTTACCTCGCGATTTTGGAAGAAATTTCAAGAAGCTTTGGGTACCAAGTTGCATTTCAGCACCGCCTTTCACCCTCAAACCGATGGTCAATCTTAGCGGATAATTCAGATACTTGAGGATATGTTGAGATGTTGCATCCTCGAGTTCAGTGGTTCATGGGAACGGTATTTACCTTTGATTGAATTAAACACAACAATAGTTTTCAATCAAGTATTAAGATGGCGCCTTACGAGGCTTTGTACGGGCGTAAATGCCGTACACCATTGTTTTAGACCGAGCTCGGTGAAAACAAAATTTCGAGTGGATTTGATTAAAGATTTGAACAAGAAAAGTAATCCGTGAAAGTCTCAAGGCGCCACAGATCGTCGTAAATCGTGACGCGGATCTGAAACGAAAAGACATTGAGTATCGTGGGAGATAAAGTGTTTCTTAAAGTTTCGCCTTGGAAAAGATACTCGATTTGGTCAGAAGGCAAATTGAGTCCGAGGTTCATCGGGCCATATGAGATTTCGAACGAGTCGGTCCGATTCGTGATCGTTTGATTTTTCCCCGAACTTGAAAAGATTCACGACGTCTTTCATGTTTCGATGCTTGACGCTATAGATCTGATCCGTCGCACGTAATTAGTCCATCGAGGTTGAAATTCAAGCCGATATGAGTTATGAAGAAGAACCGATTCGTATCCTAGCTCGTGAAGTGAAGGAGTTCTGAAACAAAAGGGTTCCATTAGTAAAAGTGTTATGGCTCAAACACGAGATGGAAGAAGCTACTTGGGAACCCGAGAACTCTATGAAAGAGCGTTACCCAAACCTATTTACCGGTAAGATTTTCGGGACGAAAATTTCTTAAGTGGGGAGAGTTGTGACAGCCCAAAATTGACCCTAGTCGAATGTGGTTTCGGGACCACAAAACCGAGGCATAAAAATAATTTAATATTTATTTTATTGCCTATAATATGTGTTAACTCATGTGTGACATTTTGATGTTTTAATTTAGAGTTATAAATGTGAATTTCACTAGAAAGGACCTAGTAGAAAACTTTGAAAGTATCTTTGGGAAATGTGTGATGACTAATTAAAGCATGCATGCAAAACAATGGCCTTGCATGTCAAATATCCCTCTTTTATAGGAGGTGGCGGCCATGACAAGGAGTATGGGCTAAACATGTCATGAAACATGTTTTGTTGGTGCATTAGGGAGAAACAATAAACAAATAAGTATGGGTAATAAAGAAAGAAAAAAAATGTGTGTGAGTGAAACCCCCATTGCAGTGCATTGAGGAAGAGAAAAGAAAAAATTGTTCATCCATTTTTCATTCTCTCTTGACCGAAAATACTAGAGGGGAAGGGAGGAATTTTGCTTCATGCTTGGTTTGGAAGAGGATTAGGAAGAGGTTTGGCTATACTTGCATCAAGATTAAGGTATGTTTGAGGTTGTGCCATGAGATTCATGCATGTTGTTAGTTGATAGCTTGATGCTCTTGTTAGCCCATGGTTCAAACCTTTGTTATATCATGGGGATGGTATTTGGCCAAGGTGGATTTTGTGTTAATGCCATTGCATGTTAAATATGAAGCTTGCTAATGATATATGTGATGGTGGATTGATGGCTCTTGGACTTTCTTTTTAGTAATTTTGGGTAAGACATCAAGTTCTTTGTTTAATCATGACCAAAATTATGGTGTTGTGATGTATTCGGCCATGGTACATCCAAAAGTGTGATTTATGCTCATTGCATGGAAAGTAAGATTTGTGTTTTGAAATTTTGTTCATGTTTAGTTACAATCAACTTGAGATTCGGCTCTAGCATATATATATGTATATATGTTGTACATGATGTATTGGTATGACATATATACTATTTCAAGGTGTATATTTGCTTGTGATGATGTTTCGATCATGAAGGAAATGATAGATGTGTATTGAGTTACATTATGGAATGCATTAGTTAGTAAAATGTATGCTGTTTTTTTTTTGGTGTGGTATTAAGTGTATAATTGGCCTCAACATGGACATGCATATTCGGCCACATGAGGGGAAATTGGTGTGCATGCATTCGGTTAGAGGCAAGCATATTGATGCCTATTCTTGGCTTAGAAAATTCGGCTAAGAGGGATATTAACTAATGTGTTGAGTTCGATTCATGATTTCGTACATATGCGACTTTGATGCCTAATGAGTATATATATATATTGACTAAGTACCTTGAATTCCTCTTTCGATGCTCAAATGATTAAATCGATTTATTTGTTAAATTAAGCTCAAGAGCAAAGGGGAACTAGATCCGACAAAGGGAAGGAAAAAGTGGTCGAATAGCCATTGAAATCGTTCGACGACATCCTAGGTAAGTTCTTGAGTAATAGAGCTTAAATTCTGAATTGATTTGATCATGTTTAAAGCAAATTAAAATCATGCTCTTTGTGTGTGGCTATTGAGCCGAAATTGCAAGTGTGAAAAGTGCCTTGTGTTTGAGTTTTGCTATTGAAAATGAAATACGAATGTGTCATAATTTATTGATAATTGTGCTCGGTTATTGAATGATGTCCTGCTAAGTCCCCAAGGCTTTGTGCTAAGTGACTATATCCGGACTAGGATCCGAAGGCATTCGTGCGAGTTAATAAATTCGAGCTAAGCCCGAAGGCATTTGTGCAAGTTACTAAACCCGGGTTAAGTCCCGAAGGCATTCGTGCGAGTCACTATAATCGGGCTTCGTCCCGAAGGCATTTGAGCGATTCGTTATATCCGGTTAAATTCTGAAGGTACGTGATTCGAGAATAAGTGATCTTGCTGTAAAATTTCAGTTAATACGCTTGAAAAATTCCAGCAATGAGGTATGTTCATATGAGCTTGAATTAGTTGATTCCCTTCGAATAATATTCGCTCAGTCACGTAATGAGTTTCCGGTATTTGACTAAGGTGATCCCTTATGTATGAACATAGGGGTTGGAATGTGAAATGAGTATGATATTGAGAAATTGTGCATATGAAATTATCCATTAGCTTTATGAATGCTATGCTTTTGTTGTGCTGGAATTTCTTGCTCAAACTTACTAAGCATAAATTGCTTACTCCGTTTTCTCTGTTTCTCTGTTTTATAGATTTTGCTCGTTAGCTATCGGATTCGGGATCATTGAAGTCGAAGTCATCCACACTATCAAAGCCTCCATTTTGGTATAATTTTGGTTGAACTTTGAAATGGCATGTATAGGACTACCCTTTTGTTGAAGGTCATGTACCTTTTGGTTTTGTGTAAACTTGGATAGCCATGCGAAAATCGCTTATATACGTTTTTAGTATAGTACTATAATCGTTGTATGTTGATCATTATGAGGTATGGAATTGTTTTGAAACGATTAGCCATTGGAATGGTTAATCATGATCACACTTTGTGCTATGTATGCAAAAGGGGCCAATGGAATCATGGAAATCATGAAATAGGTAAAGCCTACCTTAAAGGCAGATGCTGACTGCAGCAGTGATGTGGATGTGAAAAATCACTAAAAATAGTAGGAATGGTATTAAATAGTGAATAAATTATGTAAATGAACCTTGATGAGTCTACTTTCATATGGAAGAAACGAAACGGTCATAGGAGTTACATGTTAATAGATATTAAAGTTCTCGTGAAACAGGGCCAGAACGGTTTCTGGATCCCCTGTTCCGACTTTGGAAATTCATTTTAAATTAACCAGAGATAATTATGAGTCATGCCATATATTTATAGATTCCTCTCTGAGTCTAGTTTCTATAGAAACAAACGGCATCAGTATTAAATCCCTTTACAGGGAGATATTCAATTCGTAACGTACGAAGGTCAGTGTAGTCGAACCCAGGGATAGGGGAGAATTTAACTAATAAACTGTACTACTCGGCTCGACCAAAAATTCTAGAAAAAAAATCTGTAGATGGACATATGAGTCTAGTTTTAGGGAAAAATTACGAAACTAATTTTTGAGTTTTGAAACTCAAGATATGATTTTTAAGGCGACAGTGATGCAGTAACCAGCTTGTTTGGAAATTTCTAAATGGACTGTGAAAATAGTTAAGTCTGTGTGCACCTTGTGTTCAATTCCGGTAACGGACTCGGGTACGGGGTGTTACACACTGAAATACACTTTTAGTGTAAAATGGTCGTAATACCCTATATGGTAGAATGACGATTATGCCCTTATGTTTCGTATGACTGATGTGCCTATGATTTACATATATGATTGTACTGAGGATGACTTTGCATGCATGTAATATTTATGACATGACATATTGCATGGGGTTGGGTTATTAGGGACGGAAGAAGTCTACGACCTGTAGCCTTCTGTACAAGGCTATCAGCCTTTCTGTGATACTTATGGCTTATAGCCGTTCTGTTAACTGGTAGCGTTGTTGTGATATTTACGACCTTTAGCCGTTCTATCTATGGCATTGAGTCCTTCTGTTGACTTAGTGCCGCAACCGGTGCTAAGCTTGGTGTGTTGGCTGGGTGGGTCGATTCTATCCCCACATGGTGTGTTGGTTGGTACGGGTGGTGTATTGGGTGGGCTGGATATCTGTCTGCATATCTACATCTGAAATTGATTTTGTATTGGGCTTAGGCCCACGTGATTCTATTAATGGGTTAGGCCCAACTATTACTGATATTGAGAATGGGCTAGGCCCAATTGATTCTGATGAGGGCTGACACCCAAGTGAAATTGTATTGGGCTTAGGCCCACACTCATTATTCTGTTACTATAATGGGCTCCGGCCCAAACTAATTCTAAATTCTATCTGTTTACTAACTATTTTAATTTAGGAGGGGATTACACACTGAGTTTTCATAAACTCACCTTGTTTATTAACTGTGCAGGTAATCCCCAGCCTTAGGCGATTTAGAGCCGCGAGAGACTCGGAGGTGGCCACATGACCGCTGATGCTCTGCTGTAGACTTTTTATTTGAATTTTATGTTTTGGGGTTTTAATTCTGTAATAAGGCCTTTGAGGGATTAAATTTTTAATTGGGCTTTTGATTTCCTTATTTAAAACTGCTAAACACGATTTTTCAAAAATTAATAACTATTTTCAAAAACACTTACAAATAGACGTTTTTATAATTCAAACTTTAGTAGCTTCCGCGAATTAAAATAACTTAAAGTATCAATGCCAGACATTAAGTAAACATTTTTGACGAGATGATTTTCTAACCTCGAGCAAAAGGTTTTAATTATAGAAATAAACGTTTAACGACAACTCAATTTTTGAACGACGCTTTGATGTGACACGCCAAATTCAACCATAATGTCTAGGTGGGGTTTGGGGTGTTACATAGAATCAAAGATTGAATTCGTACCTGTTGTTTTTTTGGATGTATTTTTAGAAGAATTACCGGGATTGCCTTCGATCAGAGAAGTTGAATTTTGTAGTGAGTTAGTACAGGGAACAACACCAATATTGATAGCTTCGTACAGAATGACTCCAACAGAATTAAAAGAGTTGAAAGCTCAGTTGCAAGAATTGTCAGACAGAGGTTTTGTACAACCGAGCTATTCTCCCTAGGGTGCACCAGTATTGTTGGTGAAAAAGAAAGATGACACGATACGCATGTGTATCGACTATAGATAGCTGAATAAAGTGACTATAAAGAAAAAACACCCTCTACCACGGATTGATGATTTATTCGATTAGTTGAATGGAGCTTCAGTATTTTCAAAGATTGATTTGAGATCAGGTTACTATCAGTTGCGAGTCAAAGAGTTGGATGTGCCGAAAATCGTGTTTAGAATAAGGTATGGACATTATGAATTCCTTGTCATTTCTTTTGGTTTAACTAATGCTCCTGCAATTTTTATGGACTTGATGAATCGAATATTCATACCGTATTTAGACAGATTTGTATTTATTGATGATATTCTGATCTATTCATGAGATGAATCTGAGCATACCGAACATTTAAGAGTTGTGTTAGAAACTCTACGTGGTAAGCAGTTACATGCAAAGTTCAGTAAATGTGAGTTCTGGCCCAAAGAGGTTGGACTTTTGGGATACATTGTTTTAGTCGACGGTATTAGAGTTGATCCGAGCAGGATTTATGCTATTGTTGATTGGAAACCTCCGAGAAACATATTTGAAGTCTGTAGCTTTTTGAGCTTAGCGGGCAATTACTAAAGATTTGTGAAAGGATTCTCTATGATTGCGACACCAATGACACGATTGTTACAAAAAGATGTAAAGTTCGAATGGTCAAAAAAAATGTCAGTAGAGTTTTGAACAGTTGAAAGCACTATTAACAGAGGCACTAGTTTTGGTTCAACTTGAATGGGGTAAAGAGTTCGTGTTCTATAGTGATGTATGGGTAAACAGATTGGGTTGTGTTTTGACGCAAGATGGAAAAGTTATAGCTTATGCTTCCCGGCAGTTGAAACTGCATGAAAAGAACTATCTGACACATGATTTAGAGTTGGCTGCAATTGTATTTGCATTAAAGATTTGGCGACACTACTTATACGATGAAAAATGCCACATTTATACAGATCACAAGAGTTTGAAATATTTGATGTCATAGAAAGATTTGAATTTGCAACAACAAAGATGGCTAGAGTTATTGAAAGATTATGACT
Source organism: Gossypium arboreum (assembly GCF_025698485.1). Lineage (NCBI taxonomy): Eukaryota > Viridiplantae > Streptophyta > Magnoliopsida > Malvales > Malvaceae > Gossypium > Gossypium arboreum. Next base: position 60,185,062 of record NC_069073.1, on the reverse strand, counting down.
TTGTGATTGATTATCACCCGAGAAGAGCTAATGTAGTTGCTGATGCCTTGAGCCAAAAAACTTTGTTTATATTACGAGCAATGAATACCCAAATGATGATTTGTGATGATGGGTCTATTTTAGCTGAATTAAAAGCTAAACCATTAATTCTACAACAAATAAGTGAAGCTCAGAAAAATGACAGCAATTTGCAAGTTAATAGAATTCAATGTGAGTCTAACTCTGATTCAAAATTTCATATTGGAACTGATGATTGTTTAATGTTTCAAAATAGGATATGTGTACCAAAAAATACAGAGCTTATTCAGAAAATTCTGCACGAAACACACAATATCACTTTTCTGTTCATCCGAATAGTACCAAATTGTAAATGATTTGAAACAGTAGTATTGGTGGTCTGGAATGAAACGTGATATATCATTTGTATCGAAATGTATGATTTGTCAGCAAGTAAAAGCTGAACATCAAGTACCAGCTGGTTTACTGCAGCCTGTATTGATTCCTGAGTGGAAATGGGATAGAGTCACTATAGATTTTGTATCACGATTGCCCCTAACTCCGAAAAGGAAAGATGCTATCTGGGTTGTCTTTGATCGACTAACAGAATCTGTTCATTTTATGCCAGTACGTATGGATTACTCTCTAGATAGACTAGTTGAATTGTAGTTGTCTGAAATCGTACGATTACATGGTGTACCACTACCTATTACCTCTGATAAAAACCTAAGATCTACGTCAAGTGTAACACCCCAAACCCGGCCTAGACGTTAGGGACGCATCTGGAATGTCACATTGGAGTGAGTTTTGAAAAGCGCAGAATTATAAGAAAAGCTCATTTGTTTTAAAACCTTGTTTGTGATTTTTAAAAAAAAAAATTGACTTGTTTAATTCATTTACCAAACTACAGGTTTGTTTACTAAAACATGTCTCACACTATATCGTTATTAGACTTTAAAACATTGTCATTGCGGAAGCTTTTAAATCAAGTTACGTAGCATGATAGGTAAAAATCATTTACTCTTTGAAAACCCGAATCCTACTGCTAACAGGTATTAGTCAATTTAATTAAATCCCCAAATAAAAATAAAACTGATAACGGTCATATTACATAAAATACCCCAAATAAAGCTACTTTTACTAAATTGAAACGAAATTATAACCACTGGTGTGGCCATCTCCGAGTCCTCACAGCACCGACCCACCTAAGGATTTCCTGCACAGTTAAACAGGAAAGGTGAGTTTATGAAACTCAGTGTGTAATCCCTATTTATTAACCAATCAAACATACAATGTTGAACAGTCTGGGCCTAAGCCCACATCAGTAGCAATATCAGTGTAGGCCTTAACGCATTACAATAACAGTATCGGTATGGGCCCTAGCCCAAATCATTGCAGAATAAGAAAAGCATACAGAGATCCTACCCATCCATCCTCTACACTCCACTCCGTCCAGCCCTACACTCCATGTGGGGATAAAATCGACCCACCCATCCCTACACTCCAAAATAAAGTACCGGTCTCAGCACTAACAGTATTTGCAGTAGAGCTGCCAGTATAGGCTTATAACCTTCCAGTGTACTTCCTCCAATATCATATATCCCAACCCATGCAATGCATCATAATATAAACGTACATCTGATAAAAATGGCATGCTCAAACTATCATACATCATGTAGGGGTATATCCGTCATTTACCTCGTAAGGGTATAACAGTCATTTCATAAATTAGGGTTTAGGTATACTTACCGATCCAATAGTAGGTCCACAGTCATCTCGTGGGACCCGTGCAACTTTAACAATTAAACAGTGAAAATGGCACAAGCCCATAATACGGCCTATGTGGGCCCTCACGCTCATGTGGCCCAATAAGCCCAAATAATGGCCCTGACCACATAAACAACACAGCCGGCCCAACAATCTCCACATAACCGTGTAAGGCCCACGAGCCCGTGGGCCCACACTCCCATTTCGACCTAATATCGGCCTACACCCACGAGATTGCTCGTGGTGGTCTCTACGGTCACATGCTTGCGCTTATGCGTTTAGACGATCGCACAGACGAGCATACACCCGCGTAGTATCAATGGTAATTGTTTTTTTGGCTCTTGCCGTTTAACGAAGAAAGCGGAGTGATTACACACCTTTTTGACAGAAGAACGCCAATCTCCACGCGCCCTAACCTAGATCCAAGTATGAACCAATGTTAGCCCTTAAATCGCTAGGGTTGACACCCTCTTATCAACACTTAAAACTCCAAACGTACCCTTCACTTACCTTGATTAAGCAAGCAAGGTTCCCTCCTTCCTTAGGCTAGTGATTAACCACTTCTTGTCACGGATCTGCACTACCAAAACAGTCCATTAATGACTTTATATACATACACAACTTGAATAAAAAACAATTTTATAGGAAATACTAGATCATATATAGGAAAATGGGACATTTAGCCAACACTTTTCATTACCAATCATACACCAAGTGCACCATATGATATCTAAGGGTTAAGTTTCCTTTAACTGAGTGATAAGCATAAGGTTTGAATACTTCAGCAATCCCTTGAAAACCCCTTCACTCCTCAAGTAGTTCTAAAATGCAAGAGCACTATGAACGATAGGCAAAAAGAGAGAAACCAAGGATGAAAAACATAACTGAAACTTACCAGGCACCAATCGGTCAATGCATCAACTGTAATAGAAGGGTGAAGAGAGAAAAGAAATAGAGAAGGAGAAGAGATAATATATTCAACCAAAGAAAAAGGGTTGAGGAAGAAAGTGATGCCAAGAGAAATAGGTCAAGAAGGAAGACCGAAAAGAAAATAAAAAGTCGTCGGTTGAAAGAAGAACCCAAATGGTCAAAAGAGTACCAACAATTGGAGAACAAAGCAAAGTTACCCAAAAGACAAGCAATAATAAGCCTCTACCAGAAAGTGCAAGGAAAACAAAAAGAAAACTTTGACAAAACCGAAAAAAAGAAGTCACCACAAACCAATTTTGGCATTTACTTTCCTATGATCGATTTTTGGCACTAAAAGAGTTCTACATTTGGCAAACAACCACCTCACACGTCATCCCCCTTATTCTTCTCCTAAAATCCCTCCTTGAAATCGGCTTCACACTTCTCACTTCCCCCAACACTCTCAACCGCCCATAAGCACAAGTATCCCATCATCACTCAATCACTTACACGGCATAGCAGCAAAAAGAACACTCTTGTGCGCCATAGGGCTCGAACTCACAACCCATAGGCATTCCAACACGCCACCTATCACCAGGCTAATAGGCTTTTTATGACACATTATTCCCATTTTTATTAAAGAATTTCACCACCAGCAAACAGGGCTTATTCAAAACAAAACCAAAATTTTATACAAGCCCAAGCTCGAACTCAGGACCTTTCCCACACTCCTCAGGACACCCAACCACTGAAGCAAACATGCATTTGTGTAACAAACACACAAAAATAAATACCTAAATTTTTAAGGCGTTACAACTCTACACCCTAGAAGAAAATTTAGGCCTTGAAATTTACCTGAGAAAAAAAAAATGAGTGTATTGTTGTCCCATCGCCTCCTCGGGTTCCCACGTGGCTTCCTCAGAACTGTGATTACGTCATAGCACCTTAAACAGTGGAACTGACTTCCTCCTCAGAACCTTCACATCACGGTCTAAAATTTGAATCGGCTCAGTTGAAACGATGTGTGAAGGATCAGAGCGATATTGTCTCAACATAGAGACGTGGAACACATCATGAACCCTGTCCAACTTTAGAGGTAACTCAAGCTGATAGGCAACTGGTCCCACATGCTTAATTACATGATAAGGCCCAATGAATCTAGGGCTTAGCTTACCCTTTCGACCAAACCTCAGTACCTTCTTCCAAGGTGACACCTTAAGAAAAAAAAATTCCCCCACCGAAAACTCAATCTCCTTATGCTTCAGATACGTATAAGATTTTTGTATGTCCGAAGCCACCTTCAGCCGATCTCAAATCAACCTCACCTTATTCTCGGTATTAGAAATCAACTTAAGACCCAAAACACGCCGCTCACCCAACTCAGTCCAACAAGAAGGAGTATAACACCTACGACCATATAATGCCTCGTAAGGTGCCATCTAAATGCTATACTGGTAGCTATTGTTATACGTAAACTCTACTAGTGGCTAGTAGTCCTCCTAGCTGCCTCGGAAGTCAATTACAGAACTCCTTAACATGCCCTCCAGTATTTGAATCACCCTCTCCGACTGACCGTCAGTCTGAGGGTGGAACGTAGTACTGAAGTCTAACCTTGTACCCAATGCCTCGTGTAGCTTTTTCCAGAAATGAGACCTAAAATGAGGATCTCTATCGAAAATGATGGAAACCAGTACCCAATGTAATCTCACAATTTTAGACACATACAGCTTAGGCAACTTCTGCAACGAGTAATTAGTACAAATGGGTGTAAAATGGGTAGATTTAGTCAGTCGATCAACGATGACCCATATGAATCCTTCTTAGTAGGCGTTAAGGGTAACCCACTAACGAAATCCATAGTTACTCTCTTCTACTTCCAACGCGGAATCTTAACTGGTTGAAGCAATTCTGAAGGCAACTGATGCTCCACCTTTACCTATTGACAAGTCAAGCATTTACTCACAAAATCAGTAACTTCACGCTTAAGTCCTGGCCACCAATATAACTTTTGAAGGTCTCGGTACATCTTATTCCCGCTAGGATGCATGGCGTAAGGACTATTATGCACCTCTTGCAGTATAGATTGCCTCAAATTAGTATCTTTTGGTACACAGACTCTCCCAAGGAAACAAAGTACCCATTCACTATTCAGCCCAAAATTTGAAGTTTCCCCACTCTCTATCTGTCGAAATCGAGCACCTAACAACTCATCCTCCAACTGTTTACCCCTGATCTGTTCAATCCACCTTAATTTAACTTGAAGTTTGGCCAGTAAAATTTCGTCATCAATAAGCTGAGACGATCAAACATCGCCCTCAAATCAGTAACAGCCCTACGGCTCAGTGCATCGGCTACAACATTAGCCTTAACAAGATGGTATTAAATTGAACAGTCATAATTCTTAAGTAGCTCGATCCTCCTACGCTGCCTAAGGTTTAGCTTGAGTGAGGAGATACTTGATGCTCTTGTGATTCGTGTAAATGATACACTTCTCACCGTATAGGTATTGCCTCCAGATCTTCAGTGCAAATACCACCACAGCCAACTCCAAGTCATGCATCGGGTAGTTCGTTTCATGCGTCTTAAGCTGACGAGACGCATATGCCACCACTTTACCCTCTTGCATCAACATGCATCCCAAGCCAACATGTGATGCATCACTATAAACAGTGAATTTCTTCCCAAATTCTAGTTGTATCAAGACAGGGGCCTTAGTCAGAACTTTTTTAAGTTTCTCAAAACTTTCCTGCTACCTATCAATCCAATTAAGCGGTACCTTTTTATGCAACAACTTAGTCAGAGGTGTAGCAATCAACGAAAACCGCTATAATGCCTTGCCAATCACAAAAAACTTCGAATCTCAGATATCGACTTTGGTCGCTTCCAATCCAAAACGGCTTCAATTTTTTGAGGATCAACCCTAATTCCTTTAGCAGATACTACATGAACCAGAAAAGTTACCTCTCAAAGCCAAAACTCACACTTGCTGAATTTAGCGTATAATTGTTTCTCCCTCAAAATCTATAGAACAACACAAAGATGTGTGTCGTGTTCCTCCTCAGTCCTCGAATACACCAGAATTTCGTTTATAAACGCCACTACAAACCGATCCAGATAGGGCTGGAACACTCGGTTCATTAAATCCATAAAAGCAATTGATGCATTTGTCAGCCCAAACGGCATTATTAAGAGCTTGTAATGATTGTAACGAGTTTTAAATGTTGTCTTGTATACATCAGTCTCATTGACCCTCAGTTGATGGTACCTTGATCAGATATCAATCTTAGAGAAGACCGATGCACCTCGAAACTGATCAAATAGATCACCAATCCTCGGTAGGGGGTACTTATTCTTGATAGTCAATTTGTTCAATTGTCGATAGTAGATGCACATGCGCATGGTTCCTTCCTTCTTCTTCATAAATAAAACTGATGCTCCCCATGGAGACACACTAGGGGGAATGATCCCTTGATCCAGTAAATCTTGAATTTGAGCCTTTAGCTCTACAAGCTCCTTCGGTGACATTCTATAAGGGGCGATAGACACTGAAGCTGTACCAGGAAAAAACTCTATCCCAAACTCAAATTCATGGTTAGGAGGTAACCCCGGTAGCTTATTGGAAAAGACATTCGAAAACTCCCTAACTGTTCTGATATCTTTAACAGACACAACTTTAGATCCAGAAGTACTGACATTGGCTAGACACGCCTCGCAACCCTTACAAACCAACTCCTCAGCTCTAAGCGCAGAAATCACATTTGAGAGATAATTCTGACGCTCCCCAATCATGACCACTTCGTCACCTTCTACTGTTTCCAGAACCACCCGCTTACTGGAACAATCCAAATTTGCCTAATGCTAAACTAGCCAATCCATACCCAGTATCAAGTCAAATTCCCCAAAAGGGAGTTCCATTAAGTCTGCCAAAAAGTTCTGTCTTTAAACCTCCAAAGGTACCTTCTTATACAGTTTATTTACTTTCACTGACTGCCCTAATGGACTTAACACAATAATCTCACTCATAGTGTTTTCACGTACCACACCCAAAGTTTCAGACATAGTGTATACTATATAAGAGTGCATAGAACCACCATCAATCAATGTAGTGTAAGGTACATGATGGATAAATAATGTACATGTAATAACATCTGGGGTGTCTCCGTCCTCTCGGTGACGTGCAGCATAAACCAGTGCCGACTGCCTCACCTCAGTATGTCCAACACCTCTGCCGGGTGCCCCACGTCCACGGCCCGTACCATTTCCACCTCTGGCTTGACCATGACCTCTCGGTGGTTGCTGAAAACCTCTCTGCGGCTGAGCAATACCCCTACCAGTAGCTTGCATTTGATCGAGTCTCCGTGGGCAATCCCTAATACGGTGCTCCATAGATCCGCACTTGAAACATGCCTTCATTTGTACCCAGCAGTCGCCTTGATGGTGTTTCCCACAAATAGTACAAGGTTGCGACCTAAAAATAGTTGTAGGGGCCTCAACTCTAGCTGGTCCATCAAAACTGGCCCTCTTCTTAGGCCTTACAGCTGAACTTGAGAGCTCCCAAACCCTCTTGTTCCTTATATTATCCTTCTCACGGTTCTGACGCTCAGCGCTCTTCACATCCTCAGCAATCTTCACTTTCTCTACTAACAAAGCAAACTCCCACTCCCTCTACGGAGCTATCAGAACTCATAGATTATTTCTAAGTTCATCCTCGAAATGAACACAGTGCTCATATTCAGTTGCCACTATCCCACGCGTGTAGGGGCTAAGTCACACAAAGCTAAGTCACACAAACTCAGACTCATATACAGCTATCGACTTATCCCCCTAGGTCAGATTCAAAAACTCCCTTCTGCGGGCATCGACATAGCTAGCGCCCACATATTTCCCTTGGAAAGCATTCTTGAAAAACTCACAAGTTAATCGTTCAGGCTGAGTACTCTCTTTCACTGTAAACTACTACTGATAGGCTTCATCTCATAGTAATGATACTACACCTTTCAGTTTCTACTCAGGGGTACACTCGAGGTCATCCATGATCCTCTTCGTGGCCTCTATCCAATATTTAGCCACATTGGGGGCAACTCTAGTGATATCCCTAAAGATCTCAGCCCCATTAGACTTGAGTCATTCCATTACCGACCCACGACCCACAGTACCATTATTGGGCCCAATGATCTTTTCCAAAATTAGCAACATAGCTTGGGACAGTGCGTTGTCCCCAGCAGCTCGATCATGTGACCCAGTTTTAGTCACAAGTGAAGTCAGTGCCTCTCTTGCTTCAATGTTGGCATATGACCCGATGCCGAAGACCCAGCCCGAGCACCTCCATGGCCTCCACCGTGGCTTCTAGTACCCTTTCCACGATTACCTCTAATGCTCATTATTGATTTGCGTATATCTGTATTAACAGTTTTATGTATCAGTTTTACAGTTCCAGTGTTTTATTAACAGATGTCTTATGAAAGATAGCATCAATAACTTTGAGTTGTTTGTTTCTGCAGATAATAGTTCTACTACAGTTTTAAGTTACCCTAATAAAGGTTTCAATACAGTTTATCATCTAAGATAATCTCAATATTTCAGTTAAGTCAAACAGTAGTTTTAGAGAATTTACAGGATCGGCGTCGGAGACTCGGTAGACCACACCTTAAAATATTTTTCCACCATTTAAACAATTCTTTAGAATTTTTTATTTTCAGTAAAACCTAAATCCACAACTGAGTTTTGCAGCCTGACTCTGATACCACTAAATGTAACACGCCAAACCCAGCCTAGACGTTAGGGCCCCATCTGGAATATCACATTGGAATGAGTTTTGAAAAGCGTAGAATTATAAGAAAAGCTCATTTGTTTTAAAACCTTGTTTGTGATCTTTAAAAAAAATTGACTTGTTTAATTCATTTATCAAATTATAGGTTCGTTTAGTAAAACATGTCTCACACTATATCATTATTATTCTTTAAAACATTGTCATTACAGAAGCTTTTAAATCAAGTTACATAGCATGATAGCGAAAAATCATTTACTTTTTGAAAACCCGAATCCTACTGCTAACAGGTATAAGTAAATTTAATTAAATCCCTAAATAAAAATAAAAATGATAACGACCTTATTACATAAAATACCCCAAATAAAGCTACTTTTACTAAATCGAAATGAAATTATAACCAGTAGCGTGGCCATCTCCGAGTCCTCGTAACACCGACCCGCCTAAGGATTTCCTACACAATTAAACAGAAAAGGTGAGTTTATGAAACTCAGTGTGTAATCCCTATTTATTAACCAATCAAACATACAGTTTTGAATAGTCTGGGCCTAAGCCCACATCAGTAGCAATATCAGTGTGGGCCTTATCCCATTATAGTAGCAGTATCAGTGTGGGCCTTACCATATTGGCTGAGTTTCACAAACTCTCGTTCATACTCTATTACTGTCCTACTACATTTCTTTAACTCTAGAAATTCCTTCCTCTTTTAGTCTATAAACCTCTGGCTAATATACTTCTTTTGGAACTCTTCTTGGAAGAATTCCCAAGTTACTCTCTCTCAGTACCACAGACATGAGAGTGTTCCACCACTGGTAGATCGAATCTTTCAAGAGCGATACTGCACACTTCATGCACTCCTTAGGCATGCATGACTGTTCATCAAATACCTTGATGGTATTCTCTAACCAAAACTCTACTTTCTCTGGGTCGTCATCTATGTTAGCCCAGAATTCCTCAGCCCCTTGCTTCTGAATCTTGTCTACCGGAGGCTTCTCTCTCCTAATCATTTTCGTCCCTTGCGGAGCTACCGTGGCATACTGTAAAATCGAAGGAGGTGGGAGAGGTGGAATGTTTGGATTTGCATGAACGAACTTCGTATACCAAGCATCCATCATTTGGAGATAGGCTTCTCTAGCCCCTCTGCCTTGGCCCATAGTCACGGGCTCACTCTCAACTGGTGCGATCCCTTCAGCGGGACCCGATGCGTTACTCTCTACGTCATCTGGCGTGGCTCTATCAGGATCCATTTACTATATAAAAAAATACAGTTTATAATCATCAGAAGTCATCACACTATCAATATACAGTTATGACATGTATAGCTAGACTGGTACTCTTTCTAGGATAGTCCTACAGCCGACTAAACCATAGCTCTGATATAACTAAATGTAACACCCGATACCCATAACCTACGCCAAGGTAGAATATGAGGTATTACCAAACTCGATCTCATGCACACAAACATTCCCCAAGTCACCAAGACTTGGTCCAATTTAAAAAAATTTCAATTTCTAGTTTAAACTTCTTATTATATGCCTATGAGCCCCAAATCGACCTTTGAAAACTATTCGGGATCAATCCAGGTTCTTAAACCATCTATCAAAAATTTGACCGTGAAACAAGGAACACACCCATGTAGAAGGGAAACACGCCCGTGTGGCCATTTCAACATGGTCATGTTGATGGCCCGTGTGGCTCAAACGGCCTAAGCAATATAGTGACATGCTTGTGTCTGACACCCATGTCGAATTAATTCTAAATGCACACCTATAGGGGTTTTCACACGGCCTGGCACATGCCCGTGTCCTGGCCCGTTTGCAAAAACATGGACATTCTGTTTCTAACATTAGCATCCCCAAAATGTCACACGACCAAGGCACACGCCAATGTGCTATGCCGTGTTTATCACACGGCTGAGACACACGGCCGTGTCTCTGCCCGTGTGTTTACTATCATGCATACTGACTTGAAATTTTTACGTGCATGGGACACACGGCCGAACCACACGCCTACAAGGCAGAACGTGTGTCACACACGGTCATGTGTCTACCCATGTGGACAATGTAAGGCTATTTATCAAGCCTCTTTGCCACCCTTACTTACTCAACCTACACAAAAGCAACCAAAACCATTATAAGTCTATCTCATGCGACCAAATCAGCCACAATAGACAACATTCTATTTGTCCATTTCTCTCATCTATGAAAATAACATCTTTGTATATAAATTAAAATGAATGTTAGCCATCATTCAAGGCTTAATACAAAATGAGGGATTTATCCTAAGCCAACACATTTGGCCAACTTAATAATAACCCAAAACTCAAGCCTAATTCCCTATACATGCCATATTCAAAAATATAAACCAAACTATATCGAATGCTTTGATTGATAGTGTGATCAATATCTCTAACTTTCATTGGTCTTTGAGCTAGATAGGCGGCACTATAAGAAAATGAAAAGGGAGAGGGAGTAAGCATAAAGCTTAGTAAGTTGCATATAAATAAATATACAATATAACTTTACCATTCATCAACAATTATCATAATACACAAGTGGGCATAAGCAAAACTTACTCATCAATATCCAATACACATCATATAGTACATATTGGATTCACATTTTAGACATACCAAATAGGTACCTGTATCACTCACAACATGGCTATACTTTCCTTCTTAATTAGAAATCATAACTTTCACCATTGAACTACTTGGAACACTATCGGATATTCCATAAGCCTCAAACATGGGGTAAGGTGCCGATGCCATGTCCCAGACATGGTCTTACACAAGCTCTAGCATATCTGTGTCAATGCCATGTCCCAGACATGGTCTTACAGTGACACATCTCGTAGCTGATGCATGTTTCAGACATGTCTTACACTGACTTACGTCTCGAGGCCGATGCATGTCCCAGACATGTCTTACACTAGCACTTGTCTTAATGCCGATGCCATGTCCCAGACATGGTCTTACATTGGCTCTCATAATGTGGCCGATCCATGTCCCAGACATGTCGTACATTAGCTCACAATAACTCATATATTATGCATGAATATCTGATTTATTTCCTAGGTTCAAACGGGAACTCTACTATCTCTATTGCCATCATGCTTTTTCGATTCCATAATCAAGAAATTCATGCTATATTAAATTCAAGTACAATTCAACACGTACACTAATATTGTAGTTGTATTAGTTACATACAACTTACTTCGGATTACAAAACGTGGCGACTAGTCGATTTAGACGATTTGCTTGGCTTTCCCTCGGTTCTAGTTTGGATTTGGTGATTCTTGATCCATAATCGCACAAATGTACCTATTTAGTCACCAAATAAAATTAAGCAATCGAAAATCCATATATTTGGTAAAATTACCATTTTTCCCTAGACTTTGACAAAATAACCATTTTTACCCCTAGGCCCGAAAATCGATTTTTATCGAATTTCTTCATATCTTAAGCCTAGTTGAACCCTTTTTACTCTTATAGCAACTCCAAATTCCCACTATTTCAAATACTGAGAAATCATCCATAAATACTTCCAAGTATTTTTCAACCATGTTAGTAGAAATAGACATCGTACATCTTTGAAATGTAGCAGGTGCATTACATAAACCAAATGGCATATGCCTAAATGCAAATGTACCGTACGGGCAGGTGAATGTTGTCTTGTGCTAATCTTCTGGTGCTATTGTAATCTGATTATACCCCGAGTATCCATAGAGAAAACAATAACAGTCTCACCCTACGAGTCTATCTAGCATCTGGTCCAAAAATGGTAAAGGAAAGTGATCTTTCCTAGTCACGTTGTTCAGCTTCCGATAATTGATGCATATTCTCAATCCTGTAACCATTCTAGTCAATATCAACTTGTTATTCTCGTTTTCAATTACCGTGATACCTCTTTTCTTTGGCACGCACTAGACCAGACTTACCCATGAACTATCTGAGATGGGGTAGATTATACCCGCTTCTAACAACTTAATGATTTCTTTCTTGACTATGTCCTTCATAATGGGGTTTAGTCTTCGTTGTCCATCAATTGTCCCTTTTTCGCCATCATCCAGGATAATCTTGTGCATGCATACAGATGGACTAATTCTATAAATATCGGCTATGGTCCATCTGATAGCCTTCTTGAATTGTTTCAATACCAGGATGAGTTTCTCTTTTTTCTCAATATTTAATTCTGCTGAAATAATCATGTAACACCCTTAACCCGTATCCATCACCGGAATAGGGTTACAAGGTATTACTGATCAATTACAACATACATCTTACATTTCTCATATGAAAATCCATTAACACATAAAAATACATCAAACATTATCACATTGTCCCTTATAAGGCTCTACGAGACCTTAAATCATGCTTGGAAGAGGTTTGGGACTAAACCAATAACATTTGAAAACTTTGGGAAACTTGAAAATTTTTCATGCATACAAGTTTCACACGCCCATGTGAACAGGCCGTGTGCCTTACATGGCCACCAGACATGCCTGTGTCACAGGTTGTGTGAAAACAGGGCATACATATTGACTTGTACCACACGGCCGAAGAGATGCCCGTGTGCCATCCCGTGTGTCACACATGGCCAGTAAACACGCCCGTGTGTCTAAGCGTGCAACTCATTGATTTGATTAATTAAGTTACTGTAGACATACAGTCCAGTACACGCCCATGTGCTCAACCGTGTGGGGTGAAATTAGGCTTGGTTTAAGCCACATTTCTCACCCTCCTTAAGCATACCTAAACCACATCATTTCATACCATTTCAATGCACTTATAGGCAACTAAAACATGCCAATTCATATACAAATCATGCCATTTCATCTTCAACCATTTTACTACTCAAATCAATACCATTTGTACATTCAAACACATATTAACTAGCATGATTCATTTCTCATTACTTACCTATTCAGTCCATACTAAAGTACATATCATACTCATCATTACAACCTATTTCAATATGTGTTTCTACTACCATCAGTCACAAACAAAGCTTGACTCATAAATCATCTATTAGCCATTCATTTATTAAGTCCAAATTCATGCTTTTCATAAGTAAATGCTCAACATATACCAAATAGCCAACTAATCATCTTGAACCATCACCAACCATACCAATTATGCTATTACACAAGGCAAATTACACATCAAACATAAGTCATTAATAGGCCATATAAAATGGTCAAATATGTCACAAAAATCTTTGTAAAAAAGACTCAAGCCTATACATGCCATATAACCAAGTCACAAGTGTATAAATATCGAAATAAAAAATCGGATAGTGTGATGTGATCTCCCCCAACTTCTAACCCGAGCGAAAGTCTAAATCACTATAAAACATAGAAAAATAGCACAGAGTAAGCTATAAAGCTTAGTAAGCTCGTATGGTGATAAACTCATATTATTAAATAACTGCATTTAAAACCATTATTCAAAACATGATATAATTCAAATGATTGCACCATTCTATCTCGAATTCTTGGACATAGTTAATCAAGATTTTCATTGTAACACCCCTTACCCGTATTCGACGCTAGGACAGGATTCGAGGCATTACCGAACTCAATCGCAAACAATGCCAAGCCATAAAAAATCATCCAACTTTAGAACTTTTTAATTACATGCAAATTGTCCCTCAAAAAGGCCTACGAGGCTCAAAACATACGTTGGGAGTGGTTTAGGACTAAACCAAAAACTTTTGGAACTTCTACTACACTTAGAAAATTTTTCATACTTTGGAGAGTCAAACGCCCATGTGGGTAGGCCGTTTAGTCACAGATGCCAGTGTAGCTTGGGACACGCTCGTGTCCTCAGCCCATGTAACTCTCTGACTATGACATCATCAATAAAATAAGGTCAGACGGCCAAGTAACACGCTCGTGTGCTTAGGCCGTGTGGCAAATTAAATTCTCGAAATTAAGTGTAAACTTCACATAGCTTGGGCAAACGCCCATGTCTTGAGGCCTTGTCTTCCATATTAAGGCCAAATCACATTTGCATGAATGCACCAATTATTAGCGTTACAACCTAATAATCAATATGATCCACCTCTTATGGCCACATACAAAAAAATCATAAAACCTTCATGAGCCAACACATTTGGCTAATCAATATGACACATAACAAATAGACCAAGTCCCTATACATGCCATACTAAAAATGTTGAGACTAGCTATACCCAAATATCTAGTTGGTAGTGTGATAGAGCCTTCGACATCCTTCGAACCCTGAGCTAGCTTGGCGATACTATAAGAAAATGAAAAAGAGAGGGTTGTAAGCATAAAGTTTAGTAAGTTCACATGAAAATAAATAGCAACATAATCGTATATATAAATACCAATGACATAACATAGTTTACTTATGTGTTATCATAAATTCATAGGCTTAACTTACACAATTTCAATCTTACCAAAAGTTGATCATATACCGAGCTCATTCATATAAGGTTTTCGTACATACCTATAGCAACTCGTAACACATTGTAACATTTCCTTATCATTGACTTACATGTCAAATAACTCACAGGTTTACCAATTGAACACTCGGAATACTATCGGATACACGGAAGACTTGCACATGGTGTTTCAAACGTAGCCACATGCTACCTCATATCACAATCATACATTGCTCGCTCTCGAGCTAATCACGGGCTGCTCACACAAGCTAATAGTCAGGATGTAACTACATGGGCTACTCACACAAGCTGACAGGTACCCGCAACACATGCCAGGCTACCCAGCCACTAGTAGAACGTACAAGACCAACACCCGGATTCATATAGAAACATATACACATAATCTCATGAGCTCATAATCACATAGTTCCTAGCGACATGTCACATTGTATCCTAAATTATTCCTAAGGTTCAAATAGGATTTTCTCACTAACACATATTCGTCGAACTTATTCATAATGTCATGCTCATAGACAGTAAAGCCGTCCATACACTCGCCATAATAATTAAACGTAGGGATTCATACTTAAATAAAACACTCAAACATGATATATCATTGAATTATTTACACATGAACATACCTCGGTACAAAATATGAACACTTAATTTGATTTGGTCCAAAATCTTGTTCTGTCCTCGGTCTAGGTCCAGACTCCATTTTTCTTGATCTATAATAGCAAATTTAGCTCATTTAATCATCACATTATTCAAATCAGTCCAAAAACTATATTTAGGAACCATCACAGGCTAAAGTAAGCCTGAAGGTACTTGGTGTTTAGCTTTCACTTGTGGACAAATTAGGCATCTCGAAATGAACTCAGAAATATCTCTTTTCATACTCGGCCACCAATACAATTTCTTCAAGTCATTGTACATTTTTGTACTACCCAGATGCATAGACAAATGACCACTATGGGCCTCAAGCAAAGCCTTTTGAATCAGCTCGGTAATCTTAGGAATACAAATTCTATCTCAAACCATCAAGCAACCATCAGAACTAATCTAAAAATCTGATTCTATACCCGATTCACATTGGACTCTTTTAGCTTGCAAATCACCGTCACTTTGCTGAGCTTCATAAATCTCTTGAAGAAACATTGGTCTAGCTTTTAACTTGGGTAGAATCGAACCATTATCTAACAAGGCCAACTGAGTGCTCAGAGCTCTCATTGCAAACAAAGATTTCCTACTCAAGGCATTGGCGACCACGTTAGCCTTTCCCAGGTGAATTTTAATTACTAACTCATAATCTTTTATCAACTCTAACCATCTCCGTTTTCGTAGGTTCAAGTCCTTTTGAGTCATCAAGTACTTTAGACTTTTATGGCCAGTATACACACGACATTTCTCACCATACAAATGATGTCTCTAAATCTTAAAAGTAAACACAATGGTAGCCAATTCCAAATTGTGTGCCGGATAATTCTTCTCATGCGGTTTCAGCTGACTAGAGGCGTAAGCTGTCACCTTGCCTTCTTACATAAGTACACAGCCCAAACCATTCATGGATGCATCACTATAAACCACAAATTATTTTCCCAGGTCAGGTTGTATTAAAATTAGAGCCTCAGTCAACAATGCCTTTAGTTTTTCAAAACTCTATTAGCATTTTTCCGTCCATTCGAACTTAACATCTTTCTGTAACAATCTCGTCATCGGAGTAGCAATCATGAAAAATCCTTAAACAAATCGTCTATAATAACCAGCTAAGCCTAGGAAGCTTCTAACCTCTGACACATTTGTCGGCTATTTCTATTCAACAATAGTCAAAATCTTACTAGGATCTATTCAAATGCCATCACCCAAGACAATGTGCCCCAAGAATCCGACTTCTAAAAGCCAAAACTCACTTTTACTAAACTTAGCATATAACTGCTTGTCTCTTAAGGTTTGCAAAACCGTTCTCAAGTGCTTGGCGTGCTCGACCTCATCACGAGAATAAATTAGTATATCGTTAATAAAAATAACCATAAATTTATCTAAGTATGGTCAGAAAATATGGTTCATTAGATCTATAAATACTGCGGAAGCATTCGCTAAACCAAAGGGCATAACCAAAAATTCTTAGTGACCATTCCTTGTCTAAAATGCAGTCTTCAATACGTCTGAATCTTTAACTCTCAATTGGTAGTAACCAGACCTTAAGTCTATCTTTGAAAATACTGTGGCTCCTTTCAATTGGTCAAACAAGTCATCTATTCTGGTAAGGGGTACTTGTTCTTTATGGTTTCCTTATTGAGCACTCAGTAATCAATGCACAATCTTATTGAACCATCTTTGTTTTTTCACAAATAGCACCGGTACGCCCCACAAAGAATAACTGGGTCTCACAAAACCTTTATCCGTTAACTCTTGTTGCTAGACTTTTAACTCCTTTAACCCCGTCAGAGCCATCCTATACGGAGTAGTCGAAATAGCTGCGGTACCTGGAACTAATTCAATGCCAAACTCAACCTCTCTAATTGGAGGCAGTTCGGACAACTCTTCTGGGAACACATCTGGATATTCGCATATTGCAGGAATGGACTCAATTTTCAACTCAGACTCCTTCATATTCAACACAAAGGCAAGATATACTTCATAACCCTTTCTCAGACATCTTTGAGCAATCATAAAAGAAATCACTATAGGCAAGCTATCTGATTCATCTGCCTCAACTCGAAGAATGTCACCACTTTCACATTTCAATTCAATGATTTTCCTTCCACAGTTTACTACTACACCATGCACGGTCAACCAATCCATACCAAGTATTATATCAAATTCATCAAATGGAAAAAGCATGAGATTAGCAGGAAAACAATGACCTCTACTCATTAAAGGGCAATTCTTACATACTTTGTCAACTATCACATGCTTGCCTAGAGGGTTCGACACTTTTATCACAAATTCTAGAGACTCAACGGGCATATTCATACTAGACACCAATTTTACACTTACATACGAATGGGTAGATCTTGGATCAATCAAAGCAACAACGAAGTGTCATAAAGAGAAAAAGTACCCATAATCACATCAGGGGATGAAGCCTCTTCACGAGCGCGAATGGCGTAAGTCCTCGCAGGTGCTCTACCCTCGGGTCTCATAGGTGGATCCCTAGGTGCACTCTTTCTACTTGCTCCATTTCTTGGGTTCTTATGTGGTCTCCCTCTAAAAGTAGCATTGCCCGACCTTGCATCTAAATTTTTTTCCTTTCCAACCATCTCAGGACAATCCTTGATAAAATGATCATGTAAACCACACTTGAAACAAGCTCGGCTATTCATCCAGCATTTACCGGGGTGGCGTCTACCACAATGTTGACATTTAGGTCTATTAGGTTGAGTGTTACCCACACTCGCTATCAAAATAGTTTGAGCTTATAACCCAAATATAGTTTACATGATTCTTGTTCGAAAACGTAGCTGAAACACTCGATCATGTATTAAAGTCTCTTGGTTTCTTAGTTGAGGACTGAAATGATTTACCCATTTGCATCTTCTTCGAATCTCGAGACTCTGACTCAGCTTTTCTCTTCTCTTTAGCCAATTCCTTGGCTTTACAAGCTCTCTCTACGAGCACAACAAATTCTCTTAGTTCAAGGACACCCACTAACAATCGGATGTCTTCGTTTAATCCATCTTCAAATCTTTTGCACATGATGGCCTCAGTCGATACACATTCTCGAGCGTATTTGTTCAGCCTCACAAATTCACGCTCATATTTCCTTACCGTCATTCGGCCATGTTTTAACTCTAGGAATTCCTTCCTTTTCTAATCAATAAATCTCTGGCTAATGTATTTCTTACGGAATTCTTCTTGGAAGATTTCCCAATTATGTAACACCCCTTACCCGATACTGTCGCCAGAGTTGAGCACGAGACGTTACCAGACTTATCTTACTTCTTCGGGCATAAATTTTTTTTAAAATTAACTCGCTCGCATTCATCCAATAAATCCCTATAAATGGCCGTCGATGCCCTAAAACGTGCTATTGGAATGGTTCGGGACCAAATTGGAAACATTAAAAATTTTCCAATTACTTACACAAATCAAAACAATTTATTTCACTATTCATAATAAAACTATCCATCTACGTTACAGTCACTAAATTAATTATAACTTGAGTTACAAAACTTGAAATTTAAATCCATAAACTTTCACTGAAACTAGGCTCATATATCCTCTCACCATAATTTTTCTATAAATTTTTGTTTGGTCAATTAGTACAGTTTATTCATTAAAGTTTCCCCTATTTTGCAGTTCAGCGGACCTGATCTCTCTTTATTGAAAATTGATCATCTCATTATACAGAATTTGGATAATGTTTCTGTTTGTTTCTAATGAAAATAAACTCACTAAGGAATCTAGACATATAAAGTTATTACTTATAATTCTCTTTGTACAATTTCTAGTGATTTTCCAAAGTTGGAACAGGGGATCACGAAGTCACTCTGAACCAGTCATACAAAAATTTAAATATCTCAAGATATAGACTTCCTTTCTCTGTTTGTTTCCTATGGAAATAGACTCAATAAGATTTAATTATATATCTCATTAACCATTTAATCCCATTTATAAAAATTTTAGTGATTTTTCAAAACCACATCACTGCTGTTGTTTCCTAACTGATCCATGGCCAACTCTTACTCCTTCATAATTTCTTTGCATCAAACCTCATTTAGGCATACATAATACCAAAACCTATTCTTATTTAGCTATATCATAAGCTAATCATTACCAAGTATTCACATGCCATTCGTTAATCATATCATAAGGACATACACACAAAATAGCCAAGTCCGTATACAAGCCATCACTTAAAGTATTTCTAGTCACAAAATACTAAGATAGCTCGTTGATAGTGTGAGGAGATCTCCGACGTCCTTACGATTTTCTGAGTTGCCTTTCTAATACTATAAAAAAGAGAAAAGAAAAGGAGTAAGCATAAAGCTTAGTAAGTTTGCATGTAAATAAATAATAACATTCTAAATGAATTATCAAGATAACCTGAACCTTTCGAACATGGACTTATCTTACCTTCCCTTTGGTACAATTTTAAATTTTCTGTTGAGCCACTTGGAATACTAAGGATACACGGGTACCTTTCCTTTTTAAACTTACCATTGCCATGTCTTGACATGGTCTTACGTGGTATTCTTGCCTTATGAACTCACCATTGCCACGATTTGGCATGGTCTTACATGGGATCTTTGCCTTATTGTAGTTTATCAATGTCATGTCTTGACATGGTCTTACATGATTTCCTTGCCTTGTCAAACTTACCAATGCCGTGCCTTGGCATGGTCTTACTTGGTATCCTTAAACCCTAATGTCATGACATTTGTATCCTACACATTCCTAAGATTCAACTGGGACTTTTAAGTATCATTTCTCCGTCAATTCCTGCTTGAATCATCAAGGAATAAATTTACAAAATAAATATATAGATGCTGAAAAAATAACATCATTAATTATAAATAATAAAACATTACATTTATTTACAGCAAACTTACCTCGATACAAAATACGATCAAATATTTGGATTTAGTCCTCAACCTTTTCCTTTCCTCGGTCTAACCCTGAATTTCGTTCTTCTTGATCTTTAATAGCAAATTTAACTTATTTAGTATTCACATTTATCAAAATAGTCCTTAACTCTAACTTTGGAAAAATTATATTTTTGCCCCTAAACTTTTTTTATATTTACACTGTTTCCCCAAGGCTCGAAAATGAAACTTTATCCCTAATTCTTATGTTTTATGACATGCTGGTCATTTATTTACCTAATGTAACATCAAATTCCCACTCTAACATGTACTTATGACCATTAGGTATTGTTATCAATTATGTCGTTTTACTCGTTTTCGCTTAAAATCGCTTAGCTCATGTCATTTAACATAATTTCAAGCTTCATATTCTACCATAAAACATCAAAATAAACACATTTCACCTATGGGTATTTTTCCAAATATGAACCCTCGGTTAAATTATTGCTAGAATAAGCTAAATCAAGTTACCGGGACTTCAAAAACATAAAGAACATTAAAAACGGGGCTTGGAATCACTTACTATGAAGCTTGGAAGCTTGAAAAAACCCTAGCTATGAAGAACCCTTGAAATTTCGGCCTAATGAAAAAGATGGGCACATTTTGCCATCTTTTTCCCTTTTTTAATCTTTTAATAACCTAATGGTCTAATTGCCATTTAAGGACCTCTACTTCAATTATACTCTTCAATTTAATCCTTTAGCATTTAAAACTCATATTTATCAACTTTTGCAATTAAGCCCTAGTAGGTAAATTAAGCATGCTATATATAAAATTTTCCATCGATACTCTAACACATGTATCTAATCACTCGGTAAGTTATAAAAATTAACCGGAATAAACTTTTCTATCTCGAATTTGTGGTTTCACAATCACTATTCCGTTTAGGCCCTATTTTGGGATGTTACATTTCTCCCCCTTTTAGGGATTTTCGTCCTTGAAAATCTTACCTGTGAAAAGATTTGGATACTGTTTTTGCAAAACCTCTTTAGGCTCCCATGTAGCCTCGTCTACCCAATGCCTATTCCGTAATACTTTCACAAGTGAAATACTTTTATTCCTTAGTTGCTTGACCTCTTGAGCTAAAATCTTTACCGGTTCTTCACCGTAAGTCATATCTTGCTGAATCTCAACCTTTGTCTATGAAATCACATGTGAATGATCAGAATGGTAACAACATAACATGGACACATGGAACACATCATGAATCTTCTCTAACTCTGGCGGCAAAGCTAACCAATATGCTAATGGTCCAACTCTTTCAGTCACCTTAAACGATCCAATAAAACGTGGACTTTGTTTGCCTTTCTTGCCAAATCTATAGACTTTCTTCCACGGGGATACTTTCAAGAATACTTTGTCACCAACTTGATACTCAATGTCTTTTCTTTTCAAGTCTGCATAAGACTTCTGTCTATCTGAAGCTGCTTTCAAGCAATCTCTGATAACTTTCACCTTCTTTTCAGCTTCTTTAACTAAATCAACCCCATAAATCTGATTTTCTTTAAGCTCTGTCCAATATAAAGGTGTGCGACATTTATGTCCATACAAAGCTTCATAAGGTGCCATTTTCAAACTCGACTGGTAACTATTATTATAACAAACTCTACCAACGACAAATATTTCTCCCAACCACCTTGAAATTCTAAGACACAACATCTGAGCATATCTTCAAGTATCTGAATAACTCTCTCTAATTGACCATTGGTCTGAGGATGAAAAGCTATACTAAAACTTAACTTTGTGACAAAGTTTCCTGTAACTTCTTCCAAAATAGCAAAGTGAATCTCGGGTCTCTATCTAAAATAATTGATAACAGTACTCCATGTAGTCTGATTATCTCTGAAATATACAACTCGGCCAACTTGTCAAGTGAATAATCCATACGAACTTGAATAAAATGAGTCGACTTAGTTAGCTTATCAATCACAACCCATACTACATCTTTCTTTCTCAGTGTCAACGGTGATTCTGTCACAAAATCCATAGCAACTCGGTCCCATTTCCACTCAGGAACTAACACAGGCTGCAATAAACCTGAAGGTACCTGATGTTCGGCTTTTACCTGCTGACAGCTCAAGCATCTAGAAACAAACTCTGAGATATCTCTCTTCATTCCTACCCACCAATAAATTTTCTTCAAATCATTATACATCTTTGTACTACTTAGATGAATAGACAAGAAACTGCTTTGTGCTTCCTCTAAAATCCTTCGAATAAGCTCATCATCCTTTGGTACACATATCCAATTTCTGAACATTAAACAGCCATCAGAACTGATCTGAAAATCTGACTTTATACCCGACTCACACTAAGCTCTTTTGGCTTGCAACTCACAGTCATCTTTCTGAACTTCACAAATTTCTTGAAGAAACATTAGCTTAGTTCTTAATTCGGCTAAGATAGAACCATCATCCGATAAGGTTAAAATCAAAGCTCTTAATGCAAATAAAGATTTTCTACTCAAAGCATCAGCAACTACATTTTCCTTACATGGGTGATAATCGATCATTAGTTCATAATCTTTAATCAACTCTAGCCATCTTCTTTGCCTCAAGTTCAAATCTTTCTGAGTCATCAAGTATTTCAAACTTTTACGATCAGTTACTATTTGACACTTCTCACCATACAAGTGCTATCTCCAGATTTTCAAAGCAAATACAATGGTAGCTAGTTCTAAATCATGTATCAGATAATTTTTCTCATGTGGCTTTAGCTGTCTAGAAGCATAAGCAGTTACCTTTCCTTCCTGCATAAGTATACAGCCTTGTCCATTAAAGGATGCATCACTATAAATCACAAACTCTTTTACCCGGTTCTGATAGTACTAAGACAGGAGCTTCAGTCAACAATGCCTTTAACTTGCCAATACTTTGCTGACACTTTTCAGTCCATTCAAACTTGAAATCTTTCTATTGCAATCTTGTCAATGGAGTAGCTATCATGGAAAATCCCTCTACAAATCGTCTATAATAACTAGTGAGACCAAGAAAACTTTTGACTTCTGATGCATTCTTGGGAGGCTTCTAATCAACAATGGCTGAAATCTTTCTCGGATCAACTCTAATTCCATCACCTGAGACTATATGTCCAAGAAAACCAACTTCCCATAACCAGAACTCACTTTTGCTAAACTTGACATAAAGTTAATTATCTCTCAAAGTTTGTAAAACTGTTCTCAAATCCTCTGAATGCTCAGTCTTATCATGAGAATAAATCAAGATATCATCAATGAACACAACTACAAATTTATCCAAGTAAGGTCTAAAAATTCAATTTATTAAGTCCATGAAAATGACAGGAGCATTAGTAAAGCCAAAGGTATCACAAGGAACTCATAATGGTCATACCTAGTCCGGAAGGTAGTCTTTGGAACATCTGACTCTTTATCTCGTAACTGATAATATCCGAATCTCAAATCTATCTTAGAGAACATATTAGATCCCTTCAATTGATCAAACAAATCGTCAATTCTAGGCAGTGGATACTTGTTCTTAATAGTCATCTTGTTAAGCTGCCGATAATCTATGCACAATCTCATCGAACCATCTTTCTTTTTCACAAAGAGCACTGGTGCACTCCATGGTGAACAACTAGGTCTTGCAAAGCCTTTCTCTATTAGTTCCTGCAACTGAACTTTCAATTCTCTTAATTCTATTGGAGCCATTCTATGAGGAGCAATAGAAATGGGTGTTGTACCCGGAACCAATTCAATACCAAACTCAACTTCTCTGATAGGAGGCAAACCAAGTAGTTCTTTCGGAAACACATCAGGAAACTCACATACCACAGAAACTGATTCAATTTTCAACTCTGGATCTTTAGCATTCAACACAAAAGCAAGATAAGCTTTATATCCCTTTCTCAAGCATTTTTTAGCAGACATAACAGAAATCATGGCAATTGAACTATCTAACTCATCTGAATTAACTCGAAGAATTTCACCATTTTTGCATTTCAACTCAATGAATTTCTTTACACAATTCACTATCACGTCATGCGCAGAAAACCAATCTATACCAAGAATCACATCAAACTCATTAAATGACAATAGCATGAGATAGGCCGAAAAACAATAACCTCTAATCATATAAGGGCAATTTTTACATACTTTGTCTACTAATACATACTGACCCAATGGATTCGATACTTTAATCACAAAACCCATAGACTATATGGACAGGTTCATACTAGGCATCAATTTCATGCAAACATAGGAATGGGTCGAACTCGGATCAATCAATGCAATAACATTAACGTCATGAAGAGAAAATGTACCCATAATTACATCGGGGAGGATGTCTCTTCACGAGCACGGATAGCATGGGTCCTTGCAGGTGCTCTAACATCTGGTCTCACTGCTGAATCTCTAGATGCACCTCTACCTACCCCTATTCTCAAACTTTTTTGAGGTCTGCCTCTAACGGGGGCATTGCTTGATCTTACACTCGGTATTACATCTCTTTTAACCATCTCAGGACACTCTCGAATAAAATTATACGATGCACCACATCAGAAACAAATAATCTCAATTGCTCGACATTGACCTAGATGATATCGACCACATTGAAGACACTCGGGTCTATCAGGTTGAATACTTCCAACACTCGCAATTGAAGTGGTCTGAGTTTTCTGACACATAAATTTTCTACCTCTGTTTCGGCTAAAATACCCTACTCAAAAATAAGATCTCGTATAGAACTCTCTAGGCCTCTTGGATGTAGACTGAAATGGCTTGCTCATCTGTCTTTTCTTCGTGTCTTGCATCTCAATTTCAGCTTTACCCTTTTCTTTCAGTAACTTCTCTACCTTACAAGCTCTTTCAACTAAAATAACAAACTCTTTTATTTCTAAAACACTGACCCGACATTCAAATATCATCATTGAGCACATATTCAAATCTCTTGCACATAATAGCTTTAGTAGAACACACTCTCGAGCATAATTACTGAGTCTGACAAATTTACGTTCATATTCAGTCACTTTCATCTTACCCTGCTTTAGTTTAAGGAATTCTTTTCTTTTATGGTCAATGAACCTCTGACTAATGTATTTCTTACGGAACTTCTCCTGAAAGAAATCCCAAGTAACCCTTTCTTGCAGTACTACTGACACAAGTGTCTACCACCAATGGTAGGCCGAGTCTCATAAAAGTGATACAACACACTTCATGCACTCTTCAGGTGTATAGGATAACTCATCAAAGACCCCGATAGTATTGTCGAGCCAAAATTTAGCTTTCTCTGCATCGTCATCTTTAGTAGCCCAGATCTCTTCAGCCCTTTGTTTTCTAATTTTATCAACTAGTGGCTTCTTTCTTTTGATTGTATCTGTGACTGAGGAACCTAAATAGGTAGTCTGAGGATCATGAGGGGGTGGAGGTCTAACGGCCGGATTCGTACGAACGAACTTGGAAAACCATTCATTCATAGCTTGGAAGAAGGCTTCTCGAGCCCCTCCTCCTTGACTAAATGTAACGGTCCTTTCACTACTATCTGATGGCACCGTACCTTCTGTAGGAGCGGGCACGTTACTTTCTACATCATCTGTACCAACTCGTTCGGGATCCATTACTATAAAAGAAAAACATTTTAAAATCGTCAAGAGTCGTCACACTATCAAAATATAAGTATGGCATGTATAGATAGACTCTTACTCATACTGAATATTCTGAGAACTGACTAAACTCTTACTCTGATAACAATAAACTCTTACTCATGACATTTGTATCCTACACATTCCTAAGGTTCAACCGGGACTTTTAAGTATTATTTCTCTGTCAATTCTTGCTTGAATCATCAAGAAATAAATTTACAAAAGAAATATATAGATGCTGAAAAATAACATCATTAATTATAAATAATAAAACATTGCATTTATTTACCGAAAACTTACCTCGATACAAAATACAATCAAATATTTTAATTTAGTCCTCAACCTTTTTCTTTCCTCAATCTAACCCTAAATTTTGTTCTTCTTGATCTATAATAGAAAATTTAACTTATTTAATATTCACATTTATTAAAACAGTCCTTAACTCTAACTTTGGCAAAATTATGATATTACCCCAAAAACTTTTTCATATTTACACTTTTGCCCCAAGGCTCGGAAATGAAACTTTAACCCTAATTCTCATGTTTTATGACATGTTGGTCATTTATTTACCTACGACAACATCAAATTCCCACTCTAACATGTACATTAGACCATTAGGTATTTTTACCAATTATGTTGTTTTACTCGTTTTCGCTTAAAATCGCTTAGCTCAAGTCGTTTAACATAATTTCAAGTTTTATATTCTACCTTAAAACTTCAAAATGAACACATTTCAGCTATGGGTATTTTTCCAAATATGAAACCTAGGTTAAATTATTGCTAGAATAAGCTAAATCAAGTTACCGGGACTTCAAAAACGTAAAGAACATTAAAAACGGGGCTTGGAATCACTTACTAAGAAGCTTGGAAGCTTGATAAAACCCTAGTTATGAAGAACCCTTGAAATTTCAGCCTAATGAAGAAGATGGACACATTTTTCCATCTTTTTCTCTTTTTTAATCTTTTAATTACCAAATGACTAAATTAACCTTCATTAAAACTTTAGTTTTTTGTATCTATGTATGTCCATTTTTGTCCATGAAAACCTAATGGTCTAATTACCATTTAAGGACATCTAATTTAATTATACTCTTCAATTTAATCCTTTAGCATCTAAAACTCATATTTTATCAACTTTTGCAATTAAGCCCTAGTAGGTAAATTAAGCATGCTATCTATAAAATTTTCCATCGATACTCTAACACATTCATCTAATCACTCGCTAAATTATAAAAATTAATCGGAATAAACTTTTCTATCTCAGATTTTTGGTTTTGCAATCACTGTTCTGTTTAGGCCCTATTTTGGGATGTTACAAATTAAATCTCTCCCTTGGTACCACCGACACAAGGGTGTTCCACCACTGATAAACCAAGTCTCTCAGGAGGGACACAACACACTTCATGCATTCCTCAAGTGTGCATGATAACTCATTAAAGAACCTAATGGTATACTCGAGCCAGAACTCTGCCCTCTCAAGGTCATTATCTTTACTAGCTCGGAACTGTTCAGCTCTTTGTTTCCGAATCTTATCAATTGGAGGTCTATTTAGCCTCACGAAGTCCATACCTTGGGGTGCTATGGGAATAGGTTGAGCGTTCGGGTTCGTTCGAATGAACTCCTTGTACCAAGCATCCATCATATAGAGAATGGCTTCCCTGCCTCTTTCTCCTCGACTAACTATAGGGGGTCTACTATCAGACGGCATTGCCCCATCAGTGGGTGTAGGTGCGTTACTTTGAACATTATCTGACACTGCTTTGTTAGGATCCATTTACTGTATGAAAACACATTTCAACATCGTTAGGAGTCGTCACACTATCATAACATATGTATGGCATGTATAGCTAGACTCATACACTCGCTACGTTAGTTTGAGAACCGACTAAATCATAGCTCTGATACCACTAAATGTAACACCCCTTAATCGTATCTGATCCCGGGACAGGATTCGAGGCATTACCAAACTCAATCGAAACTAACATACAATGCCAAGCCATAAAAATTCATCCAAATTTAAAACTTTTCAATTACATGAAAATTGTCATTTAAAAAGGCCTACGAGGCCCAAAACATACGTTGGGAGTAGTTTGGGACTAAATCAAAACCTATCGGAACTTCTACTACACTTAGAAAAATTTTCATACTTTAGAGAGTCACACGCCCGTGTGGGTAGACCGTGTAGTCACACATGCCAGTGTAGTGTAACTCTTTGACTATGATGTCAACAACAAAATAAGGTCACACGACCAACTAACACGCCAGTGTGCTTAGGCCGTGTGGCGAATTAAACTCTTGAATGTCTTTCACATGGCTGAGACACACGGTCGTGTCTCTACCCGTGTGTTTACTACTAGGTATTCTGTTTGCATAATTTGAGTGCAGGGGACACACGGTTGAATCACACGCCCATGAGGCGGACCGTGTGTCACACACGGCCTAGACACACGCCTGTGTGACTACTCGTGTGAACAACTTTGAGGTTATTTTCCAAGCCATTTGTCACCTTTAATACACACATACTTACACTCACTTCATGGCATGCAACATGGCACATTTGATTACTTAAGCATTCACATTCATGGCTAAATTATGACTTGGTAATGTCAACATATAACCTATTCAAACTATCATGCTTTCATATGGCATTCCACACGAATTTCATATTTGTCTAACCTACTTTCAAGTTACACACTTGCATCACCTTTATTGTCATACACATTAATTCATGTTTCATACACCAAACATACATGCCATCCATCACACTCATTAACCAAAAGCAACCATAACCATATTAAAGCTTAAGCACATTTGCATGCATGCACCAATAATTAGGGTTACAACCTAATAATCAATATGAGCCACCTCTCATGGCCATATACAAAATAATCGTAATACCTTCATGAGCCAACACATTTGGCTAATCCATATGTAATAGCCCAAAATTGACCCTAGTCGGAATGTGGTTTCGGGACCACAAAACCGAGGCATAAAAATAATTAAAAATTTATTTTGATGCCTATAATATGTGTGTGCTCATGTATGACATTTTATGATGATTGATTTAGTGTTATAAAGCTGAATTTCACTAGAAAGGACTTGTGTGAGAAAATTTAGAATTGAGATAGGCAAATGTGGAAGTGGTCTATTGATGCACACTAGGAAATGTTGTCCTTGCATGTCAAATTCCCCAAATTTGACTATAGTGGCGGCCAAGGTGGGCATGATGGGCAAGGGAAAACATGTTTCCAACATGTTTGGCTAGTGAGTTATGTAGGAAGTATTATAATAAAAATAAGCATAAAAAATGAAAAAAAAAGAGAAAGATGAGCTTGGATGCCCTTGTTGCCGTGAGTGTGGAGAAAGAAAGAAGAATTTTTGTTCATCATTTTCATTTCCTTTGGGCTGAAAATTCTAAGGAGGAAGGAAGGAATTCTTGTTTCATGTTGGTTTGGAAGAGGTTTAGGAGGAGGTTTGGCCATACTTGTACCTAGATTAAGGTAAGTTTGATGTTTTGCCATGAGATTCATGTATATTTTAGTTGCTAGCTTGATGTTCTTGTTAGCCCATGGTCCAAATCTTTGTTATGTCATGGGAATGAAATTCGGCCAAAGTGAATATGGTGTTAATGCCATTGCATGCTAAATATCAAGCTTGATAATGATTCATGTGATGGTAGATTGAGGATTCTTAGATTTTCTTTTAGCATTTTTGAATGAGATACTAAGTTCTTTGTTTAACCATGACCAAATTGAAACGGTATGGTGTTGTGGTATTCGGCCATGTTGTATCCATAAGTATGATTCATGCATGTTGCATGGTAAGTAAGATTTAAGCTTTGGATATGTGTGTATATTTGGATATAAGCCACTTGAGAATTCGCCATTGCACCTACATGAATATATGTTTGCACATGATGAATTGGTATGACATGTATACTATTTTAAGGTGTCTATTTGCTTGTGATGTTGTTTGGTTATGAAATAAATGATGATGTGTATAGAACTACAATATGTAATGCGTTAATTAGGAAAATGTATGCTGTTTTTTTGTGTAGTATTATGTAAAATTAGCCTCCACATAGACATGCATATTCGGCCAAAGGAAGTAGATTGGTGTGCATGTATTCGGTTAGAGGCAACCATATTGAAGCCTTATCTTGGCTTAGATTGTTGACCAAATGGGTAATAAGTGAGGATGGTTGCGAATATACAAACATACATATGCATGTGTAATTGAATTATGAATGTTTAGCAAGAGGGTTAAACTAGTTGATTTATTGATTAAGCTCAAGGAGTTAAAGAAGGAGAATCAAGCAAGGGAAAGACGAAGGTCATCGAGTAGCCGACTTGGACTGTTTTACCCAACACAAGGTAAGTCATTAAGCGTATATTTGGTGTTGATTTAAATGATCAATATATATATGCAAATGTTTAAATGAGTTGGTGTGTAAATGGAAATGTATGTGTATGGAATGATGCCATTGTTGAATGTATAAAGGCAGCAAAATACATAAGGTATTGGTCTCGGCACTAAGTGTGCGGGTATAAATGGACACGGTGACAAGATTGGCACTAAGTGTGCGGGTTTAAAATTGTACAGCACTAAGTGTGCGAGTTTGATTATATAGCACTAAGTGTGCGAGTTGAATACATATAGCACTAAGTGTGCGGATTCACTATATGTTCTTGCATTACAATTGGCACCGAGTGTGCGACATTATTGAGCTAATCCCGGACAGCGGATCGGGTAAGTACCTCGAGCTCTTGACGAATAGAAAATATGTTCATGCTCGGGGTTGAATTTGGTAAGCCTTAAATCTATGTGATGATTGAAATTGTATGGTTGTGGTGGAAAATGAGTTAATGTGTAAAAATGCTTGATTATCTTGTTGTGTAGAATATGAAATGTGGATGTATGACTTGGTACGAGATTGGACCGAAAGGTCCGAGGTATTATGGTATAGATTCGATATGGACGAGTACCTAGCCTCATTTGTTGTACATGTAGTAGTAACTTTATCGTGGATTGACGAATGCTTATGACTTCTGAGTTGTAAACTCACTCGGTGTTTTCTTGTCACCCATTTTAGGTCTCTTGGACTCGTATTGTTGCGTGCTCGGAACCGTCGTTGAAGTCATCACACCGCTGAAATCTTGTGGTATTGTTTTTTGTTGTTGAAGAACATTTGGCATGTATAGGCTATTATATTTTGTCGAATTGTGGGTTGTAAACTTTAAGCCATGTGAAAATGGCCTATGTGGTCGTCGAGTGGGATGCTAGAACCTATAGCCACGAGTCTTAGAAACTCAAATTTTGTTAAGGTGGCCATAATTTGTGTCATGTATGATGGATGATTAAGGCCAAGGAAAAATTCATGAAATTGGCATAGTTCACTGCAGTAACTGTTGCGGACAGCAGCAGTGAGATGAGATTGAAAAATCACTAAAATAGTAGAAGTAGAATTAAATAGTGAGTAAATTATGGAACTGAACCTTGATGAATCTATTTTTATATGGACGAAACGAAACGACCATATGAGCAGTATACTGGGAAATATTAAAGTTCTCGTGAGACAGGGCCAGAACGATTTCTGGGTCCCCTGTCGCGACTTTGAAAATTTACCATAAATTATCCAGAAAGAATTAGGAGTCATGCCTTATATGTACAGATTCCGTTTTGAGTCTAGTTTCATTAGAAACAAACTGCACCAGTATTAAAGCGCTGTACAGAAAGATATTCAAGTTGTAACGCGGAGGTCAGAGCAGTCGATCCCTGTAACATGGGTGACTTTAACTAATAAACTGTACCAATTGGCCCAACCAAAATTCTAAAAATAAATCCATGGATGGGTATATGAGTATAAATTCAGGAAAATTTACGAAACCAGTTTCCGAGTTTTGGAACTCGAGATATGATTTTAAGGCGACGGTGACGCAGTTTTCCAGCCTGTCCAGAAATGCCAAATTGGTCGGTACTTTAAGAGGATTTGTCTCGTTAACCCTCGTGTCCGACAATCGCGCCGGTCACGAAGTTAGGTGTTACAATTTTATTGGTATCGAGCTATGGTTTAGTCGGTTCTAGGACTACCATAGCACGTGTGAGTCTAGCTATACATGCCAAATTGTTAGCGCTTAATAATGTGATGACTTCGACGGTTGGAATTTTTGTTTTGATTAGCAATGGAACCCGGGTAGAGAGACCCTTGGCGGATGACGTTGAAAGTGTAGCGGCTGCTCTGCGCAAGGGACACCGCCCGTTGAGCCTCGATCATCCGCGAATAATCAAAATGAAGGGCGAAACAAGCCTTCTTCACCATGATGAATGAGTGGGTCGCATAATATGCCCGAACCAACCCTACTGTCCAACCATTCCCGAATTTAAATACTCCACCCCAAGAGCCGCAATGCCTCCGAGCATCGATCCTGTGAGGTGAGTAAACCACCGTGGACTTGATTAGGAAGCGTAAATGAGGAGTTCAAGGCCATAGTTACCGATGATGCCGAAAGGGCCGAAGTTCGCTCGATAACACCATTAGAGTGTTAGATGGTGTCATGCACACCGACGAATGTCTTAAGTGTGCTATATCCTTGTTGCAGACTCACTTACTATTGGTGGAGGACTTTAATTTCCATAGTCCCAAATGAACGAGTTACTTGGGATTTCTTCCAATCCAATTTCGAAAGAAATACATTAGTCAACAGTTCATCGATCGAAGCGTAAGGAATTCTTGGAACTCAAGCAAGGCCGGATGATCAGATTCGAATCTGAACATGAGTTCGTAAGACTTAGTCGGTATGCTCTGGAGTGTGTGGCTGATGAGGTTGCGATGTGCAAAAGATTTGAAGAAGGATTGAATGAAGAGTTAAAGTTACTAGTGGGAATTTTGGAGATAAAGGAGTTCGTGACACTAGTCGAACGAGCACTGCAAGGCGGAAGAACTTGGGAAGGAGAAGAAGAAGGCTGAATTTGAAGCAAGAGATTACCGTAAAAGATCGACGAGTAAAGCTCCATTCTCGGCTGTAAAGAGGTTCGGGAGGACACCAGAAGTCGAGGACGATCGCTGGAATTTCCATTAGAGCCCGACCATTGACGGACTCGAGCTACTTCAAGTAGCTAGTGTGGGCAATAATCGTCAAGAGAGACTGAATGCCCCCAATGTGGAAGACGACACCTAGGTGAATGTTGGGGTAAGTCATTAATAGGGCTCTGTTATGGATGCGGTTCAAGGACCACTTCATTAGAGATTGCGGAGCTAGATAAGAGGAATAAGACGCAAGGTGCAAGACCTAGTGGAACGACGGTGGAGGTAGGCCCCGAGAATCTCTGGAGGTAGGGGTGGTAATCGAGAGGAGCCTCTAACACGGCTGTCCGATCCGAGACCCGTACTCTGCTAGAGCATATGCCATCCGCAGACGAGAGGAGGCATCCTCCCCGACGTTATCACCGGTACTTTTACTCTCTTTGATACTATTGTGATTGCATTGATTGACCCGGCTCTACTCACTCATATGTATGTGAAACCTTAGCATCCAAGAAGACTCTACCGTTGAGTCTCCGAGTTCGTAATTCAGTGTCAAACCCTTTGGGTCAATACGTGCTCGTTGATAAAGTGTGCAAGAGATGCCCCTAACAATTCGAGAATCTGCTTTTCCGCCGATCCGATGCTTCTACCATTTAATGAATTGATGTTATTCTTGGTATGGATTGGTGACAGTACATGATGCGGTGGTGGATCTGCAAAAGAAAACCATTGATTTGAGGAGTGCAAATAATGAGGTAGTCCGAGTCGAGTCTCTCGATTTAAAAGGAGCGCCAACGATAATATCTTCTATGACCGCCGGAGGTATGTGAAAAGGGTGTGAAACATACCTTGCGTATGTGTTTGGAAGTAAAGAGACGGAAAGGAAACTCGAATCGGTACCAGTGGTTTGTGAGTATTCAGATGTTTTTCCGAGGAGTTACCGGATTGCCACCGGTTCGAGAAGTGGAATTCGCATCGGTTGTACCGGTACTACGCCGATTTCAATAGCCCCGTATCGTATGGCATTAACGGAATTAAAGGAATTGAAGGTTCAATTGCAAGAATTGACGGATAGAGGTTTCGCTCGACCGAGTTTTTCTCCATGGGGCGACTGTATTGTTTGTGAAGAAGAAGGACGGAACCATGAGGTTGTGCATCGACTATCGCCAACTCAATAAAGTGACGATAAAGAATAAATATCCATTGCCACGAATTGACGATTTGTTTGATCAATTAAAGGAGCCTTGGTGTTTTCAAAGATAGATTTGAGGTCGGGTACTATCGGTTGAGGGTCCGAGAATCGGACATACCAAAACCGCTTTTAGAACGAGGTACGGTCACTACTTAATTCTTGGTGATGCCGTTTGGGCTCACTAATGCCCTCGCGGTGTTTATGGATTTAATGAATAGAATTTTCAGGCCATACTTGGATCGGTTCGTAGTTGTATTTATCGATGACATTTTGGTCTATTCGAGAGATGGCGAGCATCTTGAACACCGAGGCTAGTGTTGCAAATCTTACGGATAAGCGATTATACGCAAAGTTCGATAAATGTGAATTTTGGTTGAAAGAGGTTAGCTTTTTGGGGCACGTGGTGTCCGTGATCGGTGTCGGTGGACCCGAACAAAATTTTGGCCATAGTCGATTGGAAACCACCAAGGAATGTTACGAAGTTAGGAGCTTTTTGGGGCTTGCCCGTTATTACCGACGATTTGTAAAGGTTTCTCGACGATAGCCACGCCAATGACGGCTTACTCCAAAAGGATGTTAAGTTCGAATGGACGGAGAAATGTCGAAAAGTTTCGATCAACTGAAAGCTTATTTGACTGAAGCCCCAATTCTAGTGCAACCCGAATCGGGCAAAGAGTTTGTCATTTATAGTGACGCATCTCTACTTGGGTTAGGTTGCGTATTAATGCAAGAAGGTCGAGTTGTGGCCTGTCGTCGAGGCAATTAAAGCCACATGAGAAAAATTATCCGACTCATGATCTCGAATTGGCGCCATCGATTCGCTTTAAAGATTTGGCGACATTACTTATTTGGTGAAAGGTGCCATGTATACTCGGATCACAAAAGTCTCAAATATTTGATGACCCAAAGAGACTTAAATCTGCGACAAAGACGTTGGCTCGAGCTATTAAAGGATTATGAGCTGATCATTGACTATCACCGGGAAAGGCGAATGTGGTTGCGGATGCCTTAAGTCGTAAATCGTTATTCACTTTACGAGCGATGAATGTGCACTTGTCTCATCTCGATCCGACAAAGTGTGTTAGTGGCTGAATTGAAAGCCAAACCATTATTGACACACCAAATTCGAGAAGCTCGTAAAGTCGACGACGAGTTGGTTGCAAAACGGGCTGCATGTGTTCGAACAAGGACTCGGAGTTTCAAATCGACGATGACGATTGTTTAAGGTTCAAAAGTCGTCAGTGTGTCCCAAAGAATTGAACTCATTTCGATAATTCAATGAAGCCCATTGTAGCCGAATGGCAATCCACCCGGGAGTACGAAGATGTACAATGAATTGAAACGTCGGTTTTGGTGGCATGGTATGAAGCGAGACATCTCCGACTTTGTTTGAGATGTCTAATATGTCAACAAGTGAAAGCGGAACATCGGTGCCTTCAGATTACTTTAGCCAATCACGATACCCGAGTGGAAATGGGATCGAGTCACAATGGACTTTGTATCCGGACCGCCATTGTCGCAAGTAAGAAGGATGCGGTTTGGGTCGTGGTAGATCGATTGACTAAGTCGCCCACTTTGTCCCCGTGACGCACGGATTTTTCAATGGACAAATTAGCGGAATTGTACGTTTCTCGTTGTGAGATTACACGGGTGCCTATTTCTATCGTGTCGGATAGAGATCCGAGATTTACCTCGCGATTTTGGAAAAAGTTGCAAGAAGCTTTGGGTACCAAGTTGCATTTCAAGACCGCCTTTCACCCCAAACCGATGGTCAATCCGAACGGATAATTCAAATACTCGAGGATATGTTGAGATGTTGTATCCTTGAGTTTAGTGGTTCATGGGAACAGATCGCCTTTGATTGAATTCGCACAACAATAGCTTTCAATCAAGTATTAAGATGGCGCCTTACGAGGCTTTATACGGTCGTAAATGCCGTACCCATTATTCGGTGAACTTAGTGAAGGTAAATTCTTCGGGTTGATTTGGTTAAGGATGCCGAGCAAAGAGTTCGAGTAATTCGTGAAAGTTTGAAAGTCGCTCGGATCGCCAAAAGTCGATGCGGATTTGAAAAGAAAAGATATTGAATATCAGGTTGGAGACAAGGTCTTTCTCAAAGTTTCACCTTGGAAGAAGGTGCTTAGATTTGGCCGTAAGGGAAAATTGAGCCCGAGGTTCATCGGGCCATATGAAATATCTGAACGAGTCGATCCAGTCGCGTATCGTTTGATTTTGCCCCCTGAACTTGAAAGGATTCACAACGTCTTCCATGTTTCGATGCTTCGACGCTATAGATCCGATCCATCGCACGTGATTAGTCCATCAGAAATTGAAATTCAAGCTAATATGAGTTATGAGGAAGAACCGATTCGTATCCTATCACGAGAAGTGAAAGAGTTGCGAAACAAGCGGGTTCCGCTAGTGAAAGTGTTATGGCTCAAGCACGGATAGAAGAAGCTACTTGGGAGACCGAGAACTCTATGAAAGAACGATATCCAAACCTATTTACGGTAAGATTTTCGGGACGAAAATTTCTTAAGTGGGGAGAGTTGTAACACCCAAAATTGACCCTAGTCGGAATGTGGTTTCGGGACCACAAAACCGAGGCATAAAAATAATTAAAAATTTATTTTGATGCCTATAATATGTGTGTGCTCATGTATGACATTTTATGATGATTGATTTAGTGTTATAAAGGTGAATTTCACTAGAAAGGACTTGTGTGAGAAAATTTAGAATTGAGATAGGCAAATGTGGAAGTGGTCTATTGATGCACACTAGGAAATGTTGTCCTTGCATGTCAAATTCCCCAAATTTGACTATAGTGGCCGCCAAGGTGGGCATGATGGGCAAGGGAAAACATGTTTCCAACATGTTTGGCTAGTGAGTTATGTAGGAAGTATTATAATAAAAATAAGCATAAAAAATGAAAAAAAAGAGAAAGATGAGCTTGGATGCCCTTGTTGCCGTGAGTGTGGAAAAAGAAAGAAGAATTTTTGTTCATCATTTTCATTTACTTTGGGCTGAAAATTCTAAGGAGGAAGGAAGGAATTCTTGTTTCATGTTGGTTTGGAAGAGGTTTAGGAGGAGGTTTGGCCATACTTGTACCTAGATTAAGGTAAGTTTGATGTTTTGCCATGAGATTCATGTATATTTTAGTTGCTAGCTTGATGTTCTTGTTAGCCCATGGTCCAAATCTTTGTTATGTCATGGGAATGAAATTCGGCCAAAGTGAATATGGTGTTAATGCCATTGCATGCTAAATATCAAGCTTGATAATGATTCATGTGATGGTAGATTGAGGATTCTTAGATTTTCTTTTAGCATTTTTGAATGAGATACTAAATTCTTTGTTTAACCATGACCAAATTGAAACGGTATGGTGTTGTGGTATTCGGCCATGTTGTATCCATAAGTATGATTCATGCATGTTGCATGGTAAGTAAGATTTAAGCTTTGGATATGTGTGTATATTTGGGTATAAGCCACTTGAGAATTCGGCCATTGCACCTACATGAATATATGTTTGCACATGATGAATTGGTATGACATGTATACTATTTTAAGGTGTCTATTTGCTTGTGATGTTGTTTCGGTTATGAAATAAATGAGAGATGTGTATAGAACTACAATATGTAATGCGTTAATTAGGAAAATGTATGCTGTTTTTTTGTGTAGTATTATGTAAAATTAGCCTCCACATAGACTTGCATATTCGCCAAAGGAAGTAGATTGGTGTGCATGTATTCGGTTAGAGGCAACCATATTGAAGCCTTATCTTGGCTTAGATTGTTGACCAAATGGGTAATAAGTGAGGATGGTTGCGAATATACAAACATACATATGCATGTGTAATTGAATTATGAATGTTTAGCAAGAGGGTTAAACTAGTTGATTTATTGATTAAGCTCAAGGAGTTAAAGAAGGAGAATCAAGCAAGGGAAAGACGAAGGTCATCGAGTAGCCGACTTGGACTGTTTTACCCAACACAAGGTAAGTCATTAAGCGTATATTTGGTGTTGATTTAAATGATCAATATATATATGCAAATGTTTAAATGAGTTGGTGTGTAAATGGAAATGTATGTGTATGGAATGATGCCATTGTTGAATGTATAAAGGCAGCAAAATACATAAGGTATTGGTCTCGGCACTAAGTGTGCGGGTATAAATGGACACGGTGACAAGATTGGCACTAAGTGTGCGGGTTTAAAATTGTACAGCACTAAGTGTGCGAGTTTGATTATATAGCACTAAGTGTGCGAGTTGAATACATATAGCACTAAGTGTGCGGATTCACTATATGTTCTTGCATTACAATTGGCACTGAGTGTGCGACATTATTGAGCTAATCCCGGACAGCGGATCGGGTAAGTACCTCGAGCTCTTGACGAATAGAAAATATGTTCATGCTCGGGGTTGAATTTGGTAAGCCTTAAATCTATGTGATGATTGAAATTGTATGGTTGTGGTGGAAAATGAGTTAATGTGTAAAATGCTTGATTATCTTGTTGTGTAGAATATGAAATGTGGATGTATGACTTGGTGCGAGATTGGACCGAAAGGTCCGAGGTATTATGGTATAGATTCGATATGGACGAGTACCTAGCCTCATTTGTTGTACATGTAGTAGTAACTTTATCATTGGATTGACAAATGCTTATGACTTACTGAGTTGTAAACTCACTCGGTGTTTTCTTGTCACCCATTTTAGGTCTCTTGGACTCGATTGTTGCGTGCTCGAACCGTC
Organism: Gossypium arboreum; assembly: GCF_025698485.1. Classification (NCBI taxonomy): domain Eukaryota; kingdom Viridiplantae; phylum Streptophyta; class Magnoliopsida; order Malvales; family Malvaceae; genus Gossypium; species Gossypium arboreum. The sequence goes on along the minus strand of NC_069073.1, from coordinate 60,146,064 downwards.
GTTGAAGTCATCACACCGGCTGAAATCTTGTGGTATTGTTTTTTGTTGTTGAAGAACATTTGGCATGTATAGGCTATTATATTTTGTCGAATTGTGGGTTGTAAACTTTAAGCCATGTGAAAATGGCCTATGTGGTCGTCGAGTGGGATGCTAGAACCTATAGCCACGAGTCTTAGAAACTCAAATTTTGTTAAGGTGGCCATAATTTGTGTCATGTATGATGGATGATTAAGGCCAAGGAAAATTCATGAAATTGGCATAGTCTACTGCAGTAACTGTTGCGGACAGCAGCAGTGAGATGAGATTGAAAAATCACTAAAAATAGTAGAAGTAGAATTAAATAGTGAGTAAATTATGGAACTGAACCTTGATGAATCTATTTTTATATGGACGAAACGAAACGACCATATGAGCAGTATACTGGGAAATATTAAAGTTCTCGTGAGACAGGGCCAGAACGATTTCTGGGTCCCCTGTCGTGACTTTGAAAATTTACCATAAATTATCCAGAAAGAATTAGGAGTCATGCCTTATATTTACAGATTCCATTTTGAGTCTAGTTTCATTAGAAACAAACGGCACCAGTATTAAAGCCCTGTACGGAAAGATATTCAAGTTGTAACGCGCGGAGGTCAGAGCAGTCGATCCCTGTAACATGGGTGACTTTAACTAATAAACTGTACCAATTGGCCCAACCAAAAATTCTAAAAATAAATCCATGGATGGGTATATGAGTCTAAATTCAGGAAAAATTTACGAAACCAGTTTCCAAGTTTTGGAACTCGAGATATGATTTTTAAGGCGACGGTGATGCAGTTTTCCAGCCTGTCCAGAAATGCCAAATTGGTCGGTACTTTAAGAGGATTTGTCTCGTTAACCCCTCGTGTCCGACACCGGCGTCGGTCACGAGTTAGGGGTGTTACACCATATGACACATAACAAATAGACCAAGTCCCTATACATGCCATACTCAAAATGTTGAGACTAACTATACCCAAATATCCAGTTGATAGTGTGATCGAGCCTCCGATGTCCTCTGATCCTCGAGCTAGATTGGCAATACTATAAGAAAATGGAAAAGAAAGGGGCATAAGCATAAAACTTAGTAAGTTCACATGCAAATAAATAGCAACATAATCGTATATATAAATACCAATGACATAACATAGTTTTCTTATGTGTGATCACAAATTCATAGGCTTAACTTACACAATTTCAATATTACCAAAAGTTCATCACATATCGAGCTCATTCATATAAGTTTTTTGTACATACTTGAATCAAATCGTAGCACATTGTTACATTTCCTCATCATTGACTTGTCGAATAACTCACTGGTTTACCCATTGAACACTCGGAATACTATCAGATACACGGAAGACTTGCACGTAGTGCTTCAAACATAGCCACATGCTACCTCATATCACAATCACACAAGCTGACAGTCAGGACATAACTACACGGGCTGCTCCCACATGTTGACAGGTACCCGCAACACATGCCAGGCTACCCAGCCACCGATAGAACGTACAAGACTAGCACCCGAATTCACATAGTCACATATACACATAATCTCATGAGCTCATAATCACATAGTTCCTAGTGACATGTCACATTGTATGCTAAATTACTCCTAAGGTTCAAATAGAATTTTCTCGATAACGCATATTCGTCGAACTCGTTCACAATGTCATGCTCATAGACAGTAAAGTCATTTATACACTTGTCATAATAGTTAAACATAGAGATTCATACTTAAATAAAACACTCAAACATGATATATCATTACATTATTTACATATGAACTTACCTCGGTACAAAATATAGACAATTAATTTGATTTAGTCCAAAATCTTGTTCCTTCCCCGGGCTAGGTCCGAACTCCGTTTTTCTTGATCTACAATAGAAAATTCAGCTCATTTAATCATCACATTATTCAATAAGTCCAAAAACTATATTTAGGCAAAAATTATAGTTTTTCCCTTAAACTTTCACATATTTACAAATTAGTCCCTACGCTCGTAAAATGAAATGTGTTCATTTTCTTTGTTACCCAAGCCTAGTCAAACCTATTCCATGCTCATATCAACTCACATTTTCCTTTATTTCACATTTTACTACTCATTTTATATCTTTTTTCAAACAAGTCCTTTCCATGCATTTCTATCAAAAATCACTTAGTAAAAGATGTTAAACACATATTAAACTTTCATATTCTTCCGTTAAACATCAGAATACAAATATGTCACAGATGGGTAAAATTTCATACATAAACCTAGCTCAAAATATGGCTAGAAATGGATAGATCATGCTTCAAGGAATTCAAAAATGAAAAGAACATAAAAAATGGGGCTAGGGAGCACTTACAATCAAGCTTGAAAAGTTGAAAAACCCTAGCTATGGAGAGCTTGAGAATTTCGGCTATGACATAGAGAAGATGAGCAAATTTTGCTTTATTTTCCCCTTTTTATTATTTTATTAACTAAATGACCAAAATGCCCTTTTCACTAAACTTTCAAATTGTATCCCTGCATGCCCATTTTTGTCCATAAAAATAGAAATTGGGCAACTTCTATTTAAGGACCTCTAATTAATAATCCAAAGCTATTTCATACTAAAAGCTTCTAGAAACACATACTTTGCCACTTATTCAATTTAGTTCCAAAAGTCAAATTAGACACTTTACTCATAAAATTTCTTCATGAAATTTTCTCACAAGCATGGAATCATATCCTAGACCCCATAAAAATTATAAAATATTTATTTCTATTTTGGATTTGTGGTATCAAAATCACAGTTCCGCCTAGGCCCTAATTTGGGATCTTACATTCATGAGTTTATTCATTCAAAACACATATGGCTTGAATACTTCTTATCAATTTATTCACATCTTCTATGCATAAGCAATAATATATCTAAACTTTATTCAATTCAATTACCATTACTTTTATTTAGCCAAGTATATTATGTGAAGTATCACCAAATAACAGTGTTTCGCACACTATGTGGCATATGTATATTTAGTTAAAACATCTATAGCCAAATAAACACATTTTGGCATGGAACATACTAATACATAAATCTTTCTCCTTTCATATACATGATACACTAAAAACATACCAAATTACATTTATTTGATTCTCATATAAGTTCTGTACGAACCTGTATCACTTATTCACTTGTACTTTCCTTCTAGTATTGATTATGCTAGTTGAACCTTTCGGAAATGCTAAGGATACTCAGATATCACATAAAGCTCATACAATGCCATATCCCAGATATGGTCTTACATATTATCACATATTGATGCCATTGTCCCAGACAGGGTCTTACACGAAATCGAATAACGATGCCATTGTCCCAGACATGGTCTTACATGTAATCAAAATACAATGCCAATGTCCCAGACATGGCCTTACATGTAATTACATCTCGGTAATCCTAATGTCATGACATTTGTATCCTATACCATTCATAAGGTTCGTATGGGACTTCCAGATATCGTAACTTCGTCGATTATTATCGTATTTGCTCGTTCAACATTCGTAACAAGTCAATGATAATGAAACATATATAATTCAATTCAATTCAATAATAAATAAGCATTTATAACACAATTTACAAACATTTATTAGCATACGAACTTACCTCATTTGCTGTAATGACGAATTAGGTCGACTAATCTAGTACTTTGTTTTCCCTATTCTAGATCCAAATCTCATTTTTCTCAATCTATATAATAACAAAATTTACTTATTTAATCATTAATTCATTCAATTTAACACAATTTATGCATTTTTGATAAAATTACACTTTGCCCCTATTGTTTCACATTTTTTAAATTTAGTCCTTATCACATAAAATTGCAAATTCATGCAATCAAGGACAAGCTCATGCTAGCCGAATTTTACCCATACTACTAATAGCCCATATTTTCCAAATAATCGCACTTTCAACCACATAATTTCAATAATTCACAATTTAGTCCAAAATTGACATTTTTACCAAAATTCACTTTACAAAACTTGTATATCTAACAACAATAATTTATTTTCTATCATCAATTATCAAAATATACACTTAATCAACAAATGGTAAAATTCACATAATTTAAAAGTTCAGAAATCGGAGATACGGGCTAACTAAGTTAAGCTGCAACGATCACAAAAACATGGGAATCATTAAAAACGGGACGAAAACTGTACCTTGATGAGCTACCCAAGCTTGGCTGAATGGAAGGCATAACAATGGTTATTTCTTCATCTTATTTTGAGTGGAGATTCTGTTCAACTTTTCAATCTCACGAGTTAAGATTCTGTTCTGTTCTTTGCTATATGTCATAACAAGCTGAGTTTCTACTTCTAAAGGAGATACTATAGATAAAGGATCTTATTTGTATCATCACGTTATATATAAGAAACACATTATGGATCTTCTCAAGTTATGACGGTAATCTCATACAGCCTGATAAATCACGAACTCAACTTCTCTTTATAGCTAAATCGAGAAATTCTATTCCCACTATAATACTTTCACAAATACTCAATTTTTTAACTGAAATTCAATGCTTTTACGTATCAAGCCCGCATATGTTTTCTGTCAATCTAAAACTGCCTTCTAACAGTTACGAGTTACTTTCACTTTCTCTTCAATTTCTCTGTTGAAATCAATCCCGTGAATTTTTTTCTCACAAATTTTGATCCTATAACAACAGAGTTCGGTAATTACAATCATCCAATACTTTATAGAATGTCATCTTTATACCCATATGATAAATATTAATATGCTCAAACTAAACCAACAGTAATTGTCTTTCTTAATTACTTTCACATACTAAGATACAGTAACAAATCGTATCTTTGAGAATTTGCATCACTTTCCCATATTATCATCAGTTGAAGAATGCAATGAAGTGTTACAATGCAACCTCATACCTAAATTTTACAGTAGTTTTCTTTAGAAACACAATATAACCCTCAGATCTCTATTTAAAATAATGGAGATTAGCACTCTGTAAACACAGACAATTTCAGAAGTGTATAACTAAGTTAGCTTATTAAGAGAGAAATTATATATATTGAGATAAAATATACAGACTTCTACAATAATCAACAATAGTTTAGATAACATCTTCCTTCTACATATTCCAACGAAATTTTATTTCATCTCTACTCAAATAAAAATACAGACTGTAACAGTCTTGAAGGTACTTGATAATCAGTTTTAATCTCTGTGGGCCATATGTAACAATTGTTACCTAATTTCTGGATTTCTTGAGACACGAACTCTATCTCGAAATAATAAAGAATCATCGGTTTCAATCTAAAATTTTTGAATCATGAATCGATTTATGTTGAACCCCTTTTATAGTTGCAATTCACTGATACATTTATGAACTTCACAAATTCGCTGAATGATTTTAACACAACTAATATATGTCCATCATCCAATAAAAACAATCGTATATTCACTGCTCGTAAAGCACACATAGGTTTCATGCTCAGAACATCTGTGACTATAATCGTTTTCCCTAGATGATAATCAATTTCTAACTTGTAGTCTTTCCGCAATTCAAGTCATCTTCATTGTCGTAAATTCAGATATTTCTGAGTCACTAAATACTTTTAACTCAAGTAATCATTATAGTTGTCACATTACCTACCAAAAAATCAATTTCATTGACTATTCAATGAGAATACATTATCAATCATCTCTAATTCACATGTCGTATAATTCTTTTCATGCAGCTTTAACTGTATGTAAGCATAATCTATCACTATACATTCTTGTATTAGAACACATTGCAAACCATTCAATGACGCATGACTGAAAATCATAAATTCTTTACCTGACTCAGGCTGAACCAGAATTAATGCTTCAGTTAAAAATGTCTTCATCTGTTTATAACTTTATTAGCGTATATTTAAATGAAATCAAACTTCACACAAATAAGAACTTCCATAATCGAAACAACTTTAATTTACCATAACATTTCTCAAATAGAACTATTCTGATAGATATAATTCTATATTACGTCTTCTAGAATATGAATTCATCATTCAAACAATTCATCTATTCACCCTTGGATGTTAAAAATTTATTTCCACCCATATGGATAGATTTAGATACAAATAACTCTATTAATCTTTCAAACAGATAACCCAATCAAACTAAACAACCTAATCGATCTTGTCTGCCAAACAATAACTTTTCAAAGAAAACCTTTCTTCTTGTTTTGAAAGTAACTCAGACATACAATTATCGAAATTTTCTTCTAAATACTAATCAAAGATCTTTAAAACTGCATAATCCAAATGTAACATAACATCCCGCTTTCAACTCATTGACATTTATCAAGATTAACTAGGAATGATAATTGATATACAAATTTGAGCTGGATCTTTCACCATTTACACTTTTGCTGATGTCAACCCTCTTTCAAGAAACTAGAAAGGATTATATAATAAAGCTATCACAACTATTAATCATCAAAGCGTTGGAATATATTGAAGCAATTTCCATCATATAAAAATCATAATGCCATAATAAGACCAATGTCTGAACCGTATAAATAGATAAATCCTAGCTGTTAATAATGCATTTTGAACACAAAAGAAAATCAAATATGGTTTCCTCAGCAACCAATACAGAAAAACAACCTCTATAATTTGATGACGGTACCACTGTACTCCCTTGATCAAACTAGAAATTATAATCATAATAGATATAGTCATCTCCGTTAGAAGAATATCTATTGCAATTAATTACATAAAATTATAGTAAAATCGAGGTAGCGAAATCTTAAAATGTTGAGCTATGCAGAAATTCTAGAAATTACAATCCATATAGAATGATAAAGATCCCAATGATATCCCAGAGAATTTTCAGAAGGAAAAACATCACTCATAAATACTGAAATCAACAATAACAGAAGCAATATAACCTTCATGTATATTCAACAAAGCAATAACCAGTAGAAATAAAATACTAGTGTCATACGGATTTTACTGTTGACTTTCCTATCAAAACAAGAGAAAAGAATACTAGAGAAAGATAGAGCAATACCGATCATAACTCAAACAGGCCAATAATGCTTTCATCTATTAGTATGTTTAGCTAGTGTTCTCATATGATAAGAATTTCATCTGAAAATATACAGCTACATATACTTCTGAAAGTAACTGTACACATAGAATGCCCAAAAGAAACCATAGTACCTGCCCGACTATAACCACTGCACTCAACTACCATTTCAATTCAAACATTATTCTACTATCTAATTTTGTCATCACTTATTTCACATTATCTCATCACTATCAGAAATCAATTCAAAAGAACTTCTAGTTAATACGTTCTTTAGACATCATACCTGAATGCTTTTGTGTCATTGAATTCAACTTCTTCTTAAACAGTGACTTTGCATATTACGAATGGCCTTCAACATGATTCTATATCTATTTTGTTACTGTCTTCACTTGCGAACTCATTCTCTTATCTGATCACAGTACTATTCCTTCAATCACAAAACTCTGTAATTCCACACTTATAAGCTTATTTAATCTAATATTACAAATTTCATTGTAATAATTGACCGATGAGGGGGTGAGGGTCGTCAAGCCTCAAATTTAACTCTCACAAATACATGCACATATCATAACATTTATAGTTAACATACTATTATAATCTATCATTCATACCTTTATGGGTTTCAATTCATCACATACACATCTTTACTCAATATTGGAGTATCACTTTCATTACTATCAAAATTAGCTCAGTTGGAAGGCATACCTGTTTAATTAAAACAATTTTTGTCAGAGTCGGGAGATATCACACTATCATAGGTTAAATATGGCATGTATAGCTAAACTCACATATGCTACGTTAGTCCTAGAATTGACTAAACCACAGCTTTGATACCAATAAAATGAAACACCCCTAACCCGTATCCATCACCAAAATAGGGTTACAAGGCATTACCGATCAATTACAGCATACATCTTACATTTCTCATATGAAAATCCATTAACACATAAACATACATCAAACATAATCACATTGTCCCTTATAAGGCTCTACGAGACCTTAAATCATGCTTGGAAGAGGCTCGGGACTAAATCGATAACATTTGAAGACTTTTGGAAACTTGAAAATTTTTCATGCATACAAGTTTCACACGCCCGTGTGAACAGGCCTTGTGCCTCACACGGGCACCAACACGCCCGTGTCACAGGCCGTGTGAAAGTAGGGCATACATACTGATTTGTACCACACGGCCGAAGACACGCCTGTGTGTCACATACGGCCAGTAGACACGCCTATGTGTCTAGGCTGTGTAACTTACTGACTTGATTAATTAAGTTACAGCATACGTACGGTTGAGTCACACGCCCGTGTGCGCAACCGTGTGGAGTGAAATTTGGCTTGGTTTAAGCCACATTTCTCATCCTCCTCAAGCATACTAAAACCACATCATTTTATACAATTTCAATGCACTTATAGGTAACTAAAGCATGCCAATTCATATACAAATCATGCCATTTCATCTTCAACCATTTTATTACTCAAATCAATACCATTTGTACATTCAAACACATGCTAACTAGCATGATTCACTTCTCATTACTTACCTATTCAATCATATACTAAAGTACATATCATACTCATCAATACAACCTATTTCAATATGTGTTTTTACTACCATCAGTCACAAACAAAGCTTGACTCATAAATCATCTATCCATTCATTTATTAAGTCCAAATTCATGCTTTTCATAAGGAAATACTCAACATATACCAAATAGCCAAATGATCATCTTCAACCATCACCCTATAACCTCCCAAACCTGGCCTAGACGTTATGGCTAGATTGAGAAGGCTACATTAGCCACCGAAATGGCTAAGCTAACTTACGTTACTTTTGAAGACTTTAAATAAACTCATTTTAGAAAAATCTATAGTTTTACTTTGAGTTAGCTTAAAAGCATTCATTCATTAGGTCGTGTATCCTTAGGATTCATTTTATTGTTGATAGAGTTATTTTATAAAAATCGTTTGCTTGTCGTTCTTTTTTTTTAAAAAAAAACTTGATGTTTAACTATTGCAGCGGAAAAACTATTTTTCAAGTCATTTTGGAAAAGTAGTTACCTTATCGATTTTTTTTTCAAAAACAGTTCATTTGCAATGTAGTGGAAACTAGGGAACAATATCAAATTTTACTTAAGCGATATAATGCATTATCCGGTTATTATGCTTGAGTAATTCATGCATGCAAAAATCCCAGAAAAAAAGTTAGCAAGCCACAGACCAGAAGTCATTAAAAATTACAAACCAAAATCAATAGAAACTAATTAATACTTATTAAAAATAGTTTGAGGTCCAAGGTGATTCTCCAAATGCCAACTCTTGTCCTAATTTTGAGGTTTACCTAAAAACTTAAACACTATTGGGGGTGAACTTATGAAAAGCTCAGTGTGAGTCGAATAACTATTTAAACGGACAAAAACATAAATATCGAATACATTGAAACATATTAGCATTAACAGAAGAACACAAAACCATCATTAGAATTTCATATAATTACATAGCCATTATCAAATTGATGTCAAGCGGTGTATGAACATGGGACATCATTCATTTGAGTAACAATCACCATTTAGTACAACAACATACAATACATAGCATAAGTCAATAACATTCGAATATGTCGTGCACATGATGCAATGCAAAAAGGTTCCTACCCATACCATCCGCTACACACCACGAGTTCCCCAAAACCCATCTGCCAAGCTTCAAAACATTATGAGCATAGCTTGATGTGGTAAAACCATCAAATAATAGTGCAATACAATCACCAATAACATATAATATGCAATAAAATCGCCAATCCCCTCGGTACTCCAGGTGTAGTGCACTGACTACGAATAATGTGGACTTAATATGCTGCCGGTACTCCAGGAAACTCCTCTGTCTACCACAAAATCCCATCCCAATGCATATGCAATATGTCACACAATCTCATACATAATCACATACTTTCAGTAAATGGAAACAATGTTCCAATCTTTCAAATTACCATTGAGTTGGTATCAATCAATATCGTTCAATTTCACATACTTTACAAATTTTCATTGTGCATAAATAGCACCCTTTAAAATACAGAATATAAAAAATATCTCATGCGTTAAAATCATACATAAGCTTAATATCTCAACACATTATATCATTCAGTCAAACATTCTCATATCTCATAACTCAAATATGCAATTACAAGCTCAATTGAACATCCATACTATCAAACTAGCAATTTTACCAACATGTCAATCTTTTAATGCTTGAAACATACCTGGTTCGGCGACTCACAAAATAAATAATTTGACTATTAAGTCAATCCAATCAGCAAGATAATTTATCAAATATAACATGATATTTAACATTTTCAAACAATTTTATGAGTTTAAGACCCACACCTTATTTTTCACTTCCTCGCAGCACACTGGCAAATCTTCCAATTTTTCTTAATAATTCCTTAAACGAACCTAAACCAAAATTCAATATAAGTCAATAAATTTACCATGAAACCAGCCCCAAAAACCCACTTATGAGTTCAAACCAATTTTTGAAATTAAAACTATTTTATGAATCCAAACCAGTTAGATTCCTTATACTGTACCGATGCGAACCATACGTACAAACATTTTTCGCCTTTACGGATGGTTTGGGGCTTTAGGGACAGCACCCAATTCAATAATAAACTTGAAAATTAGTAGCTAATTAATGATTAAAATCCTTCATTTAATCAAATCATAACCTTTACCCAACAACTATGTCGAAATAACAAACTAGTTACCCTTAATTGCACTTACGTTTCACGATTTGTGGAATCCGAATGGCCAATCGATCAAGAACATTTTTCCTTAATTGAAATGGGTTTAAAATATGATTAGGAGGGTTTAGTAACTCAAATTAATTATCTAAAAATATAGGTAAGAACCAAGAAACAAAACAACCCCTTTTCTTGCACATAGGAGCACGTACCACCACCCATGGTGGCTAAAATTGGGGCTGATTTTTAAAAAGATTTGAGATCTCATTAAAATATGAAAAAATACCTTTAAAATAATTTAAAATCTCCCAAATTCTAGATCTGGAAATTTAGGTTTTTATTGGACAAGATTAATTAAGAAATTGAAGAGAGAAGAGACCTTACCCAAGCTAGTCGAGAGAAACGATAATGGCATTTTATTAGCAATGTTCAGGATCGATCTTGGAGTTCTAGATTTCATATTTGGGGCTCATTTTAATGAGGAAAAATTATAGTAATATGGTGGAAAATATGTTAACAAATCTTATGGCCAATAAGATAAAAATAGAGAAAACAAAGAGATGGTAAAACTAGGTGAAGGCGACGACAACAATAGAGGAAAGGAAAAAAATTGAAGAGAAAAGAGAAGAGGAAGAGGGTGAACGGCTTGGGTAGGTAAAAATTGAATAAAAGGCTGAAAAATAAAATAAAAAGTTATATTTATACCTAGGGTTCTAGGGTATTGATGGCACACACATTAAAAGAACAAAGGATTTTGCAAAATTTAATTATTTCGCAAGGGAAGGAATTCAAACTTGGGACCCCATTTAATTTCCATGCTTTCTCATATTTCTTTTAGCCATTAGGTTTTTTCCTCATTCTTGAAACAATTTTGTAATATTTATTTTAAAAATAAGGCAAGTCACGTACTAGGGTTTAAGGCAAAATTTGCAAAATAATAAAAATGGTGAGAGAGAAGGGATTTGAACTTGGATTTCAAGGAACGTTTCACTAACACTTAACCAACAAACTAAAACCTCATTTATTTCCTAAAAATGCATAGATAAATTAAAAAAATTAAGGCATGACTACTCTCTCTCAATTCACAAACTCGATTCTACTAACCCCTGATTTTTGGGATGTTACAATTCTCCCCTCCTTAAAGAAATCTTGTCCTCGAAATTTTCTTAGTCACAAAATATGTTACCCCTTTTCCTTCAAATAGGGTCACCAAGCTTTCGTTGCGCAACTCTGATTCTAATACAATTCTAGACAATGTGTCTCCTTAAATTCCCAACATATATCTTGCAGATCTAAGTATCGAAACTTTACTAACAAATTCATTTATCCAAATTCCCAATTTTTAACAGAAACTCTACTAGATGGCGCTTACCACAATATCTACAAATCGGAACCTTAACTGATCTAATAGTTCTCCAATAATAACTACTACAGCCTTTCGTTGAGGTCTAGCTCATCTAGCCCACTTTAAAGGTTGCGAATTTGGTCTAGTGGAAGTAGACTCTCTACTTTTCCAAACTTTATTCTTTTCCTTTCTTTTGCACTCCAAGCGTTTAATCTCTCCCTCCATATTATTCCTTTCAACAATAACCTTGAAAACCTTTTCTAAAACTCCTAATATCGCTTGGAACAAACAATGCATCATCCTTAGCCTTATTGTTTTCACCTTTAGAAGTAGGCACAATTCCTTGAGAAAAATGACTCAAATTGGGTAGGTTCAATGCTGAGTCCCATTGTCCCTTATTCTATCTTTATTCATTATGTATCTTATGATCTTAAATTTGGTATACAATTTCAAAAAAAAAATCACTATCTAACTTCAATCAATTTTCAATTTCCTATATTACAGTTTCAAAGAAAAAGTTAAATACTAACTATTTCAGTTATATGTCTATAGTAATACACCTCAAGTGTTTACCTATAACTTAACTACATATATTCTATGGAAACCAATATCAGAGTCTCAGACCTAATTTTTTTTGTAGAATATCATTTTTAAAATTCTCTGTGGATTGTTTTTCCCAAATTACCCCTTTTCATGTATGCATGCAGACTTATTTAAATAGATTTAAAAACTTAGTCTAAGGTTTTGAACCAAGGCTCTAATACCACTAAATGTAACCTCCTAAATTTAGCCTAGCCGTTATGGCTAGATTGAGAAGACTACATTAGCCACCAAAATGGCTAAGCTAACTTACACTACTTTTGAAGACTTTAGATAAACTCATTTTAGAAAAAATTGTAGTTGTACTTTGAGTTAGCTTAAAAGAGTTCATTCATTAGGTCGTGTATGCTTAGGATTCATTTTATTGTTGATAGAGTTAGTTTAGAAAAATTGTTGGCTTGTCACTCTTCTTTTAAAAAAACTCGATGTTAAACTATTGCAGCGGAAAAACTATTTTTCAAGTCATTTTGGAAAAGTAGTTTCCTTATCGATTTGTTTTTCAAAAACAGTTCATTTGCAATGTAGTGGAAACTAGAGAATAATATCAAATTTTACTTAAGCGATATAATGCATTATCCGCTAATTATGCTTGAGTAATTCATGCATGAAAAAATCCCAGAAAAAAAGTTAGCAAGCCACAGACCAGAAGTCATAAAAAATTACAAAACAAAATCAATAGAAACTGATTAATACTTATTAAAAATAGTTTGAGGTCCAAGGTGATTCTCTGAATGCCAACTCCTATCCTAATTTTGAGGTTTACCTGAAAAGTTAAACACTATTGGGGGGTGAACTTATGAAAATGTCAGTGTTAGTCAAATAATGTAACACCCCAAACCCGTGACCGTCACCGGATTTGACCACGAGGTGTTACCGGGCTTACTTTACTTATTCCTCTCTTGGAAAATTTTTTTTTTGTTTTCCTTTTTCTGTTCCAGGCAGGCTAGTTAACTGCATCACTGTCACCTTAAAAATCATATCTCGAGTTCCAGAACTCAAAAATGAGTTCCGTCAATTTTCCCTGAAACGAGACTCATATATTCATCCATGGATTTATTTCTAGAATTTTTGGTCAGGCCAATTGGTAAAGTTTATTAGTTAAAGTTACCCCTGTTTCAGGGTTCGACTACACTGACCTTTACGCATTACGACCTTGATATCATCTCGTACAGAGCTCTAATGCTCATGCCGTTTGTTTCTAATGAAACTAGACTCAAAGGGGAATCTATGCATATAAGGCATGACTTCTAATCGTTTCTGGATAATTTATGGTAAATTTTCCAAGTCGGAGCAGGGGATCCAGAAACCGTTCTGGCCCTGTTTCTCAAAAACCTGAATATCTCTTAAAATACAGCTCATACGGTCGTTTCGTTTCGTCCATATGAAAATAGATTCATCAAGGTTCAATTTCATAATTTATTCACTATTTAATTCTACTTCTACTATTTTTAGTTATTTTTCCATCTCACCTCACTGCTGCTGGCAGCATCTGGTACTAAAGCAAACAATGACTATTTCATAATTCTTCCATGGCCAACTATTTCATCATACATAATACAAACTATGGCCACCTTATCAAAATTAAGGTTTCTAAGGCTCGTGCCTATAGGTTTAAGATTCACACTCAACCGACCACATAGGCCATCTTCGCATGGCTTAAAGTTTACAACCCGAGATTCAACAAAACAAAATAGCCTATACATGCCAAATGTTCTCCTAGTTCAACTACGAAGACAATACCAAAAGATTTCTGCCGGTGTGATGACTTCAACGACGGTTCCAAGCACATAAACGATACGAGTCCAAGAGACCTAAAATGGGTGACAAGAAAACACCGAGTGAGTTTATAACTCGATAAGTCATAAGCATTTCACAACCATCCGTTACTAAAATTATCATAAAATGAAATAATGAAACAAGGCCCAGCGTTCCACCATACCGAACTATACCATAGTTCCTTAGACCTTTGGATCAATCTCATACCAAGTCATACATTTACATTTCATATACTATTCAATAGGATATTTGAAGCAATTTCCATACATCATTTCATTTCCGCAACAATCATGCAATTGAAATCATCACATAGATTTAAAACTTACCGACTCAACTCAGAGCATGAACATAGTATCTATTAGCCACGAACTCAAGGTACTTACTCTTTCCGCTGTCCATACTCAACTCGATGAAGACACACCCTCCATATAATTGTTCGATCGGAGATATATATATATAGATGCCTTTTACGATTGCTTAATACTCGATTTCGCACACTTAGTGCCATGTGATTTAAGCCCGCACACATAGTGCCATACCCTTGAGCTCGCACACCCAAAGGTCAGTATATTTCCAGCATGCAACACTTAGTGCCATATATTTCCAGCATGCACACTTAGTGCCATATATTTCCAGCATGCACACTTAGTGCCAATCTCATCACCGTACACACGTATTGTTCAAGACACTTAGTGCCGAAAGCAAACTTTCTACACATTTCACTATTTCTTTTACATTCAACAATGTCATCATTCCATACACATACATTTTCATTTACATATCATCTCATTAAACACAATTGCATAGATATTATGATCATTTAAAACAATGCCAAATATATGCTTAATGACTTACCTTGTGTTGGGTAAAATGGTTCCAACTCGGCTATTCGATGTTCTTTCCTTTGCTTTTGCTTGATTCTCCCCCTCTAGCTTCTTGAGCTAATCAATAAATTAACTAGTTTAACCGTCTTGCCAAATATTTATACATATATACATGACATCAAAACACTAATTAGGAAATACAACATTCTTGGCCGAAATTTAACTCACCTAACAACTTAGTTTCGATCCAAGATTCAAGGAAAAATTTGAACCAATCCTCCAAACTATGCATGCATTTTCAAGAGTGGCATAAAACATACCTTCTTGTATCAAAACACCTTAGTCTAGTAAGCTCCCATGGCTGATTTTCTCAAGCTTCCCCCCCTTTCTTCTTAGTACATTCGGCCATGCAAAGAAAAATGAGAGAATGGACACTTTTTTTTTCTTCTTCTCAAGTCATGGCAATTGTAACAAAATGAGAAAGGATGAACAACAAAATTTTTCTCCTTTCTTTTTCCTCAACTCACGGCAACAAGGGGGGGGCATCCACACTCTTTTTTTCTCATCATTTTCCTTTTTTTTTTTCATTTCTTTATTCCTTCCATAATGCACTAGGCCAACATGTCTAGGACATGTTTTCTTTGCCCATCATCATGTCATGGCCAGCCACTAACCTTAGGAAATGAGTTATTTGACATGCAACTCCACCCTTGTGTTAACATGCACTAATAAGCCATTTAAAATTAGCCTATCATATTTCACCATGTTTCACATTGATCCCTATTTAATAATTTCTCATAAAATTGGTAAAATTAGAGAATGAAACTTCCACATATGCATGCACACACATAGTAAGCATAGAATATAACAATTAATTATTTTTATGACTCGGTTTAGTGGTCCCGAAACCACTTTCCGACTAGGGTCAATTTAGGCTGTCACAACTCTCCCCACTTAAGAAATTTTCGTCCGAAAATCTTACCGTAAATAGGCTCGGGTATCGCTCTCTCATAGAGTCCTAAAGTTCCCAAGTGGCTTCTTCAATTCCGTGTTTATGCCACAACACCTTCACTAATGGGATTTTCTTATTGCGCAACTCTTTTACTTCGCGTATCAGAATGCGAACAGGCTCTTCTTCATAACTCAAATTAGGCTGAACCTCGACCTCAGATGGAGTAATTACGTGTGTCGGGTCAGACCTATATCGTCGAAGCATCGAGACATGGAAAACGTTGTGAATCCTTTCAAGCTCAGGGGGTAACATTAATCGGTACGCTACTGGTCCAACTCGTTCGGATACTTCATACGGACCGATGAACCTCGGACTCAATTTTCCCTTACGGCCAAATCTAAGCACCTTCTTCCAGGGTGAGACTTTGAGAAATACCTTGTCTCCAACCTGATATTCAATGTCTTTCCTTTTCAAATCCGCATACGACTTTTGGCGATCCGAAGCAACCTTCAAACTTTCATGAATTACTCGAACTTTCTGCTCGGCATCCTTAATCAAATCAACCCCGAAGATTTTACCTTCAGTAAGTTTAGTCCAGAATAATGGGGTACGGCATTTACGACCGTATAAAGCCTCGTAAGGCGCCATCTTAATACTTGATTGAAAGCTATTGTTGTAAGCGAATTCAATCAAAGGCAAATATCTTTCCCATGAACCACTAAACTCAAGGATGCAACATCTCAACATATCCTCAAGGATTTGAATTATCCGTTCGGATTGACCATCGGTTTGGGGATGAAAAGTGCTAAAATGCACTTGGTACCCAAAGCCTCTTGCAATTTCTTCCAAAATCGCGATGTAAATCTTGGGTCTCTATCGTCGATAGAAACAGTATCCCATGCAATCGAACAATTTGGGAGACGTATAATTCGCCAATTTATCGAGCGAAAAATCCGTGCGGACAGGATAAAATGAGCGACTTGGTTAGTCTATCAATAATGACCCAAATCGCATCTTTCTTACTTGCCGATAACCGGTAATCCGGATATAAAATCCATTGTCACTCGATCCCATTTCCATTCGGTATCATGATTGGTGAAGTAATCCGATGGCACTTGATGTTCCACTTTCACTTGTTGACATATCGGACACCTTGAAACAAATTTGAAATGTCTCGTTTCATACCGGGCCACCAAAATTGGCGTTTGGTCATTGTACATTTTAGTACTACCGGGTGGATTGACATTCGACTCTTGTGAGCCTCACTCAAAATCATCGAAACAAGTTCAATTCCTTGGAATACATAATCGATCCTTGAACGTCAGCGGTCATTGTCGTCAATCTGAAATTCGATTCTTCATCCGAAACACATTCGCTCGCTTAGCGACCAATTCGTGGTCGACCTTCTAAGATTCAAGTATTTGATGAATCAATAACGGTTTGGCCTCTAATTGACTACTAGCACCTCCTCGGGTGAAACGGATAAATGAGCATCCATCGCTCTCAAAGCGATAAAGTGCCTTGCGACTTAAAGCATCGGCCACCACGTTGGCCTTTCCCGGTGATAATCAATGATGAGTTCATAGTCTTTCAACAACTCAAGCCAACGTCTTTGTCGCAGTTTAAATCTCTCGAGTCATCAAATATTTTAGACTCTTGTGGTCCGAATAAATATGACACCTTTCTCCAAACAAGTAATGCCGCCATATCTTCAAGGCGAACACTATGGTCGCTAGTTCAAGGTCATGGGTTGGATAGTTTCTCTCATGCGGCTTTAGTTGTCTCGACGCGTAAGCCACAACTCGACCTTCTTGCATCAACACACAACCTAACCCAAGCAAGGATGCGTCCATCAGATATGACAAACTCTTTCTGGGACTCTACTGTACTAGCATGGGGCCTCGGTTAAACAAGTTTTAGTCGATCGAAACTTTCTTGACGGTGTTCGACCACTCAAACTTAACATCTTTTGGAGTAGTTTCGTCATCGATACAGCTATCATCGAAAAACCTTTCACAAATCGTCGATAGTATCCGCAAGCCCCAAAAGCTCCTAACTTCGGTAACATTCCTTGAGGTTTCAATCGACTATGGTCGAAATTTTGTTCGGGTCCACCGACACCGATCACGGACACCACGTGCCTCAAAAGCTAACCTCTCTCAACAAAAATTCACATTTCTTGAACTTTATGATAAGCGCTTATCTCGTAAAATTTGCAACACTAGCCTCGGTGTTCAAGCATGTTCAGTTTCATCTCGAATAGACCAAAATGTCATCGATAAATACAACTACGAATCGATCCAAGTATGGCCTGAAAATTCTATTCATTAAATCCATAAATACATGAGGGCATTAGTGAGCCCAAACGGCATCACCAAGAATTCGTAGTGACCGTACCTCGTTCTAAAAGCGGTTTTGGGTATGTCCGATTCTCGGACCCTCAACCGATAGTACCGACCTCAAATCTATCTTTGAAAATCTGAGGCTCCTTTTAATTGATCAAACAAATCGTCAATTCGTGGCAACGGATATTTATTCTTTATTGTCACTTTATTCAAGCGACGATAGTCGATGCACAATCTCATAGTTCCATCCTTCTTCTTCACAAACAATCTTGGTGCGCCCATGGAGAAAAACTTCGGTCGAGCGAAACCTCTATCCGTCAATTCTTGCAATTGAACCTTCAATTCCTTTAATTCCGTTAATGCCATACGATACGGGGCTATTGAAATCGGCGTAGTACGGGTACAACCGATCTGAATTCCACTTCTCGAACCGTGGCAATCCGGTAACTCCTCGGGAAAAACATCTGAATACTCACAAACCACTTTGGTACCGATTCGAGTTTCCTTTCCGTCTCTTTACTTTCAAACACATACGCAAGGTATGTTTCACACCCTTTTCACATACCTCCGGCGGTCATAGAAGATATTATCACCGGCACTCCTTTTAAATCGAGAGACTCGACTCGGACTACCTCGTTATTTACACTCCTCAAATCAATGGTTTTCCTTTTGCAATCCACCTTGCATCATGTATGGTCAGCCAATCCATACCAAGAATAACATCGAATTCATCAAATGGTAGAAGCATCGGATCGGTAGGAAAGCAGATTCTCGAATTATTAGGGGCATCTCTTGCACACTTTATCAAGCAATACGTATTGACCCAAAGGGTTTGACACCGAATTACGAACTCGATGAGACTCAACAGTAGAGTCTTCTTGGATGCTAAGGTTTCACATACATACGAATGAGTAGAGCGGGGTCAATCAATGCAATTACACTAGTATCAAAGAGAGTAAAAGTACCAGTGATAACGTCAGGGGAGGATGCCTCCTCTCGTGCGCGGATGGCATATGCTCTAGCAGGAGCACGGGTCTCGGATCGGACAGCCGTATTAGAGGTTCCTCTCTGATTACCACCCCTACCTCCAGAAATTCTCGGGGGCCTACCTCCAGCCGTCGTTCCACTAGGTCTTGCACCTTGCGTCTTATTCCTCTCATCTAGCTCCGTGCAATCTCTAATGAAGTGGTCCCTCGAACCGCATCCATAACAGGCCCTATTAACAGACTTACCCCAACATTCACCTAGGTGTCGTCTTCCACATTGGGGGCATTCAGGTTTCTCTTGACGATTATTGCCCACACTAGCTACCGAAGTAGCTCGGGAGTCCGTCGATGGTCGGGCTCTGATGGAAATTCCCGCAGTCGCCCTCGACTTACTAGTGTCCTCCCTGAATTTCTTTACGGTCGAGAACGGAGCTTTACTCGCCGATCTTTTACGATAATCTCTTGCTTCAAATTCAGCCTTCTTCTTCTTCTTTCCAAGTTCTTCCGCCTTGCAGGCTCGTTCGACTAGTGTTACGAACTCCTTTATCTCCAAAATACCCACTAGCAGCTTTAAATCTTCATTCAATCCTTCTTCAAATCTTTTGCACATAGCAATCTCATCAGCCACACACTCCCGAGCATACCGACTAAGTCTTACGAACTCATGTTCGTATTCAGATACTGTCATACGGCCTTGCTTGAGCTCCAAAAATTCCTTACGCTTTTGATCGATGAACCGTTGACTAATATATTTCTTCCGAAATTCCGTTTGAAAGAAATCCCAAGTAACTTGTTCCTTTGGGACTATGGAAATCAAGGTCCTCCACCAATAGTAGGCTGAGTCTCGCAACAAAGATATAGCACACTTAAGACATTCATCGGGTGTGCATGACAGTTCATCAAACACTCTAATGGTGTTATCAAGCCAGAACTCGACCCTTTCGGCATCATCGGTAACTATGGCCTTAAACTCCTCGGCCCCACGCTTCCTAATCAAGTCCACAGGTGGTTTACTCAGCCTCACAGGATCAGTAACTGATGGCATTACGGGCTCTTGGGGTGGATTATTTAAATTCGGGAATGGTTGGACAGCCGGATTGGTTCGGGCATATTGCGCGACCCACTCATTCATCATGGTCAAGAAGGCTTGTTTCGCCCCTTCATTTTGATTATTCGAGGATGACTGAGGCTCAACAGGCGGTGTCCCTTGCGCAGGAGCAGCCGCTACACTTTCAACGTCATCCGCCAAGGGTCTCTCTACCCCGGGTTCCATTGCTAATCAAAACAAAATTTCAACCGTCAGAAGTCATCACATTATTAAGCACTAACGATTTGGCATGTATAGCTAGACTCACACGCGCTATGGTAGTCCTAGAACCGACTAAACCATAGCTCTGATACTAATTAAATGTAACACCCCAAACCCGTGACCATCACCGGATTTGACCACGAGGTGTTACCGGGCTTACTTTACTTATTCCTCTCTTGGAAATTTTTTTTTTTGTTTTCCTTTTTCTGTTCCAGGCAGGCTAGTTAACTGCGTCACTGTCACCTTAAAAATCATATCTCGAGTTCCAGAACTAGAAAATGAGTTCCGTAAATTTTCCCTGAAACTAGACTCATATATTCATCCATGGATTTATTTCTAGAATTTTTGGTCGGGCCAATTGGTACAGTTTATTAGTTAAAGTCACCCCTGTTTCAGGGTTCGACTACACTGACCTTTACGCATTACGACCTGGATATCATCTCGTACAGAGCTCTAATGCTCATGCCGTTTGTTTCTAATGAAACTAGACTCAAAGGGGAATCTATGAATATAAGGCATGACTTCTAATTGTTTCTGGATAATTTATGGTAAATTTTCCAAGTCGGAGCAGGGGATCCAGAAACCGTTCTGGTCCTGTTTCGTAAAAACCTGAATATCTCTTAAAATACAACTCATACGGTCTTTTCGTTTCGTCCATAAGAAAATAGATTCATCAAGGTTCAATTTCATAATTTATTCACTATTTAATTCTACTTCTACTATTTTTAGTGATTTTTCCATCTCACCTCACTGCTGCTGGCAGCATCTGGTACTAAAGCAAACAATGACTATTTCATAATTCTTCCATGGCCAACTATTTCATCATACATAATACAAACTATGGCCACCTTATCAAAATTAAGGTTTCTAAGGCTCGTGCCTATAGGTTTTAGATTCACACTCAACCGACCACATATGTGACAGCCCAAAATTGACCCTAGTCGGAATGTGGTCTCGGGACCATAAAACCGAGGCATAAAAATAATTAAAAATTTATTTTGATGCCTATAATATGTGTGTGCTCATGTATGACATTTTATGATGATTGATTTAGTGTTATAAAGGTGAATTCCACTAGAAAGGACTTAGTAGTGAACTTTGAAAGTACGATAGGGAAATGTGTGATGACTAATTAAAGCATGCATGCAAAATAATGGACTTGCATGTCAAATTCCCCTTTTTACAAGTGATGGCCGGCCATGACAAAGAGATATGGGCTAAACATGTCATGAAACATGTTTTGTTGGGCATTAGGGAGAAATAATAAACAAATAAGCATGGGTAAGAAAAGAATGAAAAAAATGTGTGAGAGAGTAGCATTCCCCCCTTGCCGTGAGTTGAGAAAGAAGGAAGAAAAAAATTGTTGTGTTCATCCATTTTCACTTCTTGGCGAAAATACTAAGGAAAAAGGGGGAGGATTTTTGCTTCATGCTTGGTTTGGAAGAGATCTAGAAGGAGATTTGGCTAAGTTTGCATCAAGATTAAGGTATGTATGAGGTTGTGTTAGGAGTTTCATGCATGTTTTGGTTGCTAACTTGATGTGCATGTTAGCCATGGCTCAAATCTTTGTTATGCCATGGAAATGGTATTTGGCCAAAGTTGTTATGGTGATAAAGCCATTGCATGCTAAGTGTGAAGCTTGATGATGATGCATGCAATGATGGATTGTCTACTCTTGAGTAAGATTTTGAGTTTTCTTTTTGTTTAATCATGATTGAAGTTGAAAGGGGGCATGATTGTCATATTCGGCCATGATGCATTCATGAGCATGGTTCATGCTTCTTGCATGTTAGTTAAAATTTGTGTTTTGGATGGCTATGGACACCTTGAAATTCGGCCATGCTCATATATGTATATATATGTTTGCACATGATGTTTTGGTTATGAACTAAGTGATGAATATGTTTGTTTAAAGAAGAAGATGTTGAAGAATGATTGTGAAATTGCAAGCACATTCGGCCTAGCACACATATGAGTGCTTGATGCTATATTATAAGTTTTGAGCTACAATATGCAAAGCATTAACTAGTAAAATGCATGCTGTTTTTGTGAGGTATTATGTGCATAATTGGCCTCAACATGTACATGAATATTCGGCCTTGGGTAGCCTATTGAAGGCCTTAGCTTTTTCTTGATGCTCGAATAAATTGTATTGAATTGCTTGATGTAGTATAAAATGTGCATGACCATTGTGTATTCAAGCTAAAGAGTGGCCATATGACCATTTAAACTCCTTGTCATATTCGCCATAAGCTAGCACAATGAGGTTTTAATAAATTGAATTTGTTTGAATTAGCTCAAGAGCTAAGAGGGCCACAATTGGACAAGGGAAGGAAAAGTGATCGAATAGCCGTAAAAGCCGTTCGACAACATCCGAGGTAAGTCCTCAAGAAGTGACCTTACTTGAATTATGTGGAATGAAATATGGATGTATTGATTATTGATTTATGTATGTATGAGTATTGAATAATACCGGGCTAAGTCCCGAAGGCGATTATGCTAGTGATTATAATTGTGTTTGAGCCTTAGTAACGAAAATGAAATATGTATGTCCAATGATTATTGATGTATGTGTGCATGAGAAATTGAATGATATCCGGGCTAAGCCCCGAAGACAATTATGCTGGAAATTATATCCGGGTTAAGACCCGAAGGCAATTGTGCTAGTGGCTACATCCGGGCTAAGACCCGAAGGCATTCGTGCGAGACATTCTATCCGGGCTAAGACCCGAAGGCATTTGTGCACGTGGTTATATCCGGTTATATTCCGAAGAATCTTGGGCTGGAGGTGAGTGTTGGTTGCTGTAATAAATTCAATTAGTACGCTCAAAAAGCCCAAAGAATAAGGTACGTTTATATGTGCATTGGAAAGTCGACATGTTTGAGCAACATTCGCTCAATCGACTAATGAATTTCAGCTATTGAATTGATCGATACTTTGTGAAAGTATATAATGATGAAGTGTGAAGTAAGAATGACTATGTGAATGAGTATTAATGGAATGATGTATTTGGTTATGTGAATGTATTGCTTTAATTAAAGCTAATTATATTCCTTGAGACGTACTAAGCATAAAAATGCTTACCCCGTTGCTTTGGCTCTCTGTTTTATAGATTTCGTTCGATAGCAATCGGATTCGGGATCAATAAAGTCGAAGTCATCCACACTATCAACGCCTCTATTTTGGTATAAATTTTGGTTGAGCTTTGAAATGGCATGTATAGGACTACCCCTTGTTGGTTTAAAAATGTGGTAATGTATATGTATACGGCCATGCGAAAATGGCTCGTAAAAGGAAGCATGAACTTAGACTATTTGTGGTTTGTATGTATATATATGGTGTCATGATGTGATTATGGATTGGAAATGGGAGTGTTGGTCACATGATCAGCCATTGGTATGGTTAAAATGATCATATATGAACCTATGTATGGCAAGACTAGTTGGTTCATGGAGACTACAAAATAGGTAAGACCTACCTTAAAAACAGGTGCTGCCAGCTGCAGTGACGTGAATGTGAAAAATCACCAAAATTTGTAGGAATGGTATTAATTAGTGAATAAGCTATGTAAATGAACCTTGATGAGTCTATTTTCATATGGAAGAAACGAAATGGTCATAGGAGTTACATGTTAAGAGATATTAAAGCTATTGTGAGACAGGGCCAGAACGGTTTCTGGGTCCCCTGTCGCAACTTTAAAAATTTTCTATAAATTATCCAGAAAGAATTAGGAGTCATTCCTTATATGTACAGATTCCATTTTGAGTCTAGTTTCATTAGAAACAAACGGCACCAGTCTTAAAGTCCTGTACAGTGAGATATTCAAGTTGCAACGCGCGAAGGTCAGAGCAGTCGATCCCTGTAACATGGGTGACTTTAACTAATAAACTGTACCAATTGGCCCGACCAAAAATTCTAGAAATAAATCCATGGATGGATACATGAGTCTAAATTCAGGGAAAATTTACGAAACCAGTTTCCGAGTTATGAAACTTGAGATATGATTTTTAAGGCGACGGTGACGCAGTTTTCCAGCCTTACTGGAAATGTCAAATTGGTGGGCAAAATATGTGAACTTGGCTTGTTAACCCCTCGTGTCCGACACCGGCGATGGTCTCGGGTTCGGGGTGTTACAATTTTATTGGTATCAGAGCCTCGGTTTAGTCGATTCTAGGACTATCATGATGTGTTTGGGGTCTAGCTATACATGCCATTAAATGATGAATCGATAGTGTGGTGATTTCTGACAATTTGACTTTGTGTTTGTTTATAGCAATGGATCCCGATCCCAACCGAAGCGATAGCTGATGATGTGCAGAGTGTGGCGCTGCTCCGCGCAAGGGACAGCACCGCGGACTCTCAACCTATGGCCAGCAATCCGAATGACGAGGCTAGGCAAGCCTTTTATAGTGTGATGAACGAATGGTTTAATCAATACATTCGAACTAACACGGCTGTTCCAAAGCCTCCATTCCCGACAAATGCAACCCCGCACCTACAATACCTCCGGTGATGACCAAATAAGGTCAAGTAAGCCCCGATCGATAGGATTGAAAACATGGGTCCACTGAATTTAAGGCTACGGATGATGATGATGCCGAAGCGAGCTGAATTTTGGTTGGATAACACTATCCGGTGCTCGATGAGCTATCCTGTACACCCGATGAGTGCTTAAAGTGTACCATCTCCTTGCTACGTGAGTCCGCCTACTATTGGTGGAGTACTCTGACTTCTGTGGTACCTAGAGAGCAAGTGACTTGGGAATTCTTTCAAACCGAGTTCCGAAAAAAGTATATCAGTCAGAGATTCATCGACCAAAAGCGAAGGGAATTCCTTGACCTTAAGCAAGGTTCTATGTCAGTTACCGACTACGAACGAAAATTTGTGAGGCTTAGCCGGTACGCGCGAGAATGCATTTCGTTCGAAGCCATTATGTAAACGCAACGAGGATGGGCTGAATGATGATATAAGGATGTTCGTTGGCATTCTCGAGATCGAGAGTTCGTAGTACTTGTTGAGCGAGCTTGTAAAGCCGAAGAGCTTAGAAAGGAGAAACAAAAAGCTGATGTGGGAACTGGAGAATTCCGAAAGAGGTCCTCGAGAAAGTCTCTTCAACAAGCATCGAAGAGATTTCGAGATGATGCGAGCCGGTCTAGAGGCGTTTGGGCTTTTCTAGACGAGGACGCGATCGACCCCTGTGACCACACGAGTCACTTGATCGCCGATGGTGGAAATGATCGCCGAGAGAGGGCGGAGTGTCCACATTGTGGCAAATGGCATTCGGGAGCTGTTGGTTTCGTGATCGCTCTGCTATAAGTGTGGGTCGGCCGACCACTTTATGAAGGATTGCCCGAGGATGCATGACAGAATGTAAGTCGAGTGGAAACCCGGTGCTACCCTTTGCCGAGGTAGGCCACCTAGAAATATGGGCAATGACGATGGCGGTCGAGAGGATCTAGAGATGCTACCATCGATCCGAGGCTCGTGTTCTGCAAGGACTTATGCCATACGCGCGTGAGGATCTTGCCTCTCCGGATATCATTACCGGTACTTTCACTCTTTTCAATACAAATGTGATTGCTTTGATTGACCTGGTTCTACTCATTCATATATATGTGAAACCTTAGCATCCGAAGAAGACTTTGCCTATTGAGTCTCTCGAGTTTGTAATTCGGTGTCAAACCCTTGGGTCATTACGTGCTTGTCAACAAAGTGTGCAAGAAAAGTCCCCTAGTGTTCCGAGGTTCTTGTTTTCCGCAGACTTGATGCTTTTGCCGTTCGATGAGTTCGACGTTATTCTTGGTTTGGATTGGTTGACCATGCACGATGCGGTTGTAAATTGCAAAAGCAAGACTCTAGATTTGAGGTGCGAATAATGAGATAATTCGGGTTGAGTCTACGGACTTAAAGGGTTGCCCGGTGTAATATCAGCAATGTTGGCCCGAAAATATGTAAGAAAAGGGTGCGAAGCATACCTTGCGTCGTGCTTTCGATGACAAGGAATCGAAAAGAAAACCGAATCGTGTCGATTGGTTTGTGAATACCGGATGTTTTCCACGAAGAATTGCGGGTTTACCACTGCTCGAGAAATAGAATTTGGCATCGAATTGGTACCGGTACCACTCCAATTTCGATAGCTCCGTATCGTATGGCACCAACGGAATTAAAGGAGTTGAAAGCTCGGTTGCAAGAATTGGTGGATAGAGGTTTTGCTCGCCTGAGTTTTTCGCCTTTGGGTGCGCCGGTGTTGTTCGTGAAGAAGAAGGATGGAACCATGCGGTGTGCATCGACTATCGTCGACTTAATAAGCGGCGATAAAGAACAAATATCCGTTGCCACGTATTGATGACTTGTTCGATCAACTGAAGGAGCCTCGATGTTCTCGAAAAGAGATTTGAGATCGGGCTATTATCAATTGCGAATCCGAGATTGGACGTACCCAAGACCGCCTTGAGCGAGATATGGTCACTATGAGTTCCTAGTGATGCCGTTTGGGCTCACTAATGCCCTGCGGTATTTATGGATTTAATGAATCGGATCTTGAGACCATATTTGGATCGATTCGTAGTCGTGTTCATTGATGACATCTTGGTCTATTCAAGAAATGAGACCGAACATCTTTGAACACTGCGGTTAGTCTTTGCAAATTTTACGAGATAAGCAATTATATGCTAAGTTAAAGCAAGTGTGAGTTACGGTTAGAGAGGTTAGCTTCTTGGGTCATGTGGTATCTGCATCGGGTATTCGAGTCGACCGAATAAAATTTCAGCCATACTTAATTGGAAGCCTCAGAAATATTATCGAGGTTCGAAGCTTTTTGGGGCTTCTTAGGTTATTACCGACGATTTGTAAAGGCTTCTCAACGATAGCCACGCCGATGACGGCTTACTCCAAAAGGATGTTAAGTTCGAATGGACGGAGAAATGCCAAAAAAGTTTCGATCAACTGAAAACTTATTTGACTGAAGCCCCAATTTTAGTGCAACCCGAATCTGGCAAAGAGTTTGTCATCTATAGTGACGCCACCCTCCTTGGGTTAGGTTGCGTATTGATGCAAGAAGGTCGAGTTGTGGCCTATCGTCGAGGCAATTAAAGCCACACGAGAAAAATTATCCGACCCATGATCTCGAATTGGCGCCATCGTATTCGCCTTAAAGATTTGGCGACATTACTTATTTGGTGAAAGGTGCCATGTGTACTCGGATCACAAAAGTCTCAAATATTTGATGACCCAAAGAGACTTAAATCTGCGACAAAGACGTTGGCTCGAGCTGTTAAAGGATTATGAGCTGGTCATTGACTATCACCCGGGAAAGGCGAATGTGGTTGCGGATGCCTTGAGTCGTAAATCATTATTCACTTTCTGACGATGAAAGTGCACTTTGCATTCGATCCGACAGTGTGTTAGTGGCTGAATTGAAAGCCAAACCCTTATTGACACATCAAATTCGAGAAGCTCAGAAAGTCGACGACGAGTTGGCTGCAAAACGGGCTGAGTGTGTTCCGAACAAGGACTCGGAGTTTCAAATCGATGATGACGATTGTTTGAGGTTCAAAGGTCGTCTGTGTGTTCCAAAGAATTCGGAACTCATTTCGATAATTCTGAATGAAGCCCATTGTAGCCGAATGGCAATCCACCCGGGGAGTACGAAGATGTACAACGATTTGAAACGTCGGTTTTGGTGGCATGGTATGAAACGAGACATCTCCGACTTTGTTTCGAGATGTTTAATATGTCAACAAGTGAAAGCGGAACATCAGGTGCCTTCAGGATTACTTCAGCCAATCACGATACCCGAGTGGAAATGGGATCGAGTCACAATGGACTTTGTATCCGGACTGCCATTGTCAGCAAGTAAGAAGGATGCGGTTTGGGTCGTGGTAGATAGACTGACTAAGTCGGCTCACTTTGTCCCCGTACGTACGGATTTTTCAATGGACAAACTAGCCGAATTGTACGTTTCTCAGATTGTGAGATTACACGGGGTGCCTATTTCCATCGTGTCGGATAGAGATCCGAGATTTACCTCGCGATTTTGGAAAAAGTTGCAAGAAGCTTTGGGTACCAAGTTGCATTTCAGCACCGCCTTTCACCCCCAAACCGATGGTCAATCCGGCGGATAATTCAGATACTTGAGGATATGTTGAGATGTTGCGTCCTCGAGTTTAGTGGTTCATGGGAAGCGGTATTTGCCGTTGATTGAATTCGCTTACAACAACGACTTTCAATCAAGTATTAAGATGGCACCCTACGAGGCTCAGACGGTCGTAAATGCCGTACACCATTGTTTTGGTGAGCTTGGTGAAAGCAAGATCTTGAGGTGGATTTGATTAGAGATGCTGAGCGAAAGTGAAAGTAATCCGTGAAAGTCTGAAGATAGCCTCCGATCGTCAGAAGTCGTACGCGAATCTGAAGCGTAAGGATATCGAGTATCAGGTGGGTGATAAAGTGTTTCTCAAGGTATCGCCTTGGAAAAAGATACTCAGATTCGGCCGTAAGGGCAAGCTGAGCCCGAGGTTCATTGGGCCATATGAGATATCCGAGCGAGTCGGTCCAGTGGCATATCGTTTGATTTTGCCCCCTGAACTCAAAAAGGTTCACGATGTCTTTCATGTTTCGATGCTTCGACGCTATAGATCCGATCCATCGCACGTGATTAGTCCATCGAAATTGAAATTCAAGCTAATATGAGTTATGAGGAAGAACCGATTCCGTATCCTATCACGAGAAGTGAAAGAGTTGCGAAACAAGCGGGTTCCGCTAGTGAAAGTGTTATGGTTCAAGCACGGGATAGAAGAAGCTACTTGGGAGACCGAGAACTCTATGAAAGAGCGATATCCAAACCTATTTACCGGTAAGATTTTCGGGACGAAAATTTCTTAAGTGGGGAGAGTTGTGACACCAAAATTGACCCTAGTCGGAATGTGGTCTCGGGACCATAAAACCGAGGCATAAAAATAATTAAAATTTATTTTGATGCCTATAATATGTGTGTGCTCATGTATGACATTTTATGATGATTGATTTAGTGTTATAAAGGTGAATTCCACTAGAAAGGACTTAGTAGTGAACTTTGAAAGTACGATAGGGAAATGTGTGATGACTAATTAAAGCATGCATGCAAAATAATGGACTTGCATGTCAAATTCCCTTTTACAAGTGATGGCCGGCCATGACAAAGAGATATGGGCTAAACATGTCATGAAACATGTTTTGTTGGGCATTAGGGAGAAATAATAAACAAATAAGCATGGGTAAGAAAAGAATGAAAAAAATGTGTGTGAGAGTAGCATTCCCCCTTGTCGTGAGTTGAGAAAGAAGGAAGAAAAAAATTGTTGTGTTCATCCATTTTCACTTCTTGGCCGAAAATACTAAGGAAAAGGGGAGGATTTTTCTTCATGCTTGGTTTGGAAGAGATCTAGAAGGAGATTTGGCTAAGTTTGCATCAAGATTAAGGTATGTATGAGGTTGTGTTAGGAGTTTCATGCATGTTTTGGTTGCTAACTTGATGTGCATGTTAGCCATGGCTCAAATCTTTGTTATGCCATGGAAATGGTATTTGGCCAAAGTTGTTATGGTGATAAAGCCATTGCATGCTAAGTGTGAAGCTTGATGATGATGCATGCAATGATGGATTGTCTACTCTTGAGTAAGATTTTGAGTTTTCTTTTGTTTAATCATGATTGAAGTTGAAAGGGGCATGATTGTCATATTCGCCATGATGCATTCATGAGCATGGTTCATGCTTCTTGCATGTTAGTTAAAATTTGTGTTTTGGATGGCTATGGACACCTTGAAATTGCCATGCTCATATATGTATATATATGTTTGCACATGATGTTTTGGTTATGAACTAAGTGATGAATATGTTTGTTTAAAGAAGAAGATGTTGAAGAATGATTGTGAAATTGCAAGCACATTCGCCTAGCACACATATGAGTGCTTGATGCTATATTATAAGTTTTGAGCTACAATATGCAAAGCATTAACTAGTAAAATGCATGCTGTTTTTGTGAGGTATTAAGTGCATAATTGGCCTCAACATGTACATGAATATTCGCCTTGGGTAGCCTATTGAAGGCCTTAGCTTTTTCTTGATGCTCGAATAAATTGTATTGAATTGCTTGATGTAGTATAAAATGTGCATGACCATTGTGTATTCAAGCTAAAGAGTGGCCATATGACCATTTAAACTCCTTGTCATATTCGCCATAAGCTAGCACAATGAGGTTTTAATAAATTGAATTTGTTTGAATTAGCTCAAGAGCTAAGAGGGCCACAATTGGACAAGGGAAGGAAAAAGTGATCGAATAGCCGTAAAAGCCGTTCGACAACATCCGAGGTAAGTCCTCAAGAAGTGACCTTACTTGAATTATGTGGAATGAAATATGGATGTATTGATTATTGATTTATGTGTGTATGAGTATTGAATAATACCGGGCTAAGTCCCAAGGCGATTATGCTAGTGATTAT
The DNA here is from genome assembly GCF_025698485.1 of Gossypium arboreum. NCBI lineage: Eukaryota > Viridiplantae > Streptophyta > Magnoliopsida > Malvales > Malvaceae > Gossypium > Gossypium arboreum. Next base: position 60,114,628 of record NC_069073.1, on the reverse strand, counting down.
AATTGTGTTTGAGCCTTAGTAACGAAAATGAAATATGTATGTCCAATGATTATTGATGTATGTGTGCATGAGAAATTGAATGATATCCGGGCTAAGCCCCGAAGACAATTATGCTGGAAATTATATCCGGGTTAAGACCCGAAGGCAATTGTGCTAGTGGCTACATCCGGCTAAGACCAAGGCATTCGTGCGAGACATTCTATCCGGGCTAAGACCCGAAGGCATCTGTGCACGTGGTTATATCCGGTTATATTCCGAAGAATCTTGGGCTGGAGGTGAGTGTTGGTTGCTGTAATAAATTCAATTAGTACGCTCAAAAAGCCCAAAGAATAAGGTACGTTTATATGTGCATTGGAAAGTCGACATGTTTGAGCAACATTCGCTCAATCGACTAATGAATTTCAGCTATTGAATTGATCGATACTTTGTGAAAGTATATAATGATGAAGTGTGAAGTAAGAATGACTATGTGAATGAGTATTAATGGAATGATGTATTTGGTTATGTGAATGTATTGCTTTAATTAAAGCTAATTATATTCCTTGAGACTTACTAAGCATAAAAATGCTTACCCCGTTGCTTTGGCTCTCTGTTTTATAGATTTCGCTCGATAGCAATCGGATTCGGGATCAATAAAGTCGAAGTCATCCACACTATCAACGCCTCTATTTTGGTATAAATTTTGGTTGAACTTTGAAATGGCATGTATAGGACTACCCCTTGTTGGTTTAAAAATGTGGTGATGTATATGTATACGGCCATGCGAAAATGGCTCGTAAAAGGAAGCATGAACTTAGACTATTTGTGGTTTGTATGTATATATATGGTGTCATGATGTGATTATGGATTGGAAATGGGAGTGTTGGTCACATGATCAGCCATTGGTATGGTTAAAATGATCATATATAAACCTATGTATGGCAAGACTAGTTGGTTCATGGAGACTACAAAATAGGTAAGACCTACCTTAAAAACAGGTGCTACCAGCTGCAGTGACGTGAATATGAAAAATCACCAAAATTTGTAGGAATGGTATTAATTAGTGAATAAGCTATGTAAATGAACCTTGATGAGTCTATTTTCATATGGAAGAAACGAAATGGTCATAGGAGTTACATGTTAAGAGATATTAAAGCTATTGTGAGACAGGGCCAGAACGGTTTCTGGGTCCCCTGTCGCAACTTTAAAATTTTCTATAAATTATCCAGAAAGAATTAGGAGTCATTCCTTATATGTAAAGATTCCATTTTGAGTCTAGTTTCATTAAAACAAACGGAACCAGTATTAAAGTCTTGTACAGTGAGATATTCAAGTTGCAACGCGCGAAGGTCAGAGCAGTCGATCCCTGTAACATGGGTGACTTTAACTAATAAACTGTACTAATTGGCCCGACCAAAAATTCTAGAAATAAATCCATGGATGGATACATGAGTCTAAATTCAGGGAAAATTTACGAAACCAGTTTCTGAGTTTTGAAACTCGAGATATGATTTTTAAGACGACGGTGACGCAGTTTTCCAGCCTGACTGGAAATGTCAAATTGGTGGGCAAAATATGTGAACTTGGCTTGTTAACCCCTCGTGTCCGACACCGGCGATGGTCTCGGGTTCGGGGTGTTACAACATAGGCCATCTTCGCATGGCTTAAAGTTTACAACCCGAGATTCAACAAAACAAAATAGCCTATACATGCCAAATGTTCTCCTAGTTCAACTACGAAGACAATACCAAAAGATTTCCAGCCGGTGTGATGACTTCAACGACGGTTCCGAGCATGCAAACGATACGAGTCCAAGAGACCTAAAATGGGTGACAAGAAACACCGAGTGAGTTTATAACTCAGTAAGTCATAAGCATTTCACAACCATCCGTTACTAAAATTATCATAAAATGAAATAATGAAACAAGGCCCAGCGTTCGACCATACCGAACTATACCATAGTTCCTTAGACCTTTGGATCAATCTCATACCAAGTCATACATTTACATTTCATATACTATTCAATAGGATATTTGAAGCAATTTCCATACATCATTTCATTTCCGCAACAATCATGCAATTGAAATCATCACATAGATTTAAAACTTACCGACTCAACTCCGAGCATGAACATAGTATCTATTAGCCACGAACTCAAGGTACTTACTCTTTCCGCTGTCCATACTCAACTCGATGAAGACACACCCTCCATATAATTGTTCGATCGGAGATATATATATATAGATGCGCACACACAGTGCTTAATACTCGATTTCGCACACTTAGTGCCATGTGATTTAAGCCCGCACACATAGTGCCATACCCTTCGAGCTCGCACACCCAAAGGTCAGTATATTTCCAGCATGCAACACTTAGTGCCATATATTTCCAGCATGCACACTTAGTGCCATATATTTCCAGCATGCACACTTAGTGCCATATATTTCCAGCATGCACACTTAGTGCCAATCTCGTCGCCAGACACACGTATTGCCCAAGACACTTAGTGCCGAAAGCAAACTTTCTACACATTTCACTATTTCTTTTACATTCAACAATGTCATCATTCCATACACATACATTTTCATTTACATATCATCTCATTAAACACAATTGCATAGATATTATGATCATTTAAAACAATGCCAAATATATGCTTAATGACTTACCTTGTGTTGGGTAAAATGGTTCCAACTCGGCTATTCGATGTTCTTTCCTTTGCTTTTGCTTGATTCTCCCCCTCTAGCTTCTTGAGCTAATCAATAAATTAACTAGTTTAACCGTCTTGCCAAATATTTATACATATATACATGACATCAAAACACTAATTAGGAAATACAACATTCTTGGCCGAAATTTAACTCACCTAACAACTTAGTTTCGATCCAAGATTCAAGGAAAAATTTGAACCAATCCTCCAAACTATGCATGCATTTTCAAGAGTGGCATAAAACATACCTTCTTGTATCAAAACACCTTAGTCTAGTAAGCTCCCATGGCTGATTTTCTCAAGCTTCCCCCCCTTTCTTCTTAGTACATTCGGCCATGCAAAGAAAAATGAGAGAATGGACACTTTTTTTCTTCTTCTCAAGTCATGGCAATTGTAACAAAATGAGAAAGGATGAACAACAAAATTTTTCTCCTTTCTTTTTCCTCAACTCACGGCAACAAGGGGGGGGGCATCCACACTCTTTTTTTCTCATCATTTTCCTTTTTTTTTCATTTCTTTATTCCTTCCATAATGCACTAGGCCAACATGTCTAGGACATGTTTTCTTTGCCCATCATCATGTCATGGCCAGCCACTAACCTTAGGAAATGGGTTATTTGACATGCAACTCCACCCTTGTGTTAACATGCACTAATAAGCCATTTAAAATTAGCCTATCATATTTCACCATGTTTCACATTGATCCCTATTTAATAATTTCTCATAAAATTGGTAAAATTAGAGAATGAAACTTCCACATATGCATGCACACACATAGTAAGCATAGAATATAACAATTAATTATTTTTATGACTCGGTTTAGTGGTCCCGAAACCACTTTCCGACTAGGGTCAATTTAGGGCTGTCACAAATAATTATTTAAACGGACAAAAACATAAATATCGAATACATTGAAACATATTAGCATTAACAGAAGAACACAAAACCATCATTGGAATTTCATATCATTACATAGCCATTATAAAATTGTTGTCAAAATGGTGTATGAACATGGGACATCATTCATTCGAGTGACAATCACCATTCAGTACAACAAAATGCAATACATAACATAAATCAATAACATTCGAATATGTTATAAAACATAGAAAAATAGCACAAAATAAGCTATAAAGCTTAGTAAGCTCGTATGGTGATAAACTCATATTATTAAATAACTGCATTTAAAACCATTATTCAAAACATGATATAATTTAAATGATTGCACCATTCTATCTCGAATTCTTGCACATAGTTAATCAAGATTTTCATTGTAACACCCCTTACCCGTATTCGACGCTGGGACAGGATTCGAGGCATTACCGAACTCAATCGCAAACAATGCCAAGCCATAAAATTTCATCCAACTTTAGAACTTTTTAATTACATGCAAATTGTCCCTCAAAAAGGCCTACGAGGCCCAAAACATACGTTGGAGTGGTTCAGGACTAAACCAAAAACTTCTGGAACTTCTACTACACTTAGAAAAATTTTCACACTTTGGAGAGTCACACGCCCATGTAGGTAGGCCGTTTAGTCACACACGCCAGTGTAGCTTGGGACACGCTCGTGTCCTCATCCCATGTAACTCTCTGACTATGACATCAATAAAATAAGGTCAGACGGCCAAGTAATGCGCCTGTGTGCTTAGGCCGTGTGGCAAATTAAATTCTCGAAATTAAGTGTGAACTTCACACGGCCTGGGCAGACACCCATGTCTTGAGGCCGTGTCTTCCACACAGCTAAGACACATGGCCGGGTCTCTGCCCATGTGTTTACTACTGGGCATTCTATTTGCATTAATTAGAGTGCAAGGGACACACAGTCGAGTCACACACCCATAGGGCAGACGTGTCACACATGGCCTAGACACACGCCCATGTGACTACTCGTGTTGACAACTTTGAGGCTATTTTCCAAGCCATTTGTCACCCTTAATACTCACATACTTACACTCACTTCATGGCGTGCAACATGGAAAATTTGATTACTCAAGCATTCACATTCATGGTTAAATTATGACTTGGTAATGTCAACATATAACCTATTCAAACTATCATGCTTTCATATGGCATTCCACACCAATTTCATATTTATCTATCATCTTTACTAACCTACTTTCAAGTTACACACTTGCATCACCTTTCTTGTCATACATATTATGTAACACCCCGTACCCGAGTCCATTACCGGAGTCGTATACAAGGTGCACACAGACTTAATTGTTTTCATAGTCCATAAAAAAAATTTCCAGACAAGCTGGTTACTGCATCACTGTCGCCTTAAAAATCATATCTGGAGTTTCAAAACTCGAAAATCAGTTTCGTAATTTTTCCATGAAACTAGACTCATATGTCCATCTACAGATTTCTTCCTAGAATTTTTGGTCCAGCCAATTAGTACAGTTTATTAGTTAAAGTCTCCCATGTTACAGGGGTCGACTACACTGACCTTTGTGCTTTACAACTTGAATATCTCCCTGTGCAGGGCTTCAATACTGATGTCGTTTATTTCTATAGAAACTAGACTCAAAGAGGAATCTATAAATATATCGTATGACTCCTAATTATCTCTGGTTAATTTATAATGGATTTCCAAATTCGGATCAGGGAATCCAGAAACCGTTCTGGCCCTGTTTCACGAATACTTAAATATCTCTCAATATACAACTCATATGACCGTTTCGTTTCTTCCATATGAAAGTAGATTCATCAAGGCTCATTTACATAATTTATTCACTATTTAATTCCACTCCTGCTATTTTTAGTGATTTTTTCACATCTACACCACTGCTGCTGTCAGCATCTATTACTAAAACAAACTATGCCTATTTCATGACTTTTCCTTGATTTAACTAATAATTCATCATGCATGTCCCAAATTATAACCATGATTTGTGTCCAAACATCACAAAACCAATTCCAACCGAACATTTCGCCATTTTCGCATGGCTAAAAGTTTACATACCAAATTTCAACAAAGCATAACAGCCTATACATGCGAAATGTACTCCTAGACCAACTACGAAGAAAATACCAAAAGTTGTTAGCGGTGTGATGACTTGATGACGGTCCCGAATACGCAAAAAGTCGAGTCCAAGAAACCTAAAATAGGTGACAAGCAAACACTGAATGAGTATATAACTCAGAAGTCATAAGCAATGCACTACCAACCATTAATAACATTATCGCAAGAGGAAACAAAATGGAACGAGGCTAATTACTCCATTCAAACCGAACTATACCATAGTTCCTTAGACCTTCGATTCAAGCTCATACCAAGTTACACATTCACATTCCATATACTAATCAATAGGATATTTGAAGCATTTTATACACCATTTTGTTTTCGTTACATTCATACATCTACATGACTTTTCACTTATTCCACGATAATTCTTATGTACGTGACTTCAATTTAAATTGTCACATAGGTTGAAACTTACCAAGCTCAACTCCAAATATAAACATAGCGCCTATTAGCCATGAACTCAAGGTACTTACCCGATCCGCTGTCCGTGATCGACTCAATAATGTTGCACACTCAGTGTCAATAGTGATTCAAAAGCATATAGTGAGTCCGCACACTTAGTGCTATATAATCAACTCGCACACTTAGTGCTATATGATCAAACTCGCACACTTAGTGCTGTACAAATTTTAAACCCGCACACTTAGTGCCATTCTCATGATCACAAATGTTTATACCCGCACACTTAGTGCCGAAATCAACAACTCAATACATCTCACCTCTTTTCTTTTCATTCAATACTTTCATCACCACATACATACATGTATATAAATTTATCATTCCTTTCGGCATAATTACATAGACATTATGTCTATTTAAATCAATACAAAATATATGCTTAGTGACCTACTTGTGTGGTGTAAAATAATTCCAAGTCGGCTACTCGATGACCTTGATTTCCCTTGTTGGACGCCTCTCCTTTAGGATCTTGAGCTTAAACAAATAAATTAACTCATTCAACCGCTTTGCTACACATATTGATATTCACAATTTAATGATTTTATGACATACGGAACGGCATGGTAAAATTTTTGTCTTGCTACCTCATGCTCTTAGCTATTCGGCTCATAACCATATGCTATAGCCCTACTATCAATAATCCAATCACACATGCATATATATATATATATATGGCGAATGTACAAAGCATAGACTCATCATCACCTATGCTCTTAATTTGATGGCGAATATGCATACATGTATATACACTATTAATCAATCACTAACATTGCACTTCACCTTAATAGCTAGCTTAGCAAACCTCGATTTAACACATAGTTGTTCATAACACAACTTAAGCATACTCTCCATTCCATCAATTCCAAAACTTAATGTCTTACTCAAAAATGCTAAAAAGAAAATCCAAGAGTCATCAATCCACCATCACATGTATCATTAACAAGCTTCATATTTAGCATGCAATGACATTAACACAAAATCTACCTTGGCGAATATCATCCCCATGATATAGCAAAGTTTTGAACCATGGACTAATTAGAACTCAAGCTAGCAACTAAGAACATGCATGAATCTCATGGCACAACCTCAAACATACCTTAATCTAGACACAAGTATGGCCAAACCTCCTCCTAATCATCTTCCAAACCAAGCATGAAGCAAGAACCCCTTCCTTCTTCCTTAGAATTTCAGCTCAAAGAAATGGAAAAAAGATGAACAACAAATTTTTTTCTTCTCTTTTCTTCAACTCACGGCAAGGGGGGACACTCACCATTCTCTTTTTTTTTTTGTTCCCTTTCATTATTAAATTCCCATGCTCATTATTTTATTTTTTTCTTACATACACCATTGTCCCAACATGTTTTATGACATGTTTTTACCCATAATCCTTGTCATGGCGGCCACTAGCTATTAGGGGGGGAAATTTGACATGCAAGTCCCCCCTTTTGATTACATGCACTATTAGGTCCTTATAGATTAGCCTATCACATTTCAAAAGTGTCACACAAGTCCTAATAACTGAATTCACATGCAATCGACTAAATCGAAGCTTGAAATTTTCACACATTCATAAATACATATTCTAGACAATAAATATTACGCTCAAACATTTCGGTGACTCGGTTTAGCAGTCCCGAAACCACTTCCCGACTAGGGTCAATTTTGGGCTGTCACACATTAATTCATGTTTCATACACCAAATATACATGCCATCCATGACTCTTATTAACCCAAAGCAACCATAACCATATTAAGTCCAAATCATATTTGCAAGAATGCACCAATGATAAGCGTTACAACCTAATAATCAATATGAGCCACCTCTCATGGCCATATACAAAATAATCGTAAAACCTTCATGAGCCAACACATTTGGCTAATCAATATGACACATAACAAATAGACCAAGTCTCTATACATGCCATACTCAAAATGTTGAGACTAGCTATACCCAAATATCTAGTTGATAGTGTGATAAAGCCTCTGACGTCCTTCGATCCCTGAGCTAGCTTGGCGATACTATAAGAAAATGAAAAAGAGAGGGGCGTAAGCATAAAGCTTAGTAAGTTCACATGCAAATAAATAGCAACATAATCGTATATGTAAATACCAATGACATAACATAGTTTACTTATGTGTTATCATAAATTCATATGCTTAACTTACACAATTTCAATCTTACCAAAAGTTCATCATATACCGAGCTCATTCATATAAGTTTTTCGTACGTACCTGTACGAACTCGTAACACATTGTCACATTTCCTTATCATTGACTTACTTGTCAAATAACTCATAGGTTTACCAATTGAAAACTCGGAAAACTATCGGATACACGGAAGACTTGCACATAGTGCTTCAAATGTAGCCACATGCTACCTCATATCACAATCATACATTGCTTGCTCTGGAGCTAATCACGGGCTACTCACACAAGCTGATAGTCAGACGTAACTACATGGGCTACTCACACAAGCTGACAGGTACCCGTAACACATGCCGGGCTACCCAACCACTAGTAGAACGTACAAGACCAACACCCTAATTCAAGATGTTACAATTCTCCCCCTTAGGGATTTTCGTCCCCGAAAATCTTACAGGTGAAAAGGTTTGGGTATTGGTTTCTCATGTTTTCCTTGGTCTCCCATGTAGCCTCTTCGAATCCATGTCTTTGCCATAAAACCTTTACAAGAGCAAACTTTTCTTTCTCAATTGCTTGACTTCTCGGGCCAAAATCTTAATTAGCACTTCGCCATATGTCATATCCAGTCGGATCTTGACCTCTGTCAATGAAATCACGTGTGAAGGATCAGATCGGTATCAGTGCAACATAGACACATGGAACACATCATGAATCTTTTCCAATTCGGATGGTAAGGATAACTAATAGGCAACTGGCCCTACTCTCTCGGTGATCTCATATGGTCCAATAAAGCATGGACTTAATTTACCTTTCCTACCAAATCTTAAAACCTTTTTCCATAGAGACACTTTCAAAAGCATCTTATCACCGACCTTTAACTCAATCTTTTTCTGTTTCAAATCAGCGTAGGACTTCTGGCTATTCGAAGTGGCTTTCAAGCAATCACATATTATCTTTACATTTTTTTTAGTTTTTCTGACTAAATCAACTCCATGAATCTGATTCACTCTGAGTTTGGTCCAATACAATGGCGTTCGGCACTTACGCCCATACAATGCCTCATAAGGTGCCATTTTCAAACTCGACTGAAAACTGTTGTTGTAGGCAAATTCTACCAACGGTAAATACTTTTCCCAATTACTTTGGAATAAAAGAACACAACACCGCAACATATCTTCAAGAATTTGAATTACTTGCTCATACTGACCGTCGGTCTATAGATAGAAAGAGGTACTAAAATTCAATTTTGTACCTAAAGCCTCCTGCAACTTCTTCCAAAATCGTGAAGTGAACCTCAGATCTCTATTCGATATAATCAATAAACGTACTCCGTGCAACCTCACTATTTCAGAAATATAGAACTCGGCTAGCTTGTCAAGCAAATAGTTTATACGTACCGATATAAAATGAGCCGACTTTGTCAATCTATCAACAACAAGCCACGCAGCATCTTTCTTTCTCAGTGTCAAAGGTAAACCCGTCATGAAATCCATAGTAATACGGTCTCATTTCCACTTGGGAACCATCACAGGCTAAATTAAGCCTGAAGGTACTTGGTGTTTAGCTTTCACTTGTTGACAAATCAGGCATCTCAAAATGAACTCAGAAATATCTCTTTTCATACTCGGCTACCAATATAATTTCTTCAAGTCATTGTACATTTTCGTACTACCTAGATGCAAAGACAAACGACCACTATGGGCCTCAAGCAAAGCCTTTTGAATCAACTCGGTAATCATAGGAATACAAATTCTATCTCAAAACATCAAGCAACCATCAAAACTAGTCTGAAATTCTGATTTTATACCCGATTCACATAGGACTCTTTTGGCTTGCAAATCATCGTCACTTTGCTGAGCTTCATAAATCTCTTGAAGAAACATTGGTCTAGCTCTTAACTTGGCTAGAATCGAACCATCATCTAACAAGGCCAACTGAGTGTTCAGAGCTCTCATTGAAAACAAAGATTTCCTACTCAAGGCATTGGCGACCACGTTCGCCTTTCCCAGGTGATAATTAATTACTAACTCATAATCTTTTATCAACTCTAACCATCTCTGTTGTCGTAGGTTCAAGTCCTTTTGAGTCATCAAGTACTTTAGACTTTTATGGCCAGTATACACACGACATTTCTCACCATACAAATGATGTCTCTAAATCTTCAACGTAAACATAATGGCAGCCAATTCCAAATTGTGTGTCGGATAATTCTTCTCATACGGTTTCAGCTGCCTCGAGGCGTAAGCTGTCACCTTGCCTTCTTGTATAAGTACACAGCCCAAACCATTCATGGATGCATCACTATAAACCACAAATTATTTTCCCGATTCAGGTTGTATTAAAATTGGAGCCTCAGTCAACAATACCTTTAGTTTCTCAAAACTCTATTGGCATTTTTCCGTCCATTCGAAGTTAACATCTTTCTGTAACAATCTCGTCATCGGAGTAGCAATCATGGAAAATCCTTAAACAAATCGTCTGTAATAACCGACTAAGCCTAGGAAGCTTTTAACCTCTGACACATTCATCGGCTGTTTCCATTCAACAATAGTCAAAATCTTTCTAGGATCTACTCGAATGCTATCACCCAAGACAATGTGCCCCAAGAATCCAACTTTTAAAAGCCAAAACTCACTTTTACTAAACTTAGCATACAACTTTTTGTCTCTCAAGGTTTGCAAAATCATTCTCAAGTGCTTGGCGTGCTCTACCTCATCACGAGAATAAATCAGTATATCATCAATAAAAACAACCAAAAATTTATCTAAGTATGGTCGAAAAATACGGTTCATTAGATCCATAAATACCACGGAAGCATTCGCTAAATGAAAAGGCATAACCAAAAATTCATAGTGACTATGCCTCGTCTGAAATGCAGTCTTCAGTATGTCTAAATCTTTAACTCTCAATTGGTAGTAACTGAACCTTAAGTCTATCTTTGAAAATACTGTGGCTCCTTTCAATTGGTCAAACAAGTCATCTATTCTTGGTAAGGGGTACTTGTTCTTTATGGTTGCCTTATTGAGTAGTCGGTATTCAATGCACAATCTTATTAAACCATCTTTCTTTTTTCACAAATAGAACCAGTATGCCCCACAAAGAATAACTAGGTCTCACAAAACCTTTATTTGTTCACTCTTGTAGTTGGACTTTTAACTCCTTTAACTCCACCGGAGCCATCCTATACAATGTAATCGAAATAGGTGCAATACCCGGAACTAATTCAATGCCAAACTCATCCTCCCTAATTGGAGGCAATTCGGACAACTCTTCTGGGAACACATCTGGATATTCGCATACTACTGGAATTGACTCAATTTTCAACTCAGACTCCTTAGTATTCAACACAAAGGCTAGATATGCTTCATAACCCTTTCTCAGACATCTTTGAGCAGTCATAAAAGAAATCACTATAGGCAAGCTATCTGATTCATCTGCCTCAACTCGAAAAATGTCACCACTTTCACATTTCAATTCAATGATTTTCCTTCCACAGGTTACTACTAGACCATGCATGTTCAACCAATCCATACCAAGTATTATATCAAATTAATCAAACGAAAAAACCATGAGATTAGTCGAAAAACAATGACCTCTAATCATTAAAGGGCAATTCTTACATACTTTGTCAACTATCACATGCTTGCCTAGAGGGTTCAACACTTTTATCACAAATTCTATAGACTCAATGGGCATATTCATACTAGACACCAATTTCACACTTACATACGAATAGGTAGATCCTAGATCAATCAAAGCAACAATAGAAGTATCATAAAGAGAAAAAGTACCCGTAATCACATCAGGGGATAAAGCCTCTTCACTAGTACGAATGGCGTAAGTCCTCGTAGGGCTCTACCCTCGGGTCTCACAGCTGGATCCTTAGGTGCACTCTTTCTACTTGCTCCATTTCTTGGGTTCTTTTGTGGTCTCCCTTTAAAAGTAGCATTGCCTGACCTTGCACTCTAAAATTTTTCCTTTCCAACCGTCTCAGGACAATCCTTGATAAAATGATCATGTAAACCACACTTGAAACATGCTCGGCTATTCATCCAGCATTCACCGGGGTGGCGCCTGCCACAATGTTGACATTCAGGACTATTAGGTTGAGTGTTACCCACACTCGCTATCGAAATAGTTTGAGCCTTATGACCCGAATATTGTTTACCATGATTCTTGTTCGAAAACCAAGCTGAAACACTCAATCGAGTATTACACTCTCTCAGTTTCTTAGTTGAGGACTGAAATGATTTACCCATCTGCCTCTTCTTCGAATCTTGAGACTATGACTTAGCTTTTCTCTTCTCTTTAGCCAATTCCTTGGCTTTACAAGCTCTCTCTATGAGCACAATAAATTCTCTTAGTTCAAGGATACCCACTAACAACCGAATGTCTTTGTTTAATCCATCTTCAAATCTTTTGCACATGATGGCCTCAGTCGATACACATTCTCGAGCGTATTTGCTCAGCCTTACAAATTCACGCTCATATTTCGTTACCGTCATTCGGCCTTGTTTTAACTCTAGGAATTTCTTCCTTTTCTAATCAATAAATCTTTGGCTAATGTATTTCTTAAGTAATTCTTCTTGGAAGAATTCCCAATTATGTAACATCCCTTACCCGATATCGTCGCTGGAGTCGAGCACGAGGCGTTACCAGACTTATCTTACTTGTTCGGGGCATAACTTTTTTTTAAATTAACTCGCTCACATTCATCCAATAAATCCCTAAAAAGGGCCGTTGAGGCCCTAAAACGTGCGATTGGAACAGTTCAGGACCAAATTGGAAACATTAAAAAATTTCCAATTACTTACACAAATTGTGACAGCCCTAAAGTGACCCTAGTCGGAAAGCGGTTTCAGGACCGCTAAACCGAGTCACCAAATTATTTGGATGTGATATTTATGGTATAAAATATGTGAATATGAATGTGCGAAAATCTTAAGCTTCGATTTAGTAAATTGCATGTGAATTTAGTCAAAAGGACTTGTGTGACACTTTTGAAATGTGATAGGCTAATCTACAAGGATCTAATAGTGCATGTAAACAAAAAGGAGGACTTGCATGTCAAATTCCCCCTTTTTAATTGCTAGTGGCTGGCCATGACAAAGGATGATGGGCAAAACATGTCATAGACATGTTTTGTTGGTGCATCATGGGTGGAAAAATAAATTAAAGAGCATGGGCAAAGAAAGAAAAAAAAATGGTCTCATCCATGCTCCCCCCTCCCCTTGCCGTGAATGGAAAAAAGAAAACAAAGAAGAAAAAAAAAATGTTCATCCTTTGATTCATCTTTTGGCCGAAAATTTGAAGGAAAAAGGGAAGAAGGGAGTGAAGCATTCGGCTATCCTAGGTCACTATTAAGGTAAGTTTGATGTTTTGCCATGAGATTCATGTATATTTTAGTAGTTAGCTTGAGTTCTAACTAGCCATGGTTCCAATCCTTACTATGTCATGGAGATGATATTCGCTAAGGTAAGATTGTGTTGATATCATTTGCATGCTAAAAGTGAAGCTTTGTAATGGTGCATGTGATGGTGTATTGATGATGAATGTGTTATGGAAAGAAATCGGTCTTCCTAAGAATATATTTCTGAATGTTTATATTAGTAATAGCGAAATTAAAGAGGTTTGATGTCTTGAACAAATGTTGATTATATGATTGAAAATGAGATATGTCAATGATGAAGTATAATCGGCCATGGAGGTAGCTCGTTTTGGAAGTGTGATTGTGGTATATTTTCTTTGTGATTGATTATAAAAAAATTTGGCTTAAGTGAGGTAATTGGTAAAAGATGTGTTTATGATGTAATACATATGTTCTCATAAGCTAAGTTATGTATATGTGATATCTTGCATATTGGTTGTTATGGTAAGGTTTGAGATATTGACGTATGAATATGTTTTGTTTGTGGTTCGGCAACTAATGGTTAAGTTGTTAAGTTACATGCTTGAGTAGTAAATATGTTAAGAATGGTTCTAAAATGTATATGGATGCCGTGTGATGGTGTTTGATTGGGAAGTAAATTGTTTGATTTAGCTCAAGAGCCTAGAGGATCAAAGTCGGATAAGGGAAAAGAGGAAGTAAACGAATAGCCGTGGATATCTAGTTGTCGACCACTTTCGAGGTAAGTTTTAAGCGATAAATCGTTGAGTAAATTCCATCATAATAGGGCATAATGAGTTGATTTGATAAGATATGATGTGGCCATGATATGTCTTAAACCCAAATGGTAAGTTCATAAGTGTTTGGACTTGGAAATTTAAGAGCAAATTGTAATAAATTGCTTGGACAGCAGCAGTAAGGTGATTTTAGAAAATCACTATAAATTGTTGGTGTGGAATTATAGGCTGAATAAAATATGTAATCAAAGCTTAGTTGGTCTAGTTTCTTATAAAAGAGACCGTGGAAGCAAAGAAATTTCCTATAAAGAGATATTTAATGTTGTGTGGGACAGTGTCGGAATGACTCCGAAATCCCCTGTTCTGTTTTTGGAAAATCATTATAATTCGTACAAAAATGGTTATGAGATAAGATTTATATGCTTAGACTCCTTAATGAGTCTAGTTTCAAATGGAGTCAAATAGAACACATTATGAATTCTGTACAATGAAAAATTTGATTTGTAATGAAGAGTGGTCAGATTAGTCAAATAGTGAAACAGGGGAAACTTTAAGAAAAATCTGGTATTGATTGGCCAAACCTAAAATTCTGAAAATTTTATGGGTGGAAGATACATGAGTCTACATTCGGGGAAAATTAACGGCAATTGATTTTGAGTTTTGTAGCTCCAGTTATAAACAACTTAGTGATTGTTGGTCAGAAAAACTGCTTGTAGTGAATATGTGATTTTGTTGTAAACTTTAATGAAACTATTTGAGTTGCTTATAAGCTATTGCTGAAATTGATGTACAAGAAAAATATCAAATATGTATGATATACATATATGTGTGATAAGGCCGAATGGCCAATGCGATGAATGTGAAAGTGTATGTATATGTGATAAGGCCTAATGGCCGATGTGATGAATGTGAAAGTGTATGTATATGTGATGAGGCCTAATGGCCGATGTGGTGAATGTGAAAGTGTATGTATATGTGATGAGGCCTAATGGCCGATGTGGTGAATGTGAAAGTGTATCTATATGTGATAAGGCCATTGGCCTAATGGCCGATGTGGTGAATGTGAAAGTGTATGTATATGTGATAAGGCCTAATGGCTAATGTAAAATATATGTGTGATATGCATATGTGGTAAAGCCGAATGGCTAATGTGAATGTTGTAACATGTGATTAAATGTACATGAAACTTGGAATATGTTTCGGGTGAGACCGATGACTACGTGTGGAGATTATGACCGGGTAAGACCCGATGACTACGTGTGGAGATTATGTCCGGGTAAGACTTCTTTTATAAGAATTGCTTATAAAAAAATACGCAATGCGAAAGGTTAAACAGGTATGTACTCCAAGCTTATATGTGAGCTTGATTTAAACTAAACCATAAGGTAGTTATGTGATGTATACGAGAGCAATCTATGAGACTATTCCTATGATTATGATGAGATGTGCATATTTGGATAAAGGGGTGGTATGCAGAAGGAAGAGTGAAATAAAAATACGAACAACTATGTTATAACTTGATTGTTAGCTGTTGACACTGCTTGAAACTTACTAAGCATTGTAATGCTTACTCCGTGTACTTTGTTTCCTCTGTTTTATAGATCTCATTTGGAAGCTACAGGCTCGGGGATCGTCAGCAACTAGTCACACTATCACTATCCACTGTTTGGTACTTGTGACAGTCCAAATTTGACCCTAGTCGAAAAGTGGTTTCGGGACCACAAAACCGAGCCAAAAAAAAAATAAATAAAATAATTAATTAATTGTTATATCTTATGCTTATTATATGAGTACAATGCATATGTGGAAGTTTCACTCTCTAATTTTGCCTTTTGTATGTGAAATTATTAAATAGGACTTATATGAAATACTTTAGAAATGTGATAGGTAAATTCTTAAAAGGGTCTATTAGTGCATATACCAAAAGAGTGGTTTTGCATGTCAATTTACCCAAAAGAGGAAGAGTGGCCGCCAAGGGTGATGGTGCTCCACTTATTCTAATTTAATATGGTTTTAAGTTAACAAATGGCTTAAAATAATTATAATAAAAGGGATAAAAGAAAAGAAGGAGAAAAGGATGTTCATCATCTTCCTCTTTCCTCAAGCGAAACAAAGATGAAGAAATAGGGAAATTTCTCTAAAGCAATTGGCATCCTACCTTAGGTAGCAAGAGGTAAGTTTTGACTTGTTGATTTAGTTTATGACATGTTAAGTTAATAATTGGATGCACTATTAGTAATGTCAAGAAAGTTGAAACTTTCATGGTGGTTTAGGCATCATGCCGTGAATCTAAGTGTTAGAACTAGGGTTAATTTCATGTTGTATCAAATAAGGGATGATAGAATGGAGTAGAGATTTTGGAATAAGTGGTTGGTACGTTGTACATTCGGTCACATTGAATCTAGATGGAAGATTTTATATTTTTTTATGGTTATTTTTCCTTGTATGATAAATGGTGTTGAGGAGGGCCGAATGAAATATGAAGGTCATGAAAAGAATGTAGGAAGCTTAAGGTGCGAATTTTTGTCTTGGTGATAGGAATGATTCGGTTGGAATATTGAGTGAGGGAGTTGCCGTTTTAGGATTAAGATCAATAGAGTGATTAATAGGCATTAAAAGGTTAAATGTATGAGATTGAAGTATAAGGATTTATAGGAAATTGCATAGGTAATGATGAATTTAACTTAGTGTATTCGCCATATGGGTGTATATGTTTGAGATACTATCTCTAACTCTCTATAATCTATTAAAGGAGTAGTGTTGGCATTTAAGGTTGAGTTGATTCATGATTTTGTATATTAAGAATTTAATAAACCTAAGACTAAGTTATCTTAGTAGTCGTAATACATTCGCCTTGAAGCACTAATCGAACATTAGTTAAGGTTGTAATGTTTGGAACAAGGATAGTTATGAAATGAAATGAAAATCATTTAAATCATACGTATAAGTATTCAGCAAGGAAATTAAACTACTAAATGTGTTTATTCTAAACCAAGAAATCAAAGGAGGAGAATCAAACAAGGGCAAAGCAAAGGCAATTGAGTAGTGATTGGGAATCGTTTTCATCCAAAACAAGGTAAGTCATTAAGCATATATTTGGTATTGATTTAAATGATCATAATATATATGCAATTGTGTTTAATGAATTGATGTGTAAATGAAAATGTATGTGTATGGAATGATGCCATTGTTGAATGTATAAAGGCAGCAAAATGCATAAGGTATTGGTCACGGCACTAAGTGTGCGGGTATGAATGGACACGGTGACAAGATTGGCACTAAGTGTGCGGGTTTAAAATTGTACAGCACTAAGTGTGCGAGCTTGATTCTATAGCACTAAGTGTGCGAGCTGAAAATATATAGCACTAAGTGTGCGGATTCACTATATGCTCTTGTATTACAATTGGCACTGAGTGTGCGACATTATCGAGTTAATCCCGGACAGCGAATCGGGTAAGTACCTTGAGCTCATGACGAATAGGCAATATGTTCATGCTCGGGGTTGAGCTTGGTAAGCTTTAAATCTATGTGATGATTGCAATTGTGTGATTGTGGTGAAAATGAGTTAGTGTGTGAAAATGCCTCAAATATCTTATCGTATAAATATGAAATGTGGATGTATGGCTTGGTATGAGATTGAACCGAAAGGTCCGAGGAATTATGGTATAGTTCGATATGGATGAAGTACCTAGCCTTGTTTCATTGTTTCACTTTGTGATGAATTTAGCTAATGGATAATTGTAAAGTGCTTATGACTTACTGAGTTATAAACTCACTCGGTGTTTTCTTGTCACCCATTTTAGGTCTCTTGGACTCGTATTGTTGCGTGCTCGGAACCGTCGTTGAAGTCATCACACCGCTGAAATATTTTGGTATTGTCTTCGTTGTTAAAGAACATTTGGCATGTATAGGCTATTATATTTTGTTGAACTGTGGGTTGTAAACTTTAAGCCATGTGAAAATGGCCTATGTGGTCGTCGAGTGGGATGCTAGAACCTATAGCCACGAGTCTTAGAAACTTTAATTTTGATAAGGTGGCCATAATTTGTGTCATGTTTGATGGATGATTAAGGCCAAGGAAAAATTCATGAAATTGGCATAGTCTACTGCAGTAACTGTTGCGGACAGCAGCAGTGAGGTGAGATTGAAAAATCACTAAAAATAGTAGAAGTAGAATTAAATAATGAATAAATTATGCAACTGAACCTTGATGAATCTAATTTAATATGGATGGAACGAAACGACCATATGAGCAGTATATTGAGAGATATTAAAGTTCTCGTGAGACAGGGCCAGAACGGTTTCTGGGTCCCCTGTTGTGACTTTGAAAATTTACTATAAATTATCCAGATAGAATTATAAGTCATGCCTTATATGTGCAGATTCCATTTTGAGTCTATTTTCATTAAAAACAAACGGCACCAGTATTAAAGCCCTGTACTGAGAGATATTCAAGTTTTAGCACACGAAGGTCAGTGTAGTCGACTCCTGTAACATTGGTGACTTTAACTAATAAACTGTACCAATTGGCCAAACAAAAAATTCTAGAAATAAATCCATGGATAGATATATGAGTCTAAATTCAGGGAAAATTTACGGAATCAGTTTCTGAGTTTTGAAACTCGAGATATGATTTTTATGGCGACAGTGACGCAGTTTTCCAGCCTGTCTGGAAATGCCAAATTGGTTGGTACCTTGAGAAGATTTGGCCCATTAACCCCTCGTGTCCGACACGGCGACGGTCACGGTTCGGGTGTTACATTTGATTGGTATCGAGCTATGGTTTAGTCGGTTCTAGGACTACCATAGCGTGTGAGTCTAGCTATACATGCCAAATTGTTAGTGCTTAATAATGTGATGACTTGACGGTTGAAATTTTTGTTTTGATTAGCAATGGAACCCGGGTAGAGAGACCCTTGGCGGATGACGTTGAAAGTGTAGCGGCTGCTCTGCGCAAGGGACACCACCCGTTGAGCCTCGATCATCCGCGAATAATCAAAATGAAGGCGAAACAAGCCTTCTTCACCATGATGAATGAGTGGGTCGCAATATGCCCGAACCAACCCGGCTGTCCAACCATTCCCGAATTTAAATACTCCACCCAAGAGCCCGCAATGCCTCCGATTCATCGATCCTGTGAGGTGAGTAAACCACCTGTGGACTTGATTAGGAAGCGTGGGGCGAGGAGTTCAAGGCCATAGTTCCGATGATGCCGAAAAGGCCGAGTTCGCTCGATAACACCATTAGAGTGTTAGATGAACTGTCATGCACACCGATGAATGTCTTAAGTGTGCTATATCCTTGTCTGCGAGACTCGACTTACTATTGGTGGAGGACTTTAATTTCCATAGTCCCAAATGAACGAGTTACTTGGGATTTCTTTCAATCCAATTTCAAAGAAATACATTAGTCAACGGTTCATCGATCGAAGCGTAAGGAATTCTTGGAACTCAAGCAAGGCCGGATGATCAGATCTCGAATCTGAACATGAGTTCGTAAGACTTAGTCGGTATGCTCGAGAGTGTGTGGCTGATGAGGTTGCGATGTGCAAAAGATTTGAGGAAGGATTGAATGAAGAGTTAAAGTTACTAGTGGGAATTTTAGAGATAAAGGAATTCGTGACACTAGTCGAACGAGCCTGCAAGGGGAAGAACTTGGGAAGGAGAAGAAGAAGGCTGAATTTGAAGCAAGAGATTACCGTAAAAGATCGACGAGTAAAGCTCCGTTCTCGGCTGTAAAGAGGTTCGTGGAGAACACCAAGAAGTCGAGGACGATCATGGAATTTCCATTAGAGCCCGACCATTGACGGACTCCGAGCTACTTCAGTAGCTAGTGTGGGCAATAATCGTCAAGAGAGACCTGAATGCCCCAATGTGGAAGACGACACCTAGGTGAATGTTGGGGTAAGTCATTAATAGGGCTGTTATGGATGCGGTTCAAGGACCACTTCATTAGAGATTGCACGGAGCTAGATGAGAGGAATAAGACGCAAGGTGCAAGACCTAGTGGAACGACGGCTGGAGGTAGGCCCCCGAGAATCTCTGGAGGTAGGGGTGGTAATTAGAGAGGAGCCTCTAATACGGCTATCCGATCCGAGACCCGTGCTCCTGCTAGAGCATATGCCATCCGCGCACGAGAGGAGGCATCCTCCCCTGACGTTATCACTGGTACTTTTACTCTCTTTGATACTATTGTGATTGCATTGATTGACCCGGCTCTACTCACTCATATGTATGTGAAACCTTAGCATCCAGAAGACTCTACCGTTGAGTCTCTCGAGTTCGTAATTCGAGTGTCAAACCCTTTGGGTCAATACGTGCTTTCGTTGATAAAGTGTGCAAGAGATGCCCCTAATAATTCGAGAATCTGTTTCCTACCGATCCGATGCTTCTACCATTTCATGAATTCGATGTTATTCTTGGTATGGATTGGTGACCGTACATGATGCAATGGTGGATCGCAAAAGGAAAACCATTGATTTGAGGAGTGCAAATAATGAGGTAGTCCGAGTCGAGTCTCTTGATTTAAAAGGAGCGCCAATGATAATATCTTCTATGACCGCCGGAGGTATGTGAAAAGGGTGTGAAACATACCTTGCGTATGTGTTTGGAAGTAAAGAGACGGAAAGGAAACTCGAATCGGTACCAGTGGTTTGTGAGTATTCAGATGTTTTTCCTGAGGAGTTACCGGGATTGCCACCGGTTCGAGAAGTGGAATTCAGCATCGAAGTTGTACCGGGTACTACACCGATTTCAATAGCCCCGTATCGTATGGCATTAATGGAATTAAAGGAATTGAAGGTTCAATTGCAAGAATTGACGGATAGAGGTTTCGCTCAACCGAGTTTTTCTCCATGGGGCGCACTTGTATTGTTTGTGAAGAAGAAGGATGGAACCATGAGGTTGTGCATCGACTATCGTCAACTCAATAAAGTGACGATAAAGAATAAATATCCATTGCTACAAATTGACGATTTGTTTGATCAATTAAAGGGAGCCTCGGTGTTTTCAAAGATAGATTTGAGGTCGAGGTACTATCAGTTGAGGGTCCGAGAATCGGACATACCCAAAACCGCTTTTAGAACGAGGTACGGTCACTACGAATTCTTGGTGATGCCGTTTGGGCTCACTAATGCCCCTGCGGTGTTTATGGATTTAATGAATAGAATTTTCAGGCCATACTTGGATCGGTTCGTAGTTGTATTTATCGATGACATTTTGGTCTATTCGAGAGATGAAACTGAACATGCTGAACACCTGAGGCTAGTGTTGCAAATCTTACGAGATAAGCAGTTATAGCAAAGTTCAGTAAATGTGAATTTTGGTTGAAAGAGGTTAGCTTTTTGGGGCACGTGGTGTCCGCATCGGGTGTCAGGGTGGACCCGAACAAAATTTTGGCCATAGTCGATTGGAAACCACCCAGGAATGTTACCGAAGTTAGGAGCTTTTTGGGGCTTGCCGGTTATTACCGACGATTTGTAAAAGGTTTCTCGACGATAGCCACGCCAATGACGAAGCTACTCCAAAAGGATGTTAAGTTCGAATGGACGGAGAAATGTCAGAAAAGTTTCGATCAATTGAAAGCTTATTTGACTGAAGCCCCAATTCTAGTGCAACCCGAATCGGGCAAAGAGTTTGTCATTTATAGTGACGCATCCCTACTTGGGTTGGGTTGCGTATTGATGCAAGAAGGGCGAGTTGTGGCCTATGCGTCGAGACAATTAAAGCCACATGAGAAAAACTATCCGACCCATGATCTCGAATTGGCTGCCATCGTATTCGCCTTAAAGATATGGCGACATTACTTATTTGGTGAGAAGTTCCATGTGTATTCGGATCACAAAAGTCTCAAATATTTGATGACCCAAAGAGACTTAAATCTGCGACAAAGGCGATGGCTCGAGTTGTTAAAAGATTATGAGCTCGTCATTGATTATCACCCGGGAAGGGCTAATGTGGTTGCGGATGCCTTAAGCCGGAAATCACTGTTTGCTTTGCGAGCGATGAATGTACACTTGTCTATCCTACCCGACAATGTGTTAGTAGCTGAATTGAAAGCCAAACCATTATTGATACGTCAAATTCGTGAAGCTCAGAAAGTCGACGATGAGTTGGTTGCAAAACGGGATGAGTGTGTTCCGAACAAGGACTCAGAATTTCAAATCGATGATGACGATTGTTTGAGGTTCAGAAGTCGTCTGTGTGTTCCAAAGAATTCGGAACTTATTCCAATAATTTTGAACGAAGCCCATTGTAGCCGAATGGCAATCCACCCGGGGAGTACGAAGATGTACAACGATTTGAAACGTCGGTTTTGGTGGCATGGTATGAAACGAGACATCTCGATTTTGTTTGAGATGTTTAATATGTCAACAAGTGAAAGCGGAACATCAAGTGCCTTGAGATTACTTCACCGATCACGATACCCGAGTGGAAATGGGATCGAGTCACAATGGACTTTGTATCCGGACCGCCATTGTCGTGAGTAAGAAGGATGCGATTTGGGTCGTTGTCGATAGAGTGACTAAGTCGGCTCACTTTATCCCCGTACGTATGGATTTTTCAATGGACAAACTAGCTGAATTGTACGTTTCTCAGATTGTGAGATTACACGGGGTGCCTATTTCCATCGTGTCGGATAGAGATCCGAGATTTACCTCGCGATTTTGGAAGAAGTTGCAAGAAGCTTTGGGTACCAATTTGCATTTCAGCACCGCCTTTCACCCCCAAACCGATGGTCAATCCGAACGGATAATTCAAATACTCGAGGATATGTTGAGATGTTGTATCCTTGAGTTTAGTGGTTCATGGAAGCAGATCGCCTTTGATTGAATTCGCCACAACAATAGCTTTCAATCAAGTATTAAGATGGCGCCTTACGAGGCTTTATACGGTCGTAAATGCCGTACCCATTGTTCTGACTGAACTTAGTGAAGGTAAATTCTTGAGGTTGATTTGGTTAAGGATGCCGAGCAAAAAGTTCGAGTAATTCGTGAAAGTTTGAAAGCTGCTTCGGATCGCCAAAAGTCGTATGCGGATTTGAAAAGAAAAGACATTGAATATCAAGTTGGAGACAAAGTATTTCTCAAAGTTTCACCCTGGAAGAAGGTGCTTAGATTTGGCCGTAAGGGCAAATTGAGTCCGAGGTTCATCGGGCGTATGAAGTATCCAAACGAGTTGGGCGACCGCCATCGATTAATTTTGCCCCGAGCTTGAAAAGATTCACAACGTTTTCCATGTCTCGATGCTTGACGATACAGGTTCGATCCATCGCACGTAATTACTCCATCTGAGATCGAGATTCAACCTAATTTGAGTTACGAAGAAGAACCGGTTTGCATTTTGATGCATGAAGCAAAAGAATTGCGAAATAAGAAAATCCCATTAGTGAAGGTACTGTGGCATAAACACGGAGTTGAAGAAGCCACTTGGGAACTTGAGGGCTCTATGAAGGATCGATATCCTAAATTGTTCACTGGTAAGATTTTCGGGGACGAAAATTTCTTATGTGGGGGAGAGTTGTGACAGTCCAAATTTGACCCTAGTCGAAAAGTGGTTTCGGGACCACAAAACCGAGCCAAAAAAAAAATAAAATAAAATAATTAATTAATTGTTATATCTTATGCTTATTATATAGTACAATGCATATGTGGAAGTTTCACTCTCTAATTTTGCCTTTTGTATGTGAAATTATTAAATAGGACTTATATGAAATACTTTAGAAATGTGATAGGTAAATTCTTAAAAGGGTCTATTAGTGCATATACCAAAAAGAGTGGTTTTGCATGTCAATTTACCCAAAAGAGGAAGAGTGGCGGCCAAGGGGTGATGGTGCTCCACTTATTCTAATTTAATATGGTTTTAAGTTAACAAATGGCTTAAAATAATTATAATAAAAGGGATAAAAGAAAAGAAGGAGAAAAGGATGTTCATCATCTTCCTCTTTCCTCAAGTCGAAACAAAGATGAAGAAATAGGGAAATTTCTCTAAAGCAATTGCATCCTACCTTAGGTAGCAAGAGGTAAGTTTTGACTTGTTGATTTAGTTTATGACATGTTAAGTTAATAATTGGATGCACTATTAGTAATGTCAAGAAAGTTGAAACTTTCATGGTGGTTTAGGCATCATGCCGTGAATCTAAGTGTTAGAACAAGGGGTTAATTTCATGTTGTATCAAATAAGGGGATGATAGAATGGAGTAGAGATTTTGGAATAAGTGGTTGCACGTTGTACATTCGGTCACATTGAATCTAGATGGAAGATTTTATATTTTTTATGGTTATTTTTCCTTGTATGATAAATGGTGTTGAGGAGGGCCGAATGAACTATGAAGGTCATGAAAAGAATGTAGGAAGCTTAAGGTGCGAATTTTTGTCTTGGTGATAGGAATGATTCGGTTGGAATATTGAGTGAGGAGTTGCCGTTTTAGGATTAAGATCAAAAGAGTGATTAATAGGCATTAAAAGGTTAAATGTATGAGATTGAAGTATAAGGATTTATAGGAAATTGCATAGGTAATGATGAATTTAACTTAGTGTATTCGGCCATATGGGTGTATATGTTTGAGATACTATCTCTAACTCTCTATAATCTATTAAAGGAGTAGTGTTGGCATTTAAGGTTGAGTTGATTCATGATTTTGTATATTAAGAATTTAATAAACCTAAGACTAAGTTATCTTAGTAGTCGTAATACATTCGGCCTTGAAGCACTAATCGAACATTAGTTAAGGTTGTAATGTTTGGAACAAGGATAGTTATGAAATGAAATGAAAATCATTTAAATCATACGTATAAGTATTCAGCAAGGAAATTAAACTACTAAATGTGTTTATTCTAGACCAAGAAATCAAAGGAGGAGAATCAAACAAGGGCAAAGCAAAGGCAATTGAGTAGTGATTGGGAATCGTTTTCATCCAAAACAAGGTAAGTCATTAAGCATATATTTGGTATTGATTTAAATGATCATAATATATATGCAATTGTGTTTAATGAATTGATGTGTAAATGAAAATGTATGTGTATGGAATGATGCCATTGTTGAATGTATAAAGGCAGCAAAATGCATAAGGTATTGGTCACGGCACTAAGTGTGCGGGTATGAATGGACACGGTGACAAGATTGGCACTAAGTGTGCGGGTTTAAAATTGTACAGCACTAAGTGTGCGAGCTTGATTCTATAGCACTAAGTGTGCGAGCTGAAAATATATAGCACTAAGTGTGCGGATTCACTATATGCTCTTGTATTACAATTGGCACTGAGTGTGTGACATTATCGAGTTAATCCCGGACAGCGAATCGGGTAAGTACCTTGAGCTCATGACGAATAGGCAATATGTTCATGCTCGGGGTTGAGCTTGGTAAGCTTTAAATCTATGTGATGATTGCAATTGTGTGATTGTGGTGAAAATGAGTTAGTGTGTGAAAATGCCTCAAATATCTTATCGTATAAATATGAAATGTGGATGTATGGCTTGGTATGAGATTGAACCGAAAGGTCCGAGGAATTATGGTATAGTTCGATATGGATGAAGTACATAGCCTTGTTTCATTGTTTCACTTTGTGATGAATTTAGCTAATGGATAATTGTAAAGTGCTTATGACTTACTGAGTTATAAACTCACTCGGTGTTTTCTTGTCACCCATTTTAGGTCTCTTGGACTCGTATTGTTGCGTGCTCGGAACCGTCGTTGAAGTCATCACACCGGCTGAAATATTTTGGTATTGTCTTCGTTGTTAAAGAACATTTGGCATGTATAGGCTATTATATTTTGTTGAACTGTGGGTTGTAAACTTTAAGCCATGTGAAAATGGCCTATGTGGTCGTCGAGTGGGATGCTAGAACCTATAGCCACGAGTCTTAGAAACTTTAATTTTGATAAGGTGGCCATAATTTGTGTCATGTTTGATGGATGATTAAGGCCAAGGAAAAATTCATGAAATTGGCATAGTCTACTGCAGTAACTGTTGCGGACAGCAGCAGTGAGGTGAGATTGAAAAATCACTAAAAATAGTAGAAGTAGAATTAAATAGTGAATAAATTATGCAACTGAACCTTGATGAATCTAATTTAATATGGATGGAACGAAACGACCATATGAGCAGTATATTGAGAGATATTAAAGTTCTCGTGAGACAGGGCCAGAACGGTTTCTGGGTCCCCTGTCGTGACTTTGAAAATTTACTATAAATTATCCAGAAATAATTATAAGTCATTCCTTATATTTTCAGATTCCATTTTGAGTCTATTTTCATTAGAAACAAACGGCACCAGTATTAAAGCCCTGTACAGAGAGATATTCAAGTCTTAACACGCGAAGGTCAGTTTAGTCGACTCCTGTAACATTGGTGACTTTAACTAATAAACTGTACCAATTGGCCCAACCAAAAATTCTAGAAATAAATCCATGGATAGATATATGAGTCTAAATTCAGGAAAAATTTATGGAATCAGTTTCCGAGTTTTGAAACTCGAGATATGATTTTTATGGCGACAGTGACGCAGTTTTCCAGCCTGTCTGGAAATGCCAAATTGGTTGGTACCTTGAGAAGATTTGGCCCATTAACCCCTCGTGTCCGACACCGGCGACGGTCACGGGTTCGGGGTGTTACAGTACTGCTATGTTTTGGAATATCTTATGGCATGTATAGAATAGACTAGTAGTGAGAGGATATCTTGGTTAATGTATAGGACTACCCTTTTGGTGTAGGTCATGTACCCTTCAGTTTTGTGTAAATTCGGATAGCCATGCGAAAATGGCTTAGATATACTTTGATCATAGCATTATAATCATTGTATGTTGTTTGTCAAGAGGTATGGAAATGTTGGTAACGGTTAGCCATGGGAATGGTCATTCATGATCTCTTTTGGTATATGTATGACAAACTCTAGTTGATCCATGGAGGATCATGAAATAGGTAAAGTTTACCTTAAAAATAGATGCTGGTAGCAGCAGTGACGTGAATGTGAAAAATCACTAAAAATAGTAGAAAGGGAATTAAATAGTGAATAAATTATGTAGTCTAACCTTGATGAATCTATTTTCGTAGCAATGTAACGAAACAATCATATGAACAGTATGTTAAGAGATATTTAAGTTTTCGTGAGACAGGGCCAGAACGGTTTCTGGATTCCCTGTTCCGACTTTGGAAATTCATTGTAAATTATCCAGAGATAATTAGGAGTCATTCCATATATATATAGATTCCTCTTTGAGTCTAGTTTCTATAGAAACAAACGGCATCAGTATTGAAGCCCTGTACAGGGAGATATCCAATTCGTAACGCACGAAGGTCAGTGTAGTCGATCCCTGCAACAGGGGAGAATTTAACTAATAAACTGTACTAATTGGCCTGACCAATAATTCTAGAAAAAAATTTTTAGATGCATATATGAGTCTAGTTTCAGGGAAAAATTACGAAACTGGTTTTCGAGTTTTGGAACTCAAGATATGATTTTTAAAGTGATAGTGACGCAGTTAGCTAACTGCCTGGAAAATTTTTAAAATGGACTGTGAAAGTGAATGGTTTAAGCCGTTAACCCCTCGTGTCTGATTCCGGCAGCGGACTCGGGTACGGGGTGTTACAATTTTATTGGTATCAGAGGTACGGTTTAGTCGATTCTAGGACTAACGTAGCACGCGTGAGTCTATTTATACATGCCATAAAGTGATAAAATGATAGTGTGATGATTTTTTACTATTAAAATGTGGTTGCTGTATTGTAATGAATCTTGATCCCGATCGAGCTGTAGCAAGCTTCTGACTATGAGAATTTGTGATATAACTTCACTTATATACGCCTAAATTATTAAGTTGATCAGGTACGTATCATGTACTCGTATTTGAATTTCGATTTGGATTGAACTAAGGGTATAAGCGATGCAATGTTGAAAGAGTTTTATGACTATAAATGTGATTTTGTATGTGGCTATGGAACCTGGAAGTTGAGTGGTCGATAAGCATGTTGTGTTTGTATTCAAGTAATGTAAATGATATACAAATGTGTATTGCTATATGTGTATATGTACATGAGAATTGAGAGTGATGTATCCGGACTAAGTTCCGAAGAGCAATCATACTAGTGACGTGTATTCGGGCCTTCGTGCCTAGTAGGCTTCGTGCCGGTAATTTGAGCAAAGTCTAAGTGTTCATTTCTATACGAATTCAAACTTAAATGAGATGATATGTTTAAAAGTGTACATATATGATGTTTTATAGACTTGGTTAAGTCCTTTCAATGGGTAGTAACGAATGAATATGGGCATTACGTGTGCGAGATCAGTAATCGAGGCACTATGTGTGCGAGATCAGTAATCGAGGCACTATGTGTGCGAGATCAGTAATCGAGGCACTATGTGTGCGAGATCAGTAATTGAGGCACTGTGTGTGCGAGTTTTTCAACAGAGCACTAAGTGTGTGAAATGAGACTCATGTAAGACCTCGTCTGGGACGAAGGCATTGATTTGAGATAATGTGTAAGACCATGCCTGGGACATGGCATCGACTCGAGATGTGAGAATATGTAAGACCATATCTAGGATATGGCATTGTAAGAGCTATATGTGCTTGAATTAGTTGAGCCCTTACAAGTAAGTATTCGCTCGATTGATAAACGAGCTACCGCCTTTGGCTAAATTGATCTTTGTGTAGAACATAAGGGTTGGTAATGTGAAGTAAGTTCTTGAGTGAATAGAGCTTAAATTATGATTTGATTAGATCATGTTTTAAGCAAATCGAAATCACGCTCTTGGTGTGTGGCTATTGAGCCGAAATTGTAAATATGATGAGTGTCTTGTGTTGGAGCTTTGGTAATGAGAATGTAATAAGAATGTGTATTGATTTGTTGATATATGTGCTTGGTTATTCGAATGGTATCCGGGCTAAGTCCCGAAGGCTTTTGTGCTAAGTTACTAAATCCGGGCTAATTCCCGAAGGCAATTGTGCGAATAACTATAACCGGGCTATGTCCCGAGGACAATCGAGCGAGTCGCTATATCCGGTTAAATCCCGAAGGGACGTGATTCGGAAATGAGCAATCTTGCTGTAAAAATTTCAATTAATACGCTTGCAAAAATTCCAGCAATGAGGTATGTTCGTATGTGCTAAATGAATTAAATGTTCAGGTGTGTGGAAGTTGAATATTGAGATACGACGGAGTTATAAAGGATATTTATTGGGATGTTTGAGTATATGTGTATTTTCGGCCAGGTTACAGCTTATACATGGATGAAAATGTGGGTTACAAATATGTGGGTTGATGATGTGAATTATACATGTTAGTATGTGCTTGATATGTGTTTGAAATGCAATTGTGAATTAAATTAAGTGATTATTGCTTGTGAAATCAAGGAAATGAGATATATGTGCATACTTGTAGAAATGTTTATGTATTTGTTTTGAGATAAGAAAATGATTTTATAGATCGATGTGAAATCAATAATGAATTACAATTGCTATCGATGAGCTAATGTTTATATGAATATAATTCAATAAGAGGACGTTATTCTAAACTATGATCGGTAGAAATTTTCGGGACTAAAATTTCTTAAGTGGGGAGAGTTGTAACAGCCCTAAAGTGACCCTAGTCGGAAAGCGGTTTCGGGACCGCTAAACCGAGTTACCAAATTATTTGGATGTGATATTTATGGTATAAAATATGTGAATATGAATGTGCAAAAATCTTAAGCTTCGATTTAGTAAATTGCATGTGAATTTAGTCAAAAGGACTTGTGTGACACTTTTGAAATGTGATAGGCTAATCTACAAGGATCTAATAGTGCATGTAAACAAAAGGAGGACTTGCATGTCAAATTCCCCTTTTAATTGCTAGTGGCTGGCCATGACAAAGGATGATGGGCAAAACATGTCATAGACATGTTTTGTTGGTGCATCATGGGTGGAAAAATAAATTAAAGAGCATGGGCAAAGAAAGAAAAAAATGGTCTCATCCATGCTCCCCCCTTCCCTTGCCGTGAATGGAAAAAAGAAAACAAAGAAGAAAAAAAAAATGTTCATCCTTTGATTCATCTTTTGGCCGAAATTTGAAGGAAAAAGGGAAGAAGGGAGTGAAGCATTCGGCTATCCTAGGTCACTATTAAGGTAAGTTTGATGTTTTGCCATGAGATTCATGTATATTTTAGTAGTTAGCTTGAGTTCTAACTAGCCATGGTTCCAATCCTTACTATGTCATGGAGATGATATTCGCTAAGGTAAGATTGTGTTGATATCATTTGCATGCTAAAAGTGAAGCTTTGTAATGGTGCATGTGATGGTGTATTGATGATGAATGTGTTATGGAAAGAAATCGGTCTTCCTAAGAATATATTTCTGAATGTTTATATTAGTAATAGCCGAAATTAAAGAGGTTTGATGTCTTGAACAAATGTTGATTATATGATTCGAAAATGAGATATGTCAATGATGAAGTATAATCGGCCATGGAGGTAGCTCGTTTTGGAAGTGTGATTGTGGTATATTTTCTTTGTGATTGATTATAAAAAAATTTGGCTTAAGTGAGGTAATTGGTAAAAGATGTGTTTATGATGTAATACATATGTTCTCATAAGCTAAGTTATGTATATGTGATATCTTGCATATTGGTTGTTATGGTAAGGTTTGAGATATTGACGATGAATATGTTTTGTTTGTGGTTCGCAACTAATGGTTAAGTTGTTAAGTTACATGCTTGAGTAGTAAATATGTTAAGAATGGTTCTAAAATGTATATGGATGCCGTGTGATGGTGTTTGATTGGGAAGTAAATTGTTTGATTTAGCTCAAGAGCCTAGAGGATCAAAGTCGGATAAGGGAAAAGAGGAAGTAAACGAATAGCCGTGGATATCTAGTCGTCGACCACTTTCGAGGTAAGTTTTAAGCGATAAATCGTTGAGTAAATTCCATCATAATAGGGCATAATGAGTTGATTTGATAAGATATGATGTGGCCATGATATGTCTTAAACCCAAATGGTAAGTTCATAAGTGTTTGGACTTGGAAATTTAAGAGCAAATTGTAATAAATTGCTTGGACAGCAGCAGTAAGGTGATTTTAGAAAATCACTATAAATTGTTGGTGTGGAATTATAGGCTGAATAAAATATGTAATCAAAGCTTAGTTGGTCTAGTTTCTTATAAAAGAGACCGTGGAAGCAAAGAAATTTCCTATAAAGAGATATTTAATGTTGTCCGGGACAGTGTCGGAATGACTCCGAAATCCCCTGTTCTGTTTTTGGAAAATCATTATAATTCGTACAAAAATGGTTATGAGATAAGATTTATATGCTTAGACTCCTTAATGAGTCTAGTTTCAAATGGAGTCAAATAGAACACATTATGAATTCTGTACAATGAAAAATTTGATTCGTAATGAAGAGTGGTCAGATTAGTCAAACAGTGAAACAGGGGAAACTTTAAGAAAAATCTGGTATTGATTGGACAAACCTAAAATTCTGAAAATTTTATGGGTGGAAGATACATGAGTCTACATTCGGGGAAAATTAACGGCAAGTGATTTTGAGTTTTGTAGCTCCAGTTATAAACAACTTAGTGACTGTTGGTCAGAAAAACTGCTTGTAGTGAATATGTGATTTTGTTGTAAACTTTAATGAAACTATTTGAGTTGCTTATAAGCTATTGCTGAAATTGATGTACAAGAAAAATATCAAATATGTATGATATACATATATGTGTGATAAGGCCGAATGGCCAATGCGATGAATGTGAATGTGTATGTATATGTGATAAGGCCTAATGGCCGATGTGATGAATGTGAAAGTGTATGTATATGTGATGAGGCCTAATGGCCGATGTGATGAATGTGAAAGTGTATGTATATGTGATGAGGCCTAATGGCCGATGTGGTGAATGTGAAAGTGTATGTATATGTGATAAGGCCTAATGGCCGATGTGGTGAATGTGAAAGTGTATGTATATGTGATATGGCCTAATGGCTAATGTAAAATATATGTGTGATATGCATATGTGGTAAAGCCGAATGGCTAATGTGAATGTTGTAACATGTGATTAAATGTACATGAAACTTGGAATATGTTCCGGGTGAGACTGATGACTACGTGTGGAGATTATGACCGGGTAAGACCCGATGACTACGTGTGGAGATTATGTCCGGGTAAGACTTCTTTTATAAGAATTGCTTATAAAAAAATACGCAATGCGAAAGGTTAAACAGGTATGTACTCCAAGCTTATATGTGAGCTTGATTTAAACTAAACCATAAGGTAGTTATGTGATGTATACGAGAGCAATCTATGAGACTATTCCTATGATTATGATGAGATGTGCATATTTGGATAAAGGGGGTGGTATGCCCGAAGGAAGAGTGAAATAAAAATACGAACAACTATGTTATAACTTGATTGTTATCTGTTGACACTGCTTGAAACTTACTAAGCATTGTAATGCTTACTCCGTGTACTTTGTTTCCTATAGATCTCATTTGGAAGCTACAGGCTCGGGGATCGTCAGCAACTAGTCACACTATCACTATCCACTGTTTGGTACTGCTATGTTTTGGAATATCTTATGGCATGTATAGAATAGACTAGTAGTGAGAGGATATCTTGGTTAATGTATAGGACTACCCTTTTGGTGTAGGTCATGTACCCTTCGGTTTTGTGTAAATTCGGATAGCCATGCGAAAATGGCTTAGATATACTTTGATCATAGCATTATAATCGTTGTATGTTGTTTGTCAAGAGGTATGGAAATGTTGGTAACGGTTAGCCATGGGAATGGTCATTCATGATCACTTTTGGTATATGTATGACAAACTCTAGTTGATCCATGGAGGATCATGAAATAGGTAAAGTTTACCTTAAAATAGATGCTGTTAGCAGCAGTGACGTGAATGTGAAAATCACTAAAAATAGTAGAAAGGAATTAAATAGTGAATAAATTATGTAGTCGAACCTTGATGAATCTATTTTCGTAGGAAAGTAACGAAACAATCATATTAACAGTATGTTAAGAGATATTTAAGTTTTCGTGAGACAGGGCCAGAACGGTTTCTGGATTCCCTGTTCCGACTTTGGAAATTCATTGTAAATTATCCAGAGATAATTAGGAGTCATGCCATATATTTATAGATTCCCCTTTGAGTCTAGTTTCTAGAGAAACAAACAACATCAGTATTGAAGCCCTGTACAGGGAGATATCTAATTCGTAACACACAAAGGTCAGTGTAGTCGATCCCTGCAACAGGGGAGAATTTAACTAATAAACTGTACTAATTGGCCTGACCAATAATTCTAGAAAAAAAATTGTAGATGCATATATTAGTCTAGTTTCAGGGAAAAATTACAAAACTGGTTTTCGAGTTTTGGAACTCAAGATATGATTTTTAAAGTGATAGTGACGCAGTTAGCTAACTGCCTGGAAAATTTTTAAAATGGACTGTGAAAGTGAATGGTTTAAGCCGTTAACCCCTCGTGTCTGATTCCGACAGCGGACTCGGGTACGGGGTGTTACACAAATCAAAACAATTTATTTTACTATTCATAATAAAATTATCCATCTACATAATAGTCACTAAATTAATTATAACTTGAGTTACAAAACTAAAAATTAAAATCCATAAACTTTCCTTGAAATTAGGCTCATATATCTTCTTACCATAATTTTTCTAGAAATTTTAGTTTGGTCAATTAGTATAGTTTATTCATTAAAGTTTCCCCTATTTCGCAATTTAGCGGACCCGATCTCTCTTCACTGAAAATCGATTAT
Source organism: Gossypium arboreum (assembly GCF_025698485.1). Classification (NCBI taxonomy): domain Eukaryota; kingdom Viridiplantae; phylum Streptophyta; class Magnoliopsida; order Malvales; family Malvaceae; genus Gossypium; species Gossypium arboreum. The sequence continues at coordinate 60,080,446 of NC_069073.1, read as the reverse complement.
CTCATTATACAAAATTTGGATAATGTTTCTGTTTGTTTCTAATGAAAATAGACTCACTAAAGAAACTAGACATATGAAGTTATGACTTATAATTATTTTTGTCCAATTTCTAGTGATTTTCCAAAGTTGGAACAGGGGATCATGAAGTCACTCTGAACCAGTCATACAAAAATTTAAATATCTCAAGATATAGATGTAACATCCTGATTTTCGGGTTTTTCGCGATTCTTGATATTTTAAGTAAATTTCTAAAATTTGGTATGTGATTATGGAATTCATAATTTGGGTTGTAAATGGGCTTATGGAAGGCTCATGAGTTGGCCAAAACCCGGTAGAATTTTTAAATTTTGGACTTAGGAGTTAGGGGTTCTGGCTAGGTGCCCTTATATAAAGTTGTGGGTAACATGCATCACAAAAAGAGCTGTAGTAAAGTGGCAAGGGTGACACCACTAAGTTCCTAAAAAGGTGGCGTGTGGAGCATAAGGGAAGACCTGGGATCGATCCCCTGTGTTGGCAAATAAGAGCATTTATTTTTATGTGCAGAAAGGGTAAGTGTTGGAACCTAAGTGGATTCTGTAAGAGGAGAGTTGGATCAAGTCAATTGCATTGATTAAGGAGGGATAAGGGGAGAGATTTTAGGGATTTGATATGGAGATAGATTTGGCCGAATAAGGGAGATTGGAGAGGGGATTTTCGGTAGAGGGGTTTTAGTTAGGGATTTTCGGTACTTAGGTATTGGTGTGCCATTTTCTCCCTTGAGGTTAGTCTTCTTCTCTCTTTTTCTTTTTGCAGCCGAACCTACCATCTCTTCTTCCATCTTTTCTTCCTTCTCTTTCTTTCAAACCAGCCCATTATTTCCCTTTATTCACCCATTATTTCTTTCCTTTATCTCTACTTTTGCTGAAACACCGCAAAAGCCGAAATCAGTGAAGCTAGGGGGGTGCCGATTCTTTGTGACCAGCAACCTTTTCTTTCCTTTTCAATTGTTGGCGTTCAATTCCTTTACCTTTTAGGCATCCGGATTCAAGAGGAGAAAGACTGTGGTAAGTGCCCAAACTCTAAACGATTCCTAGAGTAATCATGGCCAAAAGTTGAAACCCTATAATTTAGGAGATGGCGAATATGGGTATAGGCTTTATGGGGTCTTCTTTTAATATTTTTTGTGGTTTATTTAGTGGAGGAGCAGCAAGGTGTAGTGTCGACTTGGGGTAGCTTGGATCTCTGGAGTGGCTAGACCTAGTCATCAATCGCGACAAAGGTAAGATTCCTAAGGCCATTATGGATGGTGGCCGAATGTGTAAGTATTAGTATTAGATGATTTTTGGTTTGGTTCAATTATGGGAAGCTGATTATTAATGATGGATTATAGGAGAAATCGTGTAGGAGATCTCGTCGAGGAATATCGCCAAACAGGTGTGTAACGAACCCTTTTTCATAGCTTAAAGCGATAAATGCCGAAAAGCCGAAATGTCGAAATTCTGGCATTTCGAGGACTGGTGAGCAAGTGAATGCTCACTAGTTAGTTAGAATCAATGAGATGATGATCGGGAACAATGGAAATGGTAAGAATGTGATTTTTGGCGTTCTAGGTAAGTTGGGCCTCTAGGGGCCAAGGGGCCTATTGGGCTTTCGGGCCCATTTGGGTAAAATTGGTATTAAAGGAGAACCTATTAAATTACGCATCGTGACTGATAAAACCGTTATGGAATATAGGCTAAATGGGCCTAGATGACGAAATTGGCTAAGTAGGGCCCATTAGAGGTTTTTAGGCCCAATAACTCAATTTCGCTAAAAATGGGCCAGACTTACTGTTTGCACACATGAATTGTTAATAACCGTTAATGAACATGGAAACCCTAATTTTTGGTAAAATTACAAGATTACCCTTATAACATGAAAATGACCGTTTTGCCCCTAGGTAAAAATGACCATTATACCCCTAGGGTTTATGCATGAATTTAATACATGGGATTTTGATAGACATGGTATGTATGATATGCACATGACATGTATGATATGCACATGATATGTATGATATGCACATGATGTAATCATAAATGCATTGGGTTGGGTTTTTATATGAATGGAGGAAGTGAAAAAGGGCTTATGCCCTAGTTATTAAAGGGCTTATGCCCCAGTTATTAAAGGGCTTATGCCCAGTTATTAAAAGGGCTTTTGGCCCAGTTATTAAAAGAGGCTAGGCCTCCAGTTATATGATAAAGCAGCTATGCTGCCAGTGGAGAGTTATGGCGGGGTGGGTTGAGTTAATCCCCACATGGTGTGTTGGTTGGTACGGGTGGAGAGTAGCGGATGGTGGGTTGAGTAGTCTCCCCAAATGGGCTTGCATTCTTTCATTGACATTATATGTGATATTGAAATGGGCCTATGGGCCATACCATTTACAATAAAGGCTTCGGCCCAGTAATATGAAATATGAAAAGGCTTCGGCCCAGTGTTATGAAATATGAAATATGAAAAGGGCTATGGCCCAGTACATGTTGAGATTGGATTTGGGCTTAGGCCCAACAGTCGTTATTGTTTTGGGCTCGAAGGGGCTTGTTGCACACTGAGTTTCCAAACTCACCCCTTTCCTTAACCTTGGTGAGCCTTGATGTGGGACTTGGTAGGAGGGATTCAGAGTAGCCACGGTGATCGCCTTTGGACTTTTAAATAAGCGTTGGTTTTCATTAAATTTCCTTTAATTATTATTTAAATAAGGCCATTTTAACTTTCCTTTTATTTCTTTTCTGGATTATTTTAATTTTAATAACTTTAAACCTGGTTGATAATTATTCAAATGGGCTAGACTTAGGACGTGTTTTCAAAACGATACTTGTTTTCAAAATAGCTCAACGCCATGATTAATCGATTTATCAAAGACGTCTACTTAAACAATTTTAAACTCGATATAACAAAGTGTGGCTATGGTTGTGGGCATGTCTAGGATTGGATCCAATCAAAGAGCTTGGTACTTAAGCAGCCTTCATGGCTCACCTCCTCTGTCTCGGATACCTACCTAGTGCCCAGCTTCCATACACTTTGTTAACTCAACAAAATATATGGTTTTTTAAAACACTAAGATGGAACATGGGTTTTCAACTCTAATGTGGCACGTCAGATTCAGCCATAACGTCTGGGCCGAGTTTGGGGTGTTACAATAGACTTCCTTTCCTTGCTCTGTTTGTTTCCTATTCAAATAGACTCAATAAGCTTTAATTATATATCTCATTTACCATTTAATTCCATTTATACAAATTTTAGTGATTTTTCAAAACCACATCACTGCTGTTGTTTCGTAACTGATCCATGGCCAACTCTTACTCCTTCATAATTTCTTTGCATCAAACCTCATTTAGGCATACATAATACCAAAACATGTTCTTATTTAGCTATATCATAAGCTAACCATTACCAAGTATTAACATGCCGTTCTTTAATCATATCATAAGGACATACACACAAAATAGCCAAGTCTGTATACAAGCCATAACTTAAAGTATTTCTAGTCACAAAATACCGAGATAGCTCATTGATAGTGTGAGGCGATCTCTAACATCCTTACGATTTTTTGAGTTGTCTTTCCGATACTATAAAAAAGAGAGAAAAGAAAGGGAGTAAGCATAAAGCTTAGTAAGTTTGCATGTAAATAAATAACAACATTCTAAATAAATTATCAAGATAACCTGAACCTTTCGAGCATAGACTTATCTTACCTTCCCTTTGGTACAATTTTAAATTTTTTGTTCAACGACTTGGAATACTAAGGATACACGGGTACCTTTCCTTTTTAAACTTACCATTGCCATGTCTTGACATGGTCTTACGTGGTATCCTTGCCTTATAAACTCACCATTGCCATGCCTTGGCATGGTTTGACATGGGATCTTTGTTTTATTGTAGTATATCAATGCCATGTCTTGACATGGTCTTACATGATTTCCTTGCCTTGTAAAACATACCAATGCCGTGCCTTGGCATGGTCTTACTTGGTATCTTTAAACCTTAATGTCATGACATTTATATCCTACACATTCCTAAAGTTCAACCGGGACTTTTTAGTATCATTTCTCCGTCAATTCTTGCTTGAATCATCAGGGAATAAATTTACAAAATAAATATATAGATGCTGAAAAATAACATCATTAATTATAAATAATAAAACATTGCATTTATTTATAGCAAACTTACCTCGATACAAAATACGATCAAATTTTTGATTTAGTAGTCCTCAACCTTTTCCTTTCCTCGGTCTAACCCAGAATTTCGTTCTTCTTGATTTATAATAGTAAATTTAACTTATTTAGTATTCACATTTATCAAAACAGTCCTTAACTCTAACTTTGGAAAATTTATGATTTTGCCCCTAAACTTTTGGCATATTTACACTTTTTCCCCAAGTCTCGAAAATGAAACTTTATCCCTAATTCTTATGTTTTATGACATGCTGGTCATTTATTTACCTACGGTAACATCAAATTCCCACTCTAACATGTACTTATGACCATTAGGTATTTTTACCGATTATGTCGTTTTACTCGTTTTCGATTAAAATCACTTAGCTCAAGTTGTTTAACATAATTTCAAGCTTCATATTCTATCATAAAACATCAAAATAAACACATTTCACCTATGAGTATTTTTCCAAATATGAACCCTAGGTTAAATTATTGCTAGAATAAGCTAAATCAAGTTATCGTGACTTCAAAAACATAAAGAACATTAAAAACGGGGCTTGGAATCACTTACTATGAAGCTTGGAAGCTTGACAAAACCCTAGCTATGAAAAACCCTTGAAATTTCGGCCTAATGAAGAAGATGGGCACATTTTGCCATCTTTTTCCCTTTTTTACTCTTTTAATTCCCAAATGACTAAAATACCCTTCATTAAACATGAAAACCTAATGGTATAATTGTCATTTAAGGACCTCTACTTCAATTATACTCTTCAATTTAATCCTTTAGCGTCTAAAACTCATATTTATCAACTTTTTCAATTAAGCCCTAGTAGGTAAATTAAGCATGCTATCTATAAAATTTTCCATCGATACTCTAACACATGCATCTAATCACTCGGTAAATTATAAAAGTTAATTGGATAAACTTTTCTATCTCAGATTCGTGGTTTCGCAATCACTATTCCGTTTAGGCCCTATTTTGGGATGTTACATTTCTCCCCCTTTAGGGATTTTCGTCCTCGAAAATCTTACCTGTGAAAAGATTTGGATACTGTTTTTGCATAACCTCTTTAGGCTCCCATGTAGCCTTGTCTACCCAATGCCTACTCCGTAATACTTTCACAAGTGCAATACTTTTTTTCCTTAGTTGCTTAACCTCTTGAGCTAAAATCTTTGCCAGTTCTTCACCAGAAGTCATATCTTACTGAATCTCAACCTTTATCTATGAAATCACATGTGAAGGATCAGAACGGTAACAACGTAACATGGACACATGGAACACATCATAAATCTTCTCTAACTCTGGCAGCAAAGCTAACCGATATGCTAATGGTCCAACTCTTTCAATCACCTTAAATGATGCAATAAAACGTGGACTTAGTTTGCCTTTCTTGCCAAATCTATAGACTTTCTTCCACGAGGATACTTTCAAGAATACTTTGTCACCAACTTGATACTCAATCTCTTTTCTTTTCAAGTCTGCATAAGACTTCTGTCTATCTGAAGCGGCTTTGAAGCAATCTCTGATAACTTTCACTTTCTCTTCAGTTTCTTTAACTAAATCAACCCCGTAAATCTGATTTTCTTTAAGCTCTGTCCAATATAAAGGTGTGCGACATTTACATCCATACAAAGCTTCATAATGTGCCATTTTCAATCTGGACTAGTAACAATTATTATAAGCAAACTCTACCAACGGCAAATATTTCTCCCAACTACCTTGAAATTCTAAGACACAACATCTGAGCAGATCCTCAAGTATTTGAATAACTCTCTCTGACTGACCATCGGTCTGAGAATGAAAAGTTGTACTAAAACTCAACTTTGTGCCCAAAGCTTCTTGTAACTTCTTCCAAAATCGCAAAGTCAATCTCAGGTCTCTATCTAAAATAATTGATAATAGTACTCCATGTAGTCTGATTATCTCTGAAATATACAACTCAGCCAACTTGTCAAGTGAATAATCCATACAAACTGGAATAAAATGAGTCGACTTTGTTAGCTTATCAATCACAACCTATACTGCATCTTTCTTTCTCATGTCACAAAATCCATGGCAACTCAGTCCCATTTCCACTCAAGAACTAACACAGGCTGCAATAAACCTGAAGGTACCTGATGTTCGGCTTTTACCTGCTGACAGCTCAAGCATCTAGAAACAAAGTCTAAGATATCTCTCTTCATTCCTACCCACCAATAAATTTTCTTCAAATCATTATACATCTTTGTACTACCTGGATGAATAGACAAGGAACTGCTATATGCTTCCTCTAAAATCTTTCAAATAAGCTCATCATTCTTTGGTACACATATCTAATTTCTGAACATTAAACAACAGTCAGAACTGATCTGAAAATCTGACTCTATACCTGACTCACACTGAGCTCTTTTGGCTTGCAACTCACTGTCATCTTTCTAAACTTCACAAATTTCTTCAAGAAACATTAGCTTAGTTCTTAATTGGGCTAAGATAGAACCATCATCCGATAAGGTTAAAATCAAAGCTCTTAATGCAAATAAAAATTTTCTACTCAAAGCATCAGCAACTACGTTTGCCTTATCGGGGTAATAATCAATCATTAGGTCATAATCTTTAATCAACTCTAGCCATCTTCTTTGCCTCAGGTTCAAATCTTTCTGAGTCATCAAGTATTTCAAACTTTTATGATCAATAAATATTAGACACTTCTCACCATACAAGTGTTGTCTCCAAATTTTCAAAGCAAATACAATGGCAGCTAGTTCTAAATCATGTATCAGATAATTTTTTTCATGTGGCTTTAGCTGTCTAGAGGCATAAGCAATTACCTTTCCTTCCTATATAAGTATACAGCCTAGTCTATTAAAGGACGCATCACTAAAAATCACAAACTCTTTACCCAGATCCGGTTGTACTAAGATAGGAGCTTCAGTCAACAATGCCTTTAACTTGCAAAAAACTCTGCTGACACTTTTCAGTCCATTCAAACTTGACATCTTTCTGTTTCAATCTTGTCAATGGAGTAGCTATCATGGAAAATCCCTCTACAAATAGTTTATAATAACTGGCGAGACCAAGAAAACTTCTGACTTTTGATACATTCCTGGGAGGCTTCTAATCAACAATGGATGAAATCTTTCTCGGATCAACTCTAATTCCTTCACCTGAGACTATATGCCCAAGAAAACCAACTTCTCGTAACCAGAACTCACTTTTGCTAAACTTGGCATAAAGCTAATTATCTCTAAAAGTTTGTAAAACTATTCTCAAATCCTCTGAATGCTCAGTCTTATCATAAGAATAAATCAAGATATCATAAATGAACACAACTACAAATTTATCTAAGTAAGGTCTGAAAATTCAATTCATTAAGTCCATGAAAATGATAGGAGCATTGTAAAGCCAAAGGCATCACAAGGAACTCATAATGGCCAAACCTAGTCCGGAAGGCAGTCTTCGGAACATCTGACTCTTTAACTCGCAACTGATAATATCCGGATCTCAAATCTATATTGGAGAACATAGTAGCTCCCTTCAATTGATCAAACAAATCGTAAATTCTAGGCAGTAGATACTTGTTCTTAATAGTCATCTTGTTAAGTTGCCGATAATCTATGCACAATTTCATTGAACCATCTTTCTTTTTCACAAAGAGCACTGGTGCACTCCATAGTGAACAACTAGGTCTTGCAAAGCCTTTCTCTATTAGTTCCTGCAACTAAACTTTCAATTCTCTTAATTCTATTGGAGCCATTCTATGATGAGCAATAGAAATGGGTGTTGTACCCGGAACCAATTCAATACCAAACTCATCTTCTCTGATAGGAGGCAAACCTGGTAGTTCTTTCGGAAACACATCAGGAAACTCACATACCACAGACACTAATTCAATTTTCAACTCTGGATCTTTAGTATTCAAAAAAAAAAAGCAAGATAAGCTTCATATCCTTTTCTCAAGCATTTCTGAGCAGACATAACAAAAATCATGGCAATTGAACTATCTAACTCATCTGAATGAACACGAAGAATTTCACCATTTTTCATTTCAACTCAATGAATTTCTTTCCACTATTCACTACCACGTCATGCGCAGAAAACCAATCCCTACCAAGAATCACATCAAACTCATTAAATGGCAATAGCATGAGTTTGACCGAAAAACAGTAACCTCTAATCATCAAAGGGTAATTCTTACATACTTTGTCTACTAATACATACTAACCTAATGGATTCGATACTTTAATCACAAAACCTGTAGACTCTATGGACATGTTCATACTAGGCATCAATTTCATGTAAACATAGGAATGGGTCGAACCCGAATCAATCAATGCAATAACATTAACATCATGAAGAGAAAATGTACTTGTAATTACATCGGGGAGGATGTCTCTTCACGAGCACGGATAGCATAGGTCCTTGCAGGTGCTCTAACATCTGGTCTCGCTGCTGAATCTCTAGTTCCTGAACTTCTCTGAGGTCTGCCTCAAACGGAGGCATTGCCTAATTTTACACTCGGTATTACTTCTCTTTTAACCATCTCAAGACACTCCCGAATGGAATTATACGATGCACCACATTGTAAACAAACAATCTCAGTTGCTCGACATTGACCTAGATGATATCGACCACATTGAGGACACTCGGGTCTATCAGGTTGAATACAGCCAAAACTTGCAATTAAAGTGGTCTAAGCTTTCTAAACCATAAATCTTCTACCACTATTTCGGCTAGAATACCCTGCTGAAAAATAAGATCTCTTAGAGAACTCTCTAGGCCTCTTGGACGTAGACTGAAATGACTTGCTCATCTATATTTTCTTCGTTTCTTGCAACTCAATTTCAGCTTTACCCTTTCCTTTCAGCAACTGTTCTGCCTTACAAGCTCTTTCAACTAAAATAACAAACTCTTTTATTTCTAAAACACCAACCCAACAGTCAAATATCATCATTGAGCACATTTTCAAATCTCTTGCACATAATAGCTTCAGTAGACACACACTCTTAAGCATAATTACTGAGTTTGACAAATTCACGTTCATATTCAGTCACTGTCATCTTGCCCTGCTTTAGTTCAAGGAATTCTTTTCTTTTATGGTCAATGAACCTCTAACTAATGTATTTCTTACGGAACTCCTCCTGAAAGAAATCCCAAGTAACCCTCTCTTACAGTACTACTGACACAAATGTCTTCCACCAATGGTAGGCTGAGTCTCATAAAAGTGATACATCACACTTCATGCACTCTTCAGGTGTGCAAGATAACTCATCAAAGACCTCGATAGTATTCTCGAGCCAAAATTCATCTTTCTCTGCATCGTCACCTTTAGTAGCCCAGATTTTTTCAACCCTTTGTTTTCTAATTTTATCAATTGGTGGCTTCTCTCTTTTGACTGTATCTGTGACTGAGGAAGCTACATGAGTAGTCTGAGGATCAGGAAGGGGTGGAGGTCTAACGGCTGGATTCGTACGAACGAACATGGAAAACTATTCATTCATACCTTGGAAGAAGGCTTCTCGAGCCCCTCCTCCTTAACTAACTGTAACGGTCCTTTCACTACTACTTGGTGGTACCGTACCTTCTGTAGGAGCGGGTGCGTTACTTTCTACATCATCTGTACCAACTCGTTTGGGATCCATTACTATAAAAGAAAAACATTTTAAAATCGTCATGAGTCGTCACACTATCAAAATATAAGTATGGCATATATAGCTAGACTCTTACTCATACTGAATATTCTGAGAACTAACTAAGCTCTTGCTCTGATACCAATAAATGTAACACCCCTTACATCGAGCAGGGGGCGTTACCGACTTATCCTACTTGTTCGGAGCATAAAATTTTTTTAAAAAAATTAATTCGCTAGCATTCATCCAAAAAAATCCCTAAAAAGGGCCTTCGGGGGCCTAAAGTGTGCAATTGGAACGATTTGGGACCAAACCGGGAACATTAAAAATTTTCCAATTACTTACACAAATCAAAACAATTTATTTCACTATTCATAATAAAACTATCCATCTGCATAATATTCACTAAATTAATTATAACTCAACTTACAAAACTCAAAATCTAAATCTGTAAATTTTCCCTAAAACTAGACTCATATACCTTCTTACCATAATTTTTCTAGAATTTTTAGTTTGGCCAATTAGTACATTTTATTCATTAAAGATTCCCCTATATTTTGCAATTCGGTGGACCTCATCTCTCTTTATTAAAAATCAATTATCTCATTATACAGAATTTAGATAACGTTTCCATTTGTTTCTAATGAAGCTAGACTCACTAAGGAATCTAGACATATAAACTATGGCTTATAGTTATTTTTGTAAAATTGGTAGTAATTTTCCAAAGTTGGAACAGGGGATCACAAAGTCACTCTAAACCAGTCTTACGAAAATTGAAATATCTCAAAATATAGACTTCATTTGCTTGCTCTGCTTCTTTCCTATGAAAATAAACTCAATAAGATTTAATTCTATTCACCATTTAATTCCATTTCTACAATTTTTTAGTGAATTTTCAAAACTCACTACTGTTGTTTCCTAACTGTTCCATGGCCAACTCTTACTCCTTCATAATTTCTTTGCATCAAACCTCATTTAGGCATACATAATACCAAAACATGTTCTTATTTAGCTATATCATAAGCTAATCATTACCAAGCATTCACAAGTCATTCTTTAATCATATCATAAGGACATACACACAAAATAGCCAAGTCCCTATACATGACAAAACTTAAAGTATTTCTAGTCACAAAATACCGAGATAGCTCATTGATAGTCCCTATACATGACAAAACATGGTCTTACATGAGATCTTTGCCTTATTGTAGTTTATCAATACCATGTCTTGACATGGTCTTACATGATTTCCTTGCCTTGTAAAACTTACCAATGCCATGCCTTGGCATGGTTTTAATTGGTATCCTTAAACCCTAATGTCATGACATTTGTATCCTACACATTCCTAAGGTTCAACCGGGACTTTTAAGTATCATTTCTCCGTCAATTCTTGCTTGAATCATCAAGAAATAAATTTGCAAAAGAAATATATATATATATGTTGAAAAATAACATCATTAATTATAAATAATAAAACATTGCATTTATTTACCGAAAACTTACCTTGATACAAAATACGATCAAATATTTTGATTTAGTAGTCCTCAACCTTTTTCTTTCCTCAGTCTAACCCAGAATTCCGTTCTTCTTGATTTATAATAGCAAATTTAACTTATTTAGTATTCACATTTATCAAAACAGTCCTTAACTCTAACTTTGGAAAATTTATGATTTTGCCCCAAAACTTTTTGCATATTTACACTTTTTCCTCAAGGCTCGAAAATGAAACTTTATCCTTAATTCTTATGTTTTATGACATGCTGGTCATTTATTTACCTATGGTAACATCAAATTCCCACTCTAACATGTACTTATGACCATTAGGTATTTTTACCGATTATGTCATTTTACTCGTTTTCGCTTAAAATCGCTTAGCTCAAGCCGTTTAACATAATTTCAAGCTTCATATTCTATCATAAAATATCAAAATAAACACATTTCACCTATGGGTATTTTTCCAAATATGAACCTTAGGTTAAATTATTGTTAGAATAAGCTAAATCAAGTTGCCGGGACTTCAAAAACATAAAGAACATTAAAAACGGGGCTTAGAATCACTTACTATGAAGCTTGGAAGCTTGACAAAACCCTAGCTATGAAGAACCCTTGAAATTTTGGCCTAATGAAGAAGATGGGCACATTTTGCCATCTTTTTCCCTTTTTTAATCTTTTAATTCCCAAATGACTAAAATACCCTTCATTAAACATGAAAACCTGATGGTATAATTTTCATTTAAGGACCTCTACTTTAATTATACTCTTCAATTTAATCCTTTAGCATCTAAAACTCATATTTATCAACTTTTGCAATTAAGCCCTAGAAGGTAAATTAAGCATGCTATCTATAAAATTTTCCATCGATACTCTAACACATTCATCTAATCACTCGCTAAATTATAAAAATTAATCAGAATAAACTTTTCTATCTTAGTTTCGTGGTTTCACAATCACTGTTCCGTTTAGGCCCTATTTTGTGATGTTACACATTAAATCTCTCCTTTGGTACCACCGACACAAGGGTGTTCCACCAGTGATAAATCGAGTCTCTCAAGAGGGACACAACACACTTCATGCATTCCTCAAGTGTGCATGATAACTCATCAAACAATATAATGATATACTCGAGCCAGAACTCTGCCCTCTCAGGGTCATCATCTTTACTAGCTTAGAACTATTCGGCTTCTTGTTTTCGAATCTTATCAATTGGAGGTCTATTTAGCCTCACGAAGTCCATACCTTGGGGTTTACGGGAATAGGTCGAGGAATAAGTGGGGGTAGAGGGGGTTGAGCATTTAGGTTCGTTCGAATGAACTCCTTGTACCAAGCATCCATTATATGAAGAATGGCTTCCCTGCCTCTTTCTCCTTGACTAACTGCAGGGGGTCTACTATCAGACGACATTGCCCTTTCAGTGGGTGTAGGTGCGTTACTTTGAACATCATCTAACACTGCTCTGTTAGGATCCATTTACTATATGAAAACACATTTCAAAATCGTCAGGAGTGGTCACACTATCATAACATATGTATGGCATGTATAGCTAGACTCATACACTCGCTATGTTAGTCCGAGAACTGACTAAACCATAGCTCTGATACCACTAAATGTAACACCCCTTAATCGTATCTAATACCGGGACAGGATTCGAGGCATTACCAAACTCAATCGTAAACTAACATACAATGCCAAGCCATAAAAATTCATCCAAATTTAAAACTTTTAATTACATGTAAATTGTCAACTAAAAAGGCCTACGAGGCCCAAAACATACGTTGGCAGTAGTTCAGGATTAAATCAAAACCTTTCGAAACTTCTACTACACTTAGTAAAATTTTCATACTTTAGAGAGTCACACGCCCGTGTGGGTAGGCCATGTAGTCACACATGCCATGTAGCTTGGGACACGCCCATGTCCTCAGCCCGTGTAACTCTTTGACTATGATGTCATCAAAAAAATAAGGTCACAAGGCCAACTAACACGCCAGTGTACTTAGGCTGCGTGGCGAATTAAACTCTTGAAATTAAGTGCAGACTTCACATGGCCTAGGCACATGCCCATGTCCTAAGGCCATGTCTTCCACACGGCTGAGACACACGGTCATGTCTCTACCCGTGTGTTTACTACTAGGTATTCTGTTTGCATAATTAGAGTGCAAGGGACACACGGTTGAATCACACGCCCATGGGACGGACCGTGTGTCACACACGACCTAAACACACGCCTGTGTGACTACTCGTGTAAACAACTTTGAGGTTATTTTCCAAGCCATTTGTCACCTTTAATACTCACATACTTACACTCACTTCATGGCATGCAACATGGAACATTTGATTACTTAAGCATTCACATTCATGGCTAAATTATGACTTGGTAATGTCAACATATAACCTATTCAAACTATCATGCTTTCATATGGCATTCCACACCAATTTCATATTTGTCTATCTTCTTTACTAACTTACTTTCAAGTTACACACTTGCATCACCTTTATTGTCATACACATTAATTCATGTTTCATACACCAAACATACATGACATCCATCACACTCATTAACCAAAAGCAACCATAACCATATTAAGGCTTAAGCACATTTGCATGCATGCACCAATAATTAGGGTTACAACCTAATAATCAATATGAGCCACCTTTCATGGCCATATAGAAAATAATCGTAGTACCTTCATGAGCCAACACATTTGGCTAATCAATATGACACATAAAAAATAGACCAAGTCCCAATACATGCCATACTCAAAATGTTGAGACTAACTATTCCCAAATATCTGGTTGATAGTGTGATCGAGCCTCCGATGTCCTTCGATCCTCGAGCTAGCTTGGCAATACTATAAGAAAATGGAAAAGAAAGGGGCGTAAGCATAAAGCTTAGTAAGTTCACATGCAAATAAATAGCAACATAATCGTATATATAAATACCAATGACATAACATAGTTTTCTTATGTGTTATCATAAATTCATAGGCTTAACTTACTCATTCATATAAGTTTTTTGTACATACCTGTATCAAATCGTAACACATTGACACATTTCCTCATCATTGACTTACTTGTCGAATAACTCACTGGTTTACCCATTGAACACTCATAATACTATCGAATACACGGAAGACTTGTACGTAGTGCTTCAAACATAGCCACATGCTACCTCATATCACAATCACACATTCCTCACTCTCGAGCTAATCACGGGCCTACTCACACAAGCTGACAGTCAGGACATAACTACACGGGCTACTCCAATATGCTGGCAGGTACCCGCAACACATGCTGGGCTACCCAGCCACCAGTAGAACGTACAAAACTAGCACCCGGATTCACATTGTCACATATACACATAATCTCATGAGCTCATAATCACATAGTTCCTAGTGACATGTCACATTGTATACTAAATTACTCCTATGGTTCAAACAGGATTTTCTCGATAACGCATATTCGTCGAACTCGTTCACAATGTCATGCTCATAGACAGTAAAGTCATTTATACACTTTTCATAATGATTAAATATAGAGATTCATACTTAAATAAAACACTCAAACATGATATATCATTACATTATTTACATATAAACTTACCTCGGTACAAAATATGGGTAATTAATTCGATTTAGTCCAAAATCTTGTTCTTTCCCCAGGCTAGGTCCGGACTCCGTTTTTCTTGATCTATAATAGCAAATTCAGCTCATTTAATCATCACATTTTTCAATAAGTCCAAAAACTATATTTAGGCAAAAATTATAGTTTTGCCCTTAAACTTTCACATATTTACAAACTAGTCTCTACGCTCGTAAAATGAAATGTGTTCATTTTCTTTGTTACCCAAGCCTAGTCGAACCTATTCCATGCTCATATCAACTCACATTTTCCTTTATTTCACATTTTACTACTCATTTTATATCTTTTTACAAACAAGTCCTTTCCATGCATTTCTATAAAAAATCACTTAGTAAAAGATGTTAAACACATATTAAACTTTCATATTCTGCCGTTAAACATCAAAATACAAATATGTCACACATGGGCAAAATTTCATACATAAACCTAGCTCAAAATATGGCTAGAAATGGATAGATCATGCTTCAAGGACTTCAAAAATGACAAGAACATAAAAAATAAGGCTAGGGAGCACTTACAATCAAGCTTGAAAAGTTGAAAAACCCTAGCTATGGAGAGCTTGAGAATTTCATCTATGGCATGGAGAAGATGAGCAAATTTTTCTTGATTTTTCCTTTTTTATTATTTTACTAACCGAATGACCAAAATGCCCTTTTCACTAAACTTTCAAATTTTATCCATGCATGCCCATTTTTGTCCATAAAAATAGAAATTGGGCAAATTCTATTTAAGGACCTCTAATTAATAATCCAAAGTTATTTCATACTAAAAGCATCTAGAAATACATACTTTGCCACTTAGTCAATTTAGTCCCAAAAGTCAAATTAGACACTTTACTCATAAAATTTCTTCATGAAATTTTCTCACAAGCATGGAATCATATCCTAGACCCCGTAATAATTATAAAATATTTATTTCTATTTTGGATTTGTGGTCTCAAAATCACAGCTCTGCTTAGGCCCTAATTCGGGATCTTACATTCATGAGTTTATTCATTCAAAACACATATGGCTTGAATACTTCTTATCAATTTATTCACATCTTCTATGCATAAGCAATAATATATCTAAACTTTACTCAATTCAATTACCATTATTTTTATTTAGCCAAGTATATTATGTGAAGTATCACCAAATAACGGTATTTCGCACACTATGTGGCATATGTATATTTAGTTAAAACAACTATAGCCAAATAAACACATTTTGGCATGGAACATACTTATACATAAATCTTTCTCATTTCATATACATGATACACTAAAAACTTACCAAATTACATTTATTTGATTCTCATATAAGTTCTGTACGAACCTGTATCACTTAATTCCCTTGTACTTTCCTTCTCGTCTTGATTATGCTCGTTGAACCCTTCAGAAATGCTAAGGATACTCAGATATCACATAAAGCTCATACAATGCCATATCCCAGAGATGATCTTACATGTTATCACATATCGATGCCATTGTCCCAGACAGGGTCTTACATGTAATCAAAATACAATGCCAATGTCCCAGACATGGCCTTACACAAATTACATCTCGATAATCCTAATGTCATGAAATTTGTATCCTATACTATTCCTAAGGTTCGTATGGGACTTTCAGATTATCGTAACTTCGTCGATTATTATCGTATTTGCTCGTTCAACATTCGTAGCAATTCAATGATAATGAAACATATATAATTCAATTCAGTTCAATAATAAATAAGCATTTATAACACAATATACATACATTTATTAGCATACGAACTTACCTCATTCGCTGTAACGACGAATTAGGTCGACTAATCTGATACTTTTTTTCCCCATTCTAGATCCAAATATAATTTTTCTCAATCTATATAATAACAAAATTTACTTATTTAATCATTAATTCATTCAATTTAACACAATTTACACATTATTAATAAAATTACACTTTTGCCCTATTATTTCACATTTTTGAAATTTAGTCCTTATCACATAAAATTGCAAATTCAGGCAATTAAGGACAAGCTTATGCTAGCCGAATTTTACCCATACTACTAGCAGCCCATATTTTCCAAATAATCGCACTTTCAACAACATAATTTCAATAATTTACAATTTAGTCCAAAATTGACATTTTTACCAAAATTCACTTTACAAAACTTGTATATCTAACAACAATAATTTATTTTCTATCATCAATTATCAAAATATAAATTTAATCAAAAATGGTAAAACTCACATACTTTAAAAGTTTAGAAATCGGAGATACGGGCTAGCTAAGTTAAGCTGCAACGATCTCAAAAACGTAGGAATCATTAAAAACGGGATGAAAACTGTACCTTGATGAGCTACCTTAGCTTGGCTGAATGGAAGGAATAACAATGGTTATTTCTTCATCTTATTTTCAGTGGAGAAGAAACATTAAAGATTATAGAAATAAAATTTTATTTTATTTATCTATTATAACTTTAATAACCATTTTACTAAACTAACCTTTAACTAACATTAAAAATCCACCTTATACATGTCCAAAGTTGTCCACTCATTATAAAAATGGTATGTTTACCATGCAAGTACCCATCATTTCATTTATTTAGCTAATTGATTCATTTCCCTTGTAGAATTCAACATTTACACTTTACGCGATTTAGTCCTTTTTACTGAATTAACCACTCAAACTGTAAAATTTCTTTACGAAATTTTAACACGAACATTCTATCTTACTATAAACCTTAATCAAATAATAAAATAAATATTTTGACTTCAGATTGTGGTCTCGCAACCACTATTCTGATTAACCCTAAAAACGAGCTGTTACAACTCTCCCCCTTTAGGGATTTTTGTCCCCAAAAATCATACCAGAAAATAAATTAGTGATTTTCTTTCACTAGACTTATCAATTTCTCACATAGCCTCAGTTATCTCAACTTTTCAATCTCACGAGTTAAGATTCTGATTTCTTCTTTGCTATATGTCATAACAAGCTGAGTTTTTACTTCTAAAGGAGATACTATAGATAAATGATCTTATCTGTATCATCACGTTATATATAAGAAACACATTATGGATCTTCTCAAGTTATGACGGTAATCTCATACTATCTCTTTCTCTCAATAATCTCATACAGCCTGATAAATCACGAACTCAACTTCTCTTTATAGCTAAATCGAGAAATTCTATTCCCACTATAATACTTTCACAAATACTCAAGTTTTTAACTGAAATTCAATGCTTCTACGTATCAAGCCCACATATGTTTTTTGTCAATCTAAAACTGCCTTCTAATAGTTCCGAGTTACTTTCACTTTCTTTTCAATTTCTCCATTGAAATCAATCCCGTGAATTTTTTTCTCACAAATCTTGATCCTATAACAACGAAGTTCAGTAATTACAATCATTCAATACTTTATATAATGTCGTCTTTATACCCATATGATAACTATTAATATTGTAACACCCCAAACCTGGCCTAGACGTTATGGCCGAATCTGACGTGCCACATTGAAATAAAAATCCATGTTTCATTTTAGTGTTTTTAAAAAACAACTTTTGTTAAGCTAACAAAGTGAATGGAAGTTGGGGACCAGGTAGGAATCCGTAATAGAGGAGGTGAGCCATGAAGGCTGCTTAAATACCAAGCTCTTCAAATGGATCCAATCCTAAACATGCCCACAACCATTGCCACACTTTGTTATATCGATTTGAAATTTATTTAAGTGGATATCTTTGAGAAATCGGGTATTCGTAATGTTGTGTTGTTTGGAAAACAAGTGTCATTTTGAAAACGCGTCCTAAGTCTAGCCCATTTAATATCAACCAGTTTAGAGTTATTAAAAATAAAATAATCCCAGAAAAGAGAGAAAATAAAGTTAAAATGGCCTTATTACAACCCAAAAATAATTAATAAATAAGGCAAACTTTATGAAAACCAAAAACTTATTCAAAAGCCCAAAGGCGATCACCGTGGCCACTCTGAATCCCCTTCCGCTCGAAGTCCCCAAATCAAGGCTCACCTGCAAGGTTAAGGAAAGGGGGTGAGTTTGGAAACTCAATGCGTAACAAGCCCCTTTTAGAGCCCAAAGCAATATTAGCCTGCTGGGCCTAAGCCCAACTTTAATCTCAGCGTATATTGGGCCGAAGCCTTTTCATATTTCATATTACTGGGCCGAAGCCTTTATTGTAAACGGTATGGCCCATAGGCCTATTTCAATATCACATGTAATATCAATGAATGTATGCAAGCCCATTTAGGGAGACTACTCAACCCACCATCCTCTACTCTCCACCCGTACCAACCAACACACCATGTGGGAATAACTCAACCCACCCAACCAACACACACCACCGGCAAGATAGTGCTTTATCGTATATCTAGAGGCCTAGCCTCTTTAATAACTGGGGCAAAGCCCTTTTCGGTAAACTGGGGCAAAGCCCTTTTCAATAAACTGAGGCATAAGCCCTTTTTCAATAAACTAGAGCATAAGCCCTTTTGCACTTCCTCCATCCATATAAAAACCCAACCCAATGCATTTATGAATACATCATGTGCATATCATACATATCATGTGTATATCATATCAATCATGTATATCAAAATCCCATGTACCAAATTATAAGTAAACCCTAAGGGTATAACGGTCATTTTTACCTAGGGGCAAAACAATCATTTTCACAATATAAGTGTAATTTCATAATTTTACCAAATATTAGGGTTTTTTGTGTTCATTATTCGTTACTAACTATTCATATGTTTTAAACAGCGATTCTGGCCCATTTTTCGCGATACCGTGTTATTAGGCCAGAAACCCCTAATGGGCCCTACATAGCCGATTTAGTCATCTAGGCCCATTTAGCCTATTTTCCATAATGGTGTTACCAGTCTTAATGCGCAATTTAACAGGTTCTCACTTTCTACCAATTTTACCCAAATGGGCCCGAAAGCCCATGGGGCCCAACTTCAGCCCCTCGAGGCCTAACTTATCGTAATGCCAAAAATCATGCCCTTACCTTTTCCAATGTTCCCGATCATCAACCGAGCGAATCTAACTAACCAATGAGCATTTGCTTGCTCGCAAGTCCTCAAAATGCCAGAATTTTGGCATTTCAACTTTTCGGCATTTATCGTTTCAAGCTATGAAAAAGGGTTCGTTACACACCTGTTTTGCGATATTCCTCGACGAGATCTCCTACACGATTTCTCCTATAATCAACCGTTAATAGATCAGCTCACAATAATAGAACCAAATCGAGAACCATATATTAACAATACTTACACATTCGGCCACCCTCCATAATGGCCTTAGAATCCATACCTTTGCCGAAGTTGATGACTAGATCTAGTCACTCCGATGATCCCAGCTAATCCAAGTCGAAACTACGCCTTGCAGCTCCTCCACTATACAAACCATAAAAAGATTAAAAGAAGAACCTAATAAGGCCTATACCCACATTCGGCCACCTCCCTAACCTATAGGGGTTTCGGCTTTTCTTAACCTCCAAAATATTGAATTGATTAAGGCCACGAGCACTTACCAAGGTTCAACTACCCAAACAATTTCAATCCCGTGCTAACACTGATTCAACGCAATCCCAGCTCCAAAACACTAGTAGAAATCGCACCACAAGGATCCTAAGAATCGGCCACCAAGTCACCCAAGGGTGCTGTGCTTTCGGCTTTTGGGTCATTGAAGAAAAAGTGGTTATGGACCAAAAAAGGGTGTTGACAAAAGAGTTGAAAGGCTTTTGAAATAACAGGAATCGGCTAAAAAGAAAAAGAACAAGTGTATACCTTTATAGATAAATCGACTTCCCTTGACTCCTTCGAGATTTGGCTTGTTGCTATTCGGTTAGCAATGAAAAGAATGATAGGTTCGACTTTTACTATGAATGAAAGAGAGGAAGAATGAGAGGAAAAGAGTTTGTGGAAGAAATAATGTAAGAGAAATTAGAGGGATTTGCTTAAGAACAATCGGCACAAGTGAAAAGAAAGAAAAGAAAAAGAAAAAAAAAGAGCAAAATGCCACCCTAAAACCCCAATAGCCGAATTTTCTCTAAACCTTTCCCTTGACCGGCCACCACTTCTCCCATTTCAAATCTCCTAAAATCTCTCCTATATATGCTCCCCCTTATCTCTCCATCATCCCTAAAATCTCTCCCCTTATCACTCCTTAATCCATGCACTTGATTAACTCAAACTCCTCCAACAGAATCCACTTGGGTTCCAACGCCTACCCTTCCTGCACATAAAAATAAATAACCTTATTTGCCAACACAGGAAATCGAACCCAGGTCTTCCTCTATGCTCCACATGCCACCTTTTTAGGAGCTTAGTGGCATCACCATTGCCACTTCACCAAAGCTTTTTTTGTGATACATTTTACCCACAACTTTACATAAGGTCATCTAGCCAGTACCCCTAACTCTTAAGTCCTAAATTCAAAAATTCTATCAAGTTTTGGCCAACACATGAGCCTTCCATAAGCCCATTTACATACTCAAATTATGAATTTCACAACCACATACCAAATTTTTTAAAAACTTTACTAAAATATCAAGAATCGTGAAAAACCCGAAAATCAGGATGTTACAACTCTAGTCTCCTTAAAGAAATTTTGGCCTCGAAATTTACCTGATCCAAACAGTTGAGGGTATTGCTGACGCATTGCCTCTTCGGTCTCCCAAGTAGCTTCTTCCTTGCTGTGGTTTCTCCAAAGTACCTTCACTAATGGAACTGACTTCCTTCTCAACACCTTGACGTCGCGATCAAGTATTTACACAGGTTCCTCTTCGAAAGTCAGATCCGACTGTACTTCGATTTCTACAACTGGCACGATATGAGTTGGGTCCGAATGATATTGCCTTAGCATAGACACATGAAAAACGTCGTGAATACGATCCAGCTCTGGAGGTAACTCTAGCTGATAAGCCACCGGCCCTATCCGCTTAATAATTCGATAAGGCCTAATAAACCGAGGACTCAACTTGCCCTTCTTACCAAATCTCAATATCTTCTTCCAAGGCGAAACTTTCAAGAAGACAATGTCCCCAACTGCATATTCAATATCCTTACGCTTCAGATCGGCATAAGACTTTTGTCGATTCGCTGCCTCCTGTAACCGATTCCTGATCACCTTAATCTTGTCTTCAGTATCTATTACCAACTCTGGCCCAAGTACTTGCCTTTCCCCCAATTCAGCCCAATAAGTAGGCGAACGACACCTTCGCCCATATAGTGCCTTGTAAGGAGCCATCTGAATACTTGCTTGGTAACTGTTGTTATACACGAACTCCGCCAATAGCAAATGGTCCTCCCAGCTGCCCCTAAACTCAATAACACAACTGTGACAGCCTTAAAACGACCCTAGTCAGAATGTGGTTTCGGGACCACAAAACCGAGGCATAAAAATAATTTAAAATTTATTTTGATGCCTATAATATGTGTTAACTCATGTGTGACATTTTTGATGTTTTGATTTAGAGTTATAAATGTGAATTTCACTAGAAAGGACCTAGTAGTAAACTTTGAAAGTATGATGGGGAAATGTGTGATGACTAGTTGATCATGCATGCAAAAATGAGGGGTTCGCATGTCAAATTTCCCATATATCATAAGTAGTGGCCGGCCATGATGGGCTTATATGCACATAATATGCATTAATTATTAGTTAGTAGCTTATATTTTATAACATAAGTAAATAAAATAAGGAAAAGAGAAAAGAAACAAAGGAGTCTTTCTCATGTTTTCTTCTTGGCCGATTCTAAGAGAGGAAGAGGAGGAGCCATTCGGCCATGGTAGGCCTTCATTAAGGTAAGAAACTCAAGCTAGTCCTTTAAAATCTTAGCATGGTTTTAAGCTAGATTCTAAGTCCCTTACTTAACCATGCCGAAATCTTTGAAATGGATGGTGATATGAACATTCGGCCATGGTAGAGGTTAAAGAAAAATGGTGGTAATGTTATATATTTTGATAAGTATGTTAAATGGTTTGAGATTTGAACTAGTCATCAAATCCTCTAGGTAGCCCATGCTAAGAATTTTGATTTTGGGATGACTAGAACTTTCGGCCATGGTAGCTATTGAGGATTTAGGTTTGTGTTTCATGTTAAATTGGATGAATCTTGGTGTAAGGGTGTTTGAACTAAACTAATGATCAAATAGGTGCATAGATACAAAATGGAATGAATTGGGCCTAAGTGTTTTAGTCATTGACATATATATATATGTTGCCGAATGTGTGCTTAAGGAATTGGTTAAGTACATTGTTGTTAAATGCTTGTTGCTAAGGAATTTTGAATGGGTTATAAATTGAGTTTAATGTTCGAGGAACATTGGTTTGGACACCTAGTGTCGAATGTGTTCAAACGCAACTTACCAAGTGCATAAATATGATAATGCTATGATGGTAGACTTAATTGGAATTCGGCATTGTAAGTGATGCCTTGGGCTCTTATGATGGTTAGGGACAAAATGTGTGTTGTGAGGAACGAAATGATGTCTATGAATTCGAAAATGCAAGGTATTAAGCTAGTCCTATTATTCGGTGGTGCATGAGTAGAGCACATGTATAATGCTTGAATAACTAGTCAATAAAGCTATTCGCGCCTAATTGTATAATATAAATGTATTTAATCGGATTGTTAAATTGATAAATTATTAAATAAGCTCTATTTGTTTGAATCAAGCTCAAGAGCTTAGAGGACCAAAGTTGGATAAGGGGAAGGAAAAAGTGAGCGAATAGCCGTCGAAATCGTTCGACAACATCCGAGGTAAGTCTTCGAGTAATGACCCTACTTGATTTATATTGAAATGATTTGTCATATTATGGCGGATAGCCGAATGTGCATAGAGCCTATGTTATAAAGCCAATTGAAATCATGCTCTTTGTGTGTGGCTATTGAGCCGAAATTGGAAAGGTTTGATAAATGATTTGTGTTTGAGCCTTAGTAACGGAAATGAAATATGGATGTGTCATGAATATTGATATATGTGTGCATGAGCATTTGAATGATATCCGGGCTAAGACCCGAAGGCATTTGTGTGAGTTGTTATATCCGGGCTAAGACCCGAAGGCATTTGTGCGAGTTGTTATATCCGGGCTAAGACCCGAAGGCATTTGTGCGAGTTGTTATATCCGGGCTAAGACCTGAAGGCATTTGTGCGAGTTGTTATGTCCGGGTTAAGACCCGAAGGCAATTGGGCGTGTGGTTATATCCGGCTAAATCCCAAAGAAACTTGGGTTTGAAGGTGAGCGATTTGTGCTATAATAATTTTAATTAATACGCTCGAAAAACCCAAACGATAAGATATGTTTGCATGTGCATCGGAAAAGTTGATTCGTTTTAAATAGTATTCGTTCAATCGACTAACGAACTTTCGGCTCTTAGATAGGTTGATACCTTGTGTGTGTATATGTTGATGAAGTGTGCAGTAAGTATGATTATGAGAATGTGTATCAATAAAGTGATTCATTTAGCTATGTGAATGTAATACTTTAGTCAAAGCTGATTTCATTACTTGAGACTTACTAAGCATTAAAATGCTTACCCCGTTGCTTTGGCTCTTTGTTTTCTAGATTTTGTTCGTTAGCCATCGGATATTCGAGGTCATCAAAGTCGAAGTCACCCACACTATCAAAGCCCTTTTGGTACTCTTTTAGTTGAACTCTGGATATGGCATGTATAGGACTACCCTTTTTGTTGTTGGTCATGTACCCATGGATTTTGTGTAAATTTGGATAGCCATGCGAAAATGGCTTATATCGTTTTAGCATAGTACTATAATCGTTTTGTATGTTGATCACTAAGAGGTATGGAAATGTTTGGAAACGATTAGCCATTGGAATGGTTAATCATGATTATACTTTGTGCTATGTATGCAAAAGGGCTAATTGAATCATGGAAACTATGAAATAGGTAAAGTCTACCTTAAAGGTAGATCTTGACAAGCAGAAGCGATGTGGATGTGAAAAATCACTAAAAATAGTAGGAATGGAATTAAATAGTGAATAAATTATGTAAATGAACCTTGATGAATATACTTTCATATGGAAGAAACAAAACGGTCATATGAGTTGTATGTTAAGAGATATTTAGGTTTTCGTGAAGCAGGGCCAGAACGGTTTCTGGATTCCCTGTTCCGACTTTGGAAATTCATTATAAATTAACCGGAGATAATTAGGAGTCATGCCATATATGTATAGATTCGTCTTTGAGTTTAGTTTCTATAGAAACAAACGACATCAGTATTGAAGCTCTGTACAGGGAGATATCCAAGTCGTAATTCATGAAGGTCAGTGTGCACCTTGTGTTCGACTCCGGTAACGAACTCGGGTACGGGGTGTTACAATTTTATTGGTATCAGAGCTACGGTTTAGTCGATTCTAGGACTACTGTAATACGTGTGGGTCTAGCTATACATGCCATTTTGTGATTATTTGATAGTGTGGTGATTTTTGACATTTGCAAATGTGTTTATTTATAGTAGTGGATACCGATCCCGACCGAGCGGTAGTGATGATCTTGAGAGTGTAGCGCTTGCTCTCAAGACAAGGGACAAAGACCGCGAACTCTCAACCTAATGCTAGTAACCCGAATGATGAAGCTAGACAAGCTTTCTATAGCGTGATGAATGATTGGTTCAACCAATACATTCGAACTAATACGGATGTTCCACAACCTCCATTCCCGACAAATACCACCCCTGCACCTACAATGCCTCCGATAACTGACCAAATAAGGTCAAATAAGCCCCCAGTTGATAGAATCTGAAAACACGGGGCTACTGAATTTAAGGCTACGGATAGTGATGATGCCGAGCAAGCTGAATTTTGGTTGGACAATACTATTCGGGTACTCGATGAACTATCTTGCACACCCGATGAGTGCCTAAAGTGTACTATCTCCTTGCTACGTGATTCTACCTACTATTGGTGGAATACGTTGACTTCTGTTGTGCCTAGAGAGCAAGTAACTTGGGAGTTCTTCCAAACCGAGTTTCAAAAGAAGTATATCAGTCAGAGATTCATTGACCAAAAATGGAAGGAATTTCTTGAACTCAAACAAGGTTCCATGTCGGTTACCGACTATGAACGAAAATTTGTGAGGCTTAGCCAGTACGCACGAGAATACATTTCTTCAGAAGCTGTGATGTGTAAACGTTTCGAGGATAGACTAAATGATGATATAAAGCTGTATGTTGGCATCTTGGAAATCTGAGAATTTGTGGTACTTGTTGAGCGAGCTTGTAAAGCCGAGGAGCTAAGTATGGAGAAAAGAAAAGCTAATATGGGAGCAAAGGAGTTTCGTAAGAGGTCTTCGGGGAAGCCCTTCGCACAGTCATCGAAGAAATTTAGAGATGACTTAGGCCGGTCTAGGGACACTTCAGGTTTCTCTAGACGAGATCGCGATCGACCCCCTGTGAGCACACGAGTCACTTCGGTCGCCAGTGTTGGAAATGATCGTCGAGACAGAACGGAATGTCGATATTACGGTAAATGGCACTCGGGGAGTTGTAGATTCCATGACCGCTCCTGTTACAAGTGCGGGTCAGCCGACCACTTTATCAAAGATTGCCCGAGACTGTCTGAACAGAACGAAAATCAGAGTGGGAAACCTGGTGTTACCACTGCTCGGGGTAGACCATCTAGGAATACGGGCAATGCTAGTGGCGGTCAGAGAGGATCTAGAGATGCTACGACTAGATCCGAGGCTCGCGCTCCTGCTAGGGCTTATGCCATACGCACACGCGAGGATGCTTCCTCGCCAGATGTTATTACCGGTACTTTCACCCTCTTTGATACTAATGTGATTGCTTTGATTGACCCTGGTTCTACTCATTCTTATATATGCGAAACCTTAGCATCCAGTAAGACTCTACCTATTGAGTCTACTGAGTTCGTAATTCGGGTGTCAAATCCCTTGGGTCGTTACGTGCTTGTTGACAAAGTGTGTAAGAAATGCCCCCTAGTAATTCGAGGTTCCTGTTTTCCGGCGGACTTGATACTTTTGCCGTTCGATGAATTTGATGTTATTCTTGGTTTGGATTGGTTGACCATGAACGATGCGATTGTGAATTGCAAAAGCAAGACTATTGATTTGAGGTGCGCAAATAACGAGATAATCCGAGTTGAGTCTACGGACTTAAAGGGGTTGCCAGCTGTAATATCAGCAATGTTGGCCCAGAAATATGTAAGGAAGGGGTGCGAAGCATACCTTGCGTATGTACTTGATGACAAGGAATTGGAAAAGAAACCCGAATCTGTGCCGGTGGTTTGTGAATACCCGGATGTTTTTCCCGAAGAATTACCGGGTTTACCACCTGTTCGGGAAGTAGAGTTTGGTATTGAGCTTGTACCTGGGACTACACCAATTTCGATAGCTCCGTATCGTATGGCACCAACCGAGTTAAAGGAATTGAAAGCTCAGTTGCAAGAGTTGACGGATAGAGGTTTCGCTCGACCAAGTTTCTCACCTTGGGGTGCACCAGTATTGTTTGTGAAAAAGAAGGACGGAACCATGAGGTTGTGCATTGACTATCGTCGGTGAATAAAGTGACGATAAAGAATAAATATCCGCTATCAGCGTATTGATGACTTGTTTGATCAACTAAAGGAGCCTCGGTGTTTTCAAAGATAGATTTGAGATCGGGTATTACCGCCATGAATTCGAGATTCGGATATACCCAAAACCGCTTTCGAATGAGATACGGCCACTACGAGTTCTTAGTGATGCCGTTTGGGCTCACTAATGCCCCTGCGGTATTTATGGATTTGATGAATCAGATCTTCTGACAGTATTTGGACCGGTTCGTAGTTGTGTTCATTGACGACATCTTGATCTATTCAAGAAATGAGACCGAACATGCTGAGCACCTGAGATTAGTGTTGCAAATTTTACGGGATAAGCAGTTATATGCTAAGTTCAGCAAGTGTGAGTTCTGGTTAAGAGAGGTTAGCTTCTTGGGTCATGTGGTATCTGCATCGGTATTCGAGTTGACCCAAGCAAAATTTCACCATACTTAACTGGAAGCCTCCAGAAATATTACGAGGTTCGAGCTTTTTGGGACTTGCCGGTTACTACCGACGGTTTGTAAAAGGATTCTCGATGATAGCCACACCCATGACGTAAACCGCTTGTAAAGATGTCAAGTTTGAATGGATAGAAAAGTGTCGAAAAGTTTCGATCAATTGAAAACTCATTTGATGGAAGCTCCAGTATTAGTGCAGCCTGAATCCGGCAAAGAGTTTGTCATTTATAGTGATGCCTCCCTACTTGGGTTAGGTTGCGTATTGATGCAAGAAGGTCGAGTTGTGGCCTATGCATCGAGACAATTAAAGCCACATGAGAAAAATTATCCGACCCATGATCTCGAATTAGTCGCCATCGATTTGCCTTGAAAATATGGCGACATTACTTATTTGGTGAGAAGTGCCATGTATTTTCGGATCACAAAAGTCTCAAATATTTGATGACTCAAAGAGACTTAAATCTGCGACAAGGACGTTGGCTCGAGTTGTTGAAAGATTATGAGCTTGTCATTGACTATCACCCGGGAAAGGCTAATGTGGCTGCGGATGCCTTAAGTCGTAAATCACTGTTTGCTTTACGAGCAATGAATGTACACTTGTCTGTTCTACCCAACAATGTGTTAGTGGCCGAATTAAAGGCCAAACCATTATTGATTCATCAAATTCGTGAAGCTCAGAAAGCCGACGATGAGTTGGTTGCAAAACGGGCTGAATGTGTTCCGAATGTGGAATTAGAGTTTCAAATTGATGATGACGATTGTTTGAGGTACGTAAATCATTGTGTGTTCCAAGAAATTCGAACTCATTTCGATGATTTCGAACGAAGCTCATTGTAGCCGAATGTCAATTCACCCGGGAGTACGAAAATGTACAACGATCCGAGACGCCAGCTTTTGGTGGCGTGGCATGAAACGAGACATTTCGATTTTGTATCAAGTGTTTAATATGTCGCAAGTGAAGGCGAACATCAAGTGCCTACGGGTCTACTTCACCGATCATGATACCGAATGGAAATGGGAACGAGTCACGATAGATTTTGTATCTGGGTTACCAATGTCGGCAAGTAAGAAAGATGCGATTTGGGTCGTTGTCGATAGACTGACTAAGTCGGCTCACTTTATCCCCGTGACGCATCGAATTTTTCATTGGATAAACTAGCTGAATTGTATGTTTCTCGATTGTGAGATTACACGGGGTACCGATTTCTATTGTGTCGGATAGAGATCCGAGATTCACCTCGCGATTTTGGAAGAAATTGCAAGAAGCTTTGGGTACCAAGCTGCATTTTAGCACCACTTTCCATCCGCAAACCGATGGTCAATCCGAGCGGATAATTCAGATACTTGAGGATATGTTGAGATGTTGCATCCTCAAGTTTAGTGGTTCATGGGAACGGTATTTACCTTTGATTGAATTCGCCTACAATAATAGTTTTCAATCAAGTATTAAGATGGCACCTTACGAGGCTTTGTACGGGCGTAATTGTCGTACACCATTGTTTTGGACCGAGCTCGGTGAAAGTAAAATTTTCGGAGTGGATTTGATTAAAGATGCTGAACAGAAAGTAAAAGTAATCCATGAAAGTCTGAAGATAGCCTCCGATCGTCAGAAGTCGACGCGGATCTGAAACGAAAAGACATTGAGTATCGTGGGAGATAAAGTGTTTCTTAAAGTTTCGCCTTGGAAAAAGATACTCGATTTGGCCAGAAGGAAAATTGAGTCCGAGGTTCATCGGGCCATATGAAGTATCTGAACGAGTCGGTCCATTATGTATCATTTGATTTTGCCCCGAACTCGAAAAGATTCACGACGTCTTTCATGTTTCGATGCTTGACGTTATAGATCCGATCCGTCGCACGTAATTAGTCCATCGAGGTTGAAATTCAAGCCAGATGAGTTATGAAGAAGAACCGATTCGTATCCTAGCACGTGAAGTGAAAGAGTTGCGAAACAAAAGGGTTCCGCTAGTGAAAGTGTTATGGCTCAAACACGGATAGAAGAAGCTACTTGGGAACCCGAGAACTCTATGAAAGAGCGATACCCAAACCTATTTACCGGTAAGATTTTCTGGGGACGAAAATTTCTAAAGTGGGGAGAGTTGTGATAGCCTTTAAACGACCCTAGTCGGAATGTGGTTTCGGGACCACAAAACCGAGGCATAAAAATAATTTAAAATTTATTTTGATGCCTATAATATGTGTTAACTCATGTGTGACATTTTGATGTTTTGATTTAGAGTTATAAATGTGAATTTCACTAGAAAGGACCTAGTAGTAAACTTTGAAAGTATGATGGGGAAATGTGTGATGACTAGTTGATCATGCATGCAAAAATGAGGGGTTTGCATGTCAAATTTCCCATATATCATAAGTAGTGGCCGGCCATGATGGGCTTATATGCACATAATATGCATTAATTATTAGTTAGTAGCTTATATTTTATAACATAAGTAAATAAAATAAGGAAAGGAGAAAAGAAACAAAGGAGTCTTTCTCATGTTTTCTTCTTGGCCGATTCTAAGAGAGGAAGAGGAGGAGCCATTCGGCCATGGTAGGCCTTCATTAAGGTAAGAAACTCAAGCTAGTCCTTTAAAATCTTAGCATGGTCCCTTACTTAACCATGCCGAAATCTTTGAAATGGATGGTGATATGAACATTCGGCTATGGTAGAGGTTAAAGAAAAATGGTGGTAATGTTATATATTTTGATAAGTATGTTAAATGGTTTGAGATTTGAACTAGTCATCAAATCCTCTAGGTAGCCCATGCTAAGAATTTTGATTTTGGGATGACTAGAACTTTCGGCCATGGTAGCTATTGAGGATTTAGGTTTGTGTTTCATGTTAAATTGGATGAATCTTGTTGTAAGGGTGTTTGAACTAAACTAATGATCAAATAGGTGCATAGATACAAAATGGAAAGAATTGGGCCTAAGTGTTTTAGTCATTGACATATATATATATATGTTGCCGAATGTGTGCTTAAGGAATTGGTTAAGTACATTGTTGTTAAATGCTTGTTGCTAAGGAATTTTGAATGGGTTATAAATTGAGTTTAATGTTTGAGGAACATTGGTTTGGACACCTAGTGCCGAATGTGTTCAAACGCAACTTACCAAGTGCATAAATATGATAATGCTATGATGGTAGACTTAATTGGAATTCGGCATTGTAAGTGATGCCTTGGGCTCTTATGATGGTTAGGGACAAAATGTGTGTTGTGAGGAACGAAATGATGTCTATGAATTCGAAAATGCAAGGTATTAAGCTAGTCCTATTATTCGGTGGTGCATGAGTAGAGCACATGTATAATGCTTGAATAACTAGTCAATAAAGCTATTCGTGCCTAATTGTATAATATAAATGTATTTAATCGGATTGTTAAATTGATAAATTATTAAATAAGCTCTATTTGTTTGAATTAAGCTCAAGAGCTTAGAGGACCAAAGTTGGATAAGGGGAAGGAAAAAGTGAGCGAATAGCCGTCGAAATCGTTCGACAACATCCGAGGTAAGTCTTCGAGTAATGACCCTACTTGATTTATATTGAAATGATTTGTCATATTATGGCGGATAGCCGAATGTGCATAGAGCCTATGTTATAAAGCCAATTGAAATCATGCTTTTGTGTGTGGCTATTGAGCCGAAATTGGAAAGGTTTGATAAATGATTTGTGTTTGAGCCTTAGTAATGGAAATGAAATATGGATGTGTCATGAATATTGATATATGTGTGCATGAGCATTTGAATGATATCCGGCTAAGACCAAGGCATTTGTGCGAGTTGTTATATCCGGCTAAGACCAAGGCATTTGTGCGAGTTGTTATATCGGGCTAAGACCAAGGCATTTGTGCGAGTTGTTATATCCGGGCTAAGACCCAAAGGCATTTGTGCGAGTTGCTATGTCCGGGTTAAGACCCGAAGGCAATTGGGCGTGTGGTTATATCCGGCTAAATCCCGAAGAAACTTGGGTTTGAAGGTGAGCGATTTGTGCTATAATAATTTTAATTAATACGCTTGAAAAACCCAAACGATAAGGTATGTTTGCATGTGCATCGGAAAAGTTGATTCGTTTTAAATAGTATTCGTTCAATCGAATAACGAACTTTCGGCTCTTAGATAGGTTGATACCTTGTGTGTGTATATGTTGATGAAGTGTGAAGTAAGTATGATTATGAGAATGTGTATCAATAAAGTGATTCATTTAGCTATGTGAATGTAATACTTTAGTCAAAGCTGATTTCATTACTTGAGACTTACTAAGCATTAAAATGCTTACCCCGTTGCTTTGGCTCTTTGTTTTCTAGATTTTGTTCGTTAGCCATCGGATTCGGGATCATCAAAGTCGAAGTCACCCACACTATCAAAGCCCTTTTGGTACTCTTTTAGTTGAACTCTGGATATGGCATGTATAGGACTACCCTTTTTGTTGTTGGTCATGTACCCATGGATTTTGTGTAAATTTGGATAGCCATGCGAAAATGGATTATATACGTTTTTAGCATAGTACTATAATCGTTTTGTATGTTGATCACTAAGAGGTATGGAAATGTTTGGAAACGATTAGCCATTGGAATGGTTAATCATGATTATACTTTGTGCTATGTATGCAAAAAGGGCTAATTGAATCATGGAAACTATGAAATAGGTAAAGTCTACCTTAAAGGCAGATGCTGACAGCAGCAGCGATGTGGATGTGAAAAATCACTAAAAATAGTAGGAATGGAATTAAATAGTGAATAAATTATGTAAATGAACCTTGATGAATATACTTTCATATGGAAGAAACGAAACGGTCATATGAGTTGTATGTTAAGAGATATTTAGGTTTTCGTGAAGCAGGGCCAGAACTGTTTCTGGATTCCCTGTTCCGACTTTGGAAATTCATTATAAATTAACCGGAGATAATTAGGAGGCATGCCATATATTTATAGATTCCTATTTGAGTCTAGTTTCTATAGAAACAAACGGCATCAGTATTGAAGCCCTGTACAGGGAGATATCCAAGTCGTAATGCATGAAGGTCAGTGTAGTCAAACCCTGGAGCAGGGGAGACTTTAACCAATAAACTGTACTAATTGGCTCGACCAAAAATTATAGAAAAAAATCTGTAGATGGAAATATGAGTCTAGTTTCATGGAAAAATTACGAAACTTATTTTCGAGTTTTGAAACTCAAGATATGATTTTTAAGGCGACAGTGATGCAGTAACCAGCTTGTCTGGAAATTTTTAAATGGACTGTGAAAATATTTAAGTTAAGTCTGTGTGCACCTTGTGTTCGACTCCAGTAACGGACTCGGGTACGGGGTGTTACAACAACCTCTCAACATGTATTCTAAAATCTGAATGACCCTCTCTGACTGCCCATCCGACTGAGGGTGAAAAGTCGTACTGAAATCCAATCGCGTTCCCAATGCCTCATGCAACTTCTGCCAAAACTGAGATGTAAACCTTGGGTCTCAGTCAGAAATTATCGATACTGGCACTCCATGCAACCGCACTATCTCTGCCACATACAACTTAGCCAGCTTTTGAAGTGAATAATCAGTTTGGACGGGTATGAAATGGGCAGATTTTGTGAGCCTATCCACAATTACCCAAACCGAATCCTTCTTAGTGTCAATGGCAACCCACTTACAAAATCCATAGTTACCCTTTCCCACTTCCAAAGTGGTATCTTTACTGGTTGTAACAATCCTGAAGGCAGTTGATGTTCGGCCTTCACTTGTTGACACGTCAAACATCTCCCCACAAATTCGGTCACTTCTCGCTTAAGCCCAGGCCACCAGTATAGCTCTCGCAAGTCTCGATACAACTTACTCCCTCCTGGATGCATAGCACAAGGTCCATTATGTGCCTCTCTCAAAATCATGAATCTCAAGTCAGAGTCCTTCGGCATACAAATTCTTCCTCGAAAACAAAGAACTCCCTCACTATTTAACCCAAAGTCTGGATTCTCCCCCTTCTCAACTTGCTGAATCTGAGAAACCAATGACTCATCCTCCAACTGTTGCTTCTTAATCTGCTCTACCCAAGTCGGTCTCACTTGTAATTCTGCCAATAAGCTTCCATCAAATCTCCTTTAAAAATCTTACCTTGTGTCTCTAAAGGCACCGCCCTAAAGAGTTTATCTACCTTAATCGAGTGTCTTAAAAGGCTTATTACCGATACCCCACTCACAGTCTCCTCAGGAAGCACACCCAATTCCCCAGATACATCACAAGCAACATACAAGTGAGTGGAACCCACATCAATCAAAGCAGTGCAAGGTGTACTATGAATGAAGAACGTACCGGTTATAACATCAGAAGCGTCACCCTCCTCACGACACCGTGCAGCATAAACCAATGCCGGCTGTCGAGCTTCAGCATGTCCAGCACCCTTGCCAGGTGCCCCACGTCCTCGTCCATTACCATTGCCACCTCTACCTTGCCCACGACCTCTCTGTGGTGGTGGTCCTCCTCGCTATGGTTGGACATCCCTTTGTTCCGCAGCTAGTTCCGCAGCTGTTCTCCGAAGACATTCTCTGAACTTATGCTCCTTGGACCCATATCGAAAACATGCTCCAGTTCGTTTCCAGCACTCCCCCATATGCACCTTACCACAGTCCCTGCAAGCCTACAGTCTAAAAGTATTTACTGGAACTGCTCAAACTGGTTCCTCCATCCTTGCTCTTTTAACGATCCAATTTGTGGCATTCGAGGGTCTAAAATCCCTCTTAAATCTGGGTCGATCCTTCTCACGATTCTGCCGCTCAGTCCGTTTTACCTCCTAGGCTATCTTAGCCTTCTCTACCAATGCAGCAAAATCACGTTCCCTCTGTGGAGCTATCAATATCCTAAGCTCATCGCGAAGGCCATCCTCAAACCGAACACTGCGCTCATACTCAGTTGCAACTATCCCGCTGGCATATCGACTCAGCCTCAAAAATTCTACCTCATACTCTGCGACAGTCTTATTACCCTCAGTCAGATTCAAAAATTCCTTCTGACGGGCATCCACATAACTAGCTCCAACATATCTCCCCTTAAAAGCAGTTTTGAACAATTCCCAAGTTACTCGTTCAATCGGGGTACTCTCCCTCACGGTGATCCACCATCGATATACCTCGTCTCGTAGCAGCGATACAGCTCCCTTCAGCTTTTGCTCCATAGAGCAATCTAGATCGTCCATGATTCGCTCTGTTGCCTCTAGCCAATATTCAGCCACATTTGGGGCTACTCCAGATACGCCCCTAAAAACTTCTGCTCCGTTAGCCTGAAGTCGCTCGGAGATGGATCCCCTATTCACTGTCCCAATGCTAGCTCCAGCAACTCTTTCAAAAACCCTTAACATGGCTTGGGACAAAGCATCATCCCCCGCAGCCTGATCATAAGACCCAGTCTCTGTTGCCTGTGGCACAGATGCCTCCTCAGCTGGCCAATGCCCTAAGGATGAAGATTCAGCTTGTACCCTTCCGGGACCACGTCCGCGGCCTCGTCCACGAGTTCCTCTTGTACTCATATCGACTTATCTGATTACAAATTTTATGATATTAGAATAATGCTCAATTGTTTATTACGAGATGTCTTATGAAAATATAAGAGCTCAAGGATTGTTTTCGCATCGTTGTAGCCTAGCTACAGTTTCATTCCTACAGTTTTTCAGTTCTACCCTATCTAAAGCATCATAGTAGGGTCTCAGTTCTATTTATAGCATTATATCAATATCACATAACGTAAAGAGAGTATACTTACAGACTTGGTGCCGGGGATTCAGTGCCACTTCATTCTCCAATCCAAAAACCACAAACCATGTATTTAATCACAAAAAATAGAATTTCTTAAAATTTGAAAAAAATACCCTTGTTTTGAAATTCTCGATTTTAGACCCATTTTAAAAACCTAGAAAAACTTAAATCATTTTATCATGTATACCTTTATAAAACATTTTTGAGAAGATCTTTTTAAAACTATTTCCAAAAATACCCTTCCTAGTAAACTTTTTTTTGAAAAGTTTTTCGGACCCGATCCATAGCCGAGTTGTTGCAACCTAGGCTCTGATACCACTAAATGTAACACCCCAAACCTGGCGTAGACGTTATGGCCGAATCTGACGTGCCACATTGAAATA
Organism: Gossypium arboreum; assembly: GCF_025698485.1. NCBI lineage: Eukaryota > Viridiplantae > Streptophyta > Magnoliopsida > Malvales > Malvaceae > Gossypium > Gossypium arboreum. The sequence continues at coordinate 60,044,422 of NC_069073.1, read as the reverse complement.
AAAATCCATATTTCATTTTAGTGTTTTTACAAAACAACTTTTGTTAAGCTAACAAAGTGAATGGAAGCTGGGCACCAGGTAGGAATCCGTAACAGAGGAGGTGAGCCATGAAGGCTGCTTAAGTACCAAGCTCTTTGAATGGATCCAATCCTAGACATGCCACAACCATTGCCACACTTGGTTATATCGATTTGAAATTTATTTAAGTGGATATCTTTGAGAAATCGGATATTCGTAACGTTGTGTTGTTTGGAAAACAAGTGTCGTTTTGAAAACGCATCCTAAGTCTAGCCCATTTAATATCAACCAGTTTAGAGTTATTAAAAAAAAATAATCCCAGAAAAGAGAGAAAATAAAGTTAAAATGGCCTTATTACAACCCAAAAATAATTAATAAATACAGCAAACTTTATGAAAACCAAACACTTATTCAAAAGCTCAAGGCGATCACCGTGACCACTCTGAATCCCCTCCGGCTCCAAGTCAACAAATCAAGGCTCACCTGCAAGGTTAAGGAAAGGGGGTGAGTTTGGAAACTTAATGCGTAACAAGCCCCTTTTAGAGCCCAAAGTAATATCAACCTGCTGGGCCTAAGCCCAACTTCAATCTCAGCGTATATTGGGCCGAAGCCTTTTCATATTTCATATTACTGGGCCGAAGCCTTTACTGTAAATGGTATGGCCCATAGGCCTGTTTCAATATCACATGTAATATCAATGAATGTATGCAAGCCCATTTGGGGAGACTACTCAACCCACCATCCTCTACTCTCCACCCGTACCAACCAACACACCATGTGGGGAATAACTCAACCCACCCAACCAACACACCACTGGCAGCATAGCTGCTTTATTGTATATCTAGAGGCCTAGCCTCTTTAATAATTAGGGCAAAACCCTTTTCGGTAAACTAGGGCAAAGCCCTTTTCAATAAACTGGGGCATAAGCCCTTTTTCAATAAACTGGGGCATAAGCCCTTTTTCAATAAACTGGGGCATAAGCCCTTTTCAATAAACTAGGGCATAAGCCCTTTTTCAATAAACTGGGGCATAAGCCCTTTTGCACTTCCTCCATCCATATAAAAACCCAACCCAATGCATTTATGAATACATTAGGTGCATATCATACATATCACGTGCATATCATACATATCTTGTGCATATCATATCAATCATGTATATCAAAATCCCATGTACCAAATTATAAGTAAACCTTAGGGGTATAACGATCATTTTTACCTAGGGGCAAAATAGTCATTTTCATAATATAAGGGTAATTTCATAATTTTACCAAATAATAGGGTTTTCCGTGTTCATTATTAGTTACTAACCATTCATATGTTTTAAACAGTAAATTGATTCCACATATTAGGGGTTTCGGCTTTTCTTAACCTCCATAATACCAAATTGATTAAGGCCACGAGCACTTACCAAGGTTCACCTACCCAAATGTTTCCAATTCCGTGCTAACTCTGATTCAATGCAATCCCAGCTCCAAAACACTAGCAGAAATCGCACCACAAGGATCCTAAGAATCGGCCACCAAGTCACCCAAGGGTGCTATGCTTTCGGCTTTTGGTTCATTGAAGAAAAAGTGGTTATGGACCAAAAAAGGGTGTTGACAAAAGAGCTGAAAGGCTTTTGAAATAACAAGAATCGGCTAAAAAGAAAAAGAACAAGTGTATACCTTTATAGATAAATCGACTTCCCTTGACTCCTTCGGGATTTGGCTTGTTGCTATTCGGTTAGCAATGAAAAGAATGATAAGTTTGGCTTTTACTATGAATGAAAGAGAGGAAGAATGAGAAGAAAAGAGTTTGTGGAAGAAATAATGGAAGAGAAATGAGAGGGATTTGCTTAAGAACAATCGGCACAAGTGAAAAGAAAGAAAAGAAAAAGAAAAAAAAAAGAGAAAAATGCCACCCTAAAACCCCAATAACCAAATTTGCTCTAAACCTTCCCCTTGACCGGCCACCACTTCTCCCATTTCAAATCTCCTAAAATCTCTCCATCATCCCTAAAATCTCCCCTTATCACTCCTTAATCCATGCACTTGATTAATTTAAACTCCTTCAACAGAATCCACTTGGGTTCCAACGCCTACCCTTCCTGCACATAAAAATAAATAACCTTATTTGCCAACACAGGGAATCGAACCCAGGTCTTCCTCTATGCTCCACACGCCACCTTTTTAGGAGCTTAGTTGCGTCACCCTTGCCACTTTACCAAACCTCTTTTTGTGATACATTTTACCCACAACTTTACATAAGGTCATCTAGCCAGTACCCCTAACTCTTATGTTCTAAATTCAAAAATTCTACCGGGTTTTGGCCAACACATGGGTCTTCCATAAGCCCATTTACATACTCAAATTATGAATTTCACAACCACATACCAAATTTTTTAAAAACTTTACTAAAATATTGAGAATCGTGAAAAACCCAAAAATCAGGATGTTACAAATATGCTCAAACTAAACCAACATTAATTGTCTTTCTTAATTACTTTCACATACTAAGATACAGTAACAAATCGTATCTTTGAGAATTTGCATCACTTTCCTATATTATCATCAGTTGAACAATGAAATGAAGTGTTACAATGCAACCTCATACCTAAAGTTTACAGTAGTTTTCTTTAGAAACGCAATATAACCCTCAGATCTCTATTTAAAATAATAGAGATTGACACTTTGTAAACACGGGCAATTTCAGAAGTGTATAACTTAGTTAGCTTATTAAGAGAGAAATTATATGTATTGAGATAAAATATACATACTTCTACAACAATCAACAATAGTTTAGATAACATCTTCCTTCTACATATTCCAACGAAATTTTATTTCATCTCTACTCAAATAATAATACCGACTGTAACAGTCCCTAAGGTACTTGATAATCAGTTTTAATCTCTGTGGGCCATATGTAACAATTGTTACCTAATTTCTGATTTCTCGAGACACGAACTCTATCTCGGAACAACAAAAAATCATCGGTTTCAATCTAAAATTTTTAAATCATGAATCAATTTATGTTCAACCCTCTTTCAAGAAACTAGAAAGGATTATATAATAAAGCTATCACAACTATTAATCATCAAAGCATTGAACTATATTGAAGCCACTTGCATCATATAAAATTCATAATGCCATAATAAGACCAATGTCTGAACCGTATAAATATATAAAATCCCAGCTATTAATAATGCATTTTGAACACAAAAGAAAATCAAATATGGTTTCCTCAGCAACCAATAAGAAACACAACCTCTATAATCTGATGACGGTACCACTGTACTCCATTGATCAAACTAGAAATTATAATCATAATAGATATAGTCATCTCCGTTAGAAGAATATCTCTTGCAATTAATTACATAAAATTATAGTAAAATCGAGGTAGCGAAATCTTAAAATATTGAGCTATGCAGAAATTCTAGAAATTACAATCCGTATAGAATGATAAAGATCCCAATGATATCCCACAGAATTTCCAGAAGGAAAAAAATCACTCATAAATACTGAAATCAACAATAACAGAAGCAATATAACCTTCATGTATATTCAACAAAGCAATAACCAGTAGAAATAAAATACTAGTATCATACGGATTCTACCGTTGACTTTCCTATCAACACAAGAGAAAAGAATACTAGAGAAAGATAGAGCAATGTCGATCATAACTCAAACATGCCAATAATGCTTTCGTCTATTAGTATGTTTAGCTAGTGTTCTCATACGAAAAGAATTTCATCTGAAAATATACAGCTACATATACTTCTGAAAGTAACAGTACACATAGAATGCCCAAAAGAAACCATAGTACCTGCCCGACTATAACCACTACACTCAGCTATAATTTCAATTCAAACATTATTCCACTATCTAATCCTGTCATCACTTATTTCACATTATCTTATCACTATCAGAAATCAATTCAGAAGAACTTCTAGTTAATACGTTCTTTAGACATCATACCTGAATACTTTCATCTCATCGAATTCAACTTCTTCTTAAACAGTGACTTTGCATATTATGAATGGCCTTCAACACGATTCTATATCTATTTTGTTACTGTCTTCACTTGCAAACTCATCTCTTATCTGATCACAGTACTATTCGTTCAATCAGGAAACTCTGTAATTCCACACTTATAAGCTTATTTAATCTAATATTACAAATTTCATTGTAATAATTTACCGATGAGGGGGTGAGAGTCGTCAAGCCTCAAATTTACTCTCACATATACATGCACATATCATAACATTTATAGTTAGCATACTATTATAATCTATCATTCGTACCTTTATGGGTTTCAATTCATCACATACACATCTTTACTTAATATTGGAGTATCACTTTCATTACTATCAAAATTAGCTCAGTTGGAAAGCATACCTGTTTAATTAAAACAATTTTTGTCAGAGTCGGGAGATATCACACTATCATAGGTTAAATATGGCATGTATAGCTAGACTCACATATGCTACGTTAGTCCTAGAATTGACTAAACCATAGCTCTGATAGCAATAAAATGAAACACCCCTAACTCGTATCCATCACCAAAATAGGGTCACAAGGCATTACCGATCAATTACAGCATACATCTTACATTTCTCATATGAAAATCCATTAACACATAAACATACATCAAACATAATCACATTGTCCCTTATAAGGCTCTACGAGACCTTAAATCATGCTTGGAAGAGGCTCGAGACTAAATCGATAACATTTGAAAACTTTTGGAAACTTGAAAATTTTTCATGCATACAAGTTTCACACGCCCGTGTGAATAAGCCTTGTGCCTCACACGGCCACCAGACATGCCCGTGTCACAGGCATGTAAAAGTGGGCATACATACTGACCTGTACCATACGGTCGAAGACACGCCTGTGTGCCATCCAGTGTGTCACACACGGCCAGTAGACACGCCTATGTGTCTATGCTGTGTAACTCACAGACTTGATAAATTAAGTTACAGCATACATACGGTTGAGTCACATGCCCGTGTGCTCAACCGTGTGGGGTGAAATTTGGCTTGGTTTAAGCCACATTTCTCACCCTCCTCAAGCATACCGAAACCACATCATTTCATACCATTTCAATGCACTTATAGGTAACTAAAACATGCCAATTCATATACAAATCATGCCATTTCATCTTCAACCATTTTATTACTCAAATCAATACCATTTGTACATTCAAACACATACTAACTAGCATGATTCACTTCTCATTACTTACCTATTCAATCATATACTAAAGTACATATCGTACTCATCAATACAACCTATTTCAGTATATGTTTTTACTATCATCAGTCACAAACAAAGCTTTACTCATAAATCATCTATCCATTCATTTATTAAGTCCAAATTCATGCTTTTCATAAGTAAATACTCAACATATACCAAATAGCCAAATGATCATCTTGAACCATCACCATGTAACCTCCCAAACTTGGCCTAGACGTTATGGCTGGATTGAGAATTCTACATTAGCCACCGAAATGGCCAAGCTAACTTACATTACTTTTGAAAACTTTGAATAAACTCATTTTAGAAAAAACTGTAGTTGTACTTTGAGTTAGCTTAAAAGCATTCATTCATTAGGTCGTGTATCATTAGGATTCATTTTATTATTAATAGAGTTATTTTAGAAAAATTGTTTGCTTGTCGCTGCTCTTTAAAAAAAAAAACTCGATGTTAAACTATTGCAGCGGAAAAACTATTTTTCAAGTCATTTTGGAAAAGTAGTTACCTTATCGATTTGTTTTTCAAAAATAGTTCATTTACAATGTAGTGGAAACTAGAGAACAATATCAAATTTTACTTAAGCCTGGTATAATGCATTATCTGATTATTATGCTTGAGTAATTCATGCATGCAAAAATTCCAGAAAAAAAGTTAGCAAGCCACAGACCAGAATTCATTAAAAATTACAAACCAAAATCAATAGAAACTGATTAATACTTATTAAAAATAGTTTGAGGTCCAAGGTGATTCTCCAAATGCCAACTCCTGTCCTAATTTTGAGGTTTACCTAAAAACTTAAACACTATTTGGGGTGAACTAATGAAAAGCTCAGAGTGAGTCGAATAATTATTTAAACGGACAAAAACATAAATATCGAATACATTGAAACATATTAGCATTAACAGAAGAACACAAAACCATCATTGGAATTTCATATCATTACATAGCCATTATCAAATTGATGTCAAATGGTGTATGAACATGGGACATCATTCATTTGAGTAACAATGACCATTCACTACAAACAATACACAATACATAGCATAAGTCAATAACATTCGAATATGTCATGCACATGGTGCAATGCAAAAAGGTTCCTACCCATACCATCCGCTACACACCACGAGTTCCCCAAAACCCATCTGCCAAACTTCAAAACATTATGAGCATAGCTCGATGTGGTAAAACCACCAAATAATCAATAATGCAGAAAATCTGTCGGATATCAAATAGTGCAATACAATCGCCAATAACATATAATATGCAATAAAATTGCCAATCCCCTCTGTACTCTAGGTGTAGTGCACTGACTACGAATAATGCGAACTTAATATGCCGCCGGTACTCCACGAAACTCCTCCGTCTACCATAAAATCCCATCCCAATGCATATGCAATATTTCACACAATCTCATACATAATCACATACTTTCAGTAAATGGGAACATTGTTCCAATCTTTGTATCAATCAATATCGTTCAATTTCACATACTTTACAGATTTTCATTGTGCATAAATAGCACCCTTTCCAATACACAATATAACAAATATCTCATGCGTTTAAATCATACATAAGCTTAATATCTCAACACATTATATCATTCAGTCAAACACTCTCATATCTCATAACTCAAATATGCAACTACAAGCTCAATTGAACATCCATACTATCAAACTAGCAATTTTGCCAACATGTCAATCTTTTAATGCTCGAAACATACCTGGTTCGGCCACTCACAAAATCAATAATTTGACTATTAAGCCAAACCAATCAGCAAGATAATTTATCAACTATAACATGATATTTAACATTTTCAAACAATTTTATGAGTTTAGGACCCACACCTTATTTTTCACTTCCTCGCAGTACACTGGCAAATCTTCCAATTTTTCTTAATAATTCCTTAAACAAACCTAAACCAAAATTCAGTATAAATTCAATAAATTTACCATGAAACCAGCCCCAAAAAACCCACTTATGAGTTCAAACCAATCGTTGAAATTATAACTATTTTATGAATCCAAACCAGTTAGATTCCTTATACTGTATCGATGCGAACCATACGTACAATCATTCTTCGTCTTTACGGATGGTTTGGGGCTTTTGGGATAGCACCCAATTCAATAATAACTAGAAAATTAGTAGCTAATTAATGATTAAAATCCTTCATTTAATCAAATCATAACCTTTACCCAACAACTATGTCGAAATAACAAACTAGTTACCCTTAATTGCACTTACATTTCACGATTTGTGGAATCCAAATGGCCAATCGATCAAGAACATTTTTCCCTAATTGAAATGGGTTTAAAATATGATTAGGAGGGTTCAGTAACTCAAATTAATTAAGTAAAAATATAGGTAAGAACCAAGAAACAAAACAACACCCTTTCTTGCACATAGGCGTATGCACCACCACCCATGGTGGCTAAAATTGGGGCTGATTTTTAAAACGATTTGAGATCTCATTAAAATCTGAAAAAATACCTTTAAAATAATTTAAAATGCCCCAAATTCCAGATCTAGAAATTTATGTTTTTAATGGACAAGATTAATTAAGAAATTGAAGAGAGAAGAGACCATACCCAAGCTAGTCGAGAGAAACGACAATGGCATTTTCTTGGCAATGTTCAGGATCGATCTTGGAGTTCAAGATTTCATATTTGGGGCTGATTTTAATGAGGAAAAATGACAGTAATATGGTGGAAAATATGTTAACAAATCTTGTGGCCAAAAAGATAAAGAAAGAGAAAACAAAGATATGGTAAAACTAGGTGAAGGCGACGACAACAATAGAGGAAAGGAAAAAAATTGAAGAGAAAAGGGGAGAGGAAGAGGGTGAACGGCTTGGCTAGGTAAAAATTGAATTAAAGGCTGAAAAATAAAATAAAAAGTTATATTTATACCTAGGGTTCAAGGGTATTGATGGCACACACATTAAAAGAACAAAGGATTTTGCAAAATTTAATTATTTCGCAAGGGAAGGGATTCAAACTTGGGACCCCATTTAATTTCCACGCTTTCTCATATTTCTTTTAACCATTAGGCTTTTTCCTCATTCTTGAAACAATTTTGCAATATTTATTTTAAAAACAAGGCAAGTCAGGTACTAGGGTTTAAGGCAAGATTTGCAAAATAATAAAAATGGTGAGAGAGAAGGGATTTGAACTTAGATTTCAAGGAACGTTTCACTAACACTTAACCAACAAACTAATACCTCATTTATTTCCTAAAAATACGTAGATAAATTTAAAAAATTATGGCATGACTACTCTCTCTCAATTCACAAACCCGATTCTACTAACCCCTGATTTTTGGGATGTTACAATTCTCCCCTCCTTAAAGAAATCTTGTCCTCGAAATTTTCTTAGTCACAAAATATGTTACCCCTTTTCCTTCAAATCGGGCCACCAAGCTTTCGTTTTGCAACTCTGATTCTAAGACAATTCTAGATAATGTGTCTCCTTAAATAACCCCTGATTTTTGGGATGTTACAATTCTCCCCTCCTTAAAGAAATCTTGTCCTCGAAATTTTCTTAGTCACAAAATATGTTACCCCTTTTCCTTCAAATCGGGCCACCAAGCTTTCGTTGCGCAACTCTGATTCTAAGACAATTCTAGATAATGTGTCTCCTTAAATTCCCAACATATATCTTGTAGATCTAAGTATCGAAACTTTACTAACAAATTCATTTATCCAAATTCCCAATTTTTAACAGAAACTCTACTGGACAACGCTTACCACAATATCTACAAATCGAAACCTTAACTGATCTAATAGTTTCTGCAATAATAACTACTACAGCCTCTGTTGAGGTCTAACTCATCTGGCCCACTTTAAAGGTTGCGAATTTGGTCCAGTGGAAGTAGACTATCTACTTTTCCAAACTTTATTCTTTTCCTTTGTTTTACACTTCAGGCGTTTAGTCTCTCCCTCCATATTATTCCTTTCAACAATAACCTTGAAAACCTTTTCTAAAACTCCTAATATCGCTTGGGACAACCAATGCATCATCCCTAGCCTCCTTGTTTTCACCTTTAGAAGTACGTACAATTCCTAGAGAAAAATGACTCAAATTGGGTAGGCTCAACGCTGAGCCCCGTTGTCCCTTATTCTATGTTTATTCATTATGTATCTTATCATCTTAAATTTGGTATACAATTTCAAAAAAAAGTAAAATCACTATCTAACTTCAATCAATTTTCAGTTTCCTATATTACAGTTTCAAAGAAAAAGTTAAATACTAACTATTTCAGTTATATGTTTACAGTAATACACCTCAAGTGTTTACCTATAACTTACTACATCTTTTCTATGGTAACCGATATCGGAGTCTCAGACCTGATTTTTTTTTGTAGAATATCATTTTTAAAATTCTTTGTGGCTTGTTTTCCCAAATTACCCCTTTTCATGTATGCATGTAGACTTACATAAGTAGATTTAAAAACTCAGTTCGAGGTTTTAAACCAAGGCTCTAATACCATTAAATGTAACCTCTTGAATTCGGCCTAGACGTTATGGCTAGATTGAGAAGGCTACATTAGCCACCAAAATGGCGAAGCTAACTTACATTACTTTTGAAGACTTTAGATAAACTCATTTTAGAAAAAATATTAGTTGTACTTTGAGTTAGCTTAAAAGAGTTCATTCATTAGGTCGTGTATGCTTAGGATTCATTTTATTGTTGATACATTCATTAGGTCATGTATGCTTAAGTTTCATTTTATTGTTGATAGAGTTAGTTTAGAAAAATCGTTGGCTTGTCGCTCTTCTTTTAAAAAATCTTGATGTTAAACTATTACAGTGGAAAAACTATTTTTCAAGTCATTTTGGAAAAGTAGTTGCCTTATCGATTTGTTTTTCAAAAACAGTTCATTTGTAATGTAGTGGAAACTAGAGAACAATATCAAATTTTACTTAAGCGATATAATGCATTATCCAATTATTATGGTTGAGTAATTCATGCATGCAAAAAATCATAGAAAAAAAAGTTAGCAAGCCACAGACCAGAAGTCATTAAAAATTACAAAACAAAATCAATAGAAACTGATTAATACTTATTAAAAATAGTTTGAGGTCCAAGGTGATTCTCCGAATGCCAACTCCTATCCTAATTTTGAGGTTTACCTGAAAAGTTAAACACTATTGGGGGGTGAACTTATGAAAAGCTCAGTGTCAGTCAAATAATTATTTAAACGGACAAAAACATAAATATCGAATACATTGAAACATATTAGCATTAACAGAAGAACACAAAACCATCATTGGAATTTCATATCATTACATAGCCATTATCAAATTGATGTCAAAACGGTGTATGAACATGGGACATCATTCATTCGAGTGACAATCACCATTCAGTACAACAAAATACAATACATAGCATAAATCAATAACATTCGAATATGTCGTGCACATGATACAATGCAAAAAGGTTCCTACCCATACCATCCGTTACACACCACGAGTTCCCCAGAACCCGTCTGCCAAACTCCAAAACATTATGAGCATAGCTCGATGTGGTAAAACCACCAAATAATTAATAATGCAGAAAATCTACCGGATATCGAATAGTGCGATACAATCACAAATAACATATAATTGGTGGAACACCGGTGCCTCCATGGTGCAGCGAAAAATTAAAAAAAAATTCCGGCGATCCAAACCAAGGATCCATGTGTAAGGAATGAATCGGGGTGATAAAAAGGTTTCAAAATTATCGAAACTTCAATCTGAGTAGACAGCGACACCTAGGCAACAGGAATGCTGAACCACTATCGAACCAAGCCGCAACTTTTCCGATGTCGACCTCTACGTAGTCCACCCGATTGACAATGAACGGTAGAAATCCTAAAAAACTATTTTCAGAGAGTATTTTGCTAAACGGCTGCTAGACCACATTGCATATTTTCGGGCTAGTTTTTATATATATCCTTTTAGGTTTTTACCTTGCTATTTATAACTCCCTCTTAATTGGTATATATTTATAACTAATTTTAATTCATTAAAATTAATCCGAACATAATAATTATCATTCAAATAAATATAATAATGTTTAATCAAAAATTATAATTACGTTAATTATAATAAAGATTTGATAAACTATATTTATTTAAACTTATATACGAACTAAATTCATATATCAATAAAATTATGTTCGATTATGTGTACAACATCCTTGTACATATATTATGTTCAAGAATTTGATTGCCCAATTCAATTAATTCTATAATTAATTTAATTCATGTGACAACCAAGCAATATACCAACTATGTTTTACCTCATTCATTTCAACCATAAGGTGTGACCCTATAGGTTCTTGTAACGTTAGCAGTAATATTAGAACGACTCTAATGTTACAAACAATGAGTGGCATCTAGCAATGCATCAATGCTACCTAAGTTACAAGAAGTCATGATTCGACATAACCTTTTGTGATTAACCTTTCATGCATTAATCCCTAAGTCCTATATCTTTGGAATGGACACAAGTCATGGAATAGTCACACTTGCATAGTCCATCCCATGTTTCTTGATACCTTGAGTAGACTATGATACACAAATAAGTATGACATCTCATATCAACTTATTTGAGCTTGGCCATGCATTTCTAGCCTCACTCAATCAAGTGGCCTGAGATATTACTCCCATTATGTAGGAGGGACTTATCCTATGTTGATCAACTATATCCCTCAACATAGATTGTGGTATATCCAACATCAGTCTTTATAGAACAACCGCCATCGTGTTTGTTTGATTGTATCAAAAATACAACTCACGATGTTGGGATAAAGATGATCTCAAGTATGAGGATCATATACATATTAATCACTATGAGTAATGTTGTGACAATTACATAATAATCCAAGAAACATACTCATAGCGGATCAATCCAATATGTTGCTCTCTAACACACGTATTCATGCATTGATTCTGACACTCCATATCAATGACAACTCTTTATCATCAATTAACTACATGTTAGTCTTAATGCATTATTATTGTCCTAGTCAACAATAATACTTGACTAAGGATCTCTTAAGAATAATCATATTATTCTCAGGACATTATTATAAAACAGTTTATTTATGCACACAAAAAAGAAACTGAAATAATAATGGCAACGCCTTATATTAATAAACATGATAAACCAAGTATGTTATTACAACCATCTCGTGATTGATCTTTGGGCATACTCTTACAATAATATGAGATATAATTGCCAATCCCCTCTGTACTCTAAGTGCAGTGCACTGACTACGAATAATACAGACTTAATATGCCACCGGTACTCCATAGAATTCCTCTATCTACCACAAAATCCTATCCCAATGCATATGCAATATGTCACACAATCTCATACATAATCAAATACTTTCAGTAAATGGAAATAATGTTCTAATCTTTCAAATTACCATTGAGTTGGTATCAATAAATATCGTTCAATTTCACATACTTTACAGATTTTCATTGTGCATAAATAGCATCCTTTTCAATACACAATATAACAAATATCTCATGCGTTTAAATCATACATAAGCTTAATATCTCAACAGATTATATCATTCAGTCAAACATTCTCAAATCTCATAACTCAAATATGCAATTACAAATTCAATTAAACATCGATACTATCAAACTAGCAATTTCGCCAACATGTCAGTCTTTTAAGGCTCGAAACATACCTAGTTCGGCCATTCACAAAATCAATAATTTGAATATTAAGCCAATCGAATCAGCAAGCTAATTTATCAAATATAACATGAGATTTAACATTTTCAAACAATTTTATGAGTTTAGGACCCACAACTTATTTTTCACTTCATTGCAGCACACTAGCAAATCTTCCAATTTTCCTTAATAATTCCTTAAATGAACCTAAACCAAAATTCAGTAAAAATTCAATAAATTTACCATGAAACTAGCCCCAAAAAACACACTTATGAGTTCAAACCAATCATTGAAATTATAACTATTTTATGAATCCAAACCAGTTAGATTCCTTACACTCTATCGATGCGAACTATAACACCCCTATCCCGTAACCGTCACCGGAATAGGTAAGGGGCATTACTAGACAGACAGAACATTACAGATCAATACAAAATCACAAATATCATATAATATTAATGCATAAGCAAAACAACAACTCATCTCTTATGGAAATCTCCAAGACCTAAGACATACTTTTAGAAGAGGTTGGGACTAAACCGAACACATTCATAATTTTCAGAATTGGAAAATTTTTTCTAATTCTGTTGAGGTCACACGCTTGTGTGACCAGGTCGTGTGCCTTACACGGGCACCAGACACGCCCATGTGATCCAACCGTGCCATAATAGAGTATATAAAACATAAAACATCATCACATAAGTATTTACAAATTCTCAATCATCTATCAAATTTATACCAACCCAATCCATATGCTCATAACAAATAAATGAACTTCACCTAGATAATATCATCTACCACAAAGGTATCATACATACCTAGTTCTTCCTATACTTACTCACTTTCATTCTCACCTATTGTTTGAGTATTTCAAGACTTTGCGTAAATTATTCATACTTTAGCATTTGCACACTTAGTGCTGTAAAGATTAGCTGAAGCTAAAATGATTCCGCACACTTAGTGCCATCCCAACTAGACGAAACTAAGTCGGTATCGCACACTTAGTGCCTTTAGTAGCTGAAGCTAGTTTAAATTGTACACTTGGTGCCAATGCTTTTAATTCATCATTATATCACCCAATTCAATTATATACAACCCATGTATAATAAAGGCATCAAAACTTACTTAACATCATATTTTAAGTACGAACTTACCTCGTACTCGAAATTTATCGACTCGGACTGTTTATTCTACAATCTTCGATTTTCCTCAGTCTTAGTCTAAATTCCTCTTTTCCTGATCTAAATGTATTCAAAATTAACCCTTTTATTCACCTAATAATTCAAAACAATCCATATGTACACAATTAGGACATTTTGCAAACTAGCCCTCACATTTTCACATTTGACACTTTAGTTACTTGTAAAAACCCAAACCTGGCCCAGACGTTATGGCTGAATCTGGCACGTTACATTGAAGTGTTTTAGCAAAAACCTTGTTTTCATTGGAAACACTTCCTTAAAACGAAAAACCTTAATTACTTTGTAAAATCTCTTTTCAGTTGCGGAAGCTTTATTTAGAACATATGATTTTATGAAAACTCGTCATTTAAAAATTGAGTTGCGAAAACTTAGTATTTAAAAACGGTTATGGTTTAGGAATCCACGTTCTACTTTTAATAAATATGAAGCATAAAAAAATGATAATAATCCTAATTTGAAATATTAGCCAGAGGAAAGAACTTGTTACAACCTAAATCAAATAGAAATAATTTAAAGTCAAAATATTAAAAATTATATAAAGACTAAGTCTAAACTTTTTATGCTAGTTGGCCACCTCCGAGTCCCTCCATCCATCGAACCGCCTACTAAAAGTCACTTGAAAAATTTCAAATGAGGGGTTGAGTTTCAAAAACTCAGTATGTACAACCCTCAACGAGTATAAAGCCAACGTTAGTCATTTTGGGCCAGAGCCCAATTCAAAAATGGTGGTCTCTAGGCCTTAGCCCAAATTAGCCTCGGTTGGGTCGAAGCCCACATCGCAATAATATCACAACAATATCATACATGAAATGCAATGGAGTGCAATCCCATCCCAATAATCCATCCCCTACACACCAGCTCTGTCCCGCGACACATTATGTGGGGATATAAATATCGACCCACCCAACCGATACACATCCATGGTAGCTTGGTTACGGAACTACCTTCATTTACACACTGGGCTTAAAAGCCGTCGGTGGATCCACGATTGTCAAGCAACCATGCGATCCTCATATACTTCCTCCGTTCCATAATACCCAACCCATATACAACCTAAGCAGAATATCATATGTATGCAGCAAATATGCATGTCACATCCATAAAACTCACATTCAACACCTAGGGGTATTTTGATCATTTTCACCCTCAGGGGCATTTCAGTAATTTTCCCTTTTATTACGGTTTTCACTTAGCTTCACCCATTAACAAATCCCGTGAGCTAAGATGAATGATTACTATGGGCCAGGTAGGATTCTAGAGAAGAGGAGGTGAGTCATTAAGACCGCTTAAGTACCAAGCTCTCCCTAGATCCAATCCTAGACATGCATATACCCGTTACTACACCTTAACCCCATGACTTGTCCACGGTCTTTAATTAATTAATTAAGTTTTATGTCTGTTTAAGTGGTTATCAGCTACTAGGCCAAAAACCCCTTACAAAGCCTAGACAAATCCACATACCTGTATATAGCCCACTAGGCCCAATCTCTATCATATGGCCCATGAGGCCCAAATCATATTTATATGGCCCATTAGGCCCAAATCACATTCATATGGCCATTAGGCCCACAAACATTTACAGCCATGCTCACATACAATTTTCCATCACATAGCATCAATTATCAATTTTTGCCTATTATAAGCCTAACAGCCCATTAGGCCCATTTAGCCCATTTCGGCCTGGTTGGCCAATTCACAGCCCAAGTCCATGAATCGCCCATAGGCCTCAGACAGCCTATCGATTTTTCCCTTACGAGTATTCATGCACTCGTGAATCTGTTGTAGCCAAACTTTCGGCTTTTCAGCATTTTGGCTTTTCGGCATTTCAGGATTTGTCGATCTACTGTGTGTGCGCAGTGTATGTACACACCTTCGGCTTTATATCAAGCTATAATAGGGTAGAAGTACACACCTTATCACTTGGAGTACTGAGTATTCATAATCGTCCGAACCTATATTCAACATTATATTCCATTAGTCACATTCTATTAATTCAAAATAAATCCACTACTTACTGAAGAAACTCCTATACTTGCCT
This sequence comes from Gossypium arboreum, assembly GCF_025698485.1. Lineage (NCBI taxonomy): Eukaryota > Viridiplantae > Streptophyta > Magnoliopsida > Malvales > Malvaceae > Gossypium > Gossypium arboreum. Next base: position 60,028,257 of record NC_069073.1, on the reverse strand, counting down.
TGACTAGATTGATCGACTGCGATCTGCCTATGTAACTCAAAATTTGACGTAGTCCCCCTTTCGCATCCAGGTGGAAAGTCCCTAACGGCTGACACCTTACGTCACTTAAACATGGGATCCTCTATCCCAACCTCTCTGCTGGAACCTCCTTCTTCAATCAACAAGTACTTAGCCAGCGATCACACTCTTGAATGAGAGGGAGAAAGAGAAATAAATGGAGAAACCATAGGTTAACGAAAGTATTGGAAAGAGTAAAGAAAAATTAGCTTTTAAGAGTTTAGAAATGAAAGAACTTAGAAATATTTAACAAAAGCCGAAGAAGATCTAATTCACTTACCGATTGCGAGATCGCTTGCCAACAAGAAATCAAACCCCAAAATGTATGACTCAACTTTTAAATGAAAAAGAAACAGTCGGCTAAGTTGAAGAGGGAAGAGGTTGATTCGATTAAAATAGGGAAGAAAAGATCAAGAGTTTGGTTTAAAAAAAGAGGAGATGATACGCGATTGAAGCACACAGAAACAACAAATGCCCTTACTTGCTCATACGACACACATATATATACTAAAAGAAAAAATAAATAAATAAATAAATAAAAACACAAACCTACACTCCCCAATAAACTTAAACTAGTTAAATTCCCTTCAATTTCTCCAATTTTTATCCTCATCATATCCACTCTTAATCCTCATCCTTATCTCCTTAATTTTAGCCAAAAATTCCAATTTGAATTACATTCAAATTGCTTCCACTGACTGGCCATCCTTCCCTGCGTTGAGTAGCAAAATTAAATCCCCTTTTTGCTCATGGAACGACTTGAACTCCTGTCCTCCAACTTTCTAACACGCTGCTAGCCATTGTACCACTACCTATCTTGTGCTAACATTCGATCACAATTAACTATAAGGCTTAGGTGCCTAAGCCTCAGTTCTCTTGAGGAATAAAATTTTAAACTTTGCCAGGCCAGGGATTCAAACCTGCTCCCTCTCATAACCATAGCATGCTTCACGCCACAGCACCACAGGCGCTCTTGTGCCATATTTCATCCCTAATTATTTTTAAGGCCTATTAACCCCCAACCTGGTTATCTTAAAAATATTTGCTACCATTCAGATTCGAACCCCTAATCTCTTGGCTGAGCTATTCGTCCCTTGCCACCAAGCCACAAGCTCTTTTGTGTCGTTTCTCCTCCCTAATTAATTATAAACTCTTTCTGCCAACCTCCAGGTTGTCTAAAAAAAAAACCCACAACTTCTGCTCATGCTGCGACTTGAACCAAGCACCTCTCCTTACTCCTAACGCAATCATGCCATTGGGCCAAGCGCATCCTTTGTGTCAAATTTCCGCCAAACATATTTATAAGGCCAACACACTTGCTTCCTTACTAATCATATGCGCAATAAAATTTTTTGCCAAGGCCAAGACTAGAACCATGGACTTCCTGCTTGCTACCAACACCTTTTTGCCACAAGGCCAAGCATTTCCTTGTGTCAGATTTTACCAGGCCTTATTAATAAGCCTTCCACCTAATGCTCAGGGTCCTTTAGAAAAAAAAATGCAAAATTTTGCTAAAGCCATGGATCGAACCCAGGACTTTTTCCACACTACCAACCCTTCCTAAATAATTTAACAATTAAACTAAACACGCAATTATAAAATATTTAAACACCTTTCTTTTATTCAAGCGGCCTTCTAACCAATCCCAAACTCAAGGCCCATTACTTCTAGGCCCAAAATTAGGTGTTACAATTCACCCTTCCTAAAAAACATTTCGTCCCTGAAATTTCTAAATAACAGAGTAGTCGTGTATCAACTATCCCACTATGCTACCGTTGTGCACTCTAATCCTAATAATTTTAATACATATTCAAAACATCCTCCTATCGCAAACATTCTCAAACATACACAAAATAAGTATCAAATTCAGATTCAAAAGTTTTAATACAATCTGATATCTAAGGAAATTCTACTGAATATTGACAATCAATATTTTAAAATATATTGCAGTATATCAGTTCAACACAATTCAATAGTAAGAGAACTTACTTGGCTCGACGTCGGAGACCCGGTGTGCCACACAATAGAATCTTTCAAAACAATTTTAAAAGCCCAAAAACCAAGCCCCTTTCATAGCCCGAGTTTTGAAACTGGGTTCTAATATCACTAAATGTAACACCTCAAACTCGGCCCAGACGTTATGGCCGAATCAGGCACATTACATTAAAGTGTTTTAGCGAAAACCTTGTTTTAATTGGAAAAACTTCCTTAAAACGAAAAACCTTAATTACTTTGTAAAATCTCTTTTTAGTTGCGGAAGCTTTATTTAGAACATATGATTTTATGAAAACTCATCATTTAAAAATTGAGTTGCAGAAACGTAGTATTTAAAAATAGTTATGGTTTAGGAAACCACGTACTACTTCTAATACTTATGAAGCATAAAAAAATGATAATAATCTTAATTTGAAATATTAGCCAGAGGAAAGACCTTGTTAGTGTAACACCCCGAACCCGAGACCATCGCCGGTGTCGGACACGAGGGGTTAGCAAGCCAAGTTCACTTGTTTTGCCCACCCATTGGACATTTCCAGTCAGGCTGGAAAAACTGCGTCACTGTCGCCTTAAAAATCATATCTAGAGTTTCAAAACTCGGAAACTGGTTTCGTAAATTTTCCCTGAATTTAGACTCATATATCCATCCATGGATTTATTTCTAGAATTTTTGGTCGGGCCAATTGGTACAGTTTATTAGTTAAAGTCACCCATGTTACAGGGATCGACTGCTCTGACCTTCGCGCGGTATAACTTGAATATCTCTCTGTACAGGGCTTTAATGCTGGTGCCGTTTATTTCTAATGAAACTAGACTCAAAATGGAATCTTTACATATAAGGTATGTCTCCTAATTATTTCTGGATAATTTATAGTAAATTTTTAAAGTTGCGACAGGGAACCCAGAAACCGTTCTGGCCCTGTCTTACAATAGCTTTCATATCTCTTAACATGTAACTCCTATGACCATTTCGTTTCTTCCATATGAAAATAGACTCATCAATGTTCATTTACATAGCTGATTCACTATTTAATACCATTCCTACAAATTTTGGTGATTTTTCACATTCACGTTACTGCAGCTGGCAGCATCTGTTTTTAAGGTAGGTCTTACCTATCTTGTAGTCTCCATGAACCAACTAGTCTTGCCTTACATAGGTCCACATATGATCATTTTAACCATGCCAATGGCTGATCATGTGACCAACATTCCCATTTCCAATTCCTAGTCACATCATGACACCATATATATATATACAAACCGCAAATAGTTTAAGTTGATACTTCACTATTACGAGCCATTTTCGCATGGCCGTACACATATACATCATAACATATTTAAACCAACAAGGGGTAGTCCTATACATGCCATCTCAAGTTCAATCAAAAAATTTATACCAAAATGGAGGCTTGATAGTGTGGATGACTTCGACTTCATCGATCCCGAATCCGATTGCTATCGAGCGAAATCTAGAAAACTTAGAGCCAAAGTAGCGGAGTAAGCATTTTTATGCTTAGTAAGTCTCAAGGAATATAATCAACTCTAATTACAGCAATACATTCACATAGTTAAATGCATCATTTCATTAATGCACATTCACATAATCATACTTACTTCACCATCCCAACTCTTATGTTCATACACAAATAACGGCTTCATTAAGGCCGATAACTCGTTCCATCATAGGAGCGGATATTCACACGCCTTACTCCTAGCGCGCAAAGCACACACCGCACTTACCTTGTCATTGGGAAATTTCACAAGTGCATTAGCTGAAATTTTCCGCAAGCTTATAATTTTCAAATCACATACCTTCGAGTTTAACCGGATGTCGCTACTCGATCAATCGCCTTCGGACATAGCCGGTTATGGTAACCCGCACCAAGGCCTACGGGACTTAACCCGGATATCACGATTTGCACAAATGCCTTGGTCTTAGCCCGGATAGAATGACTCGACGAATGCCTTCGGTCTTAGCCCGGATGTAGCCACTAGCACAATTGCCTTCGGTCTTAACCCGGTTATAATTTCCAGCATAATTGTCTTGGGCGAGTCGGATATCATTCAATTTCTCATGCACACATACATCAATAATCATTGGACATACATATTTATTTTCGTTACTAAGGCTCAAACACAATTATAATCACTAACATAATCGCCTTCGGGACTTAGCCCGTATCATTCAATACTCATACACACATAAATCAATAATCAATACATCCATATTTCATTCCACATAATTCAAGTAAGGTCACTTCTTGAGGACTTACCTCGGATGTTGTCGAACGGCTTTTACGGCTATTCGATTACTTTTTCCTTCCCTTGTCCAATTGTGGCCCTCTTAGCTCTTGAGCTAATTCAAACAAATTCAATTTATCAAAACCTCATTGTGCTAGCTTATGGCGAATATGACAAGGAATTTAAATGGTCATATGGCCACCCTTTAGCTTGAATACACAATGGTCATGCACATTTTATACTACATCAAGCAATTCAATACAATTTATTCGAGCATCAAGGAAAAGCTAAGGCCTTCAATAGGCTACCCAAGGCGAATATTCATGTACATGTTGAGGTCAATTTTGCACTTAATACCTCACAAAACAGCATGCAATTTACTAATTAATGCTTTGCACATTGTGGCCCAAAACTTATAATATAGCATCAAGCACCTACATGTGTGCTAGGCAATTGTGCTTGCAATTTCACAAGCATTCTTCCACATCTTCTTCTTTAAACCAATATATTCATCACTTAGTTCATAACCAAAACATAATGTGCAATCATATATATGCATATATGAGCATGGCCGAATTTTCAAGGTGTCCATAGCCATCCAAAACACAAATTTTAACTAACATGCAAGAAGCATGAATCATGCTCAAGAATGCATCATGGCCGAATATGACAATCATGCTCCTTTTCAACTTCAATCATGATAAAACAAAGAGAAAACTCAAAATCTTACTCATGAGTAGAAAATCCATCATTGCATGCATCATCATCAAGCTTCACACTTAGCATGCAATGGCTTTATCACCATAACAACTTTGGCCAAATACCATTTCCATGGCATAACAAAGATTTGAGCCATGGCTAACATGCACATCAAGTTAGCAACCAAGACATGCATGAAACTCCTAACACAACCTCATACATACCTTAATCTTGATGCAAACTTAGCCAAATCTCCTTCTAGATCTCTTCCAAACCAAGCATGAAGCAAGAATCCTCCCCTTTTCCTTAGTATTTTCGCCAAGAAGTGAAAATGGATGAGCAAAATTTTCTTTTCTTTCCTTAGGACATTCGCCAAGAGCTATGGTGAAAGATGAACATTTTTTTTCCTTTTTTTTCCATACTCTTATTTTATTATTTCTAACATGCACCACTAGCAAAACATGTTTAAGACATGTTTTCTTTTGCCCATATTCATCCCCATGGCCGGCCACTATAGTCAAATTTGGGGAATTTGACATGCAAGGACAACATTTCTAGTGTGCATCAATAGGCCACTTCCACATTTGCCTATCTCAATTCTAAATTTTCTCACACAAGTCCTTTCTAGTGAAATTCACCTTTATAACACTAAATCAATCATCAAAAAAAATGTCATACATGAATACTCACATATTATAGGCATCGAAATAAATTTTAAATTATTGTTATGCCTCGGTTTTGTGGTCCCGAAACCACATTCCGGCTAGGGTCTATTTTGGGCTGTCACAGTTAGAACCCAAATCAAATAGAAATAATTTAAAGTCAAAATATTAAAAATTACATAAAGACTAACTTTAAACTTCTTATGCTAGTTGGCCACCTTCGAGTCCCTCCATCCGTCGAACCGTCTACTGAGAGTCACCTGAAAAATTTAAAAGGAGGGGGTGACTTTCGAAAACTCAATGTGTACAACCCTCAACGAGTATAAAGCCATCATTAGCCATTTTGGGCCGGAGCCCAATTCAACAACGGTGGTCTCTGGGCCTTAGCCCAAATTAGCCTCGGTTTTGCCGAAGCCCACATTGCAATAATATCACAACAATATCATACATGCAATGCAGTGCAGTGGAATCCCATCCCAATAATCCATCCGCTACACACCATCTCTGTCCCCCCACACATCATGTGGGGATATAAATTTTGACCCACCAAACTGATACACATCTACGGTAGCCCGATTGCATAACTACCTTCATTTACACATTAGGCTTAAAAGCCGTCGGTGGATCCATGATTGTCAAGCAACCATGCGATCCTCATATACTTCCTCCATTCCATAATACCTAACCCATATGAGACCTAAGCAGAATATCATATGTATGCAACAGATATGCATGTCACATCCATAAAACTTACATTCAACACCTAGGGGCATTTCGGTCATTTCGCCCTTAGGGGCATTTCGGTAATTTTCCCTTTTATTACGATTTTCACTTAGCTTCTCCCATTAACAAATCCCGTGAGCTAAGATGAACGATTACTATGCACCAGGTAGGATTCCAGATAAGAGGAGGTGAGTCATTAAGACCGCTTAAGTACCAAGTTCTTTCTAAATCCAATCCTAGACATGCATATACTCGTTACCACACCTAAACCCTATGACTTGTCCACCGTCTTTAATTAATAAATTAAGTTTTATGTCTGTTTAAGCAGTTATCAACTACTAGGCCCAAAACCCCTTACAAAGCCCAGACAAATCCACATACCTGTATATAGCCCACTAAGCCCAATCTCTTTCATATGGCCCATGAGGCCCAAATAACATTTATATGGCCCATTAGGCCCAAATCACATTCATATGGCCATTAGGCCCAAAACACATTTACAGTCATGCTCACATACACTTTTCCATTACATAGCATCAATTATTGATAAACTGTAATTTATACATATTTTTACCCCATGTTTAAAGCATTTTATGGATGATTTTCCATTAGAATTGGTGAATTCGATGCTCCTAATGCTTTAATTTCATGTTTTACACTTAGGAGAGCATAGGAGAGCGAAAGGAACAAGAAACGGGCAAAAAATAGAGAAAATGGGCCAAAGTAAGAAATCAACACATCCTGGACACAGCCGTGTCAATTTGGCAGGCTCGAGCACGGTATGAAGTAATCGCACACGGGTGTGTTACACAGGCATGTCCCTGCGAGCCCAAGTTGAGTCTAATTCAGAAAAGGCTAATTTTGAGGGCTTTTAGGCATTCCAAAGCCTATAAATACACCCTAGAGAAGGAAGAAAAGGAGGACAAAGAGGAGAGGAGTAAGGAATTACTCCAAAGAAGCCGATTCATCTATCTCAGAAGCCAGATTCATCATTAAGACTGAAGATCTCTCCTCAATTTCCATTCAGGAGTTTTGGGTTTTCTTTATGTTTTGTATTCTTTATCATTCTAAGATGTTTTCTTATTTAGTTATGAACTAAATCCCCTAAACACCTAAGGGGAATGAAACCTAAGACGAATCTTGTTATTATCTTCTGAATTGTATGATAAATATTTGACTTGTTCTTAATTATGTGTTCTTAATTCTTGTTTTGATATCCCAGGATACCGATTCAAGATAAGCTCTTATTTAGAGGAGGAATAGACCCTGTTTAAGAGAACATTTGTCATAATTAAGCGGAGTTGATTGCGCGCCTAGACATAAGGTGACAAGATTTTTCTAGATTAGGGTGAAACCTAAAAAGGGGATCCATAGATCAAGTTAATGAAACCCTAGAGTGTTAATTAAAGAAAAGTCTTGGTTATTCAATCTAGGGATTAAACGTTATTAGTCTTGAATAGGGATAATAACATAACTTAGGGATCTCTACGAAATAAGTTAAATGAATAAATCGTCCGATTCGGAGCCAGAATAACAAGTACAGTCTAGGTGGATTTTTCCTTATGTATTGTCTTCATTCAATCGATTTTTCCAAAAGCAATTCCCCAATTCCATTCTTTGGGCGTTCTTAGTTTAGATAATTAGTTAGTTAAAACAAAAACCTCTTTATTCTTAGGCTAGATAATAAAAAGACAGTCATTACTAGTACTTTTAGTTCCTTTGGGTTCAACAATCCAGTCTTGCTAAAACTATACTACTGTTCGATAGGTACACTTGCCTACATCGTGATAATAGTTAGTTCAAGAATGAGTAATTATAAATATTTAAAACCTATCACGAAACCACGCGATCAAGTTTTTGGCACCGTTGCCGAGGAACTGAAATATTAGGAACACTCAATTTTTATTACTTTAGCCATTTATTTTTCGTGCACTTTAATTTATTATTATTATTTATTAATTTACTTTTTCTTTCGCTTATGCAGGTTTTTATAATTTATGACTAGAAAAAATCCATCAGGACCATTGATTTTTAACGAAGAAATCGATCGTACAGTTTGCAGAAATCAAAGAGAAATAAGGCAAAGCTTAAGATACACAGAAAACTAGCAAGAAGACGATACTCAACCCCCAACCGAAGAGATGGCTGAAAACCAAGGTAATCAGCTACCTCCTGCAATTGCGGTTAATCAAAATCTCGCCCACGCACTATTTATGATTATGCTAAACCTTCTTTAACAGAACCTAATCGAGCATAGTTAGACTCATTGTAGCTGCAAATACTTTTGAATTAAAACCTAACACTATTCAAATGATACAGCAATTTGTTTAGTTTGATGGTATGCAGGATGAGGATCCCAGCGCTCATTTAGCCAACTTCTTAGAACTATGCAATACATTTAAATTTAATGGTGTCTCTGATGATTCCATTCGTCTTCGGTTATTCCCTTTTTCATTGAGGAACAAAGGTAAACAGTGGTTGAACTCGTTACCACGAGGGTCAATTACTACATAGGAACAAATGACCGAAAAATTTTTACTAAAATATTTTCCGCCTGCTAAAATGGCTAAATTACTTAATGATATCTCTTCTTTTGTACAGATGGATTTAGAAACACTGTATGATGCATGGGAGAGATACAAGGACCTTTTGAGAAGGTGCCCTCACCATGGGTTACCGCTTTGGCTATAGGTTCAAACGTTCCATAATGGCCTAAATCCTTCGACTCGAAAAATGGTTGATGCAGCTGCTGGCGGAACCATCAATAATAAAGCACCTAAAGATGCCTATGAGTTTATAAAGGAGATGTCACTGAATAACTATCAGTGGCAAGTCATGAGGACAAAGCCAACGAAAACAGCTGGCGTTTATAACGTCGATTCGGTCACCATGCTCTCTAATCAGGTAGAACTCTTAAATAAAAAGATTGATGGTTCTTAGTTCTTCGTGGGTTCACCCAGTAATGCAGTGCGAAGCAAGTGGAGGTGGACCAAGCCATTCGGAATACCAATCTTATGGCCACAACATGGATAACGACCAATTAAACTACGTGGGTAATAATCCTCAACCTTAAAACAATCCATATAGTAACACTTACAATGCAGGTTAGAGGAACCACCCCAATTTCTCGTGGAGCTATCAAGGAAATCAAAGACCACAACCACCTCCAGGCTACCAACAACCACCTTACCAACAGGAAAAGAAGCCGAACCTTGAAGAGATGCTCTCAAAGTTTATTTTGGTGTCAGAAAATCATTTCCAGAACACCGACACAACACTCAAAAATCAACAAGCGTCGGTCCAGGGGCTCAAAACTCAAATAGGCCAGCTTTACAAACTAATTTCCGAATGACCACAAGCTAGTTTGCCAAGTAATACTGAACCGAACCCAAGGGAACAGCTAAACGCAATTAATATTGAAGATGAAGAAGGAGTTGTTGAGCATAAACCAGAACCAAGGCAAGAAACTGTGGTAAGCAAAGGTCAAGGTGAGGTAGGTAACAATAAAAACAAAACGGTGAATGTCGAATATAAACCTCTTGTGCCATACCCCAACGCGACAAGGAAAGACCGATCAGATGAACAATTTGGTAAATTCCTTAAACTCTTAAAAAAATTACATATTAACTTACCGTTTATTGAAGCCCTATCGCAGATGCCAAATGCAATGAAATTCTTAAAAGAGCTTTTACAAAATAAGCGGAAGTTGGACGAGGCGTCGCATGTGAAGCTAAACGCAGTGTGCTCAGCTATTCTAAAAAATAAGCTACCAAACAAACTAAAAGATCCAAGGAGTTTTACGATTCCTTGCTTAATTGGTAGTTTACATGTTAATAATGCATTAGCTGATTTAGGGGCTAGTATCAACGTCATGCCTTATAAAATGTTTAAGCAACTAGGTCTCAAGAAACCCAAATAGACTAGGATGAGCATTCAACTAGTAGATAAAACTATAAGATTTCCTAGGGGTATTATTGAAGATATGCTAGTAAAAATCTATAAATTTATATTTCTCGTTGACTTCATTGTTTTAGACATAGAGGAGGATAGCAACACTCCTTTAATTCTGGGAAGGCCCTTTTTAGCAACTACTAAAACAATTATTGATGTTGGCACTGGTGAGCTCATGCTTCGCGTAGGAGACGAAACACTCACCCTTCAAGCTCGCAATTCCAACAACACATCAGAAATTGAAGGTGATCGTCTAAACCATTCTATTAAAATTGACCACATGATACAACCCACTTTGCAGAAGATAAGTCTGAAAGAAGTACATGAGCCACTTTCAAACAATAGTAAAGGATCTATTCATGAAGAGCAAAGGCTAAAAATAGAAGAGCTAGATGAATGGCGAACACATAAACCGAGAACACACGATAAATCGAAACTACGCCAAAACGAGCTTGATACCTTTCCAAATCAACTTAAAGTTAGAGATAAAGTCTTATTAGATCCGCAGATCCCCACATTGTCACTACCACACCGAATGAAGAAATCCCTCTTACGGTACTTAGCATTTTTCCATTCGATACGGTGGAGGTGAGTCATCCCAAGTTCGGCACTTTTAAGGTAAACAACACCCGTTTAAAACCTTATTTTAAGATTGATAGCAAGAATGGGGAGTATAAACTCCTCAAAGCACCATGATCATTCAACAGAAAGGTAAGTTGAGCTTAGACTATAAATAAGTGCTTCTCGGGAGGCAACCCGAGCACTAACTATATTAACTTCTTTAAAAATTTAGTCTTCGACATCTAACTTACTAGAGGAGCTGTAATATCCCAAATTAGGGCCTAATCGGAATAATGGTTTCGTGACCACAAATCTGAGATAGAAATAATTATTTTATAATTATTTTGATGTTTATGATATGATTGCATGATTGTGTGAAAATTTCGTGATGAAATCCTATGCCTAAAGTGCTTAACTTGAAATTAGGGACTAAACCGAATAATTTGCAAAATTAGCATTCTAGGAGTTTTTAGTATGAAATTGCCTTGGAATATTAATGAGGAGGTCTTAAATAGAAATTTGACCAAGTTCTAAGTCTATGGACAAAAATTGGACATGGATGGAATTTTTGGAAAGTTTAGTAGTAAGGGTATTTTGGTCATTTGCATATTAAATGAAATAAAATGGGAAAAATAACACAAAATGATCATCTTCTCCATATTGTTGCTGCCAAATTTTACCTCTCCCCATAGCTAGGGTTTCTTCAACTTTCAAGATTCATAGTAAGTGATTTCATGCCCTGTTTTTAATGATTTTTATGCTTTTAAAATCCCGGTAGCTCGAATTAACTTATGCTAGCAATAATTCAACCTAGGGTTCATATTTGGAAAAATACCCATAGGTGAAATTTGTGTATTTTGGTTTTTTATGATAGAATATGACGTTTTAAATTATGTTAGGCAACTTGTGCTACTCGGTTTTAAGCGAAAACGGGTAAAAGGGCTTAATCGGTAAAAATACCTAATAGTCATAAGTACATGTTAGAGTGTGAATTTGATGTTGCCATAGAAGGGAAAAATGATCAGCATGTCATAAAACATAAGAATAAGGGATGAAGTTTAATTCCCGAGCCTAGGGATAAAAGTGTAATTATGCAAAAGTTTAGAGGCAAAAATATAATTTTTCCAAAGTTTGTATTAAATGCAGTTTTGATGAATGTGTGTATTAAATAAGATTAATTTGGCATTATAGATCAAGAGAAACGAGATTTAATTCACGATCGAGGGAAAAACAAAGTTTACAAAGAATAGGCTCAATTGCTAATATTTTGTATCGAGGTAAGTTCATGTGTAAATGTAGTAACATAATTGTCATTTTGAGCAATTTAATGTTGTTTATATGATATGATGCTTATTATTATCATGAAATGTTATGTTTTGTAGTTATTGTTGAATAATATGTAATTATGTGAATTACTTGATGAGTATGAACTATCACCGAGTATCGGTTCCGATATTCCGTGGAAGACTGCAAAGATGTGAGATCGAGGAAAAAGCCTGTTTGAACCTTAGGAATAGATTAGAATACAAGTGACATGTCACTAGGATACTTGAGTTCCGAACTCGTTGGGTTGAGTCCGAGTTCACTTATGGATGCGAACGCTCGAGCTCGTTGAGTTGAGTCCGAGTTCACTTATGGGCGGGTTACATGGTAGCTTGGCTACATAAGTTCCACAGGCTATTGAGTTTGTCTAGCTGTGGGTATGGCACTTACATTTATGAAATCCACGTATTCGAATTATATTCCGATGTGTTCAATGGGTGAATCTTAAGTGAATGAGAAGAATGCCTAAAATGAAGGAGACATAATGGTAAGTGTGATGAATGAAAAAATTTGACAGGTATGTGCTTAAATCCTCGGTTGAGAACTTGGTATGATGAAATCGTAGAAAGATATTAAATGCAAATGAAACATGAATGTCTTGGTGTTGTTTATGCAAATGATGTTTTATGTGGAATTTCATGATTATGTTACTTGCTATTTGCATGTGAACTTACTAAGCATCTATGCTTACCCTTTTCTTTTCATTCATTGTAGTTGTTGACAAGCTGGCTTGAGAATCGGGATAGGTCGAAGATTCGTCCACACTATCCGAAGGCCTAAATTGGTAAAATGGCTTGTGTGTTTTGAATGTGGCATGTATGGCAAAATACTCACTTTGTGTAAATGATCTTATGATATGGCTATGGTTTGGCAAGAAAAGGGTTTGTAAATGATTAGCCATTGGAATGGCCAATCTAAGTCATATTTGATGTTATATATGTTTATAATGCTATTTAGTCCATGAAAATATATAGTAAAGTAAAATTTGCCATAAAACAGAATCTAACAGCAGCAGTGATGTAAATTTGAAAAATCACTAAAAATAGTAGAAATGAAATTAAATGATGAGTAAGTTATGAAATTGAATCTTGATGAGTCTATTTTCATATGATGGAACAAAACATGTATATGAGTTATATTTTGTAAGATATTTAAGTTTTGGTATAACAGGGTCAGAGTGATCTCTGTATCCCCTGTTCTGATTTTAAAAATTCACTATAAATTGTACAAAAACAATTAAGAGTTTTATCTTACATGTATGAAATCCTTATTGAGTCTAGTTTTATAAGAAACAAACTCCATAGTTATTGAAACTCTATAAAGGGAAATGTCTAATTCGTAATACACAGGGATTAGAGTAGTCGAACCCTGGAATAGGGGATGCTTTAACTGATAAACTGTACTAATTGGATCGACAAAAAATTCTAGAAAAAAATTTGTAAATAGATATATGATCCTATTTTTAGGAAAAATTTACGGACCTTAATTTTGAGTTTCGAAACTCGAGATATGAATTTTTAAGTGACTGTGATGTAGTTAGCCAGCTTGTCTGAAAATTTTAAAAATCAATTGTTTGAGCTGTTAAATTAATGAATTAAGTTTAGTAACACCTCAAGCTCGACTCTGGTAACGGTCTAGGGCATGAGGGCGTTACAAGAGCTCTTGAATAAAGTTTTTCCACAGAGACATGGCCAAGCACACGGGCGTGCTTATGGCTGTGTGAAAACAGGGCAAGGATTTCCCCAAACATGGGCTACGATAAAACGCCATGGCCGTGAGACATGGCCGTGGTCGAGCCTGCCAAAACAACACGGGCATGCAACACGCCCATGTGGAAGACCCGTGGTTGAAACTGAGAAACTAGCATGGGTGTGCGACATGCCCGTGTCTCACACCTGTGGTCGAACCTGTTAGATTGACACGGGCGTGGGAGAAGCGAACGAAGTTAGACACGGCCGTGTGAACCCACATGCCCGAGGTACACTGGCGTGGGATGAATTTCAGATGCGCCCAAATAGGAAAAACGCGAAACACATGGGCAAAAATTGGGGAACACGGACGTGTGGCATGGCCGTGTGGCCTAAAATCTATAAATAACCTGCACTATTCACTTTCTTCCCCATTCAAAAACCCTAACCCTAGCCACTGCAAGTTCACACGGCCTCTCTGCCACACCCGTGCGCCGCCTCCAACTTCATTTTTGACATCCACTCTCCCCTTTCTAGTGTTTGTTTACTCTTTCCCTTTTAATTACACTCATTTATAATGCTATTTATCTTAGTAGTCTATATTTTTCATGTCATTTTTATTTTTCTATCACACAAATTTCATTTATAGGACAAGTCATCATCTTTTTCATGTCCAAATTCCTATTCATTACATGATTTATCTAGTCCATTTAATTAGTTAGAAATGAATATCCATGGTTAGGATAGTTGAAATAATCATGGCTTTTTGTATTGATAGTTCTATCCATTCATATAGTAATGTGCATTCCATTCTTTGCCATTTTACTTATATCACCATGCTAGTGCCACAAAAGTATACCATTGAACTTATCGTTTTTAGTTAGTTTTAGTAGTTGAGGCTTGAAATTATGATTTTTAAGATTTCACTTCATTTTACTTTGACCACTCATCAAGATGACTTGATGATTCTAATCGTAGGTACCATGTCATCTTCACATGGTAAAAAGGTTGCTGTCCCTACTTCTAAGAAACGGAAGGGAGCGTCATCTTTTGCGGGTCCAATCATGAAAATTAAATCGACCCCTCTCTGATTTCCTGTGGGCCCCAGGAGGAACTTTTCCAAACAATTCTGGCCCGACCTTTAATTTCGGGCCACTGCATCGACTGGGCTGCTATAGAACAAGTTTAGTTGGCTGATGCGATTCAGGCCCTCTTAACCACCGACCCTTGGGAGCTGTTCTTTAGGATCATCGAACCAACATACCTTGAGCTCACGATGGAACTATGCTCAATGTTCCATCTCTAGACTGTAATGACGAACTACGATGATCCCGGCACGGTGCAATTTCGCCTAGGCAGATTAGTCCGCTAGCTCAGCATTCCAAAATTTGGTACGGCACTAGGTTTATATATGAAGGAGTTCAAGGAAGAGAATAACTTGGATGCTCTCACTCGCCACATATATTTCTCTCCCTTAAAGTGCTGGCACACTTTGGCCCCTAGCGTAGCCTTCTACAATCCTAGCCGCTCCAAGGCATCAGTTCTCCCACCATCCCTAAGGTACCTACACTCCATTTTGGCTCACACGATTACAGGGACGCGAGAGAGCACTAGCGTCGTCAACACTCACGACGCCTACTTTTTATGGTGCATGTCGCACGGGCACGTCATCGACCTTACCTATTTCATCGCCCTTGCAATTCAGTAGTAAACGGAGCGGCATAGGAAGGGGGTCATCTCCATTGGCCCCTACGTGACTCGATTGGTGCGACATTTCGGGCTCCTCAACACCGCGGCCCAAGAATCATCACTCACCCTCATCGGCCAGATGTCTCCACAAGGTATCTCGAGCATGCTTATCATGAGGATGATCGAGAGGTGCCGAGGAACCTACCCTCCCCAATATCGTCTCGCCCAATCTATCGAGCTGAAGGCCTACGAGGACATTCCTGATGATGTCCCCCCACAGCACAAGAACCCACCGACTCAGCCACCACCACCCTCTCGTCCAGTTCATGTGGCGGCTTTATATGCTGACATCTCCGAGTGCCTCACTCGATTTGAGCAGCAGTGTTTTCAATGATTTGACAACATTGATGCTACTCTACAGTAGATTTGTCAGCACCTCCACATCTCATCGCCAATCCCACCTCGCGAACCATCCAGCGGTGTAGATTTATATAGAGCTCTTAAGCTCGTCATCACATAGGAACTAAAACTCCACCGAGAAAAGTTCTCTATGACTGCCATGTCCTACTCGTCCACAACCATAGCTACCACTAGAGATAATATCCTTTTGGCGCAGGACTTATGGCCTAATGAACCTCTACGACCGCTGGAGTATTCTTCTCCACTCTCGAACTGATTACTCTCCAGAACTCCAGTTCGAGGAATTCATCATACAAGAAGTTTCACTTCTCTCCATATCTTATTTTTATACTCTAATATCTATCTTTGTACATTGAGGGCAATGTACATCTTAAGTGTGGAGGGGTATTTATTTCATTATCAAAAAAATCCCTGAATGATTGCCTTGTTCTCTTGAAAAGCTTTCATATCATATTTAGGATAAATTTTAATTGATTTATGATTTTGATTGATATATCTTGAATTAAAACATAGGCTATTATGCATTGATTGTTTAAACTTTATGACATTAGAGAATCAAGCATGATGAGTTGATTTTTAAGAATTTAAAATCTTAGGCTGTTTCCCCAAGGTTTAGGTATTACTTTGAGTTGGGATTCACAAGTTTTAAACATCAAAAAGCCATAATTTTTGTGAGATTTTTGAGCCTTTTGAGCATCTATTAATTCTTTCATGCTCACTTTTATTATTGCTTTAAGTGCGTCAGTAGTGAACTGTTATTTTAGAACTTGCTTGATTATTCATGTTGAGACTGCACCATTTGATTTGATATGTCAAAATGATTAAGGCACTTAGGACTAACCCACTCGTGCCATGAAAAGCCTACCTCCACAATTAACCCCTAGTGAACCCCCTTGAGTCTAACAAGCCATTTCTTATATTACCCTTAATATTAACCTTTAACCCATTATTGTTGAAATCCTCTAAATTAATTTAAGCCCCATTTTTGTCGAGATTTGAATTGAAATAGTTACTTAGCTATGCTTTATTCTACTCTGTAATTTGGTTTTTTTTTTTAAAAAAAACATGTATACATATTAGTATTGATCTTCTATTTGTAAGCTTCAGAAGTTAATTTCCTTAGTCTGAGAAGAAGCTCTGTTGTACGCAAGTGATGATGAACTCTTTTTCTAGTTAGGTAATTTTTCAATTCAATCTCGATTCAAACCCTTTCTTTCGGCTTGTAACCACACCCCCTAACCAAACCTCATTACAACCCTCTAAAGACCTTTTGATTGATGTATCATCTTAAATTGTAGTGGTGGAGATTTGATTTTCATGCAAGCCTATGGTAATGACTTTTCATTATTGACAATTGAATGCTTCATTTATTGTCCTTAAACACCTCGAGTGATTTGAGTGAATCTGTAGTGAGGATGTGAAACTCTGTGGTATTCTGAATCAAAGGTAATTACTTAAATGAGGAGAGACACCTATGTTTGCATGATTAAATACTCAACTTGGAATGTTTGAAACTTTTATGTTCTTTTAGTTGAATTCTCAATGTATGATTACCTATGGATTATTCTGAGATATTATCGATAGAAATTATAAGTTCAGAAGAATTTATTTTGATTATGAGTTGAGAACTTTGCTTAAGGATAAGCAAATGCTTAAGTGTGGGGGTATTTGATAAACCATAATTTATACATATTTTTGCCCCACTTTTAATGCATTTTATGGATGATTTTTCATTAGAATTGGTGAATTCGATGCTCCTAATGCTTTACACATAGGAGAGCATAGGAGAGAGAAAAGAATGAAAAATGGGCCAAAAATAGAGAAAATGGGCCAAAGTACGAAATCAACACGTCCTGGACCTTCTCACACAGGCAGACCACACGACCGTGTCAATTTGGTAGGCTCGAGCACGGCCTAAAGTAATGGCACACGGGCATGTCCCTGTCGAACCCAAGTTGAGTCTAATTCGGAAAAGGCTAATTTTGAGGGCTTTTAGGCATTCCAAAGCCTATAAATACACCCTAGAGAAAGAAGAAAATCAGGACAGAGAGGAGGGGAGTAAGGAATTACTCCAAGGAAGTCGATTCATCCATCTCAAAAGTCAGATTCATCATCAAGACTGAAGATCTCTCCTCAATTTCCCTTTAGGAGTTTTGGGTTTTCTTTATGTTTTGTATTCTTTATCATTCTGAGATGTTTTCTTATTTAGTTATAACTAAATCCCTTAAATACCTAAGGGGAAAGAAACCTAAGACGAATCTTGTTATTATTTTCTGAATTGTATGATAAATATTTGACTTGTTCTTAATTATGTGTTCTTAATTCTTGTTTTGATATCCCAGGATACTGATTCAAGATAAGCTCTTATTCAGAGGAGGAATAGACCCTGTTTAAGAGTACATTTGTCATAATTAAGTGGAGTTGATTGAGCGCCTAGACATAGGGTGACAATATTTTTTCG
The DNA here is from genome assembly GCF_025698485.1 of Gossypium arboreum. Classification (NCBI taxonomy): domain Eukaryota; kingdom Viridiplantae; phylum Streptophyta; class Magnoliopsida; order Malvales; family Malvaceae; genus Gossypium; species Gossypium arboreum. The sequence goes on along the minus strand of NC_069073.1, from coordinate 60,009,787 downwards.
GATTAGGATGAAACCTAATAAGGGGATCCATAGATCGAGTTAATGCAACCCTAGAGTGTTAATTAGAGAAAAGTCTCGGTTATTCAATCTAGGGATTAAACGTTATTAGTCTTGAATAGGGATAATAACATAACTTAGAGATCTCTATAGAACAAGTTAAATGAATAAATCACCCGATTCGAAGCCAGAATAACAAGTACAATCTAGGTGGATTTTTCCTTAGGTATTTTCTTCATTCAATCGATTTTTCCAAAAGCAATTCCCCAATTCCATTCTCTGTACGTTCTTAGTTTAGATAATTAGTTAGTTAAAAAAAAACCTCTTTATTCTTAGGCTAGATAATAAAAAGACAGTCATTACTAGTATTTTTAGTTCCTTTGGGTTCGACAATCCGGTCTTGCTAAAACTATACTACTGTTCGATAGGTACACTTGCCTACATCGCAATAATAGTTAGTTCAAGAACGAGTAATTATAAATATTCAAAACCTATCACGAAACCACGCGATCAATTATCAATATTTGCCTATTATGGGCCCAACAGCCCATCGGGCCCAACAGCCCATCGGGCCCATTTAGCCCATTCTGGCCCGGTTGGCCAATTCACAGCCCAAGTCCATGGAATCGCCCATGGGCCTCAGACAACCTATCAGTTTTCCCCTTACAAGTGTTCTCACACTCGTGAGTCTATTGCAGCCAAACTTTTGACTTTTCGACATTTTGGGATTTGTCGATCTACTGTGTTTGTGCAGTGTATGTACACACCTTCGGCTTTATATCAAAATATCATAGGGTAGAAGTACACACCTTATCAACTGGAGTACTAAGTATTCATAATCACCCGAACCTATATTCAGCTCTATATTCCATTAGTCACATTCTATTTATTCAAAATAAATCCACTACTTACCGAAGAACCACCTATACTTGCCTTGACTAAATTGATCGACTGCGATCTGCCTATGTAACTCAAAATATGACGTAGTCCCCCTTCCGCATCCAGGCGGAAAGTCCCTAATGGCTGACGCCTTACGTCGCTTAAACTTAGGAGCCTCTATCCCAACCTATCTGCTAGAACCTCCTTCTTCCATCAACTAGTACTTAGCCAGCGATCACTCTCTTGAATGAGAGGGAGAAAGAGAAATAAATGGAGAAACCATAGGTTAATGAAAGTATTGGAAAGAATAAAGAAAAATCGGCTTTTAAGAGTGTAGAAATGAAAAAACTTAGAAATATTTAACTAAAGCCGAAGAAGATCTAATTCACTTACTGATTGCGAGATCGCTTGCCAACAAGAAATCAAACCCACAAAGTGTATGACTAGACTTTTAAATGAAAAAGAAACAGTCGGCTAAGTTGAAGAGGGAAGAGGTTGATTCGATTAAAATAGGGAAGAAAAGATCAAGAGTTTGGTTTAAAAAAAGAGGAGATGATACGCGACTGAAGCACACAAAAACAACAAATGCCCTTACTTGCTCCTACGACACACATATATATGCTAAAAGAAAAAATAAATAAATAAATAAATAAAAATACAAACCTACACTCCCCAATCAACTTAAACTAGTTAAATTCCCTTCAATTTCTCCAATTTTTATCCTCATCATATCCACACTTAATCCTCATCCTTATCTTCTTGATTTTAGCCAAATATTCTAATTTGAATTGCATTCAAATTGCTTCCACCGACTGGCCACCCTTCCCTGCGTTGAGTAGCAAAACTAAATCCCTTTTTGCACATGGAACAACTCGATCTCCTCTCCTCCAACTTCCCAACACGTTACTGGCCACTGCACCGCTACCTATCTTGTGCTAACATTCAGTCACAATTAACTATAAGGCTTATGTGTCTAAGCCTCAGTTCTCTTAAGGAATAAAAATTTAAACTTTGCCAAGTCAGGGATTCAAACTTGCTCCCTCTCATAACCATAGCATGTTTCACGCCACTACACCACAGGCGCTCTTGTGCCATATTCCATCCCTAACTATTTTTAAGGCCTATTAACCCTGAACCTAGTTATCTTAGAAATATTTGCTACCATTCAGATTTGAACCCCTGATCTCTTGGCTACACTATTCGTCCCTTGCCACCAAGCCACAAGCTCTTTTGTTTCATTTTTTCTCCCCAATTAATTATAAACTCTTTGTGCCGACCTCTAGGTTGTCTAAAAAAAAACCCACAACTTCTGCTCATGCTATGACTTGAACCCAACACCTCTCCTTACTCCTAACGCCATCATGCCAATGGGCCAAATGCATCCTTTGTGTCGAATTTCCACCAAACATATTTATAAGGCCTAAATGCTTGCTTCCCTACTAATGATATGCGCAATAAAAATTTTCGCCAAGGGTAGGACTCGAACCTTGGACTTCCTACTTGCTACCAACGCCTTTTGCCACAAGGCCAAGCGTTTCCTTGTGTTAGATTTTACCAGGCCTTATTAATAAGCCTTCCACCTAATGCTCAGGGTCCTTTAGAAAAAAAATGCAAAATTTTGCTAAAGCCCTGGATTGAACCTGGGACTTTCTTCCACACTACCAACCCTTCCTAAATAATTTAACAATTAAACTAAATACACAATTATAAAATATTTAAACACCTTTCTTTTATTCAAGCGGCCTTCTAACCGATCCCAAACTCAAGGCCCAAAATTAGGGTGTTACATTACTATTTCACAAAATCACAAAATACACATAATTTGCATATACACAAGCTTAACCGAATTCTCTTAGTACTCATACTAGTCCACACATTTCATTTATTTCACATTTTAGTCCCTCAAAATAATATTTTCACAATTTAGCCCAAATTACTCAATTTCATCAAAAATTCAAAAACAAAACATTTTAACCCAACATCAAGCTTCCATAATTTATCAACTAACATCACAAAGCTCACATTTTCATCAATGGCACATTTCAAAATCATCACCAAAATCTTAAATTGAAGCATGGGTTCGATAGTATACGAAGCAACGATTACAAAACCATAGAAATTATCAAAAACTGAGCAAAACACATACCTAATTCACCAATTCAAAGTGTCGAACCCTAAGTGAGCTTTCTCTTTTCTTTTTTCTTTGTATTTTCGATGTAATAGCATGAACAAATGGCTAATTTAATGCTTTTGTTTTATTTTAATTACTTAATAAACATTCTCCCATTTTGCCCTTTTATAAACAATTATAAAACCTTTTAATGAATGGTTGTTTTAGTCCATTAACATTCCCAATGGATAAATAACAACATAAGGACCCTTACTTTAGAAAGCCAACTCAAATAGGCACTTTAACATCTAGCACACAGCTTTTACATTTCACGCGATTTGGTCCTTTTTGCAAATTAAGCACACAAACAGTTAAATTTTCACACGAGACTTTCACACATGTCAATTCACTTATAATAGGCACAAAAAATAATATTAAAATATTTTTTCTGACTCGAATATGTGGTACCGAAACCACTATTCCGACTAAGGTCAAAACTGGACTGTTACAATTCTCCCCCATTAGGGATTTTCATCCCTGAAAATCTTACCATTAGACCGATTGGGATATTGATGTCTCATAGCATCTTCAGGCTCTCATGTGGCCTCTTCAACACCATGTCAATGCCACATCACTTTAACTAACGAAATTTTCTTATTCCGTAACTCTTTAACCTCATCAATTTTTCTTCGTTAGTCATATCAGACTGAATTTCGATCTCAGACGGATGAATTACATGCGAAGGACCGGATCTATATCGTCGAAGCATCGATACGTGAAACACATTATGAATCTTTTCTAACTTTGGTGGCAACAACAATCTATATGCTACCAGCCTAATACGCCTGATAATCTCATACGGTCCGATAAACCTCAAACTCAATTTGACTTTTCTACCAAACCGAAGCACCTTTTTCCATGGAGACACTTTCAAAAACACCTTATTGCTGATTTCAAACTCAATGTCTTTTCTTTTCAAATCTGCATATGATTTCTGATGATCAGAAGCTGCTTTGAAACTATCTCGGATCACTTTCACTTTCTGTTCGGTTTCTTTTATCAAATCAACCCCATGAATTTTATTTTCGCTGAGCTCTGTCCAATACAAAGGTGTACGACATTTGCAACCATATAAAGCTTCATACGGTGCCATTTTAAAGCTCGATTGAAAATTGTTATTATAAGCGAATTCAATCAAAGGTAAATATTGTTCCCACGTACCTTCAAACTCAAGAATGCAACATCTCAACATATCCTCGAGTATCTAAATAATCAGCTCAGATTGACTGTCCGTTTGCGGATGAAAAGCAGTGCTAAAGTGCAATTTAGTACCCAGAACATCTTACAACTTCTTCCAAAATCGTGACGTGAATCTCGGATCTCTGTCTAACACTATATACAATGGCACACCATGCAATCTCACCATATCGGAAATGTATAACTAATTTATCAAACAAATAAGTAGATTGAATTAGAATAAAATAAGTCGATTTCGTCAATCGATCAACTACAACCCAAATTGTATCTTTCTTTCTCGAAGACAAAGGCAAACCCAAAACAAAATCCATGGTCACTCAATCTCATTTCCACTCTGGAACCATAATCGGTTGTAACAATCCAGATGGCATTTGATTGTCAGCTTTAACTTGCTGACATATCAAACATTTAGAAACAAAATCAGAGATATCTCTTTTCATTTTGGCACACCAATAATACTGTTTCAAATCATTATACATTTTCGAACTACTTGGGTGCACAGCTAACAGACTACTGTGGGCTTCACTCAGAACCATTTTAATTAAGTCTGGATTTATCGAAACATAAATTCAATCTCAGAATCTTAAACAATTATCTTTATCAACTTTGAATTCTAAATCAGTCTCTACATTACATTGAGCTCGTTTAGCTAAAATCTCATTATCAATCTTCTTAGCTTCGATAATCTACTGTAAGAACAAGGGTCTTGCTTTTAATTCAGCTAAAACTGAACCATCATCAGATAGAACTAAATGAGCATTCATCATATGCAAAGCAAATAACGATTTTCGACTCAAAGCATCAACAACAACATTTGCTTTTCCTGGGTGATAATCAATCATAAGTTCGTAGTCTTTCAACAATTCTAACCATCTTCTCTGTCACAAATTCAAATATTTCTAAGTTATCAAATACTTCAAACTCTTATGATTAGAATACACATGACATTTCTTTCCAAACAAGTAATGACGCCAAATCTTTAGGGCAAACACAATAGTAGCAAACTCAAGATCATGCGTTGGATAGTTCTTTTCGTGCGGTTTTAACTGTCTTAAAGCATCAGCAACGACTTTTCCTTCTTGCATTAAAACACATCCCAAACCGATCAACGAAGAGTCACTGTAAATCACAAATTTTTTTATCCAATTCAAGTTATACCAATATCGGAGCTTCATTCAACAAGGCTTTCAACTAATCAAAGCTATTTTGACATTTTTCAGACCACTCAAACTTCACATCTTTCTAAAGCAATTTTGTCAACGGAGTCACAATCATCGAGAAACCTTTTACAAATCTTCTCTAATAACCAGCAAGTCCCAGAAAACTACAGACTTCAGAGACATTTCTCGAAGGTTTCCAATCCAAAATAGCTAAAATTTTACTCGGATCAACTCGGATACCAGAGGCTGATACAATATGACCCAAGAACCCAACTTCTAGCAACTAGAACTCACACTTACTAAATTTCGCATACAACTGTTTATCTCTCAAAATTTGTAATACTATTCTTAAATCCTCGGCATGTTCAGATTCATTACGTGAATAAATCAATATGTCATCAATGAATACCACAACAAATTGATCTAAATACAGTCTAAAAATTCTATTCATAAAATCCATAAAGATAGCAGGTGCGTTAGTCAATCTGAAAGGCAAAACTAAAAATTCATAGTGACCGTACCTCATTCTGAAAGCAGCCTTTGGAATATCTGAGTCTTTCACTCGCAACTGATAATAGCCTGATCTCAAATCTATTTTCAAAAACACAGCAGCTCCTTTCAACTAATCAAACAAATCATCAATTCGAGGTAGGGGATACTTATTCTTAACAGTCACCTTGTTCAATTGACAATAATCTATACACATTCTCATCATGTCCTCTTTCTTTTTCACAAATAAAACCAGAGCACCCCAAGGTGAGAAACTTGGTCTAACAAACCCTCATCGGTCAACTCTTGCAACTGAGACTTTAATTCTTTTAGTTTTATCAGAGCCATTCGGTATGGAGCTATCAAAATCGGTGTAGTCCCAGGTACCGATTCTATACCAAATTCTACCTCTTTAACTAGAGGTAATCCCAGAAGTTCTTCAAGAAACACATCAGGGAACTCACAAATAACAGGCACAAATTCAACTTTCTTTTCTGGCACTCTTGAATCAATCACATATGCAAAATAAGCTTCACAACCCTTTCTCACCATACTCAAAGCTTTCATCGAAGATATCACAACAGGCAACCCATTCAAATCACTAGATTCAATTCTGACTATTTCATCATTTTTGCATCTCAAATCAATAGTTTTCCATTTGCAATTCACTACAGTATCATGTAGAGTTAACCAATCCATTCCCAGAATAATATCAAACTCATTAAAAGGTAACATCATCAGATCAGCTGGAAAATAATTGTCTCAAAACATTAACGGACAATTCCTGCAGAATTTATCAACTAAGACACATTTGCCTGGGGGTTCAAATCTCTAGGTACAAATTCTGTAGACTCTACCGGCAAAGTCTTACTATTCACTAAATTCATGCATATATACGAAAGTGTTGATCAAGGATCTATCAAAGCAATCACAGAAGTATCATAGAGAGTAAATGTACCTGTAATCACATCTGGTGTTGAAGCTTCCTCGCGAGCTCGAGTAGCATAGGCTCTGGCAGTTGCACGAGCCTCAGATCTCACAATTGTGTCATTCATTCCTCTCTAACTACCGCTTACATTTCCCAACTTTCTAGAAGGTCTATCTCGAGAAACATTACCACTCTGCCTTGGATTCTGAACATTATCTTGTTCAGCTAAATCTGGAAAATCTTTTATAAAATGATTTCTTGAACCACAACTATAACAAGCTCGGACGTGGCAACAGACGTGGCTAGAGATTTGAAATTTGATTGAGATCTAGCACTATCGCTATTCGAATGTCCCACACTAGTCTTTAAACAACTGCTATCATCTCTAAACTTCTTGGATCCAGATTCAAATGATTTACCCGATGATCCTTTTCGTACCTCTCTAGCTTCAAAATCAGCCTTTCTTTTTTCTTTCCCAAGATCTTCAACTTTACATGCTCGTTCAACAAGCACCACGAATTCTTTGATTTCCAGGATCCCAACTAGCAAACGAATATCTTCGTTCAAGCAGTCTTCAAATCTCTTACACATTATTGCTTCTGAAGATACACATTCACAGGCATGCTGACTCAACCTTACAAATTCTCCCTCGTATTCTGTGATAGACACACGGCCTTGTTTAAGCTCGAGAAACTCTTTGTGTTTCTGATAAATGAATCTCTAAATGATATATTTCTTTCGGAATTCAGTTTGAAAGAAATCCCATGTAACTCGTTAACTCGGAACCACAGACGTCAAAGTTTTCCACCAATGATACGTCGTATCTCTCAAGAGAGAAACAACACATTTTATGCATTCATCAGGATTTAAAGACAACTCATCAAACACTCTTATCGTATTCTCTAACCAGAACTTAGCTTTCCCAGCATCATCACTTGTTGTAGCTCTAAACTCTTCAGCCCCATATTTTTTAATCTTATCAACTAGAGGTCTACTCAACTGTATCTGATTCGTTGGTGGCATAACAGGAGTTTGAGGAGGATTAACCGGGGGTGGAGGTTTTTGTATAGCCGAATTGGTTCTAATATATTAGGTGAACTAGTCATTCATCATTTGATAGAAAGCTTGTTTAGCCTCACCATCACGGCTACTCGTAGTCAGTCGAGAATCAGCTTGCACCATCCCTTCCACGGGAGCAGACGTAATGCTTTCAACGTCGTCAGCTACAGCTCTATCGGGATCCATTTGCTATATAAAAGCATATTCCAATCTCAGGATTCATCACACTATCGCAGCTCATAAATATGGCATGTATAGCTAGACTCAAATATGCTATGGTAGTTCTAGAACCAAATAAACCATAGTTTTGATACCAATAAAATGTAACATCCCTATCCCGTAACTGTCACCGGAATAGGTAAGGGGCATTACTAGACAGACAGAACATTATAGATCAATACAGAATCACAGATATCACATAATATTAATGCATAAGCAAAACAACAATTAATCTCTTATGGAGGTCTCCAAGACCTAAGACATACTTTTAGAAGAGGTTGGGACTAAACCGAACACATTCAGAATTTTCAGAACTTAGAAAAACTTTTCCAATTCTATTGAGGTCACACATCCGTGTGACCAGGCCGTGTGCCTTACACGGGCACCAGACACGCTCATGTGGTCCAGTCGTGCCATAACAGAGTATATAAAACATAAATCATCAACACATAAGTATTTACAAATTCTCAATCATTTATCAAATCTATACCAACCCAATCCATATGTTCATAACAATTCAATGAACTTTACCTAGATAATATCATCTACCACAACGGTATCATACATACCTAGTTCTTCCCATACTTACTCACTTTCATTCTTACCTCTTGTTTGAGTATTTCAAGACTTTGCGTAAATTATTCATAATTTAACATCTGCACATTAGTGTTGTAAAGATTAGCCGAAGCTAAAATGATTCTGCACACTTAGTGCCATCTCAACTAGCCGAAACTAAGTCGGTATCGTACACTTAGTGCCTTTAGTAGCCGAAGTTAGTTTAAATCGTACACTTAGTGCCAATGCTTTCAATTCATCATTATATCATCCAATTTAATTATATACAACCCATGTATAATAAGGGCATCAAAACTTACTTAACATCATATTTTAAGTACAAACTTACCTCGTACTCAGAATTTGTCGACTCATACTGTTTATTCTATAATCTTCGATTTCCCTCGGTCTAAGTCTAAATTCCTCTTTTCTTAATCTAAATGTATTCAAAATTAACCCTTTTATTCACCAAATAATTCAAAACAATCCATATGTACACAATTAGGGCATTTTGCAAACTAGCCCTCATATTTTCACATTCGACACTTTAGTCACTATTTCACAAAATCACAAAATACACATAATTTGCATATAAACAAGCTTAACCGAATTCTCCTAGTATTCATACTAATCCACACATTTCATTTATTTCACATTTTAGTCCCTTAAAATAATATTTTCACAATTTAGCCCAAATTACTCAATTTCATCAAAAATCCAAAAACAAAACATTTAAACCGAACATCAAGCTTCCATAATTTATCAACTAACATCACAAAACTCACATTTTCATCAATGGAACATTTCAAAATCATCACCAAAATCGTAAATTGAAGCATGGGTTTGATAGTATACGAAGCAACGATTACAAAAACATAGAAATTATTAAAAACTGAGTAAAACACATACCTAATTCACCAATTCAAAGTGCCGAACCCTAAGTGAGCTTTCTCTTTTCTTTCTTCTTTCTATTTTTGTTGTAATAGCATGAACAAATGGCTAATTTCATGCTTTTGTTTTATTTTAATTACTTAATAAACATTTTCCCATTTTTCCCTTTTATAAACAATTATAAAACCTTTTAATGAATGGTTGTTTTAGCCCATTAACATGCCTAATGGACAAATAACAACATAAGGACCCTTACTTTAGAAAGCCAACTCAAATAGGCACTTTAACATCTAGCACACAGCTTTTTCATTTTACGCGATTTGGTCCTTTTTGCAAATTAAGCACTCAAACAGTTAAATTTCCACACGAGACTTTCACACATGTCAATTCACTTATAATAGACACGGATAATTTTAAAATATTTTTTTTGACTCAGGTATGTGGTCCCAAAACCACTATTCTGACTAACGTCAAAAATCGGACGGTTACACGAACCGTACGTATAATCATTCTTCACCTTTATAGATGGTTTGGGGCGTTTGGGACATCACCTAATTGAATAATATACTAGAAATTAAGTAGATAATTAATTATTAAACTCCTTCATTTACTCAAATCATAACCTTTACCCAACAACTATGTCGAAATAACAAACTAGTTACCCTTAATTGCACTTACGTTTTACGATTTGTAGGATCCGAATGGCCAATTGATCAAGAGCGTTTTTCCCTAATTGAAATGGGTTTAAAATACGATTATGAGGGTTCATGAACTAAAATTAATTCTTTAAAAATATAGGTAAGAACCAAGAAACAAAACAACCCCTTTCTTGCACATAGGCATCGTACCACAACCCATGGTGGCTAAAATTAGGGCTGATTTTAAAACGATTTGAGATCTCATTAAAATCTAAAAATACCTTTAAAATAATTTAAAATCCCCAAATTCCAAATCTATAAATTTATGTTTTTAATGGACAAGATTAATTAATAAATTGAAGAGAGAAGAGGCCTTAGCCGAGCTAGTCGAGAGAAACGACAATGGCACTTTCTTGGCAATGTTCAGGATCGATCTTGGAGTTCAAGATTTCATATTTGGGGCTGCTTTTAATGAGAAAAAATGACAGTAATATGGTTGAAAATATGTTAACAAATCTTGTGGCCAAAAAGATAACAAAAGAGAAAACAAAGAGATGGTAAAACTAGGTGTAGGCGACGACAACAATGGAGGAAAGGAAATAAATTAAAGAGAAAAGAGGAGGGGAAGAGGGTGAACGGCTTGGGTTGGTAAAAGTTGAATTAAAGGCTGAAAAATACAATAAAAAGTTATATTTATACCTAGGGTTCAAGGGTATTGATGGCACACACATTAAAAAAAAGGGATTTTGCAAAATTTAATTATTTCGCAAGGGAAGGGATTCAAAATTGGGACCCCATTTAATTTCCATGCTTTCTCATATTTCTTTTAACCATTAGGCTTTTTCCTCGTTCTTGAAACAATTTTGCAATATTTATTTTAAAAACAAGGCAAGTCACGTACTAGGGTTTAAGGCAAAATTTGCAAAATAATAAAAATGGTAAGAGAGAAGGGATTTGAACTTGGATTTCAAAGAACGTTTCACAAACACTTAACCAAAAAACTAATACCTTATTTATTTCCTAAAAATGCATAGATAAATTTAAAAAATTAAAGCATGACCACTCTCTCTCGACTCAAAAACCCGATTCTACTAACCCCTAATTTTTGGGATGTTACAATTCTCCCCTCCTTAAAGAAATCTTGTTCTTGAAATTTTCTTAATCACAAAATATGTTACCTCTTTTCCTTCAAACGGGGCCACCAAGCTTTCGTTGTGCAACTCTGATTCTAACACAATTCTAGACAATGTGTCTCCATAAATTCCTAACATATATCTTGCAAATCTAAGTACCGAAACTTTACTAAAAAATTCATTTATCCAAATTCCCAATTTTTAACAAAAACTCTACTGGATGATGCTTACCACAATATCTACAAATCGGAACCTTAATTGATCTAATAGTTTCTTCAATAATAACTACTACAACCTTTCGTTGAGGTCTAACTCATCTGGCCTACTTTAAAGGTTGCGAATTTGGTCCAGTGGACGTAGACTCTCTACTTTTCTAAACTTTACTTTTTTTCCTTTCTTTTGCACTCCAAGCGTTTAGTCTCTTCCTCCATATTATGCCTTTCAACCATAACCTTGAAAACCTTTTCTAAAACTCCTAATATCGCTTGGGACAAACAATGCATCATCCCTAGCCTCCTTGTTTTCACCTTTAGAATTAGGCACAATTCCTTGAGAAAAATGACTCAAATTGGGTAGGCTCAACGCTGAGCCCCGTTGTCCCTCGCTCTATGTTTATTCATTATGTATCTTATGATCTTAAATTTGGTATACAATTTCAGGAAAAAAAATCACTATCTAACTTCAATCAATTTTCAGTTTCCTGTATTACAGTTTCAAAGAAAAAGTTAAATCTAACTATTTCAATTATATCTCTCCAGTAATACACCTCAAATGTTTACCTATAACTTAACTACATCTTTTCTATGGCAACCAACATTGTAGTGTCGGACCTGATTTTTTTTTTGTAGAATATCATTTTTAAAAAAGTCTGTGGCTTGTTTTTCCCAAATTACCCCTTTTCATGTATGCATGCAGACTTACTTAAGTAGATTTAAAAACTCAGTCCGAGGTTTTGAACCAAGGCTCTGATACCACTAAATGTAACCTCTTAAATCCGGCCTAGATGCTATGGTTAGATTGAGAAGGCTACATTAGCCACCGAAATGGCTAAGCTAACTTACATTACTTTTGAAGCCTTCAGATAAACTCATTTTAGAAAAAAAAAACTGTAGTTGTACTTTGAGTTAACTTAAAAGAATTCATTCATTAGGTCGTGTATGCTTAGGATTCATTTTGTTGTTGATAGAGTTAGTTTAGAAAAATCGTTGGCTTATTGCTTTTCTTTCAAAAAAAAAAACTCGATGTTAAACTATTGCAGCGGAAAAACTATTTTTTAAATCATTTTTGAAAAGTAGTTGCCTTATCGACTTGTTTTTCAAAAATAGTTCATTTGCAATGTAGTGGAAACTAGGGAACAATATCAAATTTTACTTAAGCGATATAATGCATTATCCGATTATTATGTTTGAGTAATTCATGCATGCAAAAATCCCAGAAAAAAAAGTTAGCAAGCTACAGACCAGAAGTCATTAAAAATTACAAACCAAAATCAATAGAAACAGATTAATACTTATTAAAAATAGTTTGAGGTCCAAGGTGATTTTCTGAATGCCAAGTCCCGTCCTAATTTTGAGGTTTACCTGAAAAGTTAAACACTAATGGGGGTGAGCTTATGAAAAGTCAGTGTGAGTCAAATAATTATTTAAATGGACAAAAATATAAATATCGAATATATTGAAGCATATTAGCATTAGCAGAGGAACACAAAACCATCATTGGAAATTTATATCATTACATAGCCATTATTGAATTGATGTCAAACGGTGTATGAACATTGGACATCATTCATTCGAGTGACAATCACCATTCAGTACTACAAAATACAATACATAGCATAAATCAATAACATTCGAATATGTCGTGCACATGATGCAATGCAAAAAGGTTCCTACCCATACCATCTGCTACACACCACGAGTTCCCCAGAATCCGTCTACCAAACTCCAAGACATTATGAGCATAGCTCGATGTGGTAAAACCACCAAAAAATCAATAATGCAGAAAATCTACCGGATATCAAGTAGTGTGATACAATCACCAATAACATATAATATACGATAAAATCGCCAATCCCCTCTCTTTTTCAGGTGCAATACAATGACTATGTATAATGTGGACTTAATATGCCGCCGGTACTCCACGAAACTCCTCCGTCTACCACAAAATCCCATCCCAATGCATATGCAATATGTCACACAATCTCATACACATCAAATACTTTTAGTAAATGGAAACAATGTTCCAATATTTCAAATTACCATTGATTTGGTATCAAGCAATATCGTTCAATTTCACATTACTGATTTTCATTGTGCATAAATAGCACCTTTTTCAATACACAATATAACAAATATCTCATGTGTTTAAATCATACATAAGCTTAATATCTCAACACATTGTATCATTCATTCAAACATTCTCATATCTCATAACTCAAATATGCAATTACAAATTCAATTAAACATCGATACTATCAAACTAGCAATTTCGCCAACATGTCAGTCTTTTAAGGATCGAAACATACCTAGTTCGGCCACTCACAAAATAATTAATTTGACTATTAAGCCAATCAAATCAGCAAGCTAATTTATCAAATATAACATGACATCTAACATTTTCAAACAATTTTATGATTTTAGGACCCACACCTTATTTTTCACTTCCTCGTAGCACACTAGCAAATCTTCTAATTTTCCTTAATAATTCCTCAAACGAACCTAAACCAAAATTTAGTATAAATTCAATAAATTTACCATGAAACCAGCCCCAAAAAACCCAATTATTAGTTCAAACCAATCATTGAAATTATAACTATTTTATGAATCCAAACCAGTTAGATTCCTTGCACTGTATCGATGCGAACCATACATACAATCATTCTTTGCCTTTACGGATGGTTTGCGCCGTTTGGGATAGTACCTAATTGAATAACATACTGGAAAATCAGTAGCTAATTAATTATTAAATTTCTTCATTTAATCAAATCATAACCTTTACCCAACAACTATGTCGAAATAACAAACTAGTTACCCTTAATTGCACTTACGTTTCACGATTTGTGGGATCCAAATGGCCAATCGATCAAGAGCGTTTTTACCTAATTGAAATGGGTTTAAAATAAGATTATGAGGGTTCATGAACTAAAATTAATTCTTTAAAAATATAGGTAAGAACCAAGAAACAAAACAACCCCCTTTCTTGCACATAGGCGCACGTACCACAACCCATGGTGGCTAAAATTAGGGCTGATTTTTAAAACGATTTGAGATATCATTAAAATCTAAAAAATACCTTTAAAATAATTTAAAATCCCCAAATTCCAAATCTATAAATTTATGTTTTTAATGGACAAGATTAATTAAGAAATTGAAGAGAGAAGAGGCCTTAGCCGAGCTAGTCGAGAGAAACGACAATGGCACTTTCTTGGCAATGTTCAGGATCGATCTTGGAGTTCAAGATTTCATATTTGGGGCTGCTTTTAATGAGAAAAATTGACAGTAATATGGTTGAAAATATGTTAACAAATCTTGTGGCCAAAAAGATAACGAAAGAGAAAACAAAGAGATGGTAAAACTAGGTGTAGGCGACGACAACAATGGAGGAAAGGAAAAAAATTAAAGAGAAAAGAGGAGGGGAAGAGGGTGAATGGCTTGAGTTGGTAAAAGTTGAATTAAAGGCTGAAAAATACAATAAAAAGTTATATTTATACCTAGGGTTCAAGGGGATTGATGGCACACACATTAAAAGAACAAAGGATTTTGCAAAATTTAATTATTTCGCAAGGGAAGGGATTCGAACTTGGGACCCCATTTAATTTCCATGCTTTCTCATATTTCTTTTAACCATTAGGCTTTTTCCTCGTTCTTGAAACAATTTTGAAATATTTATTTTAAAAACAAGGCAAGTCACGTATTAGGGTTTAAGGCAAAATTTGCAAAATAATAAAAAAGGTAAGAGAGAAAGGATTTGAACTTGGATTTCAAAGAACGTTTCACTAACACTTTACCAATAAACTAATACCTTATTTGTTTCCTAAAAAAGCGTAGATAAATTTAAAAAATTAAGGCATGACCACTCTCTCTCGATTCACAGACCCGATTCTACTAACCCCTAATTTTTGGGTTGTTACAATTCTCCCCTCCTTAATGAAATCTTGTTCTCGAAATTTTCTTAGTCACAAAATATGTTATCCCTTTTCCTTCAAATCGGGCCACCAAACTTTTGTTGCGCAACTCTGATTCTAACACAATTCTAGACAATGTGTCTCCTTAAATTCCTAACATATATCTTGCAAATCTAAGTACCGAAACTTTACTAACAAATTCATTTATCCAAATTCCCAATTTTTAACAGAAACTCTACTGGATGATGCTTACCACAATATCTACAAATCAAAACCTTAATTGATCTAATAGTTTCTCCAATAATAACTACTACAACCTTTCGTTGAGGTCTAACTCATCTGGCCCACTTTAAAGGTTACGAATTTGGTCCAGTAGACGTAGACTCTCTACTTTTCCAAACTTTATTCTTTTCCTTTCTTTTGCACTCCAAGCGTTTAGTCTCTTCCTCCATATTATGCCTTTCAACCATAACCTTGAAAACCTTTTCTAAAACTCCTAATATCGCTTGGGAAAAACAATGCATCATCCCTAGACTCCTTGTTTTCACCTTTAGAATTAGGCACAATTCCTTGAGAAAAATGACTCAAATTGGGTGGGCTCAACGCTGAGCCCCGTTGTCCCTCGCTCTATGTTTATTCATTATGTATCTTATGATCTTAAATGTGGTATACAATTTCAGGAAAAAAAGTCACTATCTAACTTCAATCAATTTTCAGTTTCCTATATTACAGTTTCAAAGAAAAAGTTAAATACTAACTATTTCACTTATATGTCTACAGTAATACACCTCAAATGTTTACCTATAACATAACTATATCTTTTCTATGGCAACCAACATTGTAGTGTCGGACCTGATTTTTTTTGTAGAATATCATTTTTAAAAAAGTCTATGTCTTGTTTTTCCCAAATTACCCCTTTTCATGTATGCATGCAGACTTACTTAAGTAGATTTAAAAACTCAGTCCGACGTTTTGAACCAAGGCTCTGATACTACTAAATGTAACCTCCTAAATCCGACCTAGATGTTATGGTTAGATTGAGAAGGCTACATTAGCCACTGAAATGGCTAAGCTAAATTACATTACTTTTCAAGACTTTAGATAAACTCATTTTAGAAAAAAAAATTGTAGTTGTACTTTGAGTTAACTTAAAAGAATTCATTCATTAGGTCGTCTATGCTTAGGATTCATTTTGTTGTTGATAGAGTTAGTTTAGAAAAATCGTTAGTTTAGAAAAATCGTTGGCTTGTCACTTTTCTTTCAAAAAAAACTCGATGTTAAACTATTGCAGCGGAAAAACTATTTTTCAAATTATTTTTGAAAAGTAGTTGCCTTATCGACTTGTTTTTCAAAAATAGTTCATTTGCAATGAAGTGGAAACTAGGGAACAATATCAAATTTTACTTAAGCGATATAATGCATTATTCGGTTATTATGTTTGAGTAATTCATGCATGCAAAAATCCTAGAAAAAGAAGTTAGCAAGCCACAAACCAGAAGTCATTAAAAATTACAAACCAAAATCAATAGAAACTGATTAATACTTATTAAAAATAGTTTGAAGTCCAAGGTAATTCTCCAAATGCCAAGTCCTGTCCCAATTTTGAGGTTTACATGAAAAGGTAAACACTATTGGGGGGTGAGCTTCTGAAAAGCTCAGTGTGAGTCAAATAATTATTTAAACGGACAAAAACATAAATATTGAATACATTGAAAAATATTAGCATTAACAGAAGAACACAAAACCATCATTGGAATTTCATATCATTACATAGTCATTATCGAATTGATGTCAAACAGTGTATGAACATGGGACATTATTCATTTGAGCAACAATCACCATTCAGTACAACAAAATACAATACATAATATAAATCAATAACAATCGAATATGTCGTGCACGTGATGCAATGCAAAAAGGTTCCTACCCATACCATCTGCTACACACCACGAGTTCTCTAGAACCCATCCGCTAAACTCCAAAACATTATGAGCATAGCTCGATGTGGTAAAACCACCAAATAATCAATAATGCAGAAAATCTACCGGATGTCGAATAGTGTGATACAATGGCCAACAACATGTAATATGCGATAAAATCTCCAATCCCCTCGGTACTCCAAGTGAAGTGCACTGACTAAAAATAATGCAGACTTAATATGCCGCCAGTACTCCACGGAACTCCTCCATCAACCACAAAATCCCAACCCAATGCATATGCAATATGTCACACAATCTTATACATAATCACATACTTTCAGTAAATGGAAACGGTGTTCCAATCTTTCAAATTACCATTGAGTTGGTATCAATCAATATCATTTAAATTCACATACTATATAGATTTTCATTGTGCATAAATAGCACCCTTTTCAATACACAATATAACAAATATCTCATGCGTTTAAATCATACAAAAGCATAATATCTCAATACATTATATCATTCAGTCAAACATTCTCATATCTCATAACTCAAATATGCAATTACAAACTCAATCAAACATCCATACTATCAAACTAGCAATCTTGCCAACATGTCAATCTTTTAAGGCTTGAAACATACCTAGTTCGGCCACCCACAAAAATAAATAATTTGGCTATTAATTCAATCCAATCAGCAAGCTAATTTATCAAATATAACATGATATTTAATATTTTCAAACAATTTTATGTGTTTAGGACCCACACCTTATTTTTCGCTTCATCGCAGCACACTAGCGAATCTTCCAATTTTCCTTAACAATTCCTTAAATGAACCTAAAAATAAATTCATTATAAATACAATAAATTTTCCACTAAACCAGCCCCAAAACACCCACTTATGATTTCAAACCAATCATTGTAATTATAACTATTTTATGAATCCAAATTTGTTAGATTCCTTACACTATAACGATGCAAACCATACGTACAATTGTTCTTCACCTTTACGGATGATTTGAGGCGTTTGGGTGAGCAACTAATTTAATAATATACTGGAAAATAAGCAGCTAATTAATTATTAAATTTCTTCATTTAATCAAATCATAACATTTACCCAATAACTATGTCGAAATAACAAACTAGTTACCTTTAATTGCACTTACGTTTCATGATTTGTGGGGTCCGAATGGCCAATCGATCAAGAAAATTTTTCCCAATTGAAATGGGTTTGAAATATGATTAGGATGGTTCAAGAACTCAAATTAATTCTGTAAAAATATAGGTAAGAACCAAGAAACAAAACAACCCCCTTTCTTGCACATAGGCGCATACACCACAACCCATGGTGGCTAAAATTGGGGCTGATTTTTAAAATGATTTGAGATCTCATTAAAATCTGAAAAAAATACCTTTGAAATCATTTAAAATCCCCCAAATTCCAGATCTGAAAGTTTAGGTTTTTAATGGACAAGATTAATTAAGAAATTGAATAGAGAAGAGACCTTACCCAAGCTAGTCGAGAGAAACAACAATGTCACTTTCTTGGCAATGTTCAGGATCAAGATTTCATATTTGGGGCTTATTTTAATGAATAAAAATGACATTAATATGGTGGAAAATATGTTAACAAATCTTGTGGCCAAAAAGATAAAGAAAAATAAAATAAAGAGATGGTAAAACTAGGTGTAGGGGACGACAATAATGGAGGAAAGGAAAAAAATTGAAGAGAAAAGAGGAGAGGAAGAGGGTGAACGGCTTGAGTAGTTAAAAGTTGAATTAAAGGCTGAAAAATACAATAAAAATTTATATTTATACCTAGGGTTCAAGGGTATTGATGCCATACAGATTAAAAAAATAAGGGATTTTGTAAAATTTAATTATTTCACAAGAAAAGGGATTCGAACTTGGGACCCCATTTAATTTCCATGCTTTCTCATATTTCTTTTAACCATTAGGCTTTTTCATCATTCTTGAAACAATTTTGCAAAATTTATTTTAAAAACAAGCCAAGTCACGTACTAGGATTTAAGGCAAAATTTGCAAAATAATAAAAATTGTGAGAGAGAACGGATTTGAACTTGGATTTTAAGGACCGTTTCAGTAACGCTTAACCAAAAAATCAATACCTCATTTATTTTCCTAAAAATGCATAGATAATTTTAAAAAATTAAGGCATTATCACTCTCTCTCGATTCACAAACCCGATTCTACTAATCCCCGATTTTTGGGATGTTACAGTATACAATTGCAACAAGTAATAAAATGACAAGTAAATGTCAAGTTATCGTACCCACAAGGATTATGAAAGGAATTATTTATGAATGCTATTTAAAACACTTTGGTGAAGAAAAATATTTTTTTTGAAGAGGCTGATTAAAAACTAAGATTCTAAACTAAGTAAACTAAATAAATCAATCTCAAATGCACGATTTCAAAATACGATTTTAATCAAGGTAACATATTTGTGTTAGATCAATTACATTTCTTAACTTACAATTATTAAACTCATGTTTATATTGTTACGAATAATGTAACACCGAATCTAGTGTGTTGCATCAAAGCGTCGTTCAAAAATTGAGTTGTCGGTAAAAGTTTATTTCTAAAAGTAAAACCTTTTGTACGGGGTTAGCAAATTATCTCGTCACATACGTTTGCTCAAAATATTTTCCTTTGGGATATTAATCCAACTTAAATCGCGGAAGCTCTTTTGAAAACTTTGTTGTTTAAAGCTCGTGTTCTTTAGAAAACTATGAATAGATTGAAAACTCGAGTTTTCCTAGACTAGCAGTTTAATATAAGAAATCAAAAGCCCATTAAAATATAAAAACCCCTAAATTTATTACATAACTAAAACCCAAATATGAAAGCTTAAATAAATTGAGTTATTAAAAACCAATCTACAGATGTATGGCCACCACTGAGTCTCTCGCGGCTCTAAATCGTCTAAGTTTGGGGATTACCTACACTGTTAAAAGAAGGGTGAGTTTATGAAAACTCAGTGTGTAATCCCCTATCGGTCAACAGTAACAGTGCATACAATAACGGTCTGGATCTAAGCCCTATTCATTAACAGTACAGTCTAGGCCTAAGTCTTATGCAGTAACAGTGTGGGCCTATGCCCAAAACAGCATAATCACAATACAGGTATGCAACCCAACCCAATCCATCCTGCTCACCACCCGTACCAACCAACTCACCATGTGGGGATTAAATCGACCCACCCAGCCAACTCACTAATATCGCAGCGT
Organism: Gossypium arboreum; assembly: GCF_025698485.1. Classification (NCBI taxonomy): domain Eukaryota; kingdom Viridiplantae; phylum Streptophyta; class Magnoliopsida; order Malvales; family Malvaceae; genus Gossypium; species Gossypium arboreum. Next base: position 59,989,177 of record NC_069073.1, on the reverse strand, counting down.
AGCTGCTAACAGTGGTAAACGTGGCATAGCCACTAGTATCAGAATACGTGGCAAAGCCACCAGAACTGTACTTCCTCCAAACCAGAATCCCAACCCTAATGCAGTATGTCATCTCATAATATTTCGTGTATTCAAGGTTTCATACTTAGATACGGTCATGCATATATCAAACACTCATCAATTAACTTACCTCTAAGGTATAACAGTCATTTCCACGCATTAGGGGTAGAATAGTAATTTTTACCCCTCAAGGTTATTTTGGTCGTTTTACCCTCTGAGGTCTTGGTACAGATAATCGACCTCTCAGAAGGTCCACAACTGCCTCAAGCGACTTAAGTAACCTAAATAGACCTAACGGTGTAAATAGGCCTAAGACCCATTATTCAACCCAAGTGGGCCCACACGCTCGTGTGGCCACTTAGCCCAAATTTAGCTACGGTTATGTGACCTACATAGCCCAATCCAAAATTTATCACTTACCGTGAATTTAATTTGTATGGGGCCTACGAGCCCGTTAGGCCCTCTCGGCCCATTTTGGCCCAACGAAGCCTTTAACGGCCTATGCCATGCACATGACATGACAAGCCCAACTACTTCCCACCTATCAGTTAGATTTACACAAGCGGGCCCACGGGGACCATTTGGCCCATCGAGGCCTAATACACGAGAACGCTCATGGCGGCCTCTACAGTCTATCGCCAATGGTTTGTGGGCTCGGTTTACACCACGAGCAGTCGCACACTCGTAAGGCTTCAAATGCCGAAGTTTCGGCATTTTGGCTTTTGTCGATTTCCAACAAAAAAGGGCGAGAATACACACCTGTTTATGAGAACGCGCTGAAGTCCACGATCACCAGCTTTGGCACATCCTGCATTAAGCCTTAATCACTTCCTCCCTCAGTAACTCATCTGGTTCACTCTATTTAAAGCCAGCTTCTCACCAATGCTCATGTTAGCTTCCCGATGTGGGATTACTTTCAACCATTAGGAAATTTCCTTATTTTTCTTTTTTTTTATGACCACTTCAACCACAGAGTTCCAGTCCAACTCCACCTCCTACACAGCTCAAACAGCAAAATAAATACTCCATTGAGCATCCCAAGACTTGAACCACAGACCTCACAGTTACACAACACGCCACCTTGCCGCTCCACCATAGGCTCTTTCTGTGTCACAAAATATCCTCAATTAATTATAAGGTCCATAGGCCAAAGTCCAGGTTCCTTTAAAAGAAAAACCAAAATAAATTGCAAGAGCCAAGACTTGAACCCAGGCTCCCTTGCAACCTTAATGACGCCACAACCACTAGACCACATGCTTCATTGTGTCATTTACTTAATACAATAATTTAAAAGGCCATCAGCCAAGCATCCAGGATTTTATTCACTTAAAACCAAAAATTTTCTAAAGCCCAGGTTTGAACCCAAGATTTTTCAGACACTTCACAGAGCACTTAACCACTGAAGCAGATACACAGTTGTGTCATTTCCTTGCACAATTAACTACTTATATACAACCTCCCTACGAACCCATACTCAGGGCCCAATACTTTAAGGCCCAAATTTAGGGCATTACAAATAAATTCACGGCAACTCGTTAATTTGCTAACTTATGAACATACTCACCTACAAAAATCCAATCATCTATTGACCATATCCCTATGTCAATTCAACCGATTGAACGAATCTTTAATAGGCAAATATGTTATTGCATATACATACATATTAAATCGAAATAATCTCTTGTACATATCCCTATGTCAATTCAAACAATTAATTAAATCTAATAAGCACATAGAAGACTATGTAAGGTAACAAAGTATCCCTACCTTGAAACAGTTTAATCACAATAATTTTGCAAGTTATGCAAGGCAAATGTATCGTCAGATACCGTTGCTAATGTAACCCTAAGCTACCTTAGATGATTAAACATGCACTAATTAAGTATTGTGTCCATTAATTACAATTTCAATCCGTTTAAATAATTCATTCATTAGCTACCTCACAATTGTAATGCAAGAATAACTTAGTCATGATTTTACTTAATCAAGCATCTTATCGAGGCCTATAACAACATAAACACAATTTTAACAATTTTAGCAAACGAAATGCAATCAACCTAACAGAATTAAATTCAAGCTAAATAGATTAAATTAACCATTCCAACAACATAAATATTCATAGATATGTTCATCATAACAACAACAAAAATTAAAGAGATAGGGAACAAGAATCAAATCCGGTGTTTTTCCGTGGCTTGACTCGTTTGCTCCGTTCTTTCTTCTCCATTGTCCTTATTGACCAAGGCTGCTATGAACACTTAATTGCTGCTCCAAATGCTTAATAGATGCCCTTTTTCCAAGAGGAGAAATCGGCAAGAGAGTAAGAGAATTTTGATTGGGAAAGAAGAGAGAAAGTGGAGAGAAGAGAGGAAAGATGTGAATGTTTGAGGTATGTTTCAAATGATCAGCTTAAGAGGGTTTTTATAGGTGAAGAGGGCTGATAAAAACAGCTAAAATTAGCAGCCAAAGAGCCCTCCCTTGGCTGGCCACATATGTGGCAAGTTTGATGATTTCAAACTTGCTAAATTAAGCTTGAGGCAAATCTAGAAAGCCACCATTTGTGGAGGGGTTTGAATGCTATTCGAAAAAGTCTTCGATGACCTCTTTGCAAGCTAAATAATCAGCCAATAAGCTGATTTGGGTCAGTGCATGGGGTAGTTTTGGGCTTTCCATTACTTGGTCAGTTCAGTTCACTCGGTTCGGCTCAACTGCACCACTTTTCATAATTTATTAATAATAGTTTATTAACCCAAATTAAATTGGATATAAATTAAAATTAATTATATTATGAATTAATACACATAATTTTGGACTATCTTAGGCTGAAAATTAATTCGCCTTGATACTTCAAATTGGTTCTCAGTTCTGTGCTTCTAGTAGTGTCTACCGAGCCTGTTTTCGCCCTTTGTGCAAATCTATCGAAAATAACCAAAATTCAACAAAATTAATTATAAAATTAATTAAAATTCAACATGTTCATATTTTAAGTACAGTTTATAAAAATTAATTATTTTTCAACAAGAATTTTATTGAAACTGCATGAATTTAAGTTAAAAAAGGCATGAAAAAGTGTGTAAATTTTTTTGTTTCCAATAGGTTAGTGGATGTTAATGGTTTGGCACAAATGAAATTTTGAATTAATTCTAAGGTTAAAATGGTAAACGGTTAATAAATGATATATTAAATAAAACAAAACATAAAACCATTTTGATTATCATCATTTTTGGTCGAATGAAGCTTGAAGAAAAGCTAAAATAGGGTTTTACATTCGACTAGGCAAATTCAAGAAATTAAGGTACGATTTTTTATCTATTTTTGAGATCGGTGCTTTGTAATCTAGCTAGCCCGTACCTTAGATTTTTAAATTTTTAAAGGTTTAACATGTTGCCATTGTTGAATGCTTGAGTAATTTGATGATTGATGATAGATTATGAAGGTTTATTGATATATTTAATAGTTTTGTAAAGTGATTTTTGACAAAAATGTCAAATAGGGATTAATTTTTGAAAATGTGAAATGTGGTGGTTAAAAGTGTGAATAAATTGAAAATATGGTTAGTTAGTAATACATGTTAAATTTGGCCAAGCATGGGTCTTGTTGAATTATGTGAATTTTGTGTAATTGTTAAATAGGGACTAAATTGATTAAATGCAAAATTTAGGGGCTAATGTGTAAAAATGCCCAAGTGTGTATTTTTAGACTAGATTGAAAGAATATGTGATTGAATAAGTCAATTTTGAATTCATATAGATCAAGAAAGAAAGAATTTAGATTTAGATCAGGAGAAAAGCAAGGTTATCAAGTAGTCGAACCGATCTGTCAATTCCATATACGAGGTAAGTTCGTATAATTGAACTTAAATTTGTATCTATTTGTTTGATGGATGAAATTGAGATAGTAATTATTCTATTGGATAATTGTTGATATAGTAAATGAAATGTAAGAATTGAATAAGGCAAGTTTCCAAATAAGGCCATGGCTAGGCTATGGCAAATTAGATAATAAAACTACAACCGGGTTATGGCATGTGAATGTAAGACCACGGCAGGGCCTTGGCAATGAATGTGTAAGACCATAGTTGGACTATGGCATCAAAAAATTAATGAATTTGTATTGTAAGCAATTATAAACGGGAGTAGTTTGATAAGAGTATAGATGAGAAATATAAATGTATTGTATGTACCGAAAACTATTCAAGTATCGAGATAGATAAAGTTGAGAACTCATGAATGAGGATATGAATAAATTTTATGTTAGCTCATGAATTAATGCTTTAAATGTTGATGATATTATCTATTTTGAATTGCTATATGAATGTTGTGATTATTTCATGTTTACATACGAACTTACTAAGCTTTGTAGCTTACTTTTGTTTAATTTTCGATGTTTTATAGTTTTACAAAGCTAGCTTGGATCCAGGGATCATCAGAGACTTCATTACACTATCGATCATCTATTTTGGTACTTTTGACATTATGTATATATGGTATATGGCATGTATAGGCTTCAGTCATTTTGGTATGTTTGATGGATATGTATTTTGGCCATTTGAGTTGGCACAAAATGATGATCTTGTTGATGCTTATGAATGTGCAAATAGTTCTACATTTAATGTTTGGTAATAAACCTATAATGAATGAATGGAATTGAAGTGGTTATGTATATTTGGATTAGTTTTGCTAAATGAATTATACATGTGAATTATGCTTAGGAAAGAAAATTAAATTGTTTGGTATTTGAATAGGTAAATGATATGGAATTGAGTACTGATTTAGTTGAAATGGATATGGTGTGACAGCCCAAAATTGACCCTAGTCGGGATGTGGTTTCGGGACCACAAAACCGAGGCATAAAAATAATTTAAAATTTATTTTGATGCCTATGATATGTGTTAATTTGTGTGTGACATTTTTGATGTTTCAATTTAGTGTTAGAAATGTGAATTTCACTAGAAAGGACCTAGTAGTGAACTTTGAAAGTATGATGGGGAAATGTGTGATGACTAGTTGCTCATGCATGCAAAAATAAGGGATTTGCATGTCAAATTTCCCCCCAACATGAAGTGGCCGGCCATGGCAAGAGAGGATGGGCAAACCATGTCATGAAACATGTTTTGTTGGTGCATTAGGGAGAAATAATAAACAAAGGTGTATGGGTAAGAAAAGAATGAAAAAAAATGAAAAAAAAATGTGTGTGAGTGTGGTATTCCCCCTCCATTGCCGTGAGTTATAGAGAAAGAAAGAAAAATTTTGTTCATCCTTTCTTTGAGCCAAAACTAAGGAAGAAGGAGGGATTTTTGCTCCATTTTTTTTGTTTGGAAGAGATCTAGAAGGAGATTTTGGCTATACTTGCATCAAGATTAAGGTATGTATGAGGTTGTGTCATGAGATTCATGCATATTTTAGTTGCTAACTTGATGTTCATGTTAGCCATGGTTCAAATCCTTGTTATGCCATGGAAATGGTATTTGGCCAAGGTTGTTATTGTGTTGAAGCCATTGCATGCTAAATGTGAAGCTTGCTAATGATGCATGCAATGATGGATTGACTACTCTTGAAATTTCTTTGTAGCAATCTTGAGTAAGACATTGAATTCTTTGTTTAACCATGACCGAAGTTGAAAGAGTATGGTTGTGATGTATTCGCCATGGTGCATTCATGAGCATGATTTATGCTTGTTACTTGATTGGTAAAATTTGTGTTTGGATGGGTATGAACCCTTGAGATTTGGCCTTGCACCTATATGTGTATACATGTTTGCACATGATGTATTGGCATGACATATATACTATTTCAAGGTATATATTTTCTTGTGATGATGTTTCGGTTATGAAGTACTTGAGAGATGTGTATTGAGCTACAATATGTAATCGTTAGTTAGTAAAATGCATGCTGTTTTTGTGTGGTATTAAGTGCATAATTGGCCTCAACATGGACATGCATATTCGACCACATGAGGGAAATTGGTGTGCATGCATTCGGTTAGAGGCAAGCATATTGATGCCTATTCTTGGCTTAGAAAATTGGCTAAGAGGAATATTAACTAATGTGTTGAGTTCGATTCGTGATTTCGTACATATGTGACTTTGATGCCTAACGAGCATATATATTGGCTAGGTATCTTGAATTCCTCTTTCAATGCTCAAATGATAAAACCAATTTATTTGTTAAATTAAGCTCAAGAGCAAGGGAGCTAAATCCGATAAGGGAAGGAAAAAGTCGTCGAATAGCCGTCGAAATCGTTCGACCACGTCCGAGGTAAGTTTTGAGTATCGAAACTTAGATTTTGATTCGATTGAATGAAGTAATAAGCAATCGAATTTGTGCCTTTGTATGTGGCCATTGAGCGAAATGATATTTTGCTAAGTGAATTGTGCATAAAAGTTGTGTTATGAAATTGAAACAAAGATGTGTATGAATGTTCGAGTGATATCCGGGCTAAGCCGAAGGCAATTGTGCAAATTGTGATATCGGGCTAAGCCGAAGGCAATTGTGCGAGTTATGATATCGGGCTAAGCCGAAGGCAATTGTGCAAATTGTGATATCCGGGTTAAGTCCGAAGGCCTTTGTGCGGGTTACCATAACGGGCTATGTCCCGAGGCGTTTGAGCGAGTAGCTATATCCGGATAAACTCAGAAGGTATGTGATTCGAGATCTTTGAACTTGCTGTAAAATTTTCAGTTAATACGCTTGTGAAATTCCCAACAACAAAGTGCGTTTCGTGTGTGCTTTGCACACTATGAGTAAGTATATGCGTATTCGCTCCGATGATAAATGAGTTATCGGCCTTGACTAAGCCGTTATTAGTGTATGAATATAAGAGTTGGGATTGTGAAGTAAGCATGTCTTTGAGAAATTGTGCATATGAATTATTGTTTAGCTACTTGAATGCTATGCTTTGGTTGTGTGTATATTATGGCTCGAAACTTACTAAGCATAAATTGCTTACTCCGTTTCTTTGTTTCTCTGTTTATAGATTTTGCTCGTTAGCGATCGGATTCGGGATCATAGAAGTTGATGTCAACCACACTATCAAAGCCCTTTTTGGTAGTCCTTTAGTTGAGTTTTGGATATGGCATGTATAGGACTACCCTCGGTTGTTTTTAAGTACTTGTGATGTATATGTGTGCGGCCATGCGAAAATGGTTCGTAAAAGTGGAGTATGAAATTTGACCATATGTGGTTTGTAATTATATTTGGTTTCATGATGTGATTATGGTTTGGAATGAGAGAGTTGGTCACATGATCAGCCATTGGAATGGCTAAATATGATCATATGTTGGACCTAAGTATGACTAGACTATAGTTGGTCCTTGGGAACTACAATATAGGTAAAGCCTACCTTAAAAACAGATGCTGCCAGCTGCAGTGACGTGGATATGGAAAATCACCAAAATTTGTAGGAATGGTGTTAATTAGTGAATAAATTATGCAATCGAACCTTGACGAGTCCATTTTCATATGAAAGTAACGAAATGATCATATGAACAGTATACCGAGAGATATTAAAGTTCTCGTGAGACAGGGCCAGAACGGTTTCTGGGTCCCCTGTCGTGACTTTGAAAATTTACCATAAATTATCCAGAATGAATTAGAAGTCATGCATTATATGTGCAGATTCCTTTTTGAGTCTAGTTTCATTAGAAACAAACGGCATCAGTATTGAAACCCTGTAGAAAGAGATATTCAAGTTGTAACGCGCGAAGGTCAGTGTAGTCGACCCCTGTAACATGGGTGACTTTAACTAATAAAATGTACCAATTTGCCAGACCAAAAATTCTATAAATAAATCCATGGATGGATATATGAGTCTAAATTCAGGGAAAATTTACGGAATCAGTTTCCGAGTTGTGAAACTCGAGATACGCTTTTAAAGGCGACAGCGACGCAGTTTTCAGCTTGCTGGAAATGTCAAATTAATTGATTGCCATAAGTGGTTTTGGCATTAACCTAAGTGTCCGACACGGCTGTAACACCCGAACCGAGACCATTGCGATTGTCGGACACGAGGGTTAACAAGCCAAAAACACTTATGGCACATTATAAATCTGAAAATATTAGGCATGACTTCTAATTCATTCTGAATAATTTATGTTAATTTTCAAAGTCGCGACAGGGACCCAGAAACCGTAAGTTTATGGCCCTGTCTCACGATAACTTTAATATCTCTTAACACGTAACTCCTATGACCGTTTCGTTTCTTCCATATGAAAGTAGACTCATCAAGGTTCATTTACATAATTCTTTCACTATTTAATACTATTCCTACAATTTTGGTGATTTTCACATTCCCGTCACTGCAGCTGGCAGCACCTGTTTTAAGGTAGGTCTTACCTATTTTGTAGTCTCCATGAACCAACTAGTCTTGCCATACATAGGTTCACCTATGATCATTTTAGCCATTCCAATGGCTGATCATGTGACCAACACTCCCATTTCCAATCCATAATCACATCATGAAACCATATATATATACAAATCACAAATGGTCTAAGTTCAGTACTTTACTTCTACGAGCCATTTTCATGGCCGTACACATGTACATCACAACACATTTGAACCAACAAGGGTAGTCCTATACATGCCATTTCAAAGTTCAACCAAAATTATACCAAAATGGAGGCTTTGATAGTGTGGATGACTTCGACTTCAATGATCCCGTATCCGATCACTAACGAACAAAATCTATAAAGCGAGAGCCAAAGCAACGGGGTAAGCATTTTATGCTTAGTAAGTCTCAAGCAATAAAATCAGCTTTAACTAAAGCATTACATTCACATAGCCAAATGAATCATTTCATTAATACACATTCACATAATCATACTTACTTCACACTTCATCATTGTATACTTTCACAAGATATCAACCAATTCAATAGCTGAAAATTAGTTAGCGATTGAGCGAATGTTACTCAAACATATCGACTTTTCCAATGCACATATAAACATACCTTATCCTTTGGGCTTTTCGGCGTACTAATTAAATTTATTACAGCAACCAACGCTCACCTTCAGCCCAAGCTTCTTGAATACAACCGGATATAACCACATGCACGAATGCCTTTGGGTCTTAGCCGGATAGAACGACTTGCACAAATGCCTTGGTATTAGCCGGATTTAACAACTTGCACGAATGCCTTGGTCTTAGCCGGATGTAGTCACTAGCACAATTGCCTTGGTCTTAACCGGATATAATTACTAGCATAAATGTCTTGGGACTTAGCCGGATATCATTCAATTGCTCATGCACACATATACATCAATAATCATTACACATCCATATTTCATTTTCGTTACTAAGGCTCAAACACAAACATATCACTAGCATAATCGCCTTGGGACTTAGCCGGGTATCATTCAAATACTCATACACACATAAATCAATAATCATTACACATCCATATTTCATTTCACATAATTGAGTAGGGTCATTTCTTGAGGACTTACCTCGGATGTTGTCGAACAACTTCAACGGCTATTCGATCACTTTTTCCTTCCCTTTATCGGATTTAGCTCCCTTTTGCTCTTGAGCTTAACGAATACAAGTAGAAGTATTCAATATTTCTATCAATAATGTTTACTAGTAAATCACATTCGGCATCTCATATCATCTCACTTTATTATAATTTATCATTCAACCTTTGAACCAAAACGCCATTATATGGCCACATATACATACATCCATATATTTAAGCTCAAGAATTTTAACATAACATCAAGTGCTCAAATTACTCATGTGGCCGATTACACATGGTCATAAATACACAAAATCAAAAATAATTTCAAGGTTTTCACACTATACATGTACTAGGCGAATGTACATGCAAATTTCTAACATTCTTCAACAAATTTCTTCTTTAAACAAACATATTTATCACTTTCTTCATAATCAAAATATCATGTGCAAACATATATACACATATAGGTGCATGGCGAATCTCAAGGTGTTCATAACCCTCTAAAACACAAATTTTACCAATCAAGTAACAAGCATAAATCATGCTCATGAATGCATCATGGCCGAATACATCACAATCATACCCCATTGAACTTTGGTCATGGTTAAACAAAGAACTCAATGTCTTACTCAAGATTGCTACAAAGAAATTTCAAGAGTAGTCAATCCATCATTGCATGCATCATTAGCAAGCTTCACATTTAGCATGCAATGGCTTTAACACAATATCAACCTTGGCCAAATACCATTTTTCATGGCATAGCAAGGATTTGAACCATGGCTAACATGCACATCAAGTTAGCAACCAAAACAAGCATGAATCTCATGACACAACCTCATACATACCTTAATCTTGATGCAAGTTTAGCCAAATCTCCTTCTAGATCTCTTCTAAACAAAGAAAATGAAGCAAAATCTCTTCTTCCTCTTAGGAATTTCGGCCAAAGGAAGGAGGGGAAAAGATGAACAATTTTTTTGTTTTTCTTTCTTAGTCTTTGCTCAAAGAAAGGATGAATGACAACTTTTTTTTCTTTCTTTCTCTCTAGCTACGGCACCATGGGGGGGGCATCCATGCTCATTTTTTTCTTTTTTTTTTCATTTCTTAATTCTTTCTACATAATGCACTAACTAAACATGTTGGAAACATGTCCTCTTGCCCATCATCTAAACATGGCTGGCCACTCATCCAAAATAAATGGAGTATTTGACATGCAACTCCATTTATTTTGCTTCATTCCCTTATTAACCTCTTAAGATTAGCTACATATTTTTAAATCCTTTCACATGAGTCCTTTTTCTTTCAATTCACAATCAAATTAACTAAATCAAAGAATTCAAAATTCACACATGCATTTTCCCATATTCTAGACAATAAATATTACGTTCGAGCATGTCGGTGACTCGGTTTAGCGGTCCCGAAACCACTTCCCGACTAGGGCAAATTTTGGGATGTCACACCGGCAACGGTCTCGTGTTCGGGGTGTTACATATGGTATGATTATGTATTGGTTGATGACTTTTGGCTGCATAATTGTGTCTTAAAATGATACCATATGAGCTTGATTAAGTATGTGCAAAAAAGGTGGCAATTTGGCTTGGCAAATGGCCTATTTTTGTCCACACGGACAGAGACACGGGCATGTGTCTCAGTCGTGTACGACACATGGTTATGCTACACGGCTATATGTCCACTGGTGTTGAGATTGAATTGAAGTTAGTATGCTCCACACAGTCTCACACACGGGCATGTGACTGGGTGTGTGGTATAAGTCAGTATACCCCCTAAATGGCATACAGCCTAGCACAAGAGCGTGTGGTTGGTCGTGTGACCCAAGTCAGTATACTCTCCAGTTTTCACATAGCCTGGCACACGGGCGTGTCCTCGGCCATGTGATGCAAGTCAGTATGTATGCCCTATTTTCACATGGCATAAGACACAGGCGTGTCTACTAGCCGTGTGAGGCATACGGCCTATTCACACGGGTATGTGACCCTTGTATGATAGAAAAATTTTTAAGTTTTTTTTTTTAAAATTTTCATATGTTATCGATTTAATCCCGAACCACTTCTAAAGCATGATTAAGGCCTCGTAGGCCCTTATAAGGGATAATATGATTGTTTTGAATGATATATGAGAATGATTGCTTGAGGTTAATAAATGTAAGCTAAATGTTGTATATTGATCGATAATGCCTCTAATCCTACTCCAACAATGGCTATGGGTTAGGGGTATTACAATCTCCCTTATGTGGCTTATTTGGATTTAGTTATACCCACACTGTTACAGTGCTATAGATTTTTCCATACCTCATATTCAACCCTCCATAGTGAAGTTAGAAGTGTAACGCTGCTTAACACTTATTCATACTATGGACTCGCCGTTTTGGACAAAAGCATAGTTCAGTTTTGATTTCCTTGAATCTCAACATGTTTAGAAGTTAGAATCAATATATTCGATAGGAGTATGATCTCCTTGAAAATACACAAGCACATAATCCACCTTTTCATTACCACACTTTTCATAGTAATCGAATAACCTAATTAAGTGAATAGAATAATACAACACATATATTTTCTCATTACCACACTTATTGTTTTTAATCAATCAACTGTGGATCATCTCATATATATATATCACAATTATAAAATTACATAATATAAATATTAAAAACAATTATAAAAAAAATATATAAGAGATAGGTCATTAAAATAAAATTTCCAGCCAAGGTTTCCATGATTCTATTTCTGAAAAATAAAATTATATAGTTTTTCGCCACAAGACATTCCTTTGGTCTTCAACCTCCATCACTCTATCTCCTCCTCGTCATGCACTTCTTTTGGAAAAATTACATTTAAGTCCTACGTTAGTTTCCAGCTCACTAGAATTTTGGAATTAAAAAAATCCTACGTGGAGACGATGGTCCATAGTCTCTTTTCTTAGAACCATTACCTTAGCAAAAAAAAAAAAACAATTATATAACAAATATATAATATCACATCAATTCCAATATTTAACTTAAAACATGCATAAGATTTAAAGAATTACACTTTCTATGTAATCAAATCATTCAAGAAGAAGAGAAATCTATTTTGATTATCTGTTTATACTTATAAATAGAGCACAACCTGACTCTGATACCAATTGTTAGAAATTTGAGTTTGGAAAACGCATCAAAAAATAAATTTAGGAAAAAACTAGAGTTTGAATATTGGGAAAAATAAATTTAGATTATGAATTAGAGGGTCCTAATTAGTAATTTGTCCAATTTCTATAATTTTGGACAAAAATGGACATGCATAGGAAAAATTTGAAAGAAAGACCATAAGGACATTTTGGTCATTTGGTAATTAAAAGAATAAAAAGAGAAAATCAAAGAAAAAATGTGTCATCTTCTCCAAGTGTGAGCCGAATTTCTCAATAGCCATAGCTAGGGTTTTTGTTCAACATTTCAAGCTTGATTGTAAGTGCTCCCAAGCCCCGTTTTTAATTTTTTTGTATTTTTGAAGTCCTTAAAGCATGATCTACCCATTTCTAGCTATATTTTGAGCTAGGGTTCATGTATGAAATTTGACCCCTGTGTAACATGCATGTGTTTGAATGATTAATGGAGGAATATGAATGTTTGATGCATGATAAACATATTTTGCTAGGTGATTTTTAGTGAAAACATCAAAAAGGGGGACTTGTTTGTAAAAGTGTAAAATCGAGTAGTGCAAATATGAAATAAAGGAAAATGTGGGCTAATATGAGCATGGTATAGGTTCGGCTAGGCTTGGATAATCAAGAAAATGCATGCATTTCATTTAAAGAGCCTAGGGACTAAATCGTAAATAAGTGAAAAGTTAGGGGTAAAAAGGTAATTTTACCAAAGCATGAATTATGGATTGATTTGAATAATGAGATTAATAAACAAGTTAAATTTTTCATTTTTGATCAAGAAAAACATGATATGGGTCTTGATCGAGGGAAGAATAAAGTATACGATGATTAGGCTCGATTACCATCATTTTGTACCGAGGTAAGTGCATATGCAAATAATGTAGTGTTGTAGCATGTTTTAAATGTTTTGATATTATGTGATAAATGTTTTCTTGTTATTATGAGTTACATGCTTATTGGTTGTTATGAAAGCGTAAATTATATTAAGGCCGTTATATACGACATTACAAGCAAGTACGACAAAGTATGTCTTGTGCAAGTTAGGAAAATCCCATTTGAATCTTAAGAATAGTCCAGGATACAAGTGACATGTCACTAGGAATTTAGAAATCTGAACTCGTTGAGTTGGTCCGGGTTTGTGATATGTACGAGGCATTCGAGCTCGTTGAGTTCGTTCGAGTTCATTATGGATGCGATACATGTAATTGGGTTCCAAGCAATGGTCTTGTGTGTCTTACCGGTGGTAAGGTAATTCTTGAGTTGGTCGGATACTTGACAGTTTGTGTGAGCAGCCCGTGTAGCTACATCTTGGTCGATAGCTTTTATGAGCCAGCTCGTGAGTAGCTTCATTGCGAGCGTTACATGTTATGAGGTAGCTTTAGCTACGTATGTATATGTGGCACTTATGTGCAAGTTTTTCGCGTATCTAATAGTATTCTGAGTGTTCAACGGGTAATGCAATGGATATGATGAAAGTCCCGAGGAGGGCACGCTAAAGAGGTATGGTTGTATGATATTCTACGATGAGTACAAGTATGTACGCTAGACCTATGAATAATGCCTTGGTAAAGAATGCCTTGTGATGAGAAAGTATATCTGTACATATGATAAGTAAGTCAAAAGGTTTAAACGATGAATAATCTCTATGTATATGTTACTATGTCTTTGCATGTTAATTGCCTACTACCATTGCATATTATTTGCATGCGGACTTACTAAACTTTAACACTTACCCCCTTTCATTTCCATCCTTTGTAGTTTCGCCAAGCTAGCTCGAGGATCAGAAGCTGTCAGAGTATTTGATCACACAATCAAAAGATTATTGGGTATAGTGAAATTGTTATTTTGAGTATGGCATGTATAGGGACTTGGTTATTTTGTGATATGTGTCATGCTATTTGGCCAAATTTTGAAGGCCTATGATGTTGATTATTCATTTTGTAATGGCCATGTGATATGGCTTATATTTGATCATTAGGTTGTAATCTAATTACGCATGCATGGATGTTTTAATGCCTTGATGATGTGATATGTTATTGGTTGGTGAATTTATGATAAAGTGTGGATTAGATACTAAATGATAAGAGATGACTTAATGGTTTAAAATGACTATAGTCATGAATGCGTAATCTAAAGTTATGGTAACAAGTTTGATTATACATGAAATTGGTGTGGAATGCTTCTAAATGTTGTAACAAAATGAATGTGTAATAGGATGACATTATGAAGGTGTTAATGTGCCATGGTGATGAATATTTGAGTGTATAAATATGTCATGTTTTATGCTATGGAATATGTAAGAATGATTGAGGGTGACAATTGGCTTGGAAAATAGCCTTTAAATGGTCCGCATAGGAAGACACACGAGCATGTGTCTAGACCGTGTGTGACACATGGTCTGCCCCACATGCATGTTAAATGGCTGTGTGTCCCCTCCACCTAAAGTTTACAAGTCAGTATGCTCAGTAGTAAATACTCAAGCTAAGACACGGGCGTATGTCTTGGTCGTGTGAGAGACACAGCCTACCCACATGGGCATGTACTGTAGCCATGTGAAGTCTGCACCATTTTTATGAAAAATCATTTAATTTTAATTGACCACACGGTCTGGCCACACGGGCATGTGATACGACCGTGTGACCCTAAATTGGTGCTGACATCATAGTTAGAGAGCTACACGGCCGAAAGACAAGGGTGTGTCAAGAGCACATGGGCGTGTCCCTTGTCTCACATGGGCTTGTGGCTCTGTATTAGGGAAAGTTTCCCAAACATTTCTAAAGTCCTCGATTTAGTCCCAAATCTTCTTTGATGGTTGTTTTGGGCCTAGTAGGCCCATATCAGGGACAAATTGTATATGTATGAATGAAATTGCTTTGAAAAAAAATTTTATAGCCCAGTTTTTGCATGAATGACTGTGTATTTGTTCGGTAATGCCTCATATCCTATCCCAGCCTCGAGTATGGGTAAGGGGTGTTACATTTAATGGTATCAAAGCTATGGTTTAGTTGATTCTCAAACTAACCTAGCATATTTGAATCTAGCTATACATGCCATACGTATATATATAATAAGAGTGTGACGACTCCTGACAATATTAAAATGTGTTTCATATACCAAATGGATCCTGACAGAGCAGTGGCGGATGATGTAGAAACTAAAGCGCCTGCTCCAGCTAAAGGAGCGATGCCATCCAAGAGTAGAATTGAAACTGTCAGTAGAGGAGAAGGAGGCAGAGAGGCCTTTCTCCACATGATGAATGCATGGTATACGGAGTTCGTTCGAACAAACCCGAACGCTCAACCTCCCCCACCTCCCCCAAATCCTCAACCCACACCCGTGATTCCCCAACATATGGATTTCATGAGATTCTTTAGAACACCTGTTGATAAAATTCAGAAACAAGGTGCTGAGGAATTTAGGGCAAATACCAATAATGACCCTGAGAAAGAATATTTCTGGTTAAAGAACTCGATACGGGTATTTGATGAATTATCCTATACACCCGAGGAGTGCTTGAAATGTGCCATATCTTTTTTAAGAGATGCTGTATACCACTAGTGGAGAACACTAATATCCATGGTACCACCGAAAAAGGTTACTTGGGAATTCTTTCAAGAGGAATTTTGAAAAAAATACATTAGCGAACAGTTCATCGATCAGAAGCGCAAGGAATTTCTGGATTTGAAATAGGGTCGTATGACAGTTAATGAGTATGGGAGGGAATTTGCCAGACAGAGTAAGTATGCTCGGGAGTGTGTATCCTCCGAAGCTAAAATGTGTAAAAGATTTGAAAATAGACTTAATGAGGATATTAAGACATTAATGGGTATTCTTGAGTTGAAAGAATTTGTGGTACTCAATGAACTGGCTTATAAAGCTGAGGAGTTGATCAAAGACAAGAGGAAAGTCGAGTCTGAGGCAAGAGATACAAGAAAGAGGTATATGAGTAAGTCATTTCCATCTAAGTCTAAGAAATCTAGAGAGATGTACTCTCGTTCACATGTGTCACCTGGACATTCATACGGGGACTGTAGAAAGCAGAATTCGGGTTTTAGATCTTAAGCTACATCCGTGGCAAGTGTGGGTAACACTAAACCTTCCAAGCCCGAGTGCCAACAATATGGTAGATGTCATTTTGGCACTTATAGGTGTGGTTCTCAAGACCACTATATTAAAGACTACCCCGAGATGGTAGAGAAAAAAATATTTCAGAACTCGAGGCTGAGTGGCACAACTTCTAGGGGAAGACCCTTGAGAAATGCTGGGAATGGGTCTTGTAGTAAAACTATGACACGAGATACAGTAGTGAGGTCTGAAGCTAGAGCTCCAGCCAAAGCCTACGCCATACGTGTGCGTGAAGATGCAACTTCCCCTTATGTGATCTGTAACACCCCGTACCTGAGACTGTCGCCGGAGTCGGACACGAGGGGTTAACGGGCTTAATCCATTTACTTACACAGTCCACTTTTTTTAAAAATTTCCAGGCAGTTGGCTAACTGCGTCACTGTCACCTTAAAAATCATATCTTGAGTTCCACAACTCGAAAATCAGTTTCGTGATTTTTCCCTGAAACTAGACTCATATATGCATCTACATTTTTTTTTCTAGAATTTTCGGTTGGGCCAATTAGTACAGTTTATTAGTTAAAGTCTCCCCTATCTAGGTTCGACTACTTGCCCTTCCCGCAATGCGACTTAGATAACTCCTTGTACATGGCTTCAATGCTTATGCTGCTTGCTTCTAAGGAAACTAGACTCAAAAAGGATTCTGTACATATATGGCATCTAGAAACCGTTCTGGCCCTGTCTCACGAAAACTTAAATATCTCTTAACATACTGTTCATATGATCGTATCGTTACTTTCCTATGAAAGTAGATTCATCAAGGTTCGGTTACATAATTTATTTGCTATTTAATTCCATTCCTACTATTTTTAGAGATTTTTCACATCCACATCACTGCTACTTCCAGCATCTATTTTTAAGGTAAACTTTACCTATTCCATGATCCTCCATGGATCAACTAGAGTTTGTCATACATATACCAAAGGTGATCATGAATAACCATTCCCATGACTAACCGTTACCAACATTTCCATACCTCTCGACGGACGACATTCCCATGATCATGAATAAAATTTTCAGAATTTTAGGTGTGGCCAATCAATACCAGATTTTTCTTAAAGTTTTCCCCTGTTTCACTGTTCGACTAATCTGACCACTCCTCACTACGAATCAGATTTCTCATTGTACAGAATTCAAAATGTGTTATATTCAATTTCATTTGAAACTAGACTCATTAAGGAGTCTAAGCATATAAATTTTACCTTATAACCATTTTTGTGCAAATTATAACGATTTTCTAAAAACAGAATAGAGGATTTCGGAGTCATTCTGACACCATCTCACACAACTTTAAATATCTCTTTATAGGAAATTTCTTTGCTCACACGGCCTCTTTTATAAGGAACTAGACTAATTAAGCTTTGATTACATATTTTATTCAGCCTATAATTCCACACCAACAATTTATGGTGATTTTCTAAAATCACGTTATCTGCTGTCTTGTCCTAAGCAAATTATTACAATTTGCTCTTAAATTTCCAAGTCCAAACACTTATGAACTTACCATTTGAGTTTAAAACATATCATGGCCACATCATATCTTATTAAATCAACTCATTATGTCCTATTATGATTGAATTTACTCAACGTTTAATCACTTAAAACTTACCTCGGATGTGGTCGAACGATCTCGGCGGCTATTCGATCACTTTTTCCCTTTCCTTATCCAACTTTGGTCCTCTTTGCGCTTAAGCTTAAGTAAAACAATAGATTTGCTTAAGTACTTAACTAATATTATTCACTTAACAATCACATTTGGCAATCACATATCATTTAATCTATATCTAGAACAATAAATTTAAATATGTATCATATTTATGGTCAAACATAGCAAGAAAACTAAATAGGCTTTACTAGCCATACTTAGTTCTATTATAACATAACTTCACTTACTTATATGCACATTAACTAAGCGCTTAACAATTTTCGTTAGCCAGCAAACTCATTCGGCACAAGTCTACTTCATTTCAATTTTGTCACTCTTGAACTTATCCATAATATCCTAAGTTCATTTAGTAGCTAGGCAACAATTATACAAAACAACAAGCATTTAACAACAATGTACTTAACCAATTCCTCAGGCATACCTTCGGCATTATATATATATATATGTGTTAATGACGAAAACACTTAGGCCAATTCTAAAACATCCACGAATCATACTTCCAAAATGAGCTACTTCCATGGCCGATTATATTTCATCATTAACATACCTCATTTTTGAATCATATAACCAACATCACAACACATCTCCAAAACACAAATCATGCCAATCATATTTACTCATATGGCCGAATATACATACCCCCATATAATATCATTTTCATTTCATTTAACACTTAATTTCCACCACATAAACACTTGGCCAAATAATCCTAAACTAGCAAAACTCCACATTTGTTCATACCATCTTTTAAATTCACATATATCTATTTAGGTAGCTCATATTTTCCCCTTTCTAATATTTCTATCCAAAACATCAAAACACTATCCTTTTTGCATTTACCCCATAATACCGTATGCACAATTTGTCACCAAAACTAAAGAAAAATCAACATATGGGTTGCAATAAGAGCTTGACTACTAGCTAGATTCTCATAAAAATCAATAGAAATAACATGAACTCCTACCTTATTTAACCTCCATGATAGCCGAATGCCCTAGACAAGTTCCTTCCTCTTTCCTTTTTTTGTTTTGGCTGTGCAAGAAGGTAAGGAAGATGAACACTCTTACCTTTATTTCCTTAAAGGTGACCCATGCCTTAACTTCAATTTCTTCTCTTTTGGTACGGCAATGGGGGAAAAGGAGGATGAACATACCTTGTTTCTATCACTCTTCCATTCTTTTAATTATTCTTTTTTCCATACTATAAAGCCATTAACTATTATCACGCTAAAATAAAATGCATATAATATCTATCAACCATCATCATGGCCGGCCACTAAATTAAAAGTGGTCCATTTGACATGCAAGTCCCTCATGTCAATAACTCACGCATTATTTGGCCACTTTAAATTTCACCTATCACATTTTCAAGTCCTATCACATGGGTCCTTTCTTATAAATTATTACCTAATTGATAAAATCAAGGCACGAAATATTCACACATACAAATTCCACATACAATAAGCACAGAATATAACATCTAATTATTTTTGTGACTCGGTTTTGTGGTCCCGAAACCACTTTCCGACTAGGGTCACATTAGGGGTGTCACATGATCACTGGTAATTTTTCTCTTTATGATACTATTGTTATTGCTTTAATAGACTCTGGGTCCACTCATTCTTATGTGCGTATGAAATTGGTATCTAGTATGAATATACCTGTTGAGTCTACTGAATTTATGATTAAAGTGTCAAATCCGTTAGGAAAGCATGTAATAGTTGGTAAAGTATGTAAGAGATGCCCTTTGATGATTAGAGGTCATTATTTTCTGGCCAACTTAATGTTGTTGCTGTTTGATGAATTTGATGTTATACTGGGTATGGATTGGTTGACACTACATGATGCTATAGTGAATTATAGACAGAAAGTTATGGAATTAAAATGTGAAAACGGTTAGATTCTTCGAGTTGAATCAGATGATGCAGATAAGTCACCAATGGTAATTTCTTCAATGACTGCTCAGAAATATATGAGAAAAGGGTATGAAGTTTATTTGGCATACATATTGAATACAAAGGAATTTGAATTGAAAATAAAAACCAGTGCCAGTTGTATGTGAGTATGCGGATGTATTTCAGAGGAATTGTTAGGTTTGCCTCCAATTAGAGAAGTTGAATTCAGTATTGAGCTAATTCCAGGGACAACACCTATCTCTATTGCTCTGTATAGGATGGCCCCAACTGAGCTGAAAAAATTAAAGTCACAGTTGCAAGAGTTGACTAACAAAGCTATAGCAAGACCAAGCTTTTCGCCATGGGGTGCTCCCATATTATTCGTGAAAAAGAAGGATGGTTCAATGAGATAATGCATTGACAACCGGTAACTCAATAAGGTGACAATAAAAAATAAGTATCCTCTACCAAGAATTGATGACTTGTTCGACCAATTAAAAGGAGCGACGTGGCTCTCTAAGATAGACTTAAGGTCTGGATATTACTAGTTACGAGTTAAAGAGTCGGATGTGCCAAAGACTGCCTTTAGAACAAGGTATGGCAACTATGAGTTTCTTGTTATGCCATTTGGGTTAAGGAATGCTCCTACAGTGTTTATGGATTTAATGAACCGAATTTTTCGGTCATATTTGGATAAGTTTGTTGTGGTGTTTATCGATGATATTCTGATTTATTCTAGAGATGAGGCAGAGCATGCCGAACACTTGAAGACTATTTTGCAAACTTTAAGGGACAAACAGTTGTTTGCTAAGTTTAGTAAAAGCGAGTTTTGGCTTCGAGAGGTCAGATTTTTAGGCCACATTATTTCAGGAGATGATATATGAGTTGATCCCAGTAAGATTTCTGTTATTGTTGAGTGGAAGCTGCCAAGGAATGTAACTAAAGTTAGGAGCTTTTTGGGTTTGGTCAGATACTACAAATGGTTTGTGAAGGGATTTTCGATGATTTCCACTCCAATGACAAGGTTGTTACAAAATGATGTTAAGTTCGAATGGAAAGAGAAGTGCCAACAGAGTTTTGAGAGACTGGAAGCATTATTGACTGAGGGACCACTGTTAGTGCAATCGGAATCAGGGAAAGAATTTGTGATTTACAGTTATGTGTCCTTGAGTGGACTAGGTTGTGTGCTTATGCAAGAAGACAAGGTAGTAGCTTATGCTTTGAGGCACTTGAAGCCTCATGAGAAAAACTATCCTACGCACGATCTAGAATTAGCTGCCATTGTATTTACTTTGAAGATTTGACGACATTACCTATTAGAGGAGAAATGCCATGTCTATACAGACCATAAAAGTCTTAAGTATTTGATGACCCAAAAGGACTTGAATTTGAGGCAACGAAGATGGCTGCAATTGTTAAAAGACTATGAACTTGTGATTGATTATCACCCCAGTAAGGCAAACGTGGTTGTCGATGCCTTGAGCAGAAAGTCTTTATTTTTTTTGAGAGCTATGAATGCATGGCTAATCCTATCTCATAATGGTACAATTCTAGCAGAGTTAAGAGCTAGACCGACTTTTCTTCAACAGATTTGTGATCCTCAGGAAGCTGATAAAGAGTTACAAGCTAAGAAAGCTCAGTGTGAGTTGAGTAGTGAATCAGATTTTCAAATAGATTCTTGTGACAGCCCTAATGTGACCCTAGTCAGAAAGTGGTTTCGGGACCATAAAATCGAGTCATAAAAATAATTAATTGCTATATTCTATGCTTATTATGTGTGTACATGAGTATGTGGAAGTTTCATTCTCTAATTTTGCCAATTGCATGAGAAATTATTAAATAGGGATCAATATGAGACATGGTGAAATATGATAGGCTAATTTTAAATGGCTTGTTAATGCATGATGACACAAGGGTGGACTTGCATGTCAAATTCCCCAATTCCTTTGTAGTGGCGGCCAAGATGGATTGTTGATGGGCAATATATATGTTAATTAGATATTATAATAAGAAATTGGGTTATTGGAGATAAAATATTGTTAGTAAAAGAAGGTAAAATGAAAAAATGAAGGAATGCTCATCTTTCTTCTCCATTGCCGTGACTTGAGGGAGGAAGAAGAAAGGAATTCTTTTGTTCATGATTCGCTTGGATGATGCTTAGGAAGAGGTAAGCACTTTGAAATTCTTGGAAATTTAGGTATAAATAAGGTGATTAGTTCAAGTTCTACTCATTCCATGGATTAAGTTTGGTTGTTTGGAGGTTTGATATTCGCCAAGTAGTTTGAAGCTCTTGGTACATATACTTTTCTTGAAGGTTGAAATTGGTTTGTTCATAAGGGGGTACGAATGTGGTCATTGAAGGGTCTTAATGAACAAAATGTGTGCCTTGGGTTTATGACATTTGGTTAAGGAATATTGTGTGCTAGCAAGGTTGGTTTAATATATATATGTAAATCACTTTGTATTTGATGATTAGAAAAAAATAGTGAAGGGCAAATTAAAATGATGTTGGATAAATTTTTAGTATAGTTGTGCTTAAGCATTCGGTCATTGATGGGCATTGTTGTAACCTAATTGTAGTTGCAACTCTTAATTTTGAGATGGAATTTGTACATATAAGTTAAGTGAATGGTTAGGGCGAATGAGGTGTATAAAATATTAAAGCATGCTAGAATTATACATTAGTAAGAATGTGTAATTGTACTAAATTCTCTATTTGAATTCGGTTAGGTATAGTCATGGTATGAGCTCATTAAGGGTGCTATCTTATAAGTGAATGTAGCTTTAGTTAACCTTATGTGCCATGCGTGTGCTAAAATAATTAATGAATTGGATGTTATTATAGGTGTATGGTTGGTCTTATTATTAAAAATAAGGGTTGAGTACCTTGAATTTCTCTTTGATATTCAAAATGATTAAATCAATTTAATTGTTAAATTAAGCTCAAGAGCAAAGGGAACTAAATCGGATAAAGGAAAGGAGAAAGCAATCGAATAGCCGAGTTGGAACCGTTCTACCCAACACAAGGTAAGTCATTAAGCATATATTTGGTATTGATTTAAACGATCGTAATACCTATGCAATTGTGTTTAATGAGGTGAAATGTATACAAATGTATATGTATGTAGAGATGAAATTGTCGAATGTAAAAAAAGAAGTGAAGCGTATAGAGTGGCTGGTTTTCGGCACTAAGTGTGCAGGCAATAAATGTTCACGGTTGAGAGATTGGCACTGAGTGTGCGAGCTTGAAATGCATGGCACTAAGTGTGCGAGTTTAAAGTATATGGCACTAAGTGTGCGCGGCTGATTATTAAGCACTATGTGTGCGAACCCACTATGTATTTTCTATAGATTATTTACATTAAGGGTGCGACCTTACCGAGTCGATTTTGGACAGTGGAAAGGGTAAGTACCTTGAGTTCATGGCTAATAGGTACTATGTTTATATTTGGAGTTGAGCGTGGTAAGTTTTGAACCTATGTGATGATTATAATTGAAGTCACGTACATAAGGTTCATCGTGGAATAGGTGAAAGTTCGTTTAGTTGTATGATTGTAACGAAAATAAAATGATGTATGGAAATGCCTCAATTACTCTATTGAATAGCGTATGAAATGTCAATGTAGGACTTGGAATGAGATTGAATCGTAAGGTCTAAGAAACTATGGTATAGTTCGGTATGGATGGAGTACTTAGACTCATTTCATTGTTTCCTCTTGTGAAAATTTTATTAATGGATGGTAGTGTAATGCTTATGACTTATTGAGTTATATACTCATTCGGTGTTTGCTTGTCACCTATTTTAGGTTTCTTGGACTCGACTTTTTATGCACTCGGGACCGTCATCAAGTCATCACACCGGCTAGCAACTTTTAGTATCTTCTTTTTAGTTGGTCTAGGAGAACATTTCGGCATGTATAGGCTATTATGTTTTGTTGAAATTTAGTATGTAAACTTTAGCCATGCGAAAATGGCATAATGTTCGGTTGGATTTGGCTCTATGATGTTTGGACACAAGTCTTGGTAATTCGGTTTTGGTTGAGTATTGGTTGAGGCCTACTCGATTATTATGCCATATGTCATGGCTGATTATTTTCGGTGTTAAATTCATGATTTGGTAATAGTGTAGTAGGGAGATGCTCGGTGATGATTAACCTTTGGCATGGCTAGTAATGGTCATAATTTGTAATATGTATGATGAATTATTAGTTAGATCAAGGAAAAATCATGAAATAGGCATAGTTTGCTTGAGTAACAGATGCTGACAGCAGCAGTGATGTGAGATTGAAAAATCACTAAAAATAGTAGAAATGGAATTAAATAATGAATAAATTATATAATCGAAGCTTGATGAGTCTATTTCCATATGGAAGAAACGAAACTACCATATGAGCTGTATGTTAGGAGATAATTAAATTCTTGTGAAACAGGGCCAGAGCGATTTCTGGATCCCCTGTTTTGACTTAGAAAATTCACCGTAAATTTCATCAAGATAATTAGAGGTCGTGCCTTATATTTACAGATTCGTTATCGAGTGTAGTTTCATTAGAGATAAACGGCATAGGCATTGAAGGCCTTTACAGGGAGATATTTAAATCGTAAGGTACAGAGGTCAGTGTAGTCGAACCTTGAAACAGGGGAGACTTTAATGAATAAACTGTACTAATTGGCCCAACCAAAAATTCTACAAAAATTCCTCCATATAGATATATGAGTCTAGTTTCGGAGAAAATTTACGGAATTGGATTTAGAGTTCCAGAACTCAAGATATGATTTTTAAAGCGACTACAATACAGTTAGCCAGCTTGCCTGGAAAAAAAAATAAATAGGGGGAAATAAATGAAGTAAGCTCGGTAACACCTCGTATTCGATTTCCGGTAACGGTCACGGGATTGGGGTGTTACAATTCTGATCGTTGTCTGAGGTTCCGTGGAAGGATTTGTGTCCTAAAGAATGCTGAGTTGATTCAGAATATTTTGCATGAGGCTCATAATAGAGGTATGTCAGTTGTAATACCCCAAAATTGGGTCTAGTTGGAACAAAGGTTTCGTGACCACAAAATCCAAGATAGAAATAATTATTTTATGATTATTTTGAGGTCTATGATATGATTGCATGATTGTGTGAAAATTTCGTGAAGAAATTCTATGCATAAAGTGCTCAATTTGAAGTTAGGGACTAAATTGAATAAGTTGCAAAACTTGTATTCTAGAAGTTTCTAGTATGAAATTGTTTTGAAATATTAATTAGGAGGTCTTAAATAGCAATTTGACCAATTTCTAAGTTATGGACAAAAATTGGACATGGATGGAATTTTTGAAAGTTTAGTAAGGGCATTTTGGTCATTGGGTAGTTAAATGAAATAAAAAGGGAAAATAAAGCCAAAATTGACACATCTTTTTCATGGAGGCCGAAATTAGCATGGGGGAAGCCATGGCTAGGGTTTTCAAGTTTTCCAAACTCAATAGTAAGTCCGCTCTAACCCCTTTTTTCAAGTTCTTTACATTTTTAGAACCCCGGTAATTTGATTAAGCTTATTCTAGCAATAATTTAAGCTAGAGTTCATATTTGGAAAAATACCCATAGGTGAAATGTGTTTATTTTGATGTTTTATGATAGAATATGAGGTTTTAAATTATGTTAGACAACTTGTGCTACTCGATTTTGAGTGAAAACGAGTAAAAGGGCTTAATCAGTAAAAATACCTAATAGTCATAAGTATATGTTAGAGTGAGAATTTGATGTTGCCATAGAAGGGAAAAGTGATCATCATGTCATAAAACATAAGAATAAGGGATGAAGTTTAATTCCCGAGCCTAGGGGAAAAAGTGTAAATATGCAAAAGTTTAGGGGCAAAATTGTAATTTTTCCAAAGTTTGAGTTAAGGACTGTCTTGAATAGTACATGAATTAAATAAGTAAAATATGATGTTTTAGATCCCAAAAAATGAGATTTGAACCTAGAATGAGAGAAAAATTAAAAATTGAAAAAGTTGGTAAAATGGTCGTCTTAGTATCGAGGTAAGTTCATATGTATAATAAGCATTAATTTATACATGTTTCAATGTAAAAATGATATATTTACTATGATTACCAAGGTGTTGAAAGTATGTAAGTTGGTGTGATAATAATACAGACAATAATGTTGTAAATTATATTTGAAAGTTAAATTTAGTGAATTAATTGAATTATGTTAAATTAAATGTTTATGGTGCCCAATTTATGAATTGATTTAAAAATATGTCTATGGTACATGAAGTGCATTGAATATCATACATATATGTGATTTCTATGATTATGGATATTATGGGAAATTGTAAGTTCATATGATTTTTAATAAGGCATTGTGTAATTTAATGTTATTGCATTGATATTAAATGAGATGTAAGTTTATATGTAAGTAATACATCAATTTTACTTGTATTATGATATTTTATAATAATATTGGAAATATGTTTGTTGATAATTACTTGATTGGTGAAATTGTTGGAAAAGAGAGAGAAATCCCGGTTGAACCTACGGAAAGATTGGATGATACAGATGGTATGTAGCTAGGTCACATGTATGGTGCTGAGTGCACATCATGTGTACAAGAGAGCTACAAGACATTATGATGTACCTAGGTCGCATGGGTGATACTATGTGTACACCATGTAGACAAGAGAGCTACGGGATATATGTAGCTAGGTTGCATGTGTGGTTCCAGGTGAAGGACACCATGTAGACAGGAGAGCTACGAGATAAACTGGCTAGGTCACATGGGTGGTACTAAGTGTTCACCATGTGTACAAGAGAGCCGAACTATATGATGGGTGGAGCTATGTGCTGAAACCACCAAGTATCGAGGATTGATCCGAAGTGTTCAACGGGAGACTCTCTATGTATTGCTTTGTGAGTTTTGTGATGAATAAGTGCAGGAACTTGGTTATGTGAATGATGTGTACATTAAGTGACCGGGATGTGGTAAGGTTATAAACAAGTAAGTTATACGTGAGGATGATTTTATGGTGACCTTGTGATCATGGGCCTATACTTGTGATGTATGAAATGTGGTGAAAATGATTTGTGATATGTATTTTAAAATGAGGTTAATACAAAGAAAGTGTGAAAGAGTGAATCAGCAATAAAACTGTTTTGGACAGTAGCAGTGATGTAATTTTGAAAAATCACTAAAAATAGTATAAATTGAATCAGAGACTTAATAAGATCTCAAATTAAAGCTTAATGAGTCTATTTTAATATAAAAGAAACATAGCAAGAAAAGGAGTTCTATATTTTGAGATATTTATGTTTTTGTGAGACTGGTTCAGAATGATTACGTGATCCCCATTCGACTGTGGAAAATCACAAAATTTGGAGAAAAATAATTAGAGGCTTAAACTTATATTTTAAAATCCCTAATGAGTATATTTTCAAGATAAATCAACAATAACATTATCTCGAGTTCATCAGATTGTAAGATAATTAATTTTAGTGAAAAGAGGTCATAAATCGCCGAAAGTAAAAAGGGAAAATTTAATGAATAAATCAGTACTAATTGGCTAAACCAAAAATTATAAAAATTTTATGGTAGAAAGATACGTGAGTCTAGTTTCAGGGAAATTTAAGGATCTTAATTTCAAGCTCTATAGCTTTAATTATAAATAAGTAAGTGACTATGACTCGTGTGGACAGTTTGATGTGAGCATTTATTAGTAAATTGTGAAATCGTACTTACAAGAATGCTATATATATTAAGGATGTGGAATGGAGAGGAGGAGGAGGAAAATAAATATATGTGGAATACATGGAAACTATGGTATATGAAATATTGATATAATGAAATAAATGATATGTGTTTATAAGAAAGCAGAAAGAGAATGATATGTATCATGACATGTATATATATATATATATGACTACTCTCAATGTAATGCTTGTTGGGTATGGAGTTGAATTGAAATGTTTCAGCAAACATGTTATTCTGCATGATCTGAATTGTGGTATTTTATAAAGATATGATCTAGCTTTAAATATGAATGCTTGATGATTAAGCTGAAGATATTTGGTAAGATGATAATCTTGGTATAAATGTATAAGTGTGTAAGAGATTAAGTTGACCAAAGCTTGGAAAATAGCCTAGGTATATTCCACACAGGCAGAGACACGACCATGTGTCTCAGCCGTGTATGGAACACGACTTTGGGACACGGGCATGTGGAGCCTTAAAGCATGAAATTTCCAAGATTTTCGTAAGTTCTCGGTTTACTCCTGAACCCTTTCTAAAGTATGTTTTGAGCTTTGTAGACTCAAATAAGGGACTATGTGTAAGTGAATGAACGTTTTGAAATATGAATGAAATTTTATGGCCCGTATTTTAGTTTAATGTTTGTATGTTTGTCCAGTGACACCTCGTACCTTATCCCGACCTCGGGTACGGATAAGGGGTGTTACATCAGTTCACTCGGGTAGTACAAAAATGTACAATGATTTAAAGAAAATGTTACAAAAATGTACAATGATTTAAAGAAATGTATTGGTGAAATGGTATGAGAATAGATATATCCGAGTTTGTATCGAGGTGCTTGATTTTTCAACAAGTAAAAGCCGAACACCAGGTACCTTCAGGTTTACTCCAACCTATTTTAGT
This sequence comes from Gossypium arboreum, assembly GCF_025698485.1. Lineage (NCBI taxonomy): Eukaryota > Viridiplantae > Streptophyta > Magnoliopsida > Malvales > Malvaceae > Gossypium > Gossypium arboreum. The sequence continues at coordinate 59,960,190 of NC_069073.1, read as the reverse complement.
TCTCGAATGGAAATGGGACCGAATTACTATGGACTTTGTGACAGGCTTGCCGTTGACACCAAGAAAGAAAGATGTCGTATAGGTTGTGGTTGACAGATTGGCTAAATCGACTTATTTTATATCGGTACACGTTGATTATTCACTTGATAAGTTAGTCGAATTGTATATTTATGAGATTGTGAGACTTCATGGAGTACCTTTATCGATTATTTCGAATAGAGATCTGAGGTTCACTTTGCAGTTTTGGCAGAACTTACAAGAATCTTTGGGTACAAAGATGAATTTTAGTACCACTTTTCGTCCTCAAACTGATGGACAATCCGAAAGAGCAATTTAGACACTTGAAGATATGGTCAGATGTTGTGTTCTTGAATTCCAAGGTAGTTGGGAAAAGTACTTACCTTTGGTTGAATTTGCTTACAACAATAGTTATCAGTCGACCTTGAAGATAGTGCCTTATGAGGCATTGTATGTACATAAATTTCGTACACTGTTGTATTGGACTGAGATTAAAGAGAATAAGTTTCATGGAATCAATTTAGTTAAGGAAACCGAAGAAAAGGTGAAGGTAATTTGTGATTGTTTGAAAGTGGCATCGGATAGACAAAATCCGTATGCGGATTTGAAAAGAAAGGAAATTGAGTATTAGGTCAGTGATAAATTATTCTTGAAAGTGTGTTCATGGAAAAAGGTTTTGAGATTCGGTAGAAAAGGCAAGTTGAGTCTTCGTTTTATGGGACTGTATGAGATTACTGAAAGGTTAAGACCGGTAGCATATCGGTTGGCTTTGCGAATGAGTTAAAAAAGATTCACGATGTATTTCATGTATCCATGTTGCACCGATATAGATCTGATCCTTCACATGTGATTGTATCGACAGAGGTTGAAATCAAACCGTTTATGACTTATGAGGAACCTGTTAAGATCTTGGCTCGGGAAGTCAAGCAATTGAGAAACAAAAGTGTTGCTCTTGTGAAAGTTTTATGGCAAAGACATGGGGTTGAAGAGGCTACATGGGAGCCCGAGGAGGCTATGAGGAAACAGTACCCAAACTTTTTCACTGGTAAGATTTTCAAGGACAAAAATCCCTACAGGGGGGAGAGTTGTAACATCCCATATTAGGGCCTAGTCGGAACAGTAGTTTTGAGACCACAAATATGTGATAGAAATAATTATTTTATTATTTTTATGAGGTCTATAATATGAATGCATGCTTATGTGAAAGTTTCATGAAGAAATTCTATGCATAAAATGTCTAATTGAATTTTAGGGACCAAACTGAATAAGATGCAAAACTTGCATTCTGGAAGCTTTAAGCATGAAATTGCTTTAGATTATGAATTAGAGGGTCCTAATTAGCAATTTGACCTATTTCTATAATTTTGGACAAAAATGGACATGCATAGGAAAAATTTGAAAGAAAGACCATAAGGGCATTTTGGTCAATTGGTAATTAAAAGAATAAAAAGGGAAAATCAAAGCAAAAATGTGTCATCTTCTCCAAGTGCTAGCTGAATTTCTCAATAGCCATAGCTAGGGGTTTTGTTCAACATTTCAAGCTTGATTGTAAGTGCTCCCAAGCCCCGTTTTTAATGTTCTTTGTATTTTTAAAGTCTTTGAAGCATGATCTACCCATTTCTAGCTATATTTTGAGCTAGGGTTCATGTATGAAGTTTGACCCATGTGTAACATGCATGTGTTTGAATGATTAATGGAGGAATATGAATGTTTGATGCATGATAAACATCTTTTGCTAGGTGATTTTTAATGAAAACATCAAAAAGGGGATTTTTTTTAAAAGTGTAAAAGTGAGTGGTGAAAATATGAAATAAAGGAAAATGTAGGCTGTTATAAGCAAGGTATAGGTTCGGCTAGGCTTGGATAATCAAGAAAATGCATGCATTTCATTTTACAAGCCTAGGGACTAAATCATAAATAAGTGAAAAGTTAAGGGTAAAAAGGTAATTTTACCAAAGCATGAATTATGGATTGATTTGAATAATGAGATTAATAAACAAGTTAAATTTGGAATTTTAGATCAAGAAAAATGTGATACGGGTCTTAATCAAGGGAATAATAAAGTATATGACGATTAGGTTTGATTACCATCATTTTGTACCGAGGTAAGTGCATATGCAAATAATGTAGTGTTGTAGCATGTTTTTAATGTTTTGATATTATGTGATAAATGTTTCCTTGTTATTATTAGTTATATGCTTATTGGTTGTTATGAAAGCATAAATTATATTAAGGCCATTATATACGACATCACAAGCAAGTACGCCAAAGTATGTCTTGTGCAAGTGAGGAAAGTCCTGTTTGAACCTTAGGAATAGTCTAGGATACAAGTGACATGTCACTATGAATTTAGAAATCCGAACTCATTGAGATGGTTTGGGTTCGGGACATGTGCGAGGCATCCGAGCTCATTGAGTTGGTCCGAGTTCATTATGGATGCGAGCATCTGAGCTCGTTGAGTTGGTCTAAGTTCATTATGGATGCGATACATGTACTTGGGTTCCGAGCAATGGTCTTTTGTGTCCTACCGTTGGCTAGGTAATCCTTGAGTTGGTAAATACCTAACAGCTTGTGTGAGCAACCCGTATAGCTACACCTTGGCCGATAGCTTTTATGAGCAAGCCCATGAGTAGCTCCATTGCGAGCGTTACATGTTATGAGGTAGCTTTGGCTACGTTATGTATATGTGGCACTTATGTGTAAGTTTTTCGCGTATCAAATAGTATTCCGAGTGTTCAACGGGTAATGCAATGGATGTAATGAAAGTCCCGAGGAGGGCACGCTAAAGAGGTATGGTTTTATGATATACTACGATGAGTACAGGTATGTACGCTAGACCTATGAATAATGCCTTGGTAAAGAATGACTTGTGAGGAGAAAGTATATGTGTACATATGATAAGTAAGTCAAAAGGTTTAAATGATGAATAATCTTTATGTATATGTTACTATGTTTTTGCATGTTAATTGCTCACTACATTGCATATTATTTGCATGTGGACTTACTAAGCTTTAACGCTTACCCCCTTTCCTTTCCATCCTTTGTAGTTCCGCCAAGCTAGCTCGGGGATCAGAAGCTATCGGAATATTCGATCCACTATCAAAAGATTATAGGGTATAGTGAAATTGTTATTTTGAGTATGGCATGTATAGGGGACCTGGTTATTTTGTGATATGTGTCTTGCTATTTGGCCGAATTGTGAAGGCCTATGATGTTGATGATTCATTTTGTAATGGCCATGTGTATGGCTTATAATTGATCATTGGGTTGTAATCTAATTACCCATGCATGCATGTGTTAATGCCTTGGTGATGTGATATGTTACTGGTCGGTGAATGTATGATAATGTATGGATTAGATGCTAAATGATAAGGGATGACTTAATAGCTTAAAATGACTACAGTCATGAATGCATAATTTGAAGTTATGGTAACAAGTTTGGTTATGCATGAAATTGGTGTGGAATGCTTCTAAATGTTGTAACAAAATCAATGTGCAATAAGATGACATTATGAAGGTGTGAAAGAGCCATGGTGTTGCATATTTGAGTGTTTAAATATGTCATGTTGTATGCTATGGAATATGCTTGAGTGTAAGAATGATTGAAGGTGACAATTGGCTTGGAAAATAACCTTTAAATTGTCCACACGGGAAGATACACAGGCTTGTGTCTAGACCATGTGTGACACACGGTCTACCCCACAGGCATGCTGAATGGCTGTGTGTTCTTTGCACCTAAATTTTGCAAGTCAGTATGCTCAGTAGTAAACACACGGGCTAAGACACGAGTGTGTGTCTTGACTGTGTCAGAGACACGTCCTACCCACATGGGCGTGTACCCTAGCCGTGTGAAGTCTGCACCATTTTTATGAAAAATCATTTAATTTTTATTGACTACACGGGCGTGTGATATGGTCGTGTGACCCTAAATTGGTGCTGACGTCATAGTCAGAGAGCTACACGGCCGGAGGACATGGGCGTGTCCCCTGCATGAATGACTATGTATCTGTTCAGTAACGCCTCATATCCTATCCCGACCTTGGTGTAACACCCCTCACTCGTATCCAATGTCGGGACAGGGTTCGAGGCGTTAACGGACTTAAACATTCACAACAACACACAACATATTACCAATCATGCATGGCAAACATGCATATGCACATCACCAATATTAAACATAACATAAATAGCTAGATTTATAAGTTAGAATCATTAGCTCACTAAAGACCAATATATTTCGCCAAATTATAATAGCACATGTTATAAAACTAGGTCCCTATACATGCCACTCACTTGATAATTCTAGCATAAGTGTTTATACTGTCAAGGTTTTGGCTTGATAGTGTGATGCTGCCTCTGATGATCTCCAACCCTGAGCTAACCTGACAACATTAAAAGAAATGGAAAGGAGGGTGTAAGCTTTAAGCTTAGTAAGCTCGCATGAAATAACAATAAGCAAGTTACTAACATGCTTTCCATAGTAAAACTAAACCAATTTTACATTTACATATGTTCTGGTTAAGCTACTTTCTTGAGTCATAGTCACTAAATCATTTATGTCTGGAGTTAAAAAACTCTAAATTAAGATCTGTAAATTTTCCTAGAAACTAGACTCATATATATTTCCACCATAAAAGTTCCAAAATTTTTAGTCCATCCAATAAGTACAGTTTATTATTCATAGTCTCCCCTATTTTGTTGTTTGACAGCTTCGACCTTTTTTCACTACAATTTATTTATCTCATAGTACGAGACTCAAATAATGTTTCCATTTGTTTATATTAAAAGTAGACTCAAAAAATATTCTAATAATATAAATTATAACCCATAATTATTTTTCTAAAACTTTTAACAATTTTTCCAAGTCAGAATAGGGGATCTCGAATTCATTCTGACACTGTCTCACAAAAATTAGAATATCACATAATATACAACTCTTTTGCTACCCCTGTTTCTTTTATATGAAGATAGAATCATTAAGATTTAATTCAATATTTTATTTGAAATTTAATTCAACTTACACAATTTTTAATGAATTTTAAAAGTCACACAACTACTGTTGTCCAACACTGTTTTACTACTAAAATTCACTCTTACATGATTTCACTTAATCCATTTTGTCTTATGGAAGTTCACTCAAATATCGAGCATATTGCTCAAAATTTTCTTAAACATATACCTGCACTTATTCATCATATAATCATGTTCACATGTATTTTTACTTAATCGATTTTCACGTTCAACTCTTCGGAATAATAACTAATACTCAGTTGCCTGCACATATTTTCACACTTGTAGACAAGGCTATCTGGTACGCATAGTAGCCTGCACTTAGTACTACACATGGGACCAATTATCCGGTACATGTAGTAGCCTGCACTTAGTACTACACACGTGACCTCACAATAGATCATTCGTATCGTTTCTATTTTGATGGCTCAACCGGGAAATTCCTCACATTCCAACATGTTACAATTTATTCATAGTCCTTTTTCAATTTGCAATTTACAACAAATAATTATTCTATAGGCAGCCACATTTCATATGATAACAAAATATAATAAAATAAAAAGAACCGATAAATTATTTACGTATAAACTTACCACGGATTCAGAAATGATAATTTACCATTCTAGTCCATAACCTTGCATTTTCCCGATTTAAGCCCAAATCTCGATTTCCTAGATCTATAATATCACATTTAGCCTACTAATTAGTCACACTATTCATATGGGTCTAAAAATCATATTTTTACAAATTTACATTTTGACCCCTAAACTTTTACATATTCGCACTTTTTCCCCAGGGTTCAAAAATTAAACTTCTTCCTATTTTCTTATGTTTTATGACATGCTGATCATTTTTCCCTTCTATAGAAACATCAAATTCTCACTCTAACATGTACTTATGAATATTAGGTATTTTTACCAATTATACCGTTTTACTCGTTTTCACGTAAAATCGCTTAGCAAAAGTTGTTTAACACAATTTCAAGCTTCATATTCTACAATTAAACAACAAAATACATGCGCATCATTCATGGGTAAGTTTTTAAACATAAATCCTAGCTCAAAACAATGGTAGAAATGAGCAGATCATGTTACCGGGATTTCAAAAATACATAGAACATTAAAAACGGAGCTTGGAATCACTTACTATTAAGCTTAGAAGCTTGGCCAAAACCTAACCATGGCTTCTCTTGGTACATTCTTCTGTAGCAAGAAGAAAGGGACACATTTGGAGTTTAAAATTTGTCTTTTAATTCATTTTATCCCTAAATGACCAAAATGCCCTTTTTACTATTCTTTCAAATTTTACCCAATCAAGGCAATTTTTGTCCAACAAGTTATACAATGGTTTAATTATCATTTAAGGACCTCCCTTTTAAAATTTCATAACAATTTGATACCTCTAACATGTAGAACTCAACTTTTGCACTTTTTACAATTTAGTCCTTTTTACTAAACTGAGTGCCCAAATGTCGAAATTTTCGAATGAAATTTTCACGAAATCATTTCATGAAATCCTAGACCATAAAAATATAATAAAAATGAAATTTTCCTCATCGAATTTGTGGTCCCGAAACCACTGTTCCGACTAAGCCTAAATCAGGATGTTACATTTCTCCCCCCTTTAGGGATTTTTGTCCCCGAAAATCTTACCAGAAAAGTGGTTTTGGTTTTTCACTTGGATTCCTCAATCCTATAATCGATGTCAAAGAACTTTCACTCAGGCTAAACTTTTACTACCTGTCTCTTTAAATTTTACATACAAAAATCATAAGTAGTATTCACTTTACAATACTTTTACTGAAACTTAATCTCTACTAAAAAGCTCATGTACTCAAAAGTCTGATCCATACCATCATGTTACATACACATTCGCACCCGAATCCTTTCGAATTCGAATAGTAAAACTAGTCAGTTCATCTCAACCTCATACTCTTTATAATTTCACACAGTCCAATTATTTGTCAATTCAACCCTCAGCTACTTTTTATTTCAAGCCTCTTTTCGCTTTCCAAAGAAATCAGGATATGAAACTCGGATCTCAATCTGACTAGTGGAGATTAAAATTCCATGATATCCAAAATTCATAAAGACACAAAATTCTATAAATCTGGTGAGCAGACATTCGGGTATACCAGCATAATTTACACATCTCATAACGTTTAACAACGCTACATATCACTTTCCTCTTTCAAGGACAAGAATGATCCAGACAAGAAAATCCATATTAACTTTTTCTATTTCCATTCTAATTCCGAACCGGCAAAAATAATTCTGATGATTCTTACTATACATCTTTAAACTTTCAACATTTCAAGAATTTGTACTCAAAGATAAACAATGATCATTTCAGCATTTTTTTAATACCCAGATTATCTTCACATTACAATATCAGATCTTTTTATTGTATACAATTCTTCTAGGGACCATACACTTCTTAATTAGACTATTCGTCTTTTTACCCGTGAAAAAATAAAATCTTATTCTCAAGTATGCACATCTCATTAAATTCTAGGCATATATTCCATACAGATTGAACAATCAAGTCGACCTTATTCATCCGTAATTGATATTTCAAGACATTCTCTCTTCTAGTCAACAGAACGATTCAACATGCATTATTCCAAATTCACTCATCATACCAATCGAATACCTTAACAAATGCATTAGCATAAGTAATACTGATACCTCAACTGAATACATTAACTCTGATTAACTTTCTTGAGAAACGAAATCCACCATACACAATTTCTCATCTATTCTCAATAGGCAGAATATAACAAAATACCAGACAAAAACAGAACCATGCAAATCATAACCCAATCAGACTGACAATATATTCATCTAACGTTAAGATCAAGGAACATTTTCATAATATAGGATTTCATCATGGATTAGATAGCCCCAATAATATTTCCAGTAGCAGGTAATCTCATACAATATTTCAATAGAGACAGTCACAAACTGTTCACTATAATTACCATGCTTGAACATTTCATATTTCGAACATTATTCCTCTAACTATTTTTGTCGTCCTAAATTCCATAATATTCCCTTTACTAAGAAAACCAATTCATGAGGGAATTTCAATCAATACATTTCTCGACATCATACCAGGTTAGATCGTTTTACCAAAATTAACCTTTTTCGCTAACTGTGATGTTGCGAAAATTAAACAATCTTTCGGTCAATCCGATATCTTTCTAGCTCATGTCTGTATTTATCAACCCATTCTCAATCTCTAATCATGCTTATAACCATTCCATCATTGAACTCTTTGTTTTCTCACCTAGAAACTCATTCAACATAAATCTCAGGAATTTCCCTTACAAAACACCACTTTGGTAAGGGGGAGCGGGTCGTAGGGCCTCTAACTCAACTCTCATATACATGTAACACAGTTTTCATCATAGCAATCATATTTCAATCATGTCATTCATTTCGAGTAACTAACATTCATATTGATTTTACACTCACTTTCTAGTTATCTTATTTAAACAAGTGTACTTATACATGTATTTCAATGTTTCCTAGATAATATTACTTATCCATTCATTAAATCAGACAAGTGAAGCACATAATATCATATAATGGCCAAACAAACATGGATAAGTATATCACAGTCTAAACTTTCATCTTACACATCATCATATACATATCATTACAATCATATATATCGGTCCAAGCAATTTAATACATTTACTCAAGTTATACTGAGCTACCAATCATAATCATCCCAACCAATATACATGAATATTCATCTTATCAATATTTTTGATAAGTTACTCAAACACATGCATTTGTTTAAATAAATCGATCATATACATCATGGAATTATCTATTAATCATAGATAAGCTCATTTCACCATGTACACATTTCATGAATCCTCATTCGTACCTTTCCAAGTTTCAGTTCATCATGACTATACTTGAATCGAATATTTTAGCATCACATTAAAGATGGTCGATGTAGCTCGGTTGGAAAGTACCTTTGTCTAAACAAGGTGGCTCTCATACGCGTCGGGAGACATCACGCTATCACAGATCGGTGGCATGTATAGTTGGACTTTTACACATGCTAGGTTAGTCCGAGAACTGACTAAACCATAACTCTGATACCACTAAATGTAACACCCCTCACCCGTATCCAACGTCGGGATAGGGTTCGAGGCGTTAACGGACTTAAACATTCACAACAACACATAACATATTACCAACCATGCATGGAAAACAAGTATGTGCACATCACCAATATCAAACATAACATAAATAGCTAGATTTATAAGTCAGAATCATTAGCTCACTAAAGACCAATATATTTGGCCAAATTATAATAACACATGTTATAAAACTAGGTCCCTATACATGCCACTCACTTGATAATTCTAGCATATGTGTTTTTACTATCAAGGTGTTGGCTTGATAGTGTGATGCTGCCTCCGACGATATCCAACCCTGAGCTAACCTGACAACATTAAAAGAAATGGAAAGGAGGACGTAAGCTTTACTCTTAGTAAGCTCACATGAAATAATAATAAGCAATTTACTAACATGCTTTCCATAGTAAAACTAACCCAATTGTACATTTACACATGTTCTGGTCAAGCTGCTTTCTTGAGTCACAATCACTAAATCATTTATATCTGGAGTTACGGAACTCCAAATTAAGATCCGTAAATTTTCCCAGAAACTAGAATCATATATATTTCCACCATAAAATTTTTAGAATTTTTAGTCCATCCAATAAGTACAATTTATTATTCAAAGTCTCCCCTATTTTGCTGTTTGACAACTTTAACCTTTCTTCACTAAAATTTATTTATCTCATAGTACGAGACACAAATTGTAACATCTCGAAATAGGGCCTAAATGGAATAGTGGTTGTGAAACCACAAATATGAGATAAAAAAGTTTATTTCGATTAATTTTTATGATCTACCGAGTGATGAGATGCATGTGTTAGAGTATTGATAAGAAATTTTATAGATTGCATGTTTAATTTGCCTATTAGGGCTTATTTGCAGAAGTTTCTGTAACAGCCCGATTTAAGGCCTAAATGGAATGATGGTTTTAGAACCACGAATTCGAAGTCAAAAAATTTATTTTGATTAAGTTTTAAGGTTTATTTATTAATTAAAATACTGTGTAAAAATATTGTTAAGTAATTTTACTGATAAAGTGCTAATTGGACTTTTAGGACTAAATTGCAAAAGTTGCAAAATATGTGTTCTAATTCATAATACTTAATTGAAATGGGGGTTTAAAGAGGAGGTCCTTAAATAGTAATTAGACCATTATATTTCCTTTGGACAAAAATGGGCATGAATAGGACAATATTTTAAAGAAAGGCCTTAAGGGCATTTTAGTCATTTGGTAATTAAAAGAAATAAAAAGGGAAGATAAAGCCAAAATTGACTCATCTTTTTCGTGGAGGCCGAAATTAGCATGGGGGAAGCCATGGCTAGGGTTTTCAAGCTTTCCAAGCTCAATAGTAAGTCCGTTCTAGCTTCGTTTTTCAAGTTCTTTACGATTTTGGAATCCCGGTAACTTGATTAAGCTTATTCTAGCAATAATTTAAGCTAGGGTTCATATTTGGAAAAATACTCATAGGTGAAATGTAACACCCCGTACCCGAGTCCGTTACCGGAATCGAACACAAGGTGCACACAGACTTAACTATTTTCACTGTCCATTTAGAAATTTCCAGACAAGCTAGTTACTGCGTCACTGTCGCCTTAAAAATCATATCTTGAGTTTCAAAGCTCGAAAATTTGTTTCGTAATTTTTTCCCTGAAACTAGACTCATATGTCTATCTACAGATTTTTTTCTAAAATTTTTGTTCGAGCCAATTAGTACAGTTTATTAGTTAAAATCTCCCCTATTCCAGGGTTCGACTACACTTACCTCGGAAGTGGTCGACGATTAGATGTCCACGGCTATTCGTTCACTTTCTCCTTCCCTTTATCGGATTTAGATCCCCTTTGCTCTTGAGCTTAATTTACACAAATAAATTCATTTAATTATTTTTCACTTGGGCAATTCCATTCAATACATGTATGTCATACAATTCAAGTACAATGACCTTGCTCAATACTATTTAAACATCATGCATTACCGAATTTCATCAACACCATCTAACTTCATATAGAAACACACATATTGTCCACACAAGTCAAATGCATCATTTAAATTGTCAAAGTCCACAATTTAGTCATATTTCTCTATCATAGTTTCTTCACTTAAACTGAATTAGCAAGCCCATATAGTCCTTGGCCGAATGCTATTAGCTACTAATGCCACACACACACATGTGCATAAAATTCATCCATACATAACCTCTAGCTCATTCGGTCATTCATCTCTCAAACCTATCAAAGTTTCATGTAACACCCCATACCCGAGACCGTTTCTGGAGTCGAACACGAGGTGTTAACGGACTTAATTCATTAATTAAACAGCTCATACAATTCATTTTAAAATTTCCAGACAAGCTGGCTAACTGCATCATAGTCGCTTTAAAAATCATATCTCGAGTTACGAAACTCAAAATCAAATTCCGTAAATTTTTCCTGAAACTAGACTCATATATATATCTACTAATTTTTTTCTAGAATTTTTGGTTGGGCCAATTAGTACAGTTTATTAGTTAAAGTCTCCCCTGTTTCAGGGTTCAACTACTCTGACCTCTGTGTATTACGAATCAGATATCTCCCTGTACAGAGCTTCAATGACTATGCCGTTTGTCTCTAATAAAACTAGACTTAATAAGGAATCTGTACATATAAAGTGTGACTTCTAATTATCTTTGTAAAATTTATGGTGAATTTCCAAAGTCAGAACAGGGGATCCAGAAATCGCTCTGGCCCTGTTTCACAAAAATTTAAACATCTCATAAAATATAGCTCATATACCTGTTTCGCTTATTCCATATGAAAATAGACTCATCAAACTTCGATTCCATAACTTATTCATTATTTAATTCCATTTCTACTATTTTTAGTGATTTTTCAAACTCACGTCACTGCTGCTGTCTGAATCTATTTTATGGTAAATTTTACCTATTTCATGGTTTCCATGGATTAGCTAGCAATTTGACATACATAATACCAAATATGATCATGATTAGCCATTCCAATGGCTAATCATTACCAAGCATTTCTATTTCCATACCACTCAATAACCATATCATAAGACCATATATACAAAATGATTATAATGCTATACATGCCATACTCAAAATATACAAGCCATTATGCCAAGATGGTATACGGATAGTGTGAGCGTGCCTCCGACCGCTTCCGATTTCCGAGCTGGCTTGTCAACACTACAAGGAATGAAAAGGAGGAGTAAGCATAAATGCTTAGTAAGCTCACATGCAAATAGCAAGTAACACAACCATATAAGCAAACATAAAACATCATTTGCATAATCATCACCAAGACATTCATATCACCTTTTCATTTATCATCTTACCATATTGTTGTTATATTGAGTTTTCAACCCGAGGGTTAAGTACATACCTGTTCAAAGTATCCATTTCACAACACTTACCAATACGTCCCTTTCATCTTGAGTATTCCTCCATTTGAGTAGAACTTTACCCGTTGAACACATCGTAATATAATTCGGATACATGGAAAGTTTGCACATAAGTGCCACATATGTAGCCAAGCTACCATGTAACCCGCCCATAAGTGAACTCGGACTCAACTCAACGAGCTCGGCGTTCGCATCCATAAGTGAACTCGGACTCAACTCAACGAGTTCGGATGCCTAGTTACATCTCACGAACTCGGACTCAACTCAACGAGTTGGACGCTCGCATCCATAAGTGAACTCGGACTCAACTCAACGAGTTCGGATGCCCAAATATCCCAAGTGACATGTCACTTGTATCCTAATCCATTCACGAGGTTCAACGGACCTTTTTCCCAATCATGTGTCTCAACCATCTTCTACGGAATGCCGATATCGATACTCGGTAGTATTTCACATTTTCCAAGTATATCACATAATTTGACATATTATCAAACAATTATCACAAGTATAGTATTTCATAATAATTATCATATCATTTAAAAACATTAAAACATTTAAAATAATAACTATGTTACCAACATTTACATATGAACTTACCTCGTATGCTAAAATGGCTATTTTACCATTTCGTCCACCACTTGGTATTTTCCCCATTTTAGCCCAATTTCAGTTTTCCTTACTCTATCATTTAAAATATAGTCTAATTAGGACTCACATTATTCAAATTGACCCAAAATCATATTTTGGAAAAATTACAATTTTGCCCCTAAACTTTTGCATATTTACACTTTTGCCCCAAAGCTCGTAAATTAAAATTCAGCCTATTTTCTTATGTTTTATGACATGCTGATCATTTTTCCTTCTATGGTAACATCAAATTCTCACTCTAACATGTACTTATGACTATTAGGTATTTTTACCGATTAAGCCCTTTTGCTCGTTTTCACTTAAAACCGAGTAGCACAAGTTGTCTAACATAATTTAAAACCTCATATTCTATCATAAAACACAAAATACACAAATTTCACCTATGGGTATTTTTCCAAATATAAACCCTAGGTTAAATTATTGCTAGCATAAGCTAAATCGAGCTCTAGGGACTCCAAAAACGTAAAAATCATTAAAAACGAGGCTAGAACGAACTTACAATCGAGCTTGGAAGCTTGAAAACCCTAGCCATGGTTTCTCCTTGCTATATTCGGCCATGGGGTTGAAGATGAGCAAAATTAGCTTTAATTTTGTATTTTAATTCATTTTACCCCTAAATGACCAAAATGCCCATACTACTAAACTTTCCAAAAATTCCATCCATGTCCTAATTTTTGTCCATAGACTTAGAAATTGGTAAAATTACTCTTTAAGGACCTCTAATTAATAATCTAATTCAATTTTATGCAAAATACTTCTAGAACACAAGTTTTGCAATTTATTCAATTTAGTCCCAAATTTCAAATTAAGCACTTTATGCATAAAATTTCTTCACGAAATTTTCACACAATCATGCAATCATATCATAGACCTTAAAATAATCATAAAATTATTATTTATATCTCGGATTTTGTGGTCACGAAACCACTATTTCGACTAGGCCCAAAATCAGAATATTACATTTCATGTCAAACTTCCATGGCCGAATACACACATAAGCACATAATGTACATTTAGCATTTTTTTTTTATTTACTTCATGATACATTCGGCCTTGACAAAATTTCATTAGAAATCCCTATTAGCCACTTCATCAATCAATTATATCATCTACTTAATATTTCATAACTTATCATGCTAGCTGAATATTATTTATTCAAGTTCATCATCTTCATATTCGGCATTAGCATCAAATATAATAGCCTATTTCTTCCCACTTTGAATCTATGCATCCATTTAATCATAGTTTGTTCAAGCACTCATACAACAAGATTCACCCAATTTATCAAGAAACAAAAACTTTATTCCTCCATAGCTACAATGGCCGAAAGATCTAGACATCTCAATACTGAAATTTCTAACATGGGTTGCCTAAAGAATTTGGTAGGAAGTTCAAATTTATCTAACATTTCAAGTAACTTAACACATCCATATAGCTAACATGCTAGTAGTATCAAGGCATCAACTAAAATTTTGAAGCCTCTTAGCCGAATCCTAACTCTCCAACAACTCCAATTTCATCCATGAGATAAATAGAAGTAGGCTAACCCTCCAAAGGATGTGTAAACCTCCAAAAACAGAATTGAACATACCTTAATCTCAAGAATCACCTTGGCCGAACTTCCCTCTTCTTCTTCCTTCAATTCACGGCAATGGAGGAGCAACCTAGCTCATTTTTTGTTTCTCCCTACAAACCACTATTATTTTATCACCCATGTTCTTTATTTTATTAATTCTAACATAAAACACTAACATAAAATGTCTAAAATACATTTTAACCCATAGCATGGCCGCCACTAGTCCCTCTTTTGGGTATTTTGACATGCAAGGACAACATTTTCCAAGATGCATCAATAGGCCACTTTAACATTTGCCTAGCACATTTCTAATTTTTCTCACACAAATCCTATTTAGCAAAATTCACTTACAATTAACAAAATTCAAACATGAAATTTTCACACATGCCTATATACATATAATAAGCATCAAATATAATGGTTAATAATTATTTTATGACTTGGTTTTGTGGTCCCGAAACCACTTTCCGACTAGGGTCACTTTAGGGGTGTCACAACTCTCCCCCCTTAAGAAATTTTCGTCCCCGAAAATTTCTACCGATGCATAGTTTAGAATAACGTCCTCTTATTGAATTATATTCATATGAACATTAGCTCATCGATAGCAATTGTAATTCATTATTGATTTCATAAGCAATAATCACTTAATTTAATTCACAATTGCATTTCAAACACATAACAAGCACATATTAACATGTATAATTCACATCATCAACCCACATTTTCATCCATGTATAAGCTGTAACCTGGCCGAAAATACACATATACTCAAACATCCCAATAAACATCCTTTATAGCTCCATCGTATCTCAATATTCAACTTAACTTACTTCCAAAAGAAAATTCAACTTCCACACACCTGAACATTTAATTCTTTCAGCACATACGAACATACCTCATTGCTGGAATTTTTGCAAGCGTATTAACTGAAATTTTTACAGCAAGATTGCCCGTTTCCGAATCACGTACCTTCGAAATTTAACCGGATATAGCGACTCGCTCGATTGTGTTCGGGACATAGCCCGGTTATAGTGATTCGCACAATTGCCTTCGAGAATTAGCCCAGATTTAGTCACTTAGCACAAAAGCCTTCGGGACTTAATCCGGATACCATTCGAATAACCAAGCACATATATCAACAAATCAATACACATTCTTATTACATTCTCATTACCAAAGCTCAAACACAAGACACTTATCATATTTACAATTTCGGCTCAATAGCCACACACAAAGAGCATGATTTCAATTTGCTTAACACATGATCTAATCAAATCATAATCTAAGTTCCATTACTCGAAAACTTACTTCACATTACCAACCCTTATGTTCATACACAAAAGATCAACTTAGCCAAGGGCCGGTAGCTCGTTTATCAACTGAGCGACTACTTACTTGTAAGGGCTCAACTAATTCAAGCACATATAGCTCTTACAATGCCATATCCTAGATATGGTCTTACATATTCTCATATATCGAGCCGATGCCATGTCCTGCATGGTCTTACACATTATCTCAAATCATCGCCTTCGTCCCTGCATTTAGGTCTTACTTGAATTCCATTTCACACACTTAGTGCCCATCGACCGATCTCGCACTCATAGTGCTCGGTTAAAGGGATTTACACACACACAGTGCCTCCAATCATTCACACATATAGTGCTCTTATTCATTCGTTATTACACATTGAAATGACTTAACCAAGTCGATAAACATCATGTATGTACACTTTTAAACATATCATCTCATTTAAATTTGAATTCGTATAGTAATGAACACTTAAACTTTGCTCAAATTACCGGCACGAAGCCTACTAGGCACGAAGGCCCGAATACACGTCACCAGCATGATTGCTCTTCGGGACCTAGCCCGGATACATCACTAGCATGAATGCTCTTCGGGACTTAGCCCGGATACATCACTAGCGAATGCTCTTCGGGACTTAGCCCGGATACATCACTAGCATGAATGCTCTTCGGGACTTAGCCCGGATACATCACTAGCATGAATGCTCTTCGGGACTTAGCCCGGATACATCACTAGCACGAATGCTCTTCGGGACTTAGGCCGGATACATCACTAGCATGAATGCTCTTCAAGACTTAGCCCGGATCATCGTCGAGACTTTTAGCTCGGATGAGATCTCCACACAAAGCCAGCGAATTTTAATCCGGACATAATCTCTGTACATAGCCATCGGGTCTTTACCCGGACATAATTTCTTCATATAGTCAGCGGGTTTTTAAACTCGGATTCACATCACTGAGTCTCATACATATTTATTCACATGTTATCATGTTTCACATGGCACAAATCACATTTATAATTTAATCAATTCATTCACATGTAAACATATAACATGATTCTTGACTTTAAGTCGTAAAGATCATTCAAATCAAATACATGTATGCTTCTTTTACTAAACTTTCAGCTCAATAAGCAATCACACAAAAGCATATATCCCCAATCTCTTCCTTTGTTCATTTCTCTAATAACCTTATTATGATAAGGACAATGGGACATCATTCATCTATCATACATGTATTTCATGGCATTTTAAATTAAATACCAACTTCAATTACTCAAAACTTACTTATGTTATACCCTTCTCAATATTGACACACCATAAGCATGTCTCAGTCCTCTCAATACCATCTCTACATTTCGATCAGATCGAATTCATTACAATAAATAAACACATTTTCAATTATCAGAAGTCACCACACTATCAAATAATCACATAATGGCATGTATAGCTAGACCCAAACGTATTACGGTAGTCCTAGAATCGACTAAACCGTAGCTCTGATACCAATAAAATTGTAACACCCCGTACCCGAGTCCGTTACCGGAATCGAACACAAGGTGCACACAGACTTAACTATTTTCACAGTCCATTTAGAAATTTCCAGACAAGTTGGTTACTGCATCACTGTCGCCTTAAAAATCATATCTTGAGTTTCAAAGCTCGAAAATTTGTTTTGTAATTTTTTCCCTGAAACTAGACTCATATGTCCATCTACAGATTTTTTTCTAGAATTTTTGGTCGAGCCAATTAGTACAGTTTATTAGTTAAAATCTCCCTTATTCCAGGGTTCGACTACACTGACCTTCATGCATTACGAATGGGATATCTCCATGTACAGGGCTTAAATTCTGATGCCGTTTATTTCTATAGAAACTAGACTCAAAGAGGAATCTATACATATATGGCTTGACTCCTAATTATCTCTGGTTAATTTACAATGAATATCCAAAGTCGGAACAGGGATTCCAGAAACCGTTCTGGCCCTGTTTCACAAAAACCTAAATATCTCTTAACATACAACTCATATGACCGTTTCGTTTCTTCCATATGAAAGTAGATTCATCAAGGCTCATTTACATAATTTATTCACTATTTAATACCATTCCTACTATTTTTAGTGATTTTTCACATCCACATCACTGCTGCTGTCAGCATCTGTCTTTAAGGTAGGCTTTACCTATTTCATGATTTCATGATTCAATTGGCCCTTTTTGCATACATAGCACAAAGAGTGATCATGATTAACCATTCCAATGGCTAACCGTTTCAAAACAATATCATATCTCATAATGATCAACATACAAACGATTATAGTACTATGCTAAAAACGTATATGAGCCATTTTCGCATGGCTATCCAAGTTTACACAAACCAAAAGGTACATGACCTACAACAAAAGGGTAGTCCTATACATGCCATTTCAAAGTTCAACCAAAATTGTACCAAAATAGGGGGCTTTGATAGTGTGGATGACTTCAACTTCGATGATCCCGAATCCGATAGCTAACGAGCAAAATCTATAAAACAAAGAACAAAGAAACGGAGTAAGCAATTTATGCTTAGTAAGTTTTAAGCAAAACAAAGTGTTCTCAATCACTATCATTGGTCATTCATTTCAACTGCTCGATGAAGTTAATCTAGAGCTTCATCTCGATCTATAATGTCATTAAACGCAACACTTGGCTGCCACATATATACTTTGAATAACAATGACCTAGATGGTCAAATATTTCCAAAGCACATGCTTCATCGATTATCACTTTCAATAATCCTTTCCACTTGTTTATAATCACATCCATACTTAAGCTTACAAATCATAATCCTTACCTCTTTGATACCGATAATTCACCTCAAATCACTCCACCGATGAGTAAGTGATACGTACTGAACATCTTAAGTACATAATACTTATTTGATGGTAACTTAATGCAGATACTCAATATCAAAGTCTTACTTGAATCCTAGCATTTAGCCGTCGGGTCTTTAAAGCTCGGATATAGTACGAGCACGAAGCCTACGGACATTAATCAGGATAATATTCTCGCATAAAGCCTGTGGGGTTTTAACCCGGATATAATACTGACACAAAGTCCCGAAATGCCCTTCGGGACTTATCACATTTATACACTTTCACATTCATCACATCGGCCATTAGGCCTTATCACATATATACACACTTTCACATTCATCACGTCGGCCATTAGGCCTTATCACATATATACACACTTTCACATTCATCACGTCGGCCATTAGGCCTTATCACATATATACACACTTTCACATTCATCACGTCGGCCATTAGGCCTTATCACATATATACACACTTTCACATTCATCGCATCGGCCATTAGGCCTTATCACATATATACACACTTTCACATTCATCGCATCGGCCATTAGGCCTTATCACATATATTTACACTTTCACATTCATCACATTGGCCATTAGGCCGTATCACATATATACATCTCATACATATTTCATATTTTTCTTGTACATCAATTTCAGCAATAGCTCATAAGCAACTCAAATAATTTCATCAAAGTTTACAACAAAATCACCAATTCACTACAAGCAGTTTTTTTTCCTGAGCAACAGTCACTAAATTGTTTATAACTGGAGCTACAAAACTCAAAATCAATTGCCGTTAATTTTCCCTGAATGTAAACTCATGTATCTTTCATCCATAAAATTTTCAGAATTTTAGGTGTGGCCAATCAATACCAGATTTTTCTTAAAGTTTCCCCTGTTTCACTGTTTGACTATCCTGACCAGTCTTCACTACGAATCAAAATTCTCATTGTACAGAATTCGAAGTGTGTTCTATTTGATTTCATTTGAAACTAGACTCATTAAGGAGTCTAAGCATATAAATTTTATCTTGTAACCATTTTTGTACAAATTATAATGGTTTTCTTAAAACCGAACAGGGGATTTTGGGGTCATTCTGACACCGCCTCACACAACTTTAAATATCTCTTTATAGGAAATTTCTTTGCTTACACGGTCTCTTTTATAAGAAACTAGACTAATTAAGCTTTGATTTCATATTTTGTTCAGCCTATAATTCCACATCAAACATTTATAGTGATTTTCTAAAATCACGTTACTGCTGCTGTCTTGAGCAAATTATTACAATTTGCTCTTAAATTTCCAAGTCCAAACACTTACGAACTTACCATTTGAGTTTAAGACATATCATGGCCACATCATATCTTATTAAATCAACTCATTATATCCTATTATAGTTGAATTTACTCAACATTTAATCACTTAAAACTTACCTCGGAAGTGGTCGATGATTAGATGTCCACGGCTATTCGTTCACTTTCTCCTTCCCTTTATCGGATTTAGATCCCCTTTGCTCTTGAGCTTAATTTACACAAATAAATTCATTTAATTATTTTTCACTTGGGCAATTCCATTCAATACATGTATGTCATACAATTCAAGTACAATGACCTTGCTCAATACTATTTAAACATCATGCATTACCGAATTTCATCAACACCATCTAACTTCATATAGAAACACACATATTGTCCACACAAGTCAAATGCATCATTTAAATTGTCAAAGTCCACAATTTAGTCATATTTCTCTATCATAGTTTCTTCACTTAAACCGAATTAGCAAGCCCATATAGTCCTTGGCGAATGCTATTAGCTACTAATGCCACACACACACATGTGCATAAAATTCATCCATACATAACCTCTAGCTCATTCGGTCATTCATCTCTCAAACCTATCAAAGTTTCATGTCAAACTTCCATGGCCGAATACACACATAAGCACATAATGCACATTTAGCATTTTTTTTTTATTTACTTCATGATACATTCGGCCTTGACAAAATTTCATTAGAAATCCCTATTAGCCACTTCATCAATCAATTATATCATCTACTTAATATTTCATAACTTATCATGCTAGCTGAATATTATTTATTCAAGTTCATCATCTTCATATTCGGCATTAGCATCAAATATAATAGCCCATTTCTTCCCACTTTGAATCTATGCATCCATTTAATCATAGTTTGTTCAAGCACTCATACAACAAGATTCACCCAATTTATCAAGAAACAAAAACTTTATTCCTCCATAGCTACAATGGCCGAAAGATCTAGACATCTCAATACCGAAATTTCTAACATGGGTTGCCTAAAGAATTTGGTAGGGAGTTCAAATTTATCTAACATTTCAAGTAACTTAACACATCCATATAGCTAACATGCTAGTAGTATCAAGGCATCAACTAAAATTTTGAAGCCTCTTAGCCGAATCCTAACTCTCCAACAACTCCAATTTCATCCATGAGATAAATAGAAGTAGGCTAACCCTCCAAAGGATGTGTAAACCTCCAAAAACAGAATTGAACATACCTTAATCTCAAGAATCACCTTGGCCGAACTTCCCCTCTTCTTCTTCCTTCAATTCACGGCAATGGAGGAGCAACCTAGCTCATTTTTTTGTTTCTCCCCTACTAACCACTATTATTTTATCACCCATGTTCTTTATTTTATTAATTCTAACATAAAACACTAACATAAAATGTCTAAAATACATTTTAACCCATAGCATGGCCGGCCACTAGTCCCTCTTTTGGGTATTTTGACATGCAAGGACAACATTTTTCCAAGATGCATCAATAGGCCACTTTAACATTTGCCTAGCACATTTCTAATTTTTCTCACACAAATCCTATTTAGCAAAATTCACTTACAATTAACAAAATTCAAACATGAAATTTTCACACATGCCTATATACATATAATAAGCATCAAATATAATGGTTAATAATTATTTTATGACTCGATTTTGTGGTCCCGAAACCACTTTCCGACTAGGGTCACTTTAGGGGTGTCACATGAAATGTGTTTATTTTGATGTTTTATGGTAGAATATGAAGGCTGAAATTATGTTAAACAACTTTTGCTAAGCGGTTTTAAGCAAAAATGAGTAAAAGGGCTTAATAGGTAAAAGTTGTTATTGTTCATAACTATGTGTTAGAGTGAGAATTTGATGTTACCATAGAAGGGGAAAAACGATCAGCATGTCATAAAACATAAGAATAAGGGATGAAGTTTAATTCCCGAGCCTAGGGGCAAAACTGTAAATATGCAAAAGTTTAGGGGCAAAATTGTAATTTTGCCAAAGTTTGAGTTAAGGACTGTTTTGAATAGTACATTAATTAAATAAGTAAAATATGATGTTTTAGATCCCAGAAAATGAGATTTGAATCTAGAATGGGAGAAAAATCGAAAATCGGGAAAGTTGGTAAAATGGCCGTTTTAGTATCGAGGTAAGTTCATATGTATAATAAGCATTAATTTATGCAATCAATGTAAAATTGATATGTTTACTATGATTTCTGAGGTGTTGAAAGTAAGTATAATTATGAGGATTTAAATGTTCAATATTAATTCGACATGGAAATGAGAAAGTATGTAAGTTTGTATGTAAATAATACATTATCTTTATTATGTTTTTGTATTTCAACATATTTTATGTATTGTCGCTGATTTTTGAATCATAACTAACTATTAGAAGTATGGAATCAAGTATTAGAAAGAGAGAAAAATCTCGGTTGAACCCTCGGAAAGATTGGATGATACAGATGGTATGTAGCTAGGTCACATGTATGGTGCTGAGTGCACATCATGTGTACAAGAGAGCTACGAGACATTATGATGTAGCTAGGTCGCATTGGTGATACTATGTGTACACCATGTAGATAAGAGAGCTACGGGATATATGTAGCTAGGTCACATGCGTGGTTCCAGGTGAAGGACACCATGTAGACAAGAGAGCTACGAGATAAACTGGCTAGGTCACATGGGTGGTACTAAGTGCTCACCATGTGTACAAGAGAGAAAAATTATGTGTACAATCGAGCTAGGTCACATGAGTGGTGCTAAGTGAAGGCCACTATGTATACAAGAGAGCTTCGATTTTAAAGGTGGGTTGTGTGCGATACCATCGCGTATATGTTATTATTCCGAAGCGTTCAACTAGGAAATTGATTAAATGAAATTGTGTATGACTTTGTGATGATAAGTGTAAGTATATACGTGTGTAACTTATGAGCAATATGCTCGATATGTGATTGGAAATTGGAAAGATTGTTATGGGAAAGTGATGAATACAGTTGAAGTGTGAAAGATCAAAATTGACAATAAAACTGTTCTGGATAGTTGCAGTGACGTGAATCTAAAAATTTACCAAAAATATAAGAAATTGAATCAGAGACTGAATGAGATATCAAATTAGAGCTTAATGAGTCTATTTTCATATAACAAAAATAGAGCAAGCAAAGGAATTCTATATTATGAGATATTTAAGTTTTTGAGAGACTGGTTCAGAATGACTACGTGATCCCCTGTTTTGACTTGGAAAAATCATTAAAAATTGTAAAAAAATAATTAGGAGATATAATTTATATTCTTGAAATCCTTAATGAGTATAGTTTCAAATGAAATAAATTAGAGCATTCTTTGAATTCGTTACAAGGAGAAAATTGATTCATAGTGAAGAGTGGTTCGAACAGTTGAGCAGTGAAACAAGGGTAACTTCAATGAATAAACTGTACTAATTGCTTGACCAAAAAATTCTGAAAATTTTATGGTAATAATATATGTGAATCTAGTTTTAAGGAAAATTAATGGTTTGTAATTTGGAATTCTGTAGCTCCAAAAATAAATAATTTAGTTGCTGGTACTCTGCTAGACAACTTATTTTGAACTTGTTTATGATTGTAATAGTGAAAGTATGTGTATTTGTGATGGTAATATTCTGGGAACATATCGTGACTTAATTTTTAGTATGATAATGTATTGTTTATTAATATTTACATACTTACTTACTAAGCTATAATGCTTACTCCCTTCCTTTCCTTTTTCCTATAGTGTAGCAGATGTTAGCTCGAGTTGGAGATCGCCGGAGATTAAATCACACTATCAAACTATTGATCGATATATAAAGGTTTTAAAGTATTTAAGTCTTTGGCATGTATGGAACTCGTTCAATTGTTATTAAGTTGCTAGGAATTGGCTTAAAATACTGACCTATGTTATTTGAAGGTCTCTATTGTATAAAGTCATTTAATATAGATAGTCTTGACTATGTTATTAATTAAATGACTCAATTTATGAATGTGCATGCTTGCCTATGTGTGTGGTTGAATTAAAGCATGATATGGTCCTTGTAAACTCTTTTTAAGGGACAGCTTGAATGTGTTTGAAAAAGTTTTAAATTAGAGTGAAATTATGAATCGGTTTTTATACGATGATTAGTGATTAAGTTCGGTAATGCCTCGTACCCTGTTCCGGCGTCGAACACGGGTAAGGGGTGTTACACAAATAATGTTCCCGTTTGTTTCTATTAAAATTAGACTCATAAAATATTCTAAGAATATAAATTATAACCCATAATTATTTTTCTACAATTTTTAACAATTTTTCCAAGTCAGAATAGGGGATCCCGAATTCATTCTGACACTGTCTCACAAACATTAGAATATCACATAATATACAACTCTTTTGCTACCCCTGTTTCTTTTATATGAACATAGACTCATTAAGATTTAATTAAATAATTTATTTTAAATTTAATTCAACTTACACAATTTTTTATGAATTTTCAAAGTCACACAACTGCTGCTGTCCAACACTATTTTACTACTAACATTCACTCTTACATAATTTCACTTAATCCATTTTGTCTTATCGAAGTTCACTCAAATATCGAGCATATTGCTCAAAATTTTCTTAAACATATACCTACCCCTATTCATCATATAATCATGTTCACATGTATTTTTACTTAATCAATTTTCGCGTTCAACTCTTCAAATAATAACTGATACTCAGTTGCCTGCACATATTTTCACACTTGTAGACAAGGCTATCTGGTACGCATAGTAGCCTGCACTTAGTACTACACAAGCGACCAATTATCCGGTACATGTAGTACCATGCACTTAGTACTACACACGTGACCTCACAATAGATCATTCGTATCGTTTTTATTCCGATGGCTCAATCGGGAAATTCCTCACTTTCCAACATGTTACAATTTATTCATAATCCTTTTTCAATTTGCAATTTACAACAAATAATCATTCTATAGGCAGCCACATTTAATATGATATCAAAATATAATAAAATAAAAAGAACCAATAAATTATTTACGTACAAACCTACCACAGATCCAGAAATGACAATTTACCATTCTAGTCCATAACTTGTATTTTCCCGATTTAAGCCCAAATCTTGATTTCTTTAATCTATAATATCAAATTTAGCCTACTAATTAGTCACACTATTTATATGGGTCTAAAAATCATATTTTTACAAATTTTCATTTTGACCCCTAAACTTTTACATATTTGCACTTTTTCCCCAAGGTTCGAAAATTAAAATTCTTCCTATTCTCTTATGTTTTATGACATGTTGATCATTTTTCCCTTCTATGGAAACATCAAATTCTCACTCTAACATGTACTTATGAACATTAGGTATTTTTACCAATTATACCGTTTTACTCGTTTTTACGTAAAATCGCTTAGCAAAAGTTGTTTAACACAATTTCAAGCTTCATGTTCTACCATTAAAAAACAAAATACATGCACATCATTCATGGGTAAATTTTTAAACATAAATCCTAGCTCAAAATAATGGTAGAAATGAGCAGATCATGTTACCGGGATTTCAAAAATACATAGAACATTAAAAACGGAGCTCAGAATCACTTACTATTAAGCTTGGAAGCTTGGCCAAACCCTAACCATGGCTGCTCTTGGTACATTCTGCTGTAGCAAGAAGAAAGGGACACATTTAGAGTTTAAAATTTTTCTTTTAATTCATTTTACCCCTAAATGACCAAAATGCCCTTTTTACTATTCTTTCAAATTTTACCCAATCAAGGCCATTTTTGTCCAAAAAGTTATACACTGGTTTAATTATCATTTAAGGACCTCCCATTTAAATTTTCAGAACAATTTGATGCCTCTAACATGTAGAACTCAACTTTTGCACTTTTTACAATTTAGTCCTTTTTACTAAATTGATTGCCCAAACATCGAAATTTTCGAACAAAATTTTCACGAAATCATTTCGTGAAATCGTAGACCATAAAAATACAATAAAAATAAAATTTTCCTCATTGGATTTGTGGTCCCGAAACCACTGTTCCAACTAAGCCCAAAATTAGGATTTTACACTTGGGTACAGGTAAGGGGTTTCACCAAAGGTATGCCTTATTAGAATGAGAAATTTTAAGACAGAAATTTTAAGACATTTATTCGATATTTCAGTCTTAAGTAGTGTGTACATCTTTTGTTTGAAATAGAGATTATTTGACATCCGTCTATCACAAATAATTTTGTGATTCCTATATATTGCAATTCCATTATTAAAAGTCACGATCAAGCCGTCTTTATATAAACATGTAACAAAAAATAAGTTTCTTTTGAAACTTGGTAAATAGAAATCTTCTTTTAAAATAATCTTCCTAAAATTATCAAAATAAAGATGTAACTTCAGCGACCACACTTGTCCCATTGTCTGTCTGCAATGATAAGCTCTTATCTTTTAGATCTTTCATCTCCTCGAACCCCTATAGAGAAACACAAACATGATTAGTTACTCCCGAATCAATAACCTAGTGGTCTATTAAGTCTTCCACTAAATAAGTTTCTATCATCAAAAGTTTCATACATTTCCCTTTGGTTGCTAAGTCTTCTTTCCACTCTTTACAGTTTGCCTTGAAGTGTCCTTTCTTACTGAAGAATAAGCATTTAGAATTAGATAAGTCTTTTGGCTTTCTAGTTCTCTTCCTTTCCACTTACGGTCGCTTGATCTGCCATAATTTGGTGTAGCAAATTAAATTAGTTTTTGCACTTGAGGAGCTTGACTATAAGCATTTTCATTCTGTTTTGGTTAAGTTTTTATATTTTAGTTTCAATCGAATAAAAAGTGTATTTTGAGTCTTTTATTGACCTTAGGAGTTGAATGAAGCCTAAAGGTGAGCTAATTTACTTAGTGAGTGTGCAGGAGACCATCAGAGGGCGTACAAACTCAATACTGGTCACTTTGCTAGTTTGATGTCGCAACATAAGGAGTAGAATGCAAGAATCTCGACACTATCTTCAGTGTCGTGACACACCCTTAGAGCTACCCTAAACCTGAGCATACTCCTTTCGATGTAGCAACACAAGCACGATGGTGTCGTGAAATCAGTCCCGTAGGAGAAACACTTATGAGCCATATACGAGAGCGTCAGCTGACTTAGGGTTGAGGACAACGATAACCCTAAATATTTAAATAGGCTATTAAACACTTGTTAAAGGACGACTTTTGATATTCTAAGTTTTTTTTTTGTAATTTAATTTTTATTTTTTTTCTTCTTTTAAACCTTATTCTTGATTTATTCTTTATGCATATCTTATTTATCAAGTATATTATGTTTATGGATTCTATGAGGAACTAATCGTCTTATGAGGGATGAGCAACTTGAGGCATGAATAATTAACTATTTTGTGGGGATTTCTAAATGGATCAGCTGCTTAGGAAAGGAAGAATCTAAACCCTAAGCCTGAAAACCCTAAGAAGTCACTAAGGTGGGAATTAACCCAAATTTAGAATGGCCTATATGTGAACACCTTAACCCTGAACCGGTCTGGACTGCAAGGTAGGAAGATAAGTAGTTATTACTGACTCATTATTTTAGTTGATGGATCGGGAAATCCTGCTAAGGTATTGACTAGTTGATTGAACAAAAAAGCCCGAGATGAAAGTTGATTATGACTACCAAAATGAGCTAATCACCCATATTTAGATTTGATTAAGTTTTAGTTATTCGAAGTTTACTTTATTTGTGCAATTCTTATTCTTTCATTCATAAAAACCCAAAAATCTCTTCTTTACGTTTTATTGTAATATGATTTTTCTAGATTACTAATTAATTCTATTTGTATTTAGGATAAATTTGATCTAGTACTCGCCTCCAATTGGGTACAACCTCGGAGTACTCACCTACTTCATTGTAACTATGTTACAACCTGACCTGTATACTTGTGGACACCGCCTCAATTCCACATCTTTAGTTGTAGTATTCACACTGTAGATGTTATTACATCCAGAGGCGGTCAAGTTGTTGGCACCATTTCTGGGGAGGCAACGCTAATAGATTGATTTTAATTTTTGCATTTTATAGAATAATTTAGAAAATTTTAAATTATAGATACTATTTTATTTTTATTTTTATTAATTCACATTTACTATCTTCTTTCTTCTTTGATGTCGATATATGTCTCAGAGGAGAGGAACACCTATTTAGTTAGTTATTGATCCATAGAGACTACCTCAACAAAATCATTTAAATATGGATGAAATTGATTACATGTGGTGTAACGATGAGATGGTCTTTGATGACGAAATATGCGAGGAGGGAGTATATGAATAATGGGAAATTATGAAGAATAAAAAAATACACATGATCGAGCTAAGCCAATGAGGGTGTGACAGCCCAAAATTGACCCTAGACGGGATGTGGTTTCGGGACCACAAAACCGAGGCATAAAAATAAATTAAAATTTATTGTGATGCCTATGATATGTGTTAAATTGTGTGTGACATTTTTGATGATTTGATTTAGTGTTATAAAGGTGAATTTCACTAGAAAGGACTTGTGTGAGAAAACTTAGAAATGAGATAGGCAAATGTTGAAGTGGCCTATTGATGCATACTAGGAAATGTTGTCCTTGCATGTCAAATTTCCCAAATTTGACTATAGTGGCCGCCAAGGTGGGTGTTGATGGGCAAAGGAAACATGCTCCCAACATGTTTGGTTAGTGAGTGATGTATGAAGCAATAAAATAATGTGCTAGCATTAAAGAAAATGTTGACAAAAAAAAAGAAAAAAAAAGTGTGTGGATGCCCCATTGCCGTGACTAACCAAAGAAAGAAAAAAAGGGAATTTGGTTATGCTTTGTTCTTCTTGCCGTGAACCAAAGGAAAGAATTGGAGAGCTTTTCATTAAGCAAATTCGGCAACCCTTCTTCTAGTTGGAGGTAAGCTTTGAGATGTTGGCTTTAACTTCTTGAGTTTGTTGAGCTAATTGTCATAATGCATTTTGGTAATGTCATGAAAATCAAACTTTCATGGGGTTTGAACATCAAGCCGTGTATCAAGAGGTTAGGAGAAGGATTGTTTCATGTTGTATTGAACAAGTTGAGATCGATATGAGGTTAAAAATTTGTGAAAGTTTAGTTAGGAAATGTTTGGTACATTCGCCATGAGGGTGAGGTTTTCGGCTATGGTGATTAATAATGGTGATAGTTGTTGTTCATACTAAATCTAGATGAACAAGGGTAGTTGCTTACATCTTAATAATTATGAGGTTCTTTCTTGAATCTACCTTAAACCCATGAAGCATTCGCCATGGTTGATAGTGAAGAGGTTGATATATTTTCTTTATGTTAAATGAATAAGTGTGGATGGGTGAAGCTTGAATTAGTTAAATGTTCATATAGGTTGTTTGGATGCTAATGCAGATATGAGGATGTTGAACTTGATTAAACAATATTCGCTAGCATGATAGGTATGAAATATTAAGTAAATGAAAATGCTAAATTGTGCTTATATATGTATTCGCCAAGGAAGTGTGGTATGAAGCTTGGTAAGTTTGAGAGATGACTGACCAAATGAGCTATGGGTCATGTATGATTAAATTTTATGCATATGTGTGTGTGGCATTAGTAGCTAATAGCATTCGGCATTGTTTAACTAAAAATTTGAAGTGAATGCTTAAAAGTTAAATGGGTCGCCCAAGTGACCGAATGTGTTAAAAACAATATATGGTTGCCGTATGTGTGTGTTTGATTGGGAAGTAAATTTGTTTGATTTAGCTCAAGAGCTCAAAGGATCGAAGTTGGACAAGGGAAAAGAAAAAGTAATTGAATAGCTGTTGAAGACGTCCGACAACGTTCGAGGTAAGTCATTAAGCATATATTTGGTATTGATTTAAATGATCATAATATATATGCAATTGTGTTTAATGAATTGATGTGTAAATGGAAATGTATGTGTATGGAATGATGCCATCGTTGAATGTATAAAGGTGGTAAATTGCATAAAGTATTGGTCTCGGCACTAAGTGTGCGGGTATAAATGGACACGGTGACAAGATTGGCACTAAGTGTGCGGGTTTAAATTGTACAGCACTAAGTGTGCGAGTTTGATTATACAGGCACTAAGTGTGAGAGCTGAAAATATATAGCACTAAGTGTGCGAGCTGAAAATTATATAGCACTAAGTGTGCGAGCTGAAAATATATAGCACTAAGTGTGCGGATTCACTATATGCTCTTGCATTACAATTGGCACCGAGTGTGCGACATTATCGAGTTAATCCGGACAGCGGATCGGTAAGTACCTTGAGCTCATGACGAATAGGCAATATGTTCATGCTCGGGGTTGAGCTTGGTAAGCTTTAAATCTATGTGATGATTGCATTTGTATGATTGTGGTGAAAATGAGTTGGTGTGTGAAAATGCCTCAAATATCTTATTGTATAGAATATGAAATGTGGATGTATGGCTTGGCATGAGATTGAACCGAAAGGTCCGAGGAATTATGGTATAGTTTCGATATGGATGGAGTACCTAGCCTCGTTTATCGTTTCATGTTGTGATAATTTTATTAATGGTTGGTTGATGAATGCTTATGACTTACTGAGTTATAAACTCACTCGGTGTTTTCTTGTCACCCATTTTAGGTCTCTTGGACTCGTATTGTCACGTGCTCGGAACCGTCGTTGAAGTCATCACACCGGCTGGAAACCTTTTGGTATTGTCTTCGTAGTTGAACTAGGAGAACAATTGGCATGTATAGGCTATTATATTTTGTTGAATTGTAGGTTGTAAACTTTAAGCCATGTGAAAATGGCCTATGTGGTCGTCGAGTGGGATGCTAGAACCTATAGCCACGAGTCTTAGAAACTTTAATTTTGATAAGGTGGCCATAAATTGTATCATGTATGATGGATGATTAGTAAGGCCAAGGAAAGATTCATGAAATTGGCATAGTCTCTGCAGTAACTGTTGCTGACAGCAGCAGTGAGATGAGATTGAAAATCACTAAAAATAGTAGAAGTAGAATTAAATAGTGAATAAATTATGAAATTGAACCTTGATGAATCTATTTTTATATGGACGAAACGAAACGACCATATGAGCAGTATACTGAGAGATATTAGAGTTCTTGTGAGACAGGGCCAGAACGGTTTCTGGGTCCCCTGTCGCGACTTTGAAAATTTACTATAAATTATCCAGAAAGAATTAGAAGTCATACCTTATATGTGCAGATTTAATTTTGAGTCTAGTTTCTTCAGAAACAAACGGGACCAGTATTAAAGCCCTGTACAGAGAGATATTCAAGTTGTAATGCGCGAAGGTCAGTGTAGTCGACCCCTGTAACATGGGTGACTTTAACTAATAAACTGTACCAATTGGCCCGACTAAAAATTCTAGAAATAAATCCAGGGATGGATATATGAGTCTAGTTGCAGGGAAATTTTACGGAACTGATTTTTGAGTTCTGGAACTCGAGATATGATTTTTAAGGTGACAGTGACGCAGTTAGCTAGCCTGCCTGGAACTGAAATCAATTATTGTCAAGAGAGAAAAAAAGGAAGTAAGCCGGTAACACCACGTGTTCAAATCCGGTGACGGTCACGGGTTTGGGGTGTTACATTTTATTGGTATCGAGCTATGGTTTAGTCGGTTCTAGGACTACCATAGGCGTGTGAGTCTAGCTATACATGCCAATTTGTTAGTGCTTAATAATGTGATGACTTGACGGTTGAAATTTTTGTTTTGATTAGCAATGGAGCCCGAATAGAGACCCTTGGCGGATGACGTTGAAAGTGTAGCGGCTGCTCCGCGCAAGGGACACCGCCTGTTGAGCCTCAGTCATCCGCGAATAATCAAAATGAAGGGCGAAACAAGCCTTCTTCACCATGATGAATGAGTGGGTCGCACAATATGGCCGAACCAACCCGGCTGTCCAACCATTCCCGAATTTAAATACTCCGCCCCAAGAGTCCGCAATGCCTCCGATTCATCGATCCCGTGAGGCTAAGCAAACCACCTGTAGACTTGATTAGGAAGCGGGCCGAGGAGTTCAAGGCCATAGTCATCGATGATCTTTGAAAGAGCCGATTCGCTCGATAACACCATTCAGTGTTAGATGAATCATGCACACCGATGAATGTCTTAAGTGTGCTATATCCTTGTTATGAGACTCACTTACTATTGGTGGAGGACTTTAATTTCCATAGTCCCAAATGAACGAGTTACTTGGGATTTCTTTCAATCCAATTTGAAAGAAATACATTAGTCAACGGTTCATAGATCAGAAGCGTAAGGAATTCTTGGAACTCAAGCAAGGCCATATGACCGTATCTGAATACGAGCATGAGTTCGTAAGACTTAGTCGGTATGCTCGGGAGTGTGTGGCTGATGAGGTTGCGATGTGCAAAAGATTTGAAGAAGGATTGAATGAAGAGTTAAAGTTACTAGTGGGAATGTTGGAGATAAAGGAGTTCGTGACACTAGTCGAACGAGCCTGCAAGGCGGAAGAACTTGGGAAGGAGAAGAAGAAGGCTTAATTCGAAGCAAGAGATTACCGTCAAAGATCGATGAGTAAAGCTCCATTCTCGGCTGTAAAGAGGTTCAGGGAGGACACCAGTAAGTCGAGGACGATTGGAATTTCCATTAGAGCCCGACCATTGACGGACTCCGAGCTACTTGGTAGCTAGTGTGGGCAATAATCGTCAAGAGAGACTGAATGCCCCCAATGTGGAAGACGACACCTAGGTGAATGTTGGGGTAAGTCATTAATAGGGCTGTTATGGATGCGGTTCGAAGGACCACCTCATTAGAGATTGCAGAGCTAGATGAGAGGAATAAGACGCAAGGTGCAAGACCTAGTGGAACGACGGTTGGAGGTAGGCCCCGAGAATCTCTGGAGGTAGGAGTGGTAATCGAGAGGAGCCTCTAATCTGGCTGTCCGATCCGAGACCCGTGCTCTGCTAGAGCATATGCCATCCGCGACGAGAGGAGGCATCCTCCCCGACGTCATCATGGTACTTTTACTCTCTTTGATACTAGTGTGATTGCATTGATTGACCCGGCTCTACTCATTCATATGTATGTGAAACCTTAGCATCCAAGAAGACTCTACTGTTGAGTCTCTTGAATTAAATAATTCAGTGTCAAACCCTTTGGGTCAATACGTACTAGTTGATAAAGTGTGCAAGAGATGCCCCTAATAATTCGAGAATCTGTTTTCCTACCGATCGATGCTTCTACCATTTGATGAATTCGATGTTATTCTTGGTATGGATTGGCTAACCGTACATGATGCGGTGGTGGGACGCAAAGGAAAACCATTGATTTGAGGAGTGCAAATAACGAGGTAGTCCGAGTCGAGTCTCTTGATTTAAAAGGAGTGCCGCGATAATATCTTCTATGATTTGCTCGGAGATATGTGAAAAGGGTGTGAAACATACCTTGCGTATGTGTTTGAAAGTAAAGAGATGGAAAAGAAACTCGAATCGGTACCGTGGTTTGTAAGTATTCGATGTTTTTCACGAGGAGTTACCGGATTGCCACCGGTTCGAGAAGTGGAATTCGCATCGAAGTTGTACGGGTACTACGCCGATCTCAATAGCCCGTGTCGTATGACATTAACGGAATTAAAGGAATTGAAGGTTCAATTGCAAGAATTGACGGATAGAGGTTTCGCTCGACCGAGTTTTTCTCCATGGGCGCACGGTATTGTTTGTGAAGAAGAAGGATGGAACTATGAGATTGTGCATCGACTATCGTCGTTGAATAAAGTGACGATAAAGAACAAATATCCGTTGCCACGAATTGACGATTTGTTTGATCAATTAAAAGGAGCCTCGGTGTTTTCAAAGATAGATTTGAGGTCGGGTACTATCGGTTGAGGTCCGAGAATCGGACATACCCAAGACCGCTTTTAGAGCGAGGTACGGTCACTACTGAATTCTTGGTGATGCCGTTTGGGCTCACTAATGCCCTACGGTGTTTATGGATTTAATGAATAGAATTTTCAGGCCATACTTGGATCGGTTCGTAGTTGTATTTATCGATGACATTTTGGTCTATTCGAGAGATGAAACCGAACATCTTGAACACCGAGGCTAGTGTTGCAAATCTTACGAGATAAGCGATTATCGCAAAGTTCAATAAATGTGAATTTTGGTTGAAAGAGGTTAGCTTTTTGGGGCACGTGGTGTCCGATCGGGTGTCGGTGGACTGAACAAAATTTCGCCATAGTCGATTGGAAACCTCAAGGAATGTTACCGAGGTTAGGAGCTTTTGGGGCTTGCTGGATACTATCGACGATTTGTGAAAGGTTTTTCGATGATAGCTGCACAGATGACAAAACTACTTCAAAAGATGTTAAGTTCGAGTGGTCGGAACGCTGTCGGAAAGTTTCGATCGACTAAAACCTGTTTAACCGAGGCCCGGTACTAGTACAGCCAGAGTCCCAGAAAGAATTTGTCATATCTGATGGCGCATCCTTGCTTGGGTTAGGTTGTGTGTTGATGCAAGAAGGTCGAGTTGTGGCTTACGCGTCGAGACAACTAAAGCCGCATGAGAGAAACTATCCGACCCATGACCTTGAACTAGCGACCATAGTGTTCGCCTTGAAGATATGGCGGCATTACTTGTTTGGGGAAAGGTGTCACATTTATTCGGACCACAAGAGTCTAAAATATTTGATGACTCGAGAGATTTAAACCTGCGACAAAGACGTTGGCTTGAGTTGTTGAAAGACTATGAACTCATCATTGATTATCACCCGGAAAGGCCAACGTGGTGGTGATGCCTTAAGTCGCAAGGCACCGCTTTGCTTTGAGAGTGATGGATGCTCATCTATCCGTTTCACCCGATGAGGTGCTAGTAGTCGAAGTAGAGACCAAACCGTTATTGATTCATCAAGTACTCGAATCTCGGAAGGTCGACGCCGAATTGGTCGCTAAGCGAGCGAATGTGTTTGAATGAGGAATCGAATTTCAGATTGACGACCATGATTGCTTGACGTTCAAGGGTCGATTATGTATTCCAAGGAATTGAACTTGTTTCGATGATTTTGAATGAGGCTCACATGAGTCGAATGTCAATCCACCGGTAGTACTAAAATGTACAATGACCAAACGTCGGTTTTGGTGGCATGGTATGAAACGAGACATTTCGACTTTGTTTGAGATGTTTAATATGTCAACAAGTGAAAGCGAGCATCAAGTGCCATCGGGATTACTTGACCGATCACGATACCCAAGTGGAAATGGGATCGAGTCACCATGGACTTTGTATCCGGATCGCCTTTGTCGACAAGTAAGAAGGATGCGATCTGGGTCATTGTTGATAGATGACCAAGTCTGCTCATTTTATTCTGTTCGCATGGATTTTTCGCTGATAAATTGGCGTAATTATCGTCTCCCAAATTATTCGATTGCATGGGGTGCCTATTTCTATCGTGTGGATAGAGACCCAAGATTTACATCACGATTTTGGAAGAAATTGCAAGAGGCTTTGGGTACCAAGCTGCATTTTAGCACTTTTCACCCCAAACCGATGGTCAATCCGAACGGATAATTCAAATACTCGAGGATATGTTGAGATGTTGCATCCTTGAGTTTAGTGGTGCATGGGAACGGTATTTACCTTTGGTTGAATTCGCTTACAACAATAGCTTTCAATCAAGTATCAAGATGGCGCCTTACGAGGCTTTATACGGTCGTAAATGTCGTACCCCATTATTACGGATGAACTTAGTGAAGGAAAAATCTTGAGGTTGATTTCGTTAAGGATGCCGAGCAAAAGTTCGAGTAGTTCGTGAAAGTTTGAAAGTCGCCGGATCGCCAAAAGTCGTATGCGGATTTGAAAAGAAAAGATATTGAATATCAGGTTGGAGACAAGGTATTTCTCAAAGTCTCACCCTGGAAGAAAGTGCTTAGATTTGGCCGTAAGGGCAAATTGAGTCCGAGGTTCATCGGTCCGTATGAAGTATCTGAACGAGTTGGGCGAGAGCGCATCGATTAATTTTACCCCGAGCTCGAAAAGATTCACACGTTTTCCATGTTTCGATGCTTGACGATATAGGTCGATCCATCGCACGTAATCGCCTGCCCGAGATTGAGATTCACCTAATTTGAGCTATGAAGAGGAACCGGTTCGCATTATGATGCGTGAAGTAAAAGAGTTGTGCAATAAGAAAATCCCGTTAGTGAAGGTGTTGTGGCATAAACACGAATTGAAGAAGCCACTTGGGAACTTGAGGACTCTATGAAAGAGCGATACCGAGCCTATTTACCGGTAAGATTTTCGGGACAAAAATTTCTTAAGTGGGGAGAGTTGTGACAGCCAAAATTGACCCTAGGCGGGATGTGGTTTGGGACCACAAAACCGAGGCATAAAAATAATTTAAAATTTATTGTGATGCCTATGATATGTGTTAAATTGTGTGTGACATTTTGATGATTTGATTTAGTGTTATAAAGGTGAATTTCACTAGAAAGGACTTGTGTGAAAACTTAGAAATGAGATAGGCAAATGTTGAAGTGGCCTATTGATGCATACTAGGAAATGTTGTCCTTGCATGTCAAATTTCCCAAATTTGACTATAGTGGCCAGCCAAGGTGGGTGTTGATGGGCAAAGGAAACATGCTCCCAACATGTTTGGTTAGTGAGTGATGTATGAAGCAATAAAATAATGTGCTAGCATTAAAGAAAATGTTGACAAAAAAAAAGAAAAAAAAGTGTGTGGATGCCCCATTGCGTGACTAACCAAAGAAAGAAAAAAAAAGGGAATTTGGTTATGCTTTGTTCTTCTTGCCGTGAACCAAAGGAAAGAATTGGAGAGCTTTTCATTAAGCAAATTCGGCAACCCTTCTTCTAGTTGGAGGTAAGCTTTGAGATGTTGGCTTTAACTTCTTGAGTTTGTTGAGCTAATTGTCATAATGCATTTTGGTAATGTCATGAAAATCAAACTTTCATGGGGGTTTGAACATCAAGCCGTGTATCAAGAGGTTAGGAGAAGGGATTGTTTCATGTTGTATTGAACAAGTTGAGATCGATATGAGGTTAAAAATTTGTGAAAGTTTAGTTAGGAAATGTTTGGTACATTCGGCCATGAGGGTGAGGATTTCGGCTATGGTGATTAATAATGGTGATAGTTGTTGTTCATACTAAATCTAGATGAACAAGGGTAGTTGCTTACATCTTAATAATTATGAGGTTCTTTCTTGAATCTACCTTAAACCCATGAAGCATTTGGCCATGGTTGATAGTGAAGAGGTTGATATATTTTCTTTATGTTAAATGAATAAGTGTGGATGGGTGAAGCTTGAATTAGTTAAATGTTCATATAGGTTGTTTGGATGCTAATGCCGTATATGAGGATGTTGAACTTGATTAAACAATATTCGCTAGCATGATAGGTATGAAATATTAAGTAAATGAAAATGCTAAATTGTGCTTATATATGTATTCGCCAAGGAAGTGTGGTATGAAGCTTCGGTAAGTTTGAGAGATGAATGACCAAATGAGCTATGGGTCATGTATGATTAAATTTTATGCATATGTGTGTGTGGCATTAGTAGCTAATAGCATTCGGCATTGTTTAACTAAAAATTTGAAATGAATGCTTAAAAGTTAAATGGGTCGCCCAAGTGACCGAATGTGTTAAAAACAATATATGGTTGCCGTATGTGTGTGTTTGATTGGGAAGTAAATTTGTTTGATTTAGCTCAAGAGCTCAAAGGATCGAAGTTGGACAAGGGAAAAGAAAAAGTAATTGAATAGCCGTTGAAGACGTGCGACAACGTTCGAGGTAAGTCATTAAGCATATATTTGGTATTGATTTAAATGATCATAATATATATGCAATTGTGTTTAATGAATTGATGTGTAAATGGAAATGTATGTGTATGGAATGATGCCATCGTTGAATGTATAAAGGTGGTAAATTGCATAAAGTATTGGTCTCGGCACTAAGTGTGCGGGTATAAATGGACACGGTGACAAGATTGGCACTAAGTGTGCGGGTTTAAAATTGTACAGCACTAAGTGTGCGAGTTTGATTATACAGCACTAAGTGTGAGAGCTGAAAATATATAGCACTAAGTGTGCGAGCTGAAAATTATATAGCACTAAGTGTGCGAGCTGAAAATATATAGCACTAAGTGTGCGGATTCACTATATGCTCTTGCATTACAATTGGCACCGAGTGTGCGACATTATCGAGTTAATCCCGACAGCGGATCGGTAAGTACCTTGAGCTCATGACGAATAGGCAATATGTTCATGCTCGGGGTTGAGCTTGGTAAGCTTTAAATCTATGTGATGATTGCATTTGTATGATTGTGGTGAAAATGAGTTGGTGTGTGAAAATGCCTCAAATATCTTATTGTATAGAATATGAAATGTGGATTTATGGCTTGGTATGAGATTGAACCGAAAGGTCCGAGGAATTATGGTATAGTTTCGATATGGATGGAGTACCTAGCCTCGTTTATCGTTTCATGTTGTGATAATTTTATTAATGGTTGGTTGATGAATGCTTATGACTTACTGAGTTATAAACTCACTCGGTGTTTTCTTGTCACCCATTTTAGGTCTCTTGGACTCAGATTGTCGCGTGCTCGGAACCGTCGTTGAAGTCATCACACCGGCTGGAAACCTTTTGGTATTGTCTTCGTAGTTGAACTAGGAGAACAATTGGCATGTATAGGCTATTATATTTTGTTGAATTGTGGGTTGTAAACTTTAAGCCATGTGAAAATGGCCTATGTGGTCGTCGAGTGGGATGCTAGAACCTATAGCCACGAGTCTTAGAAACTTTAATTTTGATAAGGTGGCCATAAATTGTGTCATGTATGATGGATGATTAGTAAGGCCAAGGAAAGATTCATGAAATTGGCATACTCTACTGCAGTAACTGTTGCTGACAGCAGCAGTGAGATGAGATTGAAAAATCACTAAAAATAGTAGAAGTAGAATTAAATAGTTAATAAATTATGAAATTGAACCTTGATGAATCTATTTTTATATGGACGAAACG
The DNA here is from genome assembly GCF_025698485.1 of Gossypium arboreum. NCBI lineage: Eukaryota > Viridiplantae > Streptophyta > Magnoliopsida > Malvales > Malvaceae > Gossypium > Gossypium arboreum. Next base: position 59,920,930 of record NC_069073.1, on the reverse strand, counting down.
AAACGACCATATGAGCAGTATACTGAGAGATATTAGAGTTCTTGTGAGACAGGGCCAGAACGGTTTCTGGGTCCCCTGTCGCGACTTTGAAAATTTACTATAAATTATCCAGAAAGAATTAGAAGTCATACCTTATATGTGCAGATTTAATTTTGAGTCTAGTTTCTTTAGAAACAAACGGCACCAGTATTAAAGCCCTGTACAGAGAGATATTCAAGTTGTAATGCGCGAAGGTCAGTGTAGTCAACCCCTGTAACCTGGGTGACTTTAAATAATAAACTGTACCAATTGGGCCGACCAAAAATTCTAGAAATAAATCCAGGGATGGATATATGAGTCTAGTTTCAGGGAAAATTTACGGAACTGATTTTTGAGTTCTGGAACTCGAGATATGATTTTTAAGGTGACAGTGACGCAGTTAGCTAGCCTGCCTGGAACTGAAATCAATTATTGTCAAGAGAGAAAAAAAAGGGAAGTAAGCCCGGTAACACCACGTGCTCAAATCCGGTGACGGTCACGGGTTTGGGGTGTTACAGAGGGAACAAAGCCTCAACAAACCAGTGGAGTAATGAACCAGGTACTAACAATTGAGTACCTACATGAGTTCACTAGTAATTTTTATGAGTAACTTGATAAAGATCATGATATGCCCAACTATCTAGACAAACCTCCCTGTGATTCATATAAAATTCCTTCATGTGAAGCCACTAAGGGACCAAATCTGAGGTATTAGCAAACATCTCAGAGATGATGGCGCAAATGATAAAAATGATGTGAGAAATATCCGAAGCACTACCTACAAGTAAAGAGGACATGTTTGAAGCACACAACTCAGATCATGAGAAGATTGGTATCATCGATGACCATGATGAGATTCATGGAAAGATTCAACCTGAGCTTGTAACTGAAGATCATAAGGATGAGTTAAACATAGTTGAAACGGTCTCTAATCTAATTGACATAGAGCAGATATACTGTAAAGGTAGAAGTGAGGGATGAACTAAACATTAACATGGAACTTAAACCGATCGTGAATAAAAATGTAAAAGAGCCAATACACTTTCTGGCCAAAGAAGAGGAGATTCCAATTAGAGAGGCCGAGGAGTTTGATTCATGCTCATTCGATAATGGAAACAAGGATCAAGCAACTGAAACCTCACACAACAGGGTTAAAAGGAAGCTCGAGGTAATAATACCCCAGAAAACAATTTGAGGTTGGCTAGGATTTGGTACCAAATGGCTTGTAATGTGAATGTTGCGTCAGTCGACAATAAGGAAACATCATTGGAATTGACTGGAGGGGTTGGTTCATATATATTGATAGTAGAACAAATATCGAACCAAATTGTCAAAAACCAGCTAGAAGTTCTTCTATGGTGGCGACACAGGTCGTCCCAATTTTTAAAAGAACTTCTATTTCTTGTTTTAAATTTTGTTCCATTTTATTTGTTGTATATTTTATTTTAGTTATTTTTTCTCCTTTCATATCTTTTTTCATAGTATTTTCTTGTAGGTACTTTTTGTCTGCTTGGAGCAAACGAATCTCGATGTCAAAATAATAATAAGGATTCAGATTTCTCAAGGATGTTTTATTGGTTGTGCCTTAATCATTTTATAGTAAGGGTAATGTATGCTTTAAAGTGTAGGGGAAAGTACATTAGGACTCATTTATATTAGAATTTAATTCCCCTTGAATTGTTTAAAAATAAGACTTATATGTACCAAACACCTTGAATCTCGAAAAAAAAAGGGGGTTACAACAGAGTCGATGTCGCTACACGGAATCTCTATGTCACAACACCAATCAAAGACTCAAGGAATCGAGCAATTTAGCTCAATGTCGCGACACAGCACCTTTGTGTCGAGACATAGAAAACAATACCGCAACTTAAAATTTCAAGGTGTGTCGCGATGTTGAGTTCTGAATGTCACGACATCGGTAGCCTGCCAGGGGTGTCGCGACATGGAACCCCTAGGTCTCGACATCGTGGCAATTTTTTTACAGGGTTGACTCGACCCATCGCACAACCCAATAGCCTAACCCTAATTTTAAACCTTGTTTTACTTAAAAAATAAACTAAAACATATCTACTCTAATTAGATTTTACACCTCTCCTAATTTCTCATTACACCTAAACCCTAAAATCTATTTTCTACTATGTTGTAATCTTCTTTCTCTCTTTATATGTACCAAATGCAGGTTAAAAAGATTTACATCCACAAAGGAAATTGGAACAACCCTTAAAAGGATAGACAAACTTTCAAATCAAGGTTAAATGTTTCGATTAAAACTTTTACTATTCCATCAAAAATATGTTGTTTGATCTTAAGTTAGTCCCTCTAGTTAAAAAAATTACCAAAAATGCCTTTGAGAAAAAATAGGACAACTAACGAACCCAAAACATCGATGGCCATAATACCCTAAAATTTTCTAAATCAAAACTCAATTTTTTTTTTAGAATTTCAAAGAAAAAATGTTTATCCAAGAATGGAAATTTAAGCTGTCGATAGTTCTTTAAGGACATATGGTAGTTGGTCCTATATCATAAGAGAGAACATTTCTACATAACCCTTAAAGACACTGTTGTAGTCCCTGTAACACCCCTAACCCGTGTTCGTCGTCGGAATAGGGTTTCTAAACATTACCGAACCTTTTAGAACATTTTACAAATAATTTTTGAAAATTACTATTCATTATCTGAGATCATTCAAAATGTCCTTAATTGGACCCTTGAGGCCAACTACGAGCATTAGAATTGAGTCAGGACTTAATTGGGAACTCTAAGAATTTTTTGTGGCATTTCAAAAATTTTCCAAAGTGCAAGGTTCACACGCCCATGTAGTCCAAGGGACACGCCTGTGTGACCCTTGAACACGCCTGTGCTATAGCTGTGTTCGATCTTGTGTAACCCTCTAACTTGTACACACGGCCATGCCACATGCCCATGTGCTAAGCCGTGTGGTTAATTAATTCATTTCGAAATTAGGTGTAGGTTTCACACAGCTAAGACACACACCCGTGTTCTAGGCTGTGTAGCACACACGTTTGAGACACACGGCCGTGTACTCAATTTCGAGCATTCTGTTTCCCAAAACTTAAGGTACAGGGGACAAACGGCCTAACTACATGCCCATGTACGTGGCCGTGTGTCACACACAGTCTAGACATACGCCCATGTGTCTGCCCGTGTGGACAAAATAAAGCCATTCCTAGCTTCATTTCTCACCCAAAGTCACCCCCATAACCTGCACTTGAATCACACATCCAAATACTGACAATTTCAAGCATTCAAATTGTAACACCCCAAACCCGGCCTAGATGCTATGGTCGAATTTCTGATGTCACACTGGAGTGTGTTTTAAAAAGTGTAGTTTTGTTGGAAAAAGTCTGTTTTATGATAAAACCTCATTATGATTTTGAAAAGTCAAGATATCTTGTTCATTGTTAAAACTCTGGTTGGTTTCGTAAAAATTAAGTCATCTTAGATTGTTATCACCCTCTCTTGAGAAAAACAGTGTTTGTTATGGAAGCGTGACAGTTGAAAATCATTTATCTTTTGAAACCTCAATTCCTACTGTTAACAGGTATAAACCAATATAACTAAATCCCCGAATTAAAAATAAACTTAAAGTGACCTTATTACATAAAATTACCCAAAATAACTTAAATTATAATATTAAAAATTACTAAGTCAAGTGGCCACCACTGAGTCCTCCGTTACATTGAACCACCTAAGTCTGGGGTTTCTTTGCACAGTAAACAGATGGGTGAGTTTATGAAAACTCAGTGTGTGAAATCCCACAATAGCAGTCAAGCAGAGAATACACAATTTGGGGCCTAAGCCCTTTCAGTCTCAGTTAGGGCCTTAGCCCTTATCAGTAATAGAAGCATTCTGGGCCTGAGCCCATCTTAGTAATAGTATTAGTGGGGTCTAAGCCCAAACAGTATCAGTACAGTATGCAATCAGAGAATCCTACCCAATCCAGCCTCTACACGCTATCTGCATTCCAACCCTACACACCATGTGGGGATAAAATCGACCCACCTATCCCTACACTCCAAGTAGTACTGGTTACGGCACTAAAACAGTATATTTGCAGTAGAGCTGCCAGTAACAGGCTTATAGCCTTTCAGTACACTTCCTCCAAAATCATATATCCCACCTTATGCAATGCAACATAATACAGATATATATACAGTAAAAGGTGGCATGCTCAAACAATCATACATCACATAGGGGTATATCAGTCATTTACAAAAAATAAGGGTTCGAGTACACTTCCCAGCCTAACAGTAGGTCCACAGTCATCTTGGGCAACCCGTGCAACCTTAACAGTCAATCGGTGATAATGGGCCCACGACGCATATTATGGGCCCATGTAGGCCCGCATAGCCCAAAATGGTCTTAGCCGTGTGGTTCACATAGCCTAGCCCAAAACTAACCACACTTTCGTATGATTCTTTCCATGTGGGGCCCACTAGTCCATTAGGCCTTCATGGCCCAGCTCGGCCCACAATGGTCCAATATCGTTTCGGCCCATTAAAACGCTCAGGGCCATCCCGTTGACCACATGATCATGTTTTGTCCCACGGCATGCCATACGGGCGTCCACGTGTGGTGTCGACAACCCAATTCCAGCTTTTCAATTTTTCGACTTTTCGGCTTTTGCAGTGTTACATCTAATGGTAATGTTACACACACCTGTTTGTGAAAAGAGTGCAATTCCCATGAACACCAACCTATATTCAATCTATCCCCAACGTCAGTCTTTTAACAAATGGGTAACTAGTCCCTTTAACAACACCTATCCAAATCATAGTTCGACATTTTCCTTGATCGAATGCTTAAGATTCCTCACCCCTTTAGTCGTTGTCGAAGATTGATTATAGGTTCTTACAGATTGTCTACACTCAGACCAAGATTCCATTATCCTATATTAGAAAGTTTGCATAAACAATTGAACCAACAAATAAAACTTAACAACAAGAATTGTGAAATCGATTCTAGAGAATACAAAATAATCGATTCACAATCCCCAACAAGATAGCCGCTACAACGAGGTAGAACTTGTAACAGTCTGGTTTTGACCCTAGTCAGAATAGTGGTTTTGGGACGACATATCTGAGTCAGAAAAATTTTTAAATATTATTTTTGTGCTTGTGATATGTGAATTAGCAAGTGTGAAAGTTTCGTATTAAAATTTAATCATATCTATGTTTTATTTGATAAAAGGATCTAATCGTGTAAAATGTAAAAGCTGTGTGTTAGATGTTAAAAGTGCCTATTTGACTTGGCTTTGTAAATGATAGGTCCTTATGTTGTAAATGGACCATTGAACTCATTAAATGACATTAGTGGACATTAGTTGGTGAAATTTATAATGAAATAGCTAAGGTTAAGATAGTCATTTGAGTAATAATATGTGTTTTAATAAAGAAAACATAAAATGGCCATGCAATATATCATCTTTTTTGGCCAATTATTTGAAAGAAAAAGAATAGAAAAGATCGAGCTAAGGTTCGGCTGAAAAATTGGTGATTAAGGTATGTATTGGGCTTGGTTTTTGATGATTTTTATGTTCCTGTAATCATTGCTTCGAATACTATCAAACCCATACCTCAATTTCTAAATTTGATGATAATTTTGAAATGTGCCATCAATTTATTCATAAAATTTGTGATGTTATAAGATGAAATATTAAAGTTTGATATTTAGTTTACATGTTTTGTCTTTGGATTTTTGATGAAATTGAGTATTTTGGGCTAATTTGTAAAAATGTTATTTTAAGGGACTAAAATGTGAAATAAATGAAATGTATGGACTTGTATAGGAGCTATGAAAATTCGGCTAAGCTTGTGTATAAGCAAATTTTGTGTATTTTAGTGACTTTGTGAATTAAGGACTAAAGTGTTGAAATGTGAAAATGTGAGGGCTAGTTTGTAAAATGCTCCAAATATGTGTTTATGGAATGTTTTGAATGACTTGGTGAATAAAAGGGTTAATTTTGACTACATATGGATCAAGAAAAGAGGATTTTGGATTTAGATCGAGGGAATTCAAAGATTATAGAATAAACGATCGAGGCGACAATTTCGAGTACGAGGTAAGTTCATACTTAAAACATGATGTTAAGTATATTTTGATGTTTTGATTATATGTACATCATATATTTGTTTGGTTTAGATGAATACGATGATATGAATGTGATGATAAATCAATAGTATTTGGCATAAAGTGTGCAATTTAAACAAGCTTCAGCTATATGAGGCATTAAGTGTACGATACCGACTTAGCTTAGGCTAATTCAGATGGCACTAAGTGTGCAGAATCGTTTTATAGAAAGTCTTCAAATATTTAAACGAAAGGTGAGAATGAAAGTGAATAAGTGCGAGAAGATTCAGGCATGTACGATACCTATGTGGTAGATGGTACTATGAATGTGTAGCTCATTGATTTGGTATGAACATATGGATTGTGTTGACATAGATTTGATAGATTATTAGGGAATTTGTAATTACTTATGTATTGATGATGTTTGGTACGAGCTTAATAAGCTTTTGAAAGCTTACTTTGTGTATGTTTACATTGTTTTATAGATATCGACACTAGTACAAGCTCGAGGATCGTCAAGGATGGTTACCACACTATCGGATCTCATTTTGGTACTTTTGACAAGGTATATTTTTAGAGTATGCATATATAGGCTAGTGGTTGTCGGAACATGTTTTGTGATGCATATACTTAGCCATGTGATTTGACTAGTTGGTGTTTAAACTCATAATTGATAATGGCTTATGATATGTGATGTTAATATGCAAATGTGGTATGTTATAGTATGTAAGTTTTGGTAATTTTAGTTTGAGATTGAATGATGGAAGGAAATGTTTTGGTATGATCTTATTTTATGTTTTGGCATAACATTGGCTGAAATGGTGGTGCATATATGCTTGATTCTTTGCTTATAGGTTGACCCAAATTTGGGGTGGCAAATTGGCTATTCAAATGGCCTATTTTTGTCCACACGGGCAGAGGCATGGGCGTGTGTCCCCTAGGGTACCCTAACATTGTAAATCAGGCCTGAACAGGGTTGAAGAACACGGGCGTGTGGCTAGCCATGTGGCCCAAGTCAGGCTTGACTATGGCCAAGGTACATGGGCGTGTCTTGTAGCTGTGTGAGCAAGTCAGTAGCTATGCCCTGTTTTGACACGACTTAGACACTCGGGTGTGTCTAAGGCCATGTGAGGCGCACGGCCTGTTCGCACGGGCGTGTGACCTTTGAAAAGTTGAAAATTTTTATAAGTTCTGAAACTTTTATATGTTTTCAATTTAGTTTCGTATGCACTTTTAAGTATTGTATGCTCAATTTTATGTTCTTAATGAATGTGAATGAATGTCACTTACTAGAATGATTTCATATTTGATATACGAATATTCTGAGTTGTGTTGTGGGTTAAGTAATGCCTCCTAACCTATTTCGATGATCGTTACGGGTTACGGGTGTTACATTTTATTGGTATCAGAGTTATGGTTTAGTCGGTTCTAGGACTACCATAGCATTTGTGAATCTAGTTGTACATGCTATAGTTGTGAACTACGATCGTGTGGTGAATCCTAACATTGAAATGTGCTTTTATATAGGAAATAGATCCTGAAAGAGCCGTAGCAGATGATGTTGAAAGCAATGCGCCTGCTCTCGTACAAGGGATGGTGAAAGCTGATTCTCAATCGGCTATGAGGAGCCGTGATAGGGAGGCTAAGCAAGCCTTCTATCAGATGATGAATGATTGGTTCACCCAATACATAAGAACCAATCCGGCTGTACAACAACCTCCACCCCCAGTTAATCCTCCTCAAACTCCTGTTATGCCATCAGTGAATCTGGTTCAGTTAAGTAGATCACCAGCCGATAAGATTAGAAAATATGGGGCTGAAGAGTTCCGAGCTACAACGAGTGATGATACTAAAAAAGCCAAATTCTGGTTAGAGAACACGATAAGAGTGTTCGACGAATTGTCTTTGAGTCCTGAGGAATGTATAAAATATGTTGTTTCCTTTTTGAGAGATATGGCATATCATTGGTGGAAGACTTTGACATTTGTGGTTCAAAGTGAACGGGTTACTTGGGATTTCTTTCAAGCTAAATTCCGGAAGAAATACATCAGTCAGAGATTCATTAATCAGAAATGCAAAGAGTTTCTTGAGCTAACAAGGCCATATATCTGTCACAGAATACGAGTAGGAATTTGTAAGGTTGAGTCAGTATGCTCGCGAATGTGTATCTATAGAAGCAATAATGTGCAAACGATTCGAGGATGGTTTAAATGAAGATATTCGTCTGTTAGTTGGGATTTTGGAAATCAAGGAATTTGTAGTACTAGTGGAACGAGCATGTAAAGCTGAAGATCTTGGGAAAGAGAAAAGAAAAGCTGATTTTGAAGCTAGAGAGGTACGAAAGAGATCATCGGGTAAATCATTTCAATCTGGATCAAAGAAGTTTAGAGATGATAGCAGTCGTTCAAAGACTAGTGTGGGATATTTGGACAGAGATTGTGTTAGATCGCAATTGAATTTCAAATCTTCAGCTACATCTATTGCCAGTGTTGACAATGCAAAGAATGAAAAGCCTAAGTGTGATCAATGTGGAAGAAGACATTTCGAAGAATGCTGGGGAAAAAGTAATAACTAAGCTTTTTATAGTTTTGGTTCAAGAAATCATTTTATAAAAGATTGCCCAGATTTAGCTAAAAAAGATAATGTTCAAAATTTGAGGCAGAGTGGTAATGCTTCTCGTGGTAGACCTCCCAGATGTGATTACTGGTACATTTACTCTCTATGATACTTATGTGATTGCTTTGATAGATCCTGGATCGACACATTCATATATATATGCATGAACTTAGTGAACAGTAAGACTTTACCTATAGAGTCTACTGAATTTGTAATTAGAGTTTCGAACCCCTTAGGCAGATGTGTTCTGGTTGACAAAGTATGCAAGAATTGTCTGTTAATGTTTCGAGACACTTGTTTTCTGGCTAATCTGATGTTGTTACCTTTTGATGAGTTTGATATAGTTCTGGGTATGGATTGGTTAACTTTACATGATGCTGTGGTGAATTGCAAATAGAAAATTATTGATTTGAGATGCAAGAATGATGAAATAGTTAGAATTGAATCTAGTGATTTGAATACATTGTCTGATGTAATATCTTCGATAAAAGCTTTAAGTATTGTGAGAAAGGGTTGTGAAGCTTATTTTGCATATGTGATTGATTTGAGAGTGACAAAAAAGAAAGTTGAATCAGTGTCTGTGGTGTGTGAGTTCCCTAACGTATGTCCTGAAGAACTTCTAGGATTACATCCAGTTAGAGGAGTAGAATTTGGTATTGAATTGGTACCTAGTACTACTCCGATTTCAGTAGCTCCATACAGAATGGCTCCGACCGAGTTAAAAGAATTAAAGTCTCAGTTGCAAGAGTTGACCGAAAGAGGATTTTCCAAACTGAGTTTCTCACCTTGGGGTGCTCCGGTTCTATTTGTGAAAAAGAAACTTGGTACGATGAGAATGTGACAGCCCAAAATTGACCCTAGTCGGAAAGTGGTTTCGGGACCACGAAACCGAGTCTTATAAATAATTAATTGTTATATTCTATGTTTATGATGTTAATAAATGCATGTATGAAAGTTTCATGCATTAATTTGATCATTTCTATGTGAATTTATTAAAATGGACTTATATGAAACATTGTAGAAATGTGATAGGTTAATCTATGAGGACCTATTAAAGCATGTAGTGAAAATTGTAACACCCCGAACCCGAGACCATCGCCGGTGTCGGACACGAGGGGTTAGCAAGCCAAGTTCACTTGTTTTGCCCATCCATTGGACATTTCCAGTCAGGCTGGAAAAACTGCGTCACTGTCGCCTTAAAAATCATATCTCGAGTTTCAAAACTCAGAAACTGGTTTCGTAAATTTTCCCTGAATTTAGACTCATATATCCATCCATGGATTTATTTCTAGAATTTTTGGTCGGGCCAATTGGTACAGTTTATTAGTTAAAGTCACCCATGTTACAGGGATCGACTGCTCTGACCTTCGCGCGGTATAACTTGAATATCTCTCTGTACAGGGCTTTAATGCTGGTGCCGTTTGTTTCTAATGAAACTAGACTCAAAATTGAATCTTTAAATATAAGGTATGTCTCCTAATTATTTCTGGATAATTTATAGTAAATTTTTAAAGTTGCGACAGGGAACCCAGAAACCGTTCTGGCCCTGTCTTACAATAGCTTTAATATCTCTTAACATGTAACTCCTATGACCATTTCGTTTCTTCCATATGAAAATAGACTCATCAATGTTCATTTACATAGCTGATTCACTATTTAATACCATTCCTACAAATTTTGGTGATTTTTCACATTCACGTTACTGCAGCTGGCAGCATCTGTTTTAAGGTAGGTCTTACCTATTTTGTAGTCTCCATGAACCAACTAGTCTTGCCTTACATAGGTCCACATATGATCATTTTAACCATGCCAATGGCTGATCATGTGACCAACATTCCCATTTCCAATTCATAGTCACATCATGACACCATATATATATATACAAACCGCAAATAGTTTAAGTTGATACTTCACTATTACGAGCCATTTTCGCATGGCCGCATACATATACATCATAACATATTTAAACCAACAAGGGTAGTCCTATACATGCCATTTCAAGTTCAACCAAGAATTTATACCAAAATGGGGGCTTGATAGTGTGGATGACTTGACTTCAACGATCCCGAATCCGATTGCTATCGAGCGAAATCTAGAAAACCGAGAGCCAAAGTAGCGGAGTAAGCATTTTTATGCTTAGTAAGTCTCAAGGAATATAATCAACTCTAATTACAGCAATACATTCACATAGTTAAATGCATCATTTCATTAATGCACATTCACATAATCATACTTACTTCACCATCCCAACTCTTATGTTCATACACAAATAACGGCTTCATTAAGGCCGATAACTCGCTCCATCATAGGAGCGGATATTCACACGCTCTTACTCCTAGCGCAAAGCACACACCGCACTTACCTTGTCATTGGGAAATTTCACAAGTGCATTAGCTGAAATTTTCCAGCAAGCTTATAATTTTCAAATCACATACCTTCGAGTTTAACCGGATGTCGCTACTCGATCAATCGCCTTGGGACATAGCCGGTTATGGTAACCCGCACCAAGGCCTACGGACTTAACCCGGATATCACGATTTGCACAAATGCCTTGGTCTTAGCCGGATAGAATGACTTCATACGAATGCCTTGGTCTTAGCCCGGATGTAGCCACTAGCACAATTGCCTTCGGTCTTAACCCGTTATAATTTCCAGCATAATTGTCTTGGGGCTTAGCCGGATATCATTCAATTTCTCATGCACACATACATCAATAATCATTGGACATACATATTTATTTTCGTTACTAAGGCTCAAACACAATTATAATCACTAACATAATCGCCGGGACTTAGCCGGGTATCATTCGAATACTCATACACATAAACCAATAATCAATACATCCATATTTCATTCCACATAATTCAAGTAAGGTCACTTCTTGAGGACTTACCTCGGATGTTGTCGAACGGATTTTACGGCTATTCGATTACTTTTTCCTTCCCCTTGTCCAATTGTGGCCCTCTTAGCTCTTGAGCTAATTCAAACAAATTCAATTTATCAAAACCTCATTGTGCTAGCTTATGGCGAATATGACAAGGAATTTAAATGGTCATATGGCCACCCTTTAGCTTGAATACACAATGGTCATGCACATTTTATACTACATCAAGCAATTCAATACAATTTATTCGAGCATCAAGGAAAAGCTAAGGCCTTCAATAGGCTACCCAAGGCCGAATATACTTGTCCATGTTGAGGCCAATTATGCACTTAATACCACACAAAACAGCATGCATTTTACTAGTTAATGCTTTGCATATTGTAGCTCAAAACTTACAATATAGCATCAAGCACTAATATGTGTGCTAGGCCGAATGTGCTTACAATTTCACAATTATTCTTCAACATCTTCTTCTTTAAACAAACTTATTCATCACTTCCTTCATAACCAAAACATCATGTGCAAACATATATATACATATATGAGCATGGCGAATTTCAAGGTGTCCATAGCCATCCAAAACACAAATTTTAACTAACATGCAAGAAGCATGAACCATGCTCATGAATGCATCATGGCGAATATGACAATCATGCTCCTTTTCAACTTCAATCATGATAAAACAAAAGAAAGCTCAAAATCTTACTCAAGAGTAGACAATCCATCATTGCATGCATCATCATCAAGCTTCACACTTAGCATGCAATGGCTTTATCACCATAACAACTTCGCCAAATACCATTTCCATGGCTTAACAAAGATTTGAGCCATGGCTAACATGCACATCAAGTTAGCAACCAAAACATGCATGAAACTCCTAACACAACCTCATACATACCTTAATCTTGATGCAAACTTAGCCAAATCTCCTTCTAGATCTCTTCCAAACCAAGCATGAAGCAAAATCCTCCTTCTTCCTTAGTTTTGGCTCAAAGAAAGGATGAACAAAATTTTTTCTTTCCTTCTCTACAACTCACGGCAATGGGGGATTACCACACTCACACACATTTTTTTCATTTTTTATCACCCATACACCTTTGTTTATTATTTCACCCTAATGCACCAACAAAACATGTTCCATGACATGTTTAGCCCATCCTCCTTGTCATGGCCGCCACCACCTATAAAGGGGAATTTGACATGCAAGTCCATTATTTTGCATGCATGCTTTAATTAGTCATCACACATTTCCTATCATACTTTCAAAGTTCATTACTAAGTCCTTTCTTGTGGAATTCACCCTTATAACACTAAATCAATCATCATAAAATGTCATACATGAGCACACACATATTATAGGCATCAAAATAAATTTTAATTATTTTATGCCTCGGTTTTGTGGTCCCGAGACCACCTTCCGACTAGGGTCAATTTTGGGCTGTCACAAAAATAGTGGTTTTGCATGTCAAATACTCCTTTTCTTATGCATAGTGGCCGGCCATGATGGAGCATATATTACAATATGTGGTAAATTTCCATGAAGTGGTCATTATTTTATGTAAAAGAAAGGAAATAATAAAAGAAATAGAAAAGAAAAAAAGGCTTCATTCCTTTGTTTCTTCTTGACCGAAAATGAAGAGTGGATGAAGGGGGGAGTATTCGCCATCCTAGGGTGATAATGAGGTAAGTAGTCTAGACTAGTTCTTGAAATTTTAGTTGATCTTGGGTGAGATATCAAGCTATTTTTGTAGCCCATGTGGAAATTTTGATATTGGAATGAGTAAGGTTTTCGGCTATGGTGATTGATAAGGGTGATAGTTGTTGTTTCATACTAAATCTAGATGAACAAGGGTAGTTGCTTACATCTTAATAATTATGAGTTCCTTTCTTGAATCTACCTTAAACCCATGAAGCATTCGGCCATGGTTGATAGTGAAGGGGGTTGATTTATTTTCTTTATGTTAAATGAATAAGTGTGGATGGGTGAAGCTTGAATTAGTTAAATGTTCAAATAGGTTGTTTGGATGCTAATGCCGTATATGAGGATGTTGAACTTGATTAAACAATATTCGCTAGCATGATAAGTATGAAATGTTAAGTAGATGATAAAATTGAAGGGTGAAGTGGCTAATAGGGACTTTTAATGAAATTATGCCAAGGCCGAATGTATCATGAAATAAATAAAAAATGCTAAATTGTGCTTGTATGTGTATTCGGCCAAGGAAGTGTGATATGAAGCTTTGATAGGCTTGAAAGATGAATGACCGAATGAGCTATAGGTCATGTATGGGTTAATTTTATGCATATGTGTGTGTGGCATTAGTAGTTAATGGCATTCGGCATTGTTTAACTAAAATTAGAAATGAATCTTAAAAGTTAAATAGGTTGCCCTAGTGGCGAATGTGTTAAAAGCTAATGTATGGACAAATGATACGAATGAATTGGTTTCGAAATGTGTATGGTTGCCGTATGTATGTGTTAGATTGAGAAGTAAATTTGTTTGATTTAGCTCAAGAGCAAAGGGAACTAGATTGGATAAAGGAAAGGAGAAAGCAAACGAGTAGCCGATTTGGAACCGTTCTACCCCAAACAAGGTAAGTCATTAAGCACGTATTTGATATTGCTTAAATGATTGTAAAATTTATGCAATTGTGTTTAATGGGATGATATATATATATAAATGAAAATGTATGTGTATGGAGTGATGACATTTGTTGAATGTAAAAGAAATAGTGAAATGTGTAGAAAGTTTGCTTTCGGCACTAAGTGTCTTGGGCAATACGTGTGTCGGTGTGAGATCGGCACTAAGTGTGCGTGCTGGAAATATATGGCACTAAGTGTGCGTGCTGGAAATATAAGGCACTAAGTGTGCATGCTGGAAAAATATGACACTATGTGTGCAAGCTGGAAAAATACTGACCTTTGGGTGTGCGAGCTCGGAGGGTATGGCTTTGTGTGTGCGGGCTTAAATTACGTGGCACTAAGTGTGCGAAATCGAGTAGTAAGCCTTTGTGTGTGCGTCTGTATATATATGGAGGTGTGTCTCCATTGAATTGAGTATGGACAGCGGATAGGGTAAGTACCTCGAGCTCATGACGAATAGAGAATACGTTCATGCTTGGGGTTGAATTTGATAAGCCTTAAATCTATGTGATGATTGAAATTGTATGGTTGTGCTGGAAAATGAGTTAATGTGTAAAATGCTTGATTATCTTGTTGTGTAAAATATGAAATGTGGATGTATGATTTGGTACGAGATTGGACCGAAAGGTCCGAGGTATTATGGTATAGATTCGATATGGATGAGTACCTAGCCTCGTTTGTTGTACATGTTGTAGTAACTTTATCAGTGGATTGATGAATGCTTATGACTTACTGAGTTGTAAACTCACTCGGTGTTTTCTTGTCACCCATTTTAGGTCTCTCGGACTCGTATTGTTTGCGTGATCGGGACCGTTGCTGAAGTCATCTGTGGCTGAAATCTTGTGGTATTGTTTTTGTTGTTGAAGAACATTTGGCATGTATAGGCTATTATATTTTGTCGAATTGTGGGTTGTAAACTTTAAGCCATGTGAAAATGGCCTATGTGGTCGTCGAGTGGGATGCTAGAACCTATAGCCACGAGTCTTAGAAACTCTAATTTTGATAAGGTGGCCATAATTTGTGTCATGTATGATGGATGATTAAGGCCAAGGGAAAATTCATGAAATTGGCATAGTCTACTGCAGTAACTGTTGCGGACAGCAGCAGTGAGATGAGATTGAAAAATCTCTAAAAATAGTATAAGTATAATTAAATAGTGAGTAAATTATGGAACTGAACCTTGATGAATCTATTTTTATATGGACGAAACGAAACGACCATATGAGTAGTATACTGAGAAATATTAAAGTTCTCGTGAGACAGGGCCAGAACGGTTTCTGGGTCCCCTGTTGCGAATTTGAAAATTTACCATAAATTATCCAGAAAGAATTAGGAGTCATTCCTTATATGTACAGATTCTATTTTGAGTCTAGTTTCATTAGAAACAAACGGCACCAGTATTAAAGCCCTGTACAGAGAGATATCCAAGTTGTAACGCGCGAAGGTCAGAGCAGTCAATCCCTGTAACATGGATGACTTTAACTAATAAACTGTACCAATTGGCCCAACCAAAAATTCTAAAAATAAATCCATGGATGGTTATATGAGTCTAAATTCAGGGAAAATTTACGAAACCAGTTTCCGAGTTTTGAAACTCGAGATATGATTTTTAAGGCGACGGTGACGCAGTTTTCCAGCCTGACTGGTAATGTCAAATTGGTTGGTATCTTGAGAGGATTTGGCCGTTAACCCCTCGTGTCCGACACCGGCGTCGGTCACGAGTTAGGGGTGTTACAGAGAATGTGTATCGATTATCATCAGTTGAATAAAGTGACTATCAAGAATAAATATCCTCTACCCCGAATTGATAATTTGTCTTATCAGTTGAAAGGAGCTCTTTGTTTTTGAAAATACAGGTTATTATCAGTTGCAAGCGAAAGACTCAGACATTCCGAAAACTGCTTTCCAAACGAGGTATGGCCACTATGAATTCTTAGTTATGCCTTTTCAATTGACTAACACACCTGTTATCTTTATGGATTTGATGAATAGAATTTTCAGACCGTATTTAGATCAATTTTTTGTTGTATTTATTGATGACATATTGATTTATTCACGTGATGAATCTGAACATACTGAGCATTTGAGATTAGTGCTACAGATTTTGCGAGATAAGCAATTGTATGCAAAATTTAGTAAATGTGAATTCTGGTTGAGAAAGTGAGTTTTCTGGGCAATATTGTATCAGTATCTAGTATTCGAGTTGATCCGAGCAAAATTTAAGCTATTTTGGATTGGAAACCTCCGAGGAATGTCTCTAAATTCTGTAGTTTTTTGGGACTTACCAGTTGTTATAGAAGATTCCTGAAAGGTTTTTCGATGATTGCGACTCCGTTAACAAAATTGCTACAGAAAGATGTGAAGTTTGAGTGGTTCGAAAAGTGTCAGAACAGCTTTGATCAGTTAAAAACCTTGTTGACTGAAGCTTTGGTTTTGGTACAACCTGAATCGGGTAAAGAATTTGTGATCTACAGTGATGCTTCATTGATTGGTTTGGGATGTGTTTTCATGCAAGAAGGCAAAGTCATTGCTTATGCTTCGATACAGTTGAAGCCGCATGAAAAGAACTATCTGACGCACGATCTTGAGTTAGCTGCAATTGTGTTTGCTCTAAATATTTGGCGCCATTACTTGCTCGGTGAGAAGTGTCACGCATACCCTGATCATAAGACTTTGAAGTATTTGATAACTCAGAAAGATCTGAATCTGGGACAGAGAAGATGGTTATAACTGCTAAAAGACTACGAACTTGTGATTGATTATCATCCGGGAAAAGCAAATGTTGTTGCTAATGCCTTGAGACAAAAATTGTTTGCATGCAATGAATAATCATTTGGTTCTATCTGGTGATGGTTCATTTTTAGCTGAATTGAAAGCAAGACCTTTTTTTTTTACAACAGATTATTGAAGCTCAGAAGATTGATAATGAAATTTTAGCGAAACGAGCTTAGTGTGATGTAGAGTCTGATTCAAAATTCAGAGTTGACAAAGATGATTGTTTAAGATTCCGAGATCGAAGTTGTGTTTCAAAAAATTTAGAGCTAATTCAGATGATTTTGAACGAAGCTCATAATAGTAGGTTATTTGTGCATCCAAGTAGTACAAAAATGTATAATGATCTGAAACAACATTATTGGTGGTCTGGAATGAAAAGAGATATATCTGAATTTGTTTCCAAATTTTTTATTTGTCAGCAAGTTAAAGCGGAACATTAGGTGCCATCGGGATTGTTACAACTGATTATGGTCTAGAGTGGAAATGGGATCGAGTGACCATGGACTTTGTTTTTTTGTTTGCCTCTATCTTTGAGAAAGAAAGATGCAATTTGGGTTGTAGTTGATCGTTTGACGAAATCAGCTCATTTTATTCCAGTTCGATCAGATTACTCGCTTGATAAATTAGCTGAGTTATATATTTATGATATTGTGAGATTGCATGGTGTGCCATTGTCTATAGTGTCAGACAGAGATCCAAGATTCACATCACTATTCTGGAAGAAGTTGCAAGATGCTTTGGGTACTAAATTGCATTTTAGTACTTCTTTTTATCCGCAAATGGACAGTCAATCCGAACGGATTATTCAGATACTCGAGGATATGTTGAGATGTTGCATTCTTGAATTTAAAGGTACGTGGGAACAATATTTAGCCTTGATTGAATTCACTTGTAATAAAAATTTTCAATCGAGCATTAAAATGGCACCATACGAAGCATTATATGGTCGTAAATGCCATACACCTTTGTATTGGATTGAGCTCAGTGAAAATAAGATTCACAGGGTTGATTTGATAAAAGAAACTGAACAAAAAGTGAAAGTGATCCGAGATAGTTTGAAAGCAGCTTCAGATCGTCAGAAATCATATGTGGATTTGAAAAGAAAAGACATTGAGTTTAATATTGGCGACAAAGTGTTTTTGAAGGTATCTCTGTGGAAGAAAGTGCTTCAGTTTGGTAGAAAAGGTAAATTGAGTCTGAGGTTCATCGGACCATAAGAGATTATCGAGAGTATTGGGCCGGTAGGTTATAGGTTGATTTTACCACTAGAGTTGGAAGGGATTCATAATATGTTTCACGTGTCAATGCTTCGATGATACAGATTCGATCCTTCACATATGATTCCTCCTTCTGAGATAGAGATTCAGTCAGATATGACTTACGAAGAAAAGCCAATTCATATTTTAACTCGTGAGGTTAAAGAGCTGCGAAAGAAGAAAATTTTGTTAGTTAAAGTAATGTGGCATCGACACGGTATCGAAGAGGCCATGTGGGAGCCTAAGGATACCATGAGACTGCAATATCTGAATCTATTCAATGGTAAGATTTTCGGGGACGAAAATCCCTAAGGGGGGAGAATTGTAACAGTCTAGTTGTGAGCCTAGTCGAAATAGTGGTTTTGGGACCACATATTCGAGTTAGAAAAATGTTTAAATATTATTTTCTATGCTTGTGATATGTGAATTAGAAACTGTGAAAGTTTTGTATTAAAATTTAACCATATGTATGTTTTATTTGATAAAAGGATCTAATCGCGTAAAATGTAAAAGCTATGTGTTAGATGTTACAAGTGCCTATTTGACTTGGCTTTGTAAATGAGAGGTCCTTATGTTGTAAATGGACCATTGAACTCTTTAAATGACATTAGTGGACATTAGTTGGTGGAATTTATAATGAAATAACTAAGGTTAAAATAGTCATTTGAGAAATAATATGTGTTTTAATAAAGAAAACATAAAATGGCCAAGCAATATATCATCTTTGTTGGCCGATTATTTGAAAGAAAAAGAATAGAAAAGATCAAGCTAGGGTTCGGCTGAAAAATTGGTGATTAAGGTATGTATTGAGCTCAGTTTTTGATGATTTTTATGTTTTTGTAATTGTTGCTCCGAATACCATCAAACCCATGCCTCAATTTCTAATTTTGATGATAATTTCGCAATGTGCCATGGATGGATTCATGAGCTTTGTGATGTTATAAGATGAAATCTTAAAGTTTGATATTTGGTTTACATTCTTTGTCTTTGGATTTATGATGACATTGAGTATTTTGGGCTAATTTGTAAAAATGTTATCTTGAGGGATTAAAATGTAAAATAAATGAAATGTATGGACTTGTATGAGAGCTATGAAAATTCGGGACTAAAGTGTATTGTGAATAAGCTTGTGTTATCTTATATGAGAGCTATTAAAATGTTATCTTGTATAAGCTTGTGTATAAGCAAATTTTGTGTATTATGAATTTGTGAATTAGGGACTAAAGTGTCGAAATGTGAAAATATGAGGGCTAGTTTGTAAAATGCTCCAAATATGTGTTTATGGATTGTTTTGAATGATTTGGTGAATAAAAGGTTAATTTTTAATACATATAGATCAAGAAATGAGGAATTCGAATTTAGACCGAGGGAAGTCGAAGATGATGTGAAGTATATTTTGATGTTTTGATTATATATACATTATATATATGTTTGGTTTAGATGAATAGGATGATAAATCCATAGTATTTGACATTAAGTGTGCGATTTAAACTAGCTTTGGCTATATGAGGCACTAAGTGCGCAATACCTACTTAGCTTCAGCTAATTGAGATGGCACTAAGTGTGCGGAATCGTTCTAGCTTTGGCTAACTGTTGCAGCACTAAGTGTGTAGATGTTCAAAGCACGAATAATTTATAGAAAGTCTTAAAATATTTAAACGAAAGGTGAGAATGAAAGTGAATAAGTATGGGAAGATTCAAGTATGTACGATATCTATGTGGTAGATAATACTATGAATGTGTAGCTCATTGATTTGGTATGAACATATGGATTGTGTTGATATAGATTTGATAGATGATTAGGGAATTTGTAAGTACTTATGTATTAATGATTTTTGGTACGAGCTTACAAAGCTTTTGAAAGCTTATTTTGTGTATGTTTACATTGTTTTATAGTTATCGACGCTACTGCAAGCTCGGGGATCGTCAAGGATCGTCACCACACTATCGAATCTCATTTTGGTACTTTTGATAATGTATATTTTTAGAGTATGGCATGTATAGGCTAGTGGTTGTGGGAACATGTTTTGTGATGCATATACTTAGCCATGTGATTTGGCTAGTTGGTGTTTAAACTCATAATTGATAATGACTTATGGTATACGATGTTAATATGCAAATGTGGTATGTTATAGTATGTAAGTGGTAATTTTAGTTTGAGATTGAATGATGTATGGAAGGAAACGTTTTGGTATGATCTTATTTTATGTTTTGACATAACATTGGCTGAAATGGTGGTGCATATATGCTTGATTCTTTGCTTGTAGGTTGACCCAAATTTGGGGTGGCAAATTGGCTATCAAATGGCCTATTTTTGTCCACACGGCTATGTTGCACAATCGTATGTCCCCTGGGGTACCTTACAATTGTAACTCAGGCCCGAACACAGCCAAAGAACACTGGCATGTGGCTAACTGTGTGGCCCAAGTCAGGCTCGACCATGGCCAAGGCACACGGGCATGTCTTGTAGCCGTGTGAGCAAGTCAGTAGCTATTCCTTGGTTTGATACGGCTTAGACACACGGGCGTGTCTAGGGCCATGTGAGGCATACGGCCTATTTACACGGGCGTGTGACCTTTGAAAAGTTGAAAATATTTATAAGTTCTGAAACTTTTATATGGTTTCAATTTTGTTCCGAATGCACGTTTAAGTATCGTATGCTCAATTTTATTTTCTTAATGAATGTGAATGAATGGCATTTACTGGAATGATTTGATATTTGATATACGAATATTCTGAGTTGTGTTGTGGGTTAAGTAATGCCTCCTAACCTATTCTTGCGATGGTTAAGGGTTAAGGGTGTTATAGAACTAGCGCCACCATCCCCTAACAATGTCGATCAGAAAGAAAAAGTTAAAAGAGAACCATAGATACAGCAAAAGAGAAAAGAATGAACATAGACAACATCCAATAATATAGTACTTACCACCCAAATCGACAAGGAGCAACAACAGAAAGAATCGGTTCCTAGAAGGTCAATGCAGGAGCACTATTCGGCCAACAAGGATTACATTGCACTGAAGAGAAGGGAGAAAGAAAGAGAGAAAGAAAAAGAATGACTCAGCCACCACAAGCCAAAATTGAATGAGATAGAGAGTAAATGAAGATGCAATCGGCTAGGGGGAAGTTGGTTGAGAGAAAGGGAGAAGAGAGGAAAGAAGGTTCGGCTATGGCAAAGAAACTAGGAGAAGAAGAATGATGAAGAGACAAATGTTGATTAAACAAGGTACCGATCAGTAGAATAGAGTCAAAGTAAATTAACACAAAACGTACCCAAATGGTCCCCAGTAAGATTCGACTACTATTCCAGCACAAACAAAAGAGAACGAAACGAAGCAAAAGGAATCAGCTACCGAAAAAGAGAGCAAGCACTAGCCAAATTCGGCACTAAGTGCCTATGACTGATTTTGGCACAAGAAGAACCCTACTTTCGGCCAACAACTAACACCCTCTAGTCCTTGATCCATTCCACGATTTTCTCCCTATAATCCTCCTTGAATTCGGCTACACACTCCCCACTCCCCCTCAAACTCTCCCACCGTCCAAGAGTAACAGAATCCTACTACCAAACAACCTCCTAATCAGCACAACAGCAAAAAGACACCCTTTGCGCATAGAAAGACTCGAACTCAAGTCCCCTACCATTAGTAACACGCCACAATCCCTTGAACCAATAGGCCTTTTACAACATAATTTCCCCTCAATTAATTAAGAGCCCAATATCTAGCAGGAAAGGTTTTATTCAGTAAAAACCAAAAATTTTGCTAAAGTCCAAGTTTGAACCCAGGACTTCTCACACTTCTCAGAACCCCTAACCATCAAAGCAAGCAAGCCAAACATGTAACACAACACACAATTTAAAAAGATTTGTGGCGTTACAACTCTATCCCCCTAAAAGAAAATTTCAGCCTTGAAATTTACCTAGTCAAAACAGATAAGGGTATTGTCGTCACATTGCCTCCTCAGGTTCCTACGTAGCCTCCTCCAAACTATAGTTTTGCCATAGAACTTTCACTAGTGGAATTGATTTCTTTCTCAAGACTTTCACCTCTCGACCCAAAATCTAGACTAGCTCCTCCTCAAAAGTTAGGTCTGATCTAACTTCAATCTCCTCAACAGGTACAACATGTGTAGGATCAGAGCGGTAGCGTCTCAATATAGAGACATGGAACACATCATGAATCCGCTCTAATTCCGGAGGTAGCTCTAACTGGTAGGCAACTGGTCTTACTTTTCTTATTATTCGGTAATGCCCAATTAACCTAGGGCTTAGCTTGCCCTTGCGACTAAACCTCAATACCTTCTTCCATGTTGAGACCCCATAGAATACTCAATCTCCTTACCTCTTAAATCCGCATATGACTTCTGTCTATCAGATGCTGCCTTCAGTCGATCCCGAATTAGTCTAACTTTATCCTCAGTATCAGAAATCAATTCCGGACCCAGAACACGCCGCTCACCCAACTTAGTCCAACATGAAGGAGTACGACACCTACAACCATACAACCCCTCGTATGGTGCCATTTGTATACTAGAATAATACCTATTATTATACGCAAACTCTACTAACAACAAGTAATCCTCCCAACTGCCTTGGAACTCAATCACACAACCCCTTAACATGTTCTCCAGTATCTGAATCACCCTCTCGAACTGACCGTCTGTCTGAGGATGGAAGGTTACTTGAAGTCCAATCCTGTACCCAAATCCTCGTGCAACTTCTTCCAGAACCGAGACATGAAGCGAAGATCTCTATCAGATATTATAGAAACTGGTACCCTATGCAGTTTCATTATCTTGGATATGTACAACTTAGCCAGTTTCTATAATGAATAATCAGTGTGAACAGGTATGAAATGGGCAGACTTGGTTAACCGATCCACGATGACCCATACTGAATCCTTCTTCCTAGGCGTTAAGGGTAGCCCACTAACGAAATCCATAGCCACTCTCTCCCACTTCTACAACAGAATCTTAACTGGCTAAAACAACCCTGAAGGTAAATGATGTTCATCCTTCACCTGCTGGCAAGTCAGACACTTACTCACAAAGTTGGTAACCTCACGTTTAAGTCCTGACCACTAGTATAACTCACGAAGGTCTCGTTACATCTTATTCCCATCGGGATGCATAGCATAAGGACTACTATGCGCCTCTCACAGTATAGACTACCTCAGATCAATATCCCTCGGTACACAGACTCTCCCACAGAAACACAATACCTCTTCACGATTTAATCCAAAATTTGAAGTTTCCCCACTCTCTATCTCTTGGAATCGAGACCCAGTGATTCATCCTCCAACTGTTTACCCTTAATCTGTTCAATACACCTCAGTTTAACTTGAAGTTCGGCCAACAAACCACCATTATCAAATAGGCTGAGTCAAGCAAACATTGCCCTTAGATCCGCCATAGCTGTACAGCTCAGTGCATCGGCTACCACGTTAGCCTTACCAGGATGGTATTCAATTGAGCAGTCGTAATCCTTAAGTAGCTCAACCCACCTTCGCTGCCTAAGGTTTAGCTCCTTCTAAGTGAGGAGATATTTGAGGCTTTTATGATCCGTGTAAATAATATATTTCTCACTGTACAAGTAATGCCTCCAAATTTTCAGTACGAATACAACTGCAACCAACGCCAAGTCATGTGTCGGATAGTTCGTCTCATGCATCTTAAGCTGGCAAGATGCGTACGCTACCACCTTACCCTCTTACATCAACATACATCCCAAACTGATATGTGATGCATCGCTATACACAGTGAACTCCTTCCAAGACTCTGGCTGTTTTAAGACAGGGGCTTCAGTTAGTACTTTCTTGAGCTTCTCAAAGCTCTCTTGCTGTGCATCAATCTAGTTAAATGGCACACTCTTACATAGTAGCTTAGTTAAGGACACGGTAATCAGTGAAAACCCCTCTACAAAATGCCTATAATACCCTGCCAGACCCAGAAACATGACCAAGAAACATTAACCTCACGTAACCAAAATTCACACTTGCTGAACTTGTTGTACAATTGCTTCTCTCTCAAAATCTACAAAACCACTCGGAGATGTTCGTCATGCTCCACTTCAGTCTTCGAATACACCAGAATATCATCAATAAACACTACTACAAACCGGTCCAGAAAGGGTTGGAACACACAGCTCATCAGATCCATAAAAGCTGCTGGTGCATTCTTCAGTCCAAACAACATTACCAAGAACTCATAATGATCATAGCAAGTCCTAAATGTCATCTTATGCACATCAGTCTCTTTGACACTCAGTTGATGGTACCCAGATCAAAGATCTATCTTAGAGAAAATCGAAGCTCCTCGAAACTGATCGAATAGATCGTTAATTCTCAGTAGGGGTATTTATTTTTAATGGTCAATTTGTTCATTTGCCGATAATCGATGCACATATGCATAGTTTCATCCTTGTTCTTCACAAATAAGACTGGTACTCCCTACAAAGACATATTAAGGCGGATGAACCCTCTGTCCAGTAACTCCTGACTCTGAGCTTTAAGCTTTACTAGCTCATTCGGTGCCATTCTATAAGGGGCAATGGACACTGGAGCTATACCAAGCAGGAGCTCTATCCCGAACTCAACTTCACGATTAAGAGGTAACCTAGGCAGTTCATTGGGAGAAAACATCAGGAAAATCCTTAACTATTCTGATATCCTTAACAGAAGAACCCTCAGATTCTGAAACACTGATGTAGGCTAAATACACCTTATAACCCTTACGAACCAATTTCTCAGCTCTTAATGCAGAAATTGCATTGCTCAAGTAATTCTGTCGTTCCTCAATTATCACTACCTCCTCGTCCTTCTTAGTTCTTAGTATTACTCATTTAGTGGCACAGTTTAAGCTCACTCAGTGTTTAACTAACCAATCCATGCCCAATATCAAATCAAATTCTCCAAAAGGGAGTTCCATTAGATCTGCCAGAAAGATAACCCTTTGTACCTCTAAATGGACGTTTCTAAACAATTTATTAACTCTGACAGACTGCCCCAACAGACTCAACACAATAATTCCACTCGAAGTATTCTCAATCGAAATCCCCAAGTTCTCAGTAACAGTACAGGCAATGTAGGGATGGGTAGATCCTACATCTATCAATGCATTTTAAGGTACATTGAAAATTAAAAATGTACCCGTAATAACATTTGGAGTGTTTCCATCCTCTCGATGACGTACAGCATACACCAGTGCCAGCTGCCTCACCTCAGTGTGACCAGCACCTTTGCCCAGTGTTCCACGACCACAGCTCATACTATTTCCACCTCTGGTCTACCCACGGCCTCTCGGTGGCTGTTAAACAACCCTTTGAGGTGCATTACCCCCACCAAAACTAGTAGCTGGCACCTGATCGGTTCTCCGCGGACAATCCCTGATATGGTGCTCCATAGAACCGCACCTCAAACATGCTCTAATCTGTTTCTAGCACTCGCCCTGATGGCGTCTCCCATAGTCAGTACAAAGCTGTAGCCTAGTAGCAGCAGCAGGGTCCCCAACTCTATTCGACCCATCAACTCTGGCCTTTTTCTTAGGCCTCTGAAATAAATTTGAGGGCTCAGCTTCCCTCCTACCTTTGCCTTTTTCTTTGTTCTGGTGCTCAACGCGTTTCACCTCCTTGGCAATTTTTGCCTTGTCAACCAATGGTACAAAAACCCGCTCCCTCTGAGGAGCTATCAGAACCCTTAGACCATCTCTGAGGCCATCCTCAAATCAAACACACAGCTTGTATTCAGTTGCCACCATCCCACGTGCATAGCGAATCAGTCGTAAAAATTCAACTTCATATTCAGCTACTGTCCTATCTCCCTGTGTTAAATTCAGAAATTCCCTCCTGCAGGCATCCACATAGCTGGAACCCACATACTTAGCCTGGAAAGTAGTCTTGAAAAACTCCTAGGCTAATCGATTGGCTTGAGTGCCCTCTTTGATAGTAAACCACCACTGATTGGCCTCATCTCTCAACAGTGATACTACACCCTTTAATTTCTGTTTGGGGGTGCAGTCGAGGTCATCCATGATCTTCTCCGTGGCCTTGATCCAATATTTAGCCACATTAGGGGACACTCCAGCAATACCCCTGAATATCTCAGCCCCATTAGACCTGGGTCATTCCGTAACCGACCCACAACCCACAATACCATTATTGGGCCTAGTGGCCCTTTCCAATATCCTCAACATCACTTGGGATAGGGCGTCGTCCCCATCCACTCGATTTTGAGACCCTGTCTCAATCATAGGTGAAGCTGTTGCCTCTCTGGCTTCCTCATTAGGCTGGTGTCTAGCTGACGAAGACCTAGACCCAGTCCGAGCACCTCCACAGCCTCTGTCGCAGCCTCTTCCACGAGTACCTTTGGTGCTCATTATCGAATGTACTTAGTCTGTATTAATAGTTTTTTTCTAGTTAGTTTATTGTTCCAGTGTTGATTATAGGATATTTTATGGAAATAGTATTAGTAATTCAAAGTTTTGTTTTCGCAGATCACAGTTTTACAACAGTTTGTAGCCTACTCTAACTAGAGAGTTTTAATATAGTCTTACTACCTAAAGTAGTCTAGGTTATAACATTTTAGTACAACCTTTTTTAGTACAAATAGTTAAAAGACTTACAGGCTCGATGCAGAGACTCGGTGTACTACTCATTCAGGAAGACATTTCTCAAATTATATTCATCGCTTAAACCATTTGAAACGATTCTGTTAAGATTTCTATATTTTTGCAAAAGCCCAAATCCATAGTTGAGTTTTGCAATCTGGCTTTGATACCACTAAATGTAACACCCCAATCCCAACCTAGATGCTATGGCTGAATTTGTGATGTCACACTGGATTGTGTTTTGAAAAGCGTAGTTCTGTTGGAAAAGTTTGTTTTATGATAAAACCTTATTATGATTTTGACAAGTCAAGATATCTTATTCATTGTTAAAACTCCGGTTGGTTTAGTAAAATGTAAGTCATCTTAGGTTGTTATTACCCTCTCTTGAGAAAAAATAGTGTTTGTTGCGGAAGCTTTTAAAACAAGTTGCGTAAGCGTGACAGTTGAAAATCATTAATCTTTTGAAACCTGGAGTCCTACTGATAACAAGTATAAATCAATATAATTAAATCCTCGAATCAAAAATAAACTTAAAGCGGCTTATTACATAAAATTACCCAAAATAACTTAAATTATAATATTAAAAATTACTAAGTCGGGTGGCCACCACTGAGTCCTCCGTCGCATCGAATCACCTAAGTCTGAGGTTTCCCTGCACAATAAACAGATGGGTGAGTTTACGAAAACTCAGTGTGTGAAATCCCAAAATAGCAATCAAGCAGAGAATACACAATTTGGGGCTTAAGCCCTTTCAGTCTCAGTTAGGGCCTTAGCCTTTATCAGTAATAGAAGCAGTCTGGGCCTGAGCCCATCTCAGTAACAGTATCAGTGGGGTCTAAGCCCAATACAGTATTAGTACAGTATGGAATCAGACAATCCTACCCAATCCAGCCTCTGCACACCATCTTCGTACCAACCCTACACATCATGTGGGGATAAAATCGACCCACCCATCCCTGCACTCCAAGTAGTACTAGTTACGGCACTAAAACAGTATATTTGTAGCAGAGCTACCAGTAATAGGCTTATAGCCTTTCAGTACACTTCCTCCAAAATCATATATCCCATCCCATTCAATTCAACATAATACAGATGTATATACAGTAAAAGATGGCATGCTCGAATAGTCATACGTCACATAAAGGTATATCAGTCATTTACAAAAATAAGGGTCAGAGTACACTTATCGGCCCAACAGTAGGTCCAAAGTCGTCTTGGGCAGCCCCTGCAACCTTAACAGTCAATCGGTGATTACTGGCCCATGGCCTATATTGCGGGCCCATGTGGGCTCACATGCTCGTATGGCCCACATAGCCAAAATGGTCTTAGCCATGTGGTTCACAGAGCCTAGCCCACTAACCACACTTTTGTATGATTCTTTCCATGTGGGGCCCACAGACCCATTGGGCCTTCATGGCCCAGCTCGGCTAAAAAAGGCCCAGTATCGTTTCAGCCCATGAAAATGCTCATGGCCATCCCGTTGACCACACGGCTTACGTCCGTGTGGTGTCGACAACTCACTTTAGGCTTTTCAGTCTTTCAGCTTTTCGGCTTTTCAACCTTTGCAGCGTTACATCTAATGGCAGTGTTAGACACACCTTTTTGTGAAAAGAGTGAAGTTCCCACGTACACCAACCTGTACTCAATCATATCCCCAACGTCAGTCCTTTAACAAATGGGTAACTAGTCCCTTTAATAACACCTATCCAAATCATAGTTTGACACTTACCTTAATCGAATGATTAAGGTTCCTCACCCTTTTAGTCGTTGTCGAAGATTGATTATAGGTTCTTACAGATCGTCTACACTCAGACTGAGATTCCATTATCCTCTATTAGAAAGTTCGCATAAACAATTGAACCAATAAATAACATTGACCAACAAGAATTGTGAAATAGATTCTAGAGAATGGAAAATAATCGATTCACAATCCCCAACAAGATAGTCGTTACGACGAGGCAGAACTAACGCCACCACTCCTCTAACAACGTCGATCGAAAATAAAATGATAAAAGAGAACTATAGATATGACAGAAGAGAAAAGAATGAACAGAGACAACATCTAATAATATAGTACTTACCACCTAGATCGACAGGGAGGAACAACAGAAAGAATCGGTTCCTAGAAAGTCAATGTAGGAGCACTATTCAGCCAACAAGGATTAGATTGCACTGAAGAGAAGGGAGAAAGAAAAAGAATGTCTCGGTCACCACAAGCCAAAACTGAATGAGATAGAGAGGAAAAGAAGATGCAATCGGCTAGGGGAAAGTTGGTTAAGAGAAAGGGAGAAGGGAAGAAAGAAGGTTCAGCTATGGCAAAGAAACTAGGAGTAGAAGAATGATGGAGAGACGAATGTTGATTAAACAAGGTACTGACTGGTAGAATAGAGTCAAAGTAAATTAACACAAAACGTACCCAAATGATCCCTAGTAACATTTAGCTACTATTCCAACACAAAAAAAAAGAATGAAATGAAGCAAAAGGAATCAGCTACCGAAAAAGAGAGCAAGCACTAGCAAAATTTGGCACTAAGTGCCTATGACCGATTTTGGCATAAGGAGAATCCTACTTTTGGCCAACAACTAACACCCTCTAGTTCTTGATCCATTCTACGATTTTCTCCCTAAAATCCTCCTTGAATTCGGCTACACACTCCCCACTCCCCCTCAAACTCTCCCATCGTCCATGAGTAACAAAATCCGACAAACAAACAACCTCCTACACGAAACAGTAGCAAAAAGGCACCCCTTGTGCGCAGGAAGACTCAAACTCAAGTCCCCTACCATTAGTAACATGCCATAATCCCTTGAACCAACATGTAACACCCACACCCGTGCCCCACGTCGGGTCAGAATATGAGGCATTACCTAACTTAAACTTATGCATATAGACATTTTCATAGCACCAAAACATGGTCAAATTAAAACTTTTTCAATTTTATTTACAAACTCCTTAACAAGAGCCTACTAAGCCCAAAACGTCCATTGGAATCCATTCAGAAACAATCCGAATCCTTTAAAGAACTCTATAAATAACTCTTAACACAGGGGCACACACTTATGTGGGAGGGGCAACACGCTCATGTGACATTTCAACATGGTCGTGCTATTGGCCCGCGTGGCTTACACGGCCTAAACAATACAAGGACTTGCCCGTGTCCTATGTCTATGTGGAATTAATTCTAAATGCACACCTGCAAGGGTTTTCGTATGGCCTGGAACATGCCCATGTCTCTGGTCCATCTTCTACACACGGCCATGACACGCCCATGTCCTATCCCGTGTGCAAAAAACTTGGACATTCTGTTTCTGATGTCAGTAATCCTTAAGGGCCACACGGCTAAGGCACACGCCTGTGTGCTAGGCTATGCCCTTCACACGGTTGAGACACACGATCGTGTCTCTGCCCGTGTCTTTGCTACCATGCATACTAACTTACAATTCTTACGTGCAGGGACACACGGCCATATCACATGCGCATATGGTGAATCATGTATCACACAGGGGCTAGACACACGCTCGTTTGCCTACCCGTGTGGACAAAATAAGGCTATTTACCAAGTCTTTTTCTCACCCTTACTTATGTAACCTACACAAAAATCACTCTATACTAACATAAAGGCACATCACATAGCCAAAATTACCACTGTGACAGCCTTAAAACGACCCTAGTCGGAATGTGGTTTCGGGACCACAAAACCGAGGCACAAAAATAATTTAATATTTATTTTGATGCCTATGATATGTGTTAATTCGTGTGTGACATTTTTGATGATTTGATTTAGGGTTATAAATGTGAATTTCACTAAAAAGGACCTAGTAGTAAACTTTGAAAGTAGGATAGGGAAATGTGTGATGACTAATTAAAGCATGCATGCAAAACAATGGTCTTGCATGTCAAATACCCTCTTTTTATAAGTGGTGGCCGACCATGACAAGGAGGATGGGCAAAACATGTCATAGACATGTTTTGTTGGTGCAATATGGGAGAAAAATTAAACTAAGGTGAGGAATAAAGAAATGAAAAAAAAGAGAGAAGGTGTGTGATCCCCCCATTGCCGTGAGTTGAAGGAAAAGAAAGAAAAAATTGTTCATCCTTTCTTTGAGCCAAAACTAGGAAGAAAATACAAAGAGAAAAGAAAAGCTTCATCCTTTGGTTCTTCTTGGCTGGTTTGAAAGGAGAAAAGTTGAAGATATTCTACCATATTTGCATCTAAGTTAAGGTAAGTTTGATGTTGTGCCATGAGATTCAAGCATGTTTTAGTAGTTAGCTTGAGTTCTAACTAGCCCATGGTTCAAATCTTCACTATGTCATGGAGATAATGTTCGCTAAGGTGGATTTGTGGATGTCATTTGCATGCTAAAAGTAAAGCTTGTAATGATGCATGGTATGGTGTTGTATGGCATTCGGCCATGGTAGGAAATAAAAGAAAACTATGGTCGTTGTTCATGTTATTTGAATGAGAAGTGCTAGTAAGGTGAAGTACAAATGTTAGTGTTTGATTTACTAGTGTATATGTGCGTATTAGCCTAGTTTTGAACTTGAAACAAAATGGTGTTTAGTCGATACAAGCGACCATACTTGTAGAATGTATCAAGTGTTGAAATCGGCCTCAACATAGATGTGTATGTTTGGCCACATGAACGAATACATATGTTGATGTGTATATTGGCCTTAGGTAGCCTATTGATGGCTTTAGCTTGACTTAGAAATTCGGCTAAGGGGGAAATATTAGCTAGTATGTTGAATTCGATTCGTGATTTCGTACACATGTGACTCTAATGTCTAATGGATATATGGGCTAAGTACCTTGAGCTTCTCTTTGATGTTTGAATGAATTGTATTGAATTGCTTGATGTAATTAAAAATGTGCATGACCATTGTGTATTCGAGCTAAAGGGTGGCCATATGACCATTTAAACTCCTTGTCATATTCGGCCATAAGCTAGCATAATGAGGTTTTAATAAGTTAAATTTGTGTGAATTAGCTCAAGAGCTTAGAGGACCACGGTTGGATAAAGGGAAGGAAAAAGTGATCGAATAGCCGTCGAAATCGTTCGGCCACGTCCGAGGTAAGTCTTCGAGTAATGACCCTACTTGAATTATATTGAAATGATTTTTCATATTATGGCGGACAGCCGAATGTGCGTAGGGACTAAGTTATAAAGTCAATTGAAATCATGCTCTTTGTGTGTGGCTATTGAGCCGAAATTGGAAAGGTTTGATAAATGTTTTGTGTTTGAGCCTTAGTAACGAGAATAAAATATGGATGTGTCGTGATTATTGACATATGTGTACATGAGTATTTGAATGATACCCGGGCTAAGTCCCGAAGGCATTTATGCTAGTGATTATATCCGGCTAAGACCAAGGCATTCGTATGAAGTTGTTATATCCGGGCTAAGACCCGAAGGCATTTGTGCAAGTTACCAAATCCGGGTTAAGACCCGAAGGCAATTGTGCTTGTGGTTATATTCGGCTAAATTTCGAAGAAGCTCGGTTGAAGGTGAGTGTTTTGGTGCTGTAATAAATTCAATTAATACACTCGAAAAACCCATACGATAAGGTATGTTTACATGTGCATCGGAAAAGTCGATTCGTTTGAAATAGTGTTCGTTCGATCGACTAACGAACTTTCGGCTCTTAGATAGATTGATACCTTGTGTGTGTATATGTTGATGAAGTGTGAAGTAAGTATGATTATGAGAATGTGTATTACTAAAGTGATCCATTTAGCTATGTGAATGTAATACTTTAGTCAAAGCTGATTTCATTACTTGAGACTTACTAAGCATTAAAATGCTTACCCCGTTGCTTTGGCTCTCTGTTTTATAGATTTTGCTCGTTAGCTATCGGATTCGGGATCATCGAAGTCGAAGTCATCCACACTATCAAATTTTGGTTGAACTTTGAAATGGCATGTATAGGACTACTCTTTCGTTTGTTGGTCATAGACCCCTTTGATTTTGTATAAATTTGGATAGCCATGCGAAAATGGCTTATATACACTTTGGCATGGTATCATAATCATTTTGTATGTTGTTCATTAAGAGGTATGGAAATGTTTGGAAACGATTAGCCATTGGAATGGTTAATCATGATCATTCCTTGTGCCATGTATGCTAAAAGGGCTAGTTGAATCAAAGAAATTATGAAGTAGGTAAAGGTTACCTTGAAAATAGATGCTGACAGCAGCAGTGATGTGGATGTGAAAAATCCCTAAAAATAGTAGGAATGGAATTAAATAGTGAATAAATATTTAAATGAACCTTGATGAATATAATTTCATATGGAAGAAACGAAACGGTCATATGAGTTATATGTTAAGAGATATTAAAGTTCTCGTGAAACAGGGCCGGAACGGTTTCTGGATCCCCTGTTCCGAATTTGGAAATTCATTGTAAATTAACCAGAGATAATTAGGAGTCATACCATATATGTATAGATTCCTCTTTGAGTCTAATTTCTATAGAAACAAACGGCATCAGTATTGAAGCCCTGTACAGGGAGATATCCAAGTCGTAATGCACGAAGGTCAGTGTAGTCGATCCCTGTAACAGGGGAGACTTTAACTAATAAAATGTACTAATTGGCCCGACAAAAAATTCTATAAAAAAATTTTTGGATGGACATATGAGTCTAATTTCAGGGAAAAATTACGAAACTGATTTTCGAGCTTTGAAACTCAAGATATGATTTTTAAGGCGACAGTGACGCAGTAACCAGCTTGTCTGGAAAATTTTAAATGGACTGTGAAAATGATTAAGTCAAGTTTGTGTGCACCTTGTGTTCGACTCCGGTAACGGACTCGGGTACGGGGTGTTACATGGAGAAAGGCCTCTCGAGCCCCTTCTCCTCCTCCTTGACTAACCGCAGGAGGTCGATTATCGGATGGCACCGCCCCTTCGACGGGGGCCAGCGCATTACTTTCTACGTCGTCTGCCATAGTTTGATCGGGATCCATTACTATATGAAAATACAATTTAAAAGCTCAGGAGTCATCACACTATCACAATTTGTTAATGGAATATATAGCTAAACTCGTACACACGCTACATTAGTCTGAGAATGACTAAACCGTAGCTCTAATACCACTAAATGTAACACCCTACACTCGTGCCCCACGTCGGGTTGGAATATGAGGCATTACCTAACTTAAACTTATGCATATAGACATTTTCATAACACCAAAACATGGTCAAATTAAAACATTTTCAATTTTATTTACAAACTCCTTAATAAGAGCCTAATAAGCCCAAAACATCCATTGGAACCCATTCAGAAACAATTCGAGTCCTTTAAAGAACTCTGTAAATAACTCTTAACACAAGGGCACACGCCTGTGTGGAAGGGGCAACACGCCCGTGTGACATTTCAACATAGTTGTCCTATTGGCCCGTGTGGCTCATATGGCCTAAGCAATACAGGGACACGCTCGTGTCCTATACCCGTGTGGAATTAATTCTAAATGCACACCAACAGGGGTTTTCACACAGCCTAGAACACACCCGGGTCCCTGGCCCATGTTCTTTACATGGCCATGACACGCCCGTGTCCTAGCCCGTGTGCAAAAACTTGGACATTCTGTTTCTGACGTCAGCAATCTTTAAGGGCCACATGGCCAAGGCACACGCTCATGTGCTAGGCCGTGCCCTTCACACGGCCGTGTCTCTGTCCGTGTGTTTACTATCATGCATATTGAATTACAATTCTTATGTGCAAGGGACACACCTCCATATCACATGCCTATGTGGTGAACCATGTATCACACACTGTGACAGCCCTGATTTGACCCTAGTCGAAAAGTGGTTTTGGGACCACAAAACCGAGTCACAAAAATAATTAGATGTTATATTCTGTGCTTATTGTATGTGAAATTTGTATGTGTGAATATTTTGTGCCTTGATTTTATCAATTAGGTGTTAATTTATAAGAAAAGACTCATGTGATAAGACTTGAAAATGTGATAGGTGAATTTTAAAGTGGCCAAATAGTGCATGAATTTTGACATGGGGGACTTGCATGTCAAATGGACCACTTTTAATATAGTGGATGGCCATATTGATGGGTGATAGATAATATATACATTTTATTTAAGCATTATAATAGGTAATGGCATTATATTATGAAATAAAAAATTGATTAAATAAGAAAAGAGTGATAAAAACAATGTGTATTCAATTTTCTTTTATTCATTGCCGTAACTAGAAAAAAAAATATATATATATATAGAAGAAGCCAAGGCATTCGGCCATGGTTATTTCATAAATCAAAGGTATGTTAATGTGATTTTTATGAAATTGTTTATGAAATTAAATTGATAAATGCATTGTATAGTTAACCCATGGTTTAAATTCATGAATCATTGAACATATATGTATTCGGCAAGTTGCTAAATTGTGATAATTTGATAGTTTTTGGAAGGTGTTGTTTAGATGTTAAATTAGCTTATATGATGGTTGAATGAGTGTAATGTTAATGAATGAATAAGTTGAATTCATTGTTGAGAAGTATGAAGTTGAAGTTGCATTATATATATATATTTTTTTTTGGGAAAGGAAATTTGTTTTTATTTAAGATAAGCTTGTTAAATTTGCCCATATTATTTCCGGATAAGTTACTTAGTTAAAGAAAATTTTTAAAGTACTTAGTTAATTGATAATAGGTTAATGGTGTGCGTATAAAATGTTTGAATGTTAAATAGGTTATTGTTTCAATGACCGAATGTGCCAAAGGCTAATGCATGGTCTAGTTGATCAATATGTGTTAAAGGAACGTGAATAAATATCTATTTGATGAACTATATATTCGAATATAGGGTTGAGATATGTATATGTAAATATGATAAATCATATGAGTTTTGTGTTTGTGTGTGAACTAAGTATACAATGAATATCGGCTATGAAAGTCATAGGAATTTTGGTAATGTATATATTTGGTCATTAGGGTTTTATGTACTTTGGATATGTGAGATATGTGTTAAGGTAAGTTACTTATTTGATATAATTATTCGGTCATCAAGGTGTACATGAGGAAATGTTAAATAAATTGTATTAAATTGCTTAATATGATTAAAAATGTGTATGACCATTTTGTAATTGAGCTAAAAGTAGCTATATGGCCTATTAAATTTCTTGTCATATTCGACCATAAGCTAGCATGATGGGACTTTAATAAGTTAAATTTTTTTTGAATTAGCACAAGAGCATACAATTTTGGATAAAGGGAAAGCGAATCTAGTCGATTAGTCAATCTGTAGTTATTCGATAAAATCCAAGGTAAGTTTTTAAGTGTTTGTGTTTGATCATGTTATATGCTTAAGAGCTGAATAATAATAATTAAGAAGATGTTTGATTGTATATATATATATACATATACATATACATATGTTCTTTGTGTTGAATAAATATTAAATTAAAGTTATGAGTCGTATGTGACTAGCATATCTAGTCAACTTTGATACTATCAAATGATGTACTAAGATATGTGTTCCAATGTGGAAATTAAACCTTATGTGGTTGAAAGGATGAAAATCTTTGTTCATAGATATGTGTTTCAGTTATACGTAATTGAAGTATAAATTATGAAAATATGAAAGAACAGGTGAATTGTTTATCAAAATATGATATTCAGGCCTCGGCCTAGCAAGCTTTAAGCTGGTGAATAACAATATCGGGCTTCGGGCCTAGCAGGCTATAATGCCGGTGAGATAATATAGGGCTTTGAGCCTAGCAGGCTATAATGCCGGTGAGATAATATCGGGCTTAGAGCCTAGCAGGCTATAATGCCGGTGAAATGATATCAGGCTTCAAGCCTAGCAGGCGAAATGCCAGTGAATGAGTTCAGACTTAAAGTCTAGCAGGCTTCGTGCTGGTGATGAATTCGGGTTTAAAACCTAGCAGGCTAAATGCCGGTGATTTGATAAAAGTCTAAGACTATGAACCTTGTGTTAAATCGACAATTGAATTCGTTCAATACATTAAGTTGGCCAGGTATGTGATATATACTTATACATGTTAGATCGACTGGAATTGAATCATGAATGTGAAATGAGAAGCATAGGTGAAGATGTCATATGTGTATGTGTGTATTTGGTCATGGTGAAAGGTTATGTGAATTATGTGAAATACCATTTAGATATGAATGAAAAAAGTAACTATGGTTATGAAATGGTACAATGGTTGAATTCGGTTGAATTAAAGTTGACACTGAAGTATTTAAATACCTATGTCATATATGTGAGTATGGGTAAAACCATCGTAAATTATCGATAAGGGTGGGCTATGTGCGGAACCATCTTATAATTGCTAATTTGAACGGTTGTGTGTGAATCATTGAGCATGATGTATTGTATTGAGATTATGCTTAAGTGAAATTATAGATATGTGATGAAATTGATTGGTGATATACATGTTTAAATAATATGAATGCAAAGAATGTGTGAAAGAGTAAATTTGTAATAAATCTGCTTGGGATAGCAGCAGTAACGTGATTTTGGAAAATCACTATAAATTGTGGGATTTGTGTTAGAAGCTGAATAAATTATGTAATTAAATCTTAATGAGTCTAGTTTCTTATAAAAGAAACCGTGTAAGCGAAAGAATTGCTGATAATGAGATATTTGAAGTGGAATGGGACAGAGTCAAATGACTTTGGGGTTTCCTGTTCTGTTTTTAGAAAATCATTATAATTTGTACAAAAATGGTTATAAGATAAATTTTATATGCTTAGACTCCTTAATGAGTCTAGTTTCAAATGAAATCAAATATAACATATTTTGAATTCTGTAAAATGAGAAATTTGATTTGTAGTGAAGAGTGGTCAGATTAGTCAAACAGTGAAATAGGGGAAACTTTAAGAAAAATCTGGTATTGATTGGCCAAACCAAAAATTCTGAAAATTTTATGGATATAAGATATATGAGTCTATTTTCAGGAAAAATTAACGGAAATTGATTTGGAGTTTCGTATCTCTAGTTATAAATAATTTAGTGACTATTTCTCAGGAAGACAACTTGTAGTGAATTTGTGATTATGTTGTAAACATTGATAAAACTTGTTAATAAGTTGTTTATTGATTTCTTATAAACTTACTAAGCGTAAAGCTTACTCCCCTCTTCTTTCCCATATTCCCTAGGGTTTTCAGGTTAGCTCGGGTTGGAGGCCATCAGAGATATTATCACATTGTCGTGTCTACGTTATCGGCGTAAGTAAATCTTAGTGTTTCGAGTCTATGGCATGTATAGGGTTGTAAAATTGAATATGTAATATTATGATTAAGCCAAAGACTTTGGCTTGTTATTAAGGTAGTTTGATTATTCATATGCTTGTATGTTATTATCTCCTGTGATGTGGTTTATAGCATGTATATTTAGAATTTGATTTGTGATTCATTGTTGAGTAAGTAAATGATATAAGACTAAGATATTGGTAAATATTTAATAATGCCTCATGAATGTTTTGGGGCCTTGTAAGCCCGATTAAAGGATAATATACGCGTGTATGAAAAGTTTAAAAATTGATCAAAAAAAATTTTACGGCCTAGTTTTATATAAATGGTTGAGTTTAAATCTGGTAGCCCCTCGAACCCTGTTCCGGCGAGGGATATGGGCGAAGGGTGTTACACACACGGCTAAGACACACGCCCGTGTGCCTACCCGTGTGGACAAAATAAGGCTATTTACCAAGCCTTTTTGTCACCCTTACTTATGTAACCTGCAATAAAATCACTCTATACTAACATAAAGGCACATCACATAGCCAAAATAACCACAATGGACAACATTTCATTTATGCAATTTACTCATCCATGAAAATATCATCATTTATTTATAAATCAAAATAAGTATTGACCATTATCCATGGCCTTATACAAAATGAGTATCATATTCATCATATGAGCTAACACATTATGTGTAACTAATAACACACTAAACAAGGACTCGAGTCCCTATACATGCCAAAAAACAAAACAATGAAACTAGCTATACCAAGAACTTGAGTGATAGTGTGATTGAAGCTTTTGATGTCACTAGATCCCCGATGCTAGCTTGGCTGCACTATAAGGAAAGAAAAGAAAGGAGGGTAAGCGTAGGTGTAACACCCTAAAATAGTATCCTATATCGAGTCAGAATATGAGGCATTACCTCACTTAAACTCGTGCTTACAACCATTTTCAAGTCTCCAAGACTTAAACAATTTTAAAACTTTCTCAAAATTAACAACATATCCTTAATATGGACCTATGAGGCCCAAAACACACATCAAAAATCACTCAGAACTAACTCGGGTTTTTCAGCCAACCTTACTAAAAAGTCACTTGACATAAGGACACACGCCCGTGTGGAAGGGCAACACGCTTGTGTAACCATTTCGACATGGCCGTACAGATGGCTCGTGTATCTCACACAGCCTAAGCAATACAGGGACATGCCCATGTCCACCACCTATGTGGAATTAATTCTAAATGCCCACCTATAGGGGTTTTCATAAGGCCTGGAACATGCCCGTGTCCCTGGCCCGTGTCTTTCACACGGCCATGACACGCTCGTGTCCTAGCCCATGTGCAAAAACCTGGACATTTTGTTTCTGACGTCAGCAACCCTAAAATGTCACACGGCCAAGGTACACGCCCGTGTGGTGGGCCGTGTCCCTCACACGGCTAAGACACACGGTCGTGTCTCTGCCCGTGTGTTTACTACCATGCATACTGACTTGCAAATTTTACGTGCAGGGGACACACGGTTAGACCACACGCCCATGGAGCTGGTCATGTGTCGCACACGGCCTAGACACACGCCCGTGTGTCTAACCGTGTGGACAAAAATAAGGCTATTTACCAAGCCTCTTTGCCACCCTTACTTATACAACTGACACAATAACAACCACACCCAATACAAGATTATTTCTTGCAGTAAAATCAGCCACAATAGACAACATTTCATTTGAGCATTTTACTCATCCATGAACGTAAGAACATTTACATATATCAAATAATATTGGCCATCATTCAAGGTTTAATACAAAATGAGGGATTTATCCCAAGCCAACACATTTGGCCAAATTAATAATAACACAAAACACAAGTCTAGTTCCCTATACATGCCATGTTCAAAAATATAAATCAAACTATACCGAATGCTTCGATTGATAGTGTGATTGATATCTCTGACTTCCGTTGATCCTTGATCTAGCTAGGCGGCACTATAAGAAAATGAAAAAGGAGAAGGAGTAAGCATAAAGCTTAGTAAGTTGCACATAAATAATTATACAACACAACTTTACCATTCATTAATAAGCTCATAGTACACAAGTGGGCATAAGTAAAACTTACTCATCAATATTCAATACACATCATATATCATATATTGAGCTCACAATTCAAACATACCTATTAGGTACTTGTATCACTCACAACACGATTATACTTTCCTCAATAACTAGAAATCATGAATTTCACCGTTGAACCATTTGGAACACTATCAGACATTCATTAAGCCTCAAACATGGGTAAGGTCCCGATGCCATGTCCCAGACACAATCTTACACTGGCTCATATCTCAAGTCGAAGCCATGTCCCAGACATGTCTTACACTGACTATCATCTCGAAGCCGACGCATGTCCCAAACATGTCTTACACTGGCTTACGTCCCAAGGTCGATGCATGTCCCAGACATGTCTTACATTGGCTTTCACAAGTGACCCAATCATCATCGCATGAATATCCGATTTATTTCCTAGGATTCCAACAGGGATTCTACTATCTCTATTCTCATCGCATTTTCTCACTTCCACAATCAAGGAAATTATGCTATAATAATTTCGAAACAATTCAAACACATATATTATCAATGTAGTTGTATTATTTACATACAACTTACCTCGGATTTCAAAATGTAGCGACTAGACGGTTTAGTCGATTTGCTTGACTTTCCCCCGATTTAGGTTCAGACTTCGTAATTCTTGATCTATAATAGCAAAATGTACTTATTTAGTCACTAAATAGAATTAAGCACTCGACAATTCACATCTTTGGTAAAATGACCATTTTTCCCTTAGATTTTGACAAAATGACCATTTTACCCCTAGGTCCGAAAATTAATTTTTATTGAATTTCTTTATATCTTAAGCCTAGCCGAACGTCTTTTACTCCTATAGCAACTCTAAATTCCTATTATTTCACACATTCATCATCTATTTTACAACTTATGCACCTTAGTCCTTTTAGGTGTTTTCATGCTAACACCTTTCACAAAAGTTGTTTATAAGACACCCAAGACTCATTTTCTTCCATGAAATTTGTAACACCCCTAACCTGTATCTGTCGCCAGACTAGGGTCATGAGGCATTACCGAATAAAAAGCACAAATCAGAACATTTAATATTCACTCAAGTCAAACTCATTTATAATTAAAAATATATACATATTACAATTCAGAAAATACATTGATTTATATCTTACATAAACAAGTCACAACCAAATTCAACGTATTGCCTACTGCATATAATGCATTTATATACACAGCATTAACTATTAACAACATGATCAAACATACTTCTATTACCACCATTGTAATTATGTATAGCCACCAAATCATATACACATTTTTATAACTTAATAATCCATAATACAGGTCTTAAACCACATATATATGCGGCTTAGGTCATAATCAATTTGAACTTGCATGCTTTACAGTTTAAATACTAATCGAAACATTCAAATGACATATAAACATGTCTTAACTTAATTCATAAATGGACACCAAAATTTCTATCACTCATGTAACTTTTTCTTTACCTATTAATTCAATTACAAGACGAAACATTTATATACAACCTAATCAATATAAATATGTATATATGCATGATATGCTTTTACCCTAAAGCCAAACCACACTTCACATTTGAGCACCAAAAGTATGTATACCAAACAGACAACCAAAATATTCAAGAAACACATGCATTATTTACCATATAATCACTGAATTAATCAAATTAAATCATAAACACCTATCACTTAAATTATAATCCAATCCATATTATCCATCACAACTAATTAGCACACCAAAAACATATTATAATATTTTACTTTCATAGCCAAATCTTGCTACCTAAAATCACATCCATATTCCAAAATTTTCATCATCAAGTACCAATGAACATGTTCATTAAACGTTTTGACTAAGAACTTTCAAGAATTTAAACATAATAAGCAAGCTATTTTCAAACATATAGTGCTTAATACATATTTTATACATTAATGGCACATAGCATATTAATCAAACTGGACTTGAAACATTATCATACTAGAACCAAATTCAAGCATAGAAATAAGCCATTTTCGCATGGCTTTTATACAAAACCAACATTCAGCATTTTTAAAGTATGTTCCAACCTATACATGCCATAATTCCATAATGCATTATATCAAATACAGAAAACGACCGATAGTGTGATAGACTTTGCTGACGATCCCCGATCTTGTAACTTGAATCCAAAATCTAGAAAACAAAGACAAATATATATACACAAAGTAGGCTAACTTAGCTTAGTAAGCCTTAAGCAAATTAAACAATTAAAGTACACCAACATCTCAATATTAAATCATTTCAATCAAATAATTCAAATTATACATTTGTAATCACATTCAACCCCAAACTTTTAATTCCATTCATATATAACTTATACTTTCATAGAATATTTTCTCCTTGGTCGAATGCTCTTATAATCAAAGCAATTAATTATCATCCAAGCTTCAAATTCAAGATGACATTATATAACCAGTTGTACATACACTCATATACACAAGCTCAAAAATCGTATTATAACATCATGTACTCGAACAATCAATATGGCCGAATATACATGGTCTTGTATACACATATTCATAAACCAAATTCCATAATATTCATATCATTTGATCATAAAACCGAATGCACATTCTATAATCACATATATACTTAATTTATATCACACATTATTTGTAATAAATCATCAAGTTACTTACTTACCTTATATTAAATAGGTAATAAGTTTATCCATACTTGGCCATTTAGCTCGTTTAATGTATTCAAATACCACATTAGCATGAATTCTTTTAAGCATAAACTTTTAATAATTCACCGGCATAAAGCCTGCTAGGCGTAAACCTGTATCACACACCGGCACAAGACCTGCTAGACTCAAAGTCTGATTTTATATACCGGCAATAAGCCTGCTAGGCATAAAGCCTGATTTAATTCACCAGCACATTGCTTGCTAGGCTCAATGTCCAAATATCACTATTATAAATTCATTTCATAAATAGTTCATATATCGAATCATCTAGATATTCCATGTAGTTCATACAAACTTTCAGAGGTCTTAACTCAGTCAAATAAAAGTCAACCACATTAATTCCATGTTTAACCATATTCGGCTACTCTACTATAAATCTATAAAATTCGAATCATCATATTAAACCATTTTACATTCAAAATAGACTATGTTTAATTGCCTAAAGACTTACCTTGGATATCGAAGAACGTTGTAAATCGACTATTCGACTATTTTTGCTTTTCCCCGATTTCTCTTTTCTTGATCTAAATTGACATAATTTAAACTTAGTTAATCAAATTCATTCAAAAACACATAAATGGACAAATTGTACTTTTGCCCCATACATTTTACACTTTTAGCAATTTAATCCAAAATACACAAAACACAAAACAAGCATAATTTGCCCATGCCATGCTTGAGCCGAATACTCCCCATACACATACAAGTCCTCACATTTCGTTTATTTCACAATTTAGTCCCTTAATTTATTATTTTTTAATTTAGTCCTAATTACTCAAAATCATCAAAAATTCCAATACAAAATATGTTAATCTAAAACATATCTTTGATATTTCATCCTCAAACATCACAAAACACAAATATTCATCAATGGCATAACTCAAAATATGCATCAAAATCAAAAATTCTAGCATGGTTTGGGTAGTATTCGAAGCAATGATCTCAAAAATGTAAAAATTATCAAAAACCGAGCTAAACTCATACCTTAATCAAGCTTGAATACAATAGAAACCTAGCTTCTTTTTCTTTTTCTTTCTATTTTCATATTCGGTCAAAAAGAAAAGTATGAACCATGGCTTTAAATTTTATGTTTTATAATATATTAACTTTTTAATTCAATTACATATTTAACCTTTATTAACTAATATAAAACCATTAAAATTTAAAGTCTTTACCGTCCATTACTTATTGTCATGGAAAAATTGCATACTAAATACCTCAAATTACAAAGACACATTCATTTTAGCCCTTTTACAATTAACCATCAAATTTTCATTTTACGCGATTAAGCCCTTTTATTTAATCAGACACTCAAACGTGAAAATTAAATTACGAAAATTTCGAAGGCATAAATTCACACAAAATAAACACAGAAAATAATTTCAAAATATTTTTTTGACTTGAATTTGTGATCCCGGAACCACCATTCCGATTAGGGTCTAAATCGGGCTGTTACAAAATTCCAGAAAGCTACACATATGATTTCATGGAAAAACCCTACACTCTCTTCCATTTTGCAAGATAGTCCCCTTATTTGAAAGCTCATGCTTCAAAGGGTCCAAAATGTAAAAAAAAATCATCAACAAAAAGTATGTAAATCACTTACTTGCAAGAGGAATGAGTTGCTAAAATTTTTGGGAGTTCAAAACCCCTAAAAATTGTTGAAAGTCGATGGTAGTGAAGAAAATGAGATTGTGATATCATCTTTTTTCTTATTTTATTTCTATTTTAGTCAAATTAGCCACCAAACCCAACCTAATTTGGACTTTTTGACCAAATTGTCT
Organism: Gossypium arboreum; assembly: GCF_025698485.1. Taxonomy (NCBI): domain Eukaryota; kingdom Viridiplantae; phylum Streptophyta; class Magnoliopsida; order Malvales; family Malvaceae; genus Gossypium; species Gossypium arboreum. Next base: position 59,876,198 of record NC_069073.1, on the reverse strand, counting down.
CTTATGGCCGGCCAAGCACTTAGGAAAGGGACTATTTGTCTATTAAAGAACCCCAAATTAGGTTCTCTAGCTATATGACACTTTTAGCTATCAATTTAGGACTTTTGCATTTTATGCGATTTAGTCCTTTTTCACAATTAAGCTCACAAACGCTAAAATTTCTTCACCAAATTTTTCATGCACTCTTAAAAACATGCTATGAAATCTAAATAATAATAAAATAATCTCCCTGACTTCAGGTTCGTGGTCCCAAAACCACTATCTGACTAGGCCCTAAATCAGGCTATTACATTTCTACCCCCTTAGGGATTTGCATCCCCGAAAATTTTACCGGCAAATAGGTTCGGGTACTAATCTCTCATAGTCTCCTCAGGTTCCCATGTAGCTTCCTCGACTCCATGCCTATGCCACAAAACTTTCACAAGTGTTACACTCTTATTTCTCAACTGTTTGACTTCATGTGTAACGCCCCGTACCCGAGACCGTTGCCAGAGTCGAACACGAGTTGTTAACGGACTTAATTCATTAATTAAACAGCTCATACAATTCATTTTAAAATTTCCAGACAAGCTGGCTAACTGCATCACAGTCGCTTTAAAAATCATATCTCGAGTTATGAAACTCGAAATCCAATTTTGTAAATTTTTTCTGAAACTAGACTCATATATCTATCTACTAATTTTTTTCTAGAATTTTTGGTTGGGCCAATTAGTACAGTTTATTAGTTAAAGTCTCCCCTGTTTTAGGGTTCAACTACTCTGACATTTGTGTATTACGAATCAGATATCTCCCTGTACAGAGCTTCAATGACTATGCCGTTTGTCTCTAATAAAACTAGACTCAGTAAGGAATCTGTACATATAAATAATGACTTCTAATTATCTTTGTAAAATTTATGGTGAATTTCCAAAATAAGAACAGGGGATCCAGAAATCGCTCTGGCCCTATTTCACAAAAATTTAAACATCTCATAAAATATAGCTCATATACCTGTTTCGCTTCTTCCATATGAAAATAGACTCAACAAGCTTCGATTCCATAACTTATTCATTATTTAATTTCATTTTTACTATTTTTAGTGATTTTTCAAATTCACGTCACTACTGCTGTCTGAATCTATTTTATGGTAAATTTTACCTATTTCATGGTTTCATGGATTAGCTAGTAATTTGACATACATAACACCAAATATGATCATGATTAGTCATTCTAATGGCTAATCATTACCAAGCATTTCCACACCACTCAATAACCATATCATAAGACCATATATACAAAATGATTATAATGCTATACATGCCATACTCAAAATATACAAGCCATTATGCCAAGATGGTATACGGATAGTGTGAGCGAGCCTCCGACCGTCCCGATTTTCGAAATGGCTTGTCAAAACTACAAGGAATGAAAAGGAGGAGTAAGCATAAATGCTTAATAAGTTCACATGCAAATAGCAAGTAACATAACCATATAAGCAAACATAAAACATCATTTGCATAATCATCACCAAGACATTCATATCACATTTTCATTTATCATCTTACCATATTGTTGTTATATCGATTTTTCAACCCGAGGGATAAGTACATACCTGTTCAAAGTACCCATTTCACAACACTTACCAATACGTCCCTTTCATCTTGAGTATTCCTCCATTTCAGTAGAACTTTACCCATTGAACACATCGGAATATAATTCGGATACATGGAAAGTTTGTACATAAGTGCCACATATGTAGCCAAGCTACCATGTAACCCGCCCATAAGTGAACTCGGACTCAACTCAACGAGCTCGGGTGTTCGCATCCATGAGTGAACTCGGACTCAACTCAACGAGTTCGGATGCCCAAATATCCCAGTGACATGTCACTCGTATCCTAATCCATTCCTAAGGCTCAACAGGACATTTTTCCCAATCATATGTCTCAACCATCTTCTATGGAATGTCGATACGATACTCGGTAGTATTTCACATTTTCCAAGTATATCACATAATTTGACATATTATCAAACAATTGTCACAAGTATGATATTTCATAATAATTATCATATCATTTAAATAACATTAAAACATTTAAAACAATAACTATGTTACCAACATTTACATATGAACTTACCTCGTATGCTAAAATGGCTATTTTACCATTTCGTCCACAACTTGGTATTTTCCCCATTTTAGCCCAATTTCAGTTTTCCTTGCTCTATCATTTAAAATATAGTCTAATTAGGACTCACATTATTCAAATTGACCCAAAATCATATTTTGGAAAAATTACAATTTTGCCCCTAAACTTTTGCCCCAAAGCTCATAAATTAAACTTCAGCCTATTTTCTTATGTTTTATGACATGCTGATCATTTTTCCCTTCTATGGCAACATCAAATTCTCACTCTAACATGTACTTATGACTATTAGGTATTTTTACCGATTAAGCCCTTTTGCTCGTTCTCACTTAAAATCGAGTAGCACAAGTTGTCTAACATAATTTAAAACCTCATATTCTATCATAAAACACCAAAATACACAAATTTCACCTATGGGTATTTTTCCAAATATAAACCCTAGGTTAAATTATTGCTAGCATAAGCTAAATCGAGCTACCAGGACTCCAAAAACGTAAAAATCATTAAAAACGAGGCTAGAACGGACTTACAATCAAGATTGGAAGCTTGAAAAACCCTAGCCATGGTTTCTCCTTGCTATATTCGGCCATGGGGTTGAAGATGAGCAAAATTTGCTTTTAATTTTGTATTTTAATTCATTTTACCCCTAAATGACCAAAATGCCCTTACTACTAAACTTTCCAAAAATTCCATCCATGTCCAATTTTTGTCCAAGACTTAGAAATTGGTAAAATTCTATTTAAGACCTCCTAATTAATATTTCAAAACAATTTCATACTAGAAACTTCTAGAATGCAAGTTTTGCAAATTATTCGATTTAGTCTCTAATTTCAATTTAAGCACTTTATGCATAAAATTTCTTCACGAAATTTTCACACAATCATGCAATCATATCATAGACCTCAAAATAATCATAAAATAATTATTTCTATCTCGAATTTTATGGTCACGAAACCACTATTCCGACTAGGCCCAAAATCAGGATATTACATCATGAGCCAATATCTTGACCGGCTCTTCGCCATAAGTCATATCCGGATGAATCTCAACTTTCGTTGGCACAATCACATGCGAAGGGTCAGATCTATATCGGCGTAGCATGGACACATGAAACACATCGTGAATCTTTTCCAACTCTGGTGGAAAAGCCAATCAATAGGCAATCGGCCCTACTCTGTCAGTAACCTCATAGGGTCCCATGAAACAAGGACTCAACTTGCCTCTTCTACCAAATCTGAGAACTTTTCTCAACGGGGATATTTTCAAAAACACTCGATCACCGACTTGGAATTCAAACTCTTTCTGTTTTAAATTCACATAGGATTTCTGCCTATCCGAGGTGAACTTCAAACAGTTGCAAATTACTTTAACTTTCTCTTCGGTCTCTTTGACTAAATCAACCCAGTGAATCTAACTTTCTGTTAGCTCAGTCTAATATAAGGGCGTTCGACACTTTCACCCATACAAAGCCTCATAAGGCACCATTTTTAAACTTGACTGATAACTATTGTTGTAAGCAAATTCAACCAATGGCATGTATCTTTCCCAACTACCTTTAAATTCTAGAACACAACACCGTGACATGTCCTCTAAAATCTGAATCACTCTTTCCGACTGACCGTCAGTTTGTGGGTGAAATGCCGTGCTGAAACTTAGATTTGTTCCCAAAACCTCTTGTAACTTTTTCCAAAACCTCGAGGTGAACCTTGGATACCTATCCGAAACAATCGACAAGGGTATCCCGTGTAGTCTTACAATCTCAAAAATATACAAGTTAGCCAATCTCTCAAGGGAATAGTCGGTACGCACTGGTATAAAATGTGCCGACTTTGTTAGCCTATCCACAATAACCCAAACAGCATCCTTTTTCTTTGGGGTCAATGGAAAACCTATTACAAAGTCCATATTAATTCAATCCCACTTCCACTCGGGGATCGTAATAGGTTGAAGTAGACCCGGAAGGAACTTGATGTTCAGCCTTTACTTGCTGACACACTAGACACTTGGAAACAAACTCTGAAATGTCTTTTTTCATTCCCAACCACCAGTACATTTTCTTCAGGTCATTGTACATTTTCACACTACCCGGGTGGACGGACAAACAACCACTATGCACTTCTCGAAGAATCTTCTGAATAAGCTCATTGTCCTTGGGTACACAAACTCTATCTTTGAACCTTAGCCATCTATCGGTGCCAATCCGAAAGTCTGATTCAATTCCCGACTCACACTGAGTTCTCTTGGCTTGCAAATCACTGTCGCTATTCTGATTTCCCTAATTTCTTGTAGGAACATCATTCTAGCTCTCAACTCTGCTAGAATCGAACCATCATCAAACCAAGCCAAATTGGCATTCAATGCTCTCAACGCAAATAATGATTTCTACTCAATGCATCGGCGACCATGTTCGCCTTGCCCGGGTGATAGTCAATCACCAACTCATAATCCTTTATTAGCTTTAGCCACCTTCATTGCCATAGATTCAACTCCTTTTGAGTCATCAAATACTTGAGACTCTTGTGATCGGTAAATACTAGGCATTTCTCACTGTACAAATGGTGTCTCCAAATTTTCAATGCGAACACGATGACAGCCAACTCTAGATTGTGAGTCGGGTAATTTTTCTCATGAGGCTTCAGCTATCTCGATGCGTAAGCTATGACCTTACCTTCTTGCATAAGAACACACCCCAAACCATTCAAGGAGGCATCGCTATATATCACAAACTCCTTGCCTGACTCTGGTTGCACTAACACTGAGGCTTCGTTCAACAAAGCCTTTAATTTCTCGAAACTCTGTTGACACTTTTCTGTCCATTCGAACTTTACATCTTTTTGCAGTAGCCTTATCATCGGTGTAGCTATCATAGAAAATCCATTTACAAATCGTCTACAATATTCGGCCAAACCCAAAAAGCTTCTAACCTCTGTCACATTCCTTGGCGGTTTCCACTCAATAATAGCTAAAATCTTACTCTGATCAACTCTAATCCCGTCACTCGACACAATGTGTCCCAGAAATCTGACCTCTTTAAGCCAAAATTCACTCTTACTGAACTTGAAATAAAGCTGTTTACCTCTAAAAGTTTGTAGAACCGATCTCAAATGCTCTACATGCTCACCCTCATCTTGCGAGTAAATCAGTATGTCATCAATGAAGACCACTACGAACTTATCCAAATACGGTCGAAAAATGCAGTTCATCAAATCCATAAACACCGCTGGGGCATTAGTCAAACCAAAGGGCGTGACGAGGAACTCATAATGCCCGATATCTCGTCCTAAACACAGTTTTTGGTACATCTTGTTCCTTAACCCTTAACTGGCAATATCCTGACCTCAGGTCAATCTTGGAGAACACCGTGGCTCCCTTCCACTGATCAAATAAATCATCAATCCTTAGTAAAGGATACTTGTTCTTTAGAGTTACCATATTAAGCTATCTATAGTCGATACATAACCTCATCGGCCCATCTTTTTTTTTTACAAACAACACTGGTGCGTCCCACGGTGAATAACTAGGTCTCGCAAAACCTTTATACGTTAACTCTTGCAGCTATTCAACTCTTTCAACTCTATTGTGAACATTCCATACAGAGTGATCGAGATAGGTGTCGAACCAGGGACCAACTCGATACAAAATTCAACTTCCTTAACTGGTGGTAATCCAGGTAACTCTTCCGGGAACACATCTATAAACTCACAAACCACTGGTACCTATTCAATCTTCGACTCAGACACTTGGGTATTCAACAAAAAAGTGAGAAAAGCCTCATATCCTTTTCTCAAATATTTTTCAGCAGTCAAAGGCAGCATTATTACCGACAAATTACCCAATTCTTCTGGTCCAACCCGAAGGACTTTTCTGTCTTCACATTTCAACTCAATAACTTTTCTCCCACAGTCCACTACAACACTATGAGAAGTCAGCCAACCCATCCCAAGGATTACATCAAATTCATTAAATGGAAATAACATCAAGTTAGCCAGAAAATAATGACCTCTAATTGTTAAAGGATAATTTCTACACACTTGGTCAACAAGCACATGTCTGCCTAAAGGGTTGGACACTTTTATCACAAATTCAATTGACTCTACTATCATGTTCATACGAGGATAATTGTTTTCCTCCTTTCTTTAACCAACTCTTCTTCCTTGCATGCTCTCTCAACGAGCACTACAAATTCTCTTAGCTCTAAAATGCCAACAAATACTCGGATATCTTCATTTAGTCCATCCTCAAACCTTTTGCACATAGCGGCTTCTGAGGACACGCACTCTCGCACGTATTTACTGAGTTTCACAAACTCTCGTTCATATTCCGTCATAGTCCTATTACCTTGTTTCAACACTAAAAATTCCTTCCTTTTTTGGTCCATGAACCTCTGGCTAATGTACTTCTTTCGGAACTCTTCTTGGAGGAATTCCCACGCTATTCTCTCTCTCGATACCACAGACACGAGTGTGCTCCACCACTAGTAAGCTGAATCTCACAAGAGTGATACGGCAGACTTCACGCACTCCTCAAGCGTGCACGATAATTCATCAAATACCCTGATGGTATTCTCTAACCAAAACTCTGCTTTCTTCTACACCGAGATAGAATACGAGGCATTACCTCAATTAAACTCGTTCTTACAACCATTTTCGAGTCTTCAAGACTTGGACAATTTTAAAACTTTCTCAAAACTATCAACATATCCTTAATATGGGCCTACGAGGCCCAAAACACACATCCGAAATCACTCAGAACTAACTCGGTTTCTTCACCCAACCTTAGAAAAATGTCACTTGACATAGGGGCACATGCCTGTGTGGAAGGGCAACACACCCGTGTAACCATTTCGACATGGCCGTGCTGATGGCTGGTGTTTCACACACGGCCTAAGCAATACAGGGACACGCCCGTGTCCTTCACCCGTGTGGAGTTAATACTAAATGCAGACCTATAGGGGTTTTCACATTGCCTGGCACGCGCCCGTGTCCTTGGCCCGTGTCTTTCACACAACCATGACACGCACATGTCCTAGCTCGTGTGCAAAGACCTAGACATTCTGTTTCTGAAGTCAGCAACCCCAAAATGTCACACAGCCAAGGCACACGCCCCTGTGCTTTTTCCGTGTCCCCCACACGGCTGAGACACACGGCTGTGTCTCTGCCCGTGTGTTTAATACCATACATACTGACTTGCAAATTTTACGTGCAGAGGACACACGGTTGGACCACACACCCATGGAGCTGGTCGTGTGTCGCACACGGCCTAGATACACGCCCGTGTGTCTAACCATGTGGACAAAAATAAGGCTATTTACCAAGCCTCTTTTCCACCCTTACTTATACAACTGACACAATAACAGCCACACCCAATACAAGACTAATTCATGCAGTAAAATCAGCCACAATAGACAACATTTCATTTGAGCATTTTACTCATCCATGAACGTAAGGACATTTGCATATATCAAATTAATATTGGCCATCATTCAAGGTTTAATACAAAATGAGGGATTTATCTCAAGCCAACACATTTGGCCAAATTAATAATAACACAAAACACAAGTCTAGTTCCCTATACATGCCATATTCAAAAATATAAATCAAACTATACCAAATGCTTTGATTGATGTGTGATTGATATCTCTAACTTCCGTTGATCCTTGATCTAGCTAGGTGACACTATAAGAAAATGAAAAAGAAGAGGGAGTAAGCATAAAGCTTAGTAAGTTGCACATAAATAAATATACAACACAACTTTACCATTCATTAATAAGCTCATAATACACAAGTGGGCATAAGTAAAACTTACTCATCAATATTCAATACACATCATATATCATATATTGAGCTCACAATTCAAACATACCAATTAGGTACATGTATCACTTACATTGGTACCTGTATCACTTACAACACGGTTATACTTTCCTCAATAACCAGAAATCATGAATTTCATCGTTGAACCATTTGGAACACTGTCGGACATTCATTAAGCCTCAAACATGGGTAAAGTGTCGATGCCATGTCCCAGACACGATCTTACACTGGCTCATATGTCAAGTCAATGCCATGTCCCAGACATGGTCTTACACTGACTATCATCTCGTAGCTGATGCATATCCCAGACATGTCGTACACTGGCTTACATCCCAAGGCCGATGCATGTCCTAGACATGTCTTACACTGGCTTTCACAAGTGACCCAATTGTCATGGCATGAATATCCGATTTATTTCCTAGGATTCCAGCGGGGATTCTACTATCTCTATTCTCATCACATTTTCTCACTTCCACAATCAAGCAAATTATGCTATAGTAATTTTGATACAATTCAAACACATATATTATCAATGTAGTTGTATTATTTACATACAAGTTACCCCGAATTTCAAAATGTAGCGACTAGACGGTTTAGTTGATTTGCTTGGCTTTCCCCCGGTCTAGGTTTGGAGTTGGTAATTCTTAATCTATAATAGAAAAATGTACTTATTTAGTCACTAAATATAATTAAGCAATTGAGAATTCACATCTTTGGTAAAATGACCATTTTGCCCCTAGCTTTTGACAAAATGACCATTTTGCCCCTAGGCCCAAAAATTGATTTTTATTGAATTTCTTTATCTCTTAAGCCTAGCCGAACATCTTTTACTCTTATAGAAACTCTAAATTCCCACTATTTCACATATTCATCATCTATTTTACAACTTATGCACCTTAGTCCTTTTAGGTGTTTTCATGCTAACACCTTTCACAAAAGTTGTTTATAAGACACCCAAGACACATTTTTCTCCATGAAATTCCATAAAAATACTCATATGATTTCATGAAAAAACCCTACACTCTCAACCATTTTGCATGATAGTCTCCTAATTTGAAAGCTCATGCTTTAAGGGGTTCAAAATGTAAAAAAAAAAATCATCAACAAAAAGTATGTAAATCACTTACTTGCAAGAGGAATGAGTTGCTAAAATTTTTGGGAGATCAAAACCCCTAAAAATGGCTGCAAGTGGGTGGTAGCAAAGAAAATGAGATTGTGATATCATCTTTTTCTTATTTTATTCCTATTTTAGTCAAATTAGCCACCAAACCCAACCTAATTTGGACTTTTTGACCAAATTGTCTCCTATGGCTAGCCAAGCTCTTAGGAAAGGTCTATTTGTCTTTTAGAGACCACCAATTTAGGTTCTCTAGCTATATGACACTTTTAGCTATCAATTTAGGACTTTTTTATTCTATGCGATTTAGTCTTTTTTTCAAAATTAAGCTCACAAACGCTAAAATTTCTTCACCAAATTTTTCATACACTCTTAAAAACATGCTATAACATCTAAATAATAATAAAATAATCTCTCTAACTTTGGATTCATGGTCCCAAAACCATTATTCTGACTAGGCCCTAAATCAGGCTATTACAATGGGAGCTTAGTAAGTACATATATGCAAATAAAGTGTAATTATAAGAAAATCATATTCATCCGACGGTAGCATGTCATGCTTAAAAGATATAAATCACTAAACGTCTCAGACTATCTTACTATTCTTTTCATTCATGTATACTTAATACACCTAGTTCTTTACTCAGGTCCTAACCATGAGTTTGGTATACATACCTCATCAAAGTATTCACCAACTAAATCTTCGGGTTACCCGTTGAACTCTCGAAATACATGTGGATACATGAGGAATTTGCGTCTAAATGCCATATAAGAAATCAGGGCTACCTTATACTATGAAACGCTTACATTTGAGCTACTCACGGGCCTTTTTATCAAGTCAGGACCCGGACCCCATAGCTATCATGTAACGTATGCTCATTGAGCCACTCACGGGTCTGTACACAAAGTTAGTACCCAGACCCACGTTACCTATAGCATTTATCTCATGAACTCAGACTCAACTCATGAGTCCAGACCACATAATTTTCATAACATATTTTTCATAACATGCCCCTTGTATCCTATGCTATGTCTAAGGTTCAACGGGGCTTCATAACTAATCGAATAGCATCACATTCATTGTAATTTACTCGCATAACATGTCGTTTAAACATTCATGGCAACAATTAGAATTTAGATACATAACAACAATAAGCTAATTACACATGTATATGATTAAAATATATCAAAGTAAGCTTCAAAGTAAGCTTCAATAATGTGACAGCCTTAAAACGACCCTAGTCGGAATGTGGTTTCGGGACCACAAAACCGAGGCATAAAAATAATTTGATATTTATTATGATGCCTATAATATGTGTGACATTTTGATGCTTTAATTTAGAGTTATAAATGTGAATTTCACTAGAAAGGACCTAGTAGAAAACTTTGACAGTATGATGGGGAAATGTATGATGACTAATTAAAGCATGCATGCAAAACAATGGCCTTGCATGTCAAATACCCCTTTTACAAGTGATGGCCGGCCATGACAAGGGAGTATGGGCTAAACATGCCATGAAACATGTTTTGTTGGTGCATTAGGGGAAACAATAAACAAATAAGCATGGGTAGTAAAGAAAGAAAAAATGTGTGTGTGAGTGAAACCCCTCATTGCAGTACATGGAAGAAAAGAAAAGAAAAAATTTTGCTCATCCATTTCATTCTCTCTTGACCGAAAATACTAGAGGGAAGGAGGAATTTTGCTTCATGCTTGGGTTGGAAGAGGATTAGGAAGAGGTTTGGCTATATTTGCATCAAGATTAAAGTATGTTTGATGTTGTGCCATGAGATTCATGCATGTTTTGGTTGCTAACTTGATGTTCTTATTAGCCCATGGTTCAAATCTTTGTTATATCATGGGGATGGTATTTGGCCAAGGTGGATTTTGAGTTAATGTCATTGCATGTTAAATATGAAGCTTGATGATGATACATGTGATGGTGGATTGAGGACTCTTAGATTTTCTTTGAGCATTTTTGAATGATATACTAAGTTCTTTGTGTAATCGTGACCAAAATTATGGTGTTGTGATGTATTCGCCATGGTACATCCCCAAGTGTGATTTATGCTCTTTGCATGGAGAGTAAGATTTGTGTTTCGAAATCATGTTCATGTTTAGTTACAATCAACTTGAGATTCGGCTCTACCATACATATATGTATATATGTTTGAGCATGATGTATTGGTATGACGTATATACTATCTTAAGGTATATACTTACTTATGATGATGTTTTGGTTATGAAGGAAATGATAGATGTGTATTGAGTTACAATATGGAAAGGTATTAGTTAGTAAAATGTATGCTGTTTTTGTGTGGTAATAAGTGCATAAATGGCCTCAACATGGACATGCATATTCGGCCACATGAAGGGAAATTGGTGTGCATGTATTCGGTTAGAGGCAACCATATTGAAGCCTTATCTTGGCTTAGATTGTTGACTAAATGGGTAATAAGTGAGGATGGTTGCCGAATATACAAACATACATATGCATGTGTAATTGAATTATGAATGTTTAGCAAGATGGTTAAACTAGTTGATTTATTGATTAAGCTCAAGGAGTTAAAGAAGGAGAATCAAGCAAGGGAAAGGCGAAGGTCATCGAGTAGCCGACTTGGACTATTTTTACCCAACACAAGGTAAGTCATTAAGCATATATTTGATATTGCTTAAATGATTGTAATATCTATACAAATGTATGTGTATGAAAAGATGATAATGTTGAACGTAAAAGAGATAGTGAAATGTGTAGGAAGTTTGCTTCGGCACTAAGTGTGCGAGAAATAGATGTGTACGGTGATTTAGATTGGCTTGAGTGTGCGAGCTTGTAATGTACGGCACTAAGTGTGCGAGTTTGGACTATATGGCACTATGTGTGCGGGCTTGAATCATGTGGCACTAAGTGTGCGTGATTGAGTATTAAACACTATGTGTGCGAACTCTACATATATCTCTGATTGAATATTTATATGGAGGTGTGACTCTATCGAGATGAGTATGGACAGCGGAAAGAGTAAGTACCTTGAGTTCATGGCTAACGGATGCTATGTTCATGCTCGGGTGGAGTTGGTAAGATTTAAATCTATGTGATGATTTCAATTGCATGATTGTTATGAAATGAAATGATGTATGGAAATTGCTTCAAATATCCTATTGAATAGTATATGAAATGTAAATGTATGACTTGGTATGAGATTGATCCGAAGGATCTAAGGAACTATGGTATAGTTCGATGCGGCTAGAACACTTGGCCTTGTTTCATTATTTCATTTTATGATAATGTTATTAATGGATGGTTGTGGAATGCTTATGACTTCTTGAGTTATAAACTCACTCGGTGTTTTCTTGTCACCCATTTTAGGTTCCTTGGGCTCGTCTCCTTTTGGGTGTTCAGAATCACAACGAAGTCATCACACCGTGAGCAATTTTTGGTATTGTCTTCTTAGTTGACTTAGGAGAACATTTGGCATGTATGAGCTATTTTGTTTTGTTAAATTTTGGGTTGTAAACTTTAAGCCATGTGAAAATGGCCTATGTGGTCGTTTGAGTGGGATGCTAGAATCTATAGCCACGAGTCTTAGAAACCTTAATTTTGATAAGGTGGCCATAATTTGTGTCACGTATGATGGATGAGTAGTAAGGCTAAGGAAGGATTCATGAAATTGGCATAGTCTCATCGCAGTAACTGTTGCGGACAGCAGCAGTGATATGAGATCGAAAAATCACTAAAAATAGTAGAAGTGGAATTAATAGCTAAAATAAATTACGTACTCGAAGCTTGATGGGTCTATTTTCATATGGATGAAACGAAACGACCATATGAGCTGTATTTTAAGAGATATTAAAGTTCTCGTGAAACAGGGCCAGAACGGTTTTTGGATCCCCTGTTCCGACTTTGGAAAATCATTGTAAATTAACCAGAGATAATTAGGAGTCATGCCATATATATGTAGATTCCTCTCTGAGTCTAGTTTCTATAGAAACAAACAGCATCAGTATTAAAGCCCTGTACAGGGAGATATCCAATTCGTAACGCACAAAGGTCAGTGTAGTCGATCTCTGCAACAGGGGAGACTTTAACTAATAAACTTTACTAATTGGCTCAACCAAAAATTCTAGAAAAAAATCTGTAGATGGACATATGAGTCTAGTTTCAGGGAAAAATTACGAAACTGATTTTCGAGTTGTAAAACTCAAGTTATGATTTTTGAAGCGACTAGTACACAGATTGGCAGCTTGTCTGGGAAATTCTCAATAAGTGGTTTGAAGTCTGTTAACACCTCGTGTTCGACTCCGGCGACGGTCTCGGGTTCGGGGTGTTACAAATAACACATTATTTACATATGTACTTACCTCGATACAAAATGATGAAGACGAGCTTAATCCACGTAAACTTTATTCTTACCCCGATTAAGACCCCGAATCACGTTTCTCTTGATCTAAATTAATAAAATTCATTTATTTCATTAGCATATCAATTTAGACGCCCGAAAGTTCATAATTGGGAAAAATGACTATTTTGCCCCTAGACTTTCACAAAATGACCATTTTACCCCTATGCTCGAAAATTGATTTTTATCGAATTTCTTCATATTATAAGCCTAGCTGATTAATTTTTATACTAGAAGCAATCCAAAATTTCCATTATTTCTCACATTTATCAACAAATTTCCAACTTATGCAAAATAGTCCCTATTAGGGTTTTCATGAAAAATCCCTTCATAAAAGTTGTTTATTACACATCTAATACTCATATTCTTCTAAAATTTCAGAAAACTACACATATGATTTCATGGAAAAACCCTAATCTCTCAACCATTTTGCAAAATAATCCCCTTCATAGAAAGCTTATGTTACAAGAAGTCCAAAAATACAAAAATCATCAAGAATAACCTTATAAATGACTTACTTGTAAGAGATGTTAATGGCTGATATTTTGACCTCTCAAAACTCCCATTTGAAGATGAAAATCAGTTGAAGAAGAAGGAATAAAAAGATGAAGCCTTTTTTTTTTATTTAAAACTAGTCAAAGTTGGTGACCAAAACACCACCTAATTTTGACTTTCCCATCAATTTGTCCCCCTATGGCCGGCCACCCTATTCTCTAAGGGTCTAATTGCTCTTTAAGGCCCAAAATTTAGGTTCTTTGGCTAATTGACACTCTTATCTAACAAAATAAGACTTTTGCACTTTATGCGATTTAGTCCTTTTTCACAATTAGGCAAGCAATCGCTAAAATTAATTCACCAAAATTTTCATGTACTTATCTAATCATGCTACAATACATAAAATGATATTTAAAATAATTTCCTCGATATCATTTTAGTGGTTTTAAAATAGCTATTCTGACTAGCCCCAAAATCGGGCTGTTACACAATAGGCCTTTTATGACATAATTTCCCTTTAATTAATTAAGAGCTCAACATCTAGCAGCAAAGGTTTTATTCAGTAAAAACAAAAAATTTTGCTAAAGTCCAGGTTTGAACCCAGGACTTCTCACACTTCTTAAGACCATTAACCATTAAAGCAAGCAACCCAAACATGTAAACAACACACAATTTAATCCTTAAAGATTTGGGGCATTACACAAATCAAGCAAATTCGATCATTCATCATGGCATATCATTTCATGCATACATGTCTACAATCTTACCTTAGTTCAATCCATGTATTAAACATGATTTGATCAACTACTTAACATATATGTAGCTACCATAGTTTGACATTACAAGTATATTTAAACAAACCACCACTAGCCATTCCAATGGCTAGATTACAAGCATCATTTACTTTTACATGCCAATATGGCCAATATATATCCTATACATGCCATTACAACCATAATTGATTTACCATAATATACCGACATGGGCCAATGGATAGTGTGAGTGATCTCCGCCGAGCTTCCAATTCAACGAGCTTCCGTTTTACTCTAAAACAGGGAAATAAAACTAAGTAAGCATAAAATGCTTAGTAAGTTCGTATAACATGGTACTTAACTTACCATTCATTCTATTTTGAGGTAACTATGTAAGGCATAATCAATCAGTTTGATCTTAAGCCCTACACACATTCATATTGCCCTTGTTAGTCAAATATTCCATATTAACATCAAAATATATATGGGCTCAACAACAATCAAGTTTCCAAGAACATATGCTTTCCACAACATGTATTCATTTAACATGCATAGTTCACCTCATTATTTCAAGTATAATTTCATAATAGTTCATTTCGAGTTTAGATCATTTCACATCAGAACTTTACTCATATTACTCAGAACATCAAGGCCACAATTATTACACTTAAGGTGTACAAGTCTATAATCAAGAATGAACATATATTTATCAAATAAAATCCATGTACAAATATCATCATCTCATGTTTTCATATATCATATGTCATGTATCATCATTTACTTTTATTTCAGCCAGGTACATGTAATAACTAATTTCTTATCCATATCTTTTCATATCAAGATTTTTACTCATTGAATTTGTCTGAAATATCGATGGTTACACAGGTAGTACACTCGAGGTGTACGAACCAGAATCTATCAATTCATGTCCAATGGTACCCATAGGGTACTGTATCGGAGAGTACACTCTCGAGCCACGCATGTATACAACAGGATTACCAGTCCAGGCTAAATCCTTTTTATGAAATATGCTCTAAAGAGCTTGATCTGGATTACTCGTTTGGGCTAAATCCAATTTGTAACATATGCTCGAGAGGATTTAAATCAGGATTACCCATCCGGGCTAAATCCTTTCATAAATGAGGTCAATAGGATTACTCGTCCGAGCTAAATCCCGTCAGCAACAAATGCTGGACCTCAATCATTTCAAGAAATCACATATCCATCAATATTCATTTATTCAACAAGATTTAACATTTTCAAGCATTTCCTGGCTTGTAATTATTTCATACATCTATAACATTCATATTATTTAAATGATCACGTTCCACATTCGTTCCAAGCATAAAAGTAACTTTTTTCTCGTTTATCCATTATCGGGCAATTTTGTTAATCGGGCTTTGTCAAGTATATTTTCAACGTCATATACATATATGATATTTATAAAATTCACAATCAACACTTAATTCAAGCATAAAAACATATAAAATTTAGTTATACGAAATTACCTCGAAAATTGTTCATGTACGAAAAATCTACTAATCTGACTTTTCCTCATTCTAGCTACAAATTTGGTCTATCCGGATCTATATGAGTAAATTTGACATCAACTTATCATATTTTATATTCAAGTGGACTCAATTTTTATCCTAGGCAAAATTACCATTTTGCCCCTAACTTTTCCATAAATTCCCATTTCGTCATTAGGCTCGAAAAATGAAATTTGTGCAATTTACTCTCTATTTCAAGCCTACACAAAATCCTGTTACAAAATTTACAGCACATGTATTGTAACACCCCTAACCCGTATCCGTCGCCAGAATAGGGTTACGAAGCAGTAGCGGATAATACGCATCATTCACAAATTTTTATGCAATCATAATCTAAATCCATTCAACTCATTCACATTGTCCCTTATAAAGTCCTACAAGACCTTAAAACATGCTTAAAAGAGGTTTAGGACTAAACCTGTAACACCCTATACCCGTAACCCACGCCAGAACAGAATACAAGGCATTACCTAACTCGATCTCATGCACCCAAACGTTCACAAGTTACTCAGACTCAGTCCAAATGAAAACTTTTTCAATTTCTACTTTAAACTTCTTATTATGGGCCTACGAGCCCTAATTGACAATTGGAAACTATTTGAAATCAATCAAGGCCCTTAAACCATCTATAGAAAATTTATCTTTAAGACATGGCACATGCCCGTGTAGAAGGGCAACATGCCCGTATGGCCATTTCAACATGGTCGTGTTGATGGCCTGTATGGGTCACATGACCTAAGAAATATAAGGACACGTCCGTGTCCTCCACTTGTGTGGAATTTATTTTAAATGCACACCTACAGGGGTTTTCACACGGCTTGGCACACGCCCGTGTGCCTGGCCCGTGTCCATCACACGGCTATGACACGCTCGTTTCCTAGCCCATGTGCAAAAACATAGACATTCTATTTTTGACGTTAGCAATCCAAAATGTCACATGGCCAAGGCACACGCCCGTGTGCTAGGTCGTGTTCCTCACACGGCTGAGACACACGGTCGTGTCTCTACCCGTGTGTTTACTATCATGCATACTAACTTGAAATTCTTACATGCAAGGAACACACGGCTGGACAACACGCTCACGGCACTAGCCATGTGTCACACACGGCCTAGACACACGCTCGTGTGTCTACCCGTGTGGATGATATAAGGCTATTTACCAAGCCTTTTTGCCACCCTTACTTACACAACCTACACAATAACCACCAAATCCAATATAAGACTATCTCAAGCAACCAAATCATCCACAATAGACAACATTCCATTTACGCATTTTACTCAACCTTGAAAATAACATCATTCCATACAAATCAAAATGAACATTAGCCATCAATTGAGGCTTAATACAAAATGAGGGATTTATCCCAAGCCAACACATTTGGCCAAGTTAATAATGGCATAAAACATAAGTCTAGTTCCCTATACATGCCATGTTCAAAAACTATAAATCAAACTATACCGAATGCTTCGATTGATAGTGTGATCAATATCTTAGACTTCTGTTGATCCTTAAGCTATATAGGCGGCACTATAAGAAAAATGAAAGGAGAGTGAGTAAGCATAAAGCTTAGTAAGTTGCACATAAACAATTATACAACAATACTTTACCAAGTATCATAATACACAAGTGGCATACACAAAACTTACTTATTAATATTCAATACACATCATATAGCATATAATGTGGCTCACATTTTATACATACCAAATTGGTACCTGTATCGCTCACAACACAGTTATACTTTTCTCATTAACTAGAAATCAAAACTTTCACCATTGAACCATTCAGAATGTTATCAAATATTTCATAACCTCAAACGTGGGGTAAGGTACTGATGCCTTATCCCAGACACGGTCTTACACTAGCTCATATCTCATGTCGATGCCATGTCCCAGACATGGTCTTACACTGACTATCATCTCGTAGCTGATGCATGTCCCAGACACATCTTACACTAGCACTTGTCTCGATGCTGATGTCATGTCCCAGACATGGTCTTACACTGGGTCTCATAATGTGGCTGATGCATGTCCCAAACATGTCTTACACAAGCCCACAATAACCCATATGTCATGGCATGAATATCCGATATATTTCCTAGGTTCGAACGGGAACTCTACTATTTCTATTATCATCATACTTTCTCAATTTCAAAATCGAGCAATTCATGCTATATTAATTCAAATACAATTCAACACATATACATTAGTGATGTACTTGTATTATTTACATACAATTTACCTCAAATTACAAAATGTGGTGACTAGTCGATTTGCTTGGCTTTCCCCCAGTCTAGGTTCGGATTCGGTATTCCTTAATCTATAATAGAAAAATACACTTATTTAATCACTAAATAAAATTAGACAATCAAAAATTCACTTCTTTGGTAAAATGACCATTTTGCCCCTATACTTTGACAAAATGACCATTTTACCCTTAGGCTTAAAAATCGATTTTTATCGAATTTCTTCGCATCTTAAGCCTAGCCAAACCTTTTTTTACTCTTATAGCAACTCCAAAATCCTACTATTTCACATATTTTTCATCTATTTTACAACTTATGCAAAATGGTCCCTTTAGGTGTTTTCATGCTATCACTTTTCACAAAAGTTGTTTATATCACACCCAAGACTCATATTCTTCCATAAAATTTTAGAAAAAAACCCTATATGTTCTCATGGAAAAACCCTAGACTATCAACCATTTTGCAAAATAGTACCCTCATTTGAAAGCTCATGCTAAGGGGTTCAAAAATGTAAAAATCTTCAATAAACTCATTAAAACCACTTACTTGTGAGTGCTTCAAGTTGCTGAAAAATTTCAAGCTTTCAAACCTTTAATTTTTGTTGAAAATTCAGTGGAGAAAAAGATGGAAAGAAAGATGATATCTTTTCCCTTTTTTATTTTTAATCTAGTCAAAATTGGTCACCAACTCACCTAATTTTGACAAATTTCTCTCCTCTTTGACTCTGTTGTCGGCTATGCCTTCTTCCAAGGGTCTATTTTCCTTTTAAAGACCCCTAATTTTGGTTCTCTAACTATTTAACACCTTTAGCTATCAATTCAAGACTTTTGCAGTTTATGCGATTTGGTCCCTTTTCACAATTGGGCTCATAAACGCTAAAATTAATCCATCAAATTTTTTATGCACTCTTATAAACATGCTAAAAAATCAATTTAGTAATAAAATAATTTTTCTAACATCTAATTTGTGGTCCCGAGACCATTATTTCGACTAAGCCCTAAATCAGGCTATTACAAAACCGATAACATTTAAAAACTTTGGGAAACTTGGAAAAGTTTCATGCATTTAGGGGTTACATGCCCGTGTGAATAGGCTGTGTGCCTCACACGGCCACCAGACACACCTGTTTCACAAACCGTCTGAAAACAGTGAATACATTGTAACAGCCCGATTTTGGGCCTATTCGGAATAGTAATTTTGAGGCCACAAATTTGATGAGAAAAAAATTTATTTTTATTATATTTTTATGATCTAAAATTTCACGAAATGATTTAGTGTAAATTTCATTCGAAAATTTCTATGTTTGGGGACTCAATTTAGTCAAAAGGACTAAATTATAAAGAGTGCAAAAGTTGAGTTCTACATGTTAGAAGTGTCCAATTGTTATGAAATTTTTAATTGGAGGTCCTTAAATGGTAGTTAGACCATTGGTTAATTTTTTGGAAAAAAATGGACATGAAATAGGTGAAATAGAATGTTTTTAAGTTAGGGGCATTTTGGTCATTTAGTAATTAAAATGAATTAAAAACAAAATTAAAAGACAATTTTTTTCCAACTTCAACCCCATGGTCGAATTTCATAAGAGGAAACCATGGCTAGGGTTTTTCAAGATTCCAAGCTCGATTGTAAGCCCGTTCTAGCCCCGTTTTTAATGATTTTTTTATAATTTTGAGATCCTCGTAACTCGATTTAGCTATTTCTATTTTGTGTTTAAAATTTTAACCATTGATGAAATCCATGTGTTTTGATGTTTTATGGAAGAATATGAAAGTTTTGAGTGTGATAAACAACTTTTACTAAGTGATTTTTAATGAAATTTCATAGAAGGACCTATTTGTAAAAGTTATAAAATATCTGTAGAAAATGTGATTTAGTGAAAAATCTGGGCTGCTATAAGAGGGAATATGAATTGGCTAGGCTTGGGTATTGAGAAAAATGGATACATTTCATTTTACGAGCCTAGGGGCAAATTTATAAATATGTAAAACTTTAGGGGCAAAAATGTAATTTTCTATAATATGATTTTTGGATTGATTTGAATAGTATAATAATTTAATAAGTCAAATGTGATATTATTGATTAAGAAAAACAAATTTTGGACTTAGAACGGGGGAAAAACGAGTATTGGACGATTTGGTCCTTTTCGCCATTTTAGGTCGAGGAAAGTTCGTATGTTAATAAACATTATTGATTTGTGTTAATTATACAATATTATTATATATTTGATTAAATTGTGAAAATTAAAGTAAACGTTCAAATTGAGTAAAAACGCAGGATCGATCACGATCGTTGTGTAGTGTAATATGAATTGATGGTAAATGACCATGGTTAGACCATGGCAATGCGCTAAGTGAAATAAGTGATCTGCATGTAAGACCATATCTAGGATACGGCATTGTGCTAAGTGAAATAATACCATGGCATCTAAGTGAAATAAGTCTATGGCAATGTGCTAAGTGAAATAAGTCCATGGCATCTAAGTGAAATAAGTCCATGGCATCTAAATGAAATAAGTCCATGGCATGGTGCTAAGTGAGAAATTTCCCTGTTGAACCTTAGGAATAAAATAGCTTTGGACACAAGTGTGGTACTATGTCAAGGCCACTTTGTGAATATAATATCTTTGGACACAAGTGTGGTACTATGTGAAGGCCACTTTGTGAATAAAATAGCTTTGGACACGAGTGTGGTACTATGTGAAGGCCACCGTGTATCATTTATTATTTCGATGTGTTCAACAGGAAATGACTAGGTGTAATTGAATATGACTATGTGATGAATAAGTGTAGGTACGTGTGTGTAAACTTATGAGCAATGTGCTCGATATGTGATCGAACTTTGGTAAGATTGATATGGAGTAAGTGTTACAATGAAAGTTACTACAAAGAAAACATGAAAGAGTGAAATTTAGTAATAAAACAGTTTTGGACAGCAGCAGTTGTGTGACTTTGAAAAATCACCAAAAATGGTGGAAATTGAAATATAAAGAAATGGTGTAAGCAAAAGAATTTCATATTACTAGAATGTGAGACATGGTCAGAATGATTTTGAAATCCCCTGTTTTGAATTTGGAAAATCATTAAAAATTATATAAAAATAATTATTGGTTAAAGTTTATATTTTTAAAATTATTCTTGAGTCTATTTTCAATAGAAACAAACGAGAACATCATCCGAATCCCATACGACGAGTTAATTAATTTTTAGTGAAGAAGGGTTGAAACTATCAAACAAAAGAACAAGGGAGACTTTAAAGAATAAAAATTTTGAACTGGCTATGTGCCTCACACGGCTACCAGACATGCCCATGACACAGGTCGTGTGAAAGCAGGGCATACATACTGACTTGCACCACACGGCCGAGGACATGCCCGTGTGCCATGGCTGTGGAAAAATAGGCAGGTTACTGACTTGGCCACATGGTCGACCACACGCCCGTGTGTCAAACCCGTGTACCTTTCAAAATGGCCACACACGCCCATGTGCCAAGGCTATGTGTCTCACACTGCCAATAGACATGCCCGTGTGTTTAGGCCGTGTCAAAACTGTAGGGTATACTACCTTAATTTGAAAGGGTACCCCAAGGGACACACGACCATTTAACATGACCGTGTGTCACACACGGCTGAGACACACACCCGTGTCTCTGCCCTTATGGACAAAAATAGGCTATTTGCGAAGCCAATTTGCCATCCTCATCTCATACACATCTAGCCATCAAATGGTATCAATTCAACACATATATATAGGAAATTCAACTACTAAATTCCATATTCAAAACATACGAAATCAATATGCCACAATCATCAATCACATATAACTCTTAAATGAATTTTCTCACCTTTTTATCAACCAAATCATGCTTCTCAAACATATCAATTCATTATCCTTAAATCATAACAAAATATACCAAATTCCAAGCAATAATACCACAACATATAACTATCCAAAAGAGCATCCATACAACCATTCCAAACAAGCCAACACTTAGGACATTATATACATCACTTATATCATTTATCAAACATATAATTCAAGCAAACTTAAATGGCTATAATCACAACTCAAAATATACCAAGATGACACTAGCCTATACATGCCATATACCATATATACAAAGCTTCAAAAGTACCAACAAGATGATCGATAGTGTAATGATGTTTCCCAACGATCCCCAACTCCGAGCTAGCTTCGATAATCTATAAAACATGATAAGAACACACAAAGTAAGCTTTCAAAGCTTAGTAAGCCATATACAAATAAAGCCATCATACGAATCTTTGCATATCAATTCAAATATGCTAAACTTAACTAATCACACACAAGTTCACAAACTTTTCACATTGAACACATATTCAATATCATAATCAAATTCTTCATTTACTTCACTTCTCAATACCCATATGAATCTCGTATGTACCTAAATCACTTAGCTCATTCAAATATCTTTTCTCAACTTGAATTTTCCCGTTGAACCATTCAGAATCGTTAAGGATACTCGAAAATCACATAAGCTTGTACAATGCCATATCCCAGATATGGTTTTACATGTTATCACATATCGATTCCACTATCCCAAGTAGGGTCTTACACGAAATCAATTAACGATGCCAATATCCCAAACATGGTCTTACACGTAATCTCAATACAATGCCAATGTCCCTGACATGGTCTTATATGTAATTTCATCTCGATAACCTACTATCATGACATCTGTCTCCTATACTATTCCTAAAGTTCTTACGGGACTTTCGAATATAGTAGCTTTATCGATTCTTGCTCATAATTGCTCGTTCAACATTCATTGAAATTTAATGACAATTAAACATGTATAATTCAATTTAAAGACATTTATTTGCATATGAACTTACCTCGTGTTTAGAATAAATAGACTGAATCGACTATTCGTCAGCTTTCGATTTTTCCCGATCTAAATCTGTTTTCTTTCGTTCTTGATCTATATACATTGAAATTAACTATTTTATTCATCAATACATTCAATTTCATCCACAAACACATATTTGGGCATTTTTGCACTTTAGCCCCTAAAGTTCCACATTTATTCAATTTAGTCCCCATTTCACAAAAACACAAATTACACAAAATGTAATGTTACCCATGCTTAGTCGAATTCTCTATAGGCCCCTAGCATCCCATATTTTCATTTATTTCACACTTTAACCCTCGTAATTTCCAAATTTCACAATTTAATCCTTAATATGCATTTTTGTCAAAAATCACTTTACAAAACATGTATATCAAACACCAAGCTTGCATAATTCATCATCAAACATCATAAAACTCATGGATTCATCAATTAAATTTTTCAAAATCACTAAAAAACTCAAAAATTAAGGTATGGCTTAGCTAGTACTCAAAGTAACGATCACAAAAACATAGAAATCATAAAAAATGGAACAAAAACGGACCTTCAATTGAGCATCAACATGGTCGAACCCTAAATGAGTGTAAAAGCTTTCTTTTCTCTTCAAAAATAGGCTAAGTATGATAAAAGATGATATAAAATTTGGTTTTGTTTTTGTTTTAATTAATTTAATAACCAAATTGCCATTTTATCCATTAATTAAAACATTATAAATCACATAATTCAAGACCATTTATATCCATATCCACTATCAATAGACTAATTACAATATAAAGACCTCACATGTAATAAGCCATAACAAATAAACACATTTATCATATAGAATACAACTTTTGCAATTTACGCGATTTAGTATTTTTTCTCAAATTGAGCTATTAAACGATAAAATTAACTCACGAAATTTTCACACATTTATATTCACATGCTGTAAACATTAAAAATAATATTAAAATAATTTTACGAACTCAGATTTGTGGTTCCAAAACTATTGTTCCGATTTAGCTAAAATCGGGCTCTTACAGTGTGACTAAGCCATGTGGAAAAAGATAGTATACCTTACAGGTTTGGCACGGCCTAGCACATGGTCTAGTACATGGGCATGTATGGACATTTTTAGGGCACACGGGCTAGCCACACGGGCGTGTGTATTGGCCGTGTGACCCAAGTCAGAGAGTTACACAGGGACGGACACAGGCTGGGACATGGCCATGTGCTACCATTTCGAATGTCCACACGGCATGTGACACAGGCGTGTTTTTAGTCGTGTGAGAGACACAGCTGGGCCACATGGGCGTGTGTCCCCTATTTTGAGAAAAATTTTCTAAATTTCGTAAAAATTTCTTGAGCTATCAGTTTAGTCCCAAACCACTCCCAAAGCATGTTTAGGGCCTTGTAGGCTCGTTATAAGGACATTATGCTTGAGTTTGAATAATGTTTGCATGAAATATGAAATTATATGTGAATTGAATGTTTAAATGTTTTATAAGTTTGGTAATACTCTGTAACCCTATTCCAGCATTGAATACAGGTGAGGGGTGTTACATTTATTGGTATCAGAGCTACGATTTAGTCGATTCTAGGACTAATGTAGTGTATGTGAGAGTCTAGCTATACATGTCATATGTAAATTGTGATAGTGTGATGACACTTGAGAGAGCTGAGTTTTGGCTTGAAAACACTATTAGAGTATTTGATGAGCTTTCTTACACACCGGCTGAGTGTTTAAAATGTGCTATATCACTACTGAGGGACACCGCATACCAGTGATGGAATACTTTAGTATCTATGGTACCTAGAGACCGAGTCACCTAGGAATTCTTTCAGGCTGACTTCAGGAAGAAATATACTAGCCAACTAGTTTTGGATCAAAAGCACAAAGAGTTTTTAGAATTGAAAAAAGGTCGTATGACCGTAACCGAATATGAGAGAGAATTTGTACGATTGAGTAAATATGCTCGAGAGTATTTTTCTACCGAAGAGATCATGTGCAAGCGGTTTGTTAATGATTTGAATGAAGACATTAAACTTCTGGTCGAGATTTTAAATTTGAAAAAATTTGTTGTATTAGTTGATCGGGCTTGTAAAGCCAAAGACTTTAGCTGGGAAAAGAGGAAACTGATTTAAAGGCTAAAGATTCAAGAAAAAGACCGATGAATAAACCTTATCATTCTTTATCAAAGAAATCTCGATATTTGTATAGTCAATCAAATGCATCAGTGGGATACCAGAATAGAGATCATGGAAATCAACATGTGAGTCTTAAAGCTCAAGCAACTTCAGTCCCCGAGCGTTGGCAGTGTGAGAAACAATAAACGTAAGTGTCAACATTGTGGGAGACAGCATTTTGGAGAATGTTAGAATAAAAGTAATAAAGCTTGTTTCAAATGTGGCTCGAAAGATCATTTTATTCTAGATTGCCCAGAGTTATTTGAGAAAGATCAATTCCAAAATGCAAGAACCGATTATACAGCCATTAGAGGGAGGCCACCGAAAAATGCGGGAAATGTGACCATTAGTAGAGGCGTGACAAAGGATTCAACTATGAGATCTGAAGTGAGAGCACCTGCTAAAGCTTATGCCATTCGGACTCACGAAGAAGCATCGCCACCTGATGTTATCATCGGTACATTCTCTCTTTATGACACTAATGTAATTGCTTTAATTGATCTTGGACCGACATATTCGTATGTTTGTGAGAATTTAGTGTTTAGTAAGAAATTGCCTATTGAGTCTATAGAATTTGTAATTAAAGTATCGAACCCCTTAGGTAAGTATGTCCTAGTTGATAAAGTTTGCAAGGATTGTCATTTGATGACTTCAGGTTACTATTTTCCAGTTAACTTGATACTTTTACCATTTGATGAGTTTGATGTGATTCTGGGTATGGATTGGTTGACTCTACACAATGCCGTTGTAAATTGTAGACAAAAAACTATTGAACTAAAATGTCAGAATAGTGAAATCTTTCAAATTGAATTAGATGAGTCGAGTGGATTGCCTGCTATGATTTCGTCTACGTCAGCTCAGAGATATGTGAGAAAAGGTTGCAAAGCTTATCTTGCTTACGTTTTAAATACAAAAGTGTTTGAATCAAACATTGAATCAGTACTGATAGTATGTGAGTTTTCAGATGTGTTTCTAGAAGAATTACCATGGTTGCCTCCGGTCAAAGAGGTCAAGTTTGCTATTGAGTTAGTACCAAAAAATTCACCGATATCTATAGCTCCGTACCAAATGGCTCCAACAGAATTGAAAGAATTGAAATCTTAGTTGCAAGAGTTAACGGATAGAGGTTTTTCACGACCTAGCTTTTCACCCTGGGGTGCTTCAGTATTGTTTATAAAGAAGAAAGACGGATTAATGAGAATGTGTATTGACTACTGATAGCTCTATAAAGTTACAATAAAGAACAAGTATCCATTGCCAAGAATAGATAATTTATTTGATCAGTTGAAAAGTACAACAGTGTTTTCAAAGAATGATTTGTGGTCTGGTTATTATCAGTAGCGAGTTAAAAATTCAGATGTGCCAAAAACTACTTTTAGAATGAGGTACGAATATTATGAATTCCTTGTTATGCATTTTGGTTTAACTAATGCTCCTGCAGTCTTTATAGATTTGATGAACCGGATATTTAGATCGTATTTAGACAGATTTTTTGTTGTGTTCATTGACGACATTCTGATCTATTCCCGAGAAGAGTTTAAGCATGTCGAGTATTTGAAAATTGTGCTACAAACCTTGAGAGATAAATAACTATTCGCTAAATTCAGAAAATGTGAGTTTTGGCTCCAAGAGGTTGGATTTCTGGGACACATTGTTTCAGTTGAAGGTATAAGAGTTGATCCGAGAAAATTTTCAACAGTTATTGACTGGAAACCACCGAGGAATGCATCTGAAGTTAGAAGTTTTCTGGGGTTAACTGGTTAATATCGACAATTTATCAAAGGATTCTTGATGATTGCTACATCGATGACTAGACTATTATAGAAAGATGTGAAATTCGAGTGGTTTGAGAAATGTCAATAGAGTTTCGATCAGTTGAAAGCATTGTTAACCGAAGCACCAGTTTTAGTTCAACCTAAGTTGGGTAAAGAGTTTGTGATTTATAGCGACGTGTCATTGAATGGTTTAGGTTACGTGTTGATGTAAGATGGAAAAGTGATAGCTTATGCCTCGAGACAGTTGAAGCCATATGAAAAGAACTATCTAACACACGATTTAGAGTTGGCCACTATTGTTTTCGCATTGAAAATTTGGCGACGTAATTTGTACGGTGAAAAATGCCAAATCTTTACCGATCATAAAAGTTTAAAGTAAATTATGACTCAGAAAGATTTGAACTTGAGACAACAAAGATGGCTCGAGCTACTAAAAGACTATGAATTGGTAATTGATTATCATCTGAGGAAAGCAAACGTAGTTGCAGATGCTTTCAGTAGAAAATCTCTGTTTCCTTTGAGAGCAATGAATACTCAGGTAAGCTTATTTGATGATGGTTCGATATTAGCTGAGTTGAAAGCTAAACTGGTTTTTCTCAGCAAATTTGTGAAGCTCAAAAATATGATACCGAGTTACAAGCTAAAAAATTGCAATGTGAGTCGAAGAGTGATTCAGACTATCAAATCAGAGCCGATGATTGTTTAATGTTCTGAAAAAGAAATCTGCATACCAAAGAATTCTAAACTTATTCAGAAAATTTTGCATGAAGCACATAGTGGTTGTCTATCTGTTCACCAAGGGAGTACTAAAATGTATAATGATTTGAAACAACTGTATTGGTGGTTGGGTATGAAACGAGACATTTCGAAATTTTTATCGAGATGTTTAGTGTGTCAGTAAGTCAAAGCTGAACATCAAGTGCTTTTAGGATTGTTCCAACCAGGGATAATACTAGAATGGAAATGGGATAGAATTACAATGGATTTCGTATTGGGTTTGCCTCTATCTATGAAAAAGAAAGATGCTATCTAGGTTGTCGTAGATCAATTAATGAAATCAGCGCATTTCATTACAGTACGTACTGATTATTCACTTGATAGATTAGCTGAATTGTACATTTCTAAAATTGTTAGATTGCACGGGGTGTCAGTTTTGATTATTTCAGATAAAGATCCAAGGTTTACATCGTGATTTTGGAACAGCTTTCATTCGTAAACTGACGGATAGTCCGAAAGAGTAATTCTGGTTCTCGAATATATGCTTCGATGTTGTGTTTTAGAGTTCGAAGGCAATTGGGAGAAATTTTTTCCATTGGTTGAATTTTCGTATAACAACAGCTTTCAATCGAGTATAAAGATGGCACCGTACGAAGCTTTGTATGGTCACAAATGTTAAACTCTGTTGTATTGGACCGAGTTGAGTGAGAAAAAGATTCACAGGGTTGGTTTGATCCGAGAAACAGAAGAGAAAGTGAAAGTGATTTGCAACAATTTAAAAGTAGCTTCTAATCGATAGAAATCATATACGGATTTAATTGAATTTCAAATTGGTGATAAAGTATTTCTAAAAGTGCCTCCGTGGAAGAAAATCATTCGATTTGGTCGTAAAGGTAAACTGAGTTTGCGATTTATCGAGCCATATGAGATCATCAAAATAATAGGTCTAGTGGCATATCGACTAGCTTTACCGATTGAGTTAGAAAAGATCCACAATGTGTTTCATATGTCGGTGTTACATTGATATAGATTGGATCCTTCACACGTAATTTCTCTAGCAGAAATAGAAATTCAACCTGATATGACGTTCAACGAGGAACTGATCAAAATTCTAGCATGTGAGGTTAAATAGTTAAGAAAAAAAAGCGTAGCTCTCGTGGACGTACTTTGGCAACAACATGATGTTGAAGAGGCTATGTGGGAATCAAAGGAAGCTATGAGAAAATAGTACCTTAACCTTTTTGCTGGTAAGATTTTCAGGGACGAAAATCCCTAAGGGGGGAGAGTTATACCAGTCTGTTTTTAGCAAATCAGAATAGTGGTTTCGAAACCACAAATCCAAGTTCAAAAAATTATTTTAATATTATTTTAAGTGTCTACAGTATGATATTATGTTGGTGTGAAAATTTCGTTAAGAAATTTTATCGTTTGATTGGTCAATATGATAAAATGACTAAATCGCGTAAAGCGTAAAAGTTGAATTCTATTTGTTAAATGCACTAAATGACTATGAATATTAAATATGGAGGCCCTTAAGTAACAAATGGACCATTATTAAGGTATATGGACATTAATGGACATGAAATGTAGGATATAAATATTTTATCACAAGGTTAATTTGGTAATTTGTCTAATAAGGTTAATTAATTAAAACAAAAACAATTTTATGCCCATGTTCATCATCTTCAACCGAATTGAAAAGAAAACTAAAGCTTGGAGAGCATTTTAGTGTTCGTCCATTGCATGCTTAAATTGTAAGTTCGTTTTTGCTTGGTTTTTAATGATTTCTATGTTTTTATAATTGTTGCAACTAGTTCTAGCTAGCCTAGGGACTATTTTGCAAAATTGTTAAATATTTTGAAAGTTTCCATTGGCGAAAATATGTGTTCTTTGATGTTTGATGATGAAATATGAAATCTTGTTGCTAGATTTACATATTTTGTAAAGTGAATTTGAGTAAAAATGCAAAATAGGAATTTCTTTGTGAAAATGTGAAAATGTGTGGTTAAATGTGTGAAAAGTTGATAAATGTGGCCTGCTAAGGGCATTATAGTAATTCGGCTATCCTGAGTGTTAAAGAAATTTCATGAATTTGTCACTTTGTGTAATAAGGACTAAATTGTAAAAGTGGTAACATTTTAGGGGTAAAAGTGTAAATGTGCTTAAATGTGTGTTTTGGATTAAATTGAATAGAGAGATTATTAAATATGTTAATTTTGAATATATTTAGATCAAGAAAATTGGAATTCGATCTAGATCGGGGGAAAACTAAAGTTATTGGCTAATGGACTTATTCCATCGTTTTCACATTCGAGATAAGTTCGTATGTGATAAATTTCATTATAAGTGTATTTTAAATGCTTTGATATTGT
This sequence comes from Gossypium arboreum, assembly GCF_025698485.1. Lineage (NCBI taxonomy): Eukaryota > Viridiplantae > Streptophyta > Magnoliopsida > Malvales > Malvaceae > Gossypium > Gossypium arboreum. Next base: position 59,845,797 of record NC_069073.1, on the reverse strand, counting down.
ATAAGTTGTGAATGCGAGAATTCGAATAAGTTCGACAATGACTCAATGGTAATTCGGCATTCGAAATCACGGTTGAACCTTAGGAATAGTTTAGGATACTAGTGACATGTCATTAGGGGATACATTAAGTTGGCTTCGAGCCATTATATTAGCACTTCGGGTGCGAGTTATACCGATTTGGCTTCGGGCCATGAATATCAATTGATTTGGCTTTAGGTTATAATATTAGTACTTCGGATATAAGTTATCTTGATTTGGCTTCGGGCCATGGTATAGGTACTTACTGTGCAAGACTTCTGAGTATCCGACTTCTATTCCGAATGGCTCAAGAGGTAAATGAATGATGTGGTTGAGAATGAGATTGGTACGAGATGATACAGGTATGTGCATAAACCATATTAGCTTTGAATCAAAGAAATGGTGAAGAAAATATATAGTTTTGTGAATGAGTAATTGAAAGGATTGTTAGTTGATGTGAATTCATGTATCTATAACCAATTGTTGAATTATGTGTTTATGATTATATTGAGTTTATTTCATACGAGCTTACTAAGCTTTATAGCTTACATCGTTATTTTTCTATGTGTTTTTTAGTAAGTTCAAAGCTAGCTCGGATTCGGGGATCGTCAGAGATTTCGTCACACTATCCTACAATCAATTTGGTACTTTTATGTTTTGATTATATGGCATGTATAGGTACTTTGATCATGTTGGTAATGTTTTGGTAATAATTTTGGCCATTAAAATTGGCTTATAAATGTATATGTCTTGGTTTTGTATATAATAGCCATGAGAGTTGGCTTATTTTGAGTTAATTTGCTTGTGTATATGTGTATGTGCATATAATTTATGACATGTAAATTGAGGTTTGTTTTGATGATGCTTATTAATAGTTGGTATTATGGAAGTTGAATGTTGATATTGGTGATGTTATTTGTTTTTGAATCAAGGTAAAGAATGTGTGTTTTAAGTAGCTATATTGATGATCTAAGTTTATGAGATTTTGGGTATGAATGGATTGGTCTATTTTGCCACTTGTATGTATTGAGAAATGTGGTATAGAATATGCATGAATTAGGTTTAAATTGGCTAGTTTAAATGCCTATTTATGCTATATGATGGTGCAAATTGATGTGTTGTAGGTACATTCAAATTTGGGTGGTAATTTGGCTTGGTAAATAGCCTATTTTTGTCCACACGGGCAGAGACACGGGCGTGTGTCTTAGTCGTGTGTTACACAGGGTTATGTTACACGGCCGTGTGTCTTCTAGTGTTAAAATTGAAATCAAGTTAGTATGTTCCACACAGTCTCACACAGGGGTTTGTGACTTGGCCGTGTGGCATAAGTCAATATACCCTACAGGTTTGGCACGGTCTAGCACACGGTCTAGCACATGGGCATGTATGACCATTTTTAGGGCACACGGGCTAGCCACATAGACGTGTATGTTGGCCGTGTGACCCAAGTCAAAGAGTTACACTGGGATGAATACAGGTTGGGACACGACCATGTGCTCCCATTTCGAATGTCCACACGCCTGTGACACGGGTCTATATGTGGCCATGTGAGAGACACGGCCGGGCCACACGAGCGTGTATCCCCTACTTTGAGAAAAAATTTCTAAGTTTTGTAAAAATTTCTTGAGCTATCGATTTAGTCCCGAACCACTCCCAAAGCATGTTTAGGGCCTCGTAGGCTCGTTATAGGGACATTATGCTTGAGTTGGAATAATGTTTGCATGAAATGTTAAATTATATATGAATTGAATGTTTAAATGTTTTATAAGTTCTGTAATACTCCATAACCCTATTCCGGCGTTAAATATGGGTAAGGGGTGTTACAATAAATTTCAAAATTTTAGCATATTCATCCATGGAAAAAATTCTATACTTTGATAACTTTTCAAATTAATCCCAAATTTAGATAGATTAAGTTATCCCGATCTCAAAAAATATAAATATTAGTAAAAAACGGGACAAGAATACTTACCCAATTAAGCTTGATTAGTTTCTTCTCTCTCTCCTAGGGTTTCCATGTATTTTGGGGATGAAGATGATAATAATATGATGATATTTCTTATTTATTAATTTATCATCTTTTAATTATTTTAGTCCTTAACCTTTTTCTAATTTTTCCATGGATAAACCACCAAAAATATCTACTAACTTTTCTTTAATGGACTAATTACCATATAAGGACCTCAAATTTTGAATTCCATAGCTATTTGATCCTTCTAGCTTCTAGAATCCAACTTTTACATTTTATGCAATTTGGTCCTTTCAGTAATTAAGCACATAATCGGTAAAATTTTCTTATTAGAATTTTCTTACGACATTCTTATCAAAATACTAACCATGCAAAAATATAAAAAGTAAATTTTCTTTCCAACTCAGATTTGTGGTCCCGAAACCACTATTCCGATTTCACTAAAAATAGGCTATTACACAAGTTCTTTAGACGAAAGTGTTGTACTGAATAAGGGAAACTGATAGCAAAGTTACTATAAACTAGTATGTGCTAGTGAATAAGATCTTCAAGAAAAGCCGTAGGAAGTTAAAGAGAATAGGAATCAGAGTGCGCAACGAAAGTGTGATGGTTGGTTTAAAAGTAGAAATAGCATATTTTGTAATTAAGCATGTGACGTGTCAGTAGGTAAATTTTGAGGACGAAATTCTTATTAGAGGGGGAGAGTTGTCACACCCAAAAATTGAACCTAGTAGTTTCAAGGGTAAGTTAGGGATTTTAGCTCGAAATAGGTTCGAAAATTTTGAATTATGGAAACCCAAAATTATTTACGACAATAACTTTTTAAAAATCAAATCAATTTTTGAAAATAAGGTAGGAAAGATCTTCAATTTTGAAAAGAGGACTGCTTTATAAAAAGGTTTAAGTTTGGAATGGTTTTAAAGCAATTATACCAAAGGTCTAAAAATACCCTATTTTTCGCTCCGTCGACATTAAACTCACAATAGTTTTTTCCCTCACCCTTATTGTTATCGTCCTGTAATAGCCCGTTTTGAGTCAAATCAAAACAGTGGTTTCAGGACCACAAATCTGAAGTCAAAATATTTATTTTATTATTTTATTAAATTTTGCAGCATGATAGCATTATTGTGTGAAAGTTCTGTAAAGAAATTTTACTGTTTGAATGCTTAATTCGATAAAAATGACTAAATCGCATAAAGTGTAAAAGTGGAGTTCTATTAGTTAAAGGTGTCAATTGGCCTTGGATTTTAAATATGATGGCCTTAAATGGAAATTAGACCATTTTATATGTTGATGGACATTAATGGACATCCATTATGAGATTTTATATGTTTATTACTAAGGTTAATAAGGTGAATTAGTTATTAAGTTATAATTAAATAAAACAAAAGATAAAAATTGGTGTTCATCTTCTTTCTCAATCGAAATTAAGAGAAGAAAAAAACACTATTATAGGGTTTCAAAGGTTTGGCACTCTCTTAGCTTGATTAAGATTAAGAAAAGTGGAATACAGACTTGGATCAGGGAAAAGATAAAGCTACCAACTAATTCTTTCGATTCACTATTTTAGCATCCAAGGTAAGTTCGTATGTAATAAGCATTGTTATATTTATGTTTTTAATGCTTTAATATAGTATAAATTGTATATATGTGACTATTGTTATGTTTGACGACATATTGGATAAATATGGTACTTATTGTGCGTTCGATATAGCTTCAGCTAAATTTGGCACTTAGTGTGCGATCTGAGATAGCTTCGGCTATGTATGGCACTTAGTTTGCAAGATATCGAGTATGACATTTAGTGTGCGAGATATTGAGAATGGCACTTAGTGTGCGAGATATTGAGTATGGCACTTAGTGTGCGAGGCATCGAGTATGCAATGGCATTTCATGTATGTATGAACTTGTCATGGATTGGTACAGGAATGTACATGTATGTTATGAGCTTAAAATCAAAGAAGTTACAAAGTTTGTATATAAGCTTATGAATAAGCATATGAAAGGTTTGTTAGAAATCTTGAATTTCATGTATTATGTTTAAATTGATAAATGGTAATTGTATTAGTTCAGTTTATGTCATACGAGCTTACTAAGCTATAAAGCTTACCTTGTTTATTTTTCCATGTCTTATAGTGATTAAAGCTAGCTCAGATCTGGGAGTCATTGAGAACATCATTGCACTATCGAACATCGATTTTGGGTACTTTTGTAGTTATGTATATATGGTATATGGCATGTATAGGCTTATGTCATTTTGGTATGCTTGTTGGATATGTATTTTGACCATTCAAGTTGGCATAAAATGATGAACTTGATGATTCTTATGATGGTACAAATGGTTCTATTTTTAATGTTTGGTAATCAACCTATATTGAATGAATGGGATTGAATTGACTATGTATGTTTGGATTTATTTTTGTTAAATGAATTATACATGTGAATTATGTTTAGTGAGACAAGTTAAGTTGATAGTTATTTGAATAGGTGAATGGTAAGGAATTGAGTATAGAAATTGGTTGAAATGGATATGATATGATTGAGTATTGGTTGATGACTTTTGGCTGCAAAAATTGTGCCTTAAAATGGAGTTTGAATAGGTATGTGCTTAAAGGGTGGCAAATTGGCTTTGCAAATGGCCTATTTGTTTCCACACGGGCAGAAACACGGGCGTGTGTCTCAGTCGTGTGCGACACACGATTAAGTTACACGGCTGTGTGTCCCCTAGTGTTGAAATTGAATTGAAGTCAGTATGCTCCACACGGTCTCACACACGGGCATGTGACTAGCCGTGTGGTATAAGTCAGTATACCCATAAATGGAAAATGGCCTAGCACATGGGCGCGTGTGGTCATTTTGAAGGGCACATGGACATGTGGTTAGCCGTGTGACCTAAGTCAGTATACCCTCTAGTTTTCACACGGCCTGGCACATTGGTGTAACGCCCCCACGCCCGAGACCGTCGCCGGAGTCGAGTATGAGGTGTTACTAAGCTTAATTTAACATATTTAGAACTTTGGATTATTTATTTCTACATTCACAGCTTTTAAGCTACTTGCATCACAGTCACAAGAAAAATCATATCTTGAGTTACGAAACTCGAAATCAAGATTCATAAATTTTCCCTAAATCTAGACTCATATACCTATCTACTAATTTTTTTCTAGAATTTTTGGTTGGGCCAATTAGTACAGTTTATTAGTTAAAGTTACCCCTGTTTCAGGACTTGACTGGTCTGACCTCTATTTACTACGAACCACATTTCTCTCTGTAAAAAATCCATATAACTATGAAGTTTATTTCTACTAAAACTAGACTCAATAAGGATTCTGAGAATATAAAATACACTACCTAATTATATCTTTACAATTTATGGTGAATTTCTAAAGTTGGAATAGGGGATTCAGAAACTGCTATGACCCTGTTTCACTAAAATTCAAATATCTTGTAACATATAATTCCTTTACCTGTTTCATTTGTTTCATGTGAAACTATACATAATAAGCTTCAATTTGATATGTAGTCCATCACCAAGTTCAATTTCTATGATTTTAGTAAATTTTAAACTCGCGTCGGTGTTGCTGCGAGATTCATTTATGGCAAATTTCATCCCTTTTATGAGTTTTTATGCACTAAGTATCTTAATAATTTTCCTTAACATCAAATATAATCTAAACTAACTATTTTCATAATTTATCATTATCAAGCATTTCCTCAACCATTCCATCACCCTACCATAAGATCATTTACACAAAAAGGTATATTGCTATACATGCCATACTTAAATTTACAAGCCATTACCAAAAGTCTTAGGATAGTGTGGTGAGCTTTAGACCTATCCCGACTCTGAGCTGGCTTGTCCAAAACTAGAATGAGTAAGAAGGAGGGAGTAAGCATAAATGCTTAGTAAGTTCACATGCAAATAGCAAGTAACACAACTAAATAAGCAAACATAAAACATCATTTGCATAATCATCACCGAGATATTCATATCACATTTTCATTTATCATCTTACCATATTGTTGTTATATCGAGTTTTCAACCCGAGGGTTAAATACATACCTGTCCAAAATATCCATTTCACATCACTTACCAATACGTCTCTTTACATCTCGAATATTCCTCCATTTGAGTAGAATTTTACCCGTTGAACACATCGGAATATAATTCGGATACACGGATAAATTGCACATAAGTGCCACATATTCAATCAAGCAATCATGTAACCCGCCCATAAGCGAACTCGGACTCAACTCAACGAGCTCAGGCGTTCGCATCCATAAGTGAACTCGGACTCAACTCAACGAGTTCGGATGCCTAGTTACATCTCACGAACTCGGACTCAACTCAACGAGTTCGGACATTTGTATCCATAAGTGAACTCGGGCTCAACTCAACGAGTTCGGATGCCCAAACATCCTAGTGACATGTCACTTGTATCCTAATCTATTCCTAAGGTTCAAACGGGATTTTTCCTCGAGCACTTATCCTTGCCGTCTTCCGTAGAATGCCAAAATCAATACTCGGTAACAATTATATTTAACAAGTAGTTCACATAATTTACATATTATTTGAAATTAACCACAAAGCATACATTTCATAATAAAATTCAGCTTAACATATAATTAACATCAATAACTTAAAAATAACCATTATGCTACATTATTTACACATGAACTTACCTTGGTACCAAAATACAAAGATTTTGCAATTTAGTCCATAATCTTTTCTTTTCCTCGATTGAGGTCGATTCCACGTCTTTCTTGATCTAAAATAACACATTTAGCTTATTTAATACTCACATTATCAAATTAATCCTTAACTCAAATTTTGGCAAAATTACAATTTTACCCCTAAACTTTTGCATATTTACATTTTTGCCCCTAGGCTCGGGATTAAACTTTATTCCTTATTCTTATGTTTTACAACATCCTGATCACTTTTCTCTTCTATGGAAACATCAAATTCTCACTCTAACATGTACTTGTGACTATTAGGTATTTTTACCGATTAAGCCCTTTTACTCGTTTTTGCTTAAAATCGAGTAGTACAAGTTGTCTAACATAATTTAAAACTTCATATTCTATCATAAAACATCAAAATACACAAATTTCACCTATGGGTATTTTTCCAAATATAAACCCTAGGTTAAATTATTGCTAACATAAGCTTTATCGAGTTTAGGGATCTCAAAACGTAAAAATCATTAAAAGCGGGCTTGGAATCACTTACTATGGAGCTTGGAAGCTTGAAACAAACCCTAGCTATGGAGAACCATTGAAATTTCGGCCTAATGAAGAAGATGGACAAAATTGGCTTTTAATTTTGTTTTAATTCATTTTAATAACTAAATGACCAAAATACCCTTACTACTAAACTTTCCAAAATTCCTTCCATGTCCTAATTTTGTCCATGAACTTAAAATTGGTCAAATTTCTATTTAAGACCTCCTCATTAATATTCCAAAACAATTTCATACTAAAAACTTCTAGAATGCAAGTTTTGCAACTTATTCGATTTAGTCCCTACTTTCAATTTAAGCACTTTAGGCATAGAATTTCATCACGAAATTTTCACACAATCATGCAATCATATCATAAACCTCAAAATAATTATAAAATAATTATTTCTATCTCGAATTTATGGTCACGAAACCACTTTCCGATTAGGCCCTAATTCGGGATATTACAACTCTCCCCCCTTAAGGATTTTCGTCCTCGAAAATCTTACCGGTAAACAGATGTGGGTATTGATTTCTCATAGTTTCTTCGGATTCCTATGTACCTTCTTCTACTCCATGCCTTTGCCACAACACCTTCACAAGTGTAACATTTTTATTCCTTAGTTGTTTGACTTCTTGAGCTAAAATCTTAATCGGTTCTTCTTCGTAGGTCATATCTGGTTGTAGTTCAATTTCTGTCGGTGAAACTACATGTGAAGGATCCGAACGATACCGACGTAACATACATACGTGGAACACATCATGAATCTTCTCTAATTTAGGTGGTAATGCTAGCCGATATGCTACCGGTCCAACTTTTTCAATTACTTCATACGGCCCAACAAAATGCGGACTTAATTTGCCCTTCCATCCAAATCTAAGGACTTTCTTCCATGGAGTCACCTTTAAAAATACTTTATCACCAACTTGAAATTCAATGTCCTTTCGCTTTAGGTCTGCATAAGATTTCTATCTATCTGAAGCGACTTTCAAACAATCTCAATTATCTTCACTTTTCTTCGATTTCTTTTATTAGATCAACTCCATAAATCGATTTTCCTTGAGTTCAGTCCAATACAATGGTGTTCGACACTTACGACCATATAATGCTTCATAAGGTGCCATTTTCAAGCTCGTCTGATAACTATTATTGTAAGCAAATTCCACCAACGGTAAGTATCTTTCCCAACTTCCTTGAAATTCCAATACACAACATCTAAGCATATCTTCAAGAATCTGAATTATTCTTTCTGATTGTCCATGAATTTGTGGATGAAAAGTAGTACTGAAATTTAACTTCCTACCTATCGCGTCTTGCAACTTTTGCCAAAACCGCGAGGTAAACCTTGGATCTCTATCTGAAATAATCGATAATGGTATTCCGTGTAATCTAACAATTTCTCTAATATACAGTTCAGCCAACTTGTTAAGAGAATAATCCGTACGTACCGGGATAAAATGAGCCGACTTAGTTAATCTGTCAACTATTACCCAGATGGCATCTTTCTTTCCCGGAGTCAATGGCAATCCTGAAACAAAATCCATAGTAATCCGATCCCATTTCCATTCAGGAACCATAATAGGCTGGAGTAATCCTGAAGGTACTTGGTGTTCAGCATTCACCTGTTGACAAATTAAGCATTTGGACACAAACTCTGATATATCTCTTTTCATTCCATTCCACCAATACATTTTCTTCAAGTCATTATACATTTTCGTACTACCCGGATGAATCGAGAAATAACCACTATGTGCTTCCTGTAGGATCTTTTGAATCAATTCCTCATTCTTCGGTACACAAATCCGATCTTTAAACATTAAGCACCCATCAGAACCAATTCAAATCGATCCGTGTCGACTTCACACTATTTTCTTTTGGCTAGCAAATCTTGATCATTTTCCGAGTTTGAAATCTCTTGTAAAAACATCGGTCTTGCTCTTAACTCGCTAGAATCGAATCGTCATCCGACATTTTCAATCGAGTGTTCATAACTCTCAAAGCAAACAACAACTTTCTACTTAAAGCATCGGCAACCACATTCGCTTTTCCGGATGATAATCAATAACAAGCTCATAATCTTTCAATAACTCCAACCATCTTCATTGTCTCAAATTCAAGTCTTTTTATGACATCAAGTATTTAAGACTTTTGTGATCGATATATACTCGGCACTTTTCACCATACAAATAATGTCGCCAAATCTTCAAAGCAAACACCATCGCAGCTAATTCCAAATCATGAGTAGGATAATTCCTCTCATGAGGTTTTAACTCGCCTCAAGCATAAGCCACCACTTTTCCTTCTTGCATGAGTACACACCCAAACCATTTAGAGAAGCATCACTATACACCACAAATTCTTTACCTAATTCGGGTTGTACCAACACCGGTGCTTGATTAATAACTTTTTCAATTCTTCAAAACTCGTTGACATTCTTCCGTCCATTCAAATTTAACATCCTTTCGGAGTAGTCTAGTCATAGGAGCAGCAATTATCGAAAATCCATTTACAAACCGCCGATAATACCCACTAGCCCCAAGAAACTTCTAACTTCGATTCGTTTTGGTGGTTTCAATCAACAATGGCTGAAATTTTACTAGGATCAACCCGTATACCATCACCGAAACAATATGACCCAAAAATCCAACTTCCGGAGCCAAAATTCACTTTTACTAAACTTAGCATACAAATGCTTATCTTTCAAAGTTTGCAAAACTATCCTCAAATGCTCAAGATGCTCTGTCTCATCTTTTGAATAAATTAAAATATCATTTATAAACACCACAACAAATCTGTCCAAGTATGGTCGAAATATGCGATTCATTAAATCCATAAACACAGTAGAGCATTTGTCAACCCGAATGGCATAACTAAAATTCATAATGACCGTACCTTGTTCTAAAAGCGCTTTTAGGCACATCGACTCCTTTACCCGCAGTTGGTAATACCGGATCTCAAGTCAATCTTTGAAAACCATGTCGCTCCTTTTAGCTGATCAAACAAATCATCAATTCTTGGCAACGGATACTTGTTTTGATTGTCACCTTGTTTAACCGCCGATAATCAACACACAACCTCATAGAACCATCCTTCTTTTTCACAAATAACACGGAGCACCCCAAGGTGAAAAACTTCGGTCTCACAAAACCTTTATCACCAACTCTTGCAATCTGCGACTTTAATTCCTTCAACTCTCTTGGTGCCATTCTATACTGAACAATCGAAATCGAGTGTTTCCGTATCAAATCAATACCAATTTCTACTTCCACCGGAGGCAAACCCGTAATTCTTCCGAAATAAGTCCACAAATTCACACACAACCGGCACTGATTCAACTTTCTTTTCAACTTATTTTGTATTAATTACATACGCCAAATAAGCTTCATAATCCTTTCTCAGATATCTTTGAGCCGACATTGAAGAAATCACACTAGGCAATGCCTCTGATTTATCTGATTCAACCCGCAGAGTTTCACCATTTTCACACTTTAATTCTATAACCTTTTCTTTGCAATTTATTTTAGCATCATGCAATGTCAACCAATCCATACCCAAAATAACATCAAACTCATCAAACGGAAACAACATCAAGTTGGCCGGAAAGTAATGATCCCGAATCATTAAAGGACATTTCTTACATACTTTATCAACGGTCACACATTTGCCTAACGGATTCGACACTCTAATCATAAATTCTGTGTTCTCAACAGGTATATTCATACTAGACACCAATTTCATGCACACATATGAATGAGTATAACCGGGATCAATCAAAGCAATAACATTAACATTATAGAGAGAAAATGTACGGTAATCACATCGGTGAGGAAGCATCTTCGCGCTTTAATAGCATAAGTTCTAGCCGAGCCCTTCCTTCAGTCAAACCGGTGCATCCTCGGCTACATTCTTCTTGCTTGTTTCACTTCCAGCTTTTCTCGGATACCTTCCCCTCGAGTCTGCACCACTAGCTTTTACATTCTAAAATTTTTCTTTCTCAGCTCTCTCTGGGCAGTTTCTAATAAAATGATCCGGAGAACCACATCGAAAACATTCATTTGCTCTGCACGGACCAAAATGATTTCTACCACACCGCTAGCTTTTCGGGTTTAACAAATCTCGAGTTCCTACACCGGCTGCAGTATTCGAGATTTAGGACCCACATTTTGCTTCTTATAATTCCCATATGATTGTCCAAATGAAGCTTGGGAACGAGGATTCATATTCCTTGACTTTCTAGGTTCTTTGTGAAAATGAACTACTCATCGGTCTTTTCTTCCAATTTCTAGTCTCAGCTTCTACCTTTTTCTTTTCTTTAAGTAGTTCTTCAGCCTTGCAAGCTCGATCAACCAGTACTACCATTTATTTTAGTTCAAGGATCCCGACAAATACTTTAATGTCTTCGTTGAGCCCGTCTTCAAATCGTCGGCACATCTTGGCTTCTGTAGGAACACATTCCCTGGCATACTTACTCAATCGAACAAACTCTCATTCATATTCGAGATCTGTCATATTACCTTGCTTCACTCAAGAAACTCTTTACATTTCGATCAATAAACCTTTCACTAATATATTTCTTCCAAACTCTTCTTGAAAGAATTCCTGTGTTACCCTCTCTTTCGGTACCACCAAATCAAAGTCTTCCACCAATTATAGGCTGAATCTCTCAACAAAGATGTAGCACATTTCAAACATTCTTCGTGTATAAGATAATTCATCAAATACCGGATAGAATTTTTAAGCCGTAACTCGCTTTCTCGCATCATCATCAATATTTGCTCTAAATTCTTCAGCCCCTTGTTTACTTAATTCATCACGGGGTTCTGTGAAATTTTATCATATCCATACCTTGAGGCATCGGGGTGCAGGTTGAGGAATTGGGGAGGTGGGGAGGTCGTACATTTGGGTTCGTGACGAACGAACTCGATGTACCATGCACTCATCATTTGGAGAAAGGCTTCCGATCCTTTTCTCCTCCTCCCCGACCAACAATGAGGGGTGGGTTTTCATCGCGCTGCTCCTTCAGTGAGCTGGCGCATTACTCTCTACTTCATCTCGCCATAGCTGGATCGGGATCCATTTACTATATAAAAAAAATTCATTTAAAAAGGTCAGAAGTCGTCACACTATCACAATTCATACATATGGCATGTATAGCAAAATCCGTCCATATAACACGTAGTCTGAGAACTGACTAAACCTGCTCTGATACCACTAAATGTAACGCCTCCATGCCCGAGACCGTCACCAGAGTCGAGTATGAGGTGTTACTAAGCTTAATTTAACATATTTAGAACTTTGGATTATTTATTTCTACATTCACAGCTTTTAAGCTACTTGCATCACAGTCACAAGAAAAATCATATCTCGAGTTACGAAACTCAAAATCAAGATCTGTAAATTTTCCCTAAATATAGACTCATATAGCTATCTACTAATTTTTTTCTAGAATTTTTGGTTGGGCCAATTAGTACAGTTTATTAGTTAAAGTTACCCCTGTTTCAGGACTTGACTGGTCTGACCTCTATTTACTACAAACCACATTTCTCTCTGTACAAAATCCATATGACTATGAAGTTTATTTCTCCTGAAACTAGACTCAATAAGGATTCTGAGAATATAAAATACACTACCTAATTATATCTTTACAATTTATGGTGAATTTCTAAAGTTGAAATAGGGGATTCAGAAACTGCTATGACCCTGTTTCACTAAAATTCAAATATCTTGTAACATATAATTCCTTTACCTGTTTCATTTGTTTCATGTGAAACTAGACATAATAAGCTTTAATTTGATATGTAGTCCATCACCAAGTTCAATTTCTATGATTTTTAGTAAATGTTTAAACTCGCGTCGTTGTTGCTGCAAAGATTCATTTATGGCAAATTTCATCCCTTTTATGAGTTTTTATGCACTAAGTATCTTAATAATTTTCCTTAACATCAAATATAATCTAAACTAACTATTTTCATAATTTATCATTATCAAGCATTTCCTCAACCATTCCATCACCCTACCATAAGATCATTTACACAAAAAAGGTATATTGCTATACATGCCGTACTTAAATTTACAAGCCATTACCAAAAGTCTTCCGGATAGTGTGACTGAGCCTTCGACCTATCCCGACTCCTGAGCTGGCTTGTCCAAAACTACAATGAGTAAGAAGGAGGGAGTAAGCATAAATGCTTAGTAAGTTCACATGCAAATAGCAAGTAACACAACTAAATAAGCAAACATAAAACATCATTTGCATAATCATCACCGAGATATTCATATCACATTTTCATTTATCATCTTACCATATTGTTGTTATATCGAGTTTTCAACCCGAGGGTTAAATACATACCTGTCCAAAATATCCATTTCACATCACTTACCAATACGTCTCTTTACATCTTGAATATTCCTCCTTTTGAGTAGAACTTTACCCGTTGAACACATCGGAATATAATTCGGATACACGGATAAATTGCACATAAGTGCCACATATTCAATCAAGCAATCATGTAACCCGCCCATAAGCGAACTCGAACTCAACTCAACGAGCTCGGGCGTTCGCATCCATAAGTGAACTCGGACTCAACTCAACGAGTTCAGATGCCTAGTTACATCCCACGAACTCGAACTCAACTCAACGAGTTCGGACATTCGCATCCATAAGTGAACTCGGACTCAACTCAACGAGTTCGGATGCCCAAACATCCTAGTGACATGTCACTTGTATCCTAATCTATTCCTAAGGTTCAAACGGGCTTTTTCCTCGAACACTTATCCTTGCCGTCTTCCGTAGAATGCCGAAATCAATACTCGGTAACAATTATATTTAACAAGTAGTTCACATAATTTACATATTATTTGAAATTAACCACAAAGCATACATTTCATAATAAAATTCAGCTTAACATATAATTAACATCAATAACTTAAAAATAACCATTATGCTACATTATTTACACATGAACTTACCTTGGTACCAAAATACAAAGATTTTGCAATTTAGTCCACAATCTTTTCTTTTCCTCGATTGAGGTCGATTCCACGTCTTTCTTGATCTAAAATAACACATTTAGCTTATTTAATACTCACATTATCAAATTAATCCTTAACTCAAATTTTGGCAAAATTACAATTTTACCCCTAAACTTTTGCATATTTACATTTTTGCCCCTAGGCTTGGGATTAAACTTTATTTCTTATTCTTATGTTTTACAACATCCTGATCACTTTTCTCTTCTATGGCAACATCAAATTCTCACTCTAACATTTACTTGTGACTATTAGGTATTTTTACCGATTAAGCCCTTTTACTCGTTTTTGCTTAAAATCGAGTAGTACAAGTTGTCTAACATAATTTAAAACTTCATATTCTATAATAAAACATCAAAATACACAAATTTCACCTATGGGTATTTTTCCAAATATAAACCCTAGGTTAAATTATTGCTAACATAAGCTTTATCGAGTTACCGGGATCTCAAAAACGTAAAAATCATTAAAAACGGGGCTTGGAATCACTTACTATGGAGCTTGGAAGCTTGAAACAAACCCTAGCTATGGAGAACCATTGAAATTTCGGCCTAATGAAGAGGATGGACAAAAATTGGCTTTTAATTTTGTTTTTAATTCATTTTAATAACTAAATGACCAAAATACCCTTACTACTAAACTTTCCAAAAATTCCTTCCATGTCCTAATTTTGTCCATGAACTTAAAATTGGTCAAATTTCTATTTAAGACCTCCTCATTAATATTCCAAAACAATTTCATACTAAAAACTTCTAGAATGCAAGTTTTGCAACTTATTCGATTTAGTCCCTACTTTCAATTTAAGCACTTTAGGCATAGAATTTCATCACGAAATTTTCACACAATCATGCAATCATATCATAAACCTCAAAATAATTATAAAATAATTATTTCTATCTCAGATTTATGGTCACGAAACCACTATTCCGATTAGGCCCTAATTCGGGATATTACAATTGGCGTGTCATCGGCCGTGTGATGCAAGTTAGTATGTATGCCCTATTTCCACACAACCTAAGACACGGGCATGTCTACTAGCCATGTGAGGCACACGTCCTGATCACATGGGCGTGTGACCCTTATATGATGAAGAATTTCTAAGTTTTCTGAAATTTTCGCATGTTATCGGTTTAGTCTCGAACCACTTCTAAAGCATGTTTAAGGCCTCTTAGGCCCTTATAAGGGACAATGTGATTGTTTTGAATTGATGTATGAGAATGAATGCTTGAGGTTGATAAATGTAAGCTTTGTGTTATGTTTTGATCGTTAATAACTCGTAACCCTATTCTGGCAATGGATACGGGTTAGGGGTGTTACATATCCCTTAATTTCCTCAAGCACCCTTCATTTATTTTATTTTTCAAACATCAATTCCTGTTATTTCTATCATCATCCAAGCAATAAACCTCCCTAGAATTTCAAGAAAAAACTTCAAAAACATTATTGATTTCACCATTACTCACTTGTGGGTTTTTTAGATTTTCAATTAAATATTAATTTCTCCTTCAACTAAGGTAATGTTTCATTTTCTTATTAGTTTTTAATGATATTTATCCTTTTAAATTGAGTTTTTATCTAGTTTTGAATAAATGCTGAAATTTGGGTCGTTAATGGTGAAATTCAGGATTTTGTATAAAATTGATGTTTCAAAGTGCTTTTCAACTCTTTTTGATAAGATTAGAAGGTTTCTAAACTTTCCCTAAAGTTTCGTTAAAGAATTCTAAGGTTTTTGTTGAATTTTTGTGAAAATTTCCATAGTATGTCGAAATTTTAGAACCATGAATCTATGTAGTTTTGTGTAGTTTGAAGGTTGGAAATTATTCTTAGATATATAATTAGATTATTGGAATCAGTTTTATGTGATGGGAACCAGTAGGAGTTGAGATTTTTGTGTTTCAACTAAGCTAGTCGAAATTTCAGGTCTAAGCGGAACTAGCCTTAGACCAGTGTTTTGGCTTGTTGAGATGTGTTCATAGTTGTAAAATTAATTGCGTATATTGTGCAGTTAATATTTGTGAAGCTTCAGAATCGTTGGAGCCTTCGATAAGCAAGGCAAAAGGAAAGGAAAAGCTAGTTTAGGCTTTAGGCAAATAGGCAAAAACACGAATAGTGAGTGTTTGGAATTGCTGCTAGTAGTCACTATTCAGAGTGTTAAATAGGAGCTTAGGAGTAGCCTAAACCCCTATACTAAGTTTCGAGTGTAAGCTTTCTTATTCCTCTAGTTACTTTTGTGTGATATGTAAATATGTGATGTGGATTGTGTATTATGATGTGTTAATGTGATATGAGATACATGTGCTTGAGATGCTATTGTGGAATATGTTAGTCTGCTGCCTTTAATTTTTGCAGGAAAACAAAATGCTAATTTGGTACCTATTTTCTGGACAGTAATGATACCATCGAATGAGTATCGATACCTATCTGATCTTTTAGAATTTTTTGTTAAATCGTCTTTAAGCATGCTTCTAACTTGTTATAAGGTCGTTTAATGTATGTTTAGTATAGTTCAATGTCGCCTAGGGTATTTTCGACTTAAATATCCTATATTTGATTAAAACATGATGATGTTGGCATGCTAATTAGCACAATACAAAAAATTATAACGTAGTTGATATGCCTCCTAGACGCAGTAAAGTTAATACGAATGTACCTTCTCCTCCGGGTCAAGCGACACGAAAGGCGGGTATGAAGCCTTTAATACAAGTTATAATAGGATTTTTTTTAGCACATTGCTTGTGGTAACCCTGCAACTATTCATCAGGGACTACCACTCGAGTGTCTACGTGCTCTGGGTGGGTGCAACATTAGAGGAGTGTAAGAACTTGATTCGACCATCGCCGAGTACTAGTTTAAGAGTGTGGAGTGAATCATTTAATAGATGGATTGCTCAGATGAGGAGACTGTAACACCCTATACCTGGCCCATTCACTGAGCCCGAGTAACAAGACGCTACACCACCATCACAACATCACACATTACACAACGTCTAATTAGCATGAAAATATCATCATATTTTAATCGATTATAGGAGATTTAAGTTGAAAATACCCTAGACGACATTGAATTATACTAAAAATACATTAAACGACCTTATAACAAGTTAGAAGCATGCTTAAAGATGATTTAACAAAACTTTCTAAAAGATCACGTAGGTATCGATACTCATTCGATGGTATCAAATAAGCAATCAAAATAGGGTTTGAGAACACAAGTGTGTGGAGTAGCCATACGGTCACACTTGGGGCCACACGAGCTGGTCTCTTTCACACGGCCTGGCCACATGGTCGTGTAACCCCTATTTACACTTTTTGATTAAAATTTCATAGGAGTTTCAGTTTTAATTTAATTGATTATGAATTTTTTTGTATTTAAATTTAATTTCGAATAGTATCAAACTATTATTGAATTTGTTAACTGTCGTAATACTCTGTAACTATAATCTAGCGACGGAGATGGGTTAAAGGTGTTACAGCTAGTGGCATCACGACAACGAGTTTTTTGAATTTGCGACGTGACTCACTAACAGATAATGTCGTGACATGAAAACCATAAAGTCAGGATGTCAACTCGAAGATTTTGTAAACTTTTCAATTAAGTCCTTAAGTGATTTCAAGTTAACAAAAGAACTTTCGTAATCTCGTATAAGACCTGGAAACAATTTTATATCATATTGGAAAGTGTATTGTGCTAATTAGCATGCTGGAATAATTGAATTGTTTTGAAGTTTGTTGTAGTTGCTTCGGCAATGAATGTGGCATCCCGTAGCTTGGACTCGGCGGTCAGGTCGGGCAAGGGGTATTACACGTCTTTTTTATTCCATGCGCAGGTTTAGATGGATCTCGAAGTTTCGAAAGGTGATTTCAGCATGCAATCTATGGCCTTCAACTTAACAATGTTTGTATAGTCCTTTTTTCATTTTGGCATATGGTGCTTTGATAATTTTGAAGTCCAAGTTGGCAATATGGTTTGAGTCATGTATATAAATTTTTTAAGGTTCTTATATGAAAATAACATAGGAGTGAAAGATGACTTAAATGGTTGAACTTGTGGTAATTGTCAATTATATTTGTTAGCTCGATCGATCAAACCAAAATTTCCAAGAGGACGTGAATTGGCCTTTAAAAAAATTGGTGGAAGTAAAGAAAAAGTATGAAATAATGAACGCAAAGATTTAGAGTGTTTCGACCTCAATTGCCTACTCCACTACCTTAGCTTTCCACAACTAATGATTTTTCCAAATTCACTAATTTATTCAACCTTTGAGGATAAGGTTTAACCTTATATCTCTCTTAAAATTTCTACCCAAATCTTAAGACAAACCCTCTCAAAGAATTACAAAAAAAAAAAACTAAGAAATAATCCTTACAAGATCAGAATGTTTGTCAATAAAGCACAAATAAACAAGAAAAAAAAACTAAGAAATAATCCTTACAAGATCAGAATGTTTGTCAATAAAGCACAAATAAACAAGAATACACTTGAGTTAAAGAATAACAATAAAAGCTCACAAGTGTATACAAGAAAAGTATGAAAGAATTGAACACTAAGGTTGAAATGATTGATCTTTAGGCTTGATTATATTTCTTATAGTTGTAGGACCATCAGAAGTTGGTATTTATACCTTCTAATTCATTTCCAATTGTTGTGGTTGTTGGGAGAATAAATAAAGTCATTGGGATGGAAATACCGGACCATTAAATTCACCTGCAACAAAAAGTATCAATACTTTTTGTACGAGTATCAATACTAGAGACATTTAATGTCTGATTTAGTGACCGTTAAAATTAGTTTCCAACTATACCAAAGATGATTTATCAATACCTGGTAAAAGGTATCGATATAATTTTATGGGTATCGATACTTTTTGACATTATTGAATAGATCATGAAAAATAGAATTCAAAATTGGTATCGATGTAAATTTTTTGTATCGATAAAATTTAATAAGCATTGATATAATTTTCAAGGTATCGATACTTATTATTCGTGTTCAATTTTTTTGATTCAAAACAGAAAGTAGATTTGATATCAATAAAAAGATGAAGTATCGATACATTTTGAAAAACATCGATACTTCTTGTAGGGAGTAGTTTTTCAATTAATTTGAAATGGTTTTGATTAAGTTCAAGAGTTTAAATTTATTTTCAGAACTTTGTCAAATATATTCTATTAAAGCATTTTCTAGGATGTTTGAAAGTTTTGAAATATTATTCATATTTTGAATTCTTTGTCAAAAAAAAATTTATAGTTTAGACCTAATTCAACCTTTGGTTAGCAAAAGAGCTTTCGTAAGCTCATATAAAATCCGAAAATGATTGTATAATATATTTTAAATAAGTAATATAAATATTAGTATGTTTCATGTTGTATTAAATTGTATTTAATTATAGTTATTTCGATAACTAATGTGACATCTTGTAAGTGGAACCTAATGATTAGATTGAGTATTAAATATTACAAATTAAGCTTAAAGGAAGATTTCTTAGTTTTAGTAAGAAAGTAAGGCGGGTAATTAAATTTTTGGATGAATTTAAAGAAAATATAAAAAAATGAAAAGAGAATAAGATGAGAAAATTGAATAGGGGAGTAAGCTTCTTTTTTATTCAACCCAAATTAACTAAGTCAAATGTCAAAGTCCTTCCTTTTTTAAAAATGTGTGGCCCACATTTATTCTTCAAGTAATATTTCATTTAATGGCTCCAAATTGTTCTAATGATTTAATATCTCACAATTATATTATATAAAATGACCAAGATGTTTTTTATGTGGTACAATTCTACTTTAACCTTTTTTATCTTTTGTCTTATCACTTTTTTATTTTATTCGAGGTACTTAAAACTTTTAAATGTCCATAATTAATAATATGTACATAAATTTTGCATTTACGAACATTCTTGACAAAATAAAAATTTTATTGAGTAATTTACACTTTAAGTCCTTAATTTTTTATTCAATTCAATTCAAAAATTATTGAGTAATTTACACTTTAAATCTTTATACTTTTTAAATTTTAAACTTTATTCCCTAATGTGACTTCCATTATATAATATTCATTCCAAGTCATCCTCAGGTCCAACAATCATTACCTACTTCTAATTCTTCAATTCGACTTCAATATTTTTGAATCTATAAGTTGGCCACTTTATACCAAAAATCTATCTGTCACATTCTCTCAAAATAGCTTTTGTACAAGTCAAACCGTTTCTTTACCATTTCATTTATTACACTTACTTTTAAGTTTTCTACAAAATTTCGCTGTATCGGATCTTCGGAACCATATTGTTTACTATATTGAAAATGTGAGGAGTTTCAGTATAAAAAACCATTATCAATTTCTCATGCCATTAATCTACTTTCTTGCTATGTACCAAAAGAAAATATAAGAATGATAACCGGTCTAATATTTAATTGTTGTAACATTTAAATTCAATTTTGCATGATTGTTTTAAATATGATTATATTATAATTTGTATCAGATTACATGTATTAAACTCAAATATTATTATTTGGATACCTATCTAAATTAAATAAATTATCAATTAGATACTTTAATAACAAGTAAAGGGCAACTGATTTATTTAAATTCAACTACTAATTATTAATTACATCTCCTCGTTCCTGCTAAACGTCCGTCTGAGACTTTTTTTTTTCCCTTTCTCCAAGTAATAGTGAGCCTTTCTGTTTGTACCAAGCTCTGTGCAACATCGACAACAAAACCCAAAGTTCCTCGTAGTGAAGTCTCTAGATCCTTCCAAAGATAATTAGTTTTATATATCCATCCCATATTTCTGGATTCTTCCACCTCCCGCCCGAACCCTCCAGAGCAGCCCCTCCCACCCAATTGCTTCTTTTAAGCTTTCTCTTCCATTATCCTCATATCTCTCTCAATCCCTAAGACACCCTCGTCTTGATTTTTCCATCAATGGCCAAGTACGGCGAAGGCGGCAAGCGATGGATCGTGGAGGAAAGACCTGACGGTGCTAATGTCCACAACTGGCACTGGGCTGAAACCGATTGCCTCCCTTGGTCTAAAACGTTCTTCACCAAATCGCTTTCCGATCTCACCATCCTTGATTGCCAAGGTATTCTCAGCATCAAGACCAAGAAGGTCGAAAAGGTCGATGGCGAAGCCTATGTTAATGTTCGCAAGGGTAAAATCATTCCCGGATATGAAATCAGTTTGAGTTTATCCTGGGAAGGCGAAGCCAAAGATGGGGAAGGGAAGACGCTGTTGAAAGCTGAAGGTAATCTCGAGATTCCGTACATTTCGGATGAGAATGCTGGCGAGGATCCGGAAGTTAAGGTGACGACTAAAGACGAAGGACCCATTGGTAAAGCCTTGAAGGAAGCGATGCTGGCCAATGGGAAGCCTTTGGTTTTGGAGAAAGTGAGTGATTTTGTAAAAGCTATGGCGAAAGGTGGTCCCGTTAAAGATGAATTGGAAGCCAAGAAATCGGCTCCGAAAAATACAACTACTACTACTAGTAATAGTAACTCAGCTGCGATGTCTAAGGAGAAAGTTGGGGTGGAGAAGGAAGCCAAAAAAGAAGTGAAGAAGGAAGGGAAGAAAGGGTTTAAGACGATTACAATGTCGGAGAAATTTAATTGTAGAGCTAAGGATATGTACGAGATTTTGATGGATGAGAATAGATGGAAAGGGTTTAGTCAGAGTAATGCTAGGATAAGTAAAGAAGTCGGTGGCCAATTTAGTATTTTCGATGGATCGGTTACTGGAATTAACTTGGAGTTGGAAGAAGGGAAATTGATTGCTCAGAGATGGAGATTTGGGAGTTGGTCCGACGGGATTGATTCTACAGTAAGTTTAATGGATTCCGCTTTTGCCTGTTCTCCAGGTTTTTGGGAATGCAGTGTGGTCGGATGATGGCTTATCTTTACTGGGTGGTTGTTATTGTTGCAGGTAAGACTTGTTTTCAATGAGCCTGAGCCTGGGGTTACTGTAATCAATCTCACGCATTCAGATGTTCCCGAGGAGGACAGGTTGGTTTTTGTTTGTTTTATTGCGTAGCATGGCTAATTTCTTACTTACTGAATTTAGTTATCGATTCTGTGTTTGTTTTTGCTTTGATTTGTGATGCAGATATGGGAATGCAACTGTGGTGGAGAACACTGAGAGAGGTTGGAGAGACCTTATTTTCAATAAGATACGGGCAGTATTTGGTTTTGGAATATGATTAATTTTATTCCGAAACGAGGAAGTCTTTGGGTTTGAATTATTGGAACTTCATGAAGACTTATTCTTTCAACTATTTTCTTGTGAAAGATTTATAAGACTTTGCAAGTCTGATCTTGGTCTGCTGGTTCATGGTTTTAAAGTTGAAACTTGGACTGTGTCTCTGTTGTCTTGTTTGCCAATATCCAAACTATCCCTTTAGACTTATAATAATGACAATGATGAAAATGTTGCCTTCCAGAAACTTAAAGTATGTCGGGGCGGATAGTGTCTCCTTGAGGATGTATATCCTTTGTGTACATATTAATGTTATGATGTTACTTAAGGGCGAAATTTGGTTTGGGTTGCTGGTTTATTTTTCTGCCGCTTTAACGTATTGATCTTGATGATACTGAAAAAAAGCTCAAATTGAATTGTTCTCTTTCTTCTGTTAGAAGCATACAGACTTTTTTGGCATTGGGTCTTAGAATGATCAATCACTCACAGGCAAGGTGAAGTTTGTGGGTTGCTTCACTAGAGTGTCCATGGTTTTACAATAAAATTAGGGATCTCATACAATTTTCTCTGCATAGTTTGTGATTATGTATTTTGAAGCTAAATGATAATCTAGTTAATGTAGGTTTTGGATTATCCATTGCTTTTGAAAGATTTTTAATGTTTTACATCATATCTGGTGCTTGGACCATGGTTAGCTTAGCTACCGATTCTATAGTTTGTTATTCTTTGAGAATATAAGTGGAAACATGATTTTGTTTCTGTTCCCAGAGTGGGCACGATAATCTAGCATCTTGACATACGGCTGTTTATGTGTTTAGTTGTTCAAAATGAAGCGCTAGTAGTGTTGGCCCTGGGAAGAGCAGGAATCATCTTTGGTCCACTTAATTCAGAGTGTGCATAGGCACAACGAAAATCATGAGGTTAGAAAAGGAAATAATCAAATTGTTGTTCCTCAATTGATAGCATATGGCTAACTGTTGTTGTTTAGTTATATGTATGCATCTCATTGCAAATGTCTTTGTGGTAAAAGAGTTAAAGAGAGCTTCATATACAGATATTCAGATGTGTTTTTAGTACTATAAGGCGCATGTCTCCAACTAGATACTTCGATTATTCGTAGTGGAGAACGTTCCTAGATGTAATTTGTGAAGATAGATAAATCATTTAGTACCACGGTTAGTAGCAGATATGCCATTACATGTGTTTAATGTGTACATAACAGCTCCAAATCCAATGTCTTTTAGGTAGCATGTAAGGATTCTTAGGTTGGACATGATTAAAGTTCATTTTGCTTTCAGAAACTTCAATTCATTCCCTAAGGCCTTTTAGCTTTATCTAGAACTGTTTGCTTTTGTATTCTCTTACGTATTTCTGCATGGCAGAGGGTCCAAGTTCTTTATGTACTGGCTTGATGAAATCTTTCACCTAGAAAAATTTTGCCACAGAAGTTCAGCGGGGAGCCCCAGCTTGGTCACAATATGAGATTTGAGTTCATCTGCCCTGTTAGAGCTATAGGTGTACTAACATATATCTTTATGGGTAATAATGATGGAAAATTTTTACTTTAGAAGTGAAGTTAAAATTTTGTCACATGTTCTATTTATTTATTTATTAACTTTTAAATACAATTTAAAAATTTATGGTAAAATCTCAATCTCTTAGAAAATTTTTAATGTCTGTACTAAATAATTTTCTTTGTTTCCCCATACGATTATTTGTTCTTTCCATTTGAACCTTCCAGGGTATTTCTTGTTGTAATGTGATGTGTTCTTGGGGTTCGCAATTATGCAAGTTAATGACTTGGTTGACTTAAATTAAAATTTAACCATCTCTTTTTAGGGTTGAGTTCATTGAGTTTGATCGGATTTTAAGTTTCCTTGATAATTTGTTTTGGTTTGGTTATATTAATTTTGGGTTTATTTTGATCAAATAAGCTGTTTCACAGTTTTTTATTAAATATTTTTAAAAATAAATGAAATTTTCAAGTAAATAAAAAAATATCGGTAAACAAGTTTAGGTTGTTTTTAAGATTTCTTTGTAACTATGGAACTTGCTTGCTTTGTTCCATGTTTATCAATATATATTTGAGGTGGCAAGTATATATTTATGTTATGGATTTTGCTCATCTTTCAATGTTTTAGGAATTGGATTGGTTGAACTGTCTAATAGTGGGTTTTTTGTTTAATCGAGCCTTAAAAAAATTTATAAATCGGTTTGATTGATTTAATTGTCTAGTAATTTTGAGTACAGAAACGATTTGGTGTAAATTGGTTTTATGGGACGGACTGCTAATTTTATGGTCAATTGGTTTGGTTCTGATATCGTCTTTTTTGTCTTTTCCCCCGTAAGTCTTCTTTGCAAATGTAATAGCACATGATACTTTTATATTGGGCTTTCACTTTCATGTTAGATTTTTATATTACTAATAAAACGAGCGAGAGTTATTTCTTGAGAATGATTTTTGTTTTTGAAAAAGTATTTAGATTTTTAATTTATTTTATTGATAAAATGGGCGAGAAAGGTACTTTTAAGACTGCCTTTTGCTTTGTCAAAGTGACATGGTACATGTAATGCTTTCAAAGTTTCAGTGAGCAGTTAGAATTATGGCAATTATTATATTATGATTATGGTACCTCAATACTCCTCTTAGATGTTGAGCTTATGATAAAAATTGAAAATTGAACGGTTATGATTTAATTTATTTTTAAAATGATTGTGGATAATCTTAAATTCCAAGTTCAATATTTTTGATATTCAGTTGTGTACTAAATTTTAAAGAAAATGAAATGTAATTTATACAAATTTTAACGGAAATATAGATCAAAGCCCACACTAAAGTTCGATTAAAATTAAAGCAGAACCTTTATTTTTAAAATTATAAATAGTTAATTAAACTTGTTACTTTGACAATAAACTAAAACAAATGGTGGTTTACTTTTTACCTAACATTATATAATTAAGTACCTCCAATTTATTAAGATCTAAAGGACATGCTGATTGGAATGCTAATGATATTGGAGTATTTTCTTGTCACTTGACCTAGCGACAATATATATAATTTTGCTTACAAAGAAGATAATTATTTAAATCACAAATGTTGAGTTTTAACATGGAAGCTATATCTAGAGAGTTCCATTTATTTCCTCCCAACAAGCAAAATGATAATATCGATGGCATATGTAATGTTGTTGATGGGACTTTTTATGGATAAGTGTCTTGTAATGAAAAGTTTTTTAGTACAATTTTGAGTAAACCTTTTACAAAGCTTTCAGAATAAGTATCAGCATTTCGGTTGATTTCAAAAAGCATCAGGTGAAGTTACACTGGTTGGAGAGGCGATTTGAGTATCCCTTAGAGAATCTAACATTCATTGATATTGATTGTTATGCATGCACGTATATTATTTGCTTGATTGGAGGTATGTTGATGTTAAAAAAGTTTTGCAATTCAGTTTTTACAATGTCCCTTATGTTTTAATCAAATTTCTCAACAACTAGCACATATAGTTGGGGCTTTTCCATTTTGGCTTGCCTATGTAGGGCATTGTGCAAGCGAAGTAGAGTGGAGAAAGGGAACGTGAATGGCTGTTATATGATTTTACAGTAGTGAGGTTAGTATCTATCGCGTGTGAATATGATATGCGAATTGTGCAAGTATACATGTCGAATCAAGTAATAAAGAGATGAGTGAGTATTGTTCTCATGAGGATCGGATTGTGGCACTAAAGTGGTCAAGTTATTATAATAAAATGCGATTAATGTTATGGTAAAACTATGGTAAGTATGCAGTGGCAATTAAAAGGAATAATGATGTATGCAATATGTGGAATTAATGAATACTTGGAAATGCTATGGCAAAACGAGAGTAGGAATGTAATGGTAATTATGAAAATTACGATATGAATAATATGTAACTGAACAAATTAACAACTAGGGATGCTATAGCGAAGATTCTACGGCAAGGGATAAGGGATATACGATGTTGATATGGAAGGTCGGGATTACTAAGAATCTACCTTTACTGTCAGAAATGCCTCGACAAAATCATACTTAACCTATTGCTCAGAAGAGTTCTAAAGTGGTCTGCTTCTTTCGAAGGTAGAAACCTCAAGTGACCTTACCTATGTCTATAGGCCTTTAATATGGTACCTTGCATTGTTTCCTTTTGTATGAATGCTGCTCTATGTCTAGAGTCTACTGTAAGTATCTGTTGAGTACTTGCTCATATCATTTAACCACGATCTAACTAATCTAACCTTTTCAGAAGTTAGATTAATTTAAAGGTATGTTGCATAGTCAAATGAAACATTAAAATAATTTTAGACTTATACTGCATCCATTAAAGACAGTTAAAGTTTCATCAAAGTAATCCCAACCCTATGAGATTTAGCTCATAGGTTGGCAAATAAAATTCAAATCAAACATAGTTTTCATCACTGTAATTCACGAAGGAATAGGTTAGAAATAATGGAAAAACGTCAGGAAGACACTGTTTGCTTGCCTAATCCACACTTCAATTACGCAGTGCCCTGAGGTAGCTAAAAGGGGTTGCTTGCGTCTTTCCTCTTCATGTCTCTATTCAGCTGCTACCTTCTAATTTGCCTAAGGATCTCTACTTGTAGTTTCGCGCCCTAGGGTTTCCTCATTTTCTTTTTTTTTTTTTTTAAATTTCATTTTTTTTCCTTTTCATGATAATTCTAATAGCCCTAAGATTTATCTTGTCTTTTTTTCTAGGCAAATTTATTTGTTACAAGTAGAGTTGGGCTAAAACTAATATACGTTGAATGTTGACTGGACACCTTCCCAGCATTGCCACGACATAAGAGCCAGCAATTTGACCACCCTTTTGCCCCAACAAAACTTCACTCATTTATTTCTTGTTTCTCATCTTGCACTTGCCAATACCACAAAACACAATCTTTCCACGAGCAAATTAAAACACCTAATATTTAAACGCAATCCAAGTTTTTATACAATGCTAAAAATACTAATGAAATGTCCTAAAATGCAACTAGATGTACTTAAGTATAGGCAATTAACTAGGTCCAAGGGCATAAAATACAACTCTTTTCAAGAGTTATTAGTATCGGCTTTCTTTTATTGCGCTACCTTTTTTAAACCTTAATTTTCCTTTAACCATAAATCCATTGTTTTTTAAATGTTTTATATCTATACTAAGATTTTGTAATTTATTAGTTGGTTCAAACACTATGAATATAAAACATGCAAGAAGGATAATTTGGTATCAATATAAGAAGCAATTGATGGGTTGTGTCCTTTGTAGCCAAATTCACTTAGTTTAATTAATATCACCTTATAATAAAATTTAATGTTTCTTTATATTTACAATTTATATGGATATTATACCAAGCTAAAGAAATTGCAACCTTACTATCATTGGAGGCACGTGCATACAACCATACTTTTACCATTTGCATGCCGCTTATTTACTTTTCTTACACAGAGTGGCATCAACTAGATTATGTATTATAACTGTTTAGGATGGTTCAAGGAATTCCGATAGATGTAAAGAATATGGATAACTATCATCCTATAGATTTAACTATCATCCTATAGATTTGTGTCCGAGGTGGGAGTGCCACTATGCCATTTGATTTGTACAACATGTGGCACATTGGACCCATTGTCTCCAACATCAGCCATAAGTTACATTTATTGATACGAGAATTTTACAAATTTTAAGATATATATATATATGGAATGGTTTAAGGCCAATGGTAAACCATACATGTATTTCTTGAGAGAGACTTTATTATCTCGAAATGATCGTCCATTTTTCAAAAATCAAAGGAGGGATATGTAAGCACAAGTCCAACATGTTGTTATAGGCCAAGTTAGAGGAGGAAGGGATCTACAACCATGTTGTGGCATAAGTGTATCCTTCGTCTCAAGGGTTAATGATGGGTAAAATGGTTATGTTTGAGACTGAGGTCGAGGCATAAGGCATGACAGAGGCATTCTTTGTAACACCCCAAACCCGGCCTAGACATTATGACCGGATCTGATGCGCCACATCGAAGCGTTCAAAACATTCCGTATTACTTAGGTGGAAAACTTCGTTGGTGTTGTAGAAGACACTTTTAAAAGTAGGTTAAAGTGAATGGAAGCATGCACCGGTAGGAAACCAGAAGAAGAGGAGGTGAGTCATCTGACCGCTTAAGTACCAAGCTCCTTCGGATCCAATCCTAGATATGCACACCGCCATTGCCACACTCCAACATCTCGTATAATTTTGAGAAAACCGTTTGATTATGACCATCTTAAGAAAATGATTAAGGTTGCAAAACGTTTGCTTAAAAATATTTATTTTCTTGGGAAAACATTTACTTTATGGAAACTTTGCTCGTCATCGTGATTCTTTTAAAAAACAAGTAGATTTTAGAAAACGAACCCTAGTGCTAACCGGTTTAATAATTCCCAAAATAAAATCAATTAAAAAGAGCGGCCTTATTACAACTTTAAGCATAATAAAATAATCCAAAATAAACGCTAAACTTATTTAAAGTCGGCAATCACTCTTCATGGCCACTCAATCCCCTTGACTCCAAGTCCACCAATTCTAGGGCTCACCGCAAGGATGGAAGAGGAAGGGGTGAGTTTGGGAAAACTCGGTGTATCTGAAACCCATCCAAAGCCCAAATCAGCTCGAGCCCATTGGGCCTAAGCCCTATTCAGATAATAAAGACACGAGAGGTCAAGCCCTTTTCGAATCTGAGAGCAAGGCCTTAGCCCTTTTAACATAACAAGTGTGGCCCATAGGCCCGATTCAAGAACATGAGTAATAAAAGAATAATGAATGCAAGCCCATCCGGGAGACTACTCAACCCACCAACCGCTACACCGCCTGCACCAACCCTACACACCATGTGGGAATATCTCAACCCACCCACCCACACACCATTGCAAAGAGCACTCAAATTTCAGTCGATTGAGGCAAAGCCTCCAAGACGTGGTTGAACCACTTTCGATACTTCCTCTATTAATACCCCAATCCCATGCAACAGATATTAATAAATGCATATCATGCAAAATACGTAGTAATCAATCATGCGATTCACCAATTTAAACCCTAGGGGTATATTGGTAATTTTGCTATTTAGGGTAATTTGGTAATTTTGCTCTTTAGGGGTAATTTCGTGATCTACGCCATCGCACAAGCTAATTCAGTAAATTTTATCAGTTTTATGCAATTTGATTCCACCATCTACCTAATGTGCTAATTTGCCCATCTCTTACCCATATTGGTCCGTAAGCCCATTGGGCCCGATTTTGGCCCATCGAGCCCTTTTTCCGAAATACGCTAAAACGTCACGCGAACGTGCTTACCACCTTGCGGTGCCAGATCTAACAATTACTCTATGACTTGAGAGCATTCGCATACCCACATGACCATGAAATGCCGGAATTTTGACATTTCAGCTTTTGCCGAATTGAACTAAAGAAGGGTGTTCGGTACACATCTGTTTCGCGATAACTGCTACTGAGATCTCTTTCGATAACCTACAATCGATTAGCATAGTTCTTATTTACAAACCATAATCACTAAACCCCCAAAACTTACTTATCCATGATCGAACCATATCCCTAAAAAGCCTTCGAAACCTTACCTTTTTGCCAAAATCGATAGCTAGCTCCGAATCTGATTGCTCCAATGAACCACGCCTTTAATTCAATGCTTAAGAAGACTCTAGTCACCGAAAGAAAACATCGTTACAATCCCTTAAGGCCATATGCCCAAATCGATGACCTCCCTAGATTTTAGGGATTTTGGCTTTTTCGAAGTTGTAAAATAAGACTAGATCTGAAGTGATGAGCACTTACCACTTGTTCCTCTTTGATTTCTACGCAGATCTGATGCAGATTTATCCTCTAAATGATGGTAGAGATCGAATCTAGAAGATCTAAAGTTTCGGCTATAAGTCCCTAAATCTATGGTATTTCGGCTTTTTAGGTGATGAAGAAGATGATGGTTTGAGGCTATAACCTTGGAGTAACGATGCCGACAGATATTAAGGGTTTAGAGAAGATGAATGTTGATCACAAGGAACAAAAATATGAAGGATTTGGCTTTGGAGAAATCGGCACAAGTAGTGAGTTTTCGGATTTCGCCTTTTAATGGCGATTGGTGATGAAGGTTTAATGGAAGATGGGATCGACAAAGAAGGTGAATAAGATGGTCGAAGGTTTCGCTAGAAGGAGAAGCATAAAGGAAGAGAAAACATGGAAGAAAAGAGAAGAAGAAAATTCGCACAATGAGAAATAGACTTGTGTTTTCGGCTTTTGTGAGAATTCGAAAAGATGAAAGAAAGCTTTGTGGCTAACCCTAATTCTCCAAGATAGAAAAGAAAAGAACCTAACCCTAATATTAAATTAGAGCAATCGGCCCATCTCCCTAAGGCCCTTGTCGAAATTTACTTGTGTGATCACATGCCTAGTACATGCCTAAAAATTAAAAGAAAAACAATATGCCTACCTTACAACTTGAACCTGGACCTCCAATTCCTTCCCAGCGCCACTTTTTAGGAACTTAGTGGCGCCACCTTGCCACTTTACCAAGGCCTTATTTGTGTCATAACTTACGCAGTTCTTCTTAAAAGCCCACTTAACCAAATCTCCTATTCACTTAAAAATCCCACCTTGATATTTTACCGTGTTTAGCTTAGTCTTGGGCCTTCTAAAGGTCCACTAACACATTTAAACATAATTCCAATATTTAGAACATGAAAATTTCAAGATTTACTAAAATCACAAAACCCAAAAAATCCGAAAATCAAGGCATTACAACTAATATTTTTTTCCTTTCCGATAATAATAATAATTTTATAAATATATCTAATAATAAAATTTCAAATATCAATAATATAGTAAATAATAATAATTTTCATAAAAATTTTCAAACATACATACAAGAATATTTTTCTAATAATAATAATTTTATCTCATAATACTAATTAAAATTTCATAAAATTTAAAATATCCGTAATAATAAATACAGTAAAAATTTTCTAGTGGTAATTTAATAAAATAAATTTTTTCGAAACGATAATATTTAAAACTTCCTAATTATTCAGGTTTTCTTCTATTCAATCCGGACTCAAAACCCAACTCTTCTAGGCCCCAAATTCAGGATGTTACAACTCTACCCTCCTTAAAAAATTTCGTCCTCGAAATTTCAAACTATCAACTAGTCAGTATTACTCAAGTCAAACCACTATGCTTTCATTGTGCACTCGATTAAAAATAATTCTTAGTACGACCCGAACATCTAATTACCAAATAAAGAAACGTTTATCGTGCACGCATACAACTCGTAACATATATTTAAATAAAACAAACTTGGCAATCCCGAGCTCGATGCTCCTTGGACCCACATCTACGACATGCTCCTGTCTTCCTATGGCATTCACCGAATGACGTCCGTTGTAGTCTTTGCAGATTGGATAGTTTGGTCGTGCCTTAACATGTTTCACAGAACGAGGCTTGGTTTTCTGAGAACTAGAATCCTTCCTTTTCTTACACTCCAAGCACCCTGCTTGAAGCGCTTCCCTAATTTCCTTAATTTTTGTATCCAATACTTCCTCGCCACTTTCCTTACTAACTCGGCCGGTGCCTCAAGACCAAGCTCGAGTTACCGCTACCCGAAGTTGGCGGACTTTTCTTATCCTCAGAATCCATATCAATACTCTACATTACCAGTACACATATCAATTAACTACAAAGATCTCAAAAATTTTACTATTTATTCACATGTCTTATGCAGAGATAGTATTTTCAAGTTTCTATTTTCACAGAATCATAGCCTAGCTACAGTCTCGGTATTCTAGAGTTTTTAGGGTTGCCCTAGTTATAATGTCATGATATGGTCTCAGTTCTATCTACAATAATATCTTAATACAGTGTAATATGAGGAACAGAAATACTTACAGACTTGGTGCCGGGGATTCAGTGTGCCACTTCCTGATCAGTCCATAAAAACCCATGTTCTTGTTTACTTGAAAAAAAGATTTGATTTGAAAACACTTTTATTTTAAAACTATTGATTTAACCCCGTTTAACAAATAGAAAAACTTGAACATTTTCGAAAAACTTACCATTTCCAAAAATACCCTTTTTAGGCCCAAGTTTTTGAAAAGATTTTCGGACCCGATCCACAGCCGAGTTGTTGCAACCTAGGCTCTGATACCACTAAATGTAACACCCCAAACCCGGCCTAGACGTTATGACCGGATCTGATGCGCCACATCGAAGCGTTCAAAACATTCCGTATTACTTAGGTGGAAAACTTCGTTGGTGTTGTAGAAGACACTTTTAAAAGTAGGTTAAAGTGAATGGAAGCTGTGCACCAGGTAGGAAACCAGGAAGAAGAGGAGGTGAGTCATCGGACTGCTTAAGTACCAAGCTCCCTTCGGATCCAATCCTAGACATGCACACCGCCATTGCCACACTCCAACATCTCGTATAATTTTGAGAAAATCGTTTGATTATGACCATCTTAAGAAAATGATTAAGGTTGCAAAACGTTTGCTTAAAAATATTTATTTTTCTTGGGAAAACATTTACTTTGCGGAAAATTTGCGCGTCATCGTGATTCTTTTTAAAAAAACAAGTAGATTTTAGAAAACGAACCCTAGTGCTAACCAGTTTAATAATTCCCCAAAATAAAATCAATTAAAAAGAGCGGCCTTATTACAACTTTAAGCATAATAAAAATAATCCAAAATAAACGCTAAACTTATTTAAAGTCGGCAATCACTCTTCATGGCCACTCTGAATCCCTTGACTCCAAGTCCACCAATTCTAGGGCTCACCGCAAGGATGGAAGAGGAAGGGGTGAGTTTGGGAAAACTCAGTGTATACAGAAACCCATCCAAAGCCCAAATCAGCTCGAGCCCATTGGGCCTAAGCCCTATTCAGATAACAAGACACAGAGGTCAAGCCCTTTCGAATCACTGAGAGCAAGGCCTTAGCCCTTTTAACATAACAGTGTGGCCCATAGGCCCGTTTAGTAACATGAGTAACAACAAGTAATAATGAATGCAAGCCCATCCGGGAGACTACTCAACCCACCAACCGCTACACCGCCTGCACCAACCCTACACACCATGTGGGAATATCTCAACCCACCCACCCACACACACCATTGTTGCAAAGAAGCTGCTCAAATTTCAGTCGGTTGAGGCAAAGCCTCCAAGACGTGGTTGAACCACTTTCAAGACTTCCTCCATTAATACCCCAATCCCATGCAATGATATTAATAAATGCATATCATGCAAAATACGTAGTAATCAATCATGCGTTCACCAATTTAAACCCTAGGGGTATATTGGTAATTTTGCTATTTAGGGGTAATTTGGTAATTTTGCTCTTTAGGGGTAATTTCGTGATCTCACGCCATCGCACAAGCTAATTCAGTAATTTTATCGCTTTTATGCAATTTGATTCCACCATCTACCTAATGTGCTAATTTGCCCATCTCTTACCCATATTGGTCCGTAAGCCCATTGGGCCCGCTTTTGGCCCATCGAGCCCCTTTTTCCGAAATACGCTAAAACGTCACGCTGAACGTGCTTACCACCTTGCGGTGCGGATCTAACAATTACTCTATGACTTGAGAGCATTCGATACCCACATGACCATGAAATGCTGGATTTCAACATTTCGGCTTTTTAATTGAACTAAAGAAGGGTGTTCGGTACACACTGTTTCGCGATAATCGCATCGAGATCTCTTTCGATAACCTACAATCGATTAGCATAGTTCTTATTTACAAACCATAATCACTAAACCCCAAAACTTACTTATCCATGATCGAACCATATCCCTAAAAAGCCTTGAAACCTTACCTTTTTGCCAAAATCGATAGCTAGCTCGAATCGATTGCTCCAATGAACCACGCCTTTAATTCAATGCTTAAGAAGACTCTAGTCATCGAAAGAAAACATCGATTACAATCCCTTAAGGCCATATGCCCAAATCGATGACCTCCCTAGATTTTAGGGATTTGGCTTTTCGAAGTTGTAAAATAAGACTAGATCTCAAGTGATGAGCACTTACCACTTGTTCCTCTTTGATTTCTACGCAGATCGATGCGATTTATCCTCTAAATGATGGTAGAGCTCGAATCTAGAAGATCTAAAGTTTCGCTATAAGTCCCTAAATCTATGGTATTTCGCTTTTAGGTGATGAAGAAGATGATGGTTTGAGGCTATAACCTTGGAGTAACGATGCCGACAGATATTAAGGGTTTAGAGAAGATGAATGTTGATCACAAGGAACAAAAATATGAAGGATTTGGCTTTGGAGAAATCGGCACAAGTAGTGAGTTTTCGAGATTTTGGCCTTTTAATGGCGATTGGTGATGAAGGTTTAATGGAAGATGGGATCGACAAAGAAGGTGAATAAGATGGTCGAAGGTTTGGCTAGAAGGAGAAGCATAAAGGAAGAGAAAACATGGAAGAAAAGAGAAGAAGAAAATTCGCACAATGAGAAATAGACTTGTGTTTTCGGCTTTTGTGAGAATTCGAAAAGATGAAAGAAAGCTTTTGTGGCTAACCCTAATTCTCCAAGATAGAAAAGAAAAGAACCTAACCCTAATATTAAATTAGAGCAATCGCCCATCTCCCTAAGGCCCTTGTCGAAATTTACTTGTGTGATCACATGCCTAGTACATGCCTAAAAATTAAAAGAAAAACAATATGCCTACCTTACAACTTGAACCTGGACCTCCAATTCCTTCCCAGCGCCACTTTTTAGGAACTTAGTGGCGCCACCTTGCCACTTTACCAAGGCCTTATTTGTGTCATAACTTACGCAGTTCTTCTTAAAAGCCCACTTAACCAAATCTCCTATTCACTTAAAATCCCACCTTGATATTTTACCGTGTTTAGCTTAGTCTTGGGCCTTCTAAAGGTCTACTAACACATTTAAACATAATTCCAATATTTAGAACATGAAAATTTCAAGATTTACTAAAAATCACAAAACCCAAAAAAATCCCGAAAATCAAGGCATTACAACTAATATTTTTTTCCTTTTCGATAATAATAATAATTTTATAAATATATCTAATAATAAAATTTCAAATATCAATAATACAGTAAATAATAAAAATTTTCATAAAATTTTCAAACATACATACTGATAATATTTTTCTAATAATAATAATTTTATCTCATAATACTAATTAAAATTTCATAAAAATTTAAAATATCCGTAATAATAAATATAGTAAAAATTTTCTAGTGGTAATTTAATAAAATAAATTTTTTTTCGAAACGATAATATTTAAAACTTCCTAATTATTCAGGTTTTCTTCTATTCGAATCCCAGACTCAAAACCCAACTCTTCTAGGCCCCAAATTCAGGATGTTACATTCTTATTGAAAATGCCCTAGTAATTGTACATGTTGGTCTTGACCACAAACTTAAATTTATAGATGTAGAGGTTTATCTTGGACTTGCCTAGATAATAGATGAAAATACAATGCATCAAGTAGAATGAAGATGATAAATTTTTTGTTATATTACTGAAATAGGCCTTACCCACCCCATGATCAGTATAAATATTAGATGCTATAGTAACACTTTTAAGCTTAAACCAAAAATTTTCCTTTGTAAAAAAACTTGTTTCACAACATATTAATGTTTTTTAAATCAAATTGGTGAGGTTTAGGAAGATTTACATATGATTAGAAATAATTTTGGGTCATTAGGTACATATAGGGACATCCAAATTATAAAACAAGTGTTCGAAGTTCTTTTACTTAAATCAAGGTCTTTTGGGTTGAGAAAGATAGGAGTTTTACAATAGCATAAAAATTAAAACAATTAAATAAAATTATAGAAATAAGATAAATAATTTTGAAGGCTTTAAAATCATTTAGAAACTTTTTGTAGGTGGCCAGAGGTGTCTAAGGTTAAGTATGAGCTCCAGGGAGCTCAAAACAACCAAAATAGTGCAAGGGAACGTGTTCAAGGGCTAGGTATCATACTTTTTATCACCCATTTTTTAAAAGAAACATACAAGTTCATTGTTTTTGCTGTCCAATTAAATCTTATGGCTCATAATTTAACTTATGTTAAACACATACCCCTCAAATTCAATTTGTGTTACAAGTTAAAAGAACATAATACCATGACATATTTAAATTTTAGCTCAAGTACCTAACACTTTTATTTTCATCAAATTATTTATATTCACAAGAAAATTTCATTATTAATATTTTAAAATTTTTTCACCCTTAGTAAATACTAGAAAAATGAGATTCAGATACATGGGTACCATTTAGAACACACAAAGAGCATGATACATGCACGAATGCACTGAAATTTATTAAATTTCATTCATCGAAGCTGCTAATTTTCAAGTTTGGAAAATTAGTCAACTTGCGAACACTTTTTGGATGGGATCCAAAAATTTATAGGTTGAGATGTCTTCATAGAGTTCGAAGATCTATCCCTTATCCTCAAAACGCACTTTGAATCTGATGCGAGTCTCAATGTCCAATTTCAAGCTTATAGATGTAAAGGGCCTACGCCACCTCAAGGACCAATAATAAGATCAAAGGCCAAACAAATCAAACCAAGATTCAATCAAAGACAACATGTAAGGATGAATCTTTTCGAGGAAAGGGGGAATGATACATGCACGGAATGTGTGAAATTTATTAAAGTCAATCCAACCAAACTACCAATTTTTAAGTTGAAAAAATTAGTCAACTTGGGACAATTTTTTGGATGAGATCCAAACATTTATGGGCTTAGATGTCTGAATAGTGGTTCAAGAGATATCTCTTAGCTTTGAAACACATTTTGAATTACTTGATTTTGAGTTTAGGAGCTCAAGTTACGACAGTTTTAGTGAAGACTGGGCGAACAAAATTTTTGGATGAGGATAATACAGAAATTATGAGTTTTAGGCTTTTATTCAAGTTTAAATCATTTTGGGTTCAAGTTTTAGGTTTAATTTTTATTATACATGAGCCCAATATTGTATTTATTAAGTTTTATTATTTATTTATTCTGAATTTTGGATAATTTTAAGTATTTTAAGTTATTTAAGTGTTTTATGTCAATAAGAAAATTTAGTTTAAAACTACTTCTTGTTTAGGTTAATAAAAGTTTTAGTATACTTAAGAGTTTTATTTGGATTTATTTATCTAGCCTATATAAAGGTCTCTTCATTGTAAAAAATTATTTAAAAACCAATTCATTCTTTATTCACTTTAACTCAATAAGATTCTTTTTGAGTTTTCTATTTAAGAATTTCTCTTGAGTTCTCTTTTAGAAAAGTTTTAACAATCTTCTCAAATTGTAGGGATCATCTTCAAGGTTTTTCTCTCTAAGTTTTATTTCTTTGAGGGGAAATTAGAGCCGTTTGAAGAGAGTTGTGGATTCATCGAGTTTCCAAGGCTTATTAGAACTTCTAAACGCCATCTTCATCTTTTCCATCTATCTACTTTATTCTATTTTGTTCCTATTTAAGTATTCAAAATATTTATTTATTTATTTATTCTATCTTAATTATCTATTTTAATTTCTTCCTTTAATTTTTAAATTTTTAGATTTGACTTGGATTTATTTGTGTTTCATGTTGTGTCAAAATCTAAGTTTCTCTTTGGTCGTCTAGAGCGCAAAGTCAAATATGTGACTTGCACAAAACATACGATCCTGTTCCGCCCGAATTCATATCATTTAGTATATTGCTTCTTTTAATTTGTTTAAATCTAACTTGGAATTTGTTTACGTTTCAGGTTGTGTCAAAATCCAAATTTCTTTCTGATCATCCAGAGCCCTAGGCCAAATCCACAACTTGGACAAACTTACGATCCTCTTCCATACTCGTCCCTATCATAATCACTCGATTTTGAGTTTGGGATCTCAATTTATGTTTGTTTTAGTAAATACTATGCGAGAAGAATTTTTGGATAGGATTATTACAAAAATTATGAGTTTTGGCCTTTTAATTTAAGTTCAAATCATATTGGATTCACTAAAATGGTCATAACTTGAGCTCCTAAACTCAAAATTGAGTGATTCAAAGTGCATTTCAAAGCTAAGAGATAGATCTTTGAATTCTATGAAGAAATCTCAACCCAGAGATACTTATATCCCATTTAAAAATTTATCGCAAGTCAGCTGATTTTCCAAACTTGATAATTGATAGTTTGGTGAATAAATTTCATTACATCCCTGTATGTATTAGAGCAACTAAGTGATTCACCCTAAGGCGACACAATACATCCCTCCTGAAAACACCAAAGAACATTAAATTTCTATGCTCAAAGGCAACATATCACTTCCATCCAAACACATCAGAGATCACCAAAGTGCTGATCCCGAAGACAACATATCACATCCCTCCAAAACGCACTAAAAAGAACCAAGATGTTAGGCCTAAAGGAAACAAATCACATCCTTTTTGTCATGAAAATTGTATCCTAACCTTTTCATTAAGTTTACTATGACTTGTTATAATAAAAGGCACCTATCTTGTAACACCCCTCACCCGTCACCGTCATCGGATTAGGGTTACGGATGCTACGAAAATTAATAGGAGAAACACATGCTATTTCAATTCAAAATTTATCTTTAAACCAACATCAATATATAACTAGAAAATAATCAAGCTATTCATACAAAAACGAGGCTTAAATCGAGGTTCTGAAACTTTAAAATCAATTTAGAAATAAGAAGGGACTAATTCGAAACAAAAAAAAATTAAGGTAAAAATAGAAAACAGGGGTCACACGGTTGTGTGAG
The DNA here is from genome assembly GCF_025698485.1 of Gossypium arboreum. NCBI lineage: Eukaryota > Viridiplantae > Streptophyta > Magnoliopsida > Malvales > Malvaceae > Gossypium > Gossypium arboreum. The sequence goes on along the minus strand of NC_069073.1, from coordinate 59,806,590 downwards.
AAGTTTGTCGTGTGTGCTATGGGATATGGTCGTGTTGTACAACCGTATGTGAGGACTAAAACCGTGTAGAAGGAGACACACAACCATGTCTTCCAACTGTGCGACTAACTGTGGCCGTGTGTGCAAAATGAAAACTAAAATTACACAAACTACATGACCTTTCCAAGAACCTGTGTATGGCATAGAGCTGTGTGTTAGGCCGTGTGTCAGCTTATGTGAGCTAAAATGTACCTTCAGTAACAAGTCAAACATTTTATGCTTATTTAAGCTACAAGAATGCCAGTTACCAATCATTCAACCTATTCAAATCACACCAAAACATACTAAAACATGCCATTTGCCTAATTCTAGCCAATATGCCTTAGGGCACCATCACAAACAACAATCCAAACTAATATCCAGTGTCATTTTATAACCAATTCAAGCTTGCCTAACAATGTTATACAAAATGCCAAATATCACCAATTCATTTACACCCAACAAACCATATATCAAAGTGTATATATTGGCATGTATCCAACAACAACCATACCAATTCACCTAATCAACTAAAACATCCCAAATCAACAATCAAAGTACTAACCATAAACAAGTAATCAAAGACTAACTAAACATATATGGCATTGAATATTCCATCAACCATGCAATTAACCATTTAAACCCATTTCAACTATTTTATCTTCACATACCACATCAGCCATAATCAACCACATCATTCTATTAACAAATTCACACGGCTAGGAAATCTCAAACATGCTTTAAATACATCAGACGCTTATGTACATAACTTTAGTCCTATTACATGCCATATATCTCAAAATATACGTTTTCAAAGTCTATTGAAAGATAGCTGGATAGTATGATCTTCAACTTGATCTGATTGCCCGGTTCCACAAAATGATATCTACAAAAGAATAGGAAAACAAACAACACGAGTAAGCTTCAAGGAGCTTAGTAAGTTCATAGGTTGAAACAATATAACTTACCTTGAAAACATGTTTAATAATTAACAAACTCTTTAACTAATATTAACTTTGTCAACCACAAGCATTGAGGTTCATATACATGAGTCGTTTAATCATCCCATTTGTACGATATCAAACATTATCAGGTCACGATATAATATCTGAAATCATGAAAATGTATACAAGTCATTAATAAGGCATCATAGCCAAACATTAATTACATATCATCACCATGTCATTTAACCATTGAAAATCTGCCCGATGACCAATATAAATAGATACAGATATGCAGTTATCCACCAAAGACACGTTAAAATGATTAACCAAGCCAAGCTAACCAAGAACACGCTTGGACACCAAGTGGCTAACCCGTAGGCTAACATCCCTCCAGAAACACTGTAACAGCCTGATTTAGACCCTTATCGGAATGGTGGTTTTGGGACCACGAATCCGAGTCAGAAAAATATTTTAAAATTATTTTCTGTGTTTGTTTTGTGTGAATTTATATCTGTGAAATTTTCATGATTTAATTTTATTGTTTGAGTGTCCAATTAAATAAAAGGAATTAATCGCGTAAAATGAAAATTTAAGGGTTATTTCCAAAAGGGGTTGAATTGTTAGTGGCTTTCTAAATTGAGGCCTTAAAGTGGTAATTATGCCATTATTAATATATGTGGACGGTATTAGGCTTATTATATAAAGTTTTCATAATAATTCATTAAGGTTAAATTGGTAAATTAAACTTTAAGTTATAATATGTTATAATATATATAATAAAACATAAAACAAAGTTAATATATGTGTTATTATCATTGTTCTTGTCGAAACCAAATAAAAGAAAAAAAGGAAATAGGGTTCGGTTGCTTTCCAAGCTCAATCAAGGTAAGAGTTCAGCTCGATTTTTGATAATTTTTATGTTTTTGAGATCGTTGCTTCGAGTACTACAAAACCCATGCTTGAATTTTTTATTTTGGTGAATATTTTGAGTTATGCCATTGTTGAGAGCTTGTGATTTTTGTTGTTTGATGATGAAATATGAAAGATATGTTTTTGATTAATATATTTTGTATTCGAGTTTTTGATGATTTTGAGTAATTAGGTCTAAATTGCAAAAATAATAATTTGAGGGACTAAAATGTGAAATAAATGAATTATATGGACTTGCATGGATATGGGTGATATTCGGCCTAGCTTAGGTATGGAGAAATTTTGTGTATTTTTTGTTTTGTGCAATAGGGACTAAATTGTAAAAATTGTAAATGTCAGGGGTAAAATAGTAATTTTCCTATTTATGTGTTTTTGGACTAAATTGAATGAAAATATGTTTGAATGAGCTTAATTTGAATATGTCTAGATCAAGAACCAAAGAAATTGGATTTGGATCGGGGAAAAATGAAAGTTGTCGACTAGCCACTCCGTTCCATTTTATATTGTATGAGGTAAGTTTATAGGCAAATAGACGTGTTTAATTGTAGTTAAATGCTAGATATATATGCTGTTATGAAATGTATGAATATTTATATGCTATGGCTGAATATAAAAAAGCTTGGCTATTATTTTTCTGAATTCGTTTCGACCGAGTTACGACATCCGAAAGCCCTGCATGAACCTTAGGAATAGTTAGGATACATATGTCATGACATAGGATTCTGATATATGTGTGCGAGTAAGACCCTGTCTGGGACAGTGGCATCGATATGTGGTTACATGTAAGATCACGTCTGGGACGTTGGCATTGTACAATATATGTGTGGTTATCCAAGTTTCCTACCCAATTCTGAATGGTTGATCAGGCAAAGGTAAATTGAGATTGAATGTGTAAAATGAGCTATATGTTAGGTATGAAATAACCTGTTACTTATTTGAGGTAAGGTAAGTAAGTACCTTAGTTATTTATTGTAAATCTTGTAAGGGTACAAATGAAGAATATATATATGTGATTTGTGTAATTGACTTTGTGAATGAGAAACTTGTATATCATGAATAATCCATAAATATGCACATATATGATTAGGTATTTTCAGTTACATAATTAGTATATGTATATGTTGAATCATTTTGATACATGGACATATCTACTTGAGTGAATTTGGACTAAGTTTATTTATTTCTATTTGGCTTTGGAGGTTGGTTAGTATTATGCTAAAGTGAATGTGTGGGTATTCAGCCAAGTGGATAAATTGTTTATAAATGTCTTAATTATCTCATTTGTAAGTATGAGGTCAAATGCAATAAGGTTAATATGATTCTGTTATTTATAATATGTTGAAAATATTATTGAATGTTTATTTGCTTATGACTTACTAAGCTTCAAAAGCTTACTCTGTGTTTTCTGTGTGTTTTTGTTCTATAGATTTTGGATTCAAGTTTCAAGCTCGAGGATTGTCAGCAAAGTCTATCACACTATCTACAACTTCGGTATTTAAATAATCGAACTTGAATTATAGCATGTATAGGCTAGAATTTGTTTTGAAACGATAAACTTTGGTTTTGTATAAAGGCCATGCGAAAATGGCTTATTTCTATGCTAAATTCGGTTATGCTTGATTATGTTTGAATTCATTTTGGTTATAGTGTTAAGTGCTATGATGAAATGATGTTTATGATAGGTGAATTATGATTTAGGAATGGTAGATAATATATATACTTGAAGTTGGTTAATGACTAGGACTTGGTATGAATGAACCGAACACTAGTAAGTTGGTTGGTTTAGGATGTGTTTTATACTAAGATAAGGTGTATGTGAAATTCCTAATTATGCTTAAACTTGGTTTGATAATTTCCTAGTTATAATGCTTAATGAGTTTAGCCTTGGTAATTTGGTGACGAAAATTTGGATGTGAATGCAGTTTTAAGTAATAAGATTCAGCTATGCAGAGTATTAAGTAAATAAAATGTTCCATGATGGTTTTAGTCAAATGTTTTGGTATGAATTTCAATGTTAAACGTGGCCTTGATTTTTAGGGTAAGTGCATGCTACGTATATATGTATATGTATTAATAGCATGTTTGGTCATGTTATATGGCATTAAGTTGCATATGCGATTGCTAGTTAAATTTAGTAATAAGATTTAAATTGGTTTTATCATATGCATGTGCTAAAGTTGTTTAATGTGTCCAAAAATGGTTATGATAAAATAATGTAATGTACTTAAGCTCAGTGAATCATGTCAAAATTTTTGGTATGTTAGTTGTTTACTAAATTGTAAGTACGATTTGCTGTAAAGCTTTACTCGAGTATGCTTAGTCACCCTCACTTGTACATGCATATATTCCAATGGATTGTTTTAGGTTAATATTCCATTAGTGTATCTGTTAAATTGTTATATATTTTATTTGTAAATATATAATTTGTTTTAATATATGCTGAATTATGATTTAAACATATTATTATATGAACGATATAAATCTTTATGATTCAACATTGATAATGTCATGAACACTGATGTGTTTTTTTTTAAAAAAAATGCAATGCATATTAGTATGAATTGAGATATGATTGGTAATGTCTTGTAGCCTAATTAGATGATGGATACGGGCTAGGAGTGTTACAAACACAACTGGGCACCAAATGCCAAGTGTGTAGGCTTTACATCCGCCCCTAGAAACACTGTAAATATAACTCGACAATATGCAACAAATGCTAGACTCCGGTATATTTAGTATATAATAACAAGTCAAGAATTATCAAGTAACAACCAGTTTTTAGTGGGTTCAGAAACAGTAGTTTCGGGACCAAAAATATGATAAATGTGCCCTTAATTAATATTTTTTAATTCATACGAGTCAAATATAGTTTTATATTGAATTTTGATTTGATAAATTTTTGCTAATTAAACAAATAGTTCAGTATATGTGGGTTGTCTTTAAGTCAAGTGGTTTTGGAAAATGAGATATCGGGACCTTGTTTTTGTAAATCGAGCCCGTAGATATTTTTATTAAATATTTGCGGAGCTATTATATTAGTATGTGAAGGTTCGGTTTGAGAATTTTAATGTTTGGTTAGTTAATTAAAGAAAAAGGACTAAGTTATAAAAAACGTAAAACTTCATCACTATTTACTATTATTAACTTAAGTGCATAAATAAGGTGTGTTTAAAGATTTATAAGGCAAATAGGCTGTTATTTATTTAGTGTGAACGGTTTGTAAACATTTTATTACATTTTAGTCATTAAATTAAAAGTTAAAGAAAAATAAAACAAAGTAAAGTGCATATCATCTTTGTGTTTTGAGCTTCCACCGAAAACCAACCTAAGAACCTCCATTGATGAAGCTTTTAGTTCGGTTAGACAAGGTCCTTGCATGTAAGTGCATTTTTATTCTATTTTTCATGATTTTTATGTTTTTGATATTGTTGTAGCTTAATCTAGTTAACATAGAGACTATTTCATAAAATTGTTAAAGATTTTGAAATTTTTCATTAATGAATTCAAGGTGTTCTTGAGATTAAATGATGAGTTAGTAAACTTGGTTGTTGTATAACTTTTTTGTAAAGGAATTTTTGATAGTTTTGAACCTAGGGATTAATACGAAATTATGTAAAAATTCAACATGTAAATTTGTGAAATTTATAAGTGTAAAAGGCTGGTTTGGGATTCTATTAAATTCTATTTTGGAGAATTAGGGGTTAAATGTGAAAATTTAATCATTTCAATTTTAAGGACTAAATTGAACAAAGTGTAAAAGTTTAAGAAGAAAATTATAAAATGAAATTTATAGGTCATGTGCTTAGAAATGGCTTTGATAATGCATTTGAAATTGATAAAGTGAATTTAATCATTTTATAGATCAAGGATTGAACCGTATGGAGGAAAATGAGGAAAAAGAAAATCATAGATTAGTCCCTACAAATCTACTTAATAGCTGAATATAATAGGTAAGTTCATAGTATAGATAAATATATATATATATATATATATATATATATATTCGTTTATAACTTGTGCTATTATGATTTGATTTAATTGTATTTGATGTAAGTTTTGAGTATAAATTGAAATTATAAATTGTTGCAAATAAGTACAGGAAAGAAAGTGAATATTTGTTAGTTATTAAACATTTGAGAAATATGATTTTTATGATTTTGGAATGAACTCAGTTGTTTGGCAACATGAGTATGAATGTATTTATGGAAGTGCCTCTGAATTATTAAAGGTGGTAAATTCTATTAGAATGCCTGTTTGAACATAGTAAACGATTAGGATACGATTGGTATGCTAATAGGGTTTGAACAAGCGCTTGTATGGGTTTACACTTCGGTGCCTCTATTAGCATTTTGATGCTCTCTGATGTGATATGGTTACTTAAGTATCCGAGTAATGTACTATAGTTCATGGGGCTATGAAAATTTGATTAATCCTATAATGATTTGATTTTTCTAGTGTTTATCCATTAGAAGGTTTGTATCATTGTCTAATCATACAAGAATGTTTTACATTTATATTGATGCAATGAAATGTATATATATGAAGATTTTTTATTAAACCATTGATGAGCATGAAGTATACGATGAACTATTTCAATACTAATTCTATGTGTTCTTGTAAATGATTGTCAGGTTTAATTAATCTAGTTATTTTAATTTTAAAATGTTTAATTGAGGTAAGTTGATTTGAATTTTATCTACAAACTTACTAAGCTACTTAAGCTTAGTCGATTTGTTTTTGTTTTCTATAATTAACGTTTTGCAGAATTGGTTTACAGATCAACTTCAAGGTTCACACTATCAAACTCTTATTTTGGTAGTTTTTGATTTGTTATCTTTGATTTTGTGGCATGTATATAAGGTTTTGAAGTTGATGAATTTAAAGCTCTAGTGGTTTTGTAATGTGGTTAAAGTTGGTATATAATGTTAAGTTTCATGTTTCATGATCAACTTGTGATGAATGTGGTAAAACTAATTAGGTATATCATATTGATTCTATTTTGTGAGATGATAATTTGTGTCATTTGAATGGTAAACATGATTTTGGTATTTGGCATCTTGAAATGGTAACTTGTCATTTGATGCCTTCCTTTGGAGATTTGTTGCTAAAATGACTATTTTGTTTTGGTAATCTTTTGGAACTTTGGTTAGGATATATTGACATTAGAAAGTTTTGTATAAATGGTTGATTATGGCATATCTTATTTGGAATTTATCTGATGATTGAATAAGGTTAATTTTTTTTGTTATTGTTTATATTGAAATGTGGTGCCAATGAGGACTTATTGGTTAGACATATAGGTTGAATGTGAATTAGTATATTTTGGTACATTTTTTAATAAGTTAATGTGGTGGTAAATGCATGTCTTTGTGTCTAAGAAATTGTAGGTGAATCATCTTGTGTTTGAAGGTATTTTGGGTACACACGGTCTTGGACATGATTTGCCACTGTGTATCCCACATGGTTGCATGACACGACTATGTGGCCTCTTTGATTTTTGGTGCAGGTTTGTTCACATGGTCAAAGTTTGCTACACAGCCTAGGGACATGACCGTGTGACCTAGGTATACACGGTCACAATGAGTCACACAGCTTGACCACAAAATCATGTTCTTGAGCCACACGAGTTGAGCTTTATCACACGGCCTGACCATATAGCTGTGTGACCACTATTTTCACTTTTTAATTTTTTGTAAAATTTTTATTTTAATCTAGAATTGTTTCGATTTTTTTTAAAATGTTTCATAAGCTCAAATTAGGTCTCATTTTGATTGAATAACATTCCTAAAAATAGGATGTCTTATACTCAATGTGTTTGATTTTTTGGGATATAGTAAGTATCTTTTAATGAACTTAAGGATTTTTAAAGCCAAGCATTAGTTATATTGCCACAACATTATTTAAATAAGGGACATTAGGCACTCTACTATTTAGAATTGCTAAGGAGGTCAACATCACTTTGTTTGCTCAATTGTGCTGTTGATTAGAAAGGTGAGTCTAAGCAAGAGTGTGTTTCATGGAAAAAAAATTAGGGGCACCTTGCTTTAGCAAAAAGGACTGAGTAGTTAAGGAGGTAGTTGTATGCTCCATCCATCTTTTTAGTAAAAAGTTTGAGCTTTATGGGTGACTTTTGGTTTAAATTGTGACATGATTGATTACTCAACAATTCGGTGTATGCTCCAATGTGATTGTTGAGTCAAAGAATTTTGTGACATGCTAAATCCCCTAATAATAATTATTAAAAAAAAAGCATGAATATGATTAACATATTCTGAGTAGGCTTAAAGCAACTTATGTTTAGGTACTAAATAAACTAAGTAAATTAGAACATGGTTATTATAAGCCAAAAGAGAGAATACATGAGTACTTGAAGAGTCTGTGTTTAGGGAGAAATTTCTGCTCTGCCTTTGTTGAGCAACCCTTTGACACTTGAATGAGTTTTAGGAAAAATGAGATTGCTAAGAACTGATGTACTTGTTGTTTTTCGAATAGCCTAGCAATATGAGTTGGTTTGGTGCGCTGGCAAAATGTTGGCATATATGCATTCATGCATTCATATGTATCTTGCTTGAGGACAAGCAATAACTTAGGTTTGGGGTGTGATAACTCTTGAAAAGGGTTATATTTCATGTATTTGGACCTAGTTAATTGCCTATACTTAAGTACATCTAGTTGCATTTTAGGACATTTCATTAGTATTTTTAGCATTGCATTAGAACTTAAGGTGTGTTTAAATATTAGGTACTTTTAATTGCTTGTTGAAAGGTTATGTTTTGTGGTATTGGCAGGTGCAGGATGAGGAACAAGAAATAAATAAGTGAAGTTTTGTTGGGGCAAAAGGGTGGTCATATTGCTAACTCATATGCTGTGGCAATGCTGGGAAGGTGTCCAGTCAGCATTTAACACATATTAGTTTCAACCCAACTCTAATTGTACCAGATAAATTTGACTAGAAAAGAGGAGAAGATAAATCTTGGGTTGTTGGAATTATCCTGAAAAAGAGAAAAAAATTAAAAAGAAGAAAATGAGGAAACCCTAGAGAGCGAACAGAAGGTGGGATCCTTAGCCGAAATAGAAGGTAGCGACTGAATAGAGATAAGAAAAAGGAAAAACGAAGGCAATCCCTTTCAGCCACCTCAGGTGTAACACCCCTATCCCGTAACCGTCGCCAGAATAGGTAAGGGGCATTACCGGACTTGTAACTCACGTCAGAACAGTAAAATTTTGAACTTTTTCTTGAATTAAAGATCGTTCATTTAAATAAGTACTAAGCACAGCCAAAGGTAAAATTTAAACTTCACTAAGTAAACATTAAAAAGATGCCATTTTCGCATGGCTTATATACATTAACCAAAAATATTCTTCCGCCACTAGTCTATTCTATACATGCCATAAAATAGTTCTAAACATAGCAGTAACAAGCGGTGGATAGTGATAGTGTGACTAGTTGCTGACGATCCCCGAGCCTGTAGCTTCGCAATGAGACCTATAAGACAGAGGAAACAGAGTAAACGGAGTAAGCATTACAATGCTTAGTAAGTTTTAAGCAGTGTCAACAGATAACAATCAAATTATAACATAGTTGTTCGTATTTTTATTTCACTCTTCCTTCGGGCATACCATCCCTTTTACCGAATATGCACATCTCATCATATACAATAGGTAGATAAATTCTCACATAAAAGTGAGCTCATGTGACATAGATATATCGTATGATTTCACATAACCTCTCACACTAATCCGATGTCTCATAATCATAGGAATAGTCCCATAGATTGCTCTCGTATGCATCATATATAAACTTGGAGTACATACCTGTTTAACCTTTCGCATTGAATATATTTATAAGCAATTCTTATTACGAAGTCTTACCCAGACATAATCTCCACACGTAGTCATCGGGTCTTACCCGGACATAATCTCCACACGTAGTCATCGGGTCTTACCCGGACATAATCTCCAAGTTTCATGTACATTTAATCGCATGTTACAACACTCACATTAGCCATTCGGCTTTACCACATATTCTTATCTCACACATATTTCACATTCGCCATTCGGCTTTACGACATATACATATCTCATATATATTTCACATTAGCCATTCGGCTTTACCACATATACATATCACACATATATTTCACATTAGCCATTCGGCTTTACCACATATACATATCTCATACATATTTCACATTAGCCATTCGGCTTTACCACATATACATATCACACATATATTTCACATTAGCCATTCGGCTTTACCACATATACATATCTCATACATATTTCACATTAGCCATTCGGCTTTACCACATATACATATCTCATACATATTTCACATTCGCCATTCGGCTTTACCACATCTACATATCACACATATATTTCACATTAGCCTTTCGGCTTTACCACATATACATATCTTATATATATTTCACATTAGCCATTCGGATTTACCACATACACATATCACACATATATTTCACATTCGCCATTCGGCTTTACCACATATACATATCACACATATATATATTTATCTTGTACATCAATTTCAGCCATAGCTTATAAGCAACTCAAATAGTTTGATCAATGTTTACAACAAATTCACATATTCACCACAAGCTGTTTTCCTGAGCAATAGTCACTAAATTATTTATAACTGGAGCTACAAAACTCAAAATCAATTGCCGTTAATTTTTCCTGAATATAGACTCATATATCTTCCATCCATAAAATTTTCAGAATTTTAGGTTTGGCCAATCAATACCAGATTTTTCTTAAAGTTTCCCCTGTTTCACTGTTTGACTAATCTGACCACTCTTCACTACGAATCAAATTTTTCATTGTACAGAATTCATAATGTGTTCTATTTGATTTCATTTGAAACTAAACTCATTAAGGAGTCTAAGCATATAAATATTATCTTATAACCATTTTTGTACAAATTATAATGATTTTCCAAAAACAGAACAGGGGATTTCGGAGTCATTCTGACACTGTCCCACACAACTTTAAATATCTCTTTATAGGAAATTTCTTTGCTTCCACGGTCTCTTTTATAAGAAATTAGACCAACTAATATTTTATTACATATTTTATTCAGCCTATAATTCCACACCAACAATTTATAGTGATTTTCTAAAATCACATTACTGCTGCTGTCCAAGCAAATTATTACAATTTGCTCTTAAATTTCCAAGTCCAAACACTTATGAACTTACCATTTGAGTTTAAGACATATCATGGCCACATCATATCTTATTAAATCCACTCATTATGTCCTATTATGATTGAATTTACTCAACGTTTAATTGCTTAAAACTTACCTCGGAAGTGGTTGACGATTAGATGTCCACGGCTATTCGTTTACTTTCTCTTTTCCCCTATCCGACTTTGATCCTCTTTGCTCTTAAGCTTAATTAAAACAATAGATTTTCTTAAGTATTTAACTAATATTATTCACTTAACAATCACATATCATTTAATCTTTGATTGACCAATTTAACACATACCAAAATCCAATCATACATCTAACCTTTATCTCAATACCAAACCGAGTTATAAGATCATACATTATACTAAGCATATCACTAAACATACCTATTCAATTTAGCTAATTTCATAGCCGATTAATCACCTTACCCTACATTACTCAATGCCGAATATTAACCCAACATAACAAGCATAGTCACCATGAAACTTACCTTAATACACATTTTATCCCATTGCCGAATATATATATATATATATATATATATATATATATATATCATCAAACAAATCAACTAGTTTAGCATTCAAATTCTTCTAACCATTCCTCAATCATTTACTCAATGAACAACAATCCAAGCACATCAAAGCATAGTCGAATGTATCATTCTTCTTCAATTCAAAAATAAATGCATGGGCTAACTTCAAAATCTATTTAACAACTCAACTTTATAAACACATATTCGGCTAGGAAGAAAGATTGATAATTTAACAACCTTAGCTTAACATATAATTTGTTGTGACACATCTTTAAGCATTCTTTTATTCCATCAACTCAAAACACATTCATCCCTCTCAATAACTAAACTCATATTCGGCAATGGCCTCCAATATAGTGACCGATTCTTCTCAACTAGCACCTAGTGTACACACATGATCATTTGTTTGATTCAAGCACCTATCCACCAAAAATTCATCCAAATCAACAAGAACAACAACCACATTCTTTGTTATCTACCATGACCAAACCCATATTCATTCACCAAATATCAAAATTTATCATCAATTTGACATATAAGGACATAACCAAATGTTTCTTGCAACACAAACTCAAAAATTAACACATGGGTCATGTTATGAGCACCAAAACAAACTCAACTTCACAAAAATTCCAAAAGAATCACTTGATATCATACCTTAATTCCCCCCACACAAGATGGCCGAATGCCTTAGGTGTGCTTTCTTCCATTTCTTGGTTAATTTCGCTTGAGAGAGGTAGGAGGAGAAGATGAACATTTTTTTCTTTTCTTTTGTTTTCTTTCTTCCATTCACGGCAATGGAGGGGGGGCAACCACACACATTTTTTTTTGTCATCATTTGCCTTCCCATTATTATTTTATCATTTCTAACATAAACCATTAACACAACATGTTTTATGACATGTTTTGCCCATCACCCTTTGTCATCGCCGCCACTAGTAATTAAATGGGGAAAATTGACATGCAAGTCCACCCTTTGATTACATGCACTAATAGATCCTTATAGATTAACCTATCACATTTCAAAAGTGTCACACATAAGTCCTATTGACTAAATTCACATGCAATTTACTAAATCGAAGCTTAAAACTTTCACACATTCATAATCACATATTTTAGACAATAAATATCATATTCAAATAATTTAGTGACTCGGTTTAGCGGTCCCGAAACCGCTTTCCGACTAGGGTCACTTTAGGGCTGTCACATCAGGACACTACGCAGCTGGAGTGTGGATTGGATAAGCGAACGGTGTCTTTCCAACATTCTTCCATTATTTCTAATATGTTCCTTCGTGAATTACAGTGATGAAAATGATGTTTGAGTTGAATTAATTGCCAACCTATGAGCTAGATCTCATAGGTTGGGATTACTTCGATAAAACTTTAACTACCTTTAATGGCTTCGGTATAAATCTAAATTATTTTACTATTTCATTCAATTGTTTTATTCTTTAATTTGTATGTAAGCAATATCTAGACATGTCAGTTGTGCAGCATACCCTTAAATTAATCTAAGTTCTAAAAAGGTTAGATTAATTAGACCATGATTGAATGACATGAGCTAGTATGCGAAAGATACTTGAAGCAGATTTTAGACATAGAGTAGTGTTCATACAGAAGAAAATAATGCAAGGTACCATGTTAAAGGCCTATAGACATAGGCAAGGTAACTTGAGGTTTCTGCCTTCAAAAGAAGTAGACCACTTTAGAACTCTTCTAAGCAATAGGTTATGTATGATTTTCCTGAGGCATTACTAATAGGAAAAGTAGATTCTTAGTAATCTCGACCTTCCCATTCAACATCGCATAACCCTTATCTTTTGCCGTAGTATCTTTGCCATCACATCCTTAGTTTTTTATTTGTTAGTTACATATTATTCATATAATCATTTTCATAATTGACATTACATTCCTACTCTCATTTTGCCATAGCATTTTCAAGTATTCATTAATTCCACATATTGCATACATCATTATTCCTTTTAACTGCCACTGTATACTTACCATATCTTTACCATAGCATTAATTGCATTTTATTATAATAACTAGACCATTTTAGTGCTTCAATCTGATACTTGTGGGAACGATACTCACTCATCACTTTATGTAACATCCCGATTTTGGGCCTAGTTGGAATAGTGGTTTTAAGACCACAAATTCAAATTAGAAATAATTATTTTATGATTATTATGAGGTCTATGATATGATTGCATGCTTGTGTGAAAATTTTATGAAGAAATTTTATTGATAAAATGTCCAATTTGACGTTTAGGACTAAATTGCAAAAGTTGCAAAATATGAGTTCTAGAAGCTTTAAGCATGAAATTGCCATGGATTATTAATTAGAGGTCCTTAAATATCAATTTTCCCAATTTCTATTTTTATGGACAAAAATGGGCATGAATAGGAAAATTTTGAAAGAAAGGCCTTAAGGGTATTTTTGTCATTTGGTCAATAAAAGAATAAAAAGGGAAAATAGGTCAAAAGTTGGTGTCCATCTTCTTCATGTGTGCCAAAATTTCTAAGGGTTCCACAGCTAGGGTTTCTTCAACTTTCAAGTTTAATAATAAGTGCATCCTAGTTTACATTTTTGAAACCCTCGTAACCCGATTGACCTATTTCTAGCCATATTTTGAAGTAGGGTTCATGTTTGAAATTTGACCCATGTATGACATGCATGTGTTTTGATGTTTAATGGAAGAATATGAATGTTTGATGTGTGATAAACATCTTTTACTAAGCGATTTCTAGTAAAAAAAATACTAAAAAGGACATATTGGTAAAGTTCGTAAAATGAGTAGTAAGATGTACGATTTAATGAGAAATGTGGGTTGATATGAGCATGTTATAAGTTTGGCTAGGCTTGGGTAACAAAGAAAATGAACACATTTCATTGTACGAGCCTAGGGGCTAATTGTAATTATGTGAAAGTTTAGGGGTAAAATTATAATTTTTCCAAAGTATGATTTATGGACTGATTTGAACAACGTGATAATTAAATAAGTGAAATTTACTATTATAGATCAAGAAAAACGGAGTTTGGACCCAAACTGAGGAAATAATAAGGTTGTGGACTAAATCGAATAGTTGTTCATATTTTGGTACCGAGGTAAGTTTGCGTGTAAATAATGCAACATTACATTATTATGTCTTTAATGCTTTAATATTGCATGAATTGTGTAATTGTCTTTGTGGAATTAATGATGACTCGATGACGATTCGACGAAGTTTGATATCTCGAAACCCCGGTTGAACATTAGGAATAGTTAGGATACAAATGTCTTGACATTAAGGTTATGTGTGATCCCATGTAAGACCATGTCTAGGACATGGCATTGGCATCGATATGTGATCCCATGTAAGACCATGTTTGGGATATGGCATTGGCATCGATATTTGATCCCATGTAAGACCATATCTAGGATATGACATTGGCATCGATATGAGACATCGTGTAATACCATAGCTGGGCTATCGGCTTCGATCTGTGATCCCATGTAAGACCATATCTAGGATATAGCATTGGCATCTTACTATGTGCATGAGAGTTCCTGAGTATCCTTTAGTATTCCAACTCGTTCAATGGGTAATCCAACGATTATGTCAAAGAGATAACAAGGTATGATCATGTTGAAAGGGTACTGTTATGTACACAAAGCTCATAAATATTGAGATTATGAATCGATGAGACCTCGGTAAGAAGTAAATGAATGAATTATGATCATGAGCTTTATTGCACATTATGTAAATGACATGACTTAAAATGTACCTATGATACTTGATGACATGGTGATAAATATTATTATGTTATGTGTATAATAATGCATGGTTAATGTTGTTAATTATATGCTTACTCCCATTTCTTTTTCATTTTCTTACAGTATCGCCAAGCTAGCTCGGGGATCAAAGGCACTATCAAACTAATCTTTTGGGTATAGTGAATTCAAGTATTTTTTTAGTATGGCATGTATAGGGACTTGGTCTTTTTTCTTATATGTCATATTGGTTTAGCCAAATGTGTTGGCTTATAATGATTTGATGATTCATTTTCTATATGACCATGAGATATGGCCCATATTAATTATGGGGATGCAATCCTATTCGTATATGCATGTAGGCGCTATAGTCACTCTTGCTGTGGTTAAATTCATTTGGCATGGATGAATTGTGAATATGATCATGGATTTTTGGTGATGGGGTTCTGAGTAAATGGCATAATAACAACTAAGGCATGAATGTATAAAATGGAAGTAAATCGATGTTACATGTTGCATGTGTTTTGGTAAGCTTGGTCTAAATAAAATATGAAGTCTTAAGCAAGTGTAAATTGGTAAGAAGTTGATATGCATGAGCCATGTTTATGAGATGTGTAAGTGTGCATGTGTTATTGAGGGTGACAAAGGGCTTGGAAAATAGCCTCAAAGTTGTCCACTCGGGTAGACACACGGGCGAGTGTCTAGACTGTGTGTGACACACGGTGTAACACCCCTCACCTGTATCCAACGTCGGGACAGGGTTAGAGGCGTTACCAGACATAAACATTCACAACATGCAAAACCGGGCCACAAAAATTTCACCAAAAATTTAAAACATCTCGAACACATGCATATCGTCCCTTATATAGGTCTTCGAAACCTATAACATACATTGGGGTGGTTCGAGACTAAACCAAGAACTTTGAAAATCTTTGGGCAACTTAACTAATTTTCTTGCTTCGGAGAGTCACACGCTCGTGTGGATTGGGTCGTGTGGTCAATTTCAAGGCTATTTTCCAAGCCAATTGTCACCCTTAATTACCTACATACACTTATACATTTTCATAGAAATTGACACGGCATATTTGAGTAATTATATATTCACAATCAAGACACAAGCATGACATTCTTACAACAACACATAACATATTACCAACCATGCATGACAAACAAGCATATGCACATCACCAATATCTGACATAACATGAATAGCTAGATTTATAAGTCAGAATCATTAGCTCACTAAAGAGTAATATATTTGGCCAAATTATAATAACACATGTTATAAAACTAGGTCCCTATACATGTCACTCACTTGATAATTCTAGCATATGTGTTTATACTGTCAAGGTGTTGGCTTGATAGTGTGATGCTGCCCCCGACGATCTCCAACCCCAAGTTAACCTGACAACACTAAAAGAAATGGAAAGGAAGGGGTAAGCTTTATGCTTAGTAAGCTCGCATGAAAATAATAAGCAATTTACTAACTTGCTTTCCATAGTAAAACTATCTCAATTGTATATTTACACATGTTCTGGTTAAGCTATTTTCTTGAGTCATAGTCACTAAATCATTTATATCTGGAGATACAGAACTCCAAATTAAGATCTGTAAATTTTACTAGAAACTAAACTCATATATATTTCCACCATAAAATTTTCAGAATTTTTTGGTCCAGTTAATAAGTATAGTTTATTATTTAAAGTATCCCCTATTTTTCTGTTTGACAACTTCGACCACTCTTTACTAAAATTTAATTATCTTTTGCTACCAAATTCAAATGAGGTTATTGTTTCTTTCTTCTGAAAATAAATTCAATAAGGAATTCAACCATATAAATTATGTCCTTAAATATTTTTTTACAATTTTTAATGATTTTTACAATTCAGAACAGGGGATCATGAAATTAGTCTAAACCAGTCTTACAAAAATATAAATATCTCAAAATACAGAATTTTTTTGGTTTTCTCTGTTTCTTTTATATGAAAATAGATTCAATAAGCTTTAATTTCATATCTCATTCCGCTTCTAGTTTAACTTCTACTATTTTTGGTGATTTTTCAAAGTCACTCCCCTACTGCTATTTTAGACTGTTTATCCCAAATTTCATTCCTTCACTAAAATTTCTTATTATCAACTTTCAAGATAATACTTATCCATATTCATCTTATCAAAAATTCAATCACATATCTAACTCATAATTCAAAACTCATATATTCATATTCCGGTATTATCCCACATTTTTTTTTTACGTTAAATTTTATTTAGCAAACTTGTTTCTCCCGGTGAACACTTCAGAAAGTAACAATATCCGGTGGTTTTAGCGCATAGCTCCACACTATTGGGCTAACATGTAATTGTGGCATACACACTTAGCACCACTTTTCAAATTAACATGTATAACCATGACATATCCACTTAGCACCACGTTACATGTTTAATCGTGGTATATCCACTTAGCACCACGTTAATGAATCAATGTATGTAACCGTGGCATATCCACTTAGCACCACATTACATGTTTAACCGTGGTATATCCACTTAGCACCACGTTAATGAATCAATATATGTAACCGTGGCATATCTAGCACCACGTTACATGCATCAATATGTGTAATCGTGGTATATCCACTTAGAACCACGTTACACGTATAACCGTGGAATATCCACTTAGCACCACGTTTTTCTATTCCGAAGGTTCAACCAAGATTTCCTCATTTAATCTCAATTCATCAACCATAATTCACCGTTTGTGTCCATTAATTGAACAATACTAAAACTTATTTCATTTGCACTCTCTTCACAAGTCCATTTCATTTCACATGTCAAACATGTACTCATGAGTTTCGAGTACGTACCTGTGCTATCTCTTAGCACAACCACTCATGCAAACAGGAAAATCATTTGCAAGATTTCATATTCTCGGTAATCACCCATTTCTTTTAAATATCATATTCCATCAAATTTCTATTAACATCAAATTCAATACAATTACAACAAATTATATTTCATGTATATCAATAATAACATGAATAATAGGCTTATTAAATCACGCGAACTTACCTCGGATCCAGAAATGGCAATTTACCATTCTAGTCCATAACCTTGTATTTTCTCGATTTAAGCCCAAATCTCGATTTCCTTGATCTATAATATCACATTTAGCCTACTAATTAGTAACACTATTCATATGGGTCTAAAAATCATATTTTTACAAATTTTTATTTTGACCCCTAAACTTTTGCATATTTGCACTTTTGCCCCAAGGCTTGGAAATTAAAATTCTTCCAATTTTATTATGTTTTATGACATGCTGATCATTTTCCCCTTCCATAGCAACATCAAATTCTCACTCTAACATGTACTTATGAACATTAGGTATTTTTACCGATTATGTCGTTTTACTCGTTTTCACGTAAAATCGCTTAGCAAAAGTTGTTTAACACAATTTAAAGCTTCATACTCTACCATTAAACATCAAAATACATGCATTTCATTCATGGGTAAATTTTTAAACATAAATCCTACCTCAAAATAATGGTAGAAATGAGTAGATCATGTTATCGGGATTTCAAAAATACATAGAACATTAAAAACGGAGCTCAGAATCACTTACTATTAAGCTTGGAAGCTTGGCCAAACCCTAACCATGGCTTCTCTTGGTACATTCTACTGTAGGAAGAATAAAGGGACACATTTGGGGTTTAAAATTTGTCTTTTAATTTATTTTACCCCTAAATGACTAAAATGCCCTTTTTACTATTCTTTCAAATTTTACCCAATCAAGGCCATTTTTGTCCAGCAAGTTATAAAATGGTTTAATTATCATTTAAGGACCTTCCATTTAAAATTTCATGACAATTAGACACCTCTAACATGTAAAACTCAATTTTTGCACTTTTTACAATTTAGTCCTTTTTACTAAATTGAGTGCCCAAACGTCGAAATTTTCGAAAGAAATTTTCACAAAATCATTCCGTGAAATCGTAGACCATAAAAATATAATAAAAATGAAATTTTCCTCATCGGATTTGTGGTCCCGAAACCACTATTTTGACTAAGCCCAAAATCGAGATGTTACACACGGCCTGCCCCATGGGCCTGCGATCAGGCCGTGTGTCCCCTGAACACTAATTAGGTAAAATCGAGTGCCCAATAGTAAACACACAGGTAGAGACACGGCTGTGTGTCTCGACCGTGTAAGGACACGACCTTAGGGCATGGGTGTGTGCCCTGGCCGTGTGAAATCTGCACCTGATTTTTGGAATTTAATTCGCCACACGGCCTAAACACACAAGCATGTAACCCTAATTGTGTTGATGATGTTATAAACATAGAGTTACATGGGCTGAGGACACGGGCGTGTCCCAAGCCACACGGCCGAGTAACCCTTTGAAACTAGAAAATTTTCTAAGTATCACAAAAGTTTCAAAAGTTCTTGATTTGTCCTGAACCACACCCAATGGATGTTTTTGGCCTCGTGGGTTCGTATAAGGGACAATATGCTTGTATATAAATGGTTTTAGTTTGGACGAAATTTTATGGCTCGGTTTTGTACGAATGTTTATGTTTGAGTCTGAAAATGCCTTGGACCCTGTTTTGGTGTTAGATACGGGTAATGGGTGTTACATTTAGTGGTATCAGAGCTATATTTTAGTAAATTTTTGGATTAACGTAGCATATGTACGAGTCTAGGATCATAATGCCATAAATGAATTATGATAGTGTGACGACTCCTAACCTTTTTAAATTGTGTTTTCATATAGTAATGGATCCCAATCGAGCTGAAACTGATGATGTAGAGAGTAATGTGCTAGCTCCTACTCAAGGGGTAGCACCAGTTGAGAGTAGATCCGTGACCCTGAGTCAGGGAGGAGGAGAAAGGGCTAGGGAAGCCTTTCTTCATATGATGAATGCCTGGTATACGGAGTTCGTTCGAATGAACCCCAACGTTCAACCCCCTCCATCCCTATCTATTCATTAGCCTATTCCTGTAGCACCCCAAGGTATGGATTTTGTGAGATTGAAGAGACCTCCAATGGATAAAATTCAAAAGTAAGAAGCCGAAGAGTTCTGAGCTAGTATAGATGATGACCCTGAGAGGGCAGAGTTCTGGCTCGAGAATACCATCAGGGTATTTGATGAGTTATCATGCACACCTGAGGAATGCATGAAGTGTGTTGTGTCACTCTTGAGAGAATCGGCTTATCAGTGGTGGAACACCTTTGTGTCGTGTAACGCCCCAAATCCCAAAATCCCTGATAAAATTTTTCTGTGTGTTTGTGACGTGAAAGTATGTCTGGCTTAGTTGTTGTGTGCTCTGGAAGTGTCTGGGAAGTCATGGGTTCAAGCCTTGGCTTCCACAAAAATTTTGCTTTTTAAGGATAAAACCCCTATCTTTGGCCAATAGGGTTATAAGTTTATTTTGGAAACAACATGATAGAATGGGCCTGCTGGTCTACTGGATAGTGGCCTGTGGAGTGTGCTAGTGGGTTGAGGTTCGAATCCCTGCTTGTGCAAATGAAGATTATTTTTACTCGTGGCTATGGGAGGAAATTGTGTTTGACCGAAACACCGAGGAGTTTGAATGGATTTGAATAGGGTTGTTGTTAGCCGAATTTGGGGAGTAAAAAGGGGGATTTTCGGTTGTTTAGGTTTGTGAGCAGGAGGACTTTCAAGAGGAAATTAATGAGAAAAGCTAGCAAGTTCGAATTTGGAAGAGAGTCATGCCGGGTTTGAACTCTGGCACTTAGTGTTTCGATTGTGTAGGAATGTTGGCGAGGTGTTTAGTGTGTTGAAGGCTGACTGAATCTGATGAGTTCATTTAGTCAAAAATTCGGCTATAGTAAATGGGTGTCGAAATTGGTTCTGTTTTGGGTGCCGATTTGTGTATTAGCTAACTGAGTGTCGACTTAGTTATCAATATCTCGGGTTGGCAGGTTCATTTCTTTTGTCTTATTTTCTTTAGTCGAATACTCCTATAAAAGTTTCTCAATCTCTTAATATCTCTTTTTGGTAGAATACCTCAGTGACCTTTTCTCTTCATCTTTTCTTTTCTTCAAACCGATTATCTGACATTAGTGAAGGCCAATTGTTCTGATTGAGTACCTTCTTCTTCTTCTTCTCCTCTTCGCTGAAGCCAAATACTTCTTTTCTGATTTCATTCTTCCTTTCTCTGCTGGGCTGAATACCCATACTCTCCCTCTCTCAAATCTTTTTGTTCTTCTTGCTTTGGCTGAATCTCCTTGATTAACTGTTACCGAAATTCATTTGATTTATTGGTAAGTGTGTGTTACAATCGTTTTATTATTTCTTTTCCTAGCCGAATTTCTTTTGGATCTACTATCAAGTTTCGGCTTTCCCCTTTCTTTCTTTTTGGGGCCAAATGTATGTTTTTCATCTAACAACTTATGATCTGCCAAATCATGCTAGGAGTGTGGATTCTATTGTGGAAGCTTAGGCCGATTACTCTTCTCATTGCAAGTGGTCTATCCACTTTTAGGGTAAATGCTTTAAGTGCGATGTATTTCACATTGGATTTTAGATACTTATCAGTCGATCGAATGTTTCTTATGAAGGTCAAAGTTTTGGAGCAGTACGTGGGTGTTAAGTCAGTAGGGTTCTGCGATTGTTGGATTGGTAAGTGTCAATGAATCGATCGAATCCTTTTTGATATTATGGTTTGGATTAACGATGGATTTAGTCTAATGAGGGGTTGTGGTTGACCATAGGTTCTCGATCTCAGAAGTGGTTCGGCTACAACATCACAACAGGTGTATAACACTACCATTAGATGTGGAACGACAAAAGCTAAAAAGCCAAAAAGTCAAAAAGTGGGCTGTCGATACCACACGAGCGTGTTGCCGCCTGTGTGGCATGTAACAGCCCGATTCAGACCCTAATCGGAATGGTGGTTTTAGGACCACAAATTTGAGTCAAAAAAATATTTAAAAATTATTTTCTGTGTTTACTGTGTGTGAATTTATATCTGTGAAATTTTCGTGATTTAATTTTGTCGTTTAGGTATCCGATTAAATAAAAGGACTTAATCGCGTAAAAGGGAAATTTGGTGGTTATTTCTAAAAGGAACCTAAGTGCTAATGGCTTTCTAAATTGGAGTCATTAAGTTGTAAATAGCCCATTTGTATATTAGTTGGACGGTAATAGGTTTATGTTATAAAGATTTTATAATAATTCATTAAGGTTATAATTGTAAATTAAACTTTTAAGTTATAATAAACTATAATATATATCATAAAGCATAAAATAAAGCCAAAATATGTGTTTATTTCTATGTTTTTGCCAAAACAAAAGAAAAGAAAAACAAGCTAGGGATTCTACATTTATTCAAGCTCAATCAAGGTTCGTTTTTGTTCGGTTTTTGATAATTTTTACGTTTTTGAGATCGTTGCTTCGAGTACTATCCGACTGATGCTTAAATTTTTTATTTTGATGAATGCTTTAAGTTATGCCATTGATGAGATCTTGTCATTTTTATTGTTTGATGATTAAATATGAAAGATATGTTTTAGATTAACATGTTTTGTATTGGAGTTTTTGATGATTTTGAGTAATTAGGAGTAAATTGCAAAAATAATAAATTGAGGGACTAAAATGTGAAATAAATGAAATATATGGACTAGTATGAGTATAAGGAAAATTCGACCTAACTATGTTGTTGTGAGATTTTGTGTATTTTGTGTTTTATGCAATAGGGACTAAATTGTGAAAAATGTGAAATATTAGGGGTAAAAGTGTAATTTGCCCATTTGTGTGTTTTTGGATGAATTTGATTGAATATTTGATTTAATAAGTTTAATTTATATTAGTTTAGATCAAGAAAAGAGAAAATCGAATTTGGAATGGGGGAAGACCAAAATAGTCGAATAATCGATTAATACTGTTCGTCGATATTCGAAGTAAGTCTTTAAGCAATTAAACATCATTAATTTTGAATGTAACTTAGTTTAATATGCTGATTTAGAATTCATAGATTTTTAGTAAAGTTAGCCGAATATGATTAATCTTAGAAATAATGTATTTGAGTTTAATTCGACTGAGTTATAACATTTGAAAGTCCATATGAACTATTTGAAAATCTGGAATTTTTGATATATTGTTTATGAGACAACATTATAATAGTGATATTCGGGCTTTGAGCCTAGCAAGCCTTGTGCTGGTGAATTAAATCGGGCTTATGCCTAACAGGCTTCTTGCCGGTGTATAAAATTAGACTTTGAGTCTAGCAGGCCTTGTGCCGGTGTGAGATATAGGCTTAGGCCTAACAGGCTTTGTGCTGGTGAATTATTATAAGTTTAAGCCTAAAATATATTATGCTGATGTGGTAATTGAATACGTTTAACGAGCTAAATGATCAGGTATGAGTTAGCTTGTTGTTTACTTGAGATAAGGTAAATAAGTAACTTGATATTTGTTACTAATTATGTGTGATACAAATGAAGATTTCATGTGAATTTAGTATGTGTATTCGGTGTTGTAAATAAATGGTATGAATATTATAGAATTGATTCTTGGATATGTGCATATATGTGATCATGTATATTCGGCCATATAAGTGGTATATATGTACATAATGTTATATTATGGTTCTTGAGCTTATATAAATGCGTATGTGTATGTTTGATTATATTAAGACATTTTGGCTTTGAAAGATGAACAATATTAGGTCAAATTGATTAAGTGAGCATTCGACCAAGGTAGATTTTGTGTATGAAAATGTGTTATTTATCTCATTTGTAAGTTTAAGGTTAAGCTTGATAATGATAATGAAATTTGGATTAGCTTAAAATGAGTTGACTATATCATTGGGATGTTTATTTGCTTATGACTTACTAAGCTATTATAGCTTACTTTGTGTTTTCATGTTCATTTTGTTTTATAGATTTTGGATTCAAGTTACAAGCTCGGGGATCGTCTGCAAAGTCTATCACACTATCAACCGTCTTCGGTATTTTGTAAGTTACATTTTGGAACTATGGCATGTATAGGCTGGAATGCATTTTGGAATGTTGTATTTTGGTTTATGTATAAAGGCCATGCAATAATGGCTTAATCTCTATGCTCTAGTATGTTTTGGCTAAATAATGGTTTGAGTCTATTTTAGTTATTATGCCCTATACCTTGGATGATTAGAACTTGTGATGTGTGTGTGCATATTGAGATTGGTTGATAAATGAAATGGTCATAATACATGTGTAAATATGTTTGCTCAACTTGGACTTGGTTTATATTAGGAAAAGTTATATATGAAATTTAGGTTCTTATGTTAGGTTAACGTGCTATAAATGAGTTGGTAATAAAGGATATATTGTAATGACCAAATATAATGGGAGATATCTTATATGTTTCTTTTATTTGTTTCTTGAATATACATATGTATCCATAATCGATGATTAAATTATCTTTGAAAAGTATATTTTATATCATGTTGTGGTACGAAAATGTATTCGACTATAATTTCATATGACTAGATCTCATTTTGGTATATGTTTATTATTTAATATGCTTGTTTTTGGAGAATGATATACAAATTTTGGTTAGCATTGAAGTGAAATGATTATGAAATGAATTGTATCGGATTATAAGATAAGCATTAGATCTCTATATAAATATTTTTGAATTGAGTAATTGTATCGAACTATGTTATGTCCGGTAATACCTTATAACCCCAATTCGGCAACGGATACGGGTTAAGTACGGGTTAAGGGTGTTATATTTTATTGGTATCAGAGCTACGATTTAGTCGATTCTAGGACTAATGTTGCGCGTGTGAGTCTAGCTATACATGCCATAATATATACTGTGATAGTGTGATGACTTTTGACAATTGAAAATGTGTTTTCATATAGAAAATGGATCCCGACAGAGCTATAGCTGATGATGTCGAGAGTGTAGCGCCTGCTCCCGTGGAAGGGACAACGCTGGTTGATTCTTGACCGACTTCGAGTAATTAAGAAAATGATGCTAAACAGGCCTTCTGTAACACCCCTATCCTGTAACCATCACCAAAATAAGAAAGGGGCATTACCAGACAGATGGAACATTATAGATCAATAAAGAATCATAGATTTCACATAATATTAATGCATAATCAAATCAACAATTCATCCCTTATGGAGGTCTCCAAGACCTAAGAAATACTTTTAGATAAGGTCGGGACTAAATCAAACACAATCAGAATTTTCAGAACTTAGAAAATTTTTTCAATTCTGTTGAGGTCACACGTCCGTGTAACCAGGCTGTGTGCCTTACACGGGCACCAGACACGCCCATATAATCTAGCCGTGCCATAACAAAGTATATATTCTGACTTTTAAACACGGCCAATAGACACGGCCGTGTGATACTTAGCTAGCTACTGACTTAAGCCCATGGCCATATGACACACCCATGTGTCTTAACCGTGTGGTCTTAAAAGGTTACTACTTTACTTATACGGCCGCAAGGCACGCCCGTGTTCCCTAACCGTGTGGCATAATGCAAGCTTGGTTTAAGCCAACTTGCCACCTCTTTTTGGGTCATTCCTAAAAACAATATTAAACAACATTTATACCAAAATTTTCAGCCAATTCCATGCGCAAAACATGTTTCATTATAACTAAATCATCATCATTCAATAACCTATTCAAGTTCATATCAAAACACATTAAAAAAAAATCTTATTACAACAACATGCCAAAATGCTCATTTCATAGCTCACTTATGGCACCTTCTAACTCATGCTTAAACTTATCATTTCCTCAACTTGCCATATTTTAAAATGACCACCACATACAAGGCCATATAACCATTACAAGCATACACAATTTGGCATCACAAACCATTTACCAAAACTAAGCACAAACATACCATTTGCTAGCCAACTCTCATGGCATAACATATATACATATCAAAGCTTAAATACATAGATATTCTAGCCTATACATGCCATACTTAAAAATATTTACACTTTCAAAAGTACCAAAATGAGTTCGATAGTATGGTGACAATCCTTAACTATCCCTGAGCCTTCAGTAGCTACGATAATTGTAAAATAGACAGAAATCACACCGAGTAAGCTACAAATAGCTTAGTAAGCCAAATACAATTGGTTTATCTATTAAATCATATAAAGTACAAATCAAAAGCAAGAATTCATAACCATTTCACAGAATAGTTCATGAGCCTAACCATGCTTATTTGCTTGTATACATGTCATGTTTCAATTCCATGATTTCATACATGCTTCGCATTCATTATTTCACAGAAACAGAGTCTTTCATATTCAGAAATTTAGTACGATATAAACGTACCTGTATAAATTATACATTTCATATATTCATTCCCATATCTTGTACTATATCATTAGATGGTTCAGAAACGATACAGATACTCATAAATGAGTACAATGCCGACGTCCCGAACGTGGTCTTACATGTAATTCAGTATCGATGCCTCTATCCCAGACAGGGTCTTACACGAAATCAGATATGATGCCTATGTCCCAGACATGGTCTTACACGTAAATCTCAAATCGAGGCCTGTGTCCCAGACACGGTCTTACATGATATCTCAGATCAATGTAACATTTTATTTGAAAAATATAGAGCTTTTCAGATACTAGCATATTATCGGAGCTTACTTGAAATTTATTCATCAGGCTCTCAAGGCCGTCCAATACAGATTACACTTTGTATGCTTAGAATTTAGTCAATTTAACACGTAATTGTAATTTAACTTACCTCGTACAAATTTCTGACGGAAATGAGTCGACTATTCGACTATTTTGGATTTCCCTTGATCTAAGTCCGATTTTCTTTGTTCTTGATCTAATACAATTCAAATTCAACCATTAAATCTGTGACAGCCCCAAATTGACCCTAGTCGGAAAGTGGTTTCGGGACCACTAAATCGAGTCATAAAAATAATTAACCGTCATAGTTGATGCTCATTATATGTACATATGCATGTGTGAAAATTTCATGTTTGAATTTTGTTAATTGTAAGTGAATTTTATCAAATAGGACTTATGTGAGAAAATTTAGAAATGTGCTAGGCAAATGTAAAGTGGCCTAATAATGCATGTTGTGAAAATGATGGGTTTGCATGTCAAATTACCCAAAATTAAAGCATAGTGGCCGGCCATACTATGGGTGTAAACATGTTGTGTAGTGTGTTATGTTAGAAAGGATAGAAAAAGGGGTTAGGATTAAAGTAATGCAAAGGGAGGAGTGATGAAAAAAAAATTGTCTCACCCATGCCCCCCCCCATTGCCGTGAATTGAAGAAAGAAAACAAAAAAAAAAGTGTTCATCCTTGAACATCTTTGGCCGAAAATTTTAAGGAGAAAGGAAGAAGAAAGGATTTTCTTGCTTCTTGTTCGGTTGGTTGGTGTTTAGGAGGAGGTACGTTTGGTGTTGTTCCATGAGATTCATGCATGTTTTTTTTTTATTTTTTTATTTTATTTTATTTATTTGTTAGCTCGAGTTCTATCTAGCCCATGGTTTAGATCTTTGCTATGTGATGGAGATGATATTCGGCCATGGGTGTTGTCTTCTTGGTTGATGTTTGATGTTGTGGTGATGAGGCATGAAGATGGGTTAAGTTTCGGCTAAGGAGGATTTGTGATTGATGCCATTTGCATGCTAAATGTGAAGCTTTGTAATGATACATGTGGTGGTGGATTTTCTTTTTAGCATTCTTGAGTTAGGCCTTAAGTTCTTTGTTTAACCCATGACCAAAATTTAAGTGGTATGGTGTCTTGATGCATTCGGCCATGTTAGGAAGTAGAAGAGAAGCATGGTTGTTGATCATGTTATTTGGATGAAAATGGTGGTAAGGTGAAGTGAAAATGTTAGTATTTGATCTCTATAGTATATATGTGTATTAGTCGAGTTTTGAACTTAAAACGAATTGGTATTTCGTCAATACAAGTAACCATAATTGTAGAATGTATTAAGTGTTGCAATCGGCCTCAACATAGACATGCATATTCGGCCATAGAAAGAAGATTGGTGTTGCATGTATTCGGTTAGAGGCAAGCATATTGATGCTTTTATTTTGGCTTAGACAATCGGCTAAAAGGCAGTGTGGGTTAATATGTTGAGTTGATTCATGATTTCATATGTATGTGACTTTAATGTCTAATGTATATATATGGGCTAAGTACTTTGAGTTCCTCTTTTCGATGCTCAAATGATTAAATCAATTTATTTGTTAAATTAAGCTCAAGAGCAAAGGGGAACTAAATCCGATAAAAGGAAGGAAAAAGTGGTCGAATAGCCATCGGAATCGTTCGACAACATCCGAGGTAAGTTTTTGAGTAACGAGACTTAGTTTACGATTTGATTAAGTCATGACGTATGAGCATAACAAATATACGGTGATATGATGATTCTACTTGAATTATATGTTGAGTTAATTAGTCTATACGTATGACGGGTAGCCGTATGTGCATAGAGATCGTGTCATAAAGCAAACTAAACCATGCTGTTTGTATGTGGCTAGTGAGCCGAAAATGGGATTGCTTAATACGTGACTTGTGTTTGAACTCTAATTATGAAAATGAAATATAGATGTGTCATGATTTATTGATATGTGCATGAATATTTGGATGATAACCGGGCTAAGTCCCGAAGGCATTTTGCGCTAGTGACTAGTTCCGGGCTAAGTCCCGAAGGCATTTGTGCGAGTTATTACATCCGGGCTAAGTCCCGAAGGCATTTGTGCGAGTTACTATATCCGGGCTAAGTCCCGAAGGCATTGGTGCGAGTTACTATATCCGGGCTATGTCCCGAAGGCATTGAGCGAGTAGCTATATCCGGTTAAATCCCGAAGGTACTTGGCTTGGGAATGAGCGACCTTGCTGTAATAGTTTCAATTAATATGCTCGTAAAATCCCAGCAATGAGGTATGTCTCGTATATGCATTGATTTAGTTGATCCCTTACAATTAGTATTCGCTCAGTCGATAAATGAGCTACCGGCCTTTGGCTAAGTTGATCTTTTGTGTATGAATATAAGGGTTGGTAATGTGAAGTAAGTATGATATTGAGAATTTGTGCATATGAAATTATCTGTTTAGCCATATGAATGCTACACTTTAGTTGTGTCTAATTTTTATGGCTCAAACTTACTAAGCATTAAATGCTTACTCCGTTCTTTGAATCTCTATTTTATAGATTTTGGTTCGTCAGCTATCGGACTCGGGATTGTCGAAGTCATAGTTGTCCACACTATCAAAGCCCCCTTGGTACACTTTTGATTGAACTCTGAAATGGCATGTATAGGACTACCCTTTTTGATGTTGGTCATGTACCTTTCGGTATTGTACGAATTTGGATAGCCATGCGAAAATGGCTTATATATATTTTGAGCATAATGTTATAATCATTTTGTATGTATAAGGTTATTGAGAGGTGTGGATATGCTTGGCAATGATTGGCCATTGGAATGGTTAATCACGATCATACTTTGTGCTATATATGCTAAAGGGTTGGTTGAATCATGGAAACTATGTAATAGGTAAAGTCTACCTTAAAGGCAGATGCTGACAGCAGCAATGGTGTGAATTTGAAAAATCACTAAAAATATTAGAAATGGAATTAAATAGTGAATAAATTATGTAATCGAACCTTGATGAATATACTTTCATATGGAGGAAACGAAACGGTCATATGAGTCGTATTTTAAGAGATATTTAAGTTTTCGCAAAACAGGGCCAGAACGGTTTCTGGATTCCCTGTTACGACTTTGGAAATTCATTATAAATTAACCAGAGATAATTAGAAGCCATTCCATATATTTATAGATTCCTTTTCGAGTCTAGTTTCTATAGAAACAAACGGCATCAGTATTGAAGCCCTGTACAGGGAGATATCCAAGTCGTAATGCATGAAGGTCAGAATAGTCGAACCTTGTAATAGGAGAGAATTTAACTAATAAAATGTACTAATTGGCTTGACCAAAAATTCTAGAAAAAAATTTGTAGATGGATATATGAGTCTAGTTCCAGGAAAAATTTATGGAACTGGTTTTCGAGTTTTGGAACTCGAGATATGATTTTTAAGGTGACAGTGATGCAGTTAGCCAACTCGTCTGGAAATTTTAAAATGGATTGTGCAAATAAGTGAATTAAGTCTGTTAACCCCTCGTGTCCGACTCCGGCAACGGTCTCGGGTACGGGGTGTTACAAAATCATTCATTTCATTCAAAATAATCCATGAACACATATTTAGGGCACTTTGCATTTTAGCCCTTACATTTTCACACTTTGACAATTTAGTCCATTTTTCACAAAATCACAAATATGCAAAAATTCACCAAGACTATAGCTTGGCTGAATATACATAGCTTCCATACAAGCCCAAATAACATATTTAATTCACAATTTAGTCCTTCAAAACCTCATTTTCACAAATTAGCCCAAATAGCTCTATTTCATAAAAAAATTAAGAACAAAGCATGATAATCTCACATATATCTTTCATAATCCATATAAAAACATTACAAAGATCATATAATCATCAATGGCACATTTCATAATCTTCAACAGAAATAGAAATTCAGACATGGGTTTTCAAGAACACGAAGCAACAATCACAAAATGGTCGAAATCATCAAAAACCGAACTCGAATGAACTTACAATTTAAGCATGCAAGTTCCGAATCTAAAAATGCTTCAATGGCTTTCTTTTTCTCCTTCATAATCAGCCAAGAGGTAAATTTTGCATGGCCATTTATGTTTTGTTTTTATTAAACAACATATATTAAACCTTTTACTAAAATACCTTTGCATTTAAACATTAATAAACCATTTACTAATGTCCAACAATGTCATTTAATACATTACATGGTCAAATAACCACATAAGGACATATTAGTCCAAAGCCATTTCAAATACATGTAGCATGCTAATTTCACCTTTTATGCGATTAAATCTTTTTTCATAATTAAGCACAGAAACAGACAAATTAAATCACAGAAACTTCGTAGATAAAAATTCACATATCACAGACACAGAAAATAATATCAAAATATTTTTTTCAGAATTGATTACGTGGTCTTGAAACCACTGTTTTGACTAGGGTTACAATCGGACTGTTACACCTTTTATCAAATGATGAATGACTAGTTTACTCAATATATTCGGACTAACTCGGCTGCCCAACAACCTCCACCCCCGACTAATCCATCTTCGATACCTGCTATATCTCAAGTAAGTGATCCGCTGAGATTATATAAGCCACCTGTTGATAAAATCAGAAAACACGGGGTTGAAAAGTTTAAAGCTACTGATGATGATGATTATGCTGAGCGGGCTGAGTTCTGGCTTGATAATACTATCCGTGTATTTGATGAGTTGTCCTGTACGCTAGATGAATGTTTGAAGTGTGCCATATCTTTGCTTCGAGACACAACATATCACTGGTGGAATACCCTAGTATCAGTGGTTCCGAGAGAGCGGGTGACCTGAGAATTCTTTCAAAATGAGTTCTGTAAGAAATATATCAGCCAGATATTTATTGATCAGAAGCAAAAAGAGTTTCTTGAATTAAAACAGGGTCGTATAACTGTGACAGAATATGAGCAGAAATTTGTGAGACTCAGTCAATATGCCCGTGAGTGTGTTTCAACCGAAGCTATCATGTGTAAAAGATTCAAAAATGGTTTGAACGAAGACATTAAATTTTTGGTTGGCATACTTGAAATCAAAGAGCTCATGGTACTTGTTTAGTGAGCTTGCCAAACTGAAGAGCTCGGGAAAGAGAAAAGAAAAGCTGATTTTGAAGACAGAGATTCCCGTAAAAGATCATCGAGTAAGACTTTTCACTCAGCATCGTATAATTTCAGAAATGACTCTAGTCGATCTAAAGATACTGCGGGCTTTTCTAGACGAGATCGAGATCGACCCCCTGTGAGATCACTAGCCACTTCGATAGCAAGTGTTGGCAATGTTCGACAAAATAGAATCGAGTGCAAGCATTGTGGTAAATGGCATTCTGGAGATTGTAGATTACATGATCGGTCTTGTTTTAAATGTGGATCGATGGATCATTTTATTCGAGATTGCCTGATGTTAGCCAAGCAAAACACTGTTCAGAACGCGAGACCGAGTAATATGTCAGTACGAGGCAAACCACCAAAGCATTCGGGTAATGTGAGTGGCAGCCAAAGAGGGACAAAAGATATAGTAGTTTGATCTAAGGCTCGTGCACCTGCTAGAGCCTATGCTATTCGAACACGCGAGGAGGCTTCATCCCCAAATGTTATTACTGGTACATTCACTCTCTATGATACTAGTGTAATTGCATTAATTGATCCTGGTTCGACTCATTCTTATGTGTGTGAGACTTTAGTATTCAGTAAGACTTTGGCTGTTGAGTCTACTGAGTTTGTGATTAAAATGTCGAACCTTTTGGGCCAGTGTGTTATGGTTGACAAAGTGTGTAAGAATTTCTCCATGATTATTCGAGATTCGTGCTTTCCGGCTGATCTGATGTTGTTTCCATTTGATGAGTTTGACATAATTTTGGGTATGGATTGGTCGACTTTGCTAATGCTGTTGTAAACTGCAAGAGAAAGACTATTGATTTACGGTGCCAAAATGATGAGATCATTCAGATTGAATCTAATGATCTGAATGGTTTACCAACAGTGATTTCCTTGATTTTAGCTCAGAAATATGTAAGAAAAGGTTGTGAAGCTTACTTTGCATATGTGCTTGACAGTAAAATATTCGAAAGAAAGATTGAATTAGTACCTATTGTGTGTGAGTATCCGGATGTGTTTCCTGAAGAATTACTGGTTTACCACCTATTTGAGAGGTTGAGTTCGGTATTGAATTAGTACCGGGGACTACTCCGATATCGATAGCTCCGTACAGAATGGCACCTACTGAATTAAAATAATTGAAAGCTTAGTTGCAAGAGTTGACAGATAGAGGTTTCGCGTGACTGAGTTTCTCCCCCTAGGGTGTGCCTGTGTTA
The DNA here is from genome assembly GCF_025698485.1 of Gossypium arboreum. Lineage (NCBI taxonomy): Eukaryota > Viridiplantae > Streptophyta > Magnoliopsida > Malvales > Malvaceae > Gossypium > Gossypium arboreum. The sequence goes on along the minus strand of NC_069073.1, from coordinate 59,773,213 downwards.
TTTGTGAAAAAGAAAGATGGAACTATGAGAATGTGCATCGATTATAGACAGCTCAATAAGGTGACCATAAAGAATAAATATCCGTTGCCACGGATTGATGATTTGTTTGATCAGCTGAAAGGGGGTACAGTGTTTTCAAAGATAGATTTGAGATTTGGCTACTACCAGTTGCGAGTTAAAGACTCCGATGTGCCGAAAACTGCCTTCCGAATGAGGTACGAACATTATGAGTTTTTGGTTATGCCTTTTGGACTTACTAATGCACCTACTATTTTTATGGATTTGATGAATCGAATCTTCAGACAGTATTTGGATCGATTTGAGGTTGTATTCATTAATGATATATTGATATACTCCCGTGATGAAATCGAACATGCCGAGCATTTGAGACTTGTGTTACAGACTTTGTGAGAAAAATAGTTGTATGCGAAGTTTAGTAAATGTGAGTTTTGGTTACATGAAGTTAGCTTTCTGGGACATGTTGTTTCAGAATCAGGTATTCAGGTTGATCTGAGCAAAATTTCAGCTATACTTGATTGGAAATCTCCTAAGAATGTTTCTGAAGTCTAAAGTTTTCTGGGACTTGTTGGTTATTATAGACGATTCGTGAAAGGGTTCTTGATGATTGCAACCCTGATGACGAAGCTACTACAAAAAGATGTTAAGTTCGAGTTGTCAGAAAAGTTCTAGAAAAGTTTTGATCAGTTGAAAGCCCTTTTAACTGAAGCTCTAGTACTAGTTCAACCAAAATTGGGTAAAGAATTTGTTATTTATAGTGATAATCTTTAAATGGTTTAGGTTGTGTTTTGATGCAGGAAGGCAGAGTTATAGCTTATGCCTCGAGACAGTTGAAACCACATGAAAGAAACTATCCGACACACGACTTAGAATTGGCAGCTATTGTGTTTGCATTAAAGATATGGCACCACTACCTATTTGGTGAGAAATGTCATGTCTATTCTGATCACAAAAGTCTGAAATACTTGATGGCTCAGAAAGATCTAAATTAGAGACAATGCCGATGGTTAGAATTGTTAAAAGACTATGAGCTTGTGATTGACTACCGCCCAGGAAAGGCTATTGTGGTTGCTGATGCTTTAAGCCAAAAATCACTGTTTGCTTTACGTGCAATGAATGCACATATGGCTATGTCTGATGATGGTTCGATAATAGCTGAATTGAAAGCAAGACTGTTATTTGTTCAACAAATTTGTGATGCCCAGAAGGTTGATAATAAGTTGATAGCAAAACAAGCTCAATGTGATTTAAATGCTGATTCAGAGTTTTGAGTTGATTTTGATTACTGTTTGAGATTTTGAAACCGAATATGTGTCTCGAGGAATTCAGAGTTGATTCATATGATTTTGAACAAAGCTCACAACAGTCGGTTATCTGTTCACCCAGGTAGTACGAAAATGTATAATGATCTGAAACAGCTTTATTGGTGGCATGGTATGAAATGAGACATTTCTAACTTTGTTTCGAAATGTTTACTCTGCCAACAAGTAAAAGCCGAGCATCAGGTATATTCTGGATTTCTTCAGCCGATTATGATACCAGAATGGAAATGGGACAGAGTTACTATGGATTTTATATCTGGTTTACCGTTAACACCGAGCAAGAAAGATGCAATCTGGTTATTGTTGATAGATTAACTAAATCGGCTCATTTTGTTCTGATACGTACAAATTACTCGCTTGATAAGGTGGCTGAATTATATGTTTCTCAGATTGTGAGATTACATGGTGTGCCTATTTGTACTATTTCGGATAGAGATCTGAGGTTTACATCGCGGTTTTGGAAGAAACTACAAGATGCATTGGGTACGAAGTTGCATTTCAGCACCGCTTTCCACCAGCAAACAGATGGTCAGTCTAAGCGAATCATTCAGATACTTGAGGATATGTTGAGATGTTGCATTCTCGAGTTCGAAGGTACGTGGGAACGATATTTACCTCTGATTGAATTTGCATATAATAACAGTTTTCAATCAAGTATCAAAATGGCACCTTACGAGGTTTTGTATGGTTGTAAATGCTTTACACCATTGTATTGGACTGAGCTCAGTGAAAATAAGATACACGGGGTTGACTTGATCAGAGAAACTGAACAGAAAGTGAAAGTAATCCATGAAAGTCTGAAAGTGCATCAGATCGTCAGAAATCTTATGCGGACTTGAAATGAAAAGATATAGAGTTTCAGATCGGGGATAGAGTATTTTTGAAAGTCTCACTGTGGAAGAAAACACTCAGATTCGGTCGTAAAGGAAAATTGAGTCCGAGATTTATTGGACCGTATGAGGTTATAGAACGGATTGGGCCAGTTGCGTATAGACTGTTGTTGCGACCTGAGCTAGAAAAGATCCATAATGTATTCCATGTTTCGATGCTTCATAGATATCGATCTAATCCTTCACATGTGATTAGTCCGTTTGAGATTGAGATTAAGCCCGATATGACGTACGAGGAAGTACCGATTCGTATTCTGGCTCGTGAGATTGAAGAGGTGCGAAATAAGAAAATTCTGTTGGTTAAAGTACTATGGCATAAACACAGAGTTGAGGAAGTAACGTGGCAACCAGAGGATGCAATGAGAGAATTTTATCCGAACCTATTCACCGGTAAGATTTTCAGGGACGAAAATCCCTAAAGGGGGAGAGTTGTAACAGCCCGATTTAGACTCTAATCAGAATGATGGTTTTGGGACCACGAATTCGAGACAAAAAATATTTAAAAATTATTTTCTTTGTTTATTTTGTGTGAATTTATATCTGTGAAATTTTCGTGATTTAATTTTGTCATTTAGGTATCCGATTAAATAAAAAGACTTAATCGCATAAAAGGGAAATTTGGTGGTTATTTCTAAAAGGGACCTAAGTGCTAATGGCTTTCTAAATTGGAGTCTTTATGTTGTAAATAGCCCATTTTTATATTAGTTGGACGATAATAGGTTTATGTTATAAAGATTTTATAATAATTCATTAAGGTTATAATTGTAAATTAAACTTTAAGTTATAATAAACTATAATATATATCATAAAACATAAAATAAAGCCAAAATATGTGTTTATTTTTATGTTTTTGTTGAAACAAAAGAAAAGAAAAACAAGCTAGGGATTCTACATTTATTCAAGCTCAATCAAGGTTTGTTTTTGTTCAATTTTTGATAATTTTTACGTTTTTGAGATCGTTGCTTCTAGTACTATCCGACCCATGCTTAAATTTTTGTTTTTGATGAATATTTTGAGTTATGCCATTGATGAGAGCTTGTGATTATGTTTTAGATTAACATGTTTTGTATTAGAGTTTTTGATGATTTTGAGTAATTAGGAGTAAATTGCAAAAATAATAAAATGAGGGACTAAAATGTGAAATAAATGAAATATATGGACTAGTATTAGTATAAGGAAAATTTGACCTAACTATGCTGTTGTGAGATTTTGTGTATTTTGTGTTTTATACAATAGGGACTAAATTGTGAAAAATGTGAAATATCAAGGGTAAAAGTGTAATTTTCCCATTTATGTGTTTTTGGATTGTAACACCCCTCACCCGTACCCAACGCTGGGACAGGGTTCGAGGCATTATCAGGCTTACACATTTAGAAACACACTAAATCGGGTCACCAAATTTCACCCAAAATTATAACTTTTCAAACACATGCATATCGTCCCTTATACAGGCCTTCGAGACCTAAAACATACATTGGGGCGGTTCAGGACAAAACCGAGAACATTCGATAAGCTTTGGACAACTTGTTAAATTTCCTTGCTTTAGTGAGTCACACACCCGTATGGCTAGGGCCGTGTGGTCGTACACGCCAGTGTGGCTTGCGACACGCCCGTGCCCTCAGTCTGTCTAACTCTCTGTTTATGACGTCAGCATACATTTAGGGGCACACGACCAAGACACATGCCCTTGTGTCTAGCCCGTGCTTGACACTGACTTAAAATTTTAGGTGCAGGGGACGCACGGCCATACCACACGCCTGTGTGTCTACCCGTGTGGACCTTGTTAGGTTGTTTTCTAAGCCTTTGGTCACCCTCTATCAACCAATCACACTTATAGGTTACCTTAATACATAATAAGGCCAGATTATATACTTACATATATCCTTGATAAACCTCATTGCATGTAAACCTCATATCATCAGTTTTATACATGCTAGGTTATTTCCTTTGTATGAAGGATTTTCCATGCCTAATTAACACCTTTAAGATTTCCTCATTCTTGTAACTCATTGCCAATTATGGGTTTGCCACTCCATGTAAACATAAACATGCATAGATTTGTAGGTCATAGCCTACTTCAAAATAAGCCAATTTTCATGGCCAAATACCAAAAGATATGTAAACTTTTACAAGCTTTCATATGGGCAATTCAAATGACACATATCATAAAATGAACCAAAGCCTGATACATGCCATTGAACAAAATAAGAGTATCTATATACCAAAGCTAGACTAATTGATAGTGTGTTGATTCTCCAACCGTCTTCCAATCTTTACAAGTCATCGAGCTCTGTAAGAGAGGGAAAAGAGAGGTGTAAGCATTTACATGCTTAGTAAGCCCGAATAACTGGAAAGTAGACTTACCAAGTAATTAGCATACAACCATATTTAGCACTCAATCAACAAGTTAGTCACAATAATAATACACCATGTAATTTGTTTTAGATGAGCTCATCATCCAATATTTTCATTTTTATATCTCATGTTAATCTTGTTGAGTTTCATGGAAATCTTGATGGATTATCCATTTACTGTCAAGTCATAAGAGCGATCATCTCATGTACGCACTACTGCAAACCCCACATCTTATGGCGGGGTTACCAGTCCAGGCTAAATCCCTCGTATTTAAACTCATAAGGTGATGTCGAGATTACCAGTCCAGGCTAAATCCCTTATAGCAACAAACACCTTTAATGAGCTTGGATCTGAAATACCAGTCCAGGCTAAATTCAGACACTAATCGGATTACCCATCCTGGCTAAATCCAAAATGCGCACATATTCTTCGGGAGGCTCGATCACTCAAGGAACACTCGTCCGGGCTAGATCCTTTTTATGTTTGAGATCAACGGATTACCCGTCCGGGCTAAATCCTTTCTGCAACACATGCAGGATCTCAAGTCATGTAAGCCATGGTTTATCCATCAGATTCCCTTTTCAACCTCAACCGGGACATTTATCAACATGTCATTATTAAGGATCTATTTCATAGATTTTCATGTCATCATCAAATGCAATTAACATACATTCATAAACCATGCAATTAAGCATACTATGAGTTTACTTTAAGTTATCTGAACTTACTTGGTATCCGTCTCGAAATCGTGTTTTGGTTATTCCGAAACTTTTCGTTTTCTGCGATTGACCTCCGAAATTTGTTCCTCGGGGTCTATAACAATAAAATTAAATTATTAACACCTCACATTATACCTTTTCAAGTCTAAATTTTACCCCTGGTCCAAATGACCGTTTTGCCCCTAACCTTTCACATTTTTACGTTTTAGTCCCTAGGCTCGTATAATGAAATGCATGCTATTTCTACCTTACGCAAGCCTAGCCGAACACTTTTACCTATTATGGCAGCCCACATTTTTCCATTATTTCACATTTCTACCTCATACTTTACACATTTTGTAAAAAGGCCCCTTTTAGGGGTTTTTCATGAAAATCACCTAGGAAAATATGTTTAACACACATCCAACTTTCTTATTCCTCCATAAAACATCAAAATACAAGTAACTCATGCATTGGTAAATTTCTAAACATGAACCCTAGCATGAAATATGGGTAGAAATAGAGAGAGTAAGCTACCGGGATTTCAAAAATACGAAGAACATTAAAAACGAGGATTGGGAGAACTTACTATTGAGCTTGAACAGCTTGAAAACACTAGCTATGGAGAACCCCAAATTTTCGGTAGCAACATGAAAGAAATGAGCTTATTTTTTACTTATTTTTCCCATTTTATTTCATTAAAATGCCAAATGACCAAAATGCCCTTAAGCCCTTTCTTTAAAATTTCATCCATACAAGCCCATTTTTGTCCAAAAACTTAGTAATTGGGTAAATTACTCTATAAGAACCTCTAATGAATAATCTAAAGCAATTTCATACAAATTCTTTCTAGAATCCAAGTTTTGCAATTTATTCAATTTAGTCCCTAATTTCGAATTAGACACTTTACTCAAAGAATTTCTTCATGAAACTTTACCACATGTATATTCCCATATTCTATACCTCATAATAATCATAAAATAAATATTTTAATGTCAGATTTGTGGTCCCGAAACCACTATTCTGACTAGGCTCTATTTCAGGATGTTACATTTCTCCCCCCTTAGGGACTTTCGTCCTCAAAAGTCTTACCAGTAAACAGGTTCAGATATTGGCTACTCATGGTTTCTTCTGGCTCCCATGTAGCCTCTTCTACACCATGCTAATGCCATAAAACCTCTACCAAAGCCACATCTTTATTTCTCAACTGTTTAATCTCACGAGCCAAAATCTTCACCGGTTCCTCACCATAAGTCATGTCTGGTCGAATTTCAATCTCAGTCGGTGAAATCACATGAGAGGGGTCTGATTGATATCGTCTGAACATAGATACATGGAACATGTCGTGAATATTTTCCAATTCGGGTGGCTGTAACACCCCGAACCCGAGACCGTTGCCGGTGTCGGACACGAGGGGTTAACAAGCCAAAACCACTTATGGCACCGACCAATTTGACATTCCAGGCAAGCTGGAAAACTGCGTTGCTGTCGCCTTAAAAAGCATATCTCGAGTTTCACAACTCGGAAACTGATTCCGTAAATTTTAGCTGAATTTAGACTCATATATCCATCCATGGATTTATTTCTAGAATTTTTCGTTGGGCCAATTGGTACAGTTTATTAGTTAAAGTCACCCATGTTACAGGGGTCGACTACACTGACCTTTGCGCGTTACAACTTGAATATCTCTCTGTACAGGGTTTCAATACTGATGCTGTTTGTTTCTAATGAAACTAGACTCAAAAAGGAATCTGTTCATATTAGGCATGACTTCTAATTCATTCTGGATAATTTATGGTAAATTTTCAAAGTTGCGACAGGGGACCCAGAAACCGTTCTGGCCCTGTCTCACGATAACTTTAATATCTCTTAACACGTAACTCCTATGACCGTTTCGTTTCTTCCATATGAAATTAGACTCATCAAGGTTCATTTACATAATTCTTTCACTATTTAATACCATCCCTACAATTTTTGGTGATTTTTCACATTCCCGTCACTGCAGCTGGCAGCACCTGTTTTTAAGGTAGGGCTTACCTATTTTGTAGTCTCCATGAACCAACTAGTCTTGCCATACATAGGTTCACCTATGATCATTTTTAGCCATTCCATTCACATAGCCAAATGAATCATTTCATTAATACACATTCACATAATCATACTTACTTCACACTTCATCATTGTATACTTTCACAAGATATCAACCAATTCAATAGCTGAAAATTCGTTAGTCGATTGAACGAATGTTACTCAAACATATCGACTTTTCCAATGCACATATAAACATACCTTATCCTTTGGGCTTTTCGAGCGTACTAATTAAATTTATTACAGCAACCAACGCTCACCTTCAGCCCAAGCTTCTTCGGAATACAACCGGATATAACCACATGCACGAATGCCTTCGGGTCTTAGCCCAGATAGAACGACTTGCACAAATGCCTTCGGGTATTAGCCCGGATTTAACAACTTGCACGAATGCCTTCGGGTCTTAGCCCGGATTTAGTCACTAGCATAATTGCCTTCGGGTCTTAACCCGGATTTAACTACTAGCATAAATGTCTTCGGGACTTAGCCCGGATATCATTTAATTGCTCATGCACACACATACATCAATAGTCATTACACATCCATGTTTCGTTTTCGTTACTAAGGCTCAAACACAAACATATCACTAGCATAATCGCCTTGGGACTTAGCCGGGTATCATTCAAATACTCATACACACATAAATCAATAATCATTACACATCCATATTTCATTTCACATAATTCGAGTAGGGTCATTTCTTGAGGACTTACCTCGGATGTTGTCGAACGGCTTCAACGGCTATTCGATCACTTTTTCCTTCCCCTTATCCAATTGTGGCCCTCTAAGCTCTCGAGCTTTATGTTAACAAGTAAATTGATTTAGTCGTTTGAATATCAAAGGGAATCCAAGGTACTTAGCCCTTATAAGGTCGCACACAATTATATTCACACACTTGAGCTCATTAATTATAACATAGCATCAAGCACTCATATAGCCGATTATACTTAGTCATACTTGCACCAAATCAACAATAATTTCAAGGTTTTTCATACTATACATGCACTAGGCCGAATGTACATGCAAATTTCACAACCATTCTTCAACAAATTTCTCCTTTAAAGAAACATATTTATCACTTTCTTCATAACCAAAACATCATGTGCAAACATATATACACATATAGGTGTAAGGCGAATTTCAAGGTATCCATAACCATCCAAAACACAAATTTTAACTAACATGCAAGAAGCATAAACCATGCTCATGAATGCATCATGGCGAATACATCACAATCATGCCCCTTTCAACTTCGGTCATGGTTAAACAAAAAAACTCAATGTCTTACTCAAGATTGCTACAAAGAAATTTCAAGAGTAGTCAATCCATCATTGCATGCATCATTAGCAAGCTTCACATTTAGCATGCAATGGCTTTAACACAATAATAACCTTGGCCAAATACCATTTCCATGGCATAACAAGGATTTGAACCATGGCTAACATGAACATCAAGTTAGCAACCAAAACATGCATGAATCTCATGACACAACCTCATACATACCTTAATCTTGATGCAAGTTTAGCCAAATCTCCTTCTAGATCTCTTCTAAACAAAGAAAATGAAGCAAAAATCTCTTCTTCCTCTTAAGAATTTCGGCCAAAGGAAGGAGGGGAAAAGATGAACAAATTTTTTGTTTTTCTTTATCACCTACACGGCAATGGGGGGGGGGATGCTACACTCACACACATTTTTTTTTGTTTCTCTTCCCACATTTTAATTATTAATCATTTCTCTCATGCTCCATTAACAAAACATGTTTCAACATGTTTTCTTTGCCCATAAACCATGTCATGGCCAGCCACCACCTATAAAAAGGGGGAATTTGACATGCAAGTCCATTGTTTTGCATGCATGCTTTAATTAGTCATCACACATTTCCCCATCATACTTTCAAAGTTTACTACTAGGTCCTTTCTAGTGAAATTCACATTTATAGCTCTAAATCAAAACATCAAAAATGTCACACATGAATACACACATATTATAGGCATCAAAATAAATTTTAGATTATTTTTTTATGCCTCGGTTTTGTGGTCCCGAAACCACGTTCCGACTAGGGTCAATTTTGGGCTGTCACAACTCTCCCCCACTTAATAAATTTTTGTCCCCAAAAATCTTACCGGTAAATAGGGTTGGGTATCGCTCTTTCATAGAGTTCTCGGTTTCCCAAGTAGCTTCTTCTATCCCGTGTTTGAGCCATAACACTTTCACTAGCGGAACCCGCTTGTTTCGCAACTCTTTCACTTCACGTGATAGGATACGAATCGGTTCTTCCTCATAACTCATATTGGCTTCAATTTCAACCTCCGATGGACTAATCACGTGCGATGGATCGATCTATAGCGTCGAAGCATCGAAACATGAAAGACATCGTGAATCTTTTCGAGTTCGGGGCAAAATCGACGATATGCCATGGACCGACTCCTCGGATATCTCATATGGCCCAATGAACCTCGGGCTCAACTTGCCCTTACTACCGAATCGAGTATCTTTTTCCAAGGTGAAACCTTGAGAAACACTTTATCTCCCACGATGCTCGATGTCTTTACGCTTCAGATCCGCGTCGACTTTCGACGATCGGAGGCTATCTTGACTTTCACGGATTACTTTCACTTTCATTCAGCATCTCTAATCAAATCCACCCGAAAATTTTGCTTTCACCGAGCTCGGTCCAAAACAATGGTGTACGGCATTTACGACCGTACAAAGCCTCGTAGGGTGCCATCTTAATACTTGATTGAAAGTCGTTGTTGTGCGAATTCAATCAAAGGCAAATACCATTCCATGAACCATCGAACTCGAGGATGCAACATCTCAACATATCCTCAAGTATCTGAATTATCCGCCGGATTGACCATCGGTTTGGGGGTGAAAGGCGGTCTGAAATGCAACTTGGTACCCAAAGCTTCTTGCAACTTTTTCCAAAATCGCGAGGTAAATCTCGGATCTCTATCCGACACGATGGAAATAGGCACCCCGTGTAATCTTACAATCTGAGAAACGTACAGTTCGGCTAGTTTGTCCATTGAAAAGTCCGTACGTACGGGGACAAAGCGAGCCGACTTAGTCAATCTATCTACAACGACCCAAATCACATCCTTCTTACTCACCGCGATGGCGGTCCGGATCACGAAGTCCATTGTGACTCGATCCCATTTCCACTCGGGTATCGTGATCGGCTGAAGTAATCCTGAAGGCACTTGATGTTTCGCTTTCACTTGTTGACATATTAAACACCTCGAAACAAAGTCGGAGATGTCTCATTTCATACCATGCCACCAAAACCGACGTTTCAAATCGTTGTACATCTTCGTACTCCCCGGGTGGATCGCCATTCGGCTACAATGGGCTTCGTTCAATATTATCGAAATAAGTTCCGAATTCTTTGGAACACACAGACAACTCCTGAACCTCAAACAATCGTCATCATCGATCTGAAACTCCGATTCCCTGTTCGAAACACACTCAGCCCGTTTTGCAACCAACTCATCGTCGACCTTCTGAGCTTCACAAATTTGATGTATCAATAATGGTTTGGCTTTCAATTCAGCTACTAACACGTTTTCGGATCGAACGGACAAGTGCACATTCATTGCTCGTAAAGCGAATAATGATTTACGACTCAAGGCATCCGCAACCACATTCGCCTTTCCCGGGTGATAGTCAATGACCAGCTCATAATCCTTTAATAGCTCGAGCCAACGTCTTTGTCGCAGATTTAAGTCTCTTTGAGTCATCAAATATTTGAGACTTTTGTGATCCGAATACACATGGCACTTCTCACCAAATAAGTAATGTCGCCAAATCTTTAAGGCGAATACGATAGCAGCCAATTCGAGATCATGGGTCGGATAATTTTTCTCATGTGGCTTTAATTGCCTCGACGCATAGACCACAACTCGACCTTCTTGCATCAATACACAACCTAACCCAAGTAGGGAGGCGTCACTATAAATGACAAACTCTTTGCCGATTCGGGTTGCACTAGAATTGGGGCTTTAGTCAAATAAGTTTTCATTGATCGAAACTTTTCGACATTTCTCCGTCCATTCGAACTTAACATCCTTTTAGAGTAGCCGTCATTGGCTTGGCTATCGTTGAGAAACCTTTACAAATCGGTAATAATAAGCAAGCCCCAAAAAGCTCGAACCTCGGTAATATTTCTGAGGCTTCCAATTAAGTATGGCTGAAATTTTGTTCAGTCGACTCGAATACCCGATGCGATATCACATGCCCCAAGAAGCTAACCTCTCTTAACCGAACTCACACTTCTTGAACTTAGCATATAATTGCTTATCCCGTAAAATTTGCAGCACTAACCTCGGTGTTCAACATGTTCGGTCTCATTTCTTGAATAGACCAAGATGTCATCAATGAACACGACTACGAACCGATCCAAATATGGTCTGAAGATCCGATTCATTAAATCCATAAATACCGCGAGGGCATTAGTAAGCCCAAACGGCATCACTAGGAACTCATAGTGACCATATCTCGCTCAAGGCGCCTTGGGTACGTCGAATCTCGAATTCGCAATTGATAATAGCCCGATCTCAAATCTATTTTCGAGAACACCGAGGCTCCCTTCAGTTGATCGAACAAGTCATCGATACGTGGTAACGGATATTTGTTCTTTATCGTCGCTTTATTAAGTCGACGATAGTCGATCTACGACCTCATGGTTCCATCCTTCTTTTCACAAACAACACCGGCGCACCCCAAGGCGAAAAACTCGGCGAGCAAAACCTCTATCCACCAATTCTTGCAACCGAGCTTTCAACTCCTTTAATTTGTTGGTGCCATACGATACGGTGCTATCGAAATTGAGTGGTACCGGTACCAATTCGATGCCAAATTCTATTTCGAACAAGTGGTAAACCCGCAATTCTTGAGGAAAACATCCGGTATTCACAAACCATCGGCACAGATTTGGGTTTCTTTTCTGACTCCTTGTCATCGAGCACATATGCAAAGTACGCTTCGCACCATTTTCTTACATATTTCTAGGCCAACATTGCTGAAATTACAGCTGGCAACCCCTTTAAGTCCGTAGACTCAACCCGAATTATCTCGTTATTCGCGCACCTCAAATCAATGGTCTTGCTTTTGCAATTTACAACCGCATCATGCATGGTCAATCAATCCAAACCAAGAATAACGTCAATTCATCGAGCGGCAAAAGCATCAAGTCTGCCGGAAAACAAGAACCTCGGAATACTAGGGACTTTTCTTGCACACTTTGTTGACAAGCACGTAATGACCCAAGGGTTTGACACTCGAATTACAAACTCGAGAGACTCAATAGGCAAAGTCTTCTTTGGATGCTAAGGTTTCACATATATAAGAATGAGTAGAACCAGGGTCAATCAAAGCAATCACATTAGTATCGAAAAGAGTGAAAGTACCGGTAATAACATCTGGTGAGGCAGCATCCTCGCGTGCGCGTATGGCATAAGTCCTAGTAGGAGCACGAGCCTCGGGTCTTGTTGTAGCATCTCTCGACCCTCTCTGACCGCCATTAGCATTGCCCGCATTTCTGGATGGCCTACCTCGAGCAGTGGTAGCACCCGGGTTTCCACTTTGACTTACATTTTGTTCAAACAACTTCGGGCGGTCCTTGACAAAGTGGTCGGCCGATCCACACTTATAGCGAGAGCGATCACGGAACCTCTGCTCCCGAATGCCATTTACCACAATGCAGACACTCGCTCTCTCGGCGATCATTTCCACCATGGCGATCGAAGTGACTCGTGTGGTCACGGGGTCGACCGCGATCTCGTCTAGAAAAGCCGAGCGCCTCTAGACCAGCTCACATCATCTCGAAATCTCTTCGATGCTGTTGAAGAGACTTTCCGAGGACCTTTTCAAATTCTCCAATTCCCACATCAACTTTTTGTTTCTCCTTTCTAAGCTCTTGACTTTACAAGCTCGCTCAACAAGTACTACTGAACTCTCGTATTTTGAGAATGCCAACGAACATCCTTATATCATCATTCAGCCCATCCTCGAAGGTTTACACATAATAGATTGGACGAAATGCATTCTTGAGCGTACGGGCTAAGCCTCACAAATTTTCGTTCGTAGTCGGTAACTGACATAGAGCCTTGCTTAAGGTCAAGAAATTCCCTTCGCTTTTGGTCGATGAATCTCTGACTGATATACTTCTTTCGGAACTCGGTTTGAAAGAACTCCCAAGTCACTTGCTCTCTAGGCACCACAGAAGTCAGAGTACTCCGCCAATAGTAGGCGGAATCGCGTAGCAAGGAGATGGTACACTTTAAGCACTCATCGGTGTACAAGATAGCTCATCGAGCACCGGATAGTGTTGTCCAACCAAAATTCAGCTTGCTCGGCATCGTCATCATCCGTAGCTTTAAATTCGGTGGCCCCATGTTTTGAATCCTGTCATTGGGGCTTACTTGACCTTATTTGGTCGATTCTCGGAGGTATTGTAGGTCTTGGGGTTGCATTTGTCGGGAATGGAGGTTGTGGAACAGTAGTGTTAGTTCGAATGTATTGGTTAAACCAATCATTCATCACACTATAAAAGGCTTGCCTAGCCTCATCATTCGGATTCTTGGCCATAGGTTGAGAGTCCGCCGGCGCTGTCCCTTGCGCGGAGCAGCGCCACACTCTCCACATCATCAGCTATTGCTCGGTTGGGATCGGGATCCATTGCTATAAACAAACACAAAGTCAAATTGTCAGAAATCACCACACTATCGATTCATCATTTAATGGCATGTATAGCTAGACCCCAAACATATCACGGTAGTCCTAGAATTGACTAAACCATAGCTCTGATACCAATAAAATTGTAACACCCCGAACCCGAGACCGTTGCCGGTGTCGGACACGAGGGGTTAACAAGCCAAAACCACTTATGGCACCGACCAATTTGACATTCCAGGCAAGCTGGAAAACTGCGTTGCTGTCGCCTTAAAAAGCATATCTCGAGTTTCACAACTCAGAAACTGATTCCATAAATTTTCCCTGAATTTAGACTCATATATCCATCCATGGATTTATTTCTAGAATTTTTCGTTGGGCCAATTGGTACAGTTTATTAGTTAAAGTCACCCATGTTACAGGGGTCGACTACACTGACCTTCGCGCGTTACAACTTGAATATCTCTCTGTACAGGGTTTCAATACTGATGCCGTTTGTTTCTAATGAAACTAGACTCAAAACGGAATCTGAACATATTAGGCATGACTTCTAATTCATTCTGGATAATTTATGGTAAATTTTCAAAGTCGCGACAGGGGACCCAGAAACCGTTCTGGCCCTGTCTCACGATAACTTTAATATCTCTTAACACGTAACTCCTATGACCATTTCGTTTCTTCCATATGAAAGTAGACTCATCAAGGTTAATTTACATAATTCTTTCACTATTTAATACCATCCCTACAATTTTTGGTGATTTTTCACATTCCCGTCACTGCAGCTGGCAGCACCTGTTTTTAAGGTAGGTCTTACCTATTTTGTAGTCTCCATGAACCAACTAGTCTTGCCATACATAGGTTCACCTATGATCATTTTTAGCCATTCCATTCACATAGCCAAATGAATCATTTCATTAATACACATTCACATAATCATACTTACTTCACACTTCATCATTGTATACTTTCACAAGATATCAACCAATTCAATAGCTGAAAATTCGTTAGTCGATTGAACGAATGTTACTCAAACATATCGACTTTTCCAATGCACATATAAACATACCTTATCCTTTGGGCTTTTCGAGCGTACTAATTAAATTTATTACAGCAACCAACGCTCACCTTCAGCCCAAGCTTCTTGAATACAACCGGATATAACCACATGCACGAATGCCTTGGTCTTAGCCCGGATAGAACGACTTGCACAAATGCCTTGGTATTAGCCCGGATTTAACAACTTGCACGAATGCCTTGGTCTTAGCCCGGATTTAGTCACTAGCATAATTGCCTTCGGTCTTAACCGGATTTAACTACTAGCATAAATGTCTTGGGACTTAGCCGGATATCATTTAATTGCTCATGCACACACATACATCAATAGTCATTACACATCCATGTTTCGTTTTCGTTACTAAGGCTCAAACACAAACATATCACTAGCATAATCGCCTTGGGACTTAGCCCGGTATCATTCAAATACTCATACACACATAAATCAATAATCATTACACATCCATATTTCATTTCACATAATTGAGTAGGGTCATTTCTTGAGGACTTACCTCGGATGTTGTCGAACGGCTTCAACGGCTATTCGATCACTTTTTCCTTCCCCTTATCCAATTGTGGCCCTCTAAGCTCTCGAGCTTTATGTTAACAAGTAAATTGATTTAGTCGTTTGAATATCAAAGGGGAATCCAAGGTACTTAGCCCTTATAAGGCCGCACACAATTATATTCACACACTTGAGCTCATTAATTATAACATAGCATCAAGCACTCATATGGCCGATTATACTTAGTCATACTTGCACCAAATCAACAATAATTTCAAGGTTTTCATACTATACATGCACTAGGCGAATGTACATGCAAATTTCACAACCATTCTTCAACAAATTTCTCCTTTAAAGAAACATATTTATCACTTTCTTCATAACCAAAACATCATGTGCAAACATATATACACATATAGGTGTAAGGCAATTTCAAGGTATCCATAACCATCTAAAACACAAATTTTAACTAACATGCAAGAAGCATAAACCATGCTCATGAATGCATCATGGCGAATACATCACAATCATGCCCTTTCAACCGGTCATGGTTAAACAAAAAAACTCAATGTCTTACTCAAGATTGCTACAAAGAAATTTCAAGAGTAGTCAATCCATCATTGCATGCATCATTAGCAAGCTTCACATTTAGCATGCAATGGCTTTAACACAATAATAACCTTGGCCAAATACCATTTCCATGGCATAACAAGGATTTGAACCATGGCTAACATGAACATCAAGTTAGCAACCAAAACATGCATGAATCTCATGACACAACCTCATACATACCTTAATCTTGATGCAAGTTTAGCCAAATCTCCTTCTAGATCTCTTCTAAACAAAGAAAATGAAGCAAAAATCTCTTCTTCCTCTTAAGAATTTCGGCCAAAGGAAGGAGGGAAAAGATGAACAAATTTTTTGTTTTTCTTTATCACCTACACGGCAATGGGGGATGCTACACTCACACACATTTTTTTGTTTCTCTTCCCACATTTTAATTATTAATCATTTCTCTCATGCTCCATTAACAAAACATGTTTCAACATGTTTTCTTTGCCCATAAACCATGTCATGGCCGCCACCACCTATAAAAGGGGAATTTGACATGCAAGTCCATTGTTTTGCATGCATGCTTTAATTAGTCATCACACATTTCCCCATCATACTTTCAAAGTTTACTACTAGGTCCTTTCTAGTGAAATTCACATTTATAGCTCTAAATCAAAACATCAAAAATGTCACACATGAATACACACATATTATAGGCATCAAAATAAATTTTAGATTATTTTTTTATGCCTCGGTTTTGTGGTCCCGAAACCACGTTCCGACTAGGGTCAATTTTGGGCTGTCACAGTGGCAATGACAAACGATAGGCTAATGGTCCAACTCTTTCGGTGATCTCATACGGTCCAATAAATCGTGGACTTAGTTTGCCTTTCCGACCAAATCTCAACACCTTTTTCCATGGAGATACCTTCAAGAATACTTTATCTCCAACTTGGAACTAGATTTCTTTTCTTTTCAGATCAAAATATGACTTTTTCCTATTTGATGCCGCTTTTAAACAATCTCGTATCACTTTAACTTTTTCTTCAGTTTCCTTGATCAGATCAACTTCGTGAATCTAACTTTCCTTGAGTTCTGTCCAGTACAACGGAGTTTGGCACTGTGACAGCCTTAAAGTGACCCTAGTCGGAAAGCGGTTTCGGGACCGCTAAACCGAGTCACCAAATTATTTGAATATGATATTTATTGTCTAAAATATGTGAATATGAATGTGTGAAAGTTTTAAGCTTCGATTTAGTAAATTGCATGTGAATTTAGTCAATAGGACTTATGTGTGACACTTTTGATATGTGATAGGTCAAAACATAAGGATCTATTAGTGCATGTAATAAAAATGGTGGACTTGCATGTCAATTTCCCCCCTAATTAGTAGTGGCCGGCCATGACAAATAGGGTGGACAAAGTGTGATGGGCAAAACATGTCATAAACATGTTATGTTGGTGTTTCATGGGAGGAATGATAAAATAAGGAGCATGGTAATAAAATAATGGAAGGGAAAATGATGAAAACAAAGAAAAAAAAAGAGTGTCCATCCTTTTACATTTTTTTGGCCGAAAGTTCTAAGGAGGAAGGAAGAAGGAAGGTGCTCTCTTGCTTCATGTTCGCTTAGAAGAGGATTAGGAAGAGGTTCGGCCATACTTGTATCTAGGTTAAGGTATGTTGATGTTGTTCCATGAGATTCATGCATGCTTTTAGTTGTTAGCTTGAGTTCTACCTAGCCCATGGTTCAAATCTTTGCTATGTCATGGAGATGATATTCGGCTAAGGTGGATTGGTGTTGATGTCAATTGCATGCTAAAAGTGAAGCTTTGTAATGATCCATGTGATGGTGGATTGATGACTTTTGAATTTTCTTTTTAGCATTTTTGAGTTAGACATTAAGTTCTTTGTTTAACCATCACCAAAATTGAAATGGTATAGTGTTTTGATGCATTCGGCCATGGTAGGAAGTAGAAGAGAAATATGGTTGTTGTTCACGTTATTTGGATGAGAAATGGTAGTAAGGTGAAGTGCAAATGTTAGTGTTTGATTTACTAGTATATATAGTTGTACTAGCCGAGTTTTGAAATTGAAAAAGGGCTTGAGCACCATGTGTGGTATTGAGATTGTTTGAGTAAATTCATAGTTATTTATATGATGAATTCGGTTGTAGATATACATGCTTGAATAAGATGCACGCATGAATGAATAGATGGATTGGTGTTGCATGTGTTCGGTTATAGGTAAGCATGATGATGAATCTATCTTGACTTGGATAATCGGCTCAAGGAGAAATTGCTAAAGTGCTTAGTAATTGATATTAGGTTAATGATGTGTGTTTTCGGTCATAAAGGTGCACATGAGGAAATGTTAGATTAATTGTATTAAATTGCTCAATGTGATTAAAAATGCGTATGACCATTTTGTATTTGAGCTAAAGGTGGCCATATGACATACCAAACTCCTTGTCATATTCGGCCATAAGCTAGCATAATGAGACTTTAATAAGTTAAATTTGTTTGAATTAGCTCAAGAGCAAAAGGGAACTAAATCCGATAAAGGGAAGGAAAAAGTGGTCGAATAGCCATTGAAATCATTCGACAACATCCGAGGTAAGTTTTCGAGCAATGAGACTTAGTTTATGATTTGATTAAGTCATGATGTATGAGCATAACAAATATACGGTGATATGATGATTCTACTTGAATTATATGATGAGTTAATTAGTCTATACGTATGACGGGTAGCCGTATGTGCATAGAGATCGTGTCATAAAGCAAACTAAACCATGCTGTTTGTATGTGGCTAGTGAGCCGAAAATG
Organism: Gossypium arboreum; assembly: GCF_025698485.1. Classification (NCBI taxonomy): domain Eukaryota; kingdom Viridiplantae; phylum Streptophyta; class Magnoliopsida; order Malvales; family Malvaceae; genus Gossypium; species Gossypium arboreum. The sequence goes on along the minus strand of NC_069073.1, from coordinate 59,754,237 downwards.
GGAGTGCTTAATACGTGACTTGTGTTTGAACTCTAATTATGAAAATGAGATATAAATGTGTCATGATTTATTGATATGTGCATGAATATTCGGATGATAACCGGGCTAAGTCCCGAAGGCATTTGCGCTAGTGACTAGTTCCGGGCTAAGTCCCGAAGGCATTTGTGCGAGTTACTATATCCGGGTTAAGTCCCGAAGGCATTTGTGCGAGTTACTATATCCGGGCTAAGTCCCGAAGGCATTTGTGCGAGTTACTACATCCGAGCTATGTCCCGAAGGCATTCGAGCGAGTAGCTATATCCGGTTAAATCCCGAAGGTACCTGGCTTGGGAATGAGCGATCTTGCTGTAATAATTTCAATTAATACGCTCGTAAAATCCCAGCGATGAGGTATGTTTCGTATATGCATTGAATTGGTTGATTCCTTACAAATAGTATTCGCTCAGTCGATAAATGAGCTACCGGCCTTTGGCTAAATTGATCTTTTGTGTATGAATATAAGGGTCGGTAAGGTGAAGTAAGTATGATATTGAGAATTTGTGCATATGAAATTATCCGTTTAGCCATACGAATGTTATACTTTAGTTGTGTCTAATTTCATGGCTCAAAACTTACTAAGCATTAAATGCTTACTCCGTTTCTTTGATTTTCTGTTTTATAGATTTTGGTTCGTCAGCTATCGGACTCGGGATTGTTGAAGTCAAAGTCATCCACACTATCAAAGCCCCTTTGGTACACTTTTGGTTGAACTCTGAAATGGCATGTATAGGACTACCCTTTTTGATGTTGGTCATGTACCTTTCGGTATTGTACGAATTTGGATAGCCATGCGAAAATGGCTTATATATATATTTTGAGCATAATGTTATAATCATTTTGTATGTATATGGTCATTGAGAGGTGTGGATATGCTTGGCAATGATTGGCCATTGGAATGGTTAATCACGATCATACTTTGTGCTATATATGCTAAAGGGTTGGTTGAATCATGGAAACTATGTAATAGGTAAAATCTACCTTAAAGGCAGATGCTGACAGCAGCAGTGGTGTGAATTTGAAAAATCACTAAAAATAGTAGGAATGGAATTAAATAGTGAATAAATTATTTAATCGAACCTTGATGAATCTACTTTCATATGGAAGAAACGAAATGGTCATATGAGTCGTATTTTAAGAGATATTTAAGTTTGTGTGGGACAGGGCCAGAGCGATTTCTGGATCCCCTGATCTGACTTTGGAAATTCAGAATAAATTAACCAGAGATAATTAGAAGTAATTACATATATGTATAGATTCCTTTTTGAGTCTAGTTTCATTAGAAACAAACAGCATAAGTATTGAAGCCCTGTACAGGGAGATATATAAGTCGTAATTCATGAAGGTCAAAGCAGTCGAACCCTGTAACAGGGGAGACTTTAACTAATAAACTGTACTAATTGGCCCAACCAAAAATTCTAGAAAAAAATTTGTAGATGGATATATGAGTCTAGTTTCAGGGAAAATTTACGAAACTGATTTTCGAGTTTTGGAACTCAAGATATGATTTTTAAGGTGACAGTGACGCAGTTAGTCAGCTTGTCTGGAAATTTTTAAAATGGACTGTGAACATACATGAATTATGTCTGTTAGCACCTCGTGGTCGCTTCCGACAACGGTCTCGGGTACGGGGTGTTACAATTTTATTGGTATCAGATCTACGGTTTAGTCGATTCTAGGACTACCGTAATACGTTTGGGTCTAGCTATACATGCCATTTTGTGATTATTTGATAGTGTGGTGATTTCTGACAATTGAAAATGTGTTTATTTATAGTAATGGATCCCGATCCCGACCGAGTGGTAGCTGATGATCTTGAGAGTGTAGCACCTACTCCCGCACAAGGGACAGCTCCGGCGGACTCTCAACCTATTGCTAGTAATCCGAATGATGAAGCTAGACAAGCTTTCTATAGCGTGATGAATGATTTGTTCAACCAATACATTTGAACTAATACGGCTGTTCCATAACCTCCATTCCCGACTAATGCCACCCCCGCACCTACAATACCTCTGGCAACTGACCAAATAAGGTCAAATAAGCCTCTAGTTGACAGAATCCGAAAACACGGGGCTACTGAATTTAAGGCTACGGATAGCGATGATGCCGAGCAAGCTGAATTTTGGTTGGACAACACTATTCGGGTACTCGATGAGCTAACTTGCACACCCGATGAGTGCCTAAAGTGTACTATCTCCTTGCTACGTGATTCTGCCTACTATTGGTGGAATTCGTTGACTTCTGTTGTGCCCAGAGAGCAAGTAACTTGGGAGTTTTTCCAAACCGAGTTTCGAAAAAAGTATATCATCGAGATTTATGGATCAAAAGCGGAAGGAATTTCTTGAACTTAAACAAGGTTCCATGTCGGTTCTCGACTATGAGCGAAAATTTGTGAGGCTTAGCCGACACGACGAGAATGCATTTCCTCGAAGTCGTAATGTGTAAGCGTTTGAGGATGGGTGAATGATGATATAAAGCTGTATGTTGGCATCTTGGAAATCCGAGAATTTTGGTACTTGTCGGCGAGCTTGCAAAGCCGAGGAGCTCGATATGGAGAAAAGAAAAGCGATATGGGAGCAAAGGAGTTTCAGTAAGAGGTCTTGGGAGGCCCTTTCAACAATCATCGAAAAAGTTTAGAGATGATTTGGGCCGATCTAGAGACACTTCGGGTTTTTCTAGACGAGACCGTGATCGACCCCCTGTGAGTGCACGAGTCACTTGATTCGCTAGTGTTGGAAATGACCGTCGAGACGAGCAGAGAGTGTCGATGATTGTGGTAAATGGCACTCGGTGAGTTGTAGATTCCATGACCGCTCTGTTACAAGTCGGGTCGGTGACCACTTTATTAGAGATTGCCCGAGATTGTCTGAACACAACGTAAATCAGAGTGGGAAGCCTAGTGCTACTACTGCTCGGGGTAGACCATCTAGGAATACGGGCAATGCTAGTGGTGGTCAGAGAGGATCTAGAGATGCTACAACCAGATCTGAGGCTCGTGCTCCTGCTAGAGCTTACGCTATACGCGCACGCGAGGATGCTTCCTCGCCGGATGTTATTACCGTACTTTTACTCTCTTTGATACTAATGTGATTGCTTTGATTGACCCTGGTTCTACTCATTCTTATATATGTGAAACCTTAGCATCCAAAGAAGACTCTACTGTTGAGTCTCTCGAGTTTGTAATTCGGTGTCAAATCCTTTGGGTCGTTACGTGCTTGTCGACAAAGTGTGCAAGAAATGTCCCTAGTAATCCGAGGTTCTGTTTTCAAACCGATTTGATGCTTTTACCGTTTGACGAGTTTGATGTTATCCTCGGTATGGATTGGTTGACCATACATGATGCAATTGTAAATTGCAAAAGAAAAACCATCAATTTGAGGTGTGTAAATAACGAGATAATCCGACTTGAGTCTACTGACTTGAATAGGTTGCCAGCTGTAATATCATCAATGTTGGCTCAGAAATATGTAAGAAAAGGGTGTGAAGCATACCTTGCGTATGTACTTGATGACAAAGAGCTAGAAAAGAAGCCTGAATCTGTGCCAGTGGTTTGTGAATACCCGGATGTTTTTCCCGAAGAATTACCGGGTTTACCACCTGTTCGAGAGGTAGAGTTTGGCATCGAGCTTGTACCTGGGACTACACCGATTTCGATAGCTCCGTATCGTATGGCACCAACGGAATTAAAGGAATTGAAAGCTCAGTTGCAAGAGTTGACGAATAGAGGTTTCGTTCAACCAAGTTTCTCACCTTGGGGTGCACCAGCATTGTTTGTGAAAAAGAAGGACGGAACCATGAGGTTGTGCATCGACTATCGTCAGCTGAATAAGGTGACAATAAAGAATAAATATTCGATGCCGTGCATTGATGATTTGTTTGATCAACTAAAGGGAGCCTCAGTGTTTTCAAAGATAGACTTGAGATCGGGTTATTATCAGTTGCGAATTCGAGAATCGGATATACCCAAAACTGCTTTCAGAATGAGATACGGTCACTACGAATTCTTAGTGATGCCATTTGGGCTCACTAATGCCCCTGCGGTATTTATGGATTTGATGAATCAAATTTTCAGACCGTATTTGGATCGGTTTGTAGTTGTGTTTATCGATGATATTTTGGTCTATTCGAGAAATGAAACCGATCATCTTGAACACACAGGATTAGTGTTGCAAATTTTACGGGATAAGCGGTTATATGCTAAGTTCGATGAAGTGTGAGTTACGGTTAAGAGTGGTTAGCTTCTTGGGTCATGTGGTATCTCGATCGGTATTCGAGTTGATCCGAACAAAATTTCGACCATACTTAATCGGAAGCCTCGAGAAATATTCTTGAGGTTGAGCTTTTTGGGACTTGCGGTTACTACCGACGGTTTGTAAAAGGTTTCTCGATGATAGCCACACCAATGACGGCTACTTCAAAAAGATGTTAAGTTGAATAGACGGAAAAATGTCAGAAAAGTTTTGATCAACTGAAAACTTATTTGACTGAAGCTCCAATTCTAGTGCAGCCCGAATTAGGCAAAGAGTTTGTCATTTATAGTGATGCCTCCCTACTTGGGTTGGGTTGCGTATTGATGCAAGAAGGTCGAGTTGTGGCCTATGCGTCGAGACAATTAAAGCCACATGAGAAAAATTATCCGACCCATGATCTCGAATTAGCTGCCATCGTATTCGCTTTGAAAATATGGCGACATTACTTATTTGGTGAGAAGTGCCATGTATTTTCGGATCACAAAAGTCTCAAATATTTGATGACTCAAAGAGACTTAAATCTGCGACAAAGACGTTGGCTCGAGTTGTTGAAGGATTATGAACTTGTCATTGACTATCACCCGGGAAAGGCTAATGTGGTTGCGGATGCCTTAAGTCGTAAATCATTTTTGCTTTCTGACGACGAATGTACACTTGTCCGTTCTATCCGACAATGTGTTAGTGGCGAATTAAAGGCCAAACCATTGTTGATTCATCAAATTCGTGAAGCTCGAAAAGTCGATGATGAATTGGTTGCAAAAGGGCTGAATGTGTTCGAATATGGAATCGAGTTTCAAGTTGATGATGACGATTTTTGAGGTTCGAAATCGTTTGTGTGTTCCAAGAAATTGAACTCATTTCGATGATTACGAGCGAAGCTCATTGTAGCCGAATGTCAAATCACCCGGGAGTACGAAATTGTACAACGACCTAAGGCGTCGATTTTGGTGGCATGGTATGAAACGAGACATTTCGATTTTGTCTCGAAGTGCTTAGTATGTCGACAAGTGAAGGCGAACATCAAGTGCCTACTAGTTTACTTGACCGATCATGATACGAATGGAAATGGGATCGAGTCACGATGGATTTTGTACCGGGTTGCGGTGTCGACAAGCAAGAAAGATGCGATTTGGGTTGTTGTTGATAGATCGACTAAGTCGGCTCACTTTATCCCGTCACGCACGAATTTTTCAATGGATAAACTAGCTGAATTGTATGTTTCTCAGATTGTGAGATTACACGGGGTACCTACTTCTATTGTGTCAGATAGAGATCCGAGATTCACCTCACGATTTTGAAAGAAATTGCAAGAAGCTTTGGGTACCAAGTTGCATTTTAGCACCGCTTTTCACCCCCAAACCGATGGTCAATCCGAGCGGATAATTCAGATACTTGAGGATATGTTGAGATGTTGCATCCTCGAGTTTAGTGGTTCATGGGAGCGGTATTTACCTTTGATTGAATTCGCTTACAACAACAGTTTTCAATCAAGTATTAAGATGGCACCTTACGAGGCTTTGTACGGTCGTAAATGCCCTACACCATTGTTTTGGACCGAGCTCGGTGAAAGTAAAATTTTCGGAGTTGATTTGATTAAAGATGCTGAATAGAAAGTAAAAGTAATCCGTGAAAGTCTGAAGGCAGCCACAGATCGTCAGAAATCGTATGCGGATTTGAAACGAAAAGACATTGAATATCAGGTGGGAGATAAAGTGTTTCTTAAAGTTTCGCCTTGGAAAAAGATACTCAGATTTGGCTGTAAGGGCAAGTTGAGTTCGAGATTCATTGGGCCGTACGAAATCTCCGAACGAATTGGTCCAGCTGCGTATAGATTGATTTTGCCCCCTGAACTTGAAAAGATTCACGACGTCTTTCATGTTTCGATGCTTCGACGTTATAGATCTGATCCCTCACACGTAATTAATCCATCAGAGGTTGAAATTCAATCCAACATGAGTTATGAAGAAGAGCCGATTCATATCCTAGCTCGTGAAGTGAAAGAGTTACGAAACAAAAAGGTTCCTTTAGTAAAAGTGTTATGGCTCAAACACGAGATGGAAGAAGCTACTTGGGAACCCGAGAACGCAATGAAAGAACGATACCCAAACCTATTTACTGGTAAGATTTTCGGGGACGAAAATTTGTTAAGTGGGGGAGAGTTGTGACAGCCTTAAAGTAACCCTAGTCGGAAAGCGGTTTCGGGACCGCTAAACCGAGTCACCAAATTATTTGAATATGATATTTATTGTCTAAAATATGTGAATATGAATGTGTGAAAGTTTTAAGCTTCGATTTAGTAAATTGCATGTGAATTTAGTCAATAGGACTTATGTGTGACACTTTTGAAATGTGATAGGTCAAAACATAAGGATCTATTAGTGCATGTAATAAAAGGGTGGACTTGCATGTCAATTTCCCCTAATTAGTAGTGGCGGCCATGACAAATAGGGTGGACAAAGTGTGATGGGCAAAACATGTCATAAACATGTTATGTTGGTGTTTCATGGGAGGAATGATAAAATAAGGAGCATGGTAATAAAATAATGGAAGGAAAATGATGAAAACAAAGAAAAAAAAGAGTGTCCATCCTTTTACATTTTTTTGGCGAAAGTTCTAAGGAGGAAGGAAGAAGGAAGGTGCTCTCTTACTTCATGTTCGGCTTGGAAGAGGATTAGGAAGAGGTTCGGCCATACTTGTATCTAGGATAAGGTATGTTGATGTTGTTCCATGAGATTCATGCATGCTTTTAGTTGTTAGCTTGAGTTCTACCTAGCCCATGGTTCAAATCTTTGCTATGTCATGGAGATGATATTCGGCTAAGGTGGATTGGTGTTGATGTCAATTGCATGCTAAAAGTGAAGCTTTGTAATGATCCATGTGATGGTGGATTGATGACTTTTGAATTTTCTTTTTAGCATTTTTGAGTTAGACATTAAGTTCTTTCTTTAACCATCACCAAAATTGAAATGGTATGGTGTTTTGATGCATTCGGCCATGGTAGGAAGTAGAAGAGAAATATGGTTGTTGTTCACGTTATTTGGATGAGAAATGGTAGTAAGGTGAAGTGCAAATGTTAGTGTTTGATTTACTAGTGTATATAGTTGTACTAGCCGAGTTTTGAAATTGAAAAAGGGCTTGAGCACCATGTGTGGTATTGAGATTGTTTGAGTAAATTCATAGTTATTTATATGATGAATTCGGTTGTAGATATACATGCTTGAATAAGATGCACGCATGAATGAATAGATGGATTGGTGTTGCATATGTTCGGTTATAGGTAAGCATGATGATGAATCTATCTTGACTTGGATAATCGGCTCAAGGAGAAATTGCTAAAGTGCTTAGTAATTGATATTAGGTTAATGATGTGTGTTTTTGGTCATAAAGGTGCACATGAGGAAATGTTAGATTAATTGTATTAAATTGCTCAATGTGATTAAAAATGCGTATGACCATTTTGTATTTGAGCTAAAGGTGGCCATATGACCTACCAAACTCCTTGTCATATTCGGCCATAAGCTAGCATAATGAGACTTTAATAAGTTAAATTTGTTTGAATTAGCTCAAGAGGAAAGGGGAACTAAATCTGATAAAGGGAAGGAAAAAGTGGTCGAATAGCCATTGAAATCGTTCGACAACATCCGAGGTAAGTTTTCGAGCAATGAGACTTAGTTTATGATTTGATTAAGTCATGATGTATGAGCATAACAAATATACGGTGATATGATGATTCTACTTGAATTATATGATGAGTTAATTAGCCTATACGTATGACGGGTAGCCGTATATGCATAGAGATCGTGTCATAAAGCAAACTAAACCATGCTGTTTGTATGTGGCTAGTGAGCCGAAAATGGGAGTGCTTAATACGTGACTTGTGTTTGAACTCTAATTATGAAAATGAGATATAAATGTGTCATGATTTATTGATATGTGCATGAATATTCGGATGATAACCGGGCTAAGCCCCGAAGGCATTTGCGCTAGTGACTAGTTCCGGGCTAAGTCCCGAAGGCATTTGTGCGAGTTACTATATCTGGGTTAAGTCCCGAAGGCATTTGTGCGAGTTACTACATCCGGGCTATGTCACGAAGGCATTCGAGCGAGTAGCTATATCCGGTTAAATCCCGAAGGTACCTGGCTTGGGAATGAGCGATCTTGCTGTAATAATTTCAATTAATACGCTCGTAAAATCCCAGCGATGAGGTATGTTTCAGATATGCATTGAATTGGTTGATTCCTTACAAATAGTATTCGTCGATCGATAAATGAGCTCTAGGCCTTTGGCTAAATTGATCTTTTGTGTATGAATATAAGGGTCGGTAAGGTGAAGTAAGTATGATATTGAGAATTTGTGCATATGAAATTATCCGTTTAGCCATACGAATGTTATACTTTAGTTGTGTCTAATTTCATGGCTCAAAACTTACTAAGCATTAAATGCTTACTCCGTTTCTTTGATTTTCTGTTTTATAGATTTTGGTTCGTCAGCTATCGGACTTGGGATTGTTGAAGTCGAAGTCGTCCACACTATCAAAGCCCCTTTGGTACACTTTTGGTTGAACTCTGAAATGGCATGTATAGGACTACCCTTTTTGATGTTGGTTGTGACATCCCTAATTTAACCCTAGTCGGGAAGTGGTTTCGGGACCGCTAAACCGAGTCACCGACATGTTCAAACGTAATATTTATTGTCTAGAATATGTGAAAATACATGTGTGAATTTTGAATTCTTTGATTTAGTTAATTTGATTGTGAATTGAAAGAAAAAGGACTCATGTGAAGGGATTTAAATATATGTGGCTATTTTAAGAGGTTAATAAAAGAATGAAGTAAAATAAATGGAGTTGCATGTCAAATACTCCATTTATTTTGGATAAGTGGTAGCCATGACAAGTTATGGGCAAGGGGAAACATGTTTCAAACATGTCTAGCTAATGGATTATGTAAGGAGGAATAAAAAAAAGAAGCATGGGAAATAAACTAATGAAAAATTAAAGGAAGAAAACAAAGAAAAAAAAATGTGTCCATCATTCTCATGCATGACCGAAAAAAAAAAAGGGGAGAAGGAAAAGGCTTCATACTTTGGTTCTTCTTAGCCGTGTAGAAGAGGAAAAAGAGGAAGAAATTCAGCCACCTTGAGCTGGAAATTAAGGTAAGAATTCAAGTTAGCTCTTTAAATCTTAGCATGGTTTTAAGCTAGATTCTAAGCCCCTTATTTAACCATGCCGAAATCTTTGAAAAATTATGGTGATATGAACGTTCGGCCATGGTAGATGTTAAAGAAGATGGTGGAAATGTTGTACACATTTGATTAGTAAGTTAGATGGATGAAATTTGAATTAGTTATTAAGTTCTTTAGGTAACCCATGTTGAAATCTTGGCTTTTGAATAAGTGAGTTTTTCGGCTAGGGTAACTAACAAGGGTGATGATTGTTGTTTCATGCTAAATCTAGATGAACAATAGTTTAAGAGGAGCATTCGGCCATGATATGAGATTGTGATGTTAGTGCCGAATATGAAGATGATGAACTTGAATAAGAAATATTCGACTAGCATGATAAGTATGGATTATCAAGTAGTTGAGATAATTGATGAGTGAAGTGGCTAATGGGGACTCTTAATGAAATTATGCTAAGGCGAATGTATCAAATGCTAAATGTGCTTATATGTGTGTGTGTGTGTCATTAGTAGCTAATGGCATTCGGCATTGTTTAACTAAAATTAGAAATGAATGCTTGAAAGTTAAATATGGTCGCCCTAGTGACCAAATGCGTTAAAAGCTAATATATGGACAAATGATACGAATAAATTGACCTTTGAAATGTATATGGTTGCCGTGTGTATGTGTCTGATTGAGAAGTAAATTTGTTTGATTTAGCTCAAGATCTTAAAGGAGAGGCGTCCAACAAGGGGAAATCGAAGGTCATCGAGTAGCCGACTTGGAACTATTTTACCTAACACAAGGTAAGTCATTAAGCATATATTTTGTGTTGGTTTAAATGATCATAATATATATATGCAATTGTGTTTAATGAATTGATGTGTAAATGAAAATGTATGTGTATGGAATGATGCCATTGTTGAATGTATGAAGGCAGCAAAATGCATAAGGTATTGGTCACGGCACTAAGTGTGCGGGTATAAATGGACACGGTGACAAGATTGGCACTAAGTGTGCGGGTTTAAATTGTACAGCACTAAGTGTGCGAGTTTGATTCTATAGCACTAAGTGTGCGAGCTGAAAATATATAGCACTAAGTGTGCGGATTCACTATATGCTCTTGTATTACAATTGGCACTGAGTGTGCGACATTATCGAGTTAATCCCGGACAGCGAATCGGGTAAGTACCTCGAGCTCATGACGAATAGAGAATACGTTCATGCTTGGGGTTGAATTTGGTAAGCCTTAAATCTATGTGATGATTGAAATTGTATGGTTGTGCTGGAAATTGAGTTAATGTGTAAAAATGCTTGATTATCTTGTTGTGTAGAATATGAAATGTGGATGTATGAATTGGTGCGAGATTGGACCGAAAGGTCCGAGGTATTATGGTATAGATTCGATATGGACGAGTACCTAGCCTCATTTGTTGTACATGTAGTAGTAACTTTATCAGTGGATTGACGAATGCTTATGACTTACTGAGTTGTAAACTCACTCGGTGTTTTCTTGTCACCCATTTTAGGTCTCTTGGACTCGTATTGTTGCGTGCTCGGAACCGTCGTTGAAGTCATCACACCGGCTGAAATCTTGTGGTATTGTTTTTTGTTGTTGAAGAACATTTGGCATGTATAGGCTATTATATTTTGTCGAATTGTGGGTTGTAAACTTTAAGCCATGTGAAAATGGCCTATGCGGTCGTCGAGTGGGATGCTAGAACCTATAGCCACGAGTCTTAGAAACTCAAATTTTGTTAAGGTGGCCATAATTTGTGTCATGTATGATGGATGATTAAGGCCAAGGAAAAATTCATGAAATTGGCATAGTCTACTGCAGTAACTGTTGTGGACAGCAGCAGTGAGATGAGATTGAAAAATCACTAAAAATAGTAGAAGTAGAATTAAATAGTGAGTAAATTATGGAACTGATCCTTGATGAATCTATTTTTATATGGATGAAACGAAACGACCATATGAGCAGTATACTGGGAAATATTAAAGTTCTCGTGAGACAGGGCCAGAACGATTTCTGGGTCCCCTGTCGCGACTTTGAAAATTTACCATAAATTATCCAGAAATAATTAGGAGTCATGCCTTATATGTACAGATTCCATTTTGAGTCTAGTTTCATTAGAAACAAACGGCACCAGTATTAAAGCCCTGTACAGAAAGATATTCAAGTTGTAACGCGCGGAGGTCAGAGCAGTCGATCCCTGTAACATGGGTGACTTTAACTAATAAACTGTACCAATTGGCCCAACCAAAAATTCTAAAAATAAATCCATGGATGGGTATATGAGTCTAAATTCAGGGAAAATTTACGAAACCAGTTTCCGAGTTTTGGAACTCGAGATATGATTTTAAGGCGACGGTGACGCAGTTTTCCAGCCTGTCCAGAAATGCCAAATTGGTCGGTACTTTAAGAGGATTTGTCTCGTTAACCCCTCGTGTCCGACACGGCGTCGGTCACGAGTTAGGGTGTTACAATTTTATTGGTATCAGAGCTATGGTTTAGTCGGTTCTAGGACTACCATAGCGCGTGTGAGTCTAGCTATACATGCCAAACCGATAGTGCTTAATAATGTGATGACTTGACGGTTGAAATTTTTGTTTTGATTAGCGATGGAACCGGGGTAGAGAGACCCTTGGCGGATGACGTTGAAAGTGTAGCGGCTGCTCTGCGCAAGGGACACCGCTGTTGAGCCTCGGTCATCCGCGAATAATCAAAATGAAGGCGAAACAAGCCTTCTTCACTATGATGAATGAGTGGGTCGCGCAATATGCCCGAACCAACCGGCTGTCCAACCATTCCCGAATTTAAATACTCCACCCCAAGAGCCCGCAATGCCTCCGATTCTTGATCTGTGAGGTGAGTAAACCACCGTGGACTTGATTAGGAAGCGTGGGGCGAGGAGTTCAAGGCCATAGTTCTTGATGATGCCGAAAAGGCCGAGTTACGCTCGATAACACCATTAGAGTGTTAGATGAATCATGCACACCGACGAATGTCTTAAGTGTGCTATATCCTTGTTATGAGACTCGACTTACTATTGGTGGAGGACTTTAATTTCCATAGTCCCAAATGAACGAGTTACTTGGGATTTCTTCCAATCCAATTTCGAAAGAAATACATTAGTCAACGGTTCATCGATCGAGCGTAAGGAATTCTTGGAACTCAAGCAAGGCGGATGATCAGATCTGAATCTGAACATGAGTTCGTAAGACTTAGTCGGTATGCTCGGGAGTGTGTGGCTGATGAGGTTACGATGTGCAAAAGATTTGAAGAAGGATTGAATGAAGAGTTAAAGTTACTAGTGGGAATTTTGGAGATAAAGGAGTTCGTGACACTAGTCGAACGAGCACGCAAAGCGGAAGAACTTGGGAAGGAGAAGAAGAAGGCTGAATTTGAAGCAAGAGATTACCGTAAAAGATCGACGAGTAAAGCTCCGTTCTCGGCTGTAAAGAGGTTCGGGGAGGACACTAGTAAGTCGAGGACAATCTGGGAATTTCCATTAGAGCCCGACCATTGACGGACTCCGAGCTACTTGATAGCTAGTGTGGGCAATAATCGTCAGAGAGACACGAATGCCCCCAATGTGGAAGACGACACCTAGGTGAATGTTGGGGTAAGTCATTAATAGGGCTGTTATGGATGCGGTTCGAAGGACCACTTCATTAGAGATTGCACGGAGCTAGATGAGAGGAATAAGACGCAAGGTGCAAGACCTAGTGGAGCGACGGTGGAGGTAGGCCCCAGAATCTCTGGAGGTAGGGGTGGTAATCGAGAGGAGCCTCTAATCGGCTGTCCGATCCGAGACCCGTACTCTGCTAGAGCATATGCCATCCGCGCACGAGAGGAGGCATCCTCCCCGACGTTATCACTTGGTACTTTTACTCTCTTTGATACTATTGTGATTGCATTGATTGACCCGGCTCTACTCACTCATATGTATGTGAAACCTTAGCATCCATAAGACTCTACCGTTGAGTCTCTCGAGTTCGTAATTCAGTGTCAAACCCTTTGGGTCAATACGTGCTTGTTGATAAAGTGTGCAAGAGATGCCCCTAATAATTCGAGAATCTGTTTTCCTACCGATCGATGCTTCTACCATTTCATGAATTCGATGTTATTCTTGGTATGGATTGGTGACCGTGCATGATGCGATGGTGGACTGCAAAGGAAAACCATTGATTTGAGGAGTGCAAATAATGAGGTAGTCCGAGTCGAGTCTCTTGATTTAAAAGGAGTGCGACAATAATATCTTCTATGACCGCTCGAAGATATGTGAAAAGGGTGTGAAACATACCTTGCGTATGTGTTTGGAAGTAAAGAGACGGAAAGGAAACTCGAATCGGTACCAGTGGTTTGTGAGTATTGGATGTTTTTCCGAGGAGTTATCGGGATTGCCACCGGTTCGAGAAGTGGAATTCGACATCGAAGTTGTACCGGTACTACGCCGATTTCAATAGCCCGTGTCGTATGGCATTAACGGAATTAAAGGAATTGAAGGTTCAATTGCAAGAATTGACGGATAGAGGTTTCGCTCGACCGAGTTTTTCTCCATGGGCGCTTTGTATTGTTTGTGAAGAAGAAGGACGGAACCATGAGGTTGTGCATCGACTATCGCCAACTCAATAAAGTGACGATAAAGAATAAATATCCATTGCCACGAATTGACGATTTGTTTGATCAATTAAAGGAGCCTCGGTGTTTTCAAAGATAGATTTGAGGTCGGGTACTATCGGTTGAGGGTCCGAGAATCGGACATACCCAAAACCGCTTTTAGAGCGAGGTACGGTCACTACGAATTCTTGGTGATGCCGTTTGGGCTCACTAATGCCCTGCGGTGTTTATGGATTTAATGAATAGAATTTTCAGGCCATACTTGGATCGGTTCGTAGTTGTATTTATCGATGACATTTTGGTCTATTCGAAGGATGAAACCGAACATCTTGAACACCGAGGCTAGTGTTGCAAATCTTAAAAGATAAGCGATTATCATAAAGTTCATAAATGTGAATTTTGGTTGAAAGAGGTTAGCTTTTGGGGCACGTGGTGTCGCATCGGTGTCGGTGGACTGAACAAAATTTCGACCATAGTTAATTGGAAACCTCCAAGGAATGTTACCGAAGTTAGGAGCTTTTGGGGCTTGCGGTTACTACCGACGGTTTGTGAAAGGATTCTCGATGATAGCCACACCCATGACAAAAGCGCTTGAAAGATGTCAAATTTGAATGGACGGAAAAGTGTCGGAAAAGTTTCGACCAATTGAAAACCCATTTGACGAAAGCTCCGGTTCTAGTACGGCCCGAATCGGCAAAGAGTTTGTCATCTATAGTGATGCCTCCCTACTTGGGTTAGGTTGCGTATTGATGCAAGAAGGTCGAGTTGTGGCCTATCGTCGAGACAATTAAAGCCACATGAGAAAAATTATCCAACCCATGACCTCGAATTGGTCGCCATCGTATTCGCCTTAAAGATATGGCGACATTACTTATTTGGTGAGAAGTGCCAAGTGTATTCGGATCACAAAAGTCTCAAATATTTGATGACTCAAAGAGACTTAAATCTGCGACAAAGACGATGGCTCGAGTTGTTAAAAGATTATGAACTCGTTATTGATTATCACCGGGAAAGGCCAATGTGGTTGCGGATGCCTTAAGTCGGAAATCCTTTGTTTGCTTTCTGACGATGAATGTACACTTGTCTATTCTACCCGACAATGTGTTAGTAGCTGAATTAAAGGCCAAACCATTGTTGGCTCATCAAATTCGGGAAGCTCGAGAAAGTTGATGAGGAGTTGCTTGCAAAAGCGGGTGAGTGTGTTCGAACAAGGAATCGAGTTTCAAATTGATGATGACGATTGTTTGAGGTTCGAAGTCGTCTGTGTGTTCCAAAGAATTGAACTTATTTCGATAATTCTAAATGAAGCCCATTGTAGTCGAATGTCAATCCACCGGGTAGTACTAAAATGTACAATGACACAAAGCGCCAATTTTGGTGGCCGGTATGAAACGAGACATTTCGAATTTGTTTCAAGGTGTCGATATGTCAACAAGTGAAAGCGGAACATCAAGTGCCATCGGGATTACTTGACCGATCATGATACCCGAATGGAAATGGGATCGAGTCACAATGGACTTTGTATCCGGACCGCCATTGTCGGTGAGTAAGAAGGATGCGATTTGGGTCGTTGTCGATAGGCTAACTAAGTCGGCTCACTTTATCCCGTACGCACGGATTTTCAATGGAAAAATTAAGCGGAATTGTACGTTTCTCAGTTGTGAGATTACACGGGTGCCTATTTCTATCGTGTCGGATAGAGACCCAAGATTTACGTCGTGATTTTGGAAGAAATTGCAAGATGCTTTGGGTACCAAGCTGCATTTTAGCACCGCTTTTCATCCCCAAACCGATGGTCAATCCGAACGGATAATTCAAATACTCGAGGATATGTTGAGATGTTGCATCCTTGAGTTTAGTGGTTCATGGGAGCGGTATTTACCTTTGATTGAATTCGCCTACAACAATAGCTTTCAATCAAGTATTAAGATGGCGCCTTACGAGGCTTTATACGATCGTAAATGCCGTACCCCATTATTCTGGTGAACTTAGTGAAGGTAAATTCTTGAGGTTGATTTGGTTAAGGATGCCGAGCAAAAGTTCGAGTAATTCGTGAAAGTTTGAAAGTTGCTTGGATCGCCAAAAGTCGTATGTGGATTTGAAAAGAAAAGATGTTGAATATCGGGTTGGAGACAAGGTCTTTCTCAAAGTTTCACCACGGAAGAAGGTGCTTAGATTTGGCCGTAAGGGCAAATTGAGTCCGAGGTTCATCGGTCCATCTGAAATATCTGAACGAGTTGGGCGATGGCGTATCGATTAATATTACCCCGAGCTCGAAAAGATTCTAGCGTTTTCCATGTTTCGATGCTTGACGATATAGGTCGACCGACACACGTAATTACTCCATCGAGGTCGAGGTTCACCTAATTTGAGCTATGAAGAAGAGCGGTTCGCATTACGATGCGTGAAGTAAAACTACTGAAACAAGAAAATTCCATTAGTGAAGGTGTTGTGGCATAAACACGGGATGGAAGAAGCCACTTAGGAACTTGAGGACTCTATGAAAGAGCGATACCGAGCCTATTTACGGTAAGATTTTCGGGACGAAAATTTCTTAAGTGGGGAGAGTTGTGACATCCCTAATTTAACCCTAGTCGGAAGTGGTTTTGGGACCGCTAAACCGAGTCACCGACATGTTCAAACGTAATATTTATTGTCTAGAATATGTGAAAATACATGTGTGAATTTTGAATTCTTTGATTTAGTTAATTTGATTGTGAATTGAAAGAAAAAGGACTCATGTGAAGGGATTTAAATATATGTGGCTATTTTAAGAGGTTAATAAAAGAATGAAGTAAAATAAATGGAGTTGCATGTCAAATACTCCATTTATTTTGGATAAGTGACCGCCATGACAAGTTATGGGCAAGGGAAACATGTTCCAAACATGTCTAGCTAATGGATTATGTAAGGAGGAATAAAAAAAAGAAGCATGGGAAATAAACTAATGAAAAATTAAAGGAAGAAAACAAAGAAAAAAAAAATGTGTCCATCATTCTCATGCATGACCGAAAAAAAAAAGGGGAGAAGGAAAAGGCTTCATACTTTGGTTCTTCTTAGCCGTGTAGAAGAGGAAAAGAGGAAGAAATTCAGCCACCTTGAGCTGGAAATTAAGGTAAGAATTCAAGTTAGCTCTTTAAATCTTAGCATGGTTTTAAGCTAGATTCTAAGCCCTTATTTAACCATGCGAAATCTTTGAAAAATTATGGTGATATGAGCGTTCGGCCATGGTAGATGTTAAAGAAGATGGTGGAAATGTTGTACACATTTGATTAGTAAGTTAGATGGATGAAATTTGAATTAGTTATTAAGTTCTTTAGGTAACCCATGTTGAAATCTTGGCTTTTGAATAAGTGAGTTTTTCGACTAGGGTAACTAACAAGGGTGATGATTGTTGTTTCATGCTAAATCTAGATGAACAATAGTTTAAGAGGAGCATTCGGCCATGATATGAGATTGTGATGTTAGTGCCGAATATGAAGATGATGAACTTGAATAAGAAATATTCGGCTAGCATGATAAGTATGGATTATCAAGTAGTTGAGATAATTGATGAGTGAAGTGGCTAATGGGGACTCTTAATGAAATTATGCTAAGGCGAATGTATCAAATGCTAAATGTGCTTATATGTGTGTGTGTGTGTCATTAGTAGCTAATGGCATTCGGCATTGTTTAACTAAAATTAGAAATGAATGCTTGAAAGTTAAATATGGTCGCCCTAGTGACCAAATCGTTAAAAGCTAATACATGGACAAATGATCTGAATAAATTGACCTTTGAAATGTATATGGTTGCCGTGTGTATGTGTCTCGATTGAGAAGTAAATTTGTTTGATTTAGCTCAAGATCTTAAAGGAGGCGTCCAACAAGGGAAATCGAAGGTCATCGAGTAGCCGACTTGGAACTATTTTACCTAACACAAGGTAAGTCATTAAGCATATATTTTGTGTTGGTTTAAATGATCATAATATATATATGCAATTGTGTTTAATGAATTGATGTGTAAATGAAAATGTATGTGTATGGAATGATGCCATTGTTGAATGTATGAAGGCAGCAAAATGCATAAGGTATTGGTCACGGCACTAAGTGTGCGGGTATAAATGGACACGGTGACAAGATTGGCACTAAGTGTGCGGGTTTAAAATTGTACAGCACTAAGTGTGCGAGTTTGATTCTATAGCACTAAGTGTGCGAGCTGAAAATATATAGCACTAAGTGTGCGGATTCACTATATGCTCTTGTATTACAATTGGCACTGAGTGTGCGACATTATCGAGTTAATCCGGACAGCGAATCGGGTAAGTACCTCGAGCTCATGACGAATAGAGAATACGTTCATGCTTGGGGTTGAATTTGGTAAGCCTTAAATCTATGTGATGATTGAAATTGTATGGTTGTGCTGGAAATTGAGTTAATGTGTAAAATGCTTGATTATCTTGTTGTGTAGAATATGAAATGTGGATGTATGAATTAGTGCGAGATTGGACCGAAAGGTCCGAGGTATTATGGTATAGATTCGATATGGACGAGTACCTAGCCTCATTTGTTGTACATGTAGTAGTAACTTTATCGTGGATTGACGAATGCTTATGACTTACTGAGTTGTAAACTCACTCGGTGTTTTCTTGTCACCCATTTTAGGTCTCTTGGACTCGTATTGTTGCGTGCTCGGAACCGTCGTTGAAGTCATCACACCGGCTGAAATCTTGTGGTATTGTTTTTTGTTGTTGAAGAACATTTGGCATGTATAGGCTATTATATTTTGTCGAATTGTGGGTTGTAAACTTTAAGCCATGTGAAAATGGCCTATGTGGTCGTCGAGTGGGATGCTAGAACCTATAGCCACGAGTCTTAGAAACTCAAATTTTGTTAAGGTGGCCATAATTTGTGTCATGTATGATGGATGATTAAGGCCAAGGAAAAATTCATGAAATTGGCATAGTCTACTGCAGTAACTGTTGTGGACAGCAGCAGTGAGATGAGATTGAAAAATCACTAAAAATAGTAGAAGTAGAATTAAATAGTGAGTAAATTATGGAACTGATCCTTGATGAATCTATTTTTATATGGATGAAACGAAACGACCATATGAGCAGTATACTGGGAAATATTAAAGTTCTCGTGAGACAGGGCCAGAACGATTTCTGGGTCCCCTGTCGCGACTTTGAAAATTTACCATAAATTATCCAGAAATAATTAGGAGTCATGCCTTATATGTACAGATTCCATTTTGAGTCTAGTTTCATTAGAAACAAACGGCACCAGTATTAAAGCCCTGTACAGAAAGATATTCAAGTTGTAACGCGCGGAGGTCAGAGCAGTCGATCCCTGTAACATGGGTGACTTTAACTAATAAACTGTACCAATTGGCCCAACCAAAAATTCTAAAAATAAATCCATGGATGGGTATATGAGTCTAAATTCAGGGAAAATTTACGAAACCAGTTTCCGAGTTTTGGAACTCGAGATATGATTTTTAAGACGATGGTGACGCAGTTTTCCAGCCTGTCCAGAAATGCCAAATTGGTCGGTACTTTAAGAGGATTTGTCTCGTTAACCCCTCATGTCCGACACCGGCGTCGGTCACGAGTTAGGGGTGTTACATTGGTCATATACCTTTCGGTATTGTACGAATTTGGATAGCCATGCGAAAATGGCTTATATATATATTTTGAGCATAATGTTATAATCATTTTGTATGTATATGGTCATTGAGAGGTGTGGATATGCTTGGCAATGATTGGCCATTGGAATGGTTAATCACGATCATACTTTGTGCTATATATGCTAAAGGGTTGGTTGAATCATGGAAACTATGTAATAGGTAAAATCTAACTTAAAGGCAGATGCTGACAGCAGCAGTGGTGTGAATTTTAAAAATCACTAAAAATAGTAGGAATGGAATTAAATAGTGAATAAAGTATGTAATCGAGCCTTGATGAATCTACTTTCATATGGAAGAAACGAAATGGTCATATGAGTCGTATTTTAAGAGATATTTAAGTTTGCGTGGGACAGGGCCAGAGCGATTTCTGGATCCCCTGATCTGACTTTGGAAATTCATTATAAATTAACCAGAGATAGTTAGAAGTAATTCCATATATGTATAGATTCCTTTTTGAGTCTAGTTTCATTAGAAACAAATGGCATAAGTATTGAAGCCCTGTACAGGGAGATATATAAGTCGTAATGCATGAAGGTCAGAGCAGTCGAACCCTGTAACAGGGGAGACTTTAACTAATAAACTGTACTAATTGGCCCAACCAAAAATTCTAGAAAAAAATTTGTAGATGGATTTATGAGTCTAGTTTTGGGGAAAATTTACAAAACTGATTTTAGAGTTTTTGAACTCAAGATATGATTTTTAAGGTGACAGTGATGCAGTTAGTCAGCTTGTCTGGAAATTTTTAAAATGGACTGTGAACATACATGAATTATGTCTGTTAGCACCTCGTGGTCGCTTCCGACAACGGTCTCGGGTACGGGGTGTTACAGGCACTTTCTGCCATACAAGGCCTCATAAGGTGCCATCTTCAAACTTGTTTGAAAACTGTTGTTGTAGGAAAATTCTACCAATGGCAAGTATTTTTCCTAGCTACCCTAAAATTTAAAGATGCAACATCGTAACATATCCTTAAAAATCTGAATCATCCACTCAGGCTGACCATTGGTCTAAGGGTAAAATGCCGTACTAAAACTCAATTTTTTACCCAAATTTTCTTGTAACTTCTTTCATAACTTCGAGGTGAACCTCGGATCTCTGTTTGAAATAACCGACAGTGGTACCCCGTGTGATCTTACAATTTCAGATATATACAAGTCGGCCAATCTGTCAAGAGAGTAGTCTGTTCTTACCGAAATGAAATGAGCCGACTTCGTCAACTTATCCACCATAACCCATATAGCATCTTTCTTTTTCAGGAATAATGGAAATCCTGTCACAAAATCCATAGTAATTTTATCCGACTTCCATTCGAGGACCATCACAGGCTGTAACAACCCTGAAGGTACTTGATGTTCAGCTTTGACTTGTTGACATATCAGGCATTTCGATACAAATTCGGAGATGTCTCTTTTCATGAAGTTCCACCAGTACATTTTCTTCAAATCATTGTACATCTTGGTACTTCCCAGATGAATAGACAAACGTCTATCATGTGCTTCTTGCAAAATTTTTCGAATAAGCTCATCATCTTTGGGTACACAAACCCTATCTCTAAACATCAAACATCTATCAAGACCGATCCAAAAATCTGATTTAATGCCCGACTCACATTGAATTCTTTTAGCTTGTAAGTCGTTGTCATTAGTTTGAGCATCATAAATTTTCTACAGAAATGTCGGCCTAACTTTTAGCTCTACCAAAACTGAACTATCATCAAGCAACGCCAATCGAGTATCTATGGCTCTCGGTGCAAACAAGGATTTTCTTCTTAACGCATCGGTGACCACATTCGCCTTTCCCGGGTGATAGTCAATGATCAACTCATAATCTTTAATTAATTCTAACCATCTCTGCTGTCTTAGATTCAATTCTTTTTGAGTCATCAAATACTTCAAACTCTTGTGGTCAGTAAATATACGACAACTCTCACCATATAAATAATGCTTCCAAATTTTCAAGGCAAAAACAATGGCGGCAAGCTCTAGATCATGCGTCGAATAGTTCTTCTCGTGTGGCTTCAACTGTCGTGAAGCATAGGCTATCACCTTGCCATCTTGCATAAGTACACAATCCAATCCATTTAAGGATGCATCATTGTAGACCACAAACTTTTTTCCTAGCTCAGGTAATACTAAAATAGGAGCTTCAGTCAGCAATGTCTTTAACCTCTCGAAACTCTACTGACACTTTTTTGTCCATTCAAACTTAACGTCTTTCTGTAGCAACCTCATCATTGGAGTTGCTATCATGGAGAATCCTTTCACAAATCTTTGGTAGTAACCGGCTAAACCCAAAAAGTTTCTAACCTCGATTACATTTTTAGGCAGTTTCCATTCAAAAATAGTAGAGATCTTACTTGGATCAACTCAGATGCCTTCACTCGAAACAATATGACCCAAAAACCCAACTTCTTGGAGCCAAAACTCACTTTTGTTAAAGTTAGCATACAGTTGTTTTTCCCGTAAGGTCTACAACATAGTTTTCAAATGCTTCGCATGCTCTGTCTCATGTTTGGAATAAATCAAAATGTTGTCAATGAACACAACGACGAACTTATCCAAATATGGCTGAAAGATTCTATTCATTAGGTCCATGAATACGGCCGGTGCATGACAAGGAATTCATAGTGGCCATACCTCATTCTGAAAGCTGTCTTAGGCACGTTCGATTCCTTAACTTGCAACTGATAGTAGCTGGACCTCAAGTCTATCTTAGAGAACACAGTGGCTCCTCTCAACTGGTTGAACAAGTCATTGATCCTTGGCAAAGGATACTTATTCTTGATAGTTACCTTGTTCAACTATCGATAATCTATACATAGCCTCAATGAACCATCTTTCTTCATTACAAATAATACGGAAGCACCCCAAGGAGAAAAGCTCGGCCTTGCAAAACCTTTATCCGTTAGCTCTTGCAACTGTGCTTTTAACTCTTTTAGCTCGGTTGGCGCTATCCTGTACGGAGCAATAGAAATGGGAGCTGTTCCTGGCACCAATTCAATACCAAACTCTCTCTTTGAGGAGGTGATCTGGGTAATTCTTCTGGGAACACGTCTGGATATTCACATACTATTGGCACAGACTCAATCTCCAACTCCATTTCTTTAGTGTTCAATACAAAAACAAGGTAGACTTCATACCCTTTTCTCATATATCTTTGAGCAACCATCGCTGTGATTACAACCGGTGGCGTACCCAATTCTCTTGAATCAACCTGCAAAATCTCACCATCTGGGCATTTCAATTCAATATACTTGCTACCATAGTTGACAACTACATCATGCAGGAGTATTACATCGAACTCATCAATTGGTAACAACATAAGGTTAGCCGGAAAGCATTGACCATGAATCGTCAAAGGACAATTCTTACAGACTTTATCAATCAGGACTGATTAGCCTAATGGGTTCGACACTCTAATAATAAATTTCGTAGGTTCAATGAGTATGTTCATACTAGACACCAATCTCATGCAAATGTATGAATGCGTTGACCCCGGATCAATTAACGCAACAACACATGTATTAAAAAGAGAAAAAGTACCCGTAATAACGTCAGGAGCAGAGGCTTCCTCTCGAGCACGTTTTTCATATGTTCTTTTCGAGGCTCGAGCCTCTGATTTTTTAGCATCTTTAGCCACAGCTCGACTACCACTAGCACTTCCAGGATATCTAGGAGGTCTACCTCGTGCAATAGGAGCACTTGACTTCGGGCTACTTCTATTTCTTTTTCATTCCGCTCTGGGCAGTCCCTGAGGAAGTGGTCAAGAGAACCGTATCTAAAACATGCATCGCTCTTCATTCGGCACTCTCCAGAGTGAAATTTGTTACAGCTCTTACACTTCGACTTTTGCTCATCTACATTCCCCACACTAGTCACCATCGGGGAGGAAGACTTCTGATTACGCCGTTTGGAGCCTCTCGCTCTACCCGAATACCCTACTGATGAAGTAGAGCATTCATCCATGATTTCTTTGTGGAAAAAGAGAGCGTCTTATAGCTGGACCTCTTGGCCGAAACTTGAGCTTCTCTCTTTGCTTGCTTTCTTTCATTGTTGAGCTCCTCGACTTTCTTGGCCCGATCAGCTAATGCGGCGAACTCCCGTATTTCAAGAATCCCAGTCAACAACTTGATTTCCTCATTCAGACCTTCCTTGAAGCGTTTACACATTTCTGACTCAGTTTGAACCCATTTAGTTGCATACTGACTTACCCTTACAAACTCCCTTTTCGTATTCTGCTACAGTCTTATTTCCCTGTTTGAGTTCCAGGAACTCCTTTCATTTTGAGTCTAAGAACCTTTGACTGATGTATTTCTTCTTAAACTCTGCTTGGAAAAATTTCCAAGTGATGTTTTCCTTTGGCATCACGGAAGATACAGTCTTCTACCAGTGGTATGTAGTATCCTTCAGAAGAGACACGACACACTTTAAGCACTCCTCAAGTGTGCACGATAATTTATCTA
This sequence comes from Gossypium arboreum, assembly GCF_025698485.1. NCBI lineage: Eukaryota > Viridiplantae > Streptophyta > Magnoliopsida > Malvales > Malvaceae > Gossypium > Gossypium arboreum. Next base: position 59,730,034 of record NC_069073.1, on the reverse strand, counting down.
ATATCCGAGTAGTATTCTAGAGCCAAAACTCAGCTTTTTCAGCATTATCGTCGATCTTCACTCTAAATTCCTCAACCCCATACTTTCTGAGCTTATCTACAGGGGTCCTACCAATTCTTGCAGGTGTCATACCTCTTGGAAAATCCTCATCAAGTTCGATAGGGGGCGGGGGAGGTCGTGGTATGTTAGGGCGATTCCTTAAATAATCCCCAAACCATTCATCCATCATGTCAAAGAAGGCGGCTCTAGCCTCTTCTCGGCCTTCAGACATAAGCCTTCTACTACTACTAGATACAGCTCGTTGCACAAAAGCTGGAACATGGCTCTCGGCTCCCTCGGACTCAACTTGAGCTTGATTGGAAGACATTTACTATATTTAAAAACAATTTAAACAGTTAGGAGATGTCACACTATCAATGATCAAATAATGGCATGTATAGCGATACTCAATACTTTCTACGGTGTCCTAGAATTAACTAAACCGTAGCTCTGATACCACTAAATGTAACACCCCTCACTCGTACCCAACGTCGGGACAAGGTTCGAGGCATTATTAGGCTTACACATTCACAAACACACTAAATTGAGTCACCAAATTTCACCAAAAATTAAAACTTTTCAAACACATGCATATCGTCCCTTATACAAACCTTCGAGACCTAAAACATACATCGGGGCGATTCGGGACAAAACCGAGAACATTCGATAAACTTTGGGCAACTTGTTAAATTTCCTTGCTTTAGTGAGTCACACGCCCGTGTGGATGGGGTAGTGTGGTCGCACACGCCTGTACCCTCAGCTCGTGTAACTCTCTATTTATGACGTCAGCATACATTTAGGGACATACGGCCAAGACACACGCCAGTGTGTCTAGCCTGCGCTCGACACTGACGTAAAATTTTAGGTGCAGGGGACGTACAACCATACCATACGCCCCTGAGGGTAATCCGTGTGTCACACACGGCCTAGACACACACCCATGTGTCTACCCGTGTGGACCCTGTTAGGCTATTTTCTAAGCCTTTGGTCAGCCTCTATCAAACAATCACACTTTTAGATTACCTTAATACATAATAAGCCAGATTATATACTTACATATATCCTTGATAAACCTCATTGCATGTAAACCTCATATCATCAGTTTTATACATGCTAGGTTATTTCCTTTGTATTAAGGATTTTCCATGCCTCATTAACACCTTTAAGATTGCCTCATTATTGTAACTCATTACCAATTATGGGCAAGCCACTCCATGTAAACATAAACATGCATAGATTTGTAGGTCATGGCCTACTTCAAAATAAGCCAATTTCCAAGGCCAATTACCAGAAGATATGTAAACTTTTACAAGCTTTCATATGGGCAATTCAAACGACACATATCACAAAATGAACCAAAGCCCTATACATGCCATTGAACAAAATAAGAGTATCTATATACCAAAGCTGGACTAATTGATAGTGTGTTGATTCTCCAACCGTCTTCCAATCTTTACGAGTCATCGAGCTCTATAAGACAGGGAAAAAAGAGGGGTAAGCATTTACATGCTTAGGAATCTCGAATAACTGGAAAGTAGACTTACCAAATAATTAGCATACAACCATATTTAGCAAATATACCAACAACAATGAAATGGTTTCCCTATCACATGCACTCAATCAACAAGTTAGTCATAATAATAATACACCATGTAATTTGTCTTAGATGAGCTCATCATCCAATATTTTCATTTTTATATCTCACGTTAATCCCGTTGAGTTTCTTTGAAATCTCAATGGATTATCCATTTACTGTCAAGTCGTAAGAGCGATCATCTCATGTACGTACTCCCGCGAACCTCACATATTACAACTAGTCCAGGCTAAATCCCCCCGTATTTAAACTCATAAGGTGATGTCAGGATTACCAGTCTAGGCTAAATCTCTTATAGCGACAAACACCCTTAATGAGCTCGGATCTAAAATACTAGTTTAGGCTAAATTCAGACCCTAATCGGATTAACCGTCTGGGCTAAATCCAAAATGCACACATATTCTTCGGAAGGCTCGATCATTTAAGGAACACCCGTCCGGGCTAGATCCTTTTTATATTTGAGATCAACAGATTATTCGTCCGGGCTAAATCCTTTCTGCAACACATGCAGCATCTCAAGTCATGTAAGCCATGGTTTATCCATCAGATTCCCTTTTTAACCTCAACCGGGACATTTATCAACATGTCATTATTAAGGATGTATTTCATAGATTTTCATGCCATCATCAAATACAAATACCATACATTCATAAATCATGCAATTAAGCATACTATGAGTTTACTTTAAGTTATCTAAACTTACCTGGTATTCGTCTCGGAATCGTGTTTCGGTTATTCCGAAACTTTTCATTTTCCTCGATCGACTTCCGAAATTTGTTCCTCGGGGTCTATAGAAATAAAATTAAACTATTAACACCTTACATTATACCTTTTCAAGTCTAAATTTCACCCCCGGTCCAAATGACCGTTTTGCCCCTAACCTTTCACATTTTTACATTTTAGTCCCTAGGCTCGTATAATGAAATGCATACTATTTCTACCTTACCCAAGCCTAGTCGAACACTTTTCCCTCTAATGGCAGCTCACATTTTTCCATTATTTCATATTTCTACCTCATACTTTACACCTTTTGCAAAAAGGTCTCTTTTAGGGGTTTTTCATGAAAATCACCTAGGAAAATATGTTTAACACACATCTAACTTTCATATTCCTCCATAAAACGTCAAAGTACAAGTAACTCATGCATGGGTAAATTTCTAAACATGAACCCTAGCATGAAATATTGGTAGAAATAGGGAGAGTAAGCTATCGGGATTTCAAAAATACGAAGAATATTAAAAATGAGGTTTGGGAGCACTTACTATTGAGCTTGAAAAGCTTAAAAACCCTAGCTATGGAGAACCCCAAATTTTCGACAGCAACATGAAAGAAATGAGCTGATTTTTGGCTTATTTTTCCCATTTTATTTCATTAAAATGCCAAATGACAAAAATGCCCTTAAGCCCTTTCTTTAAAATTTCATCCATACAAGCCTATTTTTGTCCAAAAACTTAGAAATTGGGTAAATTACTCTCTAAGGACCTCTAATTAATAATCTAAACCAATTTCATACAAATTATTTCTAGAATCCAAGTTTTACAATTTATTCAATTTAGTCTCTAATTTCGCATTAGACACTTTAGTCAAAGAATTTCTTCATGAACCTTTAACACATGCATGTTCTCATATTCTAGACCTCATTATAATCATAAAATAAATATTTTAATGTCAAATTTGTGGTCCCGAAACCACTATTCTGACTAGGCTCTATTTTGGGATGTTAGTGGAGAATTTGATTGAATATTTGATTTAATAAGTTTAATTTATATTAATTTAGATCAAGAAAAGAGAAAATCACCACATTAGTCGAATAATCAATTAATACTATTCGTCGATATCCGAGGTAAGTCTTTAAGGAATTAAACATCGTTAATTTTAACTGTAACTTAGTTTAATATGTTGATTTAGAATTCATAGATTTATAGTAAAGTTAGCCGAATATGATTAAGCTTGGAAATAATGTATTTGAGTTTAATTCGACTGAGTTATAACATTTGAAAGTCCGTATGAACTATATGGAATATCTGGAATTTTTTATATATGAATTGTTTATGAGACAACTTTATAATAGTGATATTCGGGCTTTAAGCCTAGGAAGCCTTGTGCTGGTGAATTAAATCGGGCTTATGCCTAGCAGGCTTATTGCCGGTGTATAAAATCAGATTTTGAGTCTAGCAGACCTTGTGCCAGTGTAAGATACAGGCTTAAGCCTAGCAGGCTTTATGCTGGTGAATTATTATAAGTTTATGCCTAAAAGACTTTATGCTGATGTGGTAATCGAATACGTTTAATGAGCTAAATGATCAGGTATGAGTTAACTTGTTGTTTACTTGAGATAAGGTAAATATGTAACTTGATATTTGTTACTAATTATGTGTGATACAAATGAAGATTTCATGTGAATTTAGTATGTGTATTCAGCCTTGAATAAATGGTATGAATATTATAGAATTGATTGTTGGATATGTGCATATATGTGATCATGTATATTCGACCATATAAGTGGTATATGTACATGATGTTTTATTATATTATGATTCTTGAGTTTATATAAATGCGTATGTGCATGTTTGATTATATTAAGACATTTTGGCTTTGGAAGATGAATAATATTAGGTCAAATTAATTAAGTGAGCATTCAGCCAAGGTAGATTTTTTGTATGAAAATGTGTTATTTATCTCATTTGTAAGTTTGAGGTTAAGCTTCATAATGATAATGAAATTTGGATTACCTTAAAATGAGTTGATTATATCATTGGGATGTTTATTTTCTTATGACTTACTAAGCTATTATAGCTTACTTTGTGTTTTCATGTTCATTTTGTTTTATAGATTTTGGATTCAAGTTACATGCTCGAGGATCGTCAACAAAGTCTATCACACTATCAACCGTCTTCAGTATTTTATAAGCTACATTTTGGAACTATGGCATGTATAGGCTGGAATGCATTTTGGAATGTTGTATTTTGGTTTATGTATAAAGGCCATGCGATAATGGCTTAATCTCTATGCTCGAGTATGTTTTGGTTAAATAACAGTTTGAGTCTATTTAGTTATTATGCCTTATACCTTGGATGATTAGAACTTGTGATGTGTGTGCGCATATTGAGATTGGTTGATAAATGAAATGGTCATAATACATGTATAAATATGTTTGCTCAAATTGGACGCGGTTTATATTAGGAAAATTTAAATATGAAATTTAGGTTATTATGATAGGTTAACATGCTATAAATGAGTTGGTAATAAAGGATATATTGTAATGACCGAATATGATGGGGTTTATATTATATGTTTCTTTTAAATATGGTTCATGGAATTTGTGTCTTGAATATACATATGTATCCATAATCGATGATTAAATTATCTTTGAAAAGTATATTTTATATCATGTTTTGGTATTAAAATGTATTCGACTATAATTTCATATGACTAGAACTCATTTTGGTATATGTGTATTATTTAATATGCTTGTTTTGGAGAATGATATACAAATTTTGGTTATCATTGAAGTGAAATGATTATGAAATGAATTGTATCAGGTTATAAGTTAAGCATTAGATCTCTATATAAATATTTTTGAATTGAGTAATTGTATCGAACTGTGTTATGTCTGGTAATACCTTATAACCCCAATCCGGCGATGGATACAGGTTAGGGGTGTTATATGGCAGGCCGTGTGACAAAACATGGCTGTGGGGTCGATGTGATGGCCATGAGCATTTTCATGGGCCGAAACGATATTGGGCCATTTTGGGCCGAACAAGGCCGTGTGGGCCTAATAGGCCTGTGGGCCCCACACGGGTAAATCGCACAAAAGTTTGCTAAATATTGGGCCAGGCTGTGTAAACCATACGGCTGAAGCCATTTTTAATCTTTGTGGGTCATACGAGCGTGTGGGCCACATGAGCCCGTAATATGAGCCATGGGCCCATTATCACCGATTGATTGTTAAGGTTGCACGGACCGCCCAAGACGACTGTGGACTTACTGTTGGGTCGGTAAGTGTACCTGGACCCTTACTTTTGTGAATAACTAATATACGCCTATGTGATGTATGATTGTTTGAGCATGCTATCTATACTATATATACATTTATATTATGTTACATTGCATAGTGTGGGATAAATGATTCTGGAGGAAGTGTACTGAAAGGCTATAAGCCTATTACTGGCAGCTCTGATGCAAATACTGTTTTGGTGCTGTACTTGGAGTGTAGGGATACGAATATGGTGTGTAGATGCTGGATTGGGTAGGATTTTCTGATTGCATACTGTACTGATACTATAATGGGCTTAGGCCCCACTAATATGTTACTGAAATGGGTTCAGGCCCAGACTGCTACTTTGACTGAAATGGGCTAAAGCCCTAACTGAGACTGAAAGGACTAAGGCCTAAATTGTGTTTACTCTAATTGATTGCTAATATGGGATTACACACTGAGTTTTTGTAAACTCACCCATCTGTTCACTGTGCAGGTAATCCCTAGACTTAGGTAGATTGATGCGACGGAGGACTCAGTAGTGGCCACTCAACTTAGCTATCTTTTAATATTATAATTAAGGTTTTATTCGGGCTCTTCATTATGTAATAAGGCCTCTCGGGTTTATTTTTAATTTTAGTATTTTAATCAAATTTATTTGTGATTTACAACTGCTAACAGTAGGAAAAACACGAGTTTCAAAAAGTCAAACGTTTTCAAAACCACCACAGATACGTAACTCCTTTTCAAAGCTTCTGCGAATAACAAACTATTTACAAAATTAATAACGTTTTAATAAAAGCAACCTTTAAAAGTACAAGTCCCACATTATCAATGAGCAATAAGACTTTAAATCAGCTTTTCAAACTATACAAAGAGTGTAGTTAAAGAAGGGGTTTTTCATTGACGAGTTTTAGATTTTGAAAAACACTTCAATATGACATCGCCAGATCTGGTTGTGATGTCTGGGCCGGGTTTGGGGTGTTACATGTCGATTGTGCCAAGGGAAAAAGGTAATTGGGAATTTTTCCAGGAAGAGTTCCGTAAGAAGTATATTAGCCAAAGGTTTATTGACCAGAAAAGGAAGGAATTCCTTGAGATAAAACAGGGCCGAATGACGGTAACAAAATATGAGCATGAGTTTGTGAGACTTAGCAAGTATGCTTGGGAATGCGTATCGACTAAGGCCATCATGTGTAAGAGGTATGAGGATGGGTTAAATGAGGACATCCAATTGCTTGTTGGTATCCTAGAATTAAAAGAGTTTGTTGTACTGGTTGAAAGAGCTTGCAAGGCTGAGGAATTGGCTAAAGGGAAAAGAAAATGTGACAGCCCAAAATTGACCCTAGTCGGAATGTGGTTTCGGGACCGCAAAACTGAGGCATAAAAATAATTTAATGCTCATTTTGATGCTTATGATATGTGTTAATTCGTGTGTGACATTTTTGATGTTTGATTTAGAGTTATAAGTGTGAATTTCACTAGAAAGGACCTAGTAGAAAACTTTGAAAGTATGATGGGGAAATGTGTGATGACTAATTAAAGCATGCATGCAAAACAATGGCCTTGCATGTCAAATATCCCTCTTTTTATAGGAGGTGGCCGGCCATGACAAGGGAGTATGGGCTAAACATGTCACGAAACATGTTTTGTTGGTGCATTAGGGAGAAACAATAAACAAATAAGTATAGGTAATAAAGAAAGAAAAAAAAAATGTGTGTGAGTGAACCCCCCCATTGCCGTGCATTGAAAAAAAGAAAAGAAAAAATTTTGCTCATCCATTTCATTCTCTCTTGACCGAAAATACCAAAGAGGAAGGAAGGAATTTTTGCTTCATGTTTGGTTTGGAAGGGGATTAGGAAGAGATTTGGCTATACTTGCATCAAGATTAAGGTATGTTTGAGGTTGTGCCATGAGATTCATGCATGTTTTTAGTTGCTAGCTTGATGTTCTTATTAGCCCATGGTTCAAATCTTTGTTATATCATGGGGATGGTATTTGGCCAAGGTGGATTTTGTGTTAATGCCATTGCATGTTAAATATGAAGCTTGCTAATGGTATATGTGAGGTGGATTGATGGCTCTTGGACTTTCTTTTTAGTATTTTTGAGTAAGACATTAAGTTCTTTGCTTAATCATGACCAAAATTATGGTGTTGTGATGTATTTGGTCATGGTATATCCATAAGTATGATTCATGCATGTTGCATGGTAGGTAAGATTTGAGCTTTGGATATGTGTTTATATTTGGATATAAACAACTTGAGATTGACCCTTGCACCTACATGAATATATGTTTGCACATGATGTATTGGTATGACATATATACTATTTTAAGGTGTATATTTGCTTGTGATGTTGTTTGGTTATGAAGTAAATGAGAGATGTGTATTGAGCTACAATATGTAATCGTTAGTTAGTAAAATGTATGCTTTTTTTTTTTGTGTAGTATTAAGTGTAAAATTGGCCTCAACATAGACATGCATATTCGGCCAAATGAAGTAGATTGGTGTGCATGTATTCGGTTAGAGGCAACCATATTGAAGCCTTATCTTGGCTTAGATTATTGACTAAATGGGTAATAAGTGAGGATGGTTGCGATATACAAACATACATATGCATGTGTAATTGAATTATGAATGTTTAGCAAGATGGTTAAACTAGTTGATTTATTGATTAAGCTCAAGGAGTTAAAGAAGGAGAATCAAGCAAGGGAAAGACGAAGGTCATCGAGTAGCCGACTTGGACTATTTTACCCAACACAAGGTAAGTCACTAAGCATATATTTTGTATTGATTTGAATAGACATAATGTCTATATAATTATGCGAAAGGAATGATGAATTTATATACATGTATGTATGTGGTGATGGAAGTATTGAATGAAAGGAAAAGAGGTGAGATGTATTGAGTTGTTGATTTGGCACTAAGTGTGCGGGTATAAACATTTGTGATCATGAGAATGGCACTAAGTGTGCAGGTTTAAAACTTGTACAGCACTAAGTGTGCAAGTTTGATCATATAGCACTAAGCATGCGAGTTGATTATATAGCACTAAGTGTGCGGACTCACTATATGCTTTTGAATCACTATTGACACCGAGTGTGCGACACTATTGAGTTGATCACGGACAGCGGATCGGGTAAGTACCTTGAGTTCATGGCTAATAGGCGCTATGTTTATATTTGGGGTTGAGCTTGGTAAGTTTGAACCTATGTGACAATGTAAATTGAAGTCACGTACATAAGAATTATCGTGGAATGAGTGAAAGGTCATGTAGATGTATGATTGTGACGAAAACAAAATGGTGTATAGAAATGCTTCAAATATCCTATTGATTAGTATATGGAATGTGAATGTGTAACTTGGTATGTGGTTGAATCGAATGGTCTAAGGAACTATGGTATAGTTCGGTTTGAATGGAGTAATTAGCCTCGTTCCATTTTGTTTCCTTTTGCGATAATGTTATTAATGGTTGGTAGTGCATTGCTTATGACTTACTGAGTTATATACTCATTCGGTGTTTGCTTGTCACCTATTTTAGGTTTCTTGGACTCGACTTTTTGCGTATTCGGGACCGTCATCGAAGCCATCACACTGACTAGCGGCTTTTTGGTGTCTTCTTCTTAGATGGTCTAAGAGAACATTTCGGCATGTATAGGCTATTATGTTTTGTTTGAACTTGGTATGTAAAATTTTGAATAGAAATGCGAAAATGGCTTATAAATGTTTTGAGCATAATGTTATAATCATTTGGTATGTATATGCTCATTAAGAGGCACGGAAATGTTTGGCAATGACCAGCCATTAGAATGGGTCATCATGATTATATTTTGGACTATATATGAAAAAGGGGTGGTTGAATCATAGAAACTATGTGTTAGAGAAAGTCTACCCTAGAAATAGATGCTGGCAGCAACAGTGATGTGGATGTGAAAAATCACTAAAAATAGTAGGAATGGAATTAAATAGTGAATAAATTATGTAAATGAACCTTGATGAATCTATATTCATATGGAAGAAACGAAACGGTCATATGAGTTGTATGTTAAGAGATATTTGGGTTTTTGTGAAACAGGGCCAGAACAGTTTCTGGATTCCCTGTTCCGACTTTGAAAATTCATTATAAATTAACCCGAGACATTTAGAAATCATGCCATATATGTATAGATTCCTTTTTGAGTATAGTTTCTATAGAAATAAACGACATCAGTATTGAAGCCCTGCACAGGGAGTTATTCGAGTTGCAACACACGAAGGTCAGCGTAGTCGACCCCTGTAACATAGGAGACTTTAACTAATAAACTGTACTAATTTGCTCGACCAAAAACTCTAGAAAAAAAAATCTGTAATGTACATATGAGTCTAGTTTCAGGGAAAAATTACAAAACTGATTTTCGAGTTGTAGAACTCAAGTTATGATTTTTGAAGCGACTAGCACACAGATTTGCAGCTTGTCTGGGAAATTATCAATAAGTGGTTTGAAGTTTGTTAACACCTCGTGTTCGACTCCGGCGACGGTCTCGGGTTAGGGGTGTTACAATTTTATTGGTATCAGAGCTATGGTTTAGTCGGTTCTAGGACTACCATAGCACGTATGAGTCTAGCTATACATGCCTTAATGTTAATGTTTAAATGTGTGATGACTTCTGACGGTTAAAATTTTTGTTTAGATTAGTAAATGGATCCCGATGTAGAGAGAACCTTGGCGGATGACATTGAAAGTGTAGCGGCTGCTCCTGCACAAGGGACACCGCCTGTTGAACCTCAGTCATCTGCGAATAATCAAGGTGAGGGGGCTAAACAAGCCTTCTTTACCGTGATGAATGAGTGGGTCGCGTAATATGCCCGAACCAATCCGGCTGTCCAACAATTCCTGAATTTGAATAATCCACCCCAAGAGCCCGTAATGCCATCGATTCGACCGTGAGGCTGAGTAAGCCACTTGTAGACTTGATTAGGAAGCGCGGGCTGAAGAGTTCAGGCCATAGTTCTCGATGATGCCGAAAGGGCCGAAGTTACGCTTGATAACACCATTCGGTGTTTGATGGTATCATGCACACCGATGAATGTCTAAAGTGTGCTATATCCTTGTTGCGAGACTCAACTTACTATTGGTGGAGGACTTTGATTTCCATAGTCCCAAACGAATGAGTTACTTGGGATTTCTTTGAATAGAATTTCGAAAGAAATATATTAATCGTGTTCATCGATCAAAAGCGTAAGGAATTCTTGAAGCTCAAGCAAGGCCGTATGACAGTATTTGAATACGAACATGAGTTCGTAAGACTTAGTCGGTATGCCCGGGAGTGTGTGGCTGATGAGGTTGCTATGTGCAAGAGGTTTGAAGAAGGATTGAATGAAGATTTAAAGCTACTAGTGGGTATTTTGGAGATAAAAGAATTCGTAACACTAGTTGAACGAGGCACGCAAGGCGGAGGAACTTGGAAAAGAGAAGAAGAAGGCTGAATTTGAAGCTAGAGACTATCGCAAAAGATCGACGGGTAAAGCTCCATTCTCGGCTGTAAAGAAGTTCAGGGAGGACACCAATAAATCGAGGACGACTGCGGGAATTTCCATAAGAGCACGACCATTGACGGACTCCCGAGCTACTTCGGTAGCTAGTGTGGGCAATAACCGCCAAGAGAAACTGAATGCCCCCAATGTGGGAGAAGACACATAGGTGAATGTTGGGGTAAGTCTACCAATAGGGCTTGTTACGGATGCGGTTCAAGGACCACTTCATTAGAGATTGCACGGAGCTTGATGAGAAGAATAGGATGCAAGGTGCAAGACCTAGTGGAATGTGACTAGAGGTAGACCACCAAGAATTTCAGGAGGTAGGGTGGTAGTCGAGAGGGGCCATGACACGGCTGTTCGATCCGAGACCAGACTCTGCTAGGGCATATGCCATCCGCACGAGAGGAAGCATCCTCCCCGATGTTATCATTTGGTACTTTCACTCTCTTTGATACTAGTGTGATTGCGTTGATTGACCTCGGCTCTACTCATTCATATGTATGTGAAACCTTAGCATCCAAGAAGACTCTACCGTTGAGTCTCTCGAGTTCGTAATTCGAGTGTCAAACCCTTTGGGTCAATACGTGCTTGTCGACAAAGTGTGCAAGAAATGTCCCTAGTAATCCGAGGGTCCCGCTTTCCGCGGACCGATGCTTTTGCCGCTTGATGAATTTGATGTTATACTCGGTTTAGATTGGTTGACCGTGCATGATGCGGTTGTGAATTGCAAAAGCAAGACTATTGATTTGAGGTGCGCAAATAACGAGATGATTCTAATTGAGTCTACGAACTTGAAGGGGTTGCCAACCGTAATATCATCAATGTTGGCCCGAAATATGTAAGAAAAGGGTGCGAAGCATACCTTGCGTATGTACTTGATGATAAGGAGTTAGAAATAAAACCGAATCAGGTCGGTGGTTTGTGAATACCGGATGTTTTTCTGAAGAATTACGGGTTTACCACCTGTTCGGGAAGTAGAGTTTGGTATTGAGCTTGTACAGGACTACGCCAATTTCGATAGCTCCGTATCGTATGGCACCAACCAAGTTGAAGGAGTTGAAATCTCAGTTGCAAGAGTTGACGGATAGAGGTTTCGCTCGACCAAGTTTTTCACCTTGGGGTGCACCAGTGTTGTTTGTGAAAAAGAAGAACGGAACCATGAGGTTGTGCATCGACTATCGTCGACTTAATAAAGTGACAATAAAGAACAAATATCTCATTACAGCGATCGATGATTTGTTCGATCAACTGAAGGAGCCTCGGTGTTCTCAAAAATAGATTTGAGATCGGGCTATTACGATTCATGAATCCGAGATTCGGACATACCCAAAACTGCCTTCAGAACAAGATATGGTCACTACGAGTTCTTAGTGATGCCGTTTGGGCTCACTAATGCCCCTGCGGTATTTATGGATTTGATGAATCGGATCTTCAGACCATATTTGGATCGGTTCGTAGTTGTGTTCATTGACGACATCCTGTCTATTCAAGATATGAGACCGAACATGCAGAGCACCTGAGATTAGTGTTGCAAATATAACGGGATAAGCAGTTATATGCTAAGTTCAGCAAGTGTGAGTTTTGGTTAAGAGAGGTTAGCTTCTTGGGTCATGTGGTATCTGCATCGGGTATTCGAGTCGACCCGAGCAAAATTTCAGCCATACTTAACTGGAAGCCTCCGAGAAACATTACTGAGGTTCGAGCTTTTTGGGACTTGCGGTTACTACCGATGGTTTGTAAAAGGATTCTCGATGATAGCCACACCCATGACGTAAACCGCTTTGAAAGATGTCAAGTTTGAATGGACGGAAAAGTGTCAGAAAAGTTTCGATCAATTGAAAACTCAATTGACGGAAGCTCCAGTACTAGTACAGCCCGAATCTGGCAAAGAGTTTGTCATCTATAGTGATGCCTCCCTACTTGGGTTAGGTTGCGTATTGATGCAAGAAGGTCGAGTTGTGGCCTATGCGTCGAGACAATTAAAGCCACATGAGAAAAATTATCCGACCCATGATCTCGAATTGGCTGCCATCGTATTCGCCTTAAAGATATGGCGACATTACTTATTTGGTGAGAAGTGCCATGTGTATTCGGATCACAAAAGTCTCAAATATTTGATGACTCAAAGAGACTTAAATCTCGACAAAGACGTTGGCTCGAAATGTTAAAAGATTATGAGCTTGTCATTGATTATCACCCGGGAAAGGCTAATGTGGTTGCGGACGCCTTAAGCCGAAAATCACTATTTACTTTACGAGTTATGAATGTACACTTGTCTATCCTACCCGACAATGTGTTAATAGCCGAATTAAAGGCCAAACCATTATTGACTCATCAAATTCGCGAAACTCGTAAAGTTGACGATGAGTTGGTTGCAAAAGCAATTTGAGTGTGTTCGAACAAGGAATCGGAGTTTCAAATTGATGATGACGATTGTTTGAGGTTCGAAATCGTTTGTGTGTTCCAAGAAATTCGAACTCATTTCGATGATTTCGAATGAAGCTCATTGTAGCCGAATGTCAATTCACCCTCGAGTACGAAGATGTACAACAATTTGAAATGTCAGTTTTGGTGGCATGGTATGAAACGAGACATCTCTGACTTTGTTTCGAGATGTTTAATATGTCAACAAGTGAAAGTGGAACATCAAGTGCCTTCAGGGTTACTTCAACCGATCATGATACCCGAATGGAAATGGGATCGAGTCACAATGGACTTTGTGTCCGGACTGCCATTGTCAGCGAGCAAGAAGGATGCGATTTGGGTTGTTGTTGATAGATTGACTAAGTCGGCTCACTTTATCCCCGTGCGTACAGATTTTTCATTGGATAAACTAGCTGAATTGTACGTTTCTCAGATTGTGAGATTACACGGGGTACCAATTTTTGTTGTGTCGGATAGAGATCCGAGATTCACCTCGCGATTTTGGAAGAAATTGCAAGAAGCTTTGGGTACCAAGCTGCATTTTAGCACCGCTTTTCATCCACAAACCGATGGTCAATCCGAGCGGATAATTCAGATACTTGAGGATATGTTGAGATGTTGCGTCCTCGAGTTCAGTGGTTCATGGGAACGGTATTTACCTTTGATTGAATTCGCTCACAACAATAGTTTTCAATCAAGTATTAAGATGGCGCCTTATAAGGCGTTAGACGCGGCGTAAATGCCGTACACCATTGTTTTGGACCGAGCTCGGCAAAAGCAAAATTTTGAGTGGATTTGATTAAAGATCTGACAGAAAGTAAAGGTAATCCGTGAAAGTCTGAAGGCGCCACAGATCGTCGTAAATCGTACGCGGATTTGAAGCGAAAAGATATTGAGTATCAGGTGGGAGATAAAGTGTTTCTTAAAGTTTCGCCTTGGAAAAAGATACTCAGATTTGGCTGTAAAGGCAAATTGAGTCCGAGGTTCATCGGGCCATATGAGATATCCGAACGAGTCGGTCCGGTTGTGTATCATTTGATTTTGCCCCCTGAACTTGAAAAGATTCACGACGTCTTTCATGTTTCGACGCTTCGACGCTATAGATCTGATCCATCGCACGTAATTAGTCTATCAGAGGTTGAAATTCAAGCCGATATGAGCTATGAAGAAGAACCGATTCGTATCCTAGCTCGTGAAGTGAAGGAGTTCTGAAACAAAAGGGTTCATTGGTGAAAGTGTTATGGCTCAAACACGAGATAGAAGAAGCTACTTGGGAACCCGAGAACTCTATGAAAGAGCGATACCCAAATCTATTTACGGTAAGATTTTGGGACGAAAATTTCTTAAGTGGGGAGAGTTGTGACACCCAAAATTGACCCTAGTCGGAATGTGGTTTCAGGATCATAAAACCGAGGCATAAAAATAATTTAATGCTCATTTTGATGCTTATGATATGTGTTAATTCATGTGTGACATTTTGATGTTTTATTTAGAGTTATAAATATGAATTTCACTAGAAAGGACCTAGTAGAAAACTTTGAAAGTATGATGGGGAAATGTGTGATGACTAATTAAAGCATGCATGCAAAACAATGGCCTTGCATGTCAAATATCCCTCTTTTATAGGAGGTGGCGGCCATGACAAGGAGTATGGGCTAAACATGTCATGAAACATGTTTTGTTGGTGCATTAGGGAGAAACAATAAACAAATAAGTATGGGTAATAAAGAAAGAAAAAAAAATGTGTGTGAGTGAACCCCCCCCATTGCCGTGCATTGAAGAAAAGAAAAGAAAAAAATTTTGCTCATCCATTTCATTCTCTCTTGACCAAAAATACCAAAGAGGAAGGAAGGAATTTTTGCTTCATGTTTGGTTTGGAAGGGGATTAGGAAGAGATTTGGCTATACTTGCATCAAGATTAAGGTATGTTTGAGGTTGTGCCATGAGACTCATGCATGTTTTTAGTTGCTAGCTTGATGTTCTTATTAGCCCATGGTTCAAATCTTTGTTATATCATGGGGATGGTATTTGGCCAAGGTGGATTTTGTGTTAATGCCATTGCATGTTAAATATGAAGCTTGCTAATGGTATATGTGATGGTGGATTGATGGCTCTTGGACTTTCTTTTTAGTATTTTTGAGTAATACATTAAGTTCTTTGCTTAATCATGACCAAAATTATGGTGTTGTGATGTATTCGGTCATGGTATATCCATAAGTATGATTCATGCATGTTGCATGGTAGGTAAGATTTGAGCTTTGGATATGTGTTTATATTTCGATATAAACAACTTGAGATTCGGCCCTTGCACCTACATGAATATATGTTTGCACATGATGTATTGGTATGACATATATACTATTTTAAGGTGTATATTTGCTTGTGATGTTGTTTGGTTATGAAGTAAATGAGAGATGTGTATTGAGCTACAATATGTAATCGTTAGTTAGTAAAATGTATGCTTTTTTTTTTGTGTAGTATTAAGTGTAAAATTGGCCTCAACATAGACATGCATATTCGCCAAATGAAGTAGATTGGTGTGCATGTATTCGGTTAGAGGCAACCATATTGAAGCCTTATCTTGGCTTAGATTATTGACTAAATGGGTAATAAGTGAGGATGGTTGCGAATATACAAACATACATATGCATGTGTAATTGAATTATGAATGTTTAGTAAGATGGTTAACCTAGTTGATTTATTGATTAAGCTCAAGGAGTTAAAGAAGGAGAATCAAGCAAGGAAAGGCGAAGGTCATCGAGTAGCCGACTTGGACTATTTTACCCAACACAAGGTAAGTCACTAAGCATATATTTTGTATTGATTTGAATAGACATAATGTCTATATAATTATGCCGAAAGGAATGATGAATTTATATACATGTATGTATGTGGTGATGGAAGTATTGAATGAAAGGAAAAGAGGTGAGATGTATTGAGTTGTTGATTTGGCACTAAGTGTGCGGGTATAAACATTTGTGATCATGAGAATGGCACTAAGTATGCGGGTTTAAAACTTGTACAGCACTAAGTGTGCGAGTTTGATCATATAGCACTAAGTGTGCAAGTTGATTATATAGCACTAAGTGTGCGGACTCACTATATGCTTTTGAATCACTATTGACATTGAGTGTGCGACACTATTGAGTTGATCACGGACAGCGGATCGGGTAAGTACCTTGAGTTCATGGCTAATAGGCGCTATGTTTATATTTGGGGTTGAGCTTGGTAAGTTTGAACCTATGTGACAATGTAAATTGAAGTCACGTACATAAGAATTATCGTGGAATGAGTGAAAGGTCATGTAGATGTATGATTGTGACGAAAACAAAATGGTGTATAGAAATGCTTCAAATATCCTATTGATTAGTATATGGAATGTGAATGTGTAACTTGGTATGTGGTTGAATCGAATGGTCTAAGGAACTATGGTATAGTTCAGTTTGAATGGAGTAATTAACCTCGTTCCATTTTGTTTCCTTTTGCGATAATGTTATTAATGGTTGGTAGTGCATTGCTTATGACTTACTGAGTTATATACTCATTCGGTGTTTGCTTGTCACCTATTTTAGGTTTCTTGGACTCGACTTTTTGCGTATTCGGGACCGTCATCGAAGTCATCACACTGACTAGCGACTTTTTGGTATCTTCTTCTTAGATGGTCTAAGAGAACATTTCGGCATGTATAGGCTATTATGTTTTGTTTGAACTTGGTATGTAAAATTTTGAATAGCCATGCGAAAATGGCTTATAAATGTTTTGAGCATAATGTTATAATCATTTGGTATGTATATGCTCATTAAGAGGCACGAAATGTTTGGCAATGACCAGCCATTAGAATGGGTCATCATGATTATATTTTGGACTATATATGAAAAAGGGTGGTTGAATCATAGAAACTATGTGTTAGAGAAAGTCTACCCTAGAAATAGATGCTGGCAGCAACAGTGATGTGGATGTGAAAAATCACTAAAAATAGTAGAAATGGAATTAAATAGTGAATAAATTATGTAAATGAATCTTGATGAATCTATATTCATATGGAAGAAACGAAACGGTCATATGAGTTGTATGTTAAGAGATATTTGGGTTTTCGTGAAATAGGGCCAGAACAGTTTCTGGATTCCCTGTTCTGACTTTGAAAATTCATTATAAATTAACTCGAGACATTTAGAAATCATGCCATATATGTATAGATTCCTATTTGAGTCTAGTTTCGATAGAAACAAACAGAATCAGTATTGAATCCCTGCGCAGGGAGTTATTCGAGTTGCAACGCATGAAGGTCAGCATAGTCAACCCCTGTAACATGGGAGACTTTAACTAATAAACTGTACTAATTTTCTTGACCAAAAACTCTAGAAAAAAAATCTATAGATGGACATATGAGTCTAGTTTCAGGGAAAAATTACGAAACTGATTTTCGAGTTGTATAACTCAAGTTATGATTTTTGAAGCGACTAGTACACAGATTGGCAGCTTGTCTGGGAAATTATCAATAAGTGGTTTGAAGTTTGTTAACACCTCGTGTTCGACTCCGGCGACGGTCTCGGGTTAGGGGTGTTACAGAAAAGCTGAGTTTGAGTCTCAAGATTCAAAGAAGAGACAGATGAGTGAGTCATTGCAGTCCTCATCTAAGAAACCAAGAGATTTTAATACTCGATCAAGTGCTTCAGTTGGGTACTCAAATAGAAATAAGTGTAAGCAGTACTCGGTTTCAAAAGCTCAAACTACTTCAATTGCTAGTGTTGGTAATGCCTGACTGAGTAGACCGGATTGTTCATATTGTGCTAGACGTCACCTCAGCTAGTGCCGAGTTAATGATGGAGCTTGTTTTAGGTGTGGTTCCCAATATCATTTCATTAGAGATTTTCCCGAGATGGTTGAAAATGAGATATTTCAGAGGGCAAGATCGGGAAATGCTACTACTAGAGGGAGACCACAGAGAAATCTGGGAAATGGAGCGAGTAGTAAGAATGCACCTAGAGATCCAGCTATGAGACTCGAGGGTAGAGCACCTGCGAGGACTGATGCCATTCGCGCTCGCGAAGAGGCCTCATCCCCTGATGTGATTACAGGTACTTTTTCTCTTTATGATACTTCTGTTGTTGCTTTGATTGATCTAGGATCTACCCCTTCATATATTTGTGTAAAATTGGTGTCTAGGATGAATATGCTTGTTGAGCCTATAGAATTTGGGATAAATGTGTCAAACCCTTTAGGCAAGCATGTGTTAGTTGACAAAGTATGTAGGAATTGCCCTTTAATAATTAAATGTCAGTGTTTTCCGGCTAATCTTATGCTTTTGCCGTTTGATGAATTTGATATAATACTTGGTATGGATTGGTTGACCATGCATCATGTAGTAGTAAGCTGTGGGAGGAAAATTATTGAATTGAAATGTGAAAGTGGTGATATTCTTTGGGTTGAACCAGATGAATCGAATAGCTTGCCTGTAGTGATTTCTTCTATGACTACTCAGAAATGTATAAAAAAGGGTTGTGAAGCTTATCTTGCCTTTGTGTTGAATACAAAGGAGTTTGAGTTGAAAATTGAGTCAGTGCCGATAGTATGTGAGTATTTGGATGTTTTTCCAGAAGAGTTTCCCTAATTGCCTCCAATTAGGGAAGTTGAGTTTGGTATTGAGTTAATTTTTGGTACTGCTCCTATTTCGATTGCTCCGTATAGGATGGCTCTGACTGAATTAAAGGAGTTGAAAGTTTAGTTACAAGAGTTAACAGATAAAGGTTTTACAAGACCTAGTTATTCTCCGTGGAGTGCACCGTACTATTTGTGAAAAAGAAAGATGGTTCAATGAGATTGTGCATTGAATACCGACAGTTCAATAAGGTAACCATAAAAAACAAGTATCCCTTGCCAAGGATTGATGATTTTTTTTATCAATTGAAGGGAGCCGTAGTGTTTTCAATGATAGACTGGAGGTTCAGTTACTACCAGTTGAGAGTTAAAGAGTCTGATGTGTCGAAAACTGAATTTCAGACGAGGTATGATCACTATGAATTTTTGGTTATGCCTTTTGGTTTAACGAATGCTCCTGCTGTATTTATGGATTTGATGAACCGTATTTTTTGACCGTACTTGGATAAATTTGTTGTTGTTTTTATTGATGATATACTGATTTATTCTCGTAATGCACATGCCGAGCACTTGAGAACGGTTTTACAAACTTTGAGAGACAAGTAGTTGTATGCTAAGTTTAGCAAAAGTGAATTTTGGCTTAGAGAAGTTGGATTTTTGGGTCACATTGTTTTGGGTGATGGTATTAGAGTTGACCTGAGTAAGATATTGGCTATTGTTTAATGGAAACCACCGAGGAATGTGTCAGAGGTTAAAAGCTTTCTAGGCTTAGCTGGCTATTACAGACGGTTTTTTAAAGGATTTTCTGTGATTGCTACTCCGATGATGAGATTGTTACAGAAAGATGTCAAGTTCGAATGGAAAGAAAAATGCTAACAGAGTTTTGAGACACTAAAGGCATTGTTGACTGAGGCACCGGTTTTAGTACAACCTAAACCGGGAAAAGAATTTTTAGTTTATAGAGATGCATCCTTGAATGAATTGGGTTGTGTACTTATGCAAGAAGGCAAGGTGATAGCTTATGCCTCGAGCCAGTTGAAGCCACATGAGAAAAATTATCAGACATGCAAGAAGGCAAGGTGATAGCTTATGCCTTGAGCCAGTTGAAGCTACATGAGAAAAATTATCAGACATAGGATTTGGAGCTAGCCGCCATTGTGTTTGTGTTGAAGATTTGGAGACACCATTTGTATTGTAACACTCCTAACCCGTATCCGACGCCAGAATAGGGTTACGAGGGATTACCGATCAATACACATCATTCACATACATTTATGTATTCATATATAAAACCCATCCAACACGTTCACATTGTCCTTGTAAGGCTCTACGAGGCCTTAAAACATGCTTACAAGAAGTTCGGGACTAGACCAGTAACATTTGAAAACTTGAAAAATTTTCTAATTTACAAAGGTCACACGCCCGTATGAACAAGCCGTGTGCCTTACAAAGCCTCAGACACGCCCGTGTGTCGAAGTCGTGTGAAAACAGGGCATAGATATTGACTTGCACCACACGGCCAGAGACATGCCTATGTGCCACGGTCATGGGAAATTTGGAGGGGTTATTGACTTGGGTCACACGGCCAGCCACACGCCCATGTGCCAACCCGTGTGCCACACACGCCCAGTAGACATGCCCGTGTGTCTAGGCTATGCAAACCTGTAGGGTATACTGACTTAATCCGAAAGGGTACCCCAGGGGACACACAGCCGTGTAGCATGACCGTGTGTCGCAAACGACTGAGACACAATCGTATTCACAATTCAAACATTATCTGTAATCTCGCAATCACATTTTATGCAATACCAAAGCATATAACATACATCTATAATGAGATTATCACATACGAACTTACCTCGGTCGTAGAAACAACGAAACTAGCCGATTAATCGAGTACTTTGTTCTTGCCTAGATCTAAGTTTGAGTTCCTCTTTTCTTGATCTATATAATATCAAATTCAACTTGTTTATTCAACCATACATTCAATTTAATCCAAAAATACCTATTTGAGTATTTTTATACTTTAGCCCTTAAATTTTTACATTTTAACAATTTAGTCCCTATTTCATAATTACACAAAATTCACACAATTAAATCCAAATACACACTAGCCGAATTCCATAGGGACCCCCGGTAGTCCAAAACTTTCATTTATTTCACATTAAACATGTCAATTTGCACATTTCACAAATTAATCCTTATTTGATATTTTTTTTTCAAAAATCACTTTACAAAACATTAAATCTATCAACAATTATTCATTTTCCATCATTAACATTCAAAAACATCAAGCTATCATCAATGGAAACTTACAAATTCATCAACCAATTCAAAAATTAGGGTATGGGCTGGCTAGTAATCAAAGCAACAATCACAAAAACATAGAAATCATCAAAAACCAAACTCAAATCATACCTTAATCACAAACACATAGTTCCAAACCCTAAAACATGAAAATGGCTTCTTCTTACTTCTATTTTCGGTGTAAAAATATGATAAAATGGCCACCATTAGGTTTGTTTTAATTAATAATAACATGATTTATCAATTACCAATATTAACCTTTAATAATAACCTTTAAAAACACTTAATATAAGGCCATTTATGACAAATTCCACTACCCATGGTCTAATATAAATATAAGGACCTTTCATTTAATAAACCATAGCAAATAGACACCTTTAACTTATAGAATGCCACTTTTGCATTTTACGTGATTTAGTCCTTTTTCTCAAATTGATCTATCAAATGCTAAAATTATTTCACGAAATTTTCACACATATATAATCACATGCTATAAACACCAAAAATAATATTAAAATAATTTTCTAACCTTGAATTTTTGGTATCAATACCACTATTCTGATTTAGCTAAAACCGAGCTTTTACAACTCTCCCCCTTAGGGATTCTTACCAGTAAATAGGTTGGGGTATTGATTTCTCATAGCATCCTTGAGTTCCGACGTAGCTTCTTCAACCCCGTGTTGATGCCACAAGACTTTCACTAATGCTATTCTTTTATTTCTCAGCTCTTTGATCTCATGAGCTAGGATTTGGATCGGTTCTTCACTATGCGACAAATCTGACTGAATTTCAACCTCAAAAGGAGAAATAACATGTGACAGATTGGATCGATATCGTCGAAGCATTGATACGTGAAACACATTATGAATCTTCTCTAACTCACTTTGTAAGGCTAACTGATATGCCACTGGACCTAATCTTTCAATGATCTTATACGTGAAAAACAATGGTCTTGCTTTCAACTCAACTACAACCAAGCCCTTGTTAGATAGAGCCAATTAAGTATTCATTGTACGTAGAGCAAACAAGGATTTCTGACTTAATGCATCAGCAACAACGTTTGCTTTTCTAGGATGGTAGTCAATCACTAGTTCATAATCTTTTAAAAATTCTAGCCATCTTCGCTATCATAAATTCAATTCTTTCTGAGTCATCAGATATTTCAAACTCTTGTGATCTGAATAAACATGGCATTTTTCACCGAACAGATAATGGCACCAAATCTTCAACGCAAACACAATGGCTGCTAACTCTAAATCATGCGTCAAAAAATTCTTTTCATGCGACTTCAACTATCTCGAGCCATAAGCTATGACTTTGCCTTCTTGCATCAAAACCCATCCCAAACCATTCAACGATGCATCACTATAGATCAAAAATTCTTTACTAGATTCTGGCTATACTAATACTGGAGATTTAGTCAAAAGAACTTTTAGCTGATCAAAACTTTTTTGACATTTCTCAGACCATTCATACTTTACATCTTTCTGAAGCAATCTCATCAACGGAGTCGTAATCATTGAAAAACCTTTCACAAATTGTCTATAATATCCCGCTAGTCCTAGAAAACTGCGGACCTCAAAAACAT
Organism: Gossypium arboreum; assembly: GCF_025698485.1. NCBI lineage: Eukaryota > Viridiplantae > Streptophyta > Magnoliopsida > Malvales > Malvaceae > Gossypium > Gossypium arboreum. The sequence continues at coordinate 59,706,985 of NC_069073.1, read as the reverse complement.
TTCTTGGAAGCTTCCAATCTATAATCAGAGATATCTTGCTCGAATCGACTCGAATACCTGATGTTGACACAATATGCCTTAGAAAACCAACTTCGTGCAACCAGAATTCACATTTGCTGAACTTTGAAAATACTTGCTTATCACGCAGAGTCTATAATATAATTCTTAAATGCTCGGCATGCTCGGATTCATTTCGTGAATATATCAATATGTTATCAATGAACATAACAAAAACCCGATCTAGGTACAGTCTGAAAATTTGATTTATTAAATCCATAAAGACTGCAGGAGCATTCGTTAGTCCAAAATGCATAACTAAAAATTCATAATGACCTCATTCGAAAATTTGTCTTTGGCACATTAGAGTCTCTAACTCGCAACTGGTAATAACCCAATCTCAAATCTATTTTTGAAAATATTGTAGCCCCTTTTAACTGATTAAACAAATCATTTGTTCTGGGCAGAGGATATTTATTCTTGATCATCACTTTGTTAAGCTTTCAATAGTCTGTACACATTCTCATCGTGCCATCTTTCTTTTTCACAAATAAAACAGGAGTACCCAAGGCGAGAAAGTCGATCTTGCAAACCCTTTGTCGGTTAATTCTTACAACTGAGCTTTCAATTCTTTCAGTTCTGTAGGAGCCATTCTGTATGAATTTATTGATATCGATGTTGTTCTCAGCATTAACTCAATGCCAAACTCAACCTCTCAGATTGGTGGTAAACCCACTAACTCTTCAAGAAACACATCCGGATATTCACACACAACTGGCACTGATTCTATCTTCTTATCAGTCACTTTTGTATCAAGCACAAAAGCAAAATATGCTTCACAACCCTTCCTTACATATTTCTGAGCTGACATCAATGAAATCACTGCTGGTAAGCCATTCAGATCATTTGACTTAATCCGGATAATCTCATTATTCTGACATCTCATATCAATCATCTTTCATTTTCAATTCACAATAACATCATGAAATGTTAGCCAATCCATACCCAGAATTATATCAAATTCATCAAATGGTAACAATATCAGATCAACCGGAAAATAGAAATCTTGAATCATCAACGGACAGTTCTTGTACACTTTATCAACTAAAACATACTTGCCTAAGGGGTTCGATACTCTAATCACAAATTCAGTAGACTCTATAGGCAAAGTCTTACTAGATATTAAATTCATGCATATATAAGAATGAGTTGATCCTGGATCTATCAATGCAATAACTTTAGTATCACAAAGAATGAAAGTACCGGTTATAACGTTTGGTGAGGATGCTTCCTCCCATGCACGGATAGCATAAGCTCGGGCAGGTGCTCATGCCTCAGATCTCACAACAAAATCTCTCGCAACACTTCGGTTACCACTCGTAGTTCCAGTGTTTTGGGGTGGTCTCCCTCTAGTAGCAGTATTACTTGATCTCACATTTTGAACTTTATCTTTCTCATCTAACACTAAGTGTTCTAACAAACCACGTTTGTAACAAGCTTTATTACTTTAATTCCAACATTCTCTGAAATGTCGTTGTCTATGGTGCTGACATTCGTGTTTATTGTCTCTTACACTGCCAACACTTGTAACACCCCAAACCCGGCCCAGACGTTATGGCCAAATCTGACGTGCCACATTAGAGTTAAAAATTCGTGTTTCGTTTTAGTGTTTTAAAAGCCATATATTTTGCTGAGTTAACAAAGTGTATGTAAGCTAGGCACCAGGTAAGTATCCGAGGCAGAGGAGGTGAGCCATGAAGGCTGCTTAAGTACCAAGCTCTTTGATTGGATCCAATCCTAGACATGCCCACAACCATAGCCACACTTTGTTATACTGAGTTTAAATTTGTTTAAGTGGACGTCTTTGATAAATCAATTAATCGTGGCGTTGAGATATTTTAAAAACAATTATCGTTTTGAAAACACGTCCTAAGTCTAGCCCATTTGAATAATTATCAACCAATTTTAAAGTTATTAAAATTAAAATAATCCCGAAAAGAAATAAAAGGAAAGTTAGAATGGCCTTATTACAACCCAAAAATAAATAATTTTAAAGGAAATTTAAAAAACCAACGCTTATTTAAAAGTCCAAAGACAATCACCGTGGCCACTCTGAATCCCTCCACCCCAAGTCCCCACATCAAGGCTCACTGCAAGGTTAAGGAAAGGGGTGAGTTTGGAAACTCGGTGTGCAACAAGCCCTTTTGAGCCCAAAACAATAATAGCCTGTTGGGCCTAAGCCCACATCCAATCTCAACATGTCTTGGGCCATAGCCCTTTTCATATTTCATATTTCATAACACCGGGTCAAGCCTTTCCATATTTCATATTCTTGGGCGAAGCCTTTATCAGAACGTTGTGGCCCAAAGGCCCATTTTATAACACATGTAATGTCAATGAAAGAATGCAACCCATTTGGGAGACTACTCAACCCACCTTCCGCTACTCTCCACCCATACCAACCAAAGACACCATGTGGGGATTAACTCGACCCACGCCGCCATAACTCTCCACCGGCAACAGAGTGCTTTATCATATATCTGGAGGCCTAGCCTCTTTTAATAACTGGGGCAAAAGCCCTTTTAATAACTGGGGCATAAGCCCTTTAATAACTGGGGCATAAGCCCTTTTGATAACTGGGGCATAAGCCCTTTTAATAACTGGGGCATAAGCCCTTTAATAACTGGGGCATTAGCCCTTTAATAACTGGGGCATAAGCCCTTTTTCACTTCCTCCATTCATATAAAACCCAACCCAATGCATTTATGATTACATCATGTGCATATCATACATATCATGTGCATATCATACATGTCATGTGCATATCATACATACCATGTTTATCAAAATCCCATGCATTAAGTTCATGTATAAACCCTAGGGGTATAATGGTCATTTTTACCTAGGGGCAAAACGGTCATTTTCATATTATAAGGGTAATCTTGTAATTTTACCGAAAATTAGGGTTTCCATGTTCATTAATGATTACAAACAATTCATGGGTGCAAGCAGTGATTCGGCCCATTTTAGCGAAAACGAGTTATTGGGCCAAAAACCCTAATGGGCCCTACTTAGCCGATTCGTCATCTAGGCCTATTTAGCCTATATCCATAATGAAGATAATAGTTTTAACATGCAATTTAACAGATTTCCATTTTCTACCAAATTTACCCAAATGGGCTCGAAAGCCTATTGGGCCCTATTTCAGCCCCTCGAGGCCCAACTTACCGTGAACGCCAAAAACACGTCCTTATCGTTTCCATTGTTCCCGATCATCATCTCATCGATTCTAACTAACTAGTGAGCGTTCGCTTGCTCAGAAGTCCTCGAAATGCCAGAATTTCGACATTTCAGCTTTTCGGCATTTTATCGCTTTAAGCTATGAAAAAGGGTTCATTACACACCTGTTTGGCGATATTCCTCGACGAGATCTCCTACACGATTTCTCCTATAATCCATCGTTAATAATCAGCTTCCCATAATTGAACCAAACCTCAAATCATCTAATACTAATACTTACACATTCGGCCACCATCCATAATGGCCTTAGGAATCTTACCTTTGTCGCGATTGATGACTAGGTCTAGCCACTCTGGCGATCCAAGCTACTCCAAGTCGACACTACACCTTGCTGCTCCTTCAATAAATAAACCAAAAATATTAAAAGAAGACCCCATAAGGCCTACACCCACATTCGGCCACCTCCCTAAACTAGAGGGGTTTCGGCTTTTGGCCATAGTTACACTAGGAATTGTTTAGAGTTTGAACACTTACCACAGTCTTTCTCCTCTTGAATCCGGATGCCTAAGATGTAAAGGAATCGAACGCCAACTATGGAAAAGGAAAGAAAAGGTTGCTGGTCACCAAGAATCGGCACCCACCTATCTTCACTGATTTCGGCTTTTTGGTATTTCGGCAGAAGTAGAGATTAAAGAAAGAAATAATAAATGAGTAGAGGAAAGTAATAGGCTGGATTTTGAAAAAGAAAAGGGAGAAAAGATGAGAGGAAAGATGGTAGATTCGGCTAGGGAAGAAGAAAGAAGAGAAAAACTAAAACAAAAGAGAAAACGGCACAGCTAAGACCCTAATGCCGAAATTACTAACCTAATACCCCTCTGTCGAATTCCCCTCTCTAACCCCTTCCAAACGGCTAAGCTCTATCCTTCTCTCAAATCCCTAAAATCTCTCCCCTTATCCCTCCTTAATTTATGCATTTGACTTGATCCAACTCTCCTCTTACCAGAATCCACTTAGGTTCCAACACTTACCCTTCCTGCACATAAAAATAAATACTCTTATTTGCCAACACAGGAATCGATCCTGTGTCTTCCCTTAAGCTCCACACGCCACCTTTTAGGAGCTTAGTGGCGTCACCCTTGCCACTTTACCAAAGCTCTTTTGTGATACATTTTACCCACAACTTAATATAAGGGCACCTAGCCGAACCCCTAACTCCTAAGTCCAAAATTTAAAAATTCAACGGGTTTTGGCTAACTCATAAGCCTTCCATAAGCCCATTTACACACCCAAATTATGAATTCCATAATAACATACCAAATTTTAGAAAATTACTTAAAATATCAGGAATCGCGAAAAACCCGAAAATCAGGATGTTACAACTCTACCCTCCTTAAAGAAATTTCGCCTCGAAATTTACCTAATCCAAACAGTTGAGGGTCTCACGACGCATTGCCTCTTGGTCTCCCAAGTAGCTTCTTCCTTGCCATGGTTCCTCCAAAGTACCTTCACCAATGGGGATCGACCTCCTTCTCAACACCTTGACATCACGATCAAGTATTTGCACAGTTCCTCTTCAAAGGTCAAATCCGACCGTACCTCAACTTCTCGGCCAGCACGATATGAGTTGGGTCGAACGATATTGCCTTAGCATGGACACATGGAAGACATCGTGAATGCGATCCAGTTCTGGAGGTAACTCCAGCTGATAAGCCACCGACCCTATCCGTTTAGTGATTCGGTAAGGCCCAATAAACCGTGGGCTCAACTTACCCTTCTTACCAAATCTCAAAATCTTCTTCCAAGGCGAAACTTTCAAAAAGACCATGTCCCCTACCGCATATTCAATATCCTTACGCTTCAGATCGGCATAAGACTTTTGTCGATCCGCCGCCTCTTTTAACCTCTTCCTGATCACCTTAATCTTGTCTTCAGTATCTGCTACCAACTCTGGTCCAAGTATTTGCCTTTCCCCCAATTCTGCCCAACAAGTAGGCGAACGACACCTTCGCCCATATAGTGCCTCATATGGAGCCATCTGAATACTTGCTTGGTAACTGTTGTTATACGCGAACTCCGCCAATGGCAAATGGTCCTCCCAGCTACCTCTAAACTCAATAGCACAACCCCTCAACATATCCTCTAAAATCTGAATAACCCTCTTTGACTGCCCATCCGACTGAGGGTGAAAAGCCGACCCTCATGCAACTTCTGCCAAAACCGAGATGTAAACCTTGGGTCTCGGTCTGAAATTATCGATACTGGAACACCATGCAACCGTACTATTTCTGCCACATACAATCTGGCCAACTTCTGAAGTGAGTAATCGGTTCGGACAGGTATGAAATGAGCAGATTTCGTGAGTTTATCCACAATCACCCAAACCGAATCCTTCTTAGAAGGTGTCAACGACAACCCACTCACAAAGTCCATAGTTACCCTTTCCCACTTCCAAAGTGGTATCTTTACCTGCATTGTAACAATCCGAAGGTAGTTGATGCTCGGCCTTCACTTGTTGACATGTCAAACATCTCCTACAAATTCGATCACTTTCGCTTAAGCCCGGGCCACCAATATTGCTCTCGCAAGTCTCGATACAACTTACTCCCTCCTGGATGCATAGCACAAGGTCCATTATGTGCCTCTTTCAAAATCATCAATCTCAAGTCGGAGTCTTTCGGCATACAAATTCTTCCTCGAAAACAAAGAACTCCCTCACTATTTAACCCAAAGTCAGGATTCTCCCCCTTCCCAACTTGCTGAAACTGAGAAACCAACGACTCGTCCTCCAACTATTGCTTCTTAATCTGTTCTACCCAAGTCGGTCTTACTTGCAACCCCGCCAATAAACTTCCGTCGTCATACAAACTTAGACGAGCAAACATCGCATTTAATTCCGCCACAGCCCTTCGACTTAGCGCATCAGGCATGACATTCGCCTTACCTGGATGATACTCAATCGAACAGTCATAGTCCTTTAACAACTCTATCCACCTTCGCTGCCTAAGATTCAGCTCCTTTTGAGTCAACAAGTACTGAAGACTCTTGTGATCCGTATAGATGATGCATTTCTCTCTATACAGGTAATGCCTCCATATCTTGAGTGCAAAGATTACCGCTGCCAATTCCAAGTCATGCATAGGGTAGTTCACCTCGTGCAGCTTAAGCTATCGTGAAGCATAAGCGACCACTTTACCCTCTTGCATCAACACGCAGCCCAAACCTACATGTGACGCGATCATTTGTACAGTGAAATCCTTACCGGACTCTGGTGAATCAAAGCGCACTTAGTCAAAACCTTCTTCAACTTCTCAAAAGCCTCTTGCTGCTTATTTGTCCAAACAAAAGGTGCTCCCTTCCTTATAAGTTTCGTTAACGGTGCTGCCAAAACAGAAAATCCTTCCATGAATCTCCGATAATAACCTGCCGACCCCGAAAACTTGAATCTCATTATCGACTTGGTGGCTTCCATTCAAAATTGCTTCAATCTTCGAGGGTCCACCTTGATCCCCTCGGCGGATACAACATGCCCCAAGAAGGTAACTTCCTTCAGCCAAAACTCGCACTTACTAAACTTTGCATAAAGTTGCTTCTCCCTTAACACTTGCAGCACTACACGAAGATGCTCATCATGCTTCTTCCGTTTTCGAATACACCAAGATATCGTCAATAAAAACGACTACGAACCGATCCAAGTATGGCTGGAATACCCGATTCATCAAGTCTATGAATGCCGCCGGTGCATTAGTCAACCCAAATGGCATTACCAGAAACTCGTAATGACCGTATCGAGTCCTGAATGCCGTCTTATAAATATCCCCCTCTTTAACTCTTAATTGATGATATCCACCGAAGGTCGATCTTAAAACACCGAGGCTCCTTTTAATTGGTCGAACAGATCATCGATTCTTGGTAACGGATACTTGTTCTTGATAGTCACTTATTCAAGCGCCGATAGTCAATACACATTCGCATAGTCCCATCTTTCTTCTTCTGAACAGAACCGGTGCTCCCCACGGGAAACACTTGGTCTTATAAACCCTCTATCCAATGACTCTTGAATCGAGCTTTCAATTCTACCAACTCCTTTGGTGCCATCGAGATAAGGCGCAATGGACACGAGTATTCCGGTAGTAAGTCGATTCCAAACTCGACTTCTCTGTTCGGGGTAATCCGGAAGTTCATCCAGGAATACATCCGAAATTCCTTAATAGTCCTAACCGACTCTACCGTCATCTCCTCAAGTCCCGTTTGACTTACAAGGGCCAAGTCGCCTCACAACCTTTCCGAATCAACTTCTCGGCTCTTAAAGCCGAAACAACATTGGACAAATAATCCCTTCGTTCCCCTATGACCATTATCTCCTCATCTTTGGCAGTTCTTAGTACCATCCTCTTTGCAGCACAATCCAACGTCACCTTGTGCTTAGTTAACCAGTCCATTCCCAAGATAAGATCAAAATCCCAAAATGGCAGCTCCATCAAATCTCCTTCAAAGATTTTATCTTGTGTCACTAACGGTACTGCCCTAAAAATTTTATCTACCTTAACTGAATGTCCCAATGGGCTTATCACCAATACCCCACTCACAGTCTCCTCAGAATGCACATCCAAAGCCCCAGATTCATCATAAGAAACATACGAGTGAGTGGAACCCACATCAATCAAAGCAGTGTAAGGCATGCTATGAATGAAGAACGTACCTGTTATAACATCAAGAGCGTCCCCCTCCTCACGACGTCGTGAAGCATAAACCAACGCCGGTTGTCGAGCTTCAGCATGTCCAGCACCTCTGCCAGGTGCCCCACGTCCTCGTTCAATACCATTGCCACCTCTACCTTGCCCACGAACCCTCTGTGGTGGTGGTCCTCCTCGCCGTGGTTGGACATCCCTTTGCTCTGCCGCTAGCTCCTGAGCTGTCCTCCGAGGACACTCTCTGAACTTATGCTCCTTAGACCCACATCGAAAACATGCTCCAGTTCGTTTCCAGCACTCCCTCATATGCACCTTACCACAGTCCCTGCAAGCCTGCGGTCTATAAGTATTCTTATCTTTGCTTCGCCTTGGTTCCTCCACCCTTGCTCTTTTAACATTTCGATTCGCGGCACTTTAGGGTCTAAAATCCCTTTTGAATCTGGGTCGATCCTTCTCACGATTCTGTCGCTCAGTCAGCTTCACCTCCTCGACTATCTTAGCCTTTTCTACCAATGCAGCAAAACCACGCTCCCTCTGTGGAGCTATCAATATCCTAAGCTCATCACGGAGACCATCCTCAAATCGGACACTGCATTCATATTCAGTTGCCACTATGCCACTAGCATATCGACTCGACCTCAAAATTACGCCTCATACTGCTACTGATCTTATCACCCTGAGTCAAATTCAAGAATTCCTTCCGACGAGCATCCACATAGCTTGCTCCAACATACCTCCCTTTAAAAGCAGTTTTGAACAATTCCCAGGTTACTTGCTCAATTGGGGTACTCTCCTTACGGTGATCCACCAACGGTATGCCTCGTCCGTAGCGGCGACACGACTCCTTTCACTTTTGCTCCTTTGAGCGGTCTAGATCGTCCATGATCCGTTCATTGCCTCTAGCCAATATTCTGCCACATTTGGGGCTACTCCAGATACACCCTTAAATACTTCTGCTCTGTTGGCCCGGAGTCGCTCCGATATAGACCCCCTATTCACCGTCCCAGTACTAGCTCCAGCCACTCTTTCTAAAACCCTTAACATGGCTTGGGATAAAGCGTCATCCCCCGTAGCCCAATCATAAGACCCAGTCTCCGTTGCTTGTGGCACAGATGGCTCCTCAGCTGGCCTATGCCCTGAGGATGAAGATTCAGCTTGCACCCTTCCGCGACCACGTCCGCGGCCTCGTCCATGAGCTCCTCTTGTACTCATATCGAATTTTACATTTACGAGTTTTATGAAATTAGTATAACGTTCCAATTGTTTATTAAGAAAATGTCTTATGGAGATATAGCAGTTCAAGGATTGTTTTCGTATCATCGTAGCCTAGCTACGCCTCTCATTCCTACTGTTCTGACTCTACCCTAGCTAAAGTATCATAGTAGGGTCTCAATACTATTCATAATATCATATCATATATCATAAAGAAAATATACTTACAGACTTGGTGCCGGGATTGATGCGCCACTTCTTTCTTCAATCGAACTTGAAAAACCATGTTTTTAATCACCAAAATAGAAATTTAAAACTTTGATTTGAAAACTCCCTTTATTTTGAACTCTTGATTTAAAAGCAGAAAAACTTGTACCTTTTAACATATATTCCCATAAAACATCTCAAAAAACCATTTTCAAAAATACCCTTTTTAGGCCTAAGTTTTTGAAAACATTTTTGGACCCGATCCACAGCCGAGTTGTTACAACTTAGCTCTGATACCACTAAATGTAACACCCCAAACCCGGCCCAGACGTTATGGCCAAATCTGACGTGCCACATTGGAGTTAAAAATTCGTGTTTCGTTTTAGTGTTTTAAAAGCCATATATTTTGCTGAGTTAACAAAGTGTATGTAAGCTAGGCACCAGGTAGGTATCCGAGACAGAGGAGGTGAGCCATGAAGGCTGCTAAAGTACCAAGCTCTTTGATTGGATCCAATCCTAGACATGCCCACAACCATAGCCACACTTTGTTATACTGAGTTTAAATTTGTTTAAGTGGACGTCTTTGATAAATCAATTAATCGTGGCGTTGAGCTATTTTAAAAACAATTATCGTTTTGAAAACACGTCCTAAGTCTAGCCTGTGACATCCCTAAATCGACCCTAGTCGGAAAGTGGTTTCGGGACCACCAAACCGAGTCATAATAATAATTAACCATCATAATTGATGCTCATTATATGTATATATGCATGTGTGAAAAATTTCGTGTTTGGATTTTGTTAATAGTAAGTGAATTTTTATCAAATAGGACTTATGTGAGAAAATTTAGAAATGTGCTAGGCAATTGTAAGGTGGCCTATTAATACATGTGGGAAAATAGTTGTCCTTGCATGTCAAATAACCCACTTCCTAAGGTGAGTGGCGGCCATGACAAGAATATGGGCAAGGAACATGTTTCCAACATGTTTAGTTAGTGGATTACGTAGAAAAATAAAGAAATGAAAAAAAATGAGCATGGATGCCCCCCTTTGTTGCCGTGAGTAGAGGAAAAAGAAAGGAAAAAAATTGTTCATCCATTCTCAAAATCTTGGCTGAAAATACTAAGGGAAAAAGGAAGGATTTTTGCTTCATGCTTGGTTTAGAAGAGAACTAGAAGGAGATTTGGTCATACTTGTGTCAAGATTAAGGTATGTTTGAGGTTGTGTCATGAGATTCATGCATGTTTTAGTTGCTAACTTGATGTTCATGTTAGCCCATGGTTCAAATCCTTGTTATGCCATGGAAATGGTATTTGGCCAAGGTTGATATTGTGTTAAAGCCATTGCATGCTAAATGTGAAGCTTGTTGATGATACATGTAATGATGGATTGACTACTCTTGAAATTTCTTTTAGCATTCTTGAGTAAGACATGGAGTTTTCTTTGTTTAACCATGACCAAAAATTGAAAGGGGATGGTGTGGGATGTATTCGGCCATGGCATGCTCATAAGTGCGATTTATGCTTGTTGCATGATAGGTAAAATTTGTGTTTTGATATATGTGTATATGTGTTTGTACATGATGTTACAAATGGATGTGAAAATATGCTAGATTGGGAAAATTTGATTAAATGTTCATGAGATGAAATTAGGTGATTAAAAGATGTTAGTTGACATTGTACATATATATATATATTCGCCATTAAAGTGAGTATGTAGGTAATGTTGAATCAAGTTTTGGTGCATATTCGGTTAGGTGTATAATCGACCAAATGGACGATTAGTAAGAATGGTTGCCGAATATACAAGCATACATATGCATGTGTAGTTGAATTATGAATGTTTAGCAAGATGGTTAAACTAGTGATTTATTGATTAAGCTCAAGGAGTTAAAGAAGGAGAATCAAGCAAGGGAAAGACGAAGGTCATCGAGTAGCCGACTTGGAACTATTTTACCCAACACGAGGTAAGTCATTAAGCACGTATTTGATATTGCTTAAATGATTGTAAAATTTATGCAATTGTGTTTAATGGGATGATATATATATATAAATGAAAATGTATGTGTATGGAGTGATGACAATTGTTGAATGTAAAAGAAATAGTGAAATGTGTAGAAAGTTTGCTTTCGGCACTAAGTGTCTTGAGCAATACGTGTATCGGTGGCGAGATTGGCACTAAGTGTGCGTGCTGGAAATATATGGCACTAAGTGTGCATGCTGGAAATATATGGCACTAAGTGTGCGAGCTCGAAGGGCATGGCTTTGTGTGCGGGCCTAAATCGCATGGCACTAAGTGTGCGAAATCGAGTATTAAGCCTTTGTGTGTGCGTACTCTATATATATATAAATATCTCCAATCGAACAATTATATGGAGGTGTGTCTCCATCGAGTGAGTATGGACAGCGGATCGGGTAAGTACCTTGAGCTCATGACGAATAGGTAATACGTTCATGCTTGGGGTTGAATTTGGTAAGCCTTAAATCTATGTGATGATTGAAATTGTATGGTTGTGCTGGAAAATGAGTTAATGTGTAAAATGCTTGATTATCTTGTTGTGTAGAATATGAAATGTGGATGTATGAATTGGTGCGAGATTGGACCAAAAGGTCAGAGGTATTATGGTATAGATTCGATATGGACGAGTACCTAGCCTCATTTGTTGTACATGTAGTAGTAACTTTATCGGTGGATTGTGAATGCTTATGACTTACTGAGTTGTAAACTCACTCGGTGTTTTCTTGTCACCCATTTTAGGTCTCTTGGACTCGTATTGTTGCGTGCTCGGAACCGTCGTTGAAGTCATCACACGGCTGAAATCTTGTGGTATTGTTTTTTGTTGTCGAAGAACATTTGGCATGTATAGGCTATTATATTTTGTCGAATTGTGGGTTGTAAACTTTAAGCCATGTGAAAATGGCCTATGTGGTCGTCGAGTGGGATGCTAGAACCTATAGCCACGAGTCTTAGAAACCCAAATTTTGTTAAGGTGGCCATAATTTGTGTCATGTATGATGGATGATTAAGGCCAAGGAAAATTCATGAAATTGGCATAGTCTACTGCAGTAACTGTTGCGGACAGCAGCAGTGAGATGAGATTGAAAAATCACTAAAAATAGTATAAGTAGAATTAAATAGTGAGTAAATTATGGAACTGATCCTTGATGAATCTATTTTTATATGGACGAAACGAAACGACCATATGAGCAGTATACTGGGAGATATTAAAGTTCTCGTGAGACAGGGCCAGAACGATTTCTGGGTCCCCTGTCGCAACTTTGAAAATTTACCATAAATTATCCAGAAAGAATTAGGAGTCATGCTTTATATGTACAGATTCCATTTTGAGTCTAGTTTCATAAGAAACAAACGGCACCAGTATTAAAGCCCTGTACAGAAAGATATTCAAGTTGTAACGCGCTGAGGTCAGAGCAGTCGATCCCTGTAACATGGGTGACTTTAACTAATAAACTGTACCAATTGGCCCAACCAAAATTCTAAAATAAATCCATGGATGGATATATGAGTCTAAATTCAGGAAAATTTACGAAACCAGTTTCCGAGTTTTGGAACTCGAGATATGATTTTAAGGCGACGGTGACGCAGTTTTCCAGCCTGTCCAGAAATGCCAAATTGGTCGGTACTTTAAGAGGATTTGTCTCGTTAACCCCTCGTGTAATAAACACGGCGTCGGTCACGAGTTAGGGTGTTACAATTTTATTGGTATCAGAGCTATGGTTTAGTCGGTTCTAGGACTACCATAGCGCGTGTGAATCTAGCTATACATGCCAAATTGATAGTGCTTAATAATGTGATGACTTGACGGTTGAAATTTTTGTTTTGATTAGCGATGGAACCGGGGTAGAGACCCTTGGCGGATGACGTTGAAAGTGTAGCGGCTGCTCTGCGCAAGGGACACCGCTGTTGAGCCTCGATCATCCGCGAATAATCAAAATGAAGGCGAAACAAGCCTTCTTCACTATGATGAATGAGTGGGTCGCGCAATATGCCCGAACCAACCCGGCTGTCCAACCATTCCGAATTTAAATACTCCACCCCAAGACTCGCAATGCCTCCGATTCTTGATCTGTGAGGTGAGTAAACCACCGTGGACTTGATTAGGAAGCGTGGGGCGAGGAGTTCAAGGCCATAGTTCTTGATGATGCCGAAAAGGCCGAGTTCGCTCGATAACACCATTAGAGTGTTAGATGAATGTCATGCACACCGACGAATGTCTTAAGTGTGCTATATCCTTGTTTCGAGACTCGACTTACTATTGGTGGAGGACTTTAATTTCCATAGTCCCAAATGAGCGAGTTACTTGGGATTTCTTCCAATCCAATTTGAAGAAATACATTAGTCAACGGTTCATCGATCGAAGCGTAAGGAATTCTTGGAACTCAAGCAAGGCGGATGATCAGATCTGAATCGAACATGAGTTCGTAAGACTTAGTCGGTATGCTCGGGAGTGTGTGGCTGATGAGGTTGCGATGTGCAAAAGATTTGAAGAAGGATTGAATGAAGAGTTAAAGTTACTAGTGGGAATTTTGGAGATAAAGGAGTTCGTGACACTAGTCGAGCGAGCACGCAAGGCGGAAGAACTTGGGAGGAGAAGAAGAAGGCTGAATTTGAAGCAAGAGATTACCGTAAAAGATCGACGAGTAAAGCTCCGTTCTCGGCTGTAAAGAGGTTCGGGAGGACACCGATGAAGTCGAGGGACGATGCGGGAATTTCCATTAGAGCCCGACCATTGGCGGACTCCAGAGCTACTTGAGTAGCTAGTGTGGGCAATAATCGTCAAGAGAGACTGAATGCCCCCAATGTGGAAGACGACACCTAGGTGAATGTTGGGGTAAGTCATTAATAGGGCTGTTATGGATGCGGTTGAAGGACCACTTCATTAGAGATTGCACGGAGCTAGATGAGAGGAATAAGGCGCAAGGTGCAAGACCTAGTGGAACGACGGTGGAGGTAGGCCCCGAGAATCTCTGGAGGTAGGGGTGGTAATCGAGAGAGGAGCCTCTAATCTGGCCGTCCGATCCGAGACCCGTGCTCTGCTAGAGCATATGCCATCCAGCGCGAGAGGAGGCATCCTCCCCGACGTTATCTTTGGTACTTTTACTCTCTTTGATACTATTGTGATTGCATTGATTGACCCGGCTCTACTCACTCATATGTATGTGAAACCTTAGCATCCAATAAGACTCTACTGTTGAGTCTCTCGAGTTCGTAATTCAGTGTCAAACCCTTTGGGTCAATCGTGCTTGTTGATAAAGTGTGCAAGAGATGCCCCTAATAATTCGAGAATCTGTTTTCCGGCCGATCGATGCTTCTACCATTTCATGAATTTGATGTTATTCTTGGTATGGATTGGTGACCGTACATGATGCGGTGGTGGATACGCAAAGGAAAACCATTAATTTGAGGAGTGCAAATAATGAGGTAGTCCGAGTCGAGTCTACTAATTTAAAGGAGTGCGGCAATAATATCTTCTATGACCGCTCGAAGATATGTGAAAAAGGGTGTGAAACATACCTTGCGTATGTGTTTGGGAGTAAAGAGACGGAAAGGAAACTCGAATCGGTACCGGTGGTTTGTGAGTATTCGGATGTTTTTCACGAGGAGTTCTGGGATTGCCACCGGTTCGAGAAGTGGAATTCGGCATCGAAGTTGTACCGGTACTACGCCGATTTCAATAGCCCGTGTCGTATGGCATTAACGGAATTAAAGGAATTGAAGGTTCAATTGCAAGAATTGACGGATAGAGGTTTCGCTCGACCGAGTTTTTTCTCCATGGGGCGCTTTGTATTGTTTGTGAAGAAGAAGGACGGAACCATGAGGTTGTGCATCGACTATCGTCAACTCAATAAAGTGACGATAAAGAATAAATATCCATTGCCACGAATTGACGATTTGTTTGATCAATTAAAGGGAGCCTCGGTGTTTTCAAAGATAGATTTGAGGTCGGGTACTATCGGTTGAGGGTCCGAGAATCGGACATACCCAAAACCGCTTTTAGAACGAGTACGGTCACTACGAATTCTTGGTGATGCCGTTTGGGCTCACTAATGCCCTACGGTGTTTATGGATTTAATGAATAGAATTTTCAGGCCATACTTGGATCGGTTCGTAGTTGTATTTATCGATGACATTTTGGTCTATTCGAGAGATGAAACCGAACATCTTTGAACACCGAGGCTAGTGTTGCAAATCTTACGAGATAAGCGATTATACATAAAGTTCATAAATGTGAATTTTGGTTGAAAGAGGTTAGCTTTTGGGGCACGTGATGTCCGCATCGGTGTCGGTGGACCCGAACAAAATTTCGCCATAGTCGATTGGAAACCACCAAGGAATGTTACCGAAGTTAGGAGCTTTTTGGGGCTTGCGGTTATTACCGACGATTTGTAAAGGTTTCTCGACGATAGCCACGCCAATGACGGCTACTCCAAAAGGATGTTAAGTTCGAATGGACGGAGAAATGTCGAAAAGTTTCGATCAACTGAAAGCTTATTTGGTGAAGCCCCAATTCTAGTGCAACCCAAGCGGGCAAAGAGTTTGTCATTTATAGTGACGCATCCCTACTTGGGTTGGGTTGCGTATTGATGCAAGAAAAGGCGAGTTGTGGCCTATGCGTCGAGACAATTAAAGCCACATGAGAAAAATTATCCGACCCATGATCTCGAATTGGTCGCCATCGTATTCGCCTTAAAGATATGGCGACATTACTTATTTGGTGAGAAGTGCCATGTGTATTCGGATCACAAAAGTCTCAAATATTTGATGACTCAAAGAGACTTAAATCTGCGACAAAGACGATGGCTCGAGTTGTTAAAAGATTATGAACTCGTTATTGATTATCACCGGGAAAGGCCAATGTGGTTGCGGATGCCTTAAGTCGAAATCCTTTGTTTGCTTCTGACGATGAATGTACACTTGTCTATTCTACCCGACAATGTGTTAGTAGCGAATTGAAGGCCAAACCATTGTTGGCTCATCAAATTCGGAAGCTCGAAAGTTGATGAGGAGTTGCTTGCAAAGCGGGGTGAGTGTGTTACGAGCAAGGAATCGAGTTTCAAATTGATGATGACGATTGTTTAAGGTTTAGAAGTCGTCTGTGTGTTCCAAAGAATTGAACTTATTTCGATAATTCTAAATGAAGCCCATTGTAGTCGAATGTCAATCCACCGGGTAGTACTAAAATGTACAATGACACAAACGCCAATTTTGGTGGCCGGTATGAAACGAGACATTTCGAATTTGTTTCAAGGTGTCGATATGTCAACAAGTGAAAGCGGAACATCAAGTGCCATCGGGATTACTTGACCGATCATGATACCCGAATGGAAATGGGATCGAGTCACAATGGACTTTGTATCCGGACCGCCATTGTCGTGAGTAAGAAGGATGCGATTTGGGTCGTTGTCGATAGACTAACTAAGTCGGCTCACTTTATCCCGTGACGCACGGATTTTTCAATGGACAAATTAAGCGGAATTGTCGTTTCTCAGTTGTGAGATTACACGGGTGCCTATTTCTATCGTGTCGGATAGAGACCCAAGATTTACGTCGCGATTTTGGAAGAAATTGCAAGATGCTTTGGGTACCAAGCTGCATTTTAGCACCGCTTTTCATCCCCAAACCGATGGTCAATCCGAACGGATAATTCAAATACTCGAGGATATGTTGAGATGTTGCATCCTTGAGTTTAGTGGTTCATGGGAGCGGTATTTACCTTTGATTGAATTCGCCTACAACAATAGCTTTCAATCAAGTATTAAGATGGCGCCTTACGAGGCTTTATACGATCGTAAATGCCGTACCCCATTATTCTCGGACTGAACTTAGTGAAGGTAAATTCTTGAGGTTGATTTGGTTAAGGATGCCGAGCAAAAGTTCGAGTAATTCGTGAAAGTTTGAAAGTCGCCGGATCGCCAAAAGTCGTATCGGATTTGAAAAGAAAAGATATTGAATATCGGGTTGGAGACAAGGTCTTTCTCAAAGTTTCACCTTGGAAGAAGGTGCTTAGATTTGGTCGTAAGGGCAAATTGAGTCCGAGGTTTATCGGGCCATATGAAGTATCCGAACGAGTTGGGCGATCGCATATCGATTAATTTTGCCCTTGAGCTCGAAAGGATTCTAGCGTTTTCATGTCTCGATGCTTGACGATATAGGTCGATCCATCGCGCGTAATTGCTCCATCGAGATTGAGATTCACCTAATTTGAGCTATGAAGAGGAACGGTTCGCATTATGAGGCGTGAAGTAAAAGAGTTGCGCAATAGGAAAATCCCGTTAGTGAAGGTGTTGTGGCATAAACACGGAATGGAAGAAGCCACTTGGGAACTTGAGGACTCTATGAAAGAGCGATACCGAGCCTATTTACGGTAAGATTTTCGGGACGAAAATTTCTAAGTGGGGAGAGTTGTGACATCCCTAAATCGACCCTAGTCGGAAAGTGGTTTCGGGACCACCAAACCGAGTCATAATAATAATTAACCATCATAATTGATGCTCATTATATGTATATATGCATGTGTGAAAAATTTCGTGTTTGGATTTTGTTAATAGTAAGTGAATTTTTATCAAATAGGACTTATGTGAGAAAATTTAGAAATGTGCTAGGCAATTGTAAGGTGGCCTATTAATACATGTGGGAAAATAGTTGTCCTTGCATGTCAAATAACCCACTTCCTAAGGTGAGTGGCCGGCCATGACAAGAATATGGGCAAGGGAACATGTTTCCAACATGTTTAGTTAGTGGATTATGTAGAAAAATAAAGAAATGAAAAAAAAAAAATGAGCATGGATGCCCCCCCCCCTTTGTTGCCGTGAGTAGAGGAAAAAGAAAGGAAAAAAAATTGTTCATCCATTCTCAAAATCTTGGCTGAAAATACTAAGGGAAAAAGGAAGGATTTTTGCTTCATGCTTGGTTTAGAAGAGAACTAGAAGGAGATTTGGTCATACTTGTGTCAAGATTAAGGTATGTTTGAGGTTGTGTCATGAGATTCATGCATGTTTTAGTTGCTAACTTGATGTTCATGTTAGCCCATGGTTCAAATCCTTGTTATGCCATGGAAATGGTATTTGGCCAAGGTTGATATTGTGTTAAAGCCATTGCATGCTAAATGTGAAGCTTGTTGATGATACATGTAATGATGGATTGACTACTCTTGAAATTTCTTTTAGCATTCTTGAGTAAGACATGGAGTTTTCTTTGTTTAACCATGACCAAAAATTGAAAGGGGATGGTGTGGGATGTATTCGCCATGGCATGCTCATAAGTGCGATTTATGCTTGTTGCATGATAGGTAAAATTTGTGTTTTGATATATGTGTATATGTGTTTGTACATGATGTTACAAATGGATGTGAAAATATGCTAGATTGGGAAAATTTGATTAAATGTTCATGAGATGAAATTAGGTGATTAAAAGATGTTAGTTGACATTGTACATATATATATATATTCGCCATTAAAGTGAGTATGTAGGTAATGTTGAATCAAGTTTTTGGTGCATATTCGGTTAGGTGTATAATCGACCAAATGGACGATTAGTAAGAATGGTTGCCGAATATACAAGCATACATATGCATGTGTAGTTGAATTATGAATGTTTAGCAAGATGGTTAAACTAGTGATTTATTGATTAAGCTCAAGGAGTTAAAGAAGGAGAATCAAGCAAGGGAAAGACGAAGGTCATCGAGTAGCCGACTTGGAACTATTTTACCCAACACGAGGTAAGTCATTAAGCACGTATTTGATATTGCTTAAATGATTGTAAAATTTATGCAATTGTGTTTAATGGGATGATATATATATATAAATGAAAATGTATGTGTATGGAGTGATGACAATTGTTGAATGTAAAAGAAATAGTGAAATGTGTAGAAAGTTTGCTTTCGGCACTAAGTGTCTTGGCAATACGTGTGTACGGTGTGAGATTGGCACTAAGTGTGCGTGCTGGAAATATATGGCACTAAGTGTGCATGCTGGAAATATATGGCACTAAGTGTGCGAGCTCGAAGGGCATGGCACTGTGTGTGCGGGCCTAAATCGCATGGCACTAAGTGTGCGAAATCGAGTATTAAGCATCGTGTGTGCGTACTCTATATATATATAAATATCTCCAATCGAACAATTATATGGAGGTGTGTCTCCATCGAGTGAGTATGGACAGCGGATCGGGTAAGTACCTTGAGCTCATGACGAATAGGTAATACGTTCATGCTTGGGGTTGAATTTGGTAAGCCTTAAATCTATGTGATGATTGAAATTGTATGGTTGTGCTGGAAAATGAGTTAATGTGTAAAAATGCTTGATTATCTTGTTGTGTAGAATATGAAATGTGGATGTATGAATTGAGTGCGAGATTGGACCAAAAGGTCCGAGGTATTATGGTATAGATTCGATATGGACGAGTACCTAGCCTCATTTGTTGTACATGTAGTAGTAACTTTATCGATTGGATTGACGAATGCTTATGACTTACTGAGTTGTAAACTCACTCGGTGTTTTCTTGTCACCCATTTTAGGTCTCTTGGACTCGTATTGTTGCGTGCTCGGAACCGTCGTTGAAGTCATCACACCGCTGAAATCTTGTGGTATTGTTTTTTGTTGTCGAAGAACATTTGGCATGTATAGGCTATTATATTTTGTCGAATTGTGGGTTGTAAACTTTAAGCCATGTGAAAATGGCCTATGTGGTCGTCGAGTGGGATGCTAGAACCTATAGCCACGAGTCTTAGAAACCCAAATTTTGTTAAGGTGGCCATAATTTGTGTCATGTATGATGGATGATTAAGGCCAAGGAAAAATTCATGAAATTGGCATAGTCTACTGCAGTAACTGTTGCGGACAGCAGCAGTGAGATGAGATTGAAAAATCACTAAAAATAGTATAAGTAGAATTAAATAGTGAGTAAATTATGGAACTGATCCTTGATGAATCTATTTTATATGGACGAAACGAAACGACCATATGAGCAGTATACTGGGAGATATTAAAGTTCTCGTGAGACAGGGCCAGAACGATTTCTGGGTCCCCTGTCGCAACTTTGAAAATTTACCATAAATTATCCAGAAAGAATTAGGAGTCATGCCTTATATGTACAGATTCCATTTTGAGTCTAGTTTCATAAGAAACAAACGGCACCAGTATTAAATCCCTGTACAGAAAGATATTCAAGTTGTAACGCGCTGAGGTCAGAGCAGTCGATCCCTGTAACATGGGTGACTTTAACTAATAAACTGTACCAATTGGCCCAACCAAAATTCTAAAATAAATCCATGGATGGATATATGAGTCTAAATTCAGGAAAATTTACGAAACCAGTTTCCGAGTTTTGGAACTCGAGATATGATTTTAAGGCGACGG
Source organism: Gossypium arboreum (assembly GCF_025698485.1). Lineage (NCBI taxonomy): Eukaryota > Viridiplantae > Streptophyta > Magnoliopsida > Malvales > Malvaceae > Gossypium > Gossypium arboreum. Next base: position 59,686,266 of record NC_069073.1, on the reverse strand, counting down.
TGACGCAGTTTTCCAGCCTGTCCAGAAATGCCAAATTGGTCGGTACTTTAAGAGGATTTGTCTCGTTAACCCCTCGTGTCCGACACCGGCGTCGGTCACGAGTTAGGGGTGTTACATAGCCCATTTGAATAATTATCAACCAATTTTAAAGTTATTAAAATTAAAATAATCCCGAAAAGAAATAAAAGGAAAGTTAGAATGGCCTTATTACAACCCAAAAATAAATAATTTTTAAAGGAAATTTAAAAAAAACCAACGCTTATTTAAAAGTCCAAAGACAATCACCGTGGCCACTCTGAATCCCCTCCAGCCCAAGTCCCCACATCAAGGCTCACCTGCAAGGTTAAGGAAAGGGGGTGAGTTTGGAAACTCAGTGTGCAACAAGCCCCTTTCAGAGCCCAAAACAATAATAGCCTGTTGGGCCTAAGCCCACATCCAATCTCAACATGTACTGGGCCATAGCCCTTTTCATATTTCATATTTCATATTTCATAACACTGGGCCAAAGCCTTTCCATATTTCATATTACTGGGCCGAAGCCTTTACTGTAAACGTTGTGGCGCAAAGGCCCATTTTTATAACACATGTAATGTCAATGAAAGAATGCAACCCATTTGGGGAGACTACTCAACCCACCTTTCGCTACTCTCCACCCATACCATCCAGCACACCATGTGGGGATTAACTAGACCCACCCCACCATAACTCTCCACTGGCAGCATAGCTGCTTTATCATATATCTGGAGGCCTAGCCTCTTTTAATAACTGGGGCAAAAGCCCTTTTAATAACTGGGGCATAAGCCCTTTAATAATTGGGGCATAAGCCCTTTCGATAACTAGGGCATAAGCCCTTTTGATAACTGGGGCATAAGCCCTTTAATAACTGGGGCATAAGCCCTTTAATAACTGGGGCATAAGCCCTTTTTCACTTCCTCCATTCATATAAAACCCAACCCAATGCATTTATGATTACATCATGTGCATATCATACATATCATGTGCATATCATACATGTCATGTGCATATCATACATACCATGTTTATCAAAATCCCATGCATTAAGTTCATGTATAAACCCTAGGGGTATAATGGTCATTTTACCTAGGGGCAAACGGTCATTTTCATATTATAAGGGTAATCTTGTAATTTTACCAAAATTAGGGTTTCCATGTTCATTAACGGTTACAAACAATTCATGGGTGCAACAAGTGATTCGGCCCATTTTTAGCGAAACGAGTTATTGGGCCAAAAACCCTAATGGGCCCTACTTAGCCGATTTCGTCATCTAGGCCTATTTAGCCTATATCCATAACATGATAACAGTTTTAACATGCAATTTAATGATTTCCATTTTCTACCAAATTTACCAAAATGGGCTCAAAGCCTATTGGGCCCTATTTGACCCTCGAGGCCCAACTTCTGTGAACGCCAAAAACACGTCCTTATCGTTTCCATTGTTCCGATCATCATCTCATCGATTCTAACTAACTAGTAAGCATTCGCTTGTTTCGAAGTCCTCGAAATGCGAATTTGGCATTTGACTTTTCGCATTTTATCGCTTTAAGCTATGAAAAGGGTTCGTTACACACCTGTTTGGCGATATTCCTCGACGAGATCTCCTACACGATTTCTCCTATAATCCATCGTTAATAATCAGCTTCCCATACTTGAACCAAACCTCAAATCATCTAATACTAATACTTACACATTCGGCCACCATCCATAATGGCCTTAGGAATCTTACCTTTGTCGCGATTGATGACTAGGTCTAGCCACTCTGGCGATCCAAGCTACTCCAAGTCGACACTACACCTTGCTGCTCCTTCAATAAATAAACCAAAAATATTAAAAGAAGACCCCATAAGGTCTACACCCACATTCGGCCACCTCCCTAAACTAGAGGGGTTTCGGCTTTTGGCCATAGTTACACTAGGAATTGTTTAGAGTTTGAACACTTACCACAGTCTTTCTCCTCTTGAATCCGGATGCCTAAGATGTAAAGGAATCGAACGCCAACTATTGAAAAGGAAAGAAAAGGTTGCTTGTCACCAAGAATCGACACCCACCTATCTTCACTGATTTCGGCTTTTTGGTATTTCGGCAGAAGTAGAGATTAAAGAAAGAAATAATAAATGAGTAGAGGAAAGTAATAGCCTGGATTTTGAAAAAGAAAAGGGAGAAAAGATGAGAGGAAAGATGGTAGATTCGGCTAGGGAAGAAGAAAGAAGATAACAACTAAAACGAAAGAGAAAATGGCACAGCTAAGACCCTAATGCCGAAATTACTAACCTAATACCCCTCTGCCGAATTCCCCTCTCTAACCCCTTCCAAACGGCTAAGCTCTATCCTTCTCTCAAATCCCTAAAATCTCTCCCCTTATCCCTCCTTAATTTATGCATTTGACTTGATCCAACTCTCCTCTTACAAAATCCACTTAGGTTCCAACACTTACCATTCCTGCACATAAAAATAAATACTCTTATTTGCCAACACAGGGAATCGATCCCAGGTCTTCCCTTAACCTCCACACGCCACCTTTTTAGGAGCTTAGTGGCGTCACCCTTGCCACTTTACCAAAGCTCTTTTTGTGATACATTTTACCCACAACTTAATATAAGGGCACCTAGCTAGAACCCCTAACTCTTAAGTCCAAAATTTAAAAATTCAACCGGGTTTTGGCTAACTCATAAGCCTTCCATAAGCCCATTTACACACCCAAATTATGAATTCCATAATCACATACCAAATTTTAGAAAATTACTTAAAATATCAGGAATCGCGAAAAACCCGAAAATCAGGATGTTACAACACTAGCTACTGATGTAGCTTGAGCTTTGGAATTAGAGTATTGTTTAGCACAATCCTTGTTTGGATATCCAATCGAAGCATTCGGGTGAGTATACGAATCTCTAGATTTCTTTGATGAAGATTGATACGGCTTACTCATCAATCTTTTTCTGGTGTCTCTAGCCTCTGCATCTACTTTCCTCTTTTCTTTGCTGAGATCTTCGGCTTTACAAGCCCTTTCAACTAAAACAACAAATTCTTTGATTTCCAGAATCCCGACTAGAAGTTTTATTTCTTCATTCAACCCATCAACGAACCACTTCCACATAATCTCTTCGGTATAAACATATTCCAGAGCATATTTGCTCAAACGTACGAATTCTCTTTCTTACTCAATCACAGTCATCCAGCCTTGTTTCAATACTAGAAACTCTTTATGCTTCTGATCGAGAAATCTTTGACTTATGTACTTCTTTTACAACTCGAATTGAAAGAACTCCCAAGTAACTCGTTCTCTTGGAACCACTGATATCAACATTTTCCACCAATGGTATGCATTATCTCTAAGTAAAGATACCACACATTTAATACACTCATCAGGAGTACAGGACAATTTATCGAATACTCGGATAGTTTTTACGAGCCAAAACTTAGCTCTTTCAGCATCATTATCAACGGTAGCCTTGAACTCCTCAGCCCCATGTTTACGTATCTTATCTACTGGTGGCTTACTCAATCGAATCAGATCTATCACTTGTGGCACAGTTGGGATTTGTTGAGGAATAGGCGGGGGTGGAGGTTGTTGAGCAACCGGATTCATTCAAATGAACTCTGTAAACTACTCACTCATCATTTGGAAGAAGGCTTGCTTAGCCTCTCCCCCTTGACTACTAGAAATTGGCCTAGAATTAGCCAACGTTGCTCCTTAAGCGGGAGCGGGAGCGGGAGCGGGCGCATTACTTTCCACATCATCGGCTATTGCTTGTTTGGGATCCATTTACTATACAAAAACACAATTTAAGTTGTTAGGAATCATCACACTATTGCAGTTTATATATATGGCATGTATAGCAAGACTCTCACATGCTATGTTAGTCTTAGAATCGACTAAAACATAGCTCTGATATCAATAAAATGTAACGCCCCTAACCGGTATCTGACGCCGAAATAGGGTTACAAGGCATTACCGATCAATACACATCATTCACATACATATATGCATTCATATATACAACCCATCCAACACGTTCACATTGTCCCTTATAAGGCTCTATGAGGCCTTAAAACATGCTTAGAAGAGGTTTGGGACTAAACTAATAACATTTGAAAACTTGAAAAATTTTCTAATTTACAGAGGTCACATGCCCGTATGAACAGGTTGTGTGCCTTACATGGCCTCAGGCACACCCGTATGTCTAATTCGTGTGGAAACAGGGCATACGTAATGACTTGCACCACAAGGCCGGATACACACCTGTGTGCCATGGCCGTGGGAAATCTGGAGGGGTTACTGACTTGGGTCACACGGCCAGCCACACGCCCATGTGCCAACCCGTGTGTCACCCACGGCCAATAAACATGCTTGTGTGTCTAGGCCTTGCCAAACCTATAGGGTATACTGACTTAATTCGAAAGGGTACCTCAGGGGACACACAGTCATGTAGCATGACCTTGTGTCGCACATGGCTAAGACACACGTCTGTGTCTCTACCTGTGTGGACAAAAATAGGCCATTTGTAAGGCCATTTTGCCACCCTTTTTCATGCTCACTTAAATAACCAATATGGTACGAATTCATCATACTAAAGGCATCCCAAAATCATCATCCCAAAGCATAATTCTTACCATATCCACTTCAATCAATTTCCATAATCAATTCAAGCCAAATGCCTATACAAAAACTAATATCATCTAACATTCATTCACAAACATATATCTTCTTAATTTCTTTAGTTCAATCATACCATAAAGATCATTTACCAAACTCAAAACATAACCATTTATCAATTATGAAACCCTGGCCATATTTATACCAAAACACACCAAAATAAGCCATCATTCATGACTATATATACCATTCCAAACATTAACATTTATAAGCCAAATCTCATAGCCATATTCACAACCAAATTACCTTAACTAGCCTATAAATGCCATATACCAAATATGCATAACTCAAAAATACCAACTTAGGTGTTTGATAGTGCGATGATGTTCCCGACGACTCCCAGATCTGAGCTAGCTTTAATTATCTAAAAACAAAAACATAGACAAATAACACACAGTAAGCTTCATAGCTTAGTAAATTCATAAGTGAATAACTCAATTCATCAAATAAATGTAATTTAACTATTTTCACATTGCCAAAATCAAAATCATATTAACCACAAACCTTTCTCATGTCTCAAACATGATCAAATACTATCTCATTGAACTTTCTCAATCTAATACTCAAGTAGGTTTCGTACGTACTTGTACCACCTCGTATTAACCTCTTTCTCAACTACGTCATTCTCTACCCGTTGAACCATTTGGAATAGAAATTGGATACTCAAGATCTCAATCGATAAGTACATATACCATGGCCCGTAGCCAAATCAAGGTAACTCCTCACTGAAACACATATACCATGGCCCATAGCCAAATCAATGTATAACTCGTACCCAAAGTGGCGATATCATAGCCCGAAGCCAACACAATAGCCTAATGACATGCCATTAGCATCCTAACTATTCCTAAGGTTCAACTGGGAAGTTTCGCTTATCTATTTCATTGTCAAACACATCTGTATAGTCGTATTCACAATTCAAACATTATCTGTAATCTCACAATCACATTTTATACAATACCAAAGCATATAAGATACATTGCTAACGAGATTATCACATACGAACTTACCTCGATAATAGAAACAACGAAACTAGCCAATTAATCAAGTACTTTGTTCTTGCCTCGATCTAAGTCCGAGTTCCTCTTTTCTTGATCTATATAATATCCAATTCAACTTGTTTATTCAACCACACATTCAATTTAATCCAAAAATACCTATTTGAGCATTTTTATACTTTAGCCCTTAAAGTTTCACATTTTAACAATTTAGTCCCTATTTCATAATTACACAAAATTTACACAATTAAATCCAAATACACACTAGCCGAATTCCATAGGGACCCCTGGCAGTCCAAAACTTTCATTTATTTCACATTTAAACCCCTCAGTGTAGATTTCACAGATTAATCCTTAGTTGATATTTCTGTCAAAAATCACTTTACAAAACATTAAAATCTATCAACAATTATTCATTTTCCATCATTAACATTCAAAAAAATCAAGCTATCATCAATGGAAACTCATAAATTCACTAACCAATTCAAAAATTAGGGTACGAGCTAGCTAGTAATCAAAGCAACGATCACTAAAACATAGAAATCGTCAAAAATTGAACTCAAATCATACCTTAATCACAAAGACAAAGTGTCAAACCTTGGAACATGAAAATGGCTTCTTCTTTCTTCTATTTTCAATGCAAAAAAATGATAAAATGGCCACTATTAGGTTTGTTTTAATTAATAATAACATGATTTATCAATTACCAATATTAACCTTTAATAATAACCTTTAAAAACACTTAATATAAGGCCATTTATGACAAATTCAACTATCCATGGTTTAATATAAACATAAGGACCTTTCATTTAATAAACTACAGCAAATAGACACTTTTAACTTATAGAATGCCACTTTTGCATGTTACGCGATTTAGTCCTTTTTTTCAAATTGATCTATCAAATGCTAAAATTATTTCACGAAATTTTCACACATATATAATCACATGATATAGAAACCAAAAATAATATTAAAATAATTTTCTAACTTTTGATTTGTGGTCCTAAAGCCACTGTTTCGATTTAGGTAAAACCGGGCTGTTACATGTATGGCGAGAAATGTCAAGTATTCACTAATCATAAAAGTCTAAAGTACTTGATGACTCAAAAACATTTGAACCTAAGACAACGGAGATGGCTAGAGTTGATAAAAAATTAGGAGTTAGTGATTGACTACCACCCGAGAAAGGCGAATGCGGTCGCTGGTGCTTTGAGTAGGAAGTCGTTATTTACTTTAAGAGCTATGAATACGCGGTTGGCTTATTTAGATGATGGTTTGATTCTAGCTTAGTTGAGAGCTAGGCCGATGTTTCTCCAAGAGATTTATGAGGCTCAGATAAGTGACAGTGAGTTGCAAGACAAGAGAGCTCAGTGTGAGTCGGATATTGAATCAGATTTTTGGATTGGTTCCAATGGTTGCTTAATGTTCCGAGATAGGATTTTTATTCCTAAAAATACCGAGTTGACTCAAAAGATTTTGTATGAGGCACATAGTGGTTATTTGTCCATACACTCGGGAAGTACGAAAATGTACAATGACTTGAAGAAATTGTATTAGTGGCCGAGTATGAAAAGAGATATTTTCGAGTTTGTTTCAAGATGCCTGACCTGTCAGCAAGTAAAAGTTGAACACCAAGTACCTTCAGGCTTACTTCAGCCTGTGATGGTTCCCGAGTGGAAGTGAGACCGTATTACTATAGATTTTGTGACGGGTTTGCCTTTGACACTAAGAAAAAAAGATGTTGTATGTGTTGTTGTAGATCGATTGACAAAGACGACTCATTTTATACCGACACGTATCGACGATTCACTTGATAAGTTAGCTGAGTTGTACATTTCTAAAAATGTGAGATTGCATGGAGTGCCTTTGTCGATTATATTGGATAGAGATCTGAGGTTCACTTCATGATTTTGGAAAACGTTACAAGAAGCGTTGGGTACGAAATTGAATTTTAGTACTGCTTTCCATCCGCAAACTGACGGTCAATCCAAAAGGGTAATTCAGATTCTTGAAGATATGTTATGGTGTTGTGTTATTGAGTTCCAAGGTAGTTGGAAAAAGTATTTACCGTTGGTGGAACTTGCTACAACAATAGTTTTCATTCGAGTTTGAAAATGGCGCCTTATGAGGCATTGTATGGACGTAAGTGCCGAATGTCCTTTTATTAGACTGAGTTCATAGAAAATCAGATTCACGAAGTTGATTTAGTCAAAGAAACCGAAGAAAAGGTAAAGCTAATTCGTGATTGTTTAAAAACCGCTTTAGATAGACAGAAATCCTACGCAGATTTGAAATAGAAAGAGATTGAGTTTCAGGTCGGTGATAAGGTATTCCTGAAAGAATCTCTATGGAAGAAGGTTCTTAGATTTGGCCGGAAGGACAAGTTCCGTCCGTGTTTTATTAGACCGTATGAGATTACTGAAAGGATAGGGTCGGTAGCATATCGATTCTCCTTGTCGTCTGAATTGGAAAGAATTCATAATGTGTTCCATGTGTCTATGTGTTGTCGATACCGATTAGACCCTTCACATGTGATTTCACCAACAGAAGTTGAGATTCGACCGAATATGACTTATGGCGAAGAGCCGGTTAAGATTTTGGCTCGGGAAGTTAAACAATTAAGAAACAAAAGTATTGTCCTAGTAAAAGTATTATGGAAAAGACATGGGGTTAAAGAGGCTACATAGGAGACTGAGGAAAACATGAGAAACTAATACCCAAACCTTTTCACTGGTAAGATTTTCGGGGATGAAAATCCCTAAGGGGAGAGAGTTGTAACATCCTGATTTTGGGCCTAGTCAAAATAGTGGTTTCGAGACCAAAAATTGTAACACCCCATACCATAACCCACATCAGAACAGAATACGAGGCATTACCTAACTCGATCTCATGCACCCAAATGTTTACTAGTCACCCAGACTCGGTCCAAATTAAAACTTTTTCAATTTCTACTTTAAACTTCTTGGTATGGGCCTACGAGCCCCTGATTGACCATTGGAAACTATTTGAGATCAATCTGGGCCCTTAAACCATCTATAGAAAATTTATCTTTAAGACATGGCACACGCCCGTGTAGAAGGGAAACACGCCCGTGTGGCCATTTTAACATGGTCGTGTTGATGGCCCGTGTGGCTCACACGTCTAAGCAATATAGGGACACGCCCATGTCCTCCACTTGTGTGGAATTTATTTTAAATGCACACTACAAGGGTTTTCACACGGCCTGACACACGCCCGTGTCTTTCACACAGCCATGACACGCCCGCATCCTAGCCCTTGTGCAAAAACATAGACATTCTGTTTCTGACGTCAGCAAACCCAAAATGTCACACAACTAAGGCACACGCCCGTGTGCTAGGCCATGTCTCTCGCACAACTGAGACACACAACTATTTCTCTGCCCATGTGTTTACTACCATGCATACTGACTTGAAATTATTACGTGCAGAGGACACACGGCTAGACAACACGCCCATGGGGCTAGCCGTGTGTCATACACGGCCTAGACACACACCTGTATGTCTACCCGTGTAGACAATATAAGGTTATATACCAAGCCTCTTTGTCACCCTTGCTTACACAACCTACACAATTACCACCAAATCCAATATAAGACTATCTCGAGCAACCAAATCATCCACACTAGACAACATTTCATTTAAGCATTTTACACAACCATGAAAATAACTCCATTCCATACAAATCAAAATGAACATTAGCCATCATTTGAGGCTTAATACAAAATGAGGGATTTATCCAAGCCAACACATTTGGCCAAGTTAATATTAACACAAAACATAAGTCTAGTTCCCTATACATGCCATGTTCAAAAATATAAACCAAACTATACAGAATGCTTCGATTGATAGTGTGATCAATATCTCTGACTTTCGTTGATCCTTGAGCTAGATAGGCGGCACTATAAAAAAAAGGAAAGAAGAGGGAGTAAGCATAAAGCTTAGTAAGTTGCATATAAAAAAAAATACAACAACAATTTTACCATTCATTAACAAGCTCATAGTACACAAGTGGGAATAAGTAAAACTTTCTCATTGATATTCAATACATGTCACATAGCAAATATTGAGCTCACATTTCAATCATACCCAATAGACACCTGTATCACTCACTACACAGTTATACTTTCTTCAATAACAAGAAATCATAACTTTCACCGTTGAACCATTTAGAACACTATCGGATACCCATTAAGCCTCTAACATGGGTAAGGTGCTGATGCCATGTCCCATACATGGTCTTACACTGGCTCATATCTCAAGTCAAAGCCATGTCCCAGACATGGTCTTATACTGGCTATCATCTTGTAGCCGACGCATGTCCCAAACATGTCTTACATTGGCTTACGTGTTGAGGCCGATGCATGTCCCAGACATGTCTTACACTAGCACTTGTCTCAATGTCAATGCCATATCCCAGACATGGTCTTACACTGGCTCCCATGATGTGGCCGATGCATGTCCCAGACATGTCTTACACTAGCTCACACATGTGACCCAATCATCATGGTATGAATAATCGATTTATTTCCTAGGGTTCCAACGGGAATTCTACTATCTCTATTCTCATCACATCTTCTTGTTTCCACAATCAAGCAATTTATGCTATAATAATTTTGATACAATTCAAACACTTATTTTATCAATGTAGTTGTATTATTTACATACAACTTACCTCGGATTACAAAATGTGGCGACTAGTCGATTTAGTCGATTTGCTTGGCTTTCCCTCGGTCTAGGTTTGGATTCGGTATTCCTTGATCTATAATAGCAAAATACATTTATTTAATCACTAAATAAAATTAGACAATCGAAAATTCACTTTTTTGTAAAATGACCATTTTGCCCCTATACTTTGACAAAATGACCATTTTACCCCTAGGCTTGAAAATCGATTTTTATCGAATTTCTTCGCATCTTAAGCAAGCCAAACCCTTTTTAATCTTATAGAAACTCCAAAATCCTACTATTTCACACATTTTTCATCTATTTTACAACTTATGTAAAATGGTCTCTTTATGTGTTTTCATGCTATCACCTTTCACAAAAGTTGTTTCTATCACACCCAAGACTCATATTCTTCCATAAAATTTAGAAAACACCCTAGATTCTCTCATGGAAAAACCCTATACTTTCAACCATTTTGCAAAATAGTACCCTCATTTAAAAGCTCATGCTTCAAGGGGTTCAAAAATGTAAAAATCTTCAAGAAACTCATTAAAATCACTTACTTGTGAGTGCTTCAAGTTGCTGAAAAATTTCAAGCTTTCAAACCCTTAATTTTGCTGAAAACTCAGTGGAGAAGAAGATGGAAAAAAAAAAGATGATATCTTTTCCCTTTATTTTATTTTTAATCTAGTCAAAATTGGTCACCAACTCACCTAATTTTGACAAATTCGTCTCCTCTTTGACTCTATGGCTAACTATTTAACTCCTTTAGCTATCAATTCAAGACCTTTTCACTTTATGCGATTTAGTCCCTTTTCACAATTGGGCTGATAAACGCTAAAATTAATCCATCAAATTTTTCATGCACTCTTATAAACATGCTATAACATCAATTTAGTAATAAAATAATTTTCCTGACACTAAATTTGTGGTCCCGAGACCACTATTCTGATTAGGCCCTAAATCGGGCTGTTACACAAATCCAAAGCAGAAATAATTATTTTATGATTATTATGAGGTCTATGATATGATCTCATGCTTGTGTGAAAATTTCATGAAGAAATTTTATTAATAAAGAGTCTAATTTGACATTTAGGACTAAATTGCAAAAGTTGCAAAATGTGTGTTCTAGAAGCTTTAAGCATGAAATTTCCATGGATTATTAATTAGAGGTCCTTAAATAGAAATTTTCCCAATTTCTATTTTTATGGACAAAAATGGGCATTAATAGGAAAAATTTGAAAGAAAGGCCTTAAAGGCATTTTTGTCATTTGGTTAATAAAAGAATAAAAAGGGAAAATAAGTCAAAATTTGGTGTCCATCTTCTTCATGTGTGCTGAAATTTATAGGGGTTCCGTAGCTAGGGTTTCTTCAACTTTCAAGCTCAATAATAACTGCATCCTAGCCACGTTTTTAATGCTCTTTACATTTTTGTAACCCTTGTAACCCGATTTACCTATTTCTAGCCATATTTTAAAGTAGGGTTCCTGTTTGAAATTTGACCCATGTATGACATGCATTTGTTTTGATTTTAATGGAATAATATGAATGTTTGATGTGTGATAAACATCTTTTACTAAGTTATTTCTAGTAAAAAATGGCTAAAAAGGACATATTTGTAAAGTTTGTAAAATGAGTAGTAAGATGTATGATTTAATGAGAAATGTGGTTGATATGAGCATGTTATAATTTTGGCTAGGCTTGGGTAACAAAGAAAATGAACATATTTCATTTTATGAGCCTAGGGCTAATTTGTAATTATGTGAAAGTTTAGGGGTAAAATTATAATTTTTCCAAAGTATGATTTATGGACTGATTTGAACAATGTGATAATTAAATAAATGAAATTTGCTATTATAGATTAAGAAAAACAGAGTCCGAGCCTAAACCGAGGAAAGAACAAGGTTGTGGACTAAATCGAATAGTTAGTCATATTTTGGTACTGAGGTAAGTTCATGTGTAAATAATGCAACATTACATTATTATGTTTTTAATGCTTTAATATTGCATGAATTGTGTAATTGTCTTTGTGGATTTAATTAATGATGACTCCATGACGATTCGACAAAGTTTGATATCTCAAAACCTCGGTTGAACCTTAAGAATAGTTAGGATACAAATGTCATGAAATTAGGGTTATGTGTGATCCCATGTAAGACCATGTCTGGGACATGGCATTGGCATCGATATGTGATCCCATGTAAGACCATGTCTGGGACATGGCATTGGCATCGATATTTGATCCCACGTAAGACCATATCTGGGATATGGCATTGGCATTGATATGAGACATCGTGTAAGACCATAGTTGGGCTATCGGCTTCGATCTGTGATCCCATGTAAGACCATATCTAGGATATGGCATTGGCATCTTACTATGTGCATGAGAGTTCCTGAGTACCCTTTAGTATTCTAAGTTGTTCAACGGGTAATCCAACGATTATGTCAAAGAGATGACAATGTATGATCATGTTGAAAGGGTACATGTATGTACACAAAGCTCATAAATATTGAGATTATGAATCAATGAGACCTCGGTAAGAAGTGAATGAATGAATTATGATCATGAGTTTTATTGTACATTATGTAAATGACATGACTTAAAATGTAGCTATGATACTTGATGACATGGTGATCAATATTATTTGTTATATGTATAACAATGCATGGTTAATGTTGTTAATTATTTACATGCAAACTTACTAAGCTTTATGCTTACTCCCCTTTCTTTTTCATTTTCTTATAGTATCACCAAGCTAGCTTGGGGATCGAAGGATGTCGGAGCTCGATTCACACTATCAAACTAATCTTTTGGGTATAGTGAATTCAAGTATTTTTTTAGTATGGCATGTATAGGGACTTGGTCTTTTTTGTTATATGTCATATTGGTTTAGCCTAATGTGTTGGCTTATAATGATTTGATGATTCATTTTGTATATGGCCATTAGATATGGCCCATATAAATTATAGGGATGTAATCCTATTCGTATATACATGCAAGTGCTATGGTCACTCATGATGTGGTTAAATTCATTTAGCATGGATGAATTGTGAATATGATCATGGATGATTGATGATGGGGTTGTGAGTAAATGGCATAATAACAACTAAGGCATAAACGTATAAAATGGAAGTAAATTGATGTTACATTGCATGTGTTTTGGTAAGCTTGGTCTAAATAAAATATGAAGTCTTAAGCTAATGTAAATTGATAAGAAGTTGATATGCATGAGCCATGTTTATGAGATGTGTAAGTGTGCATGTGCTATTGAGGGTGACAAAAGGTTTGGAAAATAGCCTGAAAGTTGTCCATACAGGTAGACACACGGGTGAGTGCCTAAACTGTGTCTGACACGCGGTCTGTCCCATGGGCGTGCGGTCTGGCTGTGTGTCCCCTGCACCATAATTAGGAAAAACATAAAGCCCAGTAGTAAACATATGGGCAGAGACACAGGCGTGTAAGGACACGGCCTTAGGACATGGGCGTGTGCCCTGGCAGTGTGAAGTCTGCACCTGATTTTTGGAATTTAATTCGCCACACGGCCTAAGCACACAAGCATCTGACTTGGCCGTGTAACCCTAATTGTGTTGATGACGTTATAAATAGAGAGTTACACGGGCTAAGGACACGGGTGTGTCCCAAGCCACATGGGCGTGTGTGACCACAAGGCGTACCCACACCGGCGTGTAACCCTCCAAAACTAGAAAATTTTCTAAGTATCACAAAAGTTCTGAAAGTTCTCGGTTTAGTCCCGAACCACACCCAATGGATGTTTTGGGCCTCGTGGGTTCGTATAAGGGACAATATGCTTGTGTATAAATGGTTTTAACTTAGGCAAAATTTTGTGGCCCGGTTTTGAATGAATGTTTATGTTTGAGTCCAGAAACACCTCGGACCCTCTTCTGGTGTCAGATACGAGTAAGGGGTGTTACACTTTATTACTTGAACCAACGTGTATTCTTCCACAACTTGCATATTATATTCACAAGTGCCAAAAGTCCCAGTAGGAGTGTAACTCTTCCACTGCTCAACCACCGATGACCAACCGCCACCGGCCAACGAGACGCTACCATCGCAACCACCGGCATTGCCATGTCCGATGATGCAGGTGTGACACCATTACGGCACCCTGAACAAGTTCAACTGTTTTCGGTTCGATCCGGGTCAATGACGACCCGACTAGTTCAATTTAGCCATCTGTTGGACCGTGGATCCAATTTCACATACCAGCCCCGGTTCGACTGGTTTTTGGTTCATGGTCTCAATTTTAGGCTTCTCGGCCCAATTAACGATCTAGGTCTAATTTTCAAGTTCAATTACTCATTGGGCCAATTCTCTGACTTGAAAATTAATTCCCAAAAATATCATATTAATTTTAATTGATTTGATTAATTTAATTTTACTCGATGAAAATTAATTTTTCTAAAAATTCTTTAATCAAATTCTCTAGTTGAACAATTCTTACAACCACCTAATTTAATTCCACATCGAATAAATCGACTCAATTAAATTATTCCCAAAGTCATAGAATTTTCTTCTGATTCAAATGCAGTCCGATCGAGCTTTTGTTGAGCTAGCGGAGGGACCAGTAAACATATACAATTAGGCTCTAGTGATTGCAATTATTTCCAAAAGCATTCTTTCGATAATTCGTAGTTACTTAATCATGGAGTTAGTCCACGAGAAGTATCATGATTGAAATATCCTTATTGTATACTCTTTACGAAAGCAATTCATCCAATTGCTTTGTCCAATGGCCTCGTCATGTGTGTGTTACTCTCATATGATATCCTTGCTTCCTTTGAGTTAAATCCGTCCACTCAATACAATCATATTTTATCTCATTGTCACCATTGTGTCTTCTTAATGATTAATATGATCACTGCCAATAAATGACTATGATAAATTGCTCGTTCGAGAACAAGCAACCTATGGCCGCATTCCATATTTATCAATCCACACATTGCCAATGAGAGGATATCATAAATCTTTAATTGAGCTATGAATTTCACTATTGCTAGTAAAGCCATGCCATACACAAGTCATGTACCCAACATACCGGCTATGGGCTCGATCATCTTTAGAGCATAAGCCTCTACTTATATCAAAGCACATGACTTGCATACGCATAGTCAGTGAAAAACCCAAGATTTAGGTAAATCACACTACAAACGTTACAAGTGAATTGATTCACAAATGAATTCAGAATTAATTCATCTTGGGTCCAATCCAATGTATCATTATACCAATGAATACATCTATGTCTTTACTCGTGGAGTCAACTGCTTCGATAGCCAAGACTAGCCATCTCCACAATTGGAATTGTAGACGACATAATAATCCTTCTTAGTATTTGAATCAAATGCTCACTTTTATTCTTTTACGAGATTATGGACTCATTTCGATTATCTGCTGAAGTAAGTTGTCTTTCTCGCAATGTAAACATTCTTACAACGCCACTTATCTTCAGTTTGAACTTTAGATAATCAATGAGCTAATATTTGCTCGTCACAATTCCGCTATGCATGCAAAATATAAAAGACAGAAAATACAAAAGACATAATAGTGAAATGTGAAATTAACTTTATTTGTTTATTCTTCATTCAAATAAATAGAAAATAATTACAAGTTTACTACAATATGAGCACATTTCCCAATAAAAATATCACACCAAAAATGTAATAAATTAAATTGGCGATGCCCACAAGTATACAGGTCAAATTGTAATTATAACACCCCTAACCTGTATTCGTAGCTGGAACAGGGTTACGGAGTATTATCGGAGTTTACAGAACAATAACAGATAATTCATGTCATTTATTGTTCATATCCAAAACTAATCATATCGTCCTTTGAATAAACCCTCAAGGCCCAATTTAAGCATTAGAAACAAGTCGGGACTAAATCGGGATCTTAGAAAATTTTTCGCAAAATTTCAAAAATTTTCTTATATACAAAGGTCACACGCCTATGTGAGTAGGCCATGTGGCTCACACGGCCAAGTGACGTTGTAATACCTCTAACCCGTATCCGTTACCGGGACAGGGTTACGGAGCATTACCAGAGTTTATAGAATAATTTCATGTAACTCATGTCATTTACTGTTCATATCTAAAACTAATCATATTGTCCCTTATGTGGACCCTCAAGGCCCAATTTAAACATTTGAATCAAATCGAGATTGAATCGGGAACTCAAAAAATTTTTCGCGAAGTTTTAAATTTTTTTCCTAGATACAGGGCACACACACCCGTGCTATAGGCTGTGTCCAACTCGTCTAACTCTTTGACTTGTGCCACACGGCTAGCCATACGCCCGTGTGCTAGGTAGTGTGATCAATTTAATTTTCAAAAATTATGTACAAGGTTCACACGGCCAAGACACACACCCGTGTTCTAGGCCGTGTATCACACACAACTAAGACACACTCAATTTTAAGATGCAGGGGATAGACGGCCAAACCACATGCTCATGTGCCAAACTGTCTGTCATACACGGTCAAGACACACGCCCGTGTGTCTACCCGTGTGGACAAAATAAGGCCATTTCTTACCTTATTTCTCACCCAAATTTAACCCTCAACCTACAATAACATTTGCATACATTTACCAACTAATCCAAGACATTATAATCATGCCTAATACTAGTATTGTATAAGTTATTTTAACATGTATATTCAAATGAATAAGCTTATCAAATTTTATTTATGTTCTTAGGTAAATTTCTATAATATATACTAACTCAAATTCATTTACCACTTGATTTATATATTATCTATTACTTAACCATTTCAAAACACATCAAACATGTTATGGTCTTACAATTATATACCAAAACATATCATTCTAGCCATTCCAATGGCTAGATACAACAACCATTTACATGCCAAAATTTGCAAAGTTAGCCTATACATGCTATTATACCAAAACAAGCTGGAGGATAGTGTGATGATACTCTGACCGATCTCCAATCTTTACGAGCTTCTAAACACTATAAAATAGAGAAAAGAAAACCTAGTAAGCATTTAATGCTTAGTAAGTTCGTATAACGGGAAGTAAACTTACCAATCATATTCATTTAAATGAGCATAACAATATCATGCTTTCCAACGAATTAGTAAATTTGCCTAATCACATACACTCAAATAAGCAAGTTAGTTACATAATTCTCATGTATATCAAGTAAGCATGGATGAACTCCTCATACTACACTCTTTTAGGTAATTCATAAGTATTCAGGACATAACTCTTTTAATCTCATAATGTAACACCCCTTACTAGTGTTCGACGAGGGAACCGGGTACGAGGCAATACCGAAACATACACATGCAATCGTACAAAACTAAGACATAATATTTACATCCAAATTAAACTTTTCAATTTTCATCACTAAGTCCCTAATATGGATCTACGAGGCCCAAAACATACTATGGAAGTGGTCAGGGACTAAACCGAGAACTTTGGAAAACATGGGAAAATTTCTTGAAAATAGGGGCATACGCCCGTGTCCAAGACTGTGTCCTTCACACAACCATTAACATGCCAGATTTTCCATACTTTTTCATTACACACTCATTCAACCAACTCAAGTCTCTCACAAAATGCATCATCATAACATATAACTTAACTTATATTAGCCAACATCGATGGCCTTATACAAAATGAGTTATCAAATATTAAAGGCCAACATTTTACGCCAAATCAATTATGACATATAAAAAAATAACCAAGTCCTCTTTACATGTCATAACTCAAAATATGAATTTCAAAATACCAAAAGAATGATGATAGTATGGATGGATCTCTGACGATCTCCGTACCCCAAGCTAGCTTGGTGACACTATAAAATAAGGGAAAAGAGCGGGGAGTAAGCATATAGCTTAGTAAGTTGGTATGTAAATAATAAATAAATTATTAATATTCTTTATAAATCCTCAAAATATGTTTTCGAAATAATATAATCATAACTACACATAGATCCACTATTTACTCAAGTTCAAAACAAGTTGTCTATTCAGTCACAGTCACTAAATTATTTATATCTAGAGCTATGGAACTCTAAATTAAGATCCGCTAATTTTTCCAGAAACTAGACTAGCATATATTCTTAGCATAAAATTTTCAGAATTTTTTTTTTAGCCAATAAGTACATTTTATTCTTTAAATTCGCACCTATTTTGCTGTATGACAGTTCTGCCCCTCTTCACTAAAAATTAATTATCTCCTCATATAGGATTCAGATGATGTTCCCGTTTGTTTTTGTTTTTTTTTTTTTTTTTGAAAATAAACTCATTAAGGATTTTAATCATATAAATTATAACCCATAATTATTTTTTTACAATTTCTAATTATTTTCCCAAATCAGAATAGGGGATTCTGAAATCATTCTGACTCTGTCTCACAAAAATTCAAATATCTCATAATATGAAATTCTTTTCTTATATCGTTTCATTTATATGAAAATAGACTCAATAAGCTTTAATTTTATATCTTATTCAACCTCTAGTTTGATTTCCACCATTTTTGGTGATTTTTCAAATTCACACAATTGTTGTTGTCCAAAACTGTTTTATTACTAAATTTCACTCTTTCATGTTTTCTTTGTAGTAACTTTCATTGTAACACTTACTCCATATCAATCTTACCGAAGCTCAATCACATGTCAAGCACATTGCTCATAAGTTTACACACACATACATGCACTTATTCATCATATAGTCACTTTCAATTACACCTAGTCATTTCCCATTGAACACATCAGAATAATAACGGATACCCGATGGCCCGCACATAGTACCATCCTTGTAGTCAAAGCTACCTTTTTCACAAAGTGGCCTTCACATAGTACCACACTTGTGACCAAGCTAACTCTTCTCACAGTGGCCTTCACATAGTACCACACTTACTAGTGACATGTCACTTGTATCCTATTCTATTCCTAATGTTTAACAGGGAAATTTCTCACTTTTCGATACTTGTCAATTTCATTCAATATTCAGCCACATTTCATAAAACATAATAAAATGTGATAACGTAAGTAAAAATGATCCATTATTTACATACAAATTTACATCGGTGCAAAATATGACGAATTTGCAATTTAGTCCACAACCTTTTCTTTTCCCCGATCAAGGCCAATTACTCGTCTTTCTTGATCTATAATAACATATTTAACTCATTTAATACTCGCATTATTCAATTTAGTCAAAAAGTCACACTATGGTAAAATTACATTTTTGCCCTTAAAGTTTCACATATTTACAATTTTTCCCCTAGGCTCGTTAGATGAAAATATTTTTCTCAAATCCTAAGCCTAGCCGATTCATATTCCCTCTTATAGCAGCTCACATTTTTCACTAAATCACATTTTCTACATGTAATTTTACAACTTTTACAAATATGTCCTTTTATGCAATTTCATCAAAATTCACTTAGTAAAAGTTGTTTATCACACCCCAAACTTTCATATTCTTCCATAAAACATCAAAACACTTACAAGTCATACATGGGTAAATTTTTAAACACAAACCCTAGCTATGTCTTCCTCAAAATAATGGTGGAAATAGCTAAATCGAGCTACGAGGATCTTAAAAATGTAAAGAACATTAAAAACGGGGCTAAAACGGACTTACAATCAAGTTTAGAAGCTTGAAAAACCCCAGCTATGTCTTCTCATGTGAAATTTGGCCAAGGGGTTGAAGATGAGCAAAAATTGGCTTTTAATTTGGCTTTTTAATTCATTTAATTACTAAATTACTAAAATACCCTTAACTTAAAAATATTCTATTTCACCTATTTCATGTCCATTTTGTCCAATAAATTAACCAATGGTCTAATTACCTTTTAAGGACCTCCAATTTAAATTTCATAACAATTGGACACCTCTAACATGTAGAACTCAACTTTTGCACTTTTTTTTACAATTTAGTCCTTTTGAATAAATTGAGTGCCCAAACGACAAAATTTTTTAACGTAATTTTCATGAAATCGTTCCGTGAAATTGTAGACTATAAAAATATAATAAAAGTGAACTTTACCACGTCAAATTTTGGTCCCGAAACCACTGTTCCGACTAGACCCAAAGTCAGGCTGTTACACATAATTTCTCATATAAGAAGTTTTGTCCGTTTAATTATTGAAATATGGATGGATACTCATTTAATACACACAATGTGTACAAAATTATAATTTGTCAACTCATACTTAGGGGTACCCATTAGGGCACTTAATCAGGAGCACACTTTCGAGCCACATATCAGGATGTTCAAACGAACCATGTAACAGGACGCTTATCCGGGCTAAACAGGAAACTCATAAGAGTTTAAGTCAGGGAGCTCATAGAGCTTATCAGGTAACTCTGAAGAGCTATTATCAAGGAGCACTGGATAAGGTAACAGAGAATTCAAGAGAGCCATGTCAGGAAGCCCATAAGAGCTTATATCAGGATGCTCATGTAGAGCTGCGTTTGTGTCCGCATTATATGCTGGATCACAATCATCGAATCATGTAACAGGATGCTCACACAGAGTTGCGATAGTGCACAACACATGCCAAATCACTACCTATCAGGATACTCACATGAACTATATATCAGAATGCTTGAAAGGGCTATAACAGGATTGCTCGTCCGAGCTATATTTTGTCCGCAACATATGCAGGACCATATTCAATAAGGGAAATCACATATATCCATCGAATTTCATTATTCAAACGAAACTTAACATTTTCCGGACTTGACTGAATATATGATTATTTCATTTATTTATAACATTTATATAATTCATACAATCACATACCACATTCAATTCAAGCATGAAAATAAACACAATTTGGTTACCTGAACTTACCTCGACACTTGTTTGTATATGAAAATCTACTAATCCGAAACATTTTCTTTTCCTCGATCTAGCTTCCAATTTGAGTTGCCTGGATCTATATAAACAAACTTAATCATCAATTTATCACACTTCATATTCAGTTACATTCAATTCACATCCTAGTAAAAATTACCATTTTGCCCCTATACTTTTCATAAATTCCAATTTCATCCCTAGGCTCAAAAAGTGAAATTCATGCAATTTAATTCTTATTTCAAGCCTAACCAAAATTTTCATATAACATTTACAGTACTTGTATTTCACAAAATTCATAATTTTTCCACGACTTTTACATCTTTGCAATTTAATCCCTAAATCATAATTTCATCAAAATTCTCTTTATAAAAGTTGTTTATCTATCAACAACCTTTCATTTTATACCATAAATTTCAAAATTTCAGCATATTCATTCATGGAAAAATTTCTATACTTTGATATCTTTGCAAATTAATCCCCAAAATAGATAAATTAGACTATCCCTATCTCAAAAATATAAAAATTACTAAAAGCGAGATAAGAAAACATACCTAATTAAGCCAAGAAAGTTTATTTTCTCTTTCCTAGGGTTTCCATCTATTTTTGGGAAGAAGATGATATAAAATAAGATGATATTTCTATTTAATTATTTTGATTTCCAATTTAATCCTTAACCTTTTCTAATTTATATAGATGAATCACCAAAATATCTACTAACTTTTATTTAATGGTCTAATTACCATATAAGGACCTTTTATTTTGAATTCCATGGCTATTTGATCCTTATAGCTACTAGAATTCAACTTTTGCATTTTATACAATTTGGTCCTTTCCATAATTAAACACAAAATCGGTAAAATTTTTCTTATCAAAATTTTCATATAACATTCCTATCATAATGCAGACCATAAAATAATATTAAAATAAATGTTCTTTCTGGCTCGAATTTGTAGTCCCGAAACCATTGTTCTGATTTTACTGAAAATGGCCTCTTACAGACATGCCCATGTCTCAAGCCGTGTGGGCATTCGATGGGAGGCATACGGCTATGTCCCAGTCTGTGTCCATACCCATGTAACTCTCTGACTTAAGTCACACAGCCAGCCACACGCCCGTGTGTTAGGCCGTGTGGTTAATTTAATTTTCAAAATTTAGGTGCAGGTTTCACACGGCCAAGATACACGCCAGTATTCTAGGCCATGTGTTACACACGGCTGAGACACACGCCCGTGTCTCTGCCCGTGAACCCAATTCTGAGCATTGTGTTTTTCAATTTTAAGATGCAAGAGACACACGGTCAAACCACACGCCCATGGACCAGGCCGTGTGTCACACACGGTCAAGACACACGCCCTTGTGTCTACTCATATGGACAAAATAAAGTCATTTCCTAGCTTTATTTCTCACCCAAATTTTCCAACAACCTATGCCAATACTTGCAATCATATACAACCAATTCAAGCATTATAACCAAACCAACTCTATCATCTAACATGACATATCATCACATGCATTCATGTTTATAATCTTACCTTTTACAAACATACATGTTTAACATAACTCAATTAAATCATACTAAACACATATGTATTTATCGTGATTTAACCTTATAAATATACCAAAACAAACTATCACTAGCCATTCCAATGGCTAGATTATAAACAACCATTTACTAGCCAACAATTGGCCAAGTTAACCTATACATGCCATTATATCAAAATAAGTTTACTATTTATACCAAAACAGACTGGTGGATAGCGTGATGATACTCTGACTGATCTCCAACCTTTAGGAGCTTTTGAGCACTATAAAATAGAGAAAAGAAAACCTAGTAAGCATTTAATGCTTAGTAAGTTCGTATAACAAGAATTAAAATTACCAATAACATTCATTAAAATAAGCATTCAATAGTATGCTTTCCAAAAATTTAGCAATTTGTCTAATCACATATACTTAATTAAGCAAGTTAGTCACATAATTTACATGTACATCAAATAAACATGGATGAACTCATCATGCTACAAACTTTCAGGTATTTCAGAAGCATTCAAGACACAATTCTTTTAATCTCAAAATTTTCTCATGTTAAGAGTTTTATCCATTGAATCATTGAAATTTTGATGGATACTCAGGTACGTGAGGAATACAAATAAGTGATCCATCAATTCATGTTCAGGGGTACCTGATAGGGTACGTAATCAAAAAGCACATTCTCGAGCCACATATCAAGAATGAGCCATGTAACAGGACGCTTATCTGGGTTAAACAGGAAACTCATAAGAGTTTTAATCAGGAAACTCATAGAGCTTAACAGGTAACTCCGAAGAGTTTTTATCAGGAAGCACCGGATAGCGTAACAGGGAGTTCAAGCGAGCCATGTCAGGAAGCTCATAAGAGCCTATATCAGGACACTCACAAAGAGTTTGTGTCCACATTATATGCTAGATCACAACTGATCGAATCATGTAACAGGTTGCTCACAAAGAGCTACGGTAGTGTGCAACACATGTAGAATCACTACCGATCAGGATACTTACAGGAACTATATAACAAGATGCTCGAGAAGGCTTTTAATAGGATTGCTCATTCGAGCTATAGTCTATCCACAACATATGCAAGACTTTAATCAATACGGGAAAATACTGTATCATCGAATTTCATTATTCATACGGGACTTAACATTTATCCAACTTTATCAATCATGTATTCAATTTCACATCAATAGCATTTACACAATTCATACATACAATATTCAATTCAAGCATATAAATAAACACGATTTAGTTACACGAACTTACCTCAACACTTGTTCGTATTTAAAAGTCTACTAATTCGGCACCTTTTCTTCTTCTTGATCTAACTCTTTATTTGACCTTTCTGGATCTATATAAATGAATTTAACATCAATTTAATTTATTTCATACTCATTTACATTCAATTCACACCTTAGGCAAAATTATCATTTTTCCCCTATACTTTTCATAAATGACAATTTCGTCCTTAGGCTCAGAAAATGAATTTCATGCAATTTAATCCTTATTCCAAGCTCAATCGAAATTTTCATATAACATTTACAGCACATGTATTTCACAAAATTTAGAATTTTTCCATAACTTTTGCATCTTTACAATTTAATCCCTAAATCATAATTTCATCAAAATTCACTTTGTAAAAGTTGTTTATCTACCAACAACCTTTCATTTTCTACCATAAATTTCAAATTTTCAGCATTTACATCCATGGAAAAACTTTGTTACTTTGATAAATTTTCAAATTAATCCCCAAAATAGGTAGATTAGGTTATCTCAATCTAAAAAATACAAAAATTACTAAAAACGAGACAAGAATACTTACCCAATTAAGCCAAGAAAGCTTGCTTGAACACTTTTCTCTTTCCTAGAATTTCCATGTCTTAATTTGGGGAAGATGATATAAATTGATGATATTTTTCTATTATCATCTTTTAATTATTTTAGTTTCCAATTTAGTCCTTGTCCTTTTCTAATTTTTCCATGGATGATTCATTAAAAATATCTACTAACTTTTCTTTAATGGTCTAATTACCATATAAAGACCTCAAGTTTTGAATTCCATAGCTATGTGATACTTTAACTACTAGAACTCAACTTTTGCATTATATGCAATTTGGTCCTTTCCATAATTAAACACATAATCAATAAAATTTCTTATCAAAATTTTCATATAACATTCCTATCATAATACGGACCATGCAATAATATTCAAATAAATTTTGTTTCTGGCTCAGTTTGTGGTCTCGAAACCACTGTTCCTATTTCACTAAAAATGGGCTGTTATAGTAATATAGTATATGTGTACAACGGAACAAAAGAAGTATTCCGAGGATCGTACCCAAGGGAGGATGGAATAAATCTATTGAAAACCTCTTTACAATAATAAGTCTATATAGTAGTAATTAAATCTTATACTACGATATATCATAAAATAGATGAAAAATGGAAATTAAATAACTAAAATAAATAAACAAGAAAATAGACAAATGACTAAATTGATAAAACCAATTAGGAACATTAACTCATTCCAGGTGTT
This sequence comes from Gossypium arboreum, assembly GCF_025698485.1. Taxonomy (NCBI): domain Eukaryota; kingdom Viridiplantae; phylum Streptophyta; class Magnoliopsida; order Malvales; family Malvaceae; genus Gossypium; species Gossypium arboreum. The sequence goes on along the minus strand of NC_069073.1, from coordinate 59,660,987 downwards.
GTCCAAGCCAGATAATTTTTTTTTCTTTTGATGATCATGCATTTCATTTCATTTTGCCATGACATTTGTCTTTCCATAGCTATATTTTTATTGCATGCACATGCATTGAGGACAATGCATCCCTTGGGTTTGGGAGAGTATTGTGCATTCCATCAAAAGGACATGTTCGAAGTACTATTTTGTTTTGCCACTACATTGTAACCACCGAAGTACTATTTTGTCTATAAAAAGGACAATTTATACTTATGATGTTCAATAATGAGTTTACATTTTCCGATATACCTAGAACATGTGACAGTAGATTGGGTGAATTTAGCTTAGGTTAATATGCTTGAAAATTAAAGATCAAAAGTCGATATATAATCCTAAAAAGGAAAAATTTTTGAATAGTCCCTGATATTGTCATCTTTGTTGTTTAGCCCTGGTAAGTTTATATGGTTTAATTTAGTATAATTTATAATACTATATCGACTTGTGATTTATGATTTGTTGAACATATATAATTAAATTGTCTCAAATTAACTCAAAGTGAGAAATGTAATTGAATTGTAAAGTAATATGTGATTTTGTGTATCGCGCCCGAATAAACATAGGATAGGATACAATTAGCATGCCAATAGGTTATTTTGCATGCTGTACGGGATTGACTTGTGATAAGTGTAATACCTTATACCCGGTCCGAGCTATAAGATATTATATACTTTAACATCATTCACAATTTAATAAAAAAATAACCAAATAATTCTTTTATAATCATTTCCAAAAAGGCTAGTGTGTGCCAAAGTATGTGGCAAGGAAAATATATGAGTTAAAAGTAAGTATAGAGAGTTCACTAAAGTAAGGAAGATCTGAGTGAATTCTGAGTTAAGTATTGGGCTACCCTACTCGAAGAAAGTGATAAGACTAGTAAGTATGGAAAAAGATATTAAATTTGATAATAAGGTAAGATTTAAGAAAGAATATAAAAAGTAAAGAGATGTTAAGTATAGTATGCTGAGAAGAGAGGAAATGGTTTTGAAGAAAGAAAGATGGTAGCCTTAGTATTGTACCCGCCAAAGAAGGAAGAAATGTTAAGAAGTACCCCAAAGATGTGCATAATCACATATGCAACATAGAATGAATGAAAAAGGTATTCTAAGTTTTAGCTCATTAAGTTCTTATGAACTTAAAAAATTTGTTTCTATTTTCATGTTTTTAAAGGAATATGCGTCGAGAAGCTATACCAGGGTTACACCAAAGGAGCGGCGTGTTGAGCTGTTATGCATGTAAAGGAAAGCAAATGGTGTGTTCGAGTTTGTGCATAAGTTTATTAAGTAGCAATCCAATATGTACTTAGCAGCATAAGAGATAGAATAGAAGTTGATAGACTTTTATTATTCTGAAATGTAAATGAAATCATTCAATGTATGCCATAAGAGGCTCTATTACACTCATAGATAGATGTTTACATCAATGAATAAGAAAGAATAGTTTTAAGTTACATTGTGTAACACCCGAGATTTGGATCTGATAGATTGAGTCAGGTTGAGAGCATTACATTTCTGGACAATCAACCCTAATAGGACAGAGGCTTACCTTGGTTGCTACGAACTTGGTTCAGAACAGAGACTGGACAACAAAATATTCAATAAGAGAATTTTCATGGAATAAAGGTTGTATTCATAGGCGCTAAGCATCTTAGTGATCTTAGGATACCCTACTTAACTTAGGAACCCTAGTTGGTTTAGAAGAAGGTTACGTGCATGAAAAGTATCCTAGACACAATATCTTTATTTCCTAATTTAAGTCTAACTCGACTTTTGACTAGCAAACCCCTAGTTCACAACTCAAAACCCTAATTCGCCTACCAACTTAACTTACAATGGATCTAACGAACCCCTTACCACATCTTTAGGAATATACCAGTTCGTTAAAACGCTGGCAAACTTCTTACTAATCCGTTTGACAAACATCAACTTGCCAAAACACTGGCGAACTCCTTACTGATATCCCTTTTGGTGAACCCTAATTAGTCAAAACACTAGCAAACCCTTACTGTAAGACCAAAACTTCCAAGCCCGATCTCAGGGTGTTACAAAGCAACCCCTTACCAAGCTTAATTTCATGAGAGGAGAACTATGTTTATATTGGAAGAGAGAGAAAATAGAAATTAGACTTTGATATAAGAGATCAAGGTAATGATGATAAGGCTTCTTCATTAATTTCATGCTTATCTGATTTAATGTGTACAAAAACAATATTTGATTATTATATTAATACTGAATCATGTATATTTTTATATGAAAATTAAGAAAGAGAGAAAAGGGGTGAATCTCAAGTTGGTGAAAAAGGGAATGAGATGGCTAAGAAGTGAAAGAAATAAGAATGAAGTTTATTCAAGCTTTAATTTGTAAGTACATCAAGAATTGTTACTTAATTAATAAATATCTAAGTGTAAAACTATGTTAGATTAGTTATATTAATATTTATGCGATTAATTTATATATGAATATGTTAATATTTAATATGAAATTGATTAATGAATGTATTTATGTCAATTTAATTTCAGTTACAAAGTGATAGATGTAGTGTATTAAAAGTATGGAAAAATGACTAATTTGTAAAATGCATAAAATTAACATGTAAATTAAATATTATGTTTGAGTGTATAAATTAAGTGATATATGGAAGTGAATTACATATAAAGTGATATTGAAGTCTTATAATGGGGACTAAAATGTAAAGAGATTAATTGAAATGTAAAAGTGAATCTAATAATGTTATAATTTCCAAAGTAGACAAGATGTGAACTAGTAGGATATAGATGGCATGCCATTAGTAAACTTTCAGTGCATAGTAAAAGTGGCACTTTGGTGCAACTCAGTGATTATGCACTTCGGAGCAAAGTGATAGTGGCTTTTTGGAGCATTTCAATGATTCAACACTTCTTTACATTATCGTGTAAGCAATTTAGTGCTAATACTTTATTTATTTTCCACATATCTTGCATGTTCTATTGAGTCTACTATGGGCTGGCATAAAGTGGCAAGTGAAAATAAAAGTGAAATGGGAAATGAATTAGTAGTGAAAAAGTAAATGGTTTTTAATGGAATTACTTGAAAACTCTAGTGCTAAATGCCTTTTTCGATCAAAGTTTTATTTAAATGTTCAATATTGATTAATGCAAAGGTAAGTTTAATTCTTGAAGTACTTACAAAGTGATGTAAGCATGCCCCGGAGCTCACCAAGCTCAAGCAAGGAGCTCATTAAGCTACTCGAAGGTCCTATCACCCAAGCTCGAGCTAAGCTTTTTAAAGAAGCTGTATTAGCTTTGGTCACCCAAATTTATGGTGAAACAAAGCTCAAACCTATAATGAAGCTCAGCCTAACTCCATGAAGATTCCTCGTACCTTATGCAAGTCGACTTTAGCTCTTTCCCAGCTCCCTGAGCTCTATTCAGCTCAAATCAACTTACTTGAGCTTATTTCAGCTTGTTTGAGCTCATTTCACTTCATTTTATCTCAATTACTTAATTTCTAGAATAAACTAAGTTATTATTTTAATTAGTTTATTTTGCTACAGCTCATTAGTTCATTTATTAGATAATTACAACTTATTACGTGTTTTCACATCATTTTGAGCTAGCCGAAATTAATGTGTTAGCTAAGTTCATATTAAATGTGTTTTAATTTAATTAATATGTTTATTAATATGTCTAGATTATGTCTTACTTTGGTTTAGTCGAATTTAGGTTGTGTTTAATGTGTTCAATGTGTTTTGTTGTGTAGCCGAATGCATGAATGAAAATTAATGCAAGGTGCATGCATGGTTGGGTGCAATGCATAGGTGGATTCATGCATGGTTAGCTACAACGAATGGTGTGCTGATTATTGGTTTTCCCAAACACTCATTTGACCAAGGAGTAGTGCAAATTAAATCCTCAAGCTGGCCAAACATCTCCCCAAGAAAACCATCAAGATGTTCACACTAGCCAAGCTTCCCATTCACACTTAGTGTCCATCGGCTATGTGCTTTCACATTTCAAGAGACTCTTCAAGGTTGATGTTCACACTCCAAGTGACCATCCAAGTTAACCCTTTATTGCTCACACATATTCAGCCAAGCATTACAAATTGAACGACTTATTTAACCTTATTGTCGAATCCAGACAAGGCCATTTAGCTCACTTGCATCCAAGTTCATCCAGCCGAATTTCCTTCATCGTGAAGCATGTCCATTGGCATCTCAAGCAGCTGAATATAGACATATCATTTCAATAGTCTTATTCTAGAATATCCTAGCTCTGTAATGGCCAAATGCTTAGTCTTAAAGCAATGTAACTTTGTCCATTCGGCTAGCCTATGTAATAGCTATAAATACTTAGCTTATTTCATGTTGGATAGAATTTTTGCCATTTTGAATGAACATAGTGTTCTTTGTGAGGTTTCTTCCTCTCTAATTTCGTTTGAGTCTCATCTTGACTTATCTGCTCGTCAGTGGCGTCAACCTGATTCTCTTTGAACTTATCACCCATTAAGTGTGGTGTTTATCCCTATCTTGATACCTTTGGTTCCTACCTTTTTAGGTAACGGGTCAAGGTCCCCTTTCCTTCATCACCCTTCCACCTTAAGTAATATAAGTCTCGTGACGACCCTCTCTATAGTGTTGAATCATTCCTATGCTTGAGTTCGATTTCCATTCCACCCGCTATCCAAAATTACCTATCTTTATTTCTTTGAAACCGAACCTACCTTTTTCACACTTAGCCTAACTTTGAACCTATTTTGATAACTTTAAACTCTACTTAGCCAAATACAACTCTTGCTTCAAACCGAACTATACTTTCTCGATGACAATCAAGCAATTAAGAACAACTCAACTCACATCACCGAGCCAGTTCACATCATTAAGCTTTCATAAGCTTAACGCATTATTTGTCAATACGTAGGTAAATATTCAACTTGAAGCTTTAGAGTGAAATTAGAACCTCAACTTGTCTCATCACATATCAAGGCTTGGAAGAGAGTATGGATTCAATCCTTTGGTATTAGTTTATGGCATGTACATAAGTTTAATTAAAGTATATGTTTAAGATTACTAGTGAAAATACTTAATAAATTTTGAGTACTTTGCTAGCTCTATGAACTTCACTGAGATTTGTTTGAAGTATATATTGTATTAAATGATGTTTTGATGGTGTTATATGTTTTAAATTGGTTAATTGATGTATGGGATTGAATGAAATTGATTGTGGCATGAAAGCATTTGGGCAACTATAAGGCTCCCTTACACTTAGGGTGCAATACGCTAGTGACAGGTATTGGCACCTAAGAGTCAGAATGATAAAATCTACAATGTTCTAGCCTAGGTATTGATACCTAGCATAGAGGTACTGATACCTCTACTCCAAACCACTCAGTTTGGTTAGTTTTGCTCCGGAAAGGTTTTAAATGTACTCGTTTGCAGCCAAACTTTGAAGATAGGTTAAAAATTACTAGAACCACTCCAAACGAGCTTAATTTGGTTAAAGAATGGAATTAGATGATGTTCAAGTTTAGTTTTTGTAGTGCCCAAATGTGACATTTTTTGCTCAGGTTGTCAGGTTTGCCCGGGTAGTTGGTGTTACAAATTGTTGGAAAAATCAATTTAGAAAACTTGTCTACACAACATAATTTTAATTTTTTTATAAACCATGAGCCCTTTTGTGTAATTTATAGAAATAAACTTTACCAAATTAGAACATATTTTCCTCACTCAATGGAACTTGTGAATTCTTGACTTCCAACAAACATGATCTTTTTCGCTATTCTCGCATTGTAACAGCCCAATTTTGGGCCTAGTCAGAACAGTGGTTTCAGGACTACAAATCTGACACAACAAATTCATTTTTATTATATTTTTATGGTCTAAAATTTTATGGAATTGTTTTGTAAAAATTTTGTTCAAAATTTTGATGTTTAGTCCCTCAATTTAGTCAAAAGGACTAAATTGTAAAAAGTGCAAAACTTGAGTTCTAGAAGCTAGAGGTGTCAAATTGCTATGAAATTTTAAATTGGAATTCCTTAAATGGTAATTAGACCATTTTTTAATTTTTTGGAAAAAATGGACATGAAATAGGTGAAATAGAATATTTTTAAGTTAAGGGCATTTTGGTCATTTAGTAATTAAACGATTAAATAAACAAAATAAAAGACAAATTTTGCTTATCTTCAACCCCTTGGCTGAATTTTTGAAGACCACCATGGCTAGGGTTTTGTTCAAGCTTTCCAAGCTCCATAATAAGTCCGTTTTTTAATGATTTTCACGCTTTTGAAACCCTCGTAACATGATCTACCTATTTCCACCATTTATTTGAGTTATGATGAAGGTCTAGGGTTTGACCCATGTTAGGAATTTTTGTATTTTGATGTTTAATGGTAGATTATGCATGTTTATGGTTGGAGAAACAACTTTTGCTAAGTGATTTTTGATGAAAATGCTTTAAAGGACTAAATTGTAAAAGTTATAAAATATGTAGTAAAAGTGTGTTTTAATGGAAATTGTGGGCTGTTATAGTTATGAAAATGGTTCAGTTAGGCTTAAAAACAAAGAAAGTGAATGAAAATCATTTTGCGAGCCTAGAGGCAAAAGTGTTAATATAACAAAGTCTAAGGGTAAAAATGTAAATTTCTCCAAAATAAGATTTTGGGTTGTATTGAGTAGCTTAATGATTAAATAAGCTAAATGTGATGTTATAGATCAATAAAAATGAGATTCAGGCCTAGAGCATGGGCAAAAACAAAGTATTGGACGGTTCGGTCCTTTTCTCCATTGTCACATTCGAGGTAACTTTGTATGTAAATATAAGCGTTATTTTTATTATTGTGTTTTTATTTGTATACTTTAATATTTTATGAATTATATGAATAACATTATGGACAAGTACGACAACGATGTGACAAGTGACAAAATCCCGGTTAAACCTTAAGAATAGAATAGGATACGAGTGATATGTCACTAGGACCCCATGTATGATTATGTGATCCGGGTGCTAGTCATGTACGTCCTACCAGTGGCTAGGTAGTCCGACATGTGTTGCGGATACCTGACAACTTATGTGAGCAGCCCATGTAGTTACGTCTTGACCATCAGCTTGTGTGAGCAGGCCCGTGATTAGCTCGAGAGCGAGCATTTATGTGATATGAATATGATGTAACTTTGGCTACATATGTGACACTTGTATGTAAATACTTTTCGTGTATCCAATTAGTATTCCAAGTGTTCAACGGGTAATATAAAATTATGTCAGATGTAAAAGGATATGATTATGTTACGAAATTGTACAGGTATGTACAGAAATTCAATTGAGTATTTGTGACAGCCCAAAATTGACCCTAGTCGGAAGGTGGTCTCGGGACCACAAAACCGAGGCATAAAAATAATTTAAAATTTATTTCGATGCCTATAATATGTGTGTATTCATGTATGACATTTTTTGATGATTGGTTTAGTGTTATAAAGGTGAATTTCACTAGAAAGGACCTAGTAGCAAACTTTGAAAGTATGATGGGGAAATGTGTGATGACTAATTAAAGCATGCATGCAAAATAAAGGACTTGCATGTCAAATTCCCCCTTTTATAGGTGGTGGCCGGCCATGACAAGGGAGGATGGGCTAAACATGTCATGAAACATGTTTTGTTGGTGCATTAGGGTGAAATAATAAACAAAGGAGTATGGGTGATAAAAAAATAAAAAAAAAAATGTGTGTGAGTGTGGTAATCCTCCCCTTGCCGTGAGTTGAGAAAGAGGGAAGAAAAAATTTTTGTTGTGTTCATCCTTTCTCATTCTTTTTGGCCGAAAATCATAAGGGGAAGAAAGAGGATTTTTGCTTCATGCTTGGTTTAGAAGAGATCTAGAAGGTGATTTGGCTAAATTGGCATCAAGATTAAGGTATGTATGAGGTTGTGTTAGGAGTTTCATGCATGTTTTGGTTGCTAACTTGATGTGCATGTTAGCCATGGCTCAAATCTTTGTTATGCCATGGAAATGGTATTTGGCCAAAGTTGTTATGGTGATAAAGCCATTGCATGCTAAGTGTGAAGCTTGATGATGATGCATGCAATGATGGATTGTCTACTCTTGAGTAAGATTTTGAGTTTTCTTTTGTGTTTAACCATGATTGAAGTTGAATGGAGCATGATTGTCATATTCGCCATGATGCATTCATGAGCATGGTTCATGCTTCTTGCATGTTAGTTAAAATTTGTATTTTTGGATGGCTATGGACACCTTGAAATTGCCATGCTCATATTGTATATATATGTTTACACATGATGTTTTGGCTATGAAGTAAGTGATGAATATATTGGTTTAAAGAAGAAGATGTGGAAGAATGCTTGTGAAATTGCAAGCACAATTGCCTAGCACACATATAAGTGCTTGATGCTATATTATAAGTTTTAATACAATGTGCAAAGCATTAACTAGTAAAATGCATGCTGTTTTTGTGAGGTATTAAGTGCAAAATTGGCCTCAACATGTACATGAATATTCGGCCTTGGGTAGCCTATTGAAGGCCTTAGCTTTTCCTTGATGCTCAAATAAATTGTATTGAATTGCTTGATGTAGTATAAAATGTGCATGACCATTGTGTATTCAAGCTAAAGAGTGGCCATATGACCATTTAAACTCCTTGTCATATTCGGCCATAAGCAAGCACAATGAGGTTTTAATAAATTGAATTTGTTTGAATTAGCTCAAGAGCTAAGAGGGCCACAATTGGACAAGGGGAAGGAAAAAGTGATCGAATAGCCGAAAAAGCCGTTCGACAACATCCGAGGTAAGTCCTCAAGAAGTGACCTTACTTGAATTATGTGAGATGAAGTATGGATGTGTATGATTATTGATTTATGTGTGTATGAGAAATTGAATGATACCGGGCTAAGTCCCGGCGAATATGCTTGTGAATATATGTGCGTTTGAGCCTTAGTAACGAAAATGAAATATGTATGTCCAATGATTATTGATGTATGTGTGCATGAGAAATTGAATGATATCCGGGCTAAGCCCCGAAGACAATTATGCTGGAAATTATATCCGGGTTAAACCCGAAGGCAATTGTGCTAGTGGCTATATCCGGGCTAAGACCAAGGCATTCGTATGAGTTATTCTATCCGGCTAAGACCAAGGCATTCGTGCACGTGATTATATCCGGTTATATTCAAGAATCTTGGGCTGGAGGTGAGTGTTGGTTGCTGTAATGAATTCAATTAGTACACTCGAAAAGCCCAAAGGATAAGGTACGTTATATGTGCATTGGAAAGTCGACATGTTTGAGCAACAATCGCTCAATCGACTAATGAATTTCAGTTATTGAATTGATTGATACTTTGTGAAATTATATAATGATGAAGTGTGAAGTAAGAATGTGTATTAATGAAATGATGCATTTGGCTATGTGAATGTATTGCTGTAATTAGAGTTGATTATATTCCTTGAGACTTACTAAGCATAAAATGCTTACCCGTTGCTTTGGCTCTCGGTTTTCTAGATTTCGCTCAAGCAATCGGATTTGGGATCGTTGAAGTTGAAGTCATCCACACTATCAAGCCTCCATTTTGGTATAAATTTTGGTTGAACTTGAAATGGCATGTATAGGACTACCCTTGTTGGTTAAATATGTTGTGATGTATATATATACGGCCATGCGAAAATGGCTCAAAAAGGAAGCATGAACTTAGACTATTTGTGGTTTGTATGTATATATTTGGTGTCATGATGTGGCTATGGATTGGAAATGGGAATGTTGGTCACATGATCAGCCATTGGCATGGTTAAAATGATCATATATGAACCTATGTATGGCAAGACTAGTTGGTTCATGGAGACTACCAAATAGGTAAGACCTAACTTAAAAGCAGATCTTGCCATTGCAAAGTGACGTGAATGTGAAAAATCACCAAAATTTGTAGGAATGGTATTAAATGAACCTTGATGAGTCTATTTTCATATGGAAGAAACGAAATGGTCATAGGAGTTACATGTTAAGAGATATTAAGGCTATTGTGAGACAGGGCCAGAACGGTTTCTGGGTGCCCTGTCGCAACTTTAAAAATTTTCTATAAATTATCCAGAAAGAATTATGAGTCATGGCTTATATGTACAGATTCCATTTTGAGTCTAGTTTCATTAGAAACAAACGGCACCAGAATTAAAGCCCTGTACAGAGAGATATTCAAGTTATACCGCGTGAAGGTCAGAGCAGTCGATCCCTGTAACATGGGTGACTTTAACTAATAAACTGTACCAATTGGCCCGACCAAAATTCTAGAAATAAATCCATGGATGGATATATGAATCTAAATTCAGGAAAATTTGAAACCAGTTTCCGAGTTTTGAAACTCGAGATATGATTTTTAAGGCGACAGTGACGCAGTTTTCCAGCCTGACTGGAAATGTCAAATGGATGGGCAAAACAAGTGAACTTGGCTTGTTAACCCTCGTGTCCGATAACGGCGATGGTCTCGGGTTCGGGTGTTACAATTTTATTGGTATCGAGCCACGGTTTACTCGATTCTAGGACTACCGTGATGTGTTTGGGGTCTAGCTATACATGCCATTAAATGATGAATCGATAGTGTGGTGATTTCGACAATTTGACTTTGTGTTTGTTTATAGCAATGGATCCCGATCCCAAGCGAGCGATAGCGATGATGGGGAGAGTGTGGCGCTGCTCCGCACAAGGGACAGGCGGCGGACTCTCAACCTATGGCCAGCAATCCTAATGACGAGGCTAGGCAAGCCTTTTATAGTGTGATGAACGAATGGTTTAATCAATACATTCGAACCAACACTACTGTTCCACAACCTCCATTCCCGACAAATGCAACCCAAGACCTACAATACCTTCGGTGATGACCAAATAAGGTCAAGTAAGCCCCATCGATAGGATTGAAAACATGGGGCCACTGAATTTAAGGCTACGGATGATGATGATGCCGAAGCGAGCTGAATTTTGGTTGGATAACACTATCCGGTGCTCGATGAGCTATCCTGTACACCGATGAGTGCTTAAAGTGTACCATCTCCTTGCTACGTGAGTCCGCCTACTATTGGTGGAGTACTCGACTTCGTGGTGCCTAGAGAGCAAGTGACTTGGGAATTCTTTCAAACCGAGTTCGAAAAAAGTATATCGATCGAGATTCATCAACCAAAAGCGGAGGAATTTCTTGATCTTAAGCAAGGTTCTATGTCCGTTACTCGACTACGAACGAAAGTTTGTGAGGCTTAGCCAGACTGCGAGAATGCATTTCGTCCGAAGCTATTATGTAAACGCCGAGGATGGGCTGAATGATGATATAAGGATGTTTGTTGGCATTCTCGAGATACGAGAGTTCGTAGTACTTGTTGAGCGAGCTTGTAAAGTCAAGAGCTTAGAAAGGAGAAACAAAAAGTGATGTGGGAACCGGAGAATTCGAAGAGGTTCTCGGAAAGTCTCTTCAACAAGCATCGAAGAGATTTCGAGATGATGTGAGCCGGTCTAGAGGCGTTTGGGCTTTTCTAGACGAGGACGCGATCGACCCCTGTGACCACACGAGTCACCTCGATCACGGTGGTGGAAATGATCGCCGAGAGAGGGCGGAGTGTCCACATTGTGGCAAATGGCATTCGGGAGCTGTTGGTTTCGTGATCGCTCTGCTATAAGTGTGGGTCGGCCGACCACTTTATGAAGGATTGCCCGAGGATGCATGAGCAGAATGTAAGTCGAGTGAAAACCCGGTGCTACCTTCGCTCGAGGTAGGCCACCTAGAAATATGGGCAATGTCAATGGCGGTCGAGAGGATCTAGAGATGCTACCATCGGATCCGAGGCTCGTGCTCTGCTAGGACTTATGCCATACGCGCACGCGAGGATCTGCCTCTCCGGATGTTATTACGGTACTTTCACTCTTTTCAATACAAATGTGATTGCTTTGATTGATCCCTGGTTCTACTCATTCATATATATGTGAAACCTTAGCATCCAAGAAGACTTTTCCCATTGAGTCTCTCGAGTTTGTAATTCGGTGTCAAACCCTTGGGTCATTACGTGCTTGTCAACAAAGTGTGCAAGAAAAGTCCCCTAGTGTTCCGAGGTTCTTGTTTTCCGGCGGACTTGATGCTTTTGCCGTTCGATGAGTTCGACGTTATTCTTGGGTTGGATTGGTTGACCATGCACGATGCGGTTGTAAATTGCAAGAGCAAGACTATCGATTTGAGGTGCGCGAATAATGAAATAATTCGGGTTGAGTCTACGGACTTAAAGGGGTTGCTAGCTGTAATATCAGCGATGTTGGCCCAGAAATATGTAAGAAAAGGGTGCGAAGCGTACCTTGCGTACGTGCTCGATGACAAGGAATCAGAAAAGAAACCCAAATCTGTGCCGTGGTTTGTGAATACCGGATGTTTTCTCCGAAGAATTGCGGGTTTACCACTGTTCGGAAATAGAATTTGGCATCGAATTGGTACTGGTACCACTCCAATTTCGATAGCTCCGTATCGTATGGCACCAATGTAATTAAAGGAGTTGAAAGCTCGGTTGCAAGAATTGGTGGATAGAGGTTTTGCTCTTGAAGTTTTTCGCCTTTGGGTGCGCCAGATTGTTCGTGAAGAAGAAGGATGGAACCATGCGGTTGTAGATCGACTATCGTCGACAATAAAGCGACGATAAAGAACAAATATCCGTTGCCACGTATTGATGACTTGTTCGATCAACTGAAGGAGCCTCGGTGTTCTCGAAAATAGATTTGAGATCGGGCTATTATCAATTGCGAATCCGAGATTCGGACGTACCCAAGAGGCGCCTTGAGCGAGATATGGTCACTATGAGTTCCTAGTGATGCCGTTTGGGCTCACTAATGCCCTCGCGGTATTTATGGATTTAATGAATCGGATCTTGGACCATATTTGGATCGATTAAGTAGTCGTGTTCATTGATGACATCTTGGTCTATTCAAGAAATGAGACCGAACATCTTTGAACACTGCGGTTAGTTTGCAAATCTTACGGGATAAGCAATTATATGCTAAGTTCACAAGTGTGAGTTCGGTTAGAGAGGTTAGCTTCTTGGGTCATGTGGTATCTGCATCGGGTATTCGAGTCGACCGAATAAAATTTCAGCCATACTTAATTGGAAGCCTCCAGAAATATTCTTGAGGTTCGAGCTTTTTGGGGCTTGCGGTTATTACCGACGATTTGTAAAAGGATTCTCAACGATAGCCACGCCGATGACGGCTACTCCAAAAGGATGTTAAGTTGAATGGACGGAGAAATGTCAAAAAGTTTCGATCAACTGAAAACTCATTTGACTGAAGCCCCAATTCTAGTGCAACCCGAGTCCGGCAAAGAGTTTGTCATCTATAGCGACGCCTCTCTACTTGGGTTAGGTTGCGTATTAATGCAAGAAGGTCGAGTTGTGGCCTATGCGTCGAGGCAATTAAAGCCACATGAGAAAAATTATTCGACTCATGATCTCGAATTGGCCGCCATCGTGTTCGCCTTAAAGATATGGCGACATTACTTAATTGGTGAAAGGTGCCATGTGTACTCGGATCACAAAAGTCTCAAATATTTGATGACCCAAAGAGACTTAAATCTGCGACAAAGACGTTGGCTCGAGCTGTTAAAGGATTATGAGCTGATCATTGACTATCACCCGGGAAAGGCGAATGTGGTTGCGGATGCCTTGAGTCGTAAATCATTATTCGCTTACGAGCGATGAATGTGCACTTGTATACGTCCAATCCGATAGTGTGTTAGTAGCGAATTGAAAGCCAAACCATTGTTGACACACCAAATTCGAGAAGCTCGAAAGTCGACAACGAGTTGGTTGCAAACGAAATTTGAGTGTGTTCGAACAAGGACTCGGAGTTTCAAATCGACGATGACGATTGTTTAAGGTTCAAAAGTCATCTGTGTGTTCCAAAGAATTGAACTCATTTCGATAATTCTGAATGAAGCCCATTGTAGCCGAATGGCAATCCACCCGGGAGTACGAAGATGTACAATGATTTGAAAGCGTCGGTTTTGGTGGCATGGTATGAAGCGAGACATCTCCGACTTTGTTTGAGATGTTTAATATGTCAACAAGTGAAAGCGGAACATCGGTGCCTTCAGGATTACTTCACCAATCACGATACCCGAGTGGAAATGGGATCGAGTCACAATGGACTTTGTATCCGGACCGCCATTGTCGACAAGTAAGAAGGATGCGGTTTGGGTCGTGGTAGATAGATTGACTAAGTCGGCCCACTTTATCCCCCGACGCACGGATTTTTCAATGGACAAACTAGCCGAATTATGCGTTTCTCGGTTGTGAGATTACACGGGTGCCTATTTCCATCGTGTCGGATAGAGATCCGAGATTTACCTCGCGATTTTGGAAAAAGTTGCAAGAAGCTTTGGGTACCAAGTTGCATTTCAAGACCGCCTTTCACCCCAAACCGATGGTCAATCCGAGCGGATAATTCGAGATACTTGAGGATATGTTAAGATGTTGCGTCCTCGAGTTTAGTGGTTCATGGGAAGCGGTATTTGCCGTTGATTGAATTCGCTTACAACAACGACTTTCAATCAAGTATTAAGATGGCACCCTACGAGGCCTTGTACGGTCGTAAATGCCGTACACCATTGTTTTGGACCGAGCTCGGTGAAAGCAAGATTTTCCGGGTGGATTTGATTAGGGTGCTGAGCAGAAAGTGAAAGTAATCCGTGAAAGTCGAAGATAGCCTCCGATCGGAAGTAAGTGACGCGGATCTGAAGCGTAAGGATATCGAGTATCGTGGGTGATAAAGTGTTTCTCAAGGTATTACCTTGGAAAAAGATACTCGAGTTGGCCGTAAGGGCAAGTTGAGCCCGAGGTTCATTGGGCCATATGAGATATCGAGCGAGTCGGTCCGGTGGCATATCGTTTGATTTTGCCCCCGAACTCAAAAGGTTCACGATGTCTTTCACGTTCGATGCTTCGACGCTATAGATCGATCCATCGCACGTGATTAGTCCATCGAAATTGAAATTCAAGCTAATATGAGTTATGAGGAAGAACCGATTCGTATCCTATCACGAGAAGTGAAAGAGTTGCGAAACAAGCGGGTTCCGCTAGTGAAAGTGTTATGGCTCAAGCACGGGATAGAAGAAGCTACTTGGGAGACCGAGAACTCTATGAAAGAGCGATATCCAAGCCTATTTACGGTAAGATTTTCGGGACGAAAATTTCTTAAGTGGGGGAGAGTTGTGACAGCCCAAAATTGACCCTAGTCGAAAGGTGGTCTCGGGACCACAAAACCGAGGCATAAAAATAATTTAAAATTTATTTCGATGCCTATAATATGTGTGTATTCATGTATGACATTTTTTGATGATTGGTTTAGTGTTATAAAGGTGAATTTCACTAGAAAGGACCTAGTAGCAAACTTTGAAAGTATGATGGGGAAATGTGTGATGACTAATTAAAGCATGCATGCAAAATAAAGGACTTGCATGTCAAATTCCCCTTTTATAGGTGGTGGCCGGCCATGACAAGGAGGATGGGCTAAACATGTCATGAAACATGTTTTGTTGGTGCATTAGGGTGAAATAATAAACAAAGGAGTATGGGTGATAAAAAATGAAAAAAAATGTGTGTGAGTGTGGTAATCCTCCCTTGCCGTGAGTTGAGAAAGAGGGAAGAAAAATTTTGTTGTGTTCATCCTTTCTCATCCTTTTGGCTGAAAATCATAAGGGAAGAAAGAGGATTTTTGCTTCATGCTTGGTTTAGAAGAGATCTAGAAGGTGATTTGGCTAAATTGGCATCAAGATTAAGGTATGTATGAGGTTGTGTTAGGAGTTTCATGCATGTTTTGGTTGCTAACTTGATGTGCATGTTAGCCATGGCTCAAATCTTTGTTATGCCATGGAAATGGTATTTGGCCAAAGTTGTTATGGTGATAAAGCCATTGCATGCTAAGTGTGAAGCTTGATGATAATGCATGCAATGATGGATTGTCTACTCTTGAGTAAGATTTTGAGTTTTCTTTTGTGTTTAACCATGATTGAAGTTGAATGGAGCATGATTGTCATATTCGCCATGATGCATTCATGAGCATGGTTCATGCTTCTTGCATGTTAGTTAAAATTTGTATTTTGGATGGCTATGGACACCTTGAAATTCGCCATGCTCATATTGTATATATATGTTTACACATGATGTTTTGGCTATGAAGTAAGTGATGAATATATTGGTTTAAAGAAGAAGATGTGGAAGAATGCTTGAGAAATTGCAAGCACAATTGCCTAGCACACATATAAGTGCTTGATGCTATATTATAAGTTTTGGGCCACAATGTGCAAAGCATTAACTAGTAAAATGCATGCTGTTTTTGTGAGGTATTAAGTGCAAAATTGGCCTCAACATGTACATGAATATTCGGCCTTGGGTAGCCTATTGAAGGCCTTAGCTTTTCCTTGATGCTCAAATAAATTGTATTGAATTGCTTGATGTAGTATAAAATGTGCATGACCATTGTGTATTCAAGCTAAAGAGTGGCCATATGACCATTTAAACTCCTTGTCATATTCGCCATAAGCAAGCACAATGAGGTTTTAATAAATTGAATTTGTTTGAATTAGCTCAAGAGCTAAGAGGGCCACAATTGGACAAGGGGAAGGAAAAAGTGATCGAATAGCCGAAAAAGCCGTTCGACAACATCCGAGGTAAGTCCTCAAGAAGTGACCTTACTTGAATTATGTGAGATGAAGTATGGATGTGTATGATTATTGATTTATGTGTATGAGAAATTGAATGATACCCGGGCTAAGTCCCAAGGCGAATATGCTTGTGAATATATGTGCGTTTGAGCCTTAGTAACTGAAAATGAAATATGTATGTCCAATGATTATTGATGTATGTGTGCATGAGAAATTGAATGATATCCGGGCTAAGCCGAAGACAATTATGTTGAAATTATATTCGGGTTAAACCCAAGGCAATTGTGCTAGTGGCTATATCCGGGCTAAGACCAAGGCATTCGTGCGAGTTATTCTATCCGGGCTAAGACCAAGGCATTCGTGCTGCGTGATTATATCCGGTTATATTCGAAGAATCTTGGGCTGGAGGTGAGTGTTGGTTGCTGTAATGAATTCAATTAGTACACTCGAAAAGCCCAAAGGATAAGGTACGTTATATGTGCATTGGAAAGTCGACATGTTTGAGCAACAATCGCTCAATCGACTAATGAATTTCAGTTATTGAATTGATTGATACTTTGTGAAATTATATAATGATGAAGTGTGAAGTAAGAATGTGTATTAATGAAATGATGCATTTGGCTATGTGAATGTATTGCTGTAATTAGAGTTGATTATATTCCTTGAGACTTACTAAGCATAAAATGCTTACCCGTTGCTTTGGCTCTCGGTTTTCTAGATTTCGTCAAGCAATCGGATTTGGGATCGTTGAAGTCGAAGTCATCCACACTATCAAGCCTCCATTTTGGTATAAATTTTTGGTTGAACTTGAAATGGCATGTATAGGACTACCCCTTGTTGGTTAAATATGTTGTGATGTATATATGTACGGCCATGCGAAAATGGCTCGAAAAAGGAAGCATGAACTTAGACTATTTGTGGTTTGTATGTATATATTTGGTGTCATGATGTGGCTATGGATTGGAAATGGGAATGTTGGTCACATGATCAGCCATTGGCATGGTTAAAATGATCATATATGAACCTATGTATGGCAAGACTAGTTGGTTCATGGAGACTACCAAATAGGTAAGACCTACCTTAAAATAGATCTGCCATGCAAATGACGTGAATGTGAAAAATCACCAAAATTTGTAGGAATGGTATTAAATGAACCTTGATGAGTCTATTTTCATATGGAAGAAACGAAATGGTCATAGGAGTTACATGTTAAGAGATATTAAGGCTATTGTGAGACAGGGCCAGAACGGTTTCTGGGTGCCCTGTCCCAACTTTAAAAATTTGCTATAAATTATCCAGAAATAATTAGGAGTCATGCCTTATATGTACAGATTCCATTTTGAGTCTAGTTTCATTAGAAACAAACGGCACCAGAATTAAAGCCCTGTACAGAGAGATATTCAAGTTATACCGCGTGAAGGTCAGAGCAGTCGATCCCTGTAACATGGGTGACTTTAACTAATAAACTGTACCAATTGGCCCGACCAAAAATTCTAGAAATAAATCCATGGATGGATATATGAGTCTAAATTCAGGGAAAATTTACGAAACCAGTTTCCGAGTTTTGAAACTCGAGATATGATTTTTAAGGCGACAGTGACGCAGTTTTCCAGCCTGACTGGAAATGTCAAATGGATGGGCAAAACAAGTGAACTTGGCTTGTTAACCCCTCGTGTCCGACCCCAGCGATGGTCTCGGGTTCGGGGTGTTACAGTATTGAATTCATGAATGGTGAGTTCATGAGCATTGTGACAATGTTATTGTGTTAACCTTATGAATAATGGTATATGTGTATATATGTATGGTAAGAATTGTTGATGTTTATGAATTGGGCTTTAGGGCCAAATTGAATTGAAATGTGTTATGTTTTATTTCACTTGAAAATGATTCATCGGATATGAGAAGAAAGAAAAGATTCGTATGATTATTCACTAAAGATGGCTATGTTAGTATGAGAAGTTAAGAGCTTAGAAAATCGAAAGATATTAAGATATATGCTTGGAAATACAAGTGTAACAGCCCGATTTAGACCCTAGTCGGAACGGTGGTTTCGAGACCACGAATTCGAGTCAGAAAAATATTTAAAAATTATTTTTTGTGTTTATTTTGTGTGAATTTATATCTGTGAAATTTTTGTGCTTTAATTTTATCGTTTGAGTGTCCGATTGAATAAAGGACTTAATCACGTAAAATGAAAATTAGGTGGTTATTTCTAAAAGGGGCCGAATTGCATTTGGCTTTATAAATGGAAGCCTTTATGTTGCAATTAGCCCATTGAATGAATAACTGGACGGTAATGGCCAAGGAAATAATGATTTTATATTATATTATAAAGGTTAAAAAGGTAATTTGGTTAATAAACATATAATAACTAAAATTAAGTTAACATATTCATATTATTTCCTTTGTTCTTGCATCAAAACTAAACAAAAATAAAAAAGAAACATTAGAAGCTAGGGTTCGATCATCTTTAAAGCTCAATCAAGGTATGTGTTTAGCTCGGTTTTTGATAATTTTTACGTTTTTAATATCGTTGTTAAGTTATCTTCAAGACCCATGCTTGAATTTTTTATTTTGATGAATATTTTGAGTTATGCCATTGATGAGAGCTTGTGATTTTTGTTGTTTGATGATGAAATATGAAAGATATGTTTTATATTAACATGTTTTGTATTAGAGTTTTTTATGAATTTGAGTAATTAGGACTAAATTAAAAAAATAATAATTTGAGGGACTAAAATGTGAAATAAATGAAATATATGGACTTGTATGAATATGGGTAAGATTCTGCCTAACATGGGTATAGGGAAATTTTGCATATTTTTTGTTTTGTGTAATAGGGACTAAATTGTAAAAAGTGTAAATGTTAGGGGTAAAATGGTAATTTGCCCATTTATGTGTTTTTGGACTAAATTGAATGAAAACATGTTTGAATGAGCTTAATTTGAATATGTTTAGATCAAGAACCAAAGAAATCGGATTTGGATCGGGAGAAAATGAAAGTTGTCAACTAGCTGTCCCGTTCCATTTTACATCGTCCGAGGTAAGTTTATAAGCAAATAAACGTACTTAATTTTAATTAAATGCTAAATATATATGTTGAAATGAAATATATGAATTTATATGAATATGAATAAACTTGACTACTATGTTTCCGAATTCGTTTCGACTGAGTTACAACGTCCGAAAGCCCTGTATGAACCTTAGGAATAGTTAGGATACAAATGTCATGACATAGGATTCCGATATATGAGTGTGAGTAAGACCATGGCATCGAAATGTGATTCCGATATATGTGTACGAGTAAGACCCTGTCTGAGACAGTGGCATCGATATGTGATTACATATAAGACCACGCCTGGGACGTTGGCATTGTATGATATGTGTGAGTATCCGAATGTCCTATCCAATTCTGAATGGTTCATCGGGCAAAGATAAGTTGTGTTGGAGTGTGTAAAACGAGCTATATGGCCAGGTATGAATCAGCTTGTTGTTTACTTAAAATAAGGTAAGTGAATAACTTGATACTTATTTCAAGTCATGTGTAATGCAAATAAGGACTATATGTGAACTAGGTAAGTGTATTCGGCCTTCTGAATATTATTGAATGAGTCTTAATTATATGCATGTGTGATTATGATTCTTCGGCCACATAACTAATATATGTACATGAAATTATATTGTGAGACACAAGCTTTTGTATTTGTGTGTATGTGAACTAGGTTTATAATGACTATTTGGCTTTGGAAGTTAAATGATAATATGTTAATTTGGCTATATGAACATTCGGTCAAGGTGACATTTATGAATGAATATATATATAATATGAACTTTATATGTTTGGATCTAAATGTTTTTTGATAATATAATTTGGTTTAGTTTAATTAAGTTAATATTATCATTGGGTTGTTCATTTGCTTATGACTTACTAAGCTATGGTAGCTTACTCTGTGTGTTCATGTTTACTTTGTTTTATGGATTTTTGGATCAAGTTACAAGCTCGAGGATCGTCAGCAAAGTTCATCACACTATCTACTGCTTCGGTATTTAAATAGTTGAACTTGAATTATGGCATGTATAGGTTGGAATATGTTTTGAAATTTTAAATTTTGGCTATGTATAACTAAAGCCATGCGAAAATGGCTTTACCTTTACATTTGGTTTTGATTATGTTTGGTTATGGTTTTAACTGTTTTGGTGATGATGCTATATGTTGTGAATGAATGGCATGACTAATAGATGATATATGTTTTGGAAATGGTTGGGTAGTGGCATGAGTTAGGGCATTAAAGTTGGTTAATGACTTTGGAAGTGGCATGAATGAATCGGTTATAAACATGTTTGTTTGGTTTGGATGTGTTTTATACTAAGATATGGTATATATGTGAACTTGCTTATTATGCTCAGTTTTGATTTAATATGTTCTTAGTTTTGATGTTTAATGAGTTTATTTTTGATAATTCGGTGATGGGAATTTTGGTTGTGTATATGGTTTAAAGTAATATGTTTCAGCTAATCAAGTTAATAAGTAATGAAAAATGTTCCATTTTTGTTTTGGTCAATCGTTTTAGAATGTATTCAAATGTTAAGTGTGGCCTTGGTTTTAGGGTAAATGTGCACCATGCATACATGCATTAATAGCATGATCGGCCATATTAAATTGTACTAAAGCTGCATATGTGTTTGCTTATTAAAAATGGTAATATGTGTTTAAGCTTGGTGGAACCTGATGCATCTTTTATACGTTGGTTGTTTTATTCAAACCATAAATATGACTTACTATTAAGTTTATTTCAAATATAAATAATTTGTTCTCTTTATTTATTTATTTATTTATGTATAGACATGTATTTTAATGGATGTATTAAATTTATATTTAATTTATGAGATATAAAATTTACATTGATTAACATAGTAATGTTGTATAATTGAATTGACAAGTTGATATTGAATTTATTCCATTCGTAGTACAACATGTATGTGAGCAAGACTTTTACAAAATTAGGTTGATATTCCATTTATGAAATTATTGATGTGTTACATGTTCTGTATATGTATAAATTGTTTTAATATATTTTAGATTATGTTTAATTTATATCACGCTGTGAATGTCATATTTTCTTAAGTTTCGATAATTGATTTAATTATAATCATTGATGTGATTAAAGTTTTGAACTGTAAAATGTGATGCATATCTATATGAATTGTATTATGTTTGGTAATGCCTCATAACCCAAATTCGGCAACGGATACAGGCTAGGGGTGTTACAACAAGTACGCATGATTAATGTGCATGTTTATTATGAGATGTAAAATGATTTGTTAATTGTTGTAATATGTTACAAAGGAAAGATTATGGTTGTTAGGCTAATGCCAAGATATGTTAAATCATGCTTATAAGTTGAAAAGAGTAAGCATTGGGACAGAATAAATTATAACCATGAGGTTATGATAGATTATAATAATTTTTGTTCATATTGTTGAACATGACAAACATTTGGTAAGATGTGAATGAATAAGATATTCTTATGAGACTTAAATGACATTGTATGAGTTTACATTATGTTAAATGTATGATATATGTATGGTTGATGTTGCTTATTATTTGCATATGTGTAACACCCCTTTACCCGAGACCATCGCCGGAGTCGAGCACGAGGCGTTAACAGACTTAAATTATCACTTAAACAATTTCAAACAATTTATTTCACCTTTCTTAATAAACTGCCCATCTGCGTTATAGTCGCTAAAAAAAATCATATCTCGAGTTACAAAACTCAAAATTAAAATCCGTAAATTTTCCCTGAAAGTAAACTCATATATCTATTTATTAATTTTTTTTCAAAATTTTTGGTCTGGCCAATTAGTACAGTTTATTAGTTAAAATTTCCCTTGTTTTAGTGTTTGACTGCTCTGCCTCTGTTCACTACGAATCACTTTTCTCTCTGTAAAGAATTCAGGTGATTATGTCGTTTGTTTCTATTAAAAGCAGACTCAATAAGAAATCTATACATGTAAAGTATGACTCCTAATTATTTTTATAAAATTTTTAGTGAATTTATAAATTCAGAACAGGGGATTCAGAAATCGCTTTGACCCTGTTCCACCAAAACTCAAATTTCTCATAAAATAAAACTCATTTACCTGTTTTGTTTCTTCCATATGAAAATAGACTCAATAAGCTTCAATTTCATATTTATTCATCATATAATTCTGTCTCTACTATTTTTAGTGATTTTTCAAACTCACATCATTGCTATTGTATGATACTGTTTTATAGCAAATTTCACCTTTTTATGAATTTCCATGGATTAGATAGCACATTAAGTATACATAACACAAAATATGATCTTGATTAGTCATTCCAATGGGTAATCATTACCAAACATTTCCTTACCACCTAATAGCCATATCATAAGATCATATACACAAAATGATTATAATGCTATACATGCCATACTCAAAATATACAAGCCACTATACCAAAATGGTCCACGGATAGTGTGAGCAAGCCTCCAACCGTTCCCAATTTCTGAGCTGGCTTGTCAAAACTAAAAAGAATGGAAAGGAGGGAGTAAGCATAAATGCTTAGTAAGTTCATATGTAAATAGCAAGTAACATAATCATGCAATCCAACATAAAACATCATTTGTATAAATATCACCAAGACATTCATGTTACATTTGCATTTACTATCTTACCACGATTTCATCATACCAAGTTCTCAACCCGAGGGTTTAAGTGCATACTTGTCCAAATTTTCTCATTCACCACACTTACCAACATGTCACCTTCGTCTTAAGTATTCTCTTTATTCACTTAAGATTCAACCGTTGAACACATCGGAATATAATTTGGATACACGGATTGCATGCACATAAATGCCATACTCGTAGCTAGACAAACTCAATAGCCTGCGAAAATTATGTAGCCAAGCTACCATGTAACCTGGCCATAAGTGAACTCGGACTCAACTCAACGAGCTCGGGCGTTCGCACCCATAAGTGAACTCAGACTCAACTCATTTAAGAGTACAAGAAGGGGGACCCCTTTTACTACTCAAACCGCAGCGGGAAATGCTATTCAAGCAGTAGTAGACCAAGGTATGCAACGAGCGGAAGTTATGATAAAGGGTCCTGGTCTCGGAAGAGATGCAGTATACGAGCTATTCGTAGAAGTGGTATACTATTAAGTTTCAGACGGATGTAACCCCTATGCCACATAATGGTCTGTAGACCTCCTAAAAAAAGCGTGTGTAGAAATAAACACTAAAGAGATTTCAAGAGAAATAAATGATTCAATGATCGATCAAATAAAATAATATTACTATGGTTCTAGAGAAAGTAAAAGTCTCTACTTGACTCGGACACGACGGTGGATGTAACACCCGTGCATTCGAGTCCGTTATCGAGTCGAACACAAGGTGCACATGACTTAACTTAATTGTTTTCACATCCATAAAAAAATTTCCAGACTAGTGGTTATTGCATCTTTGTCGCCTTAAAAATCATATCTTGAGTTTTAAAGCTCGAAAATCAGTTTCGTAATTTTTCCCTGAAACTAGACTCATATTTCCATCAAATATTTTTTTCTAGAATTTTTGGTCGGGCCAATTAGTACAGTTTATTAGTTAAAGTCTCCCCTAATCCAGGGTTCGACTACACTGACCTTCACGCATTACGAATTGGATATCTCCCTGTACAGGGATTCAATACTGATGCCGTTTGTTTCTATAGAAACTAGACTCAAGGAGGAATCTATACATATATGGCATGACTCCTAATTATCTCTGGTTAATTTACAATGAATTTCCAAAGTCGGAACAGGGAATCCAGAAACCGTTCTGTCCCTGTTTCACGAAAACCTAAATATCTCTTAACATACAACTCATATGACCGTTTCGTTTCTTCCATATGAAAGTAGATTCATCAAGGTTCATTTACATAATTTATTCACTATTTAATTCCATTCCTGCTATTTTTAGTGATTTTTCACATCCACACCACTGCTGCTGTCAGCATCTGTTTTCAGGTAAACTTTACCTATTTCGTGGTTTCCATGGACCAACTAGAGTTTTGTCATACATAGGTCCACCTATGATCATGTTTAGCCATTCCAAGGGCTGATCATTGCCCAACACTTCCATTCCAGTCCATAGTCACATCATGAAACCATATATACATACATAAACACAAATGGTCTAATGCCATACTCCACTTCTACGAGCCATTTTCGCATGGCTGTACATACATACATCACAAAACGTACTTGAAAAACAGCAAAGGGTAGTCCTATACATGCCATATCCAGAGTTCAACTAAAAGAGTACCAAAAGGGCTTTGATAGTGTGGATGAATTTGACTTCGATGATCCCGAATCCGATAGCTAACGAGCAAAATCTATAAAACAGAGAGCCAAAGCAACGGGGGTAAGCATTTTAATGCTTAGTAAGTCTCAAGTAAGGAAATCAGCTTTGACTAAAGTATTACATTCACATAGCTAAATGGATCACTTTAGTAATACACATTCTCATAATCATACTTACTTCACACTTCATCAACATATACACACACAAGGTATCAACCTATCTAAGAGCCGAAAGTTCGTTAGTCGATTGAACGAATATTATTTCAAACGAATCAACTTTTTCGATGCACATGCAAACATACCTTATCATTTGGGTTTTTCGAGCGTATTAATTGAATTTATTGCAGCACAAAACGCTCACCATCAAACCAAGTTTCTTGAATTTAGCAGATATAACCACAAGCACAATTGCCTTGGTCTTAACTCGGGTATAGCAACTTCGCACAAATGCCTTGGTCTTAGCCGGATATAACAACTTCGCACAAATGCCTTGGCTCTTAGCCAGATATAATCACTAGCATAAATGCCTTGAGGCTTAGCCCGGTATCATTCAAATGCTCATGCACACATATATCAATAATCACGACACATCCATATTTCACTTTCGTTACTAAGGCTCAAACACAAAACATTTATCAAACCTTTCCAATTTCGGCTCAATAGCCACACACAAAAGCATGATTTCAATTGACTTTACAACATAGTCCCTACGCACATTCGGCTATCCGCCATAATATGACAAATCACTCAATATAATTCAAGTAGGGTCATTACTCAAGACTTACCTCGGACGTGGCGAACGATTTCGACGGCTATTCGATCACTTTTTCCTT
The DNA here is from genome assembly GCF_025698485.1 of Gossypium arboreum. Classification (NCBI taxonomy): domain Eukaryota; kingdom Viridiplantae; phylum Streptophyta; class Magnoliopsida; order Malvales; family Malvaceae; genus Gossypium; species Gossypium arboreum. Next base: position 59,635,106 of record NC_069073.1, on the reverse strand, counting down.
CCCTTATCCAACGGTGGTCCTCTAAGCTCTTGAGCTAATTCACACAAATTTAACTTATTAAAATCTCACTATCTTTGGCTTATGGCGAATATGACAAGGAGTTTAAATGGTCATATGGCCACCCTTTAGCTCGAATACACAATGGTCATGCACATTTTAATTACTTCAAGCAATTCAATACAATTCATTCAAACATCAAAGAGAAGCTCAAGGTACTTAGCCCATATATCCATTAGACATTAGAGTCACATGTGTACGAAATCACGAATTGAATTCAACATACTAGCTAATATTTCCCCCTTAGTCAAATTTCTAAGTCAAGCTAAAGCCATCAATAGGCTACCTAAGGCCGAATATACACATCAACATATGTACTCGTTCATGTGGCCGAACATACACATCTATGTTGAGGCCGATTTCAACACTTGATACATTCTACAAGTATGGTCGCTTGTATCGACTAAACACCATTTTGTTTCAAGTTCAAAACTAGGCTAATACGCACATATACACTAGTAAATCAAACACTAACATTTGTACTTCACCTTACTAGCACTTCTCATTCAAATAACATGAACAACGACCATAGTTTTCTTTTACTTCCTACCATGGCCGAATGCCATACAACACCATACCATGCATCATTACAAGCTTTACTTTTAGCATGCAAATGACATCCACAAATCCACCTTAGCCGAACATTATCTCCATGACATAGTGAAGATTTGAACCATGGGCTAGTTAGAACTCAAGCTAACTACTAAAACATGCTTGAATCTCATGGCACAACATCAAACTTACCTTAACTTAGATGCAAATATGGCCGAATATCTTCAACTTTTCTCCTTTCAAACCGGCCAAGAAGAACCAAAGGATGAAGCTTTTCTTTTCTCTTTGTATTTTCTTCCTAGTTTTGGCTCAAAGAAAGGATGAACAATTTTTTTTTCTTTCTTTTCCTTCAACTCACGGCAATGGGGGGGGGGAATCACACACCTTCTCTCTTTTTTTTTTCATTTCTTTATTCCTCACCTTAGTTTAATTTTTCCTCCCATATTGCACCAACAAAACATGTCTATGACATGTTTTGCCCATCCTCCCTTGTCATGGCCGGCCACCACTTATAAAAAGAGGGGTATTTGACATGCAAGACCATTGTTTTGCATGCATGCTTTAATTAGTCATCACACATTTCCCTATCCTACTTTCAAAGTTTACTACTAGGTCCTTTTTAGTGAAATTCACATTTATAACCCTAAGTCAAATCATCAAAAATGTCACACACGAATTAACACATATCATAGGCATCAAAATGAATATTAAATTATTTTTATGCCTCGGTTTTGTGGTCCCGAAACCACATTCCAACTAAGGTCGTTTTAAGGCTGTCATAGTGAAAGTGTGTTGAATCAAGAACAGATAATAAGTGCCTTTATTATGGACGCTTTATTCTGTCTCCACTTATGAAAGGCCAAGCCGACACAATAGGCATTGCGATACGAAGAGTTTTGCTTGGAGAACTAGAAGGAACATGCATTACACGTGCAAAATCGAGAAAATACCCACGAATATTCTACCATAGTAGGTATTCAAGAATCATCCATGAAATTTTAATGAATTTGAAAGAAATTGTATTGAGAGGAATTTGTATGGAACTCAGAACGCCTTTATTTGTGCCAAGGGTCCGGATATGTAATCGCTCAAGACATCATCTTACCACCTTCTGTGGAAATTGTTGATAATACACAGCATGTAGCCAGCCTAACCGAACCAATTGATTTGTGTATTGGATTACAAATCGAGAGAAATAGAGGATCTCACAAACTCGGACTCAACTCAACGAGCTCAGAACTCAAATATCCTAGTGACATGTCACTTGTATCCTAATCTATTCCCAAGGTTCAAACAGGATTTTCCTCAATCACACATCTTTGTCGTCTTCCACGGAATGTCAGAACCGATACTTGGTAGCATTTCATATTTATCAAGTAGCTCACACAATTTGCATATTACTAAATAATAATCCACAAAGCATAATATTTCATGATAATAATCATCATATCATATAAATAACATTAAATTACTTAAAATGACAATTATGTTACTACATTTACACATGAACTTACCTCAGTACAAAATGTTAGAAATCGAGCCTATTCCTTGTAAACTTTATTTTTCCCTCGATCACGACTCGAATATTGTTTCTCTTGATCTAAAATAACAAATTTAGCTTATTTAATACTCACATTTGTTAAAACAGTCCTTGACTCAAACTTTGGCAAAATTATATTTTTGCCTCTAAACTTTTACATATTTACACTTTTGACCCAAGGCTCGGAAATTAAACTTCATCATATTTTATTATGTTTTATGAAATGCTGATCATTTTTCCCTTCTACGGCAACATCAAATTCTCACTCTAACATGTACTTATGAACATTAGGTATTTTTACCGATTATGTCGTTTTACTCATTTTCACGTAAAATCGCTTAGCAAAAGTTGTTTAACTCAATTTCAAGCTTCATATTCTACCATAAACATCAAAATAAACACATTTCACCTATGGGTATTTTTCCAAATATAAACCCTAGGTTAAATTATTGCTAGAATAAGCTTAATCAAGTTACCGGGACTCCAAAAACGTAAAGAACATTAAAAACGGGGCTAAAATGGACTTACAATCGAGCTTTGAAGCTTGAAAAACCCTAGCTATGTCTTCCTCGTGTGAAATTCAGCTAAGGGGTTGAAGATGGACAAAAATTGGCTTTTAATTTTGTTTTTAATTCATTTTAATAACTAAATGACCAAAATGCCCTTAATTAAAAACTATGGTGTTTTATCTTCCTTTAGGTATTTTTGTCCAAAATAGTATAATGGTCTAATTACTATCCAAGTGTAACACCCCAAATTTGGGCCTAGAAGTATTGAGCCTTGAGTGCGGGTCTGTAAGGAGGTTGTATATAGGTATTTAATTATGCAATGAAATGACACAATTAAATGTCTGCTTTGGTGGTTAATGGCCCTGAGAAGTGTTGGGCTTTAGCAAAATTTTGGTATAAAGTGAAAAAAAAATTGAATGCTTGGACGAGGGTTTTTAAATTATTGTGTTAAATAAATGACACAAAGAAGCTTGTAGTCTAGTGGTTGTGGCGTCATTAAGGTTGTATGGGAGCCTGGGTTCAAGCCTTGGCTCTTGCAATTTATTTTGGTTTTTAAGGAACACGGACTTTGGCCTTTAGACCTTATAATTAATTGGGGATAAAATATGACACAAAAAGCCTTGTGGCTTAGTGGCAAGTAGCATGTGGAGCATCCGAGGGAGGCATGGGTTGAATCCCATGGCAAGCGGGAGCATTTATTTTGCTAACGAGGCGCAAGAGTTGGTGTTGAATTTAAACTCGATGTTGGAGGATCCCACATCGGAAGCTAACATAAGAGTGGTTGCGGTCGGCTTTAAATAGAGGAACCACGAGGAGAGTAAAGGTACCTTTCTTGGCTGATCCCTTTTGCTGTATGGCGTCCTTGTTTGGGTTGGGATTCTGCTAAGAGTGCTCAGAGCGTGGATTAACTCCAGTCTCTTATCAGGTGTGTATTTCTCACTACTCTAGTTGTAAGACGGCTACTTCGGGCCGCGATGGGCCGAAAGGGGCCATGTGGGCCCAATGGGCCTATGGGCCCAATGGGCCTATGAGCCCAATTGGATAAGTTGTTTGATTATGTAGTAAATATTGGACTAGGCTAGGTGAATTTCATATTTGTGGCTAGATTTGGGCTAAAAGGGCCACGCGAACGTGTGGGCCCATTTGGACTGAGAATGGGCTTTAAGGCCATTCGTATTGTTATCCCTGTTTAGAATAATTTAGTTTACTAATTACAGAAATGCCCTCGACTTGTAAAATTACCAAAGTACCCTAGATTTATAGAATCACTGTTTTACCCTTGATTTACAGAATTACTGTTTTACCCTCGATTTACAAAATTACCGTTTTACCCTTGATTGTGAAATTACTGAAATACCCCTATAGGGTAGAATTACCAAAATACCCCTAGTTTGTAAAATTACCAAAATACCACTGGTTTGTGAAATTATCGAAATACCCTTATTTTGTAAAATTACTAAAATACCCCTGATTTACAAAATTATAGAAATACCCTTGACTTTTTAAAAATTATAAATATACCATTGGTTTACAAAATTACTGAAATACCCTTGGTTTGTAGATTTACCAAAACACCCTTGTAGGATGAAATGACTAAAATACCCTAATAGGTAAAAAGACCGTAAAGCCCTCAGAGGGTAAAGTTACCGTAATACCCTATATGGTAAAATGACGAATATGCCCTTATGTTCCGTATGACTGATGTGCTTAGGATTTACATATATTGATATTGGATTAGTTAAGTTTGAGTGATAGGTGGTGGTTATCGTAGGTGATTGATTTTGGAAACGTTTCAACTTCAACCCATAACAGGTGTGTAACGAACCCTCTTTCGTAGCTTAAATCGATATATGCCGAAAAGCCGAAATGCTGAAATTCTGGCATTTCGAGGACTCGTGAGCACGCGAATGCTCATAGGTTAGTTAGATTCGCTAAGTTCGATGACCGGGATCATTGGAACAGGTAAGGGCACGATTTTGGTGCACGATGGTAAGTTGGGCCTCAATAGGCTGGAATTGGGCCAAATGGGCTTTTCGGCCCATTTGGGTAAAATTGATAGAAAATGGAATTTGGAAAAGTTGCATGTTAACACGGTTAGTATTATTGTAAAATTTGGGTTAAGCAGGCTTAGTGGGCTAAATCAGCATTCGTAGGGCCCATTAGGGGTTTTGGGCCCAAAAGCTCGAATTTGATAAGTGGGTTAAAGATCATTGTTTAAACACTCAGAAATATTGACAATTGTAATGAACATGGAAAACCCTGATTTTTGGTAAAATTACGAAAATACCCTTATAATATGAAAATGACTGCTTTTGCCCTTGTGGGCAAGTGGTGACTTGGATTTGTGTGGTTGTGGATTTGATTGTGAATATATGTTGGTGATATGAATGACTTGACTGTGATTTTTTGATTCAAATATGGGCATGACATTCTGCATACATGACATATTGCATGGATATGGGTTATATTGATGGAGGAAATGCTAAAAGGGCTCGCCTGGCGGTTCAAAAGGGCTTTGCCCCGTTTATCGAAAGGGCTTTGCCCGATTATTAAAAGAGGCTAGGCCTTCGTTATTTGATAAAGCAGCTATGCTTCCAGTGGAGAGTTTGGTTGGGTGGGTTGAGTTATTCCCCACATGGAGAGCTTGGTTGGTACGGGTGGAGAGTAGCGGATGGTGGGTCGAGTAGTCTCCCCAAATGGGCTTGCATACATTCATTGACATTACATGTGATATTGAAATAGGCTTGCATACATCCATTGACATTACATGTGATATTGAAATGGGCCTAAGGGCCATACTGGTTCTGATAAAGGCTTGCCCAAAGTGATATGATTTATGAAAAGGCTTCGGCCCAGTGATATGATTTATGAAAAGGCTTCAGCCCAGTGATATGATTTATGGAAAGGCTTCGGCCCAGTATATGTCAAGACTAAATAAGGCTTTGGCCCAGATTGTACTGATACCATGTTATTTGCTGTTTGTTTGTTATTGGGATTACACACTGAGTTTTCGTAAACTCACCCCTTTTGTAACTGTACAGGTAATCCCTAAGCTTAGATGGTTTGGAGCTGCGAGGGACTCGAAAATGGCCACACTACTATTTTTGTTTCTTTTAATTGCAATAAATAGCCGATTTATTTCTTTATAAGTTTTATCTTATTAATATTATTATTTGGTTTTGGGTTGTAATAAGGCCATTTTAATTATTTTTCTGGGATTATTTTATCTTATACCCTATATTTTTCTGATAACAATATGAGTTAGACCTAGGGCGCGTTTCCAAAATGATAATTGTTTTCAAAATAACGCAACGATACAATTAATCAATTTATCAAAAATACCTACTTAAATGAATTTCAACTCGTTTTTCTCAAAACCTAACCTCGCACCAAAATGTGGCAATGGTTGTGGGCATGTCTAGGATTGGATCCAATCAAGAGCTTAGTACTTAGCGACCTTCATGGCTCACCTCCTCATTTTGGATACCTATCGGTGCATGACTTCCATTCACTTTATTAACTTAGCAAAGACTATCTTTTAAAACACTAAGAAGGACGTTGAAAGAGGCATGGGTTTTCTTAAAAACTTCAATGTGACACGTCGGATCTGGCCATAACGTCTGGGCTGGGTTTGGGGTGTTACACCAAGGACCTCCATTTTAAAAACCCATTACTCAAAAGTACTTAGTACCTTTGTGAACTAGAACACATATTTTACAACCTTTACAATTTAGTCCTAAATATCAAATTGGACCCTCTATCAATAAAATTTCTAAACGAAATTTTCACACAATCATGAAATCATGCCATAGACCTTAAAATGATAATAAAATAATTATTTCTATGTCAAATTTGTGGTCCCAAAACCACTATTCCGATTAGGCCCTAATTCGAGATATTACAATATGAACTTACTAAGCTATATAATATAGCTTATCCCCTTCCTTTCCCATGTCTTATAGGGTTAATAAGCTAGCTCGGGTTGGAGATCGTTAAAGATCCTATCACACTATCAAGCTATCACTACGGTTATTGGTGAATTCAAGTAGTTTGAGTCTATGGCATGTACAGGGACTTGGTCTTTTGGTTATATGTGTTTTATTAATGTGGCCAAACGTGTTGGCCTATAATGGATTATTGTTCAAATTCCACATAGCCACGAATGATGGCTTATGTTGATTACAAGTTTATTCATGTGTTAATGCCCTCTTGTGAATGTGATGTTAATATGTTTTAATAGGCTAAGTACGATGTTTTAAGTATGATAAATGATGGCATGAGAATGACATATTATTGTCTTAGTTGAGAATGTTTGGTTGCCTAAGTATGATATGTTTTGTGCCTTTTGAATTGATGTGAGTGCATGTGCGAAAATGGGTGGCAAATGGCTTGGTAAATAGTCTTGGTTTTGTCCACACGGACAGACACATGGAAGTGTTCTAGGTCGTGTGTGACACATGATTCGCCCTATGGGCGTGTGGTCCAGTCATGTGTCCCCTGCACCTTAATTGTTGCAAAATAGAATGTTCAGTATCGAGCATACGAGCAGAGACACGGATGTGTGTATCAGCCGTGTAAAGGACACGGCCTAAGCACACGGGCGTATGACTTGATCGTGTGATTTCAAATTGTTGATGATGTCATAAATAGAGAGCTACACGAGTTAGGAACACGGGCCTGTGTGACCATACAGCCTATAACACGGGCGTGTCCCAAGCCACACGAGCGTTGTAACACCCCGAACCCGAGACCATCGCCGGTGTCGGACACGAGGGGTTAGCAAGCCAAGTTCACTTGTTTTGCCCATCCATTGGACATTTCCAGTCAGGCTGGAAAAACTGCGTCACTGTCGCCTTAAAAATCATATCTCGAGTTTCAAAACTCGGAAACTGGTTTCGTAAATTTTCCCTGAATTTAGACTCATATATCCATCCATGGATTTATTTCTAGAATTTTTGGTCTGGCCAATTGGTACAGTTTATTAGTTAAAGTCACCCATGTTACAGGGATCGACTGCTCTGACCTTCGCGCGGTATAACTTGAATATCTCTCTGTACAGGGCTTTAATGCTGGTGCCGTTTGTTTCAAATGAAACTAGACTCAAAATGGAATCTGTACATATAAGGTATGTCGCCTAATTCTTTCTGGGTAATTTATAGTAAATTTTAAAGTTGCGACAGGGAACCCAGAAACCATTCTGGCCCTGTCTCACAATAGCTTTAATATCTCTTAACCTGTAACTCCTATGACCATTTCGTTTCTTCCATAAGAAAATAGACTCATCAAGGTTCATTTACATAGCTTATTCACTATTTAATTCCATTCCTATGAATTTTGGTGATTTTCACATTCACGCCACTGCAGCTGGCAGCATCTGTTTTAAGGTAGGTCTTACCTATTTGGTAGTCTCCATGAACCAACTAGTCTTGCCATACATAGGTTCATATATGATCATTTTAACCATGCCAATGGCTGATCATATGACCAACATTCCCATTTCAATCCATAGCCACATCATGACACCAAATATATACATACAAACCACAATTAGTCTAAGTTCATGCTTCCTTTTCGAGCCATTTTCGCATGGCCGTACATACTTACATTACAACATATTTAACAAACAAGAGGTAGTCCTATACATGCCATCTCAAGTTCAACCAAAATTTATACCAAAATGGAGGCTTGATAGTGTGGATGACTTGACTTCAACGATCCCGAATCCGATTGCTATCGAGCGAAATCTAGAAAACCGAGAGCCAAAGCGGTGAGTAAGCATTTTTATGCTTAGTAAGTCTCAAGGAATATAATCAACTCTAATTACAGCAATACATTCACATAGTTAAATCAATCATTTCATTAATGCACATTCACATAATCATACTTACTTCACCATCCCAACTCTTATGTTCATACACAAATAACGGCTTCATTAAGGCCGATAACTCGTTCCATCATAGGAGCGGATATTCACACGCTTACTCCTAGCGCAAAGCACACACCGCACTTACCTTGTCATTGGGAAATTTCACAAGTGCATTAGCTGAAATTTTCCAGCAAGCTTATAATTTTCAAATCACATACCTTGAGTTTAACCGGATGTCGCTACTCGATCAATCGCCTTGGGACATAGCCGGTTATGGTAACCCGCACCAAGGCCTCACGGACTTAACCCGGATATCACGATTTGCACAAATGCCTTGGTCTTAGCCGGATAGAATGACTTCGCACGAATGCCTTGGTCTTAGCCGGATGTAGCCACTAGCACAATTGCCTTGGTCTTAACCGGATAGAATGACTCATACGAATGCCTTGGTCTTAGCCGGATGTAGCCACTAGCACAATTGCCTTGGTCTTAACCCGGTTATAATTTCCAGCATAATTGTCTTCGGGGCTTAGCCCGGATATCATTCAATTTCTCATGCACACATACATCAATAATCATTGGACATACATATTTCATTTTCGTTACTAAGGCTCAAACACAATTGTAATCATTAGCATATTCGCCTTCGGGACTTAGCCCGGGTGGAATTCAAATACTCATACACACATAATCAATAATCATACACATCCATATTTCATGGCTCAAACACAATTGTAATCATTAGCATATTCGCCGGGACTTAGCCGGGTGGAATTCAAATACTCATACACACATAATCAATAATCATACACATCCATATTTCATCTCACATAATTCAAGTAAGGTCACTTCTTGAGGACTTACCTCGGATGTTGTCGAACGGCTTTTACGGCTATTCGATTACTTTTTCCTTCCCCTTGTCCAATTGTGGCCCTCTTAGCTCTTGAGCTAATTCAAACAAATTCAATTTATCAAAACCTCATTGTGCTAGCTTATGGCCGAATATGACAAGGAATTTAAATGGTCATATGGCCACCCTTTAGCTTGAATACACAATGGTCATGCACATTTTATACTACATCAAGCAATTCAATACAATTTATTCGAGCATCAAGGAAAAGCTAAGGCCTTCAATAGGCTACCCAAGGCCGAATATTCATGTACATGTTGAGGTCAATTTTGCACTTAATACCTCACAAAAACAGCATGCAATTTACTAATTAATGCTTTGCACATTGTGGCTCAAAACTTATAATATAGCATCAAGCACTTATATGTGTGCTAGGTCAATTGTGCTTGCAATTTCACAAGCATTCTTCCACATTTTCTTCTTTAAACCAATATATTCATCACTTAGTTCATAACCAAACATAATGTGCAATCATATATATGCATATATGAGCATGGCGAATTTTCAAGGTGTCCATAGCCATCCAAAACACAAATTTTAACTAACATGCAAGAAGCATGAATCATGCTCAAGAATGCATCATGGCGAATATGACAATCATGCTCCTTTTCAATTTCAATCATGATAAAACAAAGAGAAAACTCAAAATCTTACTCAAGAGTAGACAATCCATCATTGCATGCATTATCATCAAGCTTCACACTTAGCATGCAATGGCTTTATCACCATAACAACTTTGGCCAAATACCATTTCCATGGCTTAACAAAGATTTGAGCCATGGCTAACATGCACATCAAGTTAGCAACCAAAGCATGCATGAAACTCCTAACACAACCTCATACATACCTTAATCTTGATGCAAACTTAGCCAAATCTCCTTCTAGATCTCTTCCAAACCAAGCATGAAGCAAAAATCCTCCTTCTTCCTTAGTTTTGGCTCAAAGAAAGGATGAACAAAATTTTTTCTTTCCTTCTCTACAACTCACGGCAATGGGGGATTACCACACTCACACACATTTTTTTTTCATTTTTTATCACCCATACACCTTTGTTTATTATTTCACCCTAATGCACCAACAAAACATGTTTCATGACATGTTTAGCCCATCCTCCTTGTCATGGCCGGCCACCACCTATAAAGGGGAATTTGACATGCAAGTCCATTATTTTGCATGCATGCTTTAATTAGTCATCACACATTTCCTATCATACTTTCAAAGTTCATTACTAAGTCCTTTCTTGTGGAATTCACCCTTATAACACTAAATCAATCATCATAAAATGTCATACATGAGCACACACATATTATAGGCATCAAAATAAATTTTAATTATTTTTATGCCTCGGTTTTGTGGTCCCGAGACCACCTTCCGACTAGGGTCAATTTTGGGTGTCACAACTCTCCCCACTTAAGAAATTTTCGTCCCGAAAATCTTACCGGTAAATAGGTTTGGATATCGCTCTTTCATAGAGTTCTCGGTCTCCCAAGTAGCTTCTTCTATCCCGTGCTTGAGCCATAACACTTTTACTAGCGGAACCCACTTGTTTCACAACTCTTTCACTTCTCGTGATAGGATACGAATCGGTTCTTCCTCATAACTCATATTAGCTTGAATTTCAATTTCTGATGGACTAATCACGTGCGATGGATCGGATCTATAGCGTCGAAGCATCGAAACGTGAAAGACATCGTGAACCTTTTCGAGTTCGGGGCAAAATCAAGCGATATGCCTTTGGATCGACTCGCTCGGATATCTCATATGACCCAACGAACCTCGGGCTCAACTTGCCCTTACTACCGAATCGAGTATCTTTTCCAAGGCGATACCTTGAGAAACACTTTATCACCCACGATACTCGATATCCTTACGCTTCAGTCCGCGTCGACTTCGACGATCGGAGGCTATCTTCGACTTTCACGGATTACTTTCACTTTCATTTAGCATCCCTAATCAAATCCACCCGAAAATCTTGCTTTCACCGAGCTCGGTCCAAAACAATGGTGTACGGCATTTACGACCGTACAAGGCCTCGTAGGTGCCATCTTAATACTTGATTGAAAATTGTTGTTGTAAGCGAATTCAATCAACGGCAAATACCGTTCCCATAAACCACTAAACTCGAGGACGCAACATCTTAACATATCCTCAAGTATCCGAATTATCCGCTCGGATTGACCATCGGTTTGGGGGTGAAAGGCGGTCTTTGAAATGCAACTTGGTACCCAAAGCCTCTTGCAATTTTTTCCAAAATCGCGACGTAATCTTGGGTCTCTATCCGACACGATAGAAATAGGCACCCCATTCAATCGAATAATTTGGGAGACGTATAATTACGCCAATTTATCGAGCGAAAAATCCGTGCGGACAGGATAAAATGAGCGGACTTGGTCATCTATCAACAATGACCCAAATCGCATCTTTCTTACTTGCCGATTAACGGTAATCCGGATATAAAATCCATTGTCACTCGATCCCATTTCTATTCGGTATCATGATTGGTCAAGTAATCCCGATGGCACTTGATGTTCCGCTTTCACTTGTTGACATATCGGACACCTTGAAACAAATTCGAAATATCTTATTTCATACCGCCACCAAAATTGGCGTTTGGTCATTGTACATTTTAGTACTACCGGATGGATTGACATTCGACTCTTGTGAGCCTCGCTCAAAATCATCGAAACAAGTTCGAATCCTTGGAATACATAATCGACCCTTGAACGTCAAGCGGTCATTGTCGTCAATCTGAAATTCGATTCTTCATCCGAAACACATTCGCTCGCTTAGCGACCAATTCAGCGTCGACCTTTTGAGATTCAAGTATTTGATGAATCAATAATGGTTTGGCCTCTAATTCGACTACTAGCACCTCCTCGGGTGAAACGGATAAATGAGCATCCATCGCTCTCAAAGCAGACAGTGCCTTGCGACTTAAAGCATCGGCCACCACGTTGGCCTTTCCGGTGATAATCAATGCTGAGTTCATAGTCTTTCAACAACTCAAGCCAACGTCGTTGTCGCAGTTTAAATCTTCTCGAGTCATCAAATATTTTAGACTCTTGTGGTCCGAATAAATATGACACCTTTCTCCAAACAAGTAATGCCGCCATATCTTCAAGGCGAACACTATGGTCTGCTAGTTCAAGGTCATGGGTCGGATAGTTTCTCTCATGCGGCTTTAGTTGTCTCGACGCGTAAGCCACAACTCGACCTTCTTGCATCAACACACAACCTAACCCAAGCAAGGATGCGTCATCAGATATGACAAACTCTTTACCGGACTCATTTGTACTAGCACTGGGGCCTCGGTTAAACAAGTTTTTAGTCGATCGAAACTTTCTTGGCGTTCGACCACTCGAACTCAACATCTTTTGGAGTAGTTTCGTCATCGACGCAGCTATCATCGAAAAACCTTTCACAAATCGTCGATAGTATCCGGCAAGCCCCAAAAAGCTCCTAACTTCGGTAACATTCCTTGGAGGTTTCCAATTGACTATGGCCGAAATTTTGTTCGGGTCCACCCTGACACCCGATGCGGACACCACGTGCCCCCAAAAAAAAAAACTAACCTCTTTCAGCCAAAATTCACATTTACCGAACTTTGCGTATAACTGCTTATCTCGTAAGATTTGCAACACTAGCCTCAGGTGTTCAGTTTCATCTCTCGAATTGACCTAAATGTCATCGATAAATACAACTACGAACCGATCCAAGTATGGTCTGAAAATTCTATTCATTAAATCCATAAACACCGCAGGGGCATTAGTGAGCCCAAACGGCATCACTAGGAACTCATAGTGACCATATCTCGTTCTGAAGGCAGTCTTGGGTACGTCCGAATCTCGGATTCGCAATTGATAATAGCCCGATCTCAAATCTATTTTCGAGAACACTGAGGCCCCCTTTAGTTGATCGAACAAGTCATCGATACGTGGCAACGGATATTTGTTCTTTATTGTCGCTTTATTAAGCTGACGATAATCGATGCACAGCCGCATGGTTCCATCCTTCTTTTTCACGAACAACACTGGCGCACCCCAAGGCGAAAAACTCGGGTGAGCAAAACCTCTATCCACCAATTCTTGCAACCGAGCTTCCAACTCCTTTAATTTCGTTAATGCCATACGACACGGAGCTATCAAAATTGGAATGGTACCGGTACCAATTCGATGCCAAATTCTACTTCCCGAACGGTGGTAAGCGGCAATTCTTTGGAAAACATCCGAGTATTCACAAACCACGCACAGATTCGGGTTTCTTTTTCGATTCCTTGTCATCGAAAGCACGACGCAAGGTACGCTTCGCCCCTTTTCTTACATATTTCGGGCCAACATCGGCGATATTACGGTGGCAACTCCTTTAAGTCCGTAGACTCAACCCGTATTATCTTGTTATTCGAGCTCCTCAAATCGATAGTCTTGCTCTTTCAATTTACAACCGCATCGTGCATGGTCAACCAATCCAGACCAAGAATAACGTCGAACTCATCGAACGGCAAAAGCATCAAGTTCACGGAAAACAAGAACCTCGGAACACTAGGGGACTTTTCTTGCACACTTTGTTGACAAGCACGTAATGACCCAAGGGGTTTGACACCCGAATTACAAACTCAGTAGACTCAATAGGAAAAGTCTTACTGGATGCTAAGGTTTCACATATATAAGATTGAGTAGAACCAGGGTCAATCAAAGCAATCACATTAGTATTGAAAAGAGTGAAAGCACCGTAATGACATCCGGAGAGGCAGCATCCTCGCGTCTTGCGTATGGCATAAGTCCTCGCAGGAGCACGAGCCTCGGATCGATGGTAGCATCTCTAGATCCTCTCGACCGCCAACGACATTGCCCATATTTCTAGGTGGCCTACCTCGAGCAGCGGTAGTACCCGAGTTTCCACTCTGACTCACATTCTGTTCAAGCATCCTCGGGCAATCCTTCCTAAAGTGGTCGGCCGATCCACACTTATAGCAGGAGCGATCACGAAACCAACACTCCCGAATGCCATTTGCCACAATGTTGACACTCTGCCTCTCTCGGCGATCATTTCCACCACTGGCGATCGAAGTGACTCGTGTGGTCACAGGGGGTCGATCGCGTCCTCGTCTAGAAAAGCCCAAAGCGCCTCTAGACCGGTTCACATCATCTCGAAATCTCTTCGGTGCCTGTTGAAGAGACTTTCCCGAGGACCTCTTTCGGAATTCTCCAGTTCCCATATCAGCTTTTTGTTTCTCCTTTCTAAGCTCTTCGACTTTACAAGCTCGCTCAACAAGTACTACGATCTCTCGATTTCGAGAATGCCAACGAACATCCTTATATCATCATTCAGCCCATCCTCGAAGCGTTTACATAATAGCTTCGGACGAAATGCATTCTCGCGTGTACCGGCTAAGCCTCACAAACTTTCGTTCGTAGTCGGTAACGGACATAGAACCTTGCTTAAGATCAAGGAATTCCCTCCGCTTTTGGTCGATGAATCTCTGACTAATATACTTTTTTCGGAACTCGGTTAGAAAGAATTCCCAAGTCACTTGTTCTCTAGGCACCACAGAAGTCAGAGTACTCCACCAATAGTAGGTGGAATCACGTAGCAAGGAGATGGTACACTTTAAGCACTCATCGGGTGTACAAGATAGCTCATCGAGCACCCGGATAGTGTTGTCCAACCAAAATTCAGCTCGTTCGGCATCATCATCATCCGTAGCTTTAAATTCAGTGGCCCCATGTTTTCGAATCCTATCGACTGGGGGCTTACTTGACCTTATTTGGTCAGTTACCAGAGGTATTGTAGGTGCGGGGGTTGCATTTGTCGGGAATGGAGGTTGTGGGACGGTAGTGTTAGTTCGAATGTATTGATTAAACCATTCGCTCATCACACTATAAAAGGCTTGCCTAGCCTCATCATTCGGATTGTTGGCCATAGGTTGAGAGTCCGCGCGCTGTCCCTTGTACGGGAGCAGCGCCACACTCTCCACATCATCAGCTATTGCTCGGTTGGGATCGGGATCCATTGCTATAAACAAACTCAAAGTCAAATTGTCAGAAATCACCACACTATCGATTCATCATTTAATGGCATGTATAGCTAGACCCCAAACACCTCACGGTAGTCCTAGAATCGACTAAACCGTGGCTCGATACCAATAAAATTGTAACACCCGAACCCGAGACCATCGCCGTGTCGGACACGAGGGTTAGCAAGCCAAGTTCACTTGTTTTGCCCATCCATTGGACATTTCAGTCAGGCTGGAAAAACTGCGTCACTGTCGCCTTAAAAATCATATCTCGAGTTTCAAAACTCGGAAACTGGTTTCGTAAATTTTCCCTGAATTTAGACTCATATATCCATCCATGGATTTATTTCTAGAATTTTTGGTCTGGCCAATTGGTACAGTTTATTAGTTAAAGTCACCCATGTTACAGGGATCGACTGCTCTGACCTTCGCGCGGTATAACTTGAATATCTCTCTGTACAGGGCTTTAATGCTGGTGCCGTTTGTTTCAAATGAAACTAGACTCAAAATGGAATCTGTACATATAAGGTATGTCGCCTAATTCTTTCTGGGTAATTTATAGTAAATTTTAAAGTTGCGACAGGGAACCCAGAAACCATTCTGGCCCTGTCTCACAATAGCTTTAATATCTCTTAACCTGTAACTCCTATGACCATTTCGTTTCTTCCATAAGAAAATAGACTCATCAAGGTTCATTTACATAGCTTATTCACTATTTAATTCCATTCCTATGAATTTTGGTGATTTTTCACATTCACGCCACTGCAGCTGGCAGCATCTGTTTTAAGGTAGGTCTTACCTATTTGGTAGTCTCCATGAACCAACTAGTCTTGCCATACATAGGTTCATATATGATCATTTTAACCATGCCAATGGCTGATCATATGACCAACATTCCCATTTCCAATCCATAGCCACATCATGACACCAAATATATACATACAAACCACAATTAGTCTAAGTTCATGCTTCCCTTTTCGAGCCATTTTCGCATGGCCGTACATACTTACATTACAACATATTTAACAAACAAGAGGTAGTCCTATACATGCCATCTCAAGTTCAACCAAAAATTTATACCAAAATGGAGGCTTGATAGTGTGGATGACTTCGACTTCAACGATCCCGAATCCGATTGCTATCGAGCGAAATCTAGAAAACTGAGAGCCAAAGCAGCGGAGTAAGCATTTTTATGCTTAGTAAGTCTCAAGGAATATAATCAACTCTAATTACAGCAATACATTCACATAGTTAAATCAATCATTTCATTAATGCACATTCACATAATCATACTTACTTCACCATCCCAACTCTTATGTTCATACACAAATAACGGCTTCATTAAGGCCGATAACTCGTTCCATCATAGGAGCGGATATTCACACGCTCTTACTCCTAGCGCGCAAAGCACACACCGCACTTACCTTGTCATTGGGAAATTTCACAAGTGCATTAGCTGAAATTTTCCAGCAAGCTTATAATTTTCAAATCACATACCTTCGGAGTTTAACCGGATGTCGCTACTCGATCAATCGCCGGGACATAGCCCGTTATGGTAACCCGCACCAAGGCCTACGGACTTAACCCGGATATCACGATTTGCACAAATGCCTTCGGGTCTTAGCCCGGATAGAATGACTCGCACGAATGCCTTCGGGTCTTAGCCCGGATGTAGCCACTAGCACAATTGCCTTCGGGTCTTAACCCGGATAGAATGACTCGCACGAATGCCTTCGGGTCTTAGCCCGGATGTAGCCACTAGCACAATTGCCTTCGGGTCTTAACCCGGTTATAATTTCCAGCATAATTGTCTTCTGGCTTAGCCGGATATCATTCAATTTCTCATGCACACATACATCAATAATCATTGGACATACATATTTCATTTTTCGTTACTAAGGCTCAAACACAATTGTAATCATTAGCATATTCGCCGGGACTTAGCCCGGTGGAATTCAAATACTCATACACACATAATCAATAATCATACACATCCATATTTCATGGCTCAAACACAATTGTAATCATTAGCATATTCGCCTTGGGACTTAGCGGGTGGAATTCAAATACTCATACACACATAATCAATAATCATACACATCCATATTTCATCTCACATAATTCAAGTAAGGTCACTTCTTGAGGACTTACCTCGGATGTTGTCGAACGGCTTTTACGGCTATTCGATTACTTTTTCCTTCCCCTTGTCCAATTGTGGCCCTCTTAGCTCTTGAGCTAATTCAAACAAATTCAATTTATCAAAACCTCATTGTGCTAGCTTATGGCGAATATGACAAGGAATTTAAATGGTCATATGGCCACCCTTTAGCTTGAATACACAATGGTCATGCACATTTTATACTACATCAAGCAATTCAATACAATTTATTCGAGCATCAAGGAAAAGCTAAGGCCTTCAATAGGCTACCCAAGGCCGAATATTCATGTACATGTTGAGGTCAATTTTGCACTTAATACCTCACAAAAACAGCATGCAATTTACTAATTAATGCTTTGCACATTGTGGCTCAAAACTTATAATATAGCATCAAGCACTTATATGTGTGCTAGGCCGAATTGTGCTTGCAATTTCACAAGCATTCTTCCACATTTTCTTCTTTAAACCAATATATTCATCACTTAGTTCATAACCAAACATAATGTGCAATCATATATATGCATATATGAGCATGGCGAATTTTCAAGGTGTCCATAGCCATCCAAAACACAAATTTTAACTAACATGCAAGAAGCATGAATCATGCTCAAGAATGCATCATGGCGAATATGACAATCATGCTCCTTTTCAATTTCAATCATGATAAAACAAAGAGAAAACTCAAAATCTTACTCAAGAGTAGACAATCCATCATTGCATGCATTATCATCAAGCTTCACACTTAGCATGCAATGGCTTTATCACCATAACAACTTTGGCCAAATACCATTTCCATGGCTTAACAAAGATTTGAGCCATGGCTAACATGCACATCAAGTTAGCAACCAAAGCATGCATGAAACTCCTAACACAACCTCATACATACCTTAATCTTGATGCAAACTTAGCCAAATCTCCTTCTAGATCTCTTCCAAACCAAGCATGAAGCAAAAATCCTCCTTCTTCCTTAGTTTTGGCTCAAAGAAAGGATGAACAAAATTTTTTCTTTCCTTCTCTACAACTCACGGCAATGGGGGATTACCACACTCACACACATTTTTTTTCATTTTTTATCACCCATACACCTTTGTTTATTATTTCACCCTAATGCACCAACAAAACATGTTTCATGACATGTTTAGCCCATCCTCCCTTGTCATGGCCGGCCACCACCTATAAAGGGGAATTTGACATGCAAGTCCATTATTTTGCATGCATGCTTTAATTAGTCATCACACATTTCCTATCATACTTTCAAAGTTCATTACTAAGTCCTTTCTTGTGGAATTCACCCTTATAACACTAAATCAATCATCATAAAATGTCATACATGAGCACACATATTATAGGCATCAAAATAAATTTTAATTATTTTTATGCCTCGGTTTTGTGGTCCCGAGACCACCTTCCGACTAGGGTCAATTTTGGGCTGTCACAAGCGTGTGACCCTATTTTCATGAAAAATTTTCTAAGTGTCGTAAAGTTTTTTAAAGTTCTTGGTTTAGGCCCGAACTACTCCTAATGTATGTTTTGGGCCTCGTAGGCTCGTTTAAAGGATGATATGAATACATGTGAAAAATTTTAAATTTAAGTGGAAATTGATGTCTCGATTTTGAATGTTTGTTTGAGTTTAAGTCCAGTAATGCCTCGTACCATGTTCCAGCGTTGAATACGGGTAAGGGGTGTTATATTTAGTGGTATCAGAGCTATGGTTTAGTTGACTCTCAGACTAACCTAGCGTATGTGAGTCAACTATACATGCCATATTACTACTCATGATCGTGTGATATCTCTCAACTCTACGAAATTGTTTTGTTAAGATAGAGATAACTTCCAACCGAGCTACTTTCGATAAGGCCAAAAGTGATATTAAGATGTTTGAAAACGTGTTTGTGATGAGACGAAACTCGAAAAGGTAAGAATAAAAGTTCATGATATGTATGTGATTAAGAATAAAATGAAATAGACATAAGTTAAGAAATATGGAAAAGTGAAATAAAATGAAAGTTTATATTGTGATAAGCTCACCCA
Source organism: Gossypium arboreum (assembly GCF_025698485.1). Classification (NCBI taxonomy): domain Eukaryota; kingdom Viridiplantae; phylum Streptophyta; class Magnoliopsida; order Malvales; family Malvaceae; genus Gossypium; species Gossypium arboreum. The sequence continues at coordinate 59,615,470 of NC_069073.1, read as the reverse complement.
TGTTTGTTTGATAATCCATATGATGTTATGTGCCTTGAAAAATATGGAAAAGTGAAATAAAATGAAAGTTTATATTGTGATAAGCTCACCCATGTTTGTTCGATAATCCATATGATGTTATGTGCCTAACTTATTTGATTAAGTGAATGTGATAAGTAAACTTACTCAAAGTTTATTGAATGTATATATATATATATGTGTGTGTGTGTGTGTACAATTGTTTGAGTAAGATAATCGAAAAGTTCGTGTAGCCTAAATATGTATGTTAATTTGTCTAAAGTAAATTGTGTAACAGTGATGATATTATGATGACGATGAATGTTAAGTCACATATGTATATATGAGAGTCGAGTTAGAGGCTTTACAACCTCACCCCCTTACTAATGTGGTATTTTATTACGAAATTTCACGATATTTATGTTGAATGAGCTCACGAGTGAGAGACAAAAGAGTTCAGTAGCAGAATAACCAATAATGTGGTTAGAGTTGAAAATAGTTTGGCAAGTGAATACAGTTTTGGAAGAATATCATAATGTTTTAAAGATTATACAGATCATGCAATGTCACAGATAAAGAAGAAGTTAGACTCGGCTAATCGACTCAATTAGGTTGAAGTCTAAAGATATGTTTGCTGAAATTTCTCCCGAATTGGTTTTCGTTAGTCAGTGGAAAATACGGGGTTCATGATAATAGAGTTAGTCAGAGAAATGATGTATGAATTGTAAAGATGTCTGAGTATAACAATTATGGTTGAATATATTACAATGATCTCTTCTGAGTATTCTGTATATATATTCATTCATCCTCAAGGATTTATATGATTGTTCATTTTCTGATGAAACTCTTATCATGTGATAATGTTAGCTAATTCTAATGCTAGACGAAAGCAATGTTGGTTTGACTGGTTTATGATCGGCATTACCTTATATTTTCAGGATTTTATTCTAATATGTTGAAATGAAGTCGATGGTAAAAATTTATGTGAGGTTATTCTTCTATTTCTACTGGTTATGGTTTTGTTTTATATATTTGGAAAATATATTATCTCCGTTAAAATTGATTCCAGAACGTGTAAGCAATGTTTTCTTCCGGTTTTCTCTGAGAAACCATCAAGATCTTTATTATTTTCATATGAGTTATATTCTCGGACTTCCAATATAGTATCGCATCTTGGATTTCTTTATCTCGATTTTCTTATCATTTTTATTTCATAAATTGTCAATCATGGCTCGTCTTTAAAATGTGTTCTTTAGCTTGTGATAACTATGTCTACTATGATTATAATTCTGGTTCGATCTTAAGAACTTGGTGATTCTGGTATCTAGATTTCTCTAATTTTTGTAAAAGGAATTGGCATCGGCAAAGGTATAGACAGTGGAAGCTCAAGCTCAAATTGTACAATGGTTTTCTTTTCTCAGGTAAGTTTGACTACAATCAAAGAGTTAAATCAGATATTATGTTTCCTTGAGCTAATGTGGTTGCAAAGATATTTGATTAGCATGTTAAGAGAATTTTGAAAGATTGTGTGTTTGAGCTATCTTCTTAGCATGAAGAAAAGAGTACATTGATATGTTATTATTCGATAGTTGAAATTGACTTAGTTGTTTTTTTCAGAGTGAGTTGGTCAGTTGAAATGTGATTTGAGTTATATGTATTTAAAGTATCCTCAAGTATAGTAATGAATTTTGTGCATTCACGAGTATCTAAACGGACAGTCTGAATGAAGAACCTATATTCTAGAAAGTATGATATAGATATATACTTATTGGATTACTTTAACCGGATGATGTTATTACGAGTTAAAACTGTTCAGATTGATAACGTTATCATAGTTGTGAAAGTTTGAATGGTCTGTTGCATGTTAGCAAGGTTGAATATAGTTGAAGGTATTATTAATTGAAGCACTAGCTTTGAGTTTAGTTTGAATTAAGTAATGAATTTATGATTTTTCAGTGATGTACTATTGAACAAATTTGAATATGTTTTAATACAAGAATGTAAAGTGATAGTTTGTATTTTCAGACAGTTAAAGTCACACTAAAAAGAACTGTTCGATTGGTGATTTAGAGACGACCACTTCTATGCATGTGTTGTGAATTTGATGACTTTGTGTGTTCTAAATTTAAGACAACGTGAAGGCTTGAGATGTTAAAGGACTGTAAGTAGTTATCGATTAACCTTTGGGAAAATAAGTATAATTATAGATGCCTGAATTGAAAATTCTTTATTTTTTTGGTGTGTACTAGTTACATGATTAATCCTATTGATGATGGTCTGATTCTAGCTAAGCTAAAAGCTAAATCAATGATTTCCTTGCGAGTTTGAGAAGCTCAGAAATGTGTTAGTGAATGGTAAGCTAAATAAGTACAGTATGAGTCAATTTTTGATTCTAAATTTTAGGTCTGACCTGATGACTGATGTTATTATTCTAAGATAAAAATTGCGTTCAAATGAATCTAGAGCTTATGCACAAGTTTTTGTACGAGGCTCAGTAGTAACACGTCTATTCATCCAAAAGTAATAAAGTGTGCAGTTATATGAAGTAGATGTTCTAGTGATTGAGTATGTACCATGATATTTTTGAATTTATGTTCAGATGTCTATTTGTTAGCAAGTAAGCTAAACATCAAGAGCATTCAAGACTATTGCAGTAAGTGATAATACTAGTGTTCTATGAGATAGAGTCACTATAGATTTCGTATCAGGACTACCTCTATCCCCAAAATGGATTATGTTGTTTGAATGTTGATCACTTGACAAAATCCGCATGATTGTTTCAGCATGTACCGAGTTCTTATTTGACAGATCAACTGAGTATATGTGTTCTTGAGAGAGTAATTTAGATCTTTGACGATATACTCCGACACTATGTGTTAAAGTTTAAAGGTTATTGGAAAGAGATATACGAGGTTAAATCGATTTTTGATTCTGAGAAGTTAGTGCAAGTGTTTCATAAGAGTTGGAAACAACTTCTTCTAGTAAGATTTTAGGGGAAAAAAATTCCTAAAGAGGGGGAGAGTTGTAACAGCTCGATTTTGGGCCTAGTCGGAATAGTGATTTTGAGACCACAAATTCGACACAGAAAAATTTATTTTTATTATATTTTTATGGTCTAAAGTTTTATGGAATTGTTTGTGAAAATTTCGTTCAAAAATTTTAATGTTTGGGCCCTCAATTTAGTAAAAAGGACTAAATTGTAAAAGTGCAAAACTTGAGTTCTAGAAGCTAGAGGTGTCAAATTGCTATGAAATTTTAAATTGGAGGTCCTTAAATGGTAATTATACCATTGGTTAATTTGTTAAACAAAAATGGACATGAAATAGGCGAAATAGAATATTTTTAAGTTAGGGGCATTTTGGTCATTTAGTAATTAAATAATTAAATAAACAAAATAAAAGCCAAATTTTGCTTATCTTCAACCCCTTGGTCGAATTTTTGAAGACATGGCTACGGTTTTTTTCAAGCTTTCCAAGCTCCATAGTAAGTCCGTTCTTGCCCCGTTTTTAATGATTTTCACATTTTTGAAATCCTTGTAACATGATCTACCTATTTCTACCATTTATTTGAGTTATGATGAAAGTCTAGGGTTTGACCCATGTTAGGAATTTGTGTATTTTGATGTTTAATGGTAGATTATGCATGTTTATGGTTGGAGAAACAACTTTTGCTAAATGATTTTCGGTGAAAATCCCTAAAAGGACTAAATTGTAAAAGTTATAAAATGCATAGTAAAAGTGTGTTCCAATGGAAATTGTGGACTATTATAGTTATGAAAATGGTTCGACTAGGCTTAAGTACAAAGAAATTGAATGAAAAACATTTTACGAGCTTAGGGGAAAAAGTGTAAATATGACAAAATTTAGGGGCAAAAATGTAAATTTTGCCAAAAATAAGATTTTGGGCTGTATTGAGTAGCTTAGTGATTAAATAAGCTAAATGTGATGTTATAGATCAATAAAAAGGAGATTCGACCTAGAACGGGGGGAAAACAATGTATTAGACGGATAGGTCTTTTTCTCCATTGTCGCATTCGAGGTAAGTTTGTATGTAAATATAACCGTTATTTTTATTACTGCATTTTTATTTGTATACTTTAATATTTTATGAATTATATGAATAACATTATGGACAAATTCGATAATGATGTGATAAGCGACAAAATCCCGGTTGAACTTTAAGAATAGAATAGGATACGGCTAACATGTCACTAGGACTCCATGTGATATATATGATTATGTGATCTGCGTGCTGGTCATGTACATCCTATCGGTGGCTAGGTAGTCTAGCATGTGTTGCGGATACCTGACAGTTTGTGTGAGCAGCCTGTGTAGTTACGTCTTGACCGTCAGCTTGTGTAAGTGTGATTAGCTCGAGAGCAAGCATTTATGTGATATGAAATATGAGGTAGCTTTGGCTACATATGTGGCACTTTTGTGCAAAGACTTTCTGTGTATCCGATTAGTATTCCAAGTGTTCAACGGGTAATACAAAGATTATGTTAGATGTAAAAGGATGTGATTATGTTACGAAATTGTACAGGTATGTACAGAAATTCAATTGAGTATGGAATTCATGAATGGTGAGTTCATGAGCATTGTGACAATGTTATTGTGTTAACCTTATGAATAATGGTATATGTGTATTTATGTATGGTAAGAATTGTTGATGTTTATGAATTGGGCTTTACAAATTGAATTGAAATGTGGTATGTTGTATTTCACTTGAAAATGATTCACCAGATATGAGTAGAAAGAAAAGATTGGTATGATTATTCACTAAAGATGGCTATGTTAGTATGAGAAGTTAAGAGCTTAGAAGATCAAAAGATATTAAGATATATGCTTGTAAATACGAGTACATATAATTAATGCGCATGTTTATTATGAAATGTAAAATGATTTGTTAATTGCTGTAATATGTTACAAAGGAAAGATTATGGTTGTTAGGCTAATGCCAATATATGTTAAATTCTGCTTATAAGTTGAAAAAAGTAAGCATTGGGACATAATAAACTATAACTATGAGATTATGAGAGATTATAATAATGTGTGTTCATATTGTTGAACATGGCAAATATTTGGTAAGATTTGAATGATAAGATATTCTTATGAGACTTAAATGACATTGTATGAGTTTATATTATGTTAAATGTATGATATATGTATGGTTGATATTGCTTATTATTTGTATATGAACTTACTCAGCTATATAATATAGCTTACCCCCTTCCTTTCCCATGTCTTATAGGGTTAATAAGCTAGCTCGGGTTGGAGATCACCGGAGATCCTATCACACTATCAAGCTATCACTACGGGTATTGATGAATTCAAGTAGTTTGAGTTTATGGCATGTATAGGGACTTGGTCTTTTGGTTATATGTGTTATTATTAATGTGTCCAAATGTGTTGGCCTATAATGGATTATTGTTCAAATTGTACATAGCCGCGAATGATAGCTTATGTTGATTACAAGTTTATTAATGTGTTAATGCCTTTTTTGTGAATGTGATGTTAATATGTTTTAATGGGCTAAGTATGATGTTTTAAGTATGATAAATAATAGCATGAGAATGACATATTATTGTATTAGTTGCGAGTGTTTGGTTGCCTAAGTATGATATGTTTTGTGCCTTTTGAATTGATGTGAGTGCATGTGTGGAAAGGGGTGGCAAACGGCTTGGTAAATAGTCTTGTTTTTATCCACAAGGGTAGACACACGGGCAGACACACGAGCATGTGTTTAGGCCGTGTGTGACACACGGTCCGCCTCATAGGTGTGTGATCTAGTCTTGTGTCCCCTACACCTTAATTGTTGCAAAAACAGAATGCTCAGTATTGAGCGCACAGGCATAGACACAGGCGTGTGTCTCAACTATGTGAAGGACACGGCCTAAGCACACGAGCGTGTGACTTGGTCGTGTGACTTCAAATTGTTGATGACATCATAAACAGAGAGTTACATGGGTTAGGGACACGGGCGTGTGTGACCACACGGCCTGCCCACACGGGCGTGTCCCAAACCACACGGGTGTGTGACCCTATTTTCATGAAAAATTTTCTAAGTGTCGTAAAGTTTTCTAAAGTTCTCGACTTAGTCCCAAACCACTCCTAATGTATGTTTTGGCCTCATAGGCTCGTTTAAGGGACGATATGAATGCATGTGAAAAATTTTAAATTTGAGTGGAAATTCATGTCTTGGTTTTGAATGTTTGTTTGAGTTTAAGTCTGGTAATGCCTCGTACCATGTTCTGGCGTCGAATACGGGTAAAGGGTGTTACACACACCCTCAGTTTGCTTAAAGAGTGGGCTCTAATTCAAGAACCGATCATTTAACAGCCCGATTTTAGTCAAATCAAAATAGTGATTTCAGGACCACAAATCTGAAGTCAAAATAATAATTTTATTATTATTTTAATGTCTACAACATTAAAATATGTTTATGTGAAAATTTCGTTAAGGAATTTTATCATTTGAATGCTTAATTTAATAAAAAAGACTAAATCGCTAAAGCGCAAAAGTGATGTTCTAATAGCTAAAGTGTCAAATAGCTGTAGAACCTTTAAGTAAAGGTCCTTATGTGGTAATTAGCCCAATTGTGAGTTACTGGATGATATTTGGTTTGGCATTTGTGTAAATATGAAATTTTTTATGGCAAATTAGTAAAAAGATAAATAATGTTTAATTAAATAAAAACCAAAACCAAAACCAAATTTTATCTTTTATTTTCTATTCTCCACCGATTTTAGAAGAAAACCTAACCATTATTGTGCTAAAATTTCGGGAATCTCAAATTCTTCTATTAAGGTATGATTTTTGTCCCGTTTTTAATGATTTCTACGTTTTTGAGATTGTTGCAACTAGGTCTAGCTAGCCCAGGGACTAATTTGTAAAATTGTTAAAGATTTTGAATGTTGACATTGATGAATAAGCATGTATTTTCAAGTTTCTTGATAGATTATAAATGCTTGTTGATAGATATACAAGTTTTTGTTAAGTGATTTTTAATGAAAATGCAAATTAGAGGCTAAATTGTGAAATGTGTAAATTTAGGGGTTAAAATGTGAAATAAATGAAAATTTGGGCTGCTATAAGTATGATAAATATTTTTCTAGGCTTGGCTTGTGATGAAATTGAATGAATTTTGTTTTACGAGCCTAGGGACTAAATTGTAAAATTGTTGAAATATTAGGGGTAAAAGTGTAAATGTGCTTTAATGAGTGTTTTGGATTAAATTGAATAGAGAGATAATTGAATAAGAAGAATTTGATATTATATAGATTAAGAAAAGCGAAATGCGAACTTAGATCGGGGAAAGAACAAAGTCTCGGATTAGTTAACCCATGTCGTTGCTTTTACATCCGACATCTGAGGTAAGTTCGTATGTAATAAGCATTGATATAATTATGTTTTAAATGCTTTGATATTGTATGAATTGTGAATTTGACTCTACGGATACGTTCAACGATGATTCGACATTGAAACTCCCGGTTGAACATTAGGAATAAATTAGGATACTAGTGACATGTCATTAGGGTATACATTGATTTGGCTTTGGGCCATGATATTGGCACTTCGGGTGCAAGTTACTTTGATTTGGCTTTAGGCAATGATATCGGCACTTCGGAAACGAGCTTCACTGATTTGGATACGGGCCCTGATATTAGCACTTCGAGTGCGAGATATATTGAGTTGGCTTCAGGCCATGATATTGGCACTTAGTGTGTGAGATTCCTAAGTATCTGACTTCTATTCCGAATGGTTCAACGGGTATATTGAAGATGTGCATTGGTAAGAAATAGATACATATCGGTACAGGTATGTACGGAAAACTATTTGAGCAATGAATCAAAGGAAGTTGTAAGTTTATGATCAATTATGTGGTTAAATTCCATGTTAACTTAGTGTTTAAATTATGTGGTTAAATTCCATGTTAACTTGGTGTTTAATGTTTTTATACAATTTGAGTTACTTATTTGAAAATGTAAATGAATGGTGAAATTTGTTTAATTATTTCATACGAGCTCACTAAGCTATAAAGCTTACATTATTTATTTTTCCATGTTTTATAGTGATTTCTAAGCTAGCTCAGATTTGGGGATCGTCGGAGTCTTCATCACACTATCAAGCTATCAATTTGGTACTTTTAAGCTTATGTTTTAGTTATATGGCATGTATAGGGTTTTGGTCATTTTGATTATGAGTTAATAATGATTTTGGCCATTAGAATTGTCTTGTAAATGTTTATGTTTTGACTTGTGAATATAGCCATGAGAGTTGGCTTAATTTGGTTGTTTTGGTTATGTATAAATATGTGCATATATGTTTTGTGTTGTGAGTTTATGGATGAATATATAATGCTTGGGAATTATAAAGATTAGGATGTTAAGTGGTTGATTTTAGAGTAGTTACATGCTTGTGGTTTTGATGCAAAATGATGCAAGTTTAGAAGTGTATAATTAGTTGATTTATAAATGTGAATTGGTATAAATGGTATAGCATATATTTGTGATTTGTGTGCATGGAGAATGAAATAATAGAATGTGCATGAGGTATGGCTGAATTGGTTGATTAAAATAATGTGCATGAGGTATGGCTGAATTGGTTGATTAAAATGCCTTTTAATGTTATGTTTTGGTGCCATTTGGGTTAATATAGGTGTGAAGAAGTTTGGGTGGCAAAATGGCTTGGTAAATAGCATATTTTTGTCCACACGGACAGAGACACGAGCGCGTGTCTCAGCCGTGTGTGATACACGATCATGTACATGGCTGTGTGTCCCCTGATGTTGAAATTAAAATCAAGTCAATATGCTCCACACGGCCTCACACACAGGCGTGTGACTTGACCATGTGGCATAAGTCAGTATACCCTACAGGTTTGGCACATGGCCTAGCACACGGCTTAGCACACGGGTGTGAATGACCATTTTTAGGGCATACGGGCTAGCCACACTGGTGTATGTGTTGGTCATGTAACCCAAGTCAGAGAGTTACATGGGGTCGGACACGGGCTGGGACACGGCTATGTACTCCCAACTCGAATGTCCACACAGCTTGTGACACAGGCGTGCCTGTTGGCCGTGTGAGACACACGAGCGTGTGTCCCTTGTTTTTGAGAAAAATTCTTAAGTGTTCAAAAAGTTTACAAAGTTATCGGTTTAGTCCCGAACCACTCCCAATGTATGTTTAGGGCTTCGTAGGCTCGTATTAGGGACACAATGATTGGTTGTAAATAAAATATATATGATTTGATTAATTGTATGTGAAATGTATGTTTGAATATGTTATAAGTCTGGTAATGCTCCGTACTCCTATTCCAGCATTGAATACGGGTGAGGGGTGTTACAAATCACATAATGAAAATTTAATTCTCTTTATAGACAAGAAAAAAAAATTGAATTTTCACAAAAAAAAGAATTTATTTGGAAAAATAGATCTCACTAATTTTCGACAAAGTGACTACATTTAAAGTTTTATGTTGTTTACTTATCCCATAGTCCCTTTTTATAAAGAAAATGCACAAGAGTTCTATTTGAATAAGAGGAGACAAAAATAATACAATTTTAATAGAAAATACAGACTCCCATTAAGACATCACATGGTGAGTGGCACACACACTAGGAATATTCCAATGTGCTACCCACCATAATACAAGTGGGCTTTATTAGGTTTTTCTTATATTAGGTACAACTATATATTTGTTATATAGTCTTTAAAGTAACTTATATAATTTATCCAACTTAATATGAGTTTTATGTTCCCAAAATATTATTTATTTAATCAATTAAAACAAATTTAATTATATCTCTCAATTAAATTATTGGATAAACTATACTCACCGTCACTAAACTATTAGTACATTTACATTTTGATTACTCAACTTTAAAAATCTATAGAATGGTGATTGAACTATTCGAAAGTTTTCATTTAAGTCATTGGGTTGTTAAAATCACTACTGTATGACCTTTTTTATTAGCCCCATATGCACCAATCAAAAGCTTTCCTTCCCCTTCCTTTCTACAATTAAGTTTTTTTTTTTATGAAATAGCTTTGAACGCCACAAACTTGCAAACCAAAATCCAAACAATTTTCTTTTTCGATTTTCGACAATAACTATTAAATCGACTTGGATCTAAGATATGTTATTATACTTGTCGATGGATACTAATCCACATATCGTTCATTGAAACATCGCTTAGAGTTTGTTAACTAAACTTTTTTTTTAATAACTTAATAGTCTAGTGACTTAAAAAAACTTTTAAATTGTTTAATGATTTAAATAAAAATTTTGAAATAATTTAGTGATCACTCTGAAACTCTTTGAAGTTTAATGACCAAAATATAAATTTATTAATAATTTAATAATATTAATGTAATTTAACCAATTTTATTTAAAATGATGATATAATATACAATTTCAACTTTTCATTGGGTGGTAAAGCCAACAAATCCATAATCAAACATATTTAAGTAAATCAATGTTTTATTTTATAAGGGATGTTTTAAAATTACAATATTTGTACCAAACATGCCATAAGCTTTGCACAACATCAGCAAAGAAACCCTAAAAGCAGACGAGCTCCTCGTAGTGAAGTCTTCTAGATCCTTCCAAAAATATTAGTTTTATATATCTATCCCACATTCTGGATTCTTCTACCTCCCCGCCCCGAACCCTCCAGAGCGGCCCCTCCCACCCAATTGCTTCTTTTAAGCTCTCCCTTCCATTATTATCCTCACATATCTCTCAATCCCTAATACACCGTCGTCTTGATTTTTTCATCAATGGCCAAGTACGGCGAAGGAGACAAGCGCTGGATCGTGGAGGAAAGACCCGACGGTGCTAACGTCCACAACTGGCACTGGGCTGAAACCGATTGCCTCCCCTGGTCGAAAACGTTCTTCACCAAATCGCTTTCGGATCTCACCATCCTTGACGGCCAAGGTAATCTCCGCATCAAGACCAAGAAGGTCGAAAAGGTCGACGGCGAAGCCTATGTTAATATTCGCAAGGGTAAAGTCATTCCCGGATATGAAATCAGTTTGAGTGTATCCTGGGAAGGCGAAGCCAAAGATGGGGAAGGGAAGACAATGTTGAAAGCTGAAGGTAACCTCGAGATTCCGTACATTTCGGATGAAAATGCTGAAGAGGATCCGGAAGTTAAGGTGACGGTTAAAGACGAAGGACCCGTTGGTAAAGCCTTGAAGGAAGCGATGCTGGCCAAAGGCAAGGCTTTGGTTTTGGAGAAAGTGAGGGATTTTGTTCAAGCTATGGCGAAAGGTGGCCCCGTTAAAGATGAATTGGAAGCCAAGAAATCGGCTCCCAAAACTAATACTACTACTGGTAATAGTAACTCAGCTGCAGTGTCTAAGGAGAAAGTTGGGATGGAGAAGGAAGCCAAAAAGGAAGTGAAGAAGGAAGGGAAGAAAGGGTTCAAGACGATTACAATGACGGAGAAGTTTAATTGTAGAGCTAAGGATATATATGAGATTTTGATGGATGAGAATAGATGGAAAGGGTTTACTCAGAGTAATGCTAGGATAAGTAAAGAAGTCGGTGGTCAATTTAGTATTTTCGATGGATCGGTTACTGGTATTAACTTGGAGTTGCAAGAAGGGAAGTTGATTGCTCAGAGATGGAGATTTGGGAGCTGGCCCGACGGGATTGATTCTACTGTAAGTTTAATGGATTCCACTTTTGCCTGTTCTCCAGGTTTTTGGGAATACAGTGTGGTCGAATGATGGCTTATCTTTAATGGGTTGTTGTTGCAGGTAAGACTTGTTTTCAATGAGCCTGAGCCTGGGGTTACTATAATCAAACTCACGCATTCAGATGTTCCCGAGGAGGACAGGTTGGTTTTTATTTGTTTTATTGCGCAAGATGGCTAATTTCTTACTTTCTGAATTGGGTCATTGATTTTACTTCTGTTTTTGCTTTGATTTGTGATGCAGATATGGGAATGCGACTGTGGTGGAGAACACTGAGAGGGGTTGGAAAGACCTTATTTTCAATAAGATACGAGCAGTATTTGGTTTTGGAATATGATTTATTTTATTCCGAAACGAGGAATAGTCTTTCTTTTTTGGTTTTGAATTGTTGGAACTTTATGAACACTTCTTTCTTTCAGTTTATTGTGAAAAATTTATAAGACTTTGCAAGTCTGATCTTGGTCTACTGGTTCATGGTTTTAAAGTTGAAACTTGGACTGAGTGTCATTGTTGTCTTGTTTGCCGATATCTAATCTATCCCCTTTAATGAGAATGATGAAAATGTTGCCTTGCCAGCAACTTCATTATAAGTCTGTCAGTGCGCATAGTGTCTCCTTGAGGATATATATATACTTTAAGTATATGTTAGTGTTACGATGTTACTTAAGAGTGAATGGTTTAATTCTCTGCTGCTTTAATGTGTTGATCTTGATGATACTGAAAACTAAGCTCAAATTTTATTGTTCTCTTTCTTCTGTTAGAAGCATACAGGCTTCTTTTTTGCATTGGGTCTTAGAATGATCAATCGCTCACGGGCAATGTGAAGTTTGTGGAATGCTTCATTATGTTGTCCATGATTTACAATGAATTTTCTCTGCGTAGTTTGTGATTATTTATTTTCAAGCAAATTAACAATCTAGTTAATGTAGATTTTGGATTGCCCATTGCTTTTGAAGTATTTTTATTGGTTTACATCATATCTGGTGCTTGGACCACGGTTAACTTAGCTACTGATTCTGTAGTTTGTTATTCTTTGAGGATGTAAGTGGAGACATGGTTTTGTTTCTGCAGTCGGAGCGGGCATGATAATCTAGCTACTTGACATATGGCTGTGGCATTGCACTTAATTTGTTTAATCGTTCAAAATGAAGCACTTGTTTCTGTGCCAACAGTGTTGGCCCTGTGAAGGGCAGGAAGCATCTTTGGCCAAGTAATTCAGAGTGTGCGTAGGTACAACAAAACGATCATGAAGTTAGAAGAGGAAATATTCAAATTGTTGTTCCTCAATTTATGGCATATAGTTAGCTTCTGTTTTGGATATGCATCTCATTGGAAATGTCTTATAATAAAAAGAGTTAAAAGAGAGCTTTTTATACAGGGATTAAGATGTGTTTACAGTTCTATAAGGCGCATGAGCCTCAAAGCCTCCAACTAAACACTTTGATTACTCTCTTAGTGCAGAACGTCCAAGATGTAACTAGTGAAAGATAGAACGGTTAGTAGCAGATATTTGTGCCATTGCATGTGTTTTATGTGTAAATAACAGCTCCAAATCCAATGTCTTTTAGGTAGCATGTCAAGGATTCTTAGGCTGGACATGATTAAAGTTCATCTTTCATTCAGAAACTTCAATTCATTCGCTTAGGCTTTTAGCTTTATTAAGAACTGTAACTTTGTATTCTCCTTTTCTATTATGTATTTCTGCATAGCTTGATGAAATCTTTCACCTAGAAAAGTTGACATAGATGTTTAGTGGGTGTCCCAGCTTGGACACTATGAGATTGTGACTTCATCTTTGCTGTTAGAGCTATAGGTGTACTAACATACGTCTTTATTTGTTTCTCCATATTCTTTTAAGATAATAGCTGAGGTAGGTGTGTTCCAGCTTGGACACTATGAGATTGTGACTTCATCGTTGCTGTTAGAGCTATAGGTGTACTAACATGCGTCTTTATTTGTTTCTCCATACTGTTTTAAGATAAAAGCTGAGGTAGGTGGATTCTTTGTTCTTTCCATTGAACCCTTCCAATGCCATTTCTTCATGTAATGTGATGTGTCCGCTGGGTCCGCAATTTTCATGACTTGGACATACAGGACTCTGGTTCTATTCAAATTGAAATAGTGGCCAATGAGGTTCTTTGCTGTGATGCAAGTTAATGACTCGGTTGGTTCACTTAAATTGTCATTTAAGTTTTTTTTTAAGGGTTGAATTTGATTTGGTTTGATTCAGTTTTTTTAGATTTTTTAAACTATCGTCGACCTAGTTTGGTTTTCTGTTTTTTATACTAATTTTGGGGTTTTTGGGCTTCTTTTGGTTAAATAAGTTCTGTTTTACTGCTTTTGAACATTATTTGAAGTTTCAAGTAAAAAAAAAAAAAAAACACTCATTAGATTGGTTTTAAGAATTATTTTAATTGTGAAAAGCATAATTGTCAAAAATAACTTCAATGTTTATGGGGTTTTGGTTTTTTGCTCTTGAATTTTTTTTGATTGAAATTCTCAATGTTAATAGAAGACGTCAGTTGATTGTCACTCAACCACGGTAGATAATTTGGTTAAGAAATTTAACCAATTTCAAAGATGCTTATACCTCATGTCTTTCTTTCTTTCGTATGTTTTTGAGCATTGATGTTTAAGCTAATAAAATATCACAAAAATGAAAAAGAAAAAAAACACAATGACCCACCACTATTTTCATCAGAGCCCAAACTTTCATATTACTCTCTTAATTACCCATTTTAGTTATAGTACAAATCAAAACATACCCATTTCTAAATGACTTAGAATTAAAGAAAAACACAAGTTTATTCTCAAATGAAATATTAAAAAAGCAAAAAAAAGAAAAAATGAAGCTGAAACAAACATAGTAACACATGCATTTTGAAACCATAAGAACACAATAGAAAAAAGTAATTTACTCATCATTGATGTAATCCATTTCTTCAGCTTCCCTTTCTAAACCGAATCAAACCAACCCTTCTTTTCTTTATAAGTCTTCACTTCTTCAACAACACCACCAAAAGTAGTTACACAGTTCGATATTTTCCTTTTTTCTCTTGGTCTTTCACTATTTATCGAACGCATACATTTTTTTGGAAAACAAAAGAGATTCGATTTAGATACTACTAGATCTAGTAGGAAAAAAGAGAAGAAAAAAGGAATTAGAAATTAGAAATCTATGGCTCTGCCTCTCAAATACCATAATAAATAAGTCAATTTGAAAATCTGACCCGATGGTTAGACATAACAGCGACATTAGTAAGAGAAGAAAGAGGACAAGAATAAAGATGAAAATAAATTTTAAAAAAGAAATTGTTAACTAATTTTGCTTTTATAGATGTCATCTATGACTTCGTGCTTACGTGACACGCCATGTAGACTATTTCATTGATTGACATACAGTTTGATTGACGATCAACTCACGTTTCTTGTTAAAATTTGTTTGATTTCTAAAAGAAATTAAATGTTAGAAGATATTTTTGATAATTATGCCATTATGTTTGGATTTTGGAATGATGTTTATGTTCTGTTTTCACTCAGCAGGCCTCTTTAGGAATGCACTTCACTACATGGGTATATTGAGAAGAATAATTGTGTTCAGAAGATAAAAGAAATGCTGAACCATACATTCGTTCTTGCACACCGACACCGTGTAATTGCCAATATAATTTTCATCAAATCAAATTACAACATTACCTCAATGTATCAATACTGTTTAATTTGTGGAATTAACTTTACTGTACAAATAGAAAGTTCAAGTATGGTTGGTCGTCAGAATACCATCATCAGTTTCTCATGATCATCTTACAATTTTACAAAAAAAAAAAGTGAAAATAACCCCCAGTATTATTCAGACAAATTTTTTGATCATTTGTCTCACTTCTTCAGTAACAAGCCATGCTTTGTGCCCTCCAATTACTTCTTCTTTCATCTCTCCATCCTTCCATAACTGCAATTATTTTCCCTTTTTTAGATCCTTCCTTTGAAATCTCATTAATCATTATTAATATCAAAGAACTCAGATTTTTGTTTTGCGGTGAACATACCTGAATTGTAGGCATTTTCTGCATACAAAAACACGAACAATTAAAAAAGAAGTGAAATAATTTTGTTATAATTGAATTAGAAAAAAGAAAAAAATAGAACACAAAGCAAAACATTTACATACAGAGATATTTCCCCGCTTCACTAAAGCTTGAGGTACTTTGTTGACATCCACGTAATAGAATTTGATTCTAACATATATTCCATAAGACAAGAATTTGTCAATAAAATAACAACACGTGATTAAATCATGACATGAGAAGAGCATTTCAAAGTTGGACTAGTTTTCGACGCCAACTACCAACTTGGAGGTCGATGATATAGTAGCTAACGTATGTATGTTCCAACTTTTTAGTTCCTTCTCGTATATTTATATTATCTTATTTGAAGATGTATTTCAGACATGAATATTTAAAATTTACGAAAAATTCAAATGAGTACAACTCCTACTTAGAATTTTTATTCAAATATCCTTAATATATGGAAATAAATAAAAGTATCAGTTTTGGATACGTTAAATCTTTAAAGGTGTACAGATATAATCCCATCTCCAAAAGTAATCAGTTAAATTATACAATACCAATAAGAATTTATTTTTAAAAATTTTAGATGGTGTGGAACCATTTTGCTTTTGTAGTAAATGTGTAAAATTCAGCAAAGTGAGTGTATTAAATATCAACACTTTTTGAGTAAAGATAACTTTACTTGGTATCGAACTCAGCTGCCAATTTCTCCAACTTTGGCTTCAAATAGATGCATTTCCGGCACCAAGCAGCCATCCTACCAGCAATCACAATTCCAAAAAAAACATTAAAATGGAGAAAGGCAAGGCTTTACTCTGTTCAACAAGGAAAGAGTTACAGAGAAGATGAAACGAACCAATCAATGATAATAGGCTGAGAGAGCTGTCGAGCACGAGCCAGAATCTGATCAAGGTGATCAGAGTCGTTGATGGGTTCCATCTCAATCGCACTGGGTCTTGACAAATCAGGCCAAAGAGCTTGTACTCTCCAGTCTCTGCTCCTCACGATTTTATTCTTCCATTTTCTATCCTTCCAATCAGACCCAAAATACCTAGAATTCTTTGGTGAAAACAAACAGCTTCCATTGTTCCAAAGCTGTTGTTGTTGGTATCTTTGATAGATTTCTCGGGACAGAATTTGAGAATTCGCTGCCAAAACTGACATCTTTTCCTTTTATTTTTCAAGATATTTAATTTTATTTCCCAAGATATTTAGACAAAAGGGTATGTGGGAAAGTTGAAGAAAAGCATAATTGGATTGGGTTTGAAAGGGTTTTTTCTTCTCCTCTTTATGTACAGTAGGTTTTAGTGAGAGATGGAAGTTGCGTTTTAGATAATGATATTTTGCGTTTCGGCGTTGGATTTGATTTGGAGGATGAGGAGAAGAAAATTACACAAAAATGAAAAAACTTATCCGAAAGGTGAGGGAACAGAGGGATGGAGAATGGGATGTGTGGGCCCACAAGTTTCTTTACTTTATGGTGTTTAGGTTGTAATTGTTGAATTTACTTCCTAATTCAAAAAACATTAATTTTAAAATTAAAACACATACAAGAAAACATAGAAATAAGCTTTACATATGGTATATTTGAAATTTAATTTTTTAATTTTTATTTTTAGGTTAATTTCAAAATTACATATGAATTTGAGTTTAATAGTAATATACATTAACTTTAAATTTATATAATTTTATATATATAATTTTAATTTGATTCAATTTTAAAAATTGTTAATACAATTATTGATATGACATCATTTTACATTTATATAGTGCGTATGTAAATAGTTTTATTTATCTAATATAAAAATAAATTATGTACTTATTTATTAAATATATACAACTAGACTAAAATAAAAGTTCATGTATACATTTGAATCACATAAAATATTGAAATTATCCCTTTTATTTTTAGAACTTTTGTTTCTTTACTTTTCAAAATTTAAAACTTAGATCGACTTGTTAATATCGCAAAAATTCTTTTGCTAAATTCACTATCATGACATTTTGGATAAAAAAATTCACTTAGTAGCTATATAACAAAAAATGATATTGTAATGGACTTATATTTAAAAGTTTATTTTTAACGATGTTAACAATTGGATTTACATTTTTAAATCTGAATGGTAGAGAGACCAAATTCTTTGAATTAAAATCAACATAACTAAATTTCAAATGTACAAAGAGTACAAGGACTTGGTTAACACCCTTAACCAAATTGTCGATAGTCCATGGTAAGGCGGTGTTACATTTAATGACTGAATGTATCGCTAATACTTTAAGGAGTATTTTTTTTTACATTATTTCTATTTGCTAGTCCACTTAAGGGAGGAGAAGTTTCTCCACGTTTCTTCATTGTTCCACCATTTCTACTCATTTTTCTCCCTATCTTTCACCATTTTTCATCATTTCTTTATAAAATCTTCATCTTAAAACCTTGATTGAGCCATTTCCCTTAGCATCTTTATCACCCAATAAGTTAGGGTTTGAATCTTAAAGAGAGAGCTTAATAGGAGTTATAAATTGGTTATTCAAGGTATGGGTTTTGAAGCTCTCATCTCATTTTCGCATAATTCATATTTATTTCAAGATGCCGTTGTTGTTGCGCCATATTAATGACTATTTAATTACTATGGAATTTATGATTCTTTTTGTTATTTTTGTAAGAAATTGAAGAGGAAGAAAGGGAAACTAGCACAGGGAAAGAAATGTCAGTGGATTGAGGTGAAAGAGAGTTCTCCTTATTTTTGAGACTTTTTGTGTTGTTGGTAAGATTTATGGAAATCTCTTGAAAATAATTATCTCATGTTTAAATTGATTTTGTTAAAATTATTGAGTATAATATCGTATTTTAATATTTGTATGTTTGTAAAAATATGGTTTCAAATAAGTAAGTGAAGTTCAAAAATGTTGAACGATGTTAAAATTCAGATTATTGGCATGAAAATAACTTTATGAATGGACTTTGGAAAATGTCACCTTATGGAGATGAAAATGAAAGGTTTGAAATTGTCTGTAGTGACATAATTCCATGATTCAAATTACCGATTTATATTATAGTGTTTTACACCAAAAATATTGATATTGAACTGTAATTTCATTTGATACTTGAGTTATTGAAATTATGAAAACATTGAAACAAGACCTTGGTAGCTTAGATAAATAACTAGGATACGATTGGCATGCCAATAGGGGACTTTTGTTACTTTTTTAGGAGATGCGGATTTGACCATGGTTTAGCCTTCGAGCACATTACTTCGGTACTCCTATTACTAACACTTCGGTGTGATACTACTCTAGTCTTCGGACACTAGCGCTATGATGTGTTATTATTTCTGTGGTGTGTTGGATGACTAGTCCTTAGTATTCGCTCTCTATTTTTCTAGTCAGAATAGTGGTTTCGGGACCACAAATCTGACATAAAAATATTTATTTTATGGTTATTATGAGGCCTAGAATATGATTATATGCATGTGTTAAAGTTTCATGAATAAATTCTTTGAGTAAGGTGTTCAATTGGAAATTAGGGACTAAATTGAATAAATTGCAAAACTTGAATTCTAGAAGCAATTTGTATGAAATTGCTTTGGGTTATGAAGTAGAAGGTCTTGGAGAGTAATTTGCCCAATTTCTAAATTTTTGGACAAAAATGGGCTTGCATGGATGAAATTTTAAAGAAAGGGCATGAGGGCATTTTGGTCATTTGGATTTTTAATGAAATAAAATAGGAAAAATCAAGCCAAAATCAGCCATTCTTCTTCTCCATGCTGCCAAAATTCTCTTTTCACCATAGCTAGGGTATTCAAGCTTTCCAAGCTCAATAGTAAGTGCTCCCAAGCCCCGTTTTTAATGTTCTTTGTATTTTTGAAATCCCGATAGCTTGCTCTCTCCATTTCTACCCATATTTCATGCTAGGGTTTATGTTTAAAAATTTACCCATTCATGAGTTATTTTTATTTTGACAGATTATGGAGGAATATGAAAGATGAATACGTGCTAAACATCTTTTCCTAGGTGATTTTCATGAAAGACCCTTGTAGGGACCATTTGGCAAAAGCTATAAATTGTGTTGTAGAAATGAGAAAATAATGGGAAATGTGGGTTTCCATAAGAGAGAAAAGTGTTCGGCTAGGCTTGGGTAAGATAGAAAGTGCATGTGTTTCATTATACGAGCCTAGGGACTAAATCGTAAAAATGTTAAAGATTAGGGGCAAAACGGTCATTTGGACTGGGGGTGAGAATTAGACTTGTAATGTATAATGTGGGGTATTTAATGATATAATTTTGTTGTTATAGACCCTGAGGAACAAATTCCGGAGGTCGATCGAGGTAAATGAAAGGTTTCGGAATAACCGAAACACAGCTCTGAAACAAATACCAAGTAATAAGTTCGGATAACTTAAAGTAAACCCCTAATATGCATATTTGTATGATTTATTAAAGCATGATGATATCATTTATTATTGGCATGAAATATCATAGAAATTCATATTTGATGGTAACATGTGAAAAATGTCTCGGTTGAGGTTGAAAAAGGGAATTCGATGGATAAAACTTGATTGCTCCTGCATGTGTTGCAGTAAGGATTTAGCCTGGATGGGTAATCCGTTGATCTCAAATATTGAAAGGATCTAGCCTGGACAGGTGTTCCTTTGAATGGTCGAGCCTCCTGAAGAATATGTGTGCATTATGGATTTAGCCCGGACGAGTAATCCGATTAGGGTCTGAATTTAGCCTGGACTGGTAATTCAGATTCGAGCTCATTAAGGGTGTTTGTCATATTAAAGGATTTAGCCTGGACTGGTACTCCTGCCATAAAATGTGAGGTTTGCGAGAGTGCATATAGGGAATGATCATTCGTATGAATTGACGGTTAATGGGTATTCCATCGAGATTTCCTAGAAACTTAATGAGATTAACATGATATATTTGTGTAAATGAGGTGTTGAATGATGAGCTCATCTAGTTAAATTATACGATGCTTGATTATGTTACTAACTTATTGATTGAGTGCATGTAATAGGGAACCATTTAATAATTGTTGGTTTCCTTATCTATCATGGATGCATGTTAAATACTTGGTAAGTTTACTTTCCTGTTATTCGAGCTTACTAAGCATGTAAATGCTTACCCCTCCCTTTTTCCCTATCTCACAGAGCTCGAGGACTCATAAGGACTGGAAGACGATTGGAGAGTCGACACACTATCAACTAGTCACGCTTTGGTATAAAGACATTTTTATTTGTTCAATGGCATGTATAGGATTTTTGAGTATTTTGTTATATGTGTCATTTGATTTGCCAAATGAAGGCATGTAAAAATATGTTTATCTTTTTGTATATGGCCATGAAAATTGGCTTAATTGAAGTAGGCTGTAACACCCCTAACCCGTTTCCGTCGCCGAACTAGGGTTAAGAGGCACTACCGACCACAACACTACTTTCGGATACAATATATTCACACAGGTCATATTCTCAAAAATAAAACATATAATAGATTTAATATCAAACATATATTATTAATCTAAATACAAATACTATTCATAATTCAAATTATCAACCAAATTCATATTGTACAGATAAACATATTATCATATTAATATGTCTGCCTCAAAGCCATACAAAACACGCTTTACAATTATATGCACAAGTCAGGTGTTTATCAAAGTAAGGGTAATCAAATACTTAATAATATTCATGCACTTAAAATATAAAACAAATTATATCACAATATCCAAACATACTAATTCAAGTATTAAAATTTCAAGACTAATCACCAATTCAGTATATCAAATTTACCAAATTTTAAACATAAAAATACATATCCACCAAATGTTCTTTAATATTAATTAAAATATACAATTTAAGTTAATAATAAACAAATACCAAATTAAAATATAGTATCAAGTTAATAAAGGTTAAACCAATGATTTCATAATTCAATTACCAGTGCCGCACAACTATAAAATTAAAACCATCGCTTACTACATCACATAAACCTAATTCAATCAATAAATGTTTATTCTTTTACCTTATTACTAAGTCGGAATAGCAGGCCACTTATAAACACAAATCAAACATATATTAAATATGCCGCTTACAATTATAAATCATGCATTATATTCAACCAAAATTCACAGAAGTTTAAATATTCTTACCGAACCCAAAATTTAATATGTTCGATACTCATATCACATTTATTCAAATATACTCATTATCTCATTTTTTTAAATCTTTATTAATACATATACAACATAATTAATCATCTTAACCATAGACAACATAACATCTATAATTCTTTCGATTTGTATATATATATATATATATATATATATAGACATCTAGACACATCCGAATAGGCTTTATAATAAGTCATGTTTACGGTTTACCAAACATTCAACACGCATCAATTAACAGCTGCTGCACAAACTCATAGTAACATTAATTCAAATCATGTTACAATTTTAAATAACAATCACGCATGCAAAATTTATACTTTGTACCAAATACATATTATGCTATTTGGTTTCATAACTGAATCTTATTAC
The DNA here is from genome assembly GCF_025698485.1 of Gossypium arboreum. Classification (NCBI taxonomy): domain Eukaryota; kingdom Viridiplantae; phylum Streptophyta; class Magnoliopsida; order Malvales; family Malvaceae; genus Gossypium; species Gossypium arboreum. The sequence continues at coordinate 59,593,155 of NC_069073.1, read as the reverse complement.
CTAAATTCATATACACATCTAAATCTTCCATCATTAAATTACCAATAATTAAACTCATCAAACATTTTAATTAAGAATATGTACAACCAAACTTAGGCATAATAAGCAAGCCATTTTCGCACGGCTTTAAATACTTAACTAAATTTGTTATTTCAAAATCACTTTCTAGCCTATACATGCCATAGTTCCAAAACACAATTTATAAAATACCGAAGACAGTCGATAGCGTGATAAGCTCCTTTGATGATTCCCAGATTCGTAACTTGGATTCAAAATCTATAAAACAGAATAAATATGAAAATGCAGAGTAAGCTAATATAGCTTAGTAAGTCATAAGAAAATATTCAACTTAATCACATTTAATCATCAATAGGAAATTTCGTAATACAATATTTTGCTCAAATAATTAATTAAAGTTATTAAAAGTGATTATAAACTTGTGACTATATATTAACTTTCCCTTGACCGAATACACAAGTTACTAGTATTATATATATACCTTCCACTTATATATATCATTATCATATTCATGGCCGAAGATAGCCTCATATAGAAACATACTTAAAGATCTCATTTCACTATACCTATATTCGCATCTAAACATTAACAGCCAGTCGTATCCAAGCCTTTAATACCAACATAAATTTCATGCTTCACTCTATCAATCATTTGCCATACATAATATTCATCTATTCCTAATTCAAGTACTCATAATTAGCTGTACATCCATCTACTCCTATCCGCACATTAAAACATCATAGAATAATGTCATACATATATATCGTTACCTGGCCGAATGGACCAACTCACATGTATACTTAATTAACCAGCATTACAATGACACTCAAATTATTCTTTTATATGCCGAATATACACACCATATACCCATATGTTTTTCATTTGGTTTGCATACGATTCTTCCCAAATATTCAAGGATTTCACTTACCTTTACTCAAGTAAATATCAAGATAATTCATGTCTGACCGTTTAATTTGATTTCACAATTACAATTTGGTTCTTTTAAGGGATCAGCCAACTCGCACACTCAATGCTAAATCTTTGTAACGTATCGCACACTTAGTGTCGTTACCTTAACATGTCGCACACTTAGTGCTAAAATCTTGTGACGTATCGCACACTTAGTTCCGTCACTTTATCCCTCGCACACTTAGTGCCATATTTCTTACAATGAATTATATGCCTAGGTTTTTACACATTACAAAATCAGCATATAAATCCCGTATTTAATTATATAAAACAACCCAATTATGCTTATAACTTACCTCGGACGATATAAAGACGGAACAGGACGGCTAGTCGACCACTTTCGTTTTTCCTTGATCCAAATCTGATTTATTTGGTTCTTAATCTAAACACATTCAAATTAAGCTCATTCAAACATATTTTCATTCAATTTGGCCCAAAAACACATAAATAGATAAATTATCATTTTACCCCTGACATTTCCACTTTTTACAATTTAGTCCAATTTGCACAAAATACAAAATATTCAAAATTTGACTTTACTATGCTTAAGCCGAATCTTCACTAAGCTCACACAAGTCCATAAATTTCATTTATTTCACATTTTAGTCCCTCAATTTATAATTTTTGGTATTAAGTCCTAATTACTTAAAATGATCAAAAACTTCAATACAAAATATGTTAACCCAACACCTACCTTTTATAATTCATCATCAAATAACAAAAATCACGAGCCCTTACCAATGGCATAACTCAAAATATTCATAAAAATTCAAAATTCAAGCATGGGTTTTGTAGTATTCGAAGCAATGATCTCAAAAACGTAAAAATGATCAAAAACCGAGCCGAACACTTACCTTGATTGAGCTTAAAAATCAACTGAATCCTAGCTTGCTTCTTCCTTTTCTTTCTTTTTAGTTTCAGCTATGTGAAAAAATTTATGAACACTTTTTTTTTTCTTTTATGTTTTATTACATATTATATAATTTATAAGCTAGTTTTCTAAATTACCCTTTAAAAATTAATAACTAAAACTTATAGGCCAAGGACATAATCATCCATGTCACATGCACATGGTTTCCAACTCATTTCTTATATTATATACATATAATATGCATTTTATTATTATAACACATATATATACATAAATGTACATATTTAATATAAAACATATTTATCCTATATAATGATTTTGCATCATGAATGCTTCCACTTAATAAGCCATTATCAATTCAATACTTACAATTAAAACTAGCTAATTTTCAATTTATGCGATTAAGTCCTTTCATTTAATCGGATACCCAAACGATAAAATTAAATCACGAAAATTTCATAGATATAAATACACACAAAATAAACACAAAAAATAATTTTAAAATATTTTTTTGACTCAGATTCGTGGTCCCAAAACCACTGTTCCAATTAGGGTCTAAATCAGGCTGTTACATAGGCTATGACCTACGAATTTTTGTATGGTTTTATTTACAAGTGATGGGTTGTTACCAATTGACAATGAGTTACATGAACGAACCAATTTCAGATGAATTCAAGTGACATATAAACCCATAAACACTAAATGGTAAATAACCTTTCATGTATGAAACCAATGATATGAGGTTTCCGTACAACTAGTTTTATCAAGATTATTTTACAAGTGTATAATCATGTTTTCCTTTAGAATTGGTAACCACTAGGTATAATGAGTAGAAAGGGGTGAATTAAGGCTTGGAAAATAGCCTATTAGGGTCCACATGGTCGGACACATGGGCATGTGTCTAGGCCATGCGTGACACACAGTTCCTTCCTATGGGTGTGGGCTATGGTTGTGTGTCCCCTGCACATAAAATTTTAAATAAAAAACGCACACGAGTAGGCCACACGGGCGTGTGTCCTTGCCGTGTCTAAAAGACAGTGTTGTCCACGGGCGGGCAGCATGAGCGTGTGCCACGGCCATGTTGATAAGTCAGTGTTGCACATGGCTGAAGGGCATAGGCGTGTCCCAAGTCACACTGGCGTGTGAGTCCACACGGCCCACCTACACGGGCGTGTAACACTTTAAGATAACGAAAATTTTTCTGAGGAGCCCAAGGTTTATCAAACGTGCCTGAATTTGTCCCGCACTACCTCTAGGTACGTTATAGGCCCCGAAGGCCTATATAAGGGACGAGATATTCATGGCTGAAAGGTTTTAAACTTGAGCAAATATTTGCGACCCAAATAGTGTGTTATAAGTGTAAAGCCCCGGTAATGCCTCGAACCCTATCCTGGCGTTTGATACGGGTGAGGGGTGTTACATGAACATACACTAATTCTGATTATTCTGAACCAAAGAAGTGATTGTTGAAACTCATTCTGAATTCAAACTGATTCTATCATGGTATAAGTGAATTCTTTATACTGTCAAATGCCATTATTTATATACGTTCTTTATGGAATTAAACTGCTTTCTATTTTCTGAATTGTTAAGTAGTTACCATTAATATTACTTTTAAATGTTTATAAGACTTTTATATGAAGTTAGAACCCCAATTTTAAAGGTAATTATGTAACACCCCTAACCCATGTCCATCGCCGAAATAGGATTACAGAGCATTATTAAATAATTCATAACATTTATGGATAATTCTTGACAATTACTATTTATTTTTAGAGATTATTCAAAATGTCCATTAAATGGACCCTCGAGGCCCAATATGAGTATTAGAATTGAGTCAGGACTAAATTGGGAACTCAGAGAATTTTTCACAAAATTTCTAAAATTTTCCTAGATATAGGGCACACTTGTTCATGTAGTCCAGGGATACGCCCGTGTGACCCTAAGACACGCCCATGCTACAGGCCGTGTTCGACCCTGTGTAACTCTCTGACTTGTGCCACACAGCCAGCCACATGCCCATGTCAGTAAGCCTTGTGATTAATTTAATTTTCAAAAATTAGGTGTACTGTTCACACAACCATGACACACAAGGCTAAGACATAAGCCCGTGTCTTTGCCCGTGTCCTCCATTTTTGTACATTTTGTTTCTCGAATTTAAGATGCAGGGGACACACAATCTAATCACACACCCATATACCAGACCGTGTGTGACACGCCCGTGTGGACAAAATAAAGCAATTTCTAGCTACATTTCTCACCCAAAATTTTACCAATATCTTGCACCAAAACTTACATCCAAATACCAACCAATTCTGGCATTGATTTCAAGCAAATTCTAACATCTAATATGATATATCATTGCATATATAATTATGTTTATAATCTTACCTTAGTTTAACATAAACATTAAACATCACTTGATCATCTATACTTAAACATTAAACATCACTTGATCATCTATACTTAACATATATGTATTTATCATGACATAATGCTTTATAAGTACTAAAACAAACCATTACCAGCCATTCCAATGTCTAAATTACAAATAACATGTTCAAGTCATCTATGGTCAAGTTAACTTATACATGCCATTATACCAAAATAAATTTACTATTTATACCAAAATAAGCTTGTGGATAGTGTGATGATGCTCCAACTGTTTACCAACCTTCGCGAGCCTCCGAGTGTTATAAAACAGGGAAAAGTAAATCAAGTAAGCATATTATGCTTAGTAAGTTCGTATAACTAGAATTAAACTTACCAATCTCATTTATTAAAATTAAGCATATAATAACATGTTTCCATCAACTTGGCAAAATTGCCTAAACACATGCATTCAATCAAACATGTTAGTCACAAAATTCACATATACATCAAGTAAACATAGATGAACTCATCATGTTATATTCTTTCAAGACATTATTCATTTCATCTCATAATTCTCATATTATGTCAAGTATTTTGTCTGTTGAATCATTGAAATTCTTACGGATACTCAAATAGTACACTCAAGGTGTACAATTCAATAATCCGTCAATTCATATTCAGAGTACCCATTAAAGCACTTAATCAGAAAGCACACTTTCGAGCCACATATCATATAACATGATTACTTGTCTAAGTATGCTCATAATAGCTTAATCAGGATTACCCATCCGGGCTAAATCCTAACATATGCTCAAAAGGGTGTTAGGATTACCAGTCTAGGCTAAATCCTTTCTGTAATGAGATCAATAGGATTACTCGTCTGAGCTAAATCCTGTCAGCAGCAAATGCAGGACGTCATTCAATAGGGAAAATCACATTTATCCATCCAAATCTAATATTCAAATGGAACTTAACCCTTTTCAAACAATATCAAGCATGTATTCAATTCTTATATTATAATATCCAATTAATTCACATAAATATAAATCACATTCTATACAAATACAACATTCAATTCAACATATTTACATGCTCAATTAAGCTACTCGAACTTACCTCGACACTTGTTCGCATATATTGATCTGCTAATCCAAAACTTTCTCCTTTCCTCGATCTAACTTTGAATTTGAGTCATTCGGATCTATATAAATGAATTTAATCATCAATTTATCACATTTCATATTCAATTGGACTCAATTTACATGCTAGGCAAAATTACCATTTTGTCCCTAAACTTTCCATAAATTCCAATTTTGTTCCTAGGCTCGGAAAATGAAATTCATGCAATTTACTCATTATTCCAAGCCTAAAAAAGATTTCAATATACAATTTACAGCACATGTATTCCATAAATTTCAGAATTTTTCTTCAATGTTCAGAACTTTACAAATTAGTCCCTAATCATGTTTTCATGAAAATTTACTTTGTGAAAGATGTTTATCTATCAACAACCTTTCATTTTCCACTATAAATTTTAATTTTTTAGCATATTCATCCATGACATAATTTCTATACTTTGATAACTTTTCAAATTAGTTCCCCAAATAGATAGAGTAAACTATCCCAGTTTCAAAAATATAAAAATTACTAAAAACGGGACTAGAAAACTTACCTAATTAAGCTTGATTAGTTTCTTCTCTCTCTCCTAGGGTTTCCATGCAAATTTTGGGGAAGACGATATAAAATAAGATGACATTTCTATTTAATTTAATTATCATCTTTAATTTTATCACTTTCCAATTTAGTCCTTAGCCTTTTCTATTTTTTCCATGGATGAATCATAAAAAATATCTACTAACTTTTGATTAATGGTCTAATTACCATATAAGGACATCAAGTTTTGAATTCCATAGCTATTTGATCCTTTTAGCTACTAGAACTCAACTTTTGCATTTTATGCGATTTGGTCCTCCCGTAATTAAGCACTAAATCGATAAAATTTTCTTATCAGAATTTTCACATAATATTCCTATCTAAAAGAAAATCATGCAAAAATATAAAAATAATTTTTCTTTTCGGTTCGGATTTGTGGTCCCGAAACCACTGTTCTAATTTTACTAAAAACGGATTGTTACAACTCTCCCCCTTAAGGATTTTCGTCCTCGAAAATCTTACCAGTAAAGAGGTTTGGATGTTCCTTTCTCATTGTATCCTCCGGTTCCCAGGTAGCCTCTTCAATACCATGTTGTTACCAAATAACTTTTACCAAAGCTACTTTTTTATTTCTTAACTCTTTTGTTTCCCGTGCCAAAATTTTGATTGGTCCTTCGCTGTAAGTCATGTCGGCTGAATCTCAACTTCTGTTGGAGAGATAACATGTGAAGGATCCAATCGATACCGTCGTAACATAGATACATGAAAAACATTATGAATCCGATCAAGTTCTGGTGGTAAGGCTAACCGATATGCAACAGGTCCAATTCTTTCTGTGATTTCTTATGGTCCAAAAAACCGTGGACTTAATTTTCCATTACGGCCAAATCGGAGAACTTTCTTCCAAGGTGATACTTTCAAGAATACCTTGTCATCAACTTGAAATTCTATTTCTTTTCGTTTAAGATCAATATAGGACTTTTGATGATCTGAGGCTGCTTTCAAACTGTCTTGAATTATTTTTACATTTTCTTCGGTTTCACGGACCAAGTCAACTCCATGTAACTTTTTCTCATTGAGTTCTGTCCAATACAATGGAGTTCTACATTTGCAACCATACAGAGCTTCATACGGTGACATTTTGATACTGGACTGGTAACTGTTATTATAAACAAATTCAACCAAAGGCAGATACTTTTCCCAAATACCTTCAAATTCCAAAATACAACACCGAAGCATATATTCCAAAATCTGTATTACACGTTCAAATTGACCATCTGTCTGAGGATGGAATGCAGTACTAAAACGTAACTGTGTACTTAGAGCTTTTTATAATTTGCTCCAGAATCAGGATGTAAATCTAGGATCTCTGTTTGAAATAATGGAGATAGGTACTCCATGCAATCTAACAATCTGTTTGAAATAATGGAGATAGGTACTCCATGCAATCTAACAATCTTAGAGACATATAATTTAGTCAATCTATCCAAAGAAAAATCCATATGTACCGGAATAAAGTGTGCAGACTTTATCAATCGATTGACAATTACCCAAATGGCATCTGTAACACCTCTTACCCGTACTCGACGCCAGAACAAGGTACGAGGCATTACTGTACTTGAACGCAATCAAACACACAAACTGAACCATAAAATTTTGTTCCAATTAGGGTTATTCAAACATATATTTAACATCCCTTATACGGGCCTATGAGGCACAAAACATTCATCGGGAAAGATTTGGGACTAAACCGGGAACTTCTAAAACTTTTACAACACTTAGAAAATTTTCATGTTTTGGAGAGTCACACGCCCGTGTGGCTTGGGACATGCCCATGTGCTCAGCCCGTGTAACTCTCTGACTATGACGTCATGCACAAAATATGGTCGCACGGCCAAGGCACGTCTAAGGCACACACCCGTGTCCTTAGACCGTGTGGCGAATTACATTCCAAAATCAGGTGCAGACTTCAAACGGCCTGGGCACACGCCTATGTTTTGAAGCCATGTCTCTCACACGGTCGAGACACGTGGCTGTGTCTCTGCCCGTATGTTACTACTGGGCATTCTATTTTGCATTAGTTAGGGAGTAGGGGACACACGGCTGGACCACACGCCCATGGGGTGGATCGTGTGTCATACACGGCTTAGACACATGCCTGTGTCTACCTGTGTATTGAGGCTATTTTCCAAGCCAATTGCTACCCTTAATTACACATACAGAAACAAGACATGATCATGATCATTTCATCTCTACTTACTCATGCATAAGACTTCATACTTTGTCAAGCCAAATTTATAATTTTGCATGCACTAAGACTGGTAGTGTAACACCTCTTACCCGTGTCCGAAGCCGGAATAGGGTACGAGGCATTACCGGACTTAATCGTTCACAACATGCAAAAACTGGGCTACAAAATTTCATTCGTATCAAAAATTTTCATACACATTCATAATGTCCCATACACGGGCCTACGAAGCCCTAAACATGCATTGAAAGTAGTTAAGGACTAAACCGAGAACCTTAGAAAGTTTTGGGAAAAGTTAGAAAATTTTCCATGACCCAAGGTCACACGCCCGTGTGTACACAGGGACACGATCGTGTGCCTTTAACACGCCCGTGTCCTCAGGCCGTGTAACTCTCTGACTATAACATCAGCGAATAATTTGGACCACACGGCCAAGTCACACGTCCGTGTGCTAAGACCGTGTCCCCCACACAGTTGAGACACACGACCGTGTCTCAGCCCATGTGGCTAACACTTAGGCTATTTTCCAAGCCTTTATATTTCTCTTAATCTTTCACATCTATATACACACTAAGGACACATATCATGACATCATTTCAATGATTTAGCATCCTATATTAAGACACATTCACAAGCATTAGATCATAGCATAGATAGATAGGTTCACAACAATAATCCATATGGGCTACACTTCTTGGCCATATACAAATAACTCAAAATAAACCAATGTATTCGACTAATCATAATTACAGATATCATAAAAACCAAGCCCCTATACATGCCACTCACTTGAAAACGTTTAATATATATATCAATATTCCAAAGGTGATAGCTTGATAGTGTGGTGCTACCTCTGACGATCTCCAATCCCGAGCCAACCTGTCAACATTAAAGAAAATGAAAGGAAGGGAGTGAGCTTTATAGCTTAGTAAGACCATATGAAATTAATAAGCAATTTATCAACTTGCTTCTCAAGGTAAAACCACATTATTTGTGCTTTTGCTATGTTCAAGTCAAGCTGTTTTCTCGAGTTACAGTCACTAAATTATTTATATCTGGATATACGAAATCAAAATTAAGATTTGTTAATTTTACATGAAACTAGACTCATATATCTTCTTACCATGAAATTTTCAGAATTTTTGGTCTAGCCAAAAAGTATAGTTTATTCTTTAAAGTCACCCCTGTTTCGATGTCTGATAGTTTCGACCCCTCTTCACTAAAAATTAATTATCTCCCTGTACAAGATTTAGATGATGTTTCCTTTTATTTCTTTTGAAAATAGACTCATTAAGGATTCTAATAATATAAATTATAACCCACAATTATTTTTTTACAATTTTTAATGATTTTCCAAAATTGGAATAGGGGATTTCAAAATCATTCTAAATCTGTCTCACAACAATTCAAATATCTCATAATATGAACTTCTTTTTCTTACAAAGTTTCTTCTATATGAAACTATACTCAATAAGATTTAATTTCATATTTTACTCAGCCTCTAATTTGATTTCCACAATTTTTGGTGGATTTTCAAAGTCGAACTGCTGCTGCTATCCAAAACTGTTTCAATGCTAATTTTACCCCTTCATAATTATCTTTAAATAGGCTTTTATGCCAATCAATTTCTCTTTTCATATTCATTAGGCCACAGGGTGAAGGGATAAACATATCATGTCCCAATTTAATTTGACCTAAAAGCCTCATAGATAATCATCCATCAAATTTACCACATAATTACACACCATAGGTATCGACCTAATATTTACAAGGTCGTCACAAAGTCATTCTCATAGGTATGACTTATTTACATCCTTACCAAAAGTCCGATATGCATCGAGCTCATTACTCATGAATTTTTAGTACATACTTGTACCCTTTCAATATGATCATAAGCATAGCTTACTCATTTTCATAGCTAGAACTTACTCGTATTATTCTTACCATCAAGGTAACATAACTAGACTCATATCTCATGAGTTCGAATAAGAACCTGTACCACTCACAACATGATTATATCATTCCATATCATTATCATAAGCATTAAAGTAACTTGTGAACTTTTTTGGAATACTAATGGATATCCGATAAGCTTCACACAAGAGGGTGAATTGCTGATGCCATGTCCCAAACGTGGTCTTGCACTAGCTCACATGTCGAGGCCGATGCCATGTCCCAAACATGGTCTTACACTAGCTCTCATCTTAGTGCCAAAGCCATGTCCAACATGGTCTTACACTGGCTCACAATCAATGCCAATTCCATGTCCAACATGGTTTTACACTGGCTCACAATCAACGCCGATGCCATGTCCAACATGGTCATACACTGGCTCACATGTCACCCAAATGTCATGGCATGGATATCCAATCTATTCCTAGGTTTAATCGGGAATTTACCACATTAATTTTCATCATACATTATTCAACCATATTATGCAAAATTATTCATTCAACACATAATAATGATAAATTTACCTTACGTACAACTTACTCGTTTCAATGGAATATCATATTCCATCAAATTTCCAATATTCAATCATCACATAAATGTCATTAACATTTGGCATCACTTTCTCATACTCAATATCATCAACATATAATTCAATACAATCATAGCAAGATAGATTTCAAGTATATTAGTAATAACATGGATAACATGCTTATTTAGTCACATGGGCTTACCTCGAATGCAAAAACGACTTATTATTCCCTTTTTGTCCTAAACCACGTACTTTCTCAATTTAAGCCTGAATCTCGATTTTCTTGATCTAAAATAATAAAATTTACTCATTTAATCATCACATTAAATTAAGTGTTCCACAATTCATACTTTGGCAAAATGACCATTTTGCCCCTAGACTTTCACAAAAATTATGATTTTGCCCCTAGGCTCGTAAACCGATTTTTATCAAATTTCCTCATTAACCAAGCCTAGCCCAACCTTTACTACTCTTTTAGCAACTCAAAATTCCAATTATTTCACACAATTCCCTTTCATTTAACAAACTTTACAAAATGGTCCATATTAAGTGTTCTCATAAAAATTCTTTCACAAAAGTTGTTTATTTAACAACCAAGATTCATTTTCTTCCATAAAAATTCAGAAAACAACATGAATGATCTCATGGAAAAACCCTAGACTTTCAACCATTTTGCAAAATAGTCCCCTCATTAGCTAGATTATGCTACAAAGGTACCAAAAGTACAAAATTTATCAAGAAAGACCATCAAAATCACTTACTTGTAACGAATATAAGTTGCTAAAATTTTGAAGCTCCAAACCCTTATTTTTGTTGGAATTTTCTATAGAGAAGAAGGAATGAAAAAGATGAAGTCCTTTATTTTATTTTAATCTTATTTCTAGTCAAAATAGGTCACCAACTTCACCTTATTTTTTTCTTTTCTATTTTCTTTATCTCTATGGCCGGCCAAGCCTTTCTTAAAGGTCTATTTGCTATTTGAAGACTCCCAATTATGGTTCTCTACCTATTTAACACATTTAGCTAGCAAAACAAAGCTTTTGTCCTTTATAAGATTTAGTCCTTTTTCTCAATTAAGCTCACAAACACTAAAATTAATTCACCAAAATTTTCATGCACCCATATAACCATGCTATAATGCCAAAATAATATTAAAAATAATTTCTCAACCATCAGATTTGTGATATCAAAACCACTGTTTCAACTAAGCCCAAAATCGGGTTGTTACAGGTTGATTACTCATATTTGACATAATCATGTCTTAATTGTCATCACGCATTTCATTCACAATTTCATCACATACACACAACAATCAACTGCATTACAATTGCATAGACACATACATGCATAAACAATTAGGTTTACAACCCAATAATCAATATGAGCCATATCTCATGGCCTTATACAAATTGGACCCCAAGCCATTCTAGGCCAACTCATTTGGTCACATTTACAATGACATAATTATTCAAAAGAAAAAGTCCCTATACATGCCATAGACTCAAACTACTTGTATTCATCAATACCCGTAGTGATAGCTTGATAGTGTGATGGTCTCTTTGGCGATTTCCAACCCGAACTAGCTAAATTAACCTCTAAAGGATGGGAAAGTAAGGGGAGTAAGCTTTAGAGCTTAGTAAGTTCATATGCAAATAATAAAAAATTATTAACATCCATTTAATTTACCCATCCATAAGAACATTATTAATACAAATTGTATTAATTCTCATGATTACCACTTACTCATTCATAATGCTTAGTCTTTTATCTTATAAATACCATTTACATGCCTTGGCATTAGCCTAACCACCATAGCCTCTCCAATATAACTTGTCACATTATTTAACAAGTTATTCCCATCCTTCTAATTACATGCACATCATTTATGAGTAATCATAATTTCAACATATAGGTCAACCACCTTTCACTTGTCTAAGCTCGTATCTTACTATTTTCTCATAATGACTTTATTTGGAAATTATGCCCATTTTTCTTTTTCTCATATCCAATGAAACACAGTTTAAATAAATGAACCATAAAATACCACAAATTAATTAGGCTCCTAAGCCTATAACATGATCATTATCAGATCTTAACATGCATCCATTTATCATAAATGTTGATCATTTGTCACGAGGTTATCATTATTTAACAAGTAGTTTGTTCATGTACATTCTCACCAAGAATTCATCATATACCAAATCCACCTCACATGAGTTTTGTGTACATACCTGTACCACTCGTAATTTAGTTACATACTTTATCGTTCTTATCATACCAATTAAAATACAATTCAAGCATATAAACATATTAGATCACATCTCAATTCGGCCTAACAGCCTAACACATAATCATCATTTATATTTATCATATATCTAACATCACAAGTATGTGCACTATCAACCACAATGGGTAATAAACAATTATTTTCACAATAATAATGAATTTACAATTATATGCTTACGTACATGCCTGTTTACTCGTAGTAATTTCATTCTCATACTCATCTTTGATTTACCCATTGAACACACTAGAATACTAAGGACGCTCAGGGATCTCATACTCTTAGTACCGTGTCAATGTCATATCCTGGATATGGTCTTACATGAAATATCATATTGACGCCATGTCCTTGATATAATATCCCAAAATTGGGCCTAGTCAGAATAGTGGTTTCGAGACCACAAATCTAACATTAAATATTTATTTTATGATTATTATGAGGTCTAGGATATGGAAATAAGCATGTGTTAAAGTTTCATGAAGAAATTTTAAGTATAAGGTGTCTAACTGGAAATTAGGGTCCAAATTGCTATGGATTATTAATTAGGAGGCCTTAAATAGGAATTTTCCCAATTACTAAAGTTTTTGGATAAAAATGGGCTTGCATGGAAAATTTTGAAAGGTTATTAAAGAAGGGCATTTTGGTCATCTGGTAATAAAATTAATAAAAAGAGAAAAAGGAAGAAAAATTCAGCCATTTCTTCTCCATGGCTACTGAAAATTAAAAGATCTCCATAGCTAGGGTTTTCAACATTTTCAATCTCAATAGTAAGTGCTCTCTAGCCCCGTTTTTAACGTTCTTTGTATTTTTGAGATCCTCATAACAGGCTCTCTCTATTTCTACCCACATTTCAAGCTAGGGTTCATGTTTAGAAATTTACCCATGCATGAGATGCTTGTGTTTTGATGATTTATGGAGGAATATAAGAGTTTAGAGGATGGTAAACAACTTCTACTAAGTAGTTTTTCATGAAAATGGCTTAAAGGACCATTTTGTAAAAGTTGTGAAAATGGGTAGAAAAATGTGAAATGAAGGAAAATGTTGGCTTTTATAAGTGTAAAAGTATTTGGATAGGTTTGGGTAAGCTAGAAATTTCATGCATTTCATTATACGAGCCTAGGGACTAATTTGTAAAAGTGTGAAAGTTAGGGGCAAAATGGTCATTTTGCCCGTGGGCAAAATTTAAGCCTAAAATGAACAATGTGAGATATTAATAATTTATTCTTACTGATATAGACCCCGAGGAACCAATTTCGAAGGTCGACCATGGAAAACGAAAGGTTTTAGAATAACCGAAATACGAACCTGAAGCAATTGCCAGATAAGTTCGTGTAACTCGAAGTAAACTCTTAATATACACAAAATGTATATACTTGAATGTATGACAATTTAGACATTCATTGCAGGAATATCCATGAAATGTGGCAGTATAGTTTAAAAGAGAATTGAAGTTTCCCAATTGAAATAAAAGGATATCTGATGGATTTCTCGAAATGAATTGACGGTAAAAAGGATCTAGCCTAGACGGGTGTTCCATTAGTGATCGAGCCTCCTAAAGAATAAGTGTGCTGAAATAGATATAGCCCGGACTGGTAATCCGATTAGGGTCTGAATTTAGCCTGGACTGGTAATTCAGATCTGAGCTCATTAGAGTACATATCATTGTAAGGGATTTAGTCTGGACTGGTAATCCCGGCATTACTCTATGAGTTTACATTTTGAGGGATTTAGCTTGGACTGGTAATCCCACCATAAGATCGAGGTTCACGGGAGTGCGTATTTAAAATGATCACTTACACAATTTGACAGTAAATGAGATATCCATCGAGATTTTGAGAAGTTCAATGGGATTAAAATGAGGAACAAAAATAGAAATGCTTGAAATGATGAGCTCATCTAAGATTAATGTTTATTTGTATTGACAAGAAACTAACATGATGATTTAGTGTATGTGATAGGGAAATTATACGATGCATGAGTGGCATGAATATCCATTATGGTTGTATACTAAATAATCAGTAAGTTTACCTTGCCGTTATCCGAACTTACTAAGCATGTAAATGCTTACCCCCTCTCTTTTCCCTTGTCTTACAGAGCTCGCGGACTTGTGAAGATTGGAAGACGGTTAGAGCATTATCAACACTATCAATTTCTTTTGCTTGGGTATATATAAACTTTTATTTTGTTATAATGGCATGTATAGAATTCTTGGTCATTTTGTTATATGTGTCATTTGGTTAGCCAATGTAAGGGCTTGAATGATATGCTTATTCATTTTGTATATGGCCATGGGATATGGCTCATATTGGTGTAGGATGTAAACCTACTAATTTTGCATGTTTATGCTTGAATGTTTCATGAGTTGGTAAATGTGTTATACCATGAATGGATATGTGTAATGTGACCAAATCATTTGAAGATGGCTTAGATCATAATTGGTATGACACATGAAATGATCTAAGTTTATAATATGAATTGTAAAATGGTAACCCTAACACAAAGAGGGTAATTTCAATATAGGGTAAGAAGATACATGAAGCAACATGCATAACCTTGGATAAGAAGGTTTTAAGTGTATATTTATACCATGATAGATGCTCAAGGACTATATTAGTGTGTATGGATGTTTGAGGGTGACCAAAGGCTTGGAATATAGCTTACAGAAGGGTCCACATGGGTAGACACACGGGCATGTGTCTAGGAAGTGTGTGAGACACGGCCTGCCCCTTGGCTGTGTTGCTCATCAGTGTGACCCCTGCACCTAGAATTTTTAGGTCAATATGCATGGTAAGAAACACACGGGCAGAGACATGGCCGTGTGTCTCAACTGTGTGGAGGACATGGCCTTGCACACGGGTATGTGCTTTGGCCGTGTGTCCCTAGATGGATGATGACGTCATAAACAGAATGTCCAGGATTTTGGACATGGGCGATGACACGGGCGTGTCCAGGCCGTGTGAGGGACATAGGCCAGGGACACGGGCATGTGCTCGACCGTGTGAAAACCCCTGTAGGTTTGAAATGAAAAATAAATTCCAATAATTCAACAGGGTAAGGGACACGGATGTGTCCCAATGCACACGGGCGTGTGAGGCTTAAACCTAGAAATTCTCTAAAGTTTTCTAAAGTTTTCGATTTAGTCTCGGACCACTTTTATTGCATGTTTTGGACCTCGTAGGCCCGTAATTAGGTTAATATGATTCTGTTTGATTAGTTTTAAATTGAAACGAAATTTTATAGCCCGTATTTTTCGGTAATGCCCTGTACCTTGTCCTGGTCTCGATACGGGCAAGGGGTATTACATTTAGTGGTATCAGAGCTACCATTTAGTCGATTCTCTAACTAACGTAGCATGTAACGAGTCTAGTTATACATCCCATTATACAAGCTATGATAGTGTGACATCTCCTAACCCTTTATATTGTATTTGGATATAGTAAATGTCTTCCGGTCAAGCCCAAGATGAGTCTGAGGGAGCCGAGAGCCATGCTCTAGCTTTCGTACAATGAGTTACTTCTAGTAGTAGTAGAAGGCCTATGTCTGAGGGTCTAGAAGAGGCAAAGGCTGCCTTTTTTGAGATGATGGATGAGTGGTTTGGGGATTACCTGAAGAAGAAGTGCCACAAGGTATGGCACCTGTGAGAATTGGAAAGGTCTAAGTGGATAAGCTTAGGAAATATGGAGCCAAATTGTTTAGGGCCACGATTGATGACGACCCAGAACGTGCTGAGTTTTGGCTTAAAAATACCATGCTGGTTTTCGACGAACTGTCATGTACTCCTGAGGAAAGTTTGAAATGCGCAGTATTGTTATTAAAAGACACTGTATACCACTGGTGGAAGACTATATTCTCATGGCATTGAGAGAGAGTATCACATGGGAATTTTTCCAAGCTAAGTTTAAAAAGAAATACATCAGTAAAAGGTTCTTAGATCAGAAGCAAAAGGAGTTCCTAAAACTCAAACAAGGAAATAGAACCGTGTCAGAATATGAAAGAGAGTTCGTAAGGTTAAGTCAGTATGCAAATGAATGGGTTCAAACAGAGGTAGAAATGTGTAAGTGCTTTGAGGAAGGTTTGAATGAGGAAATTAAGTTACTAATTGGGATCCTTGAGATATGAAAATTTACTGTATTAGCTGATCGGGACAAGAAGGCCAAAGAGCTTAATAATGAAAGAAAACAAGTGATGAGAGAAGCTCGAGTTTCAAGTAAGAGATCCAATGGTAAGACGCACTCGTTTCCCACAAAGAAATTACTGAGTCACCAGGAACGTTCTACTTCGTTTGTGGGATATTCAGGTAGAGCAAGAAGCTCCAAACATCATAACCCGAAGTCTTCTTCCCCTATGGTAACTACTGTGGGAAGTGTAGATGATCAAAAGCTGAGACGTAAAAGTTGCAATAAATTTCATTTCGAAGAGTGCTGAATGAAGAGTGGAGCATGTTTTAGGTGTGGTTCTCTTGACCACTTCCATGGAGATTGCCTAGAGTGAGTTGATAAAGAGGTTGAATTAGCCCCAAAGCTGAACGCTCCTATTTCTCAAGGTAGACCTCCGAGACATCCCAGAAGTACAAGTGATAGTCGAATTGTCCCCAAGGATTCTACAGCAAAAATTAGAGGCTCGAGCTTCAGCGAGAACCTATGCCATACGTGCTAGAGAGGAGGCTTCAGCTCCTGATGTCATTATGGGTATATTTTCTATTTATGATACTCATGTTGTTGCCTCAATTGACCCGAGATCAACCCATTCATACATTTTCATGAAATTGGTGTCTAGCATGGATATGTCTGTGGAGCCCACAGAATTTGTAATCAAGGTGTCAAACCCTTTAGGCAAGTCTGTGTTAGTAGATAAAGTTTGTAAGAATTGTCCTTTGATGATTCAAGGTCATTGTTTTCCGGCTAACCTTAGGCTTTTGCCTTTCGATGAATTTGATGTAATAATTGGCATGGATTGGTGCTCGAGCTCCAGCGAGAACCTATGCCATACGCGCTAGAGAGGAGGCTTCAGCTCCTGATGTCATTATGGGTATATTTTCTATTTATGATACTCATGTTGTTACCTCAATTGACCCAGGATCAACCCATTCATACATTTTCATGAAATTGGTGTCTAGCATGGATATGCCTGTGAAGCCCACAGAATTTGTAATCAAGGTGTCAAACCCTTTAGGCAAGTCTGTGTTAGTAGATAAAGTTTGTAAGAATTGTCCTTTGATGATTCAAGGTCATTGTTTTTCGGCTAACCTTAGGCTTTTGCCTTTCGATGAATTTGATGTAATAATTGGCATGGATTGGTTGGCCATTCATGATGTGATAATAAATTGTGGTAGCAAGTATATTGAATTGAAATGTTCAGATGGCGAAATTCTCCGAGTTGATTCAAGTGAGTTGAATACACCACCGGTTGTGATTACCTTAATAAGGGCTCAAAAGTATATGAGAAAAGGGTATGAAGCCTACCTTGCTTTTATACTGAATACTAAAGAATCAGAGTTGAAGATTGAGTCAGTACGAATAGTGTGTGAATATCTAGATGTGTTTCCAGAAGAGTTGCCTGGTTTGCCTCCTGTTAGAGAAGTAGAGTTTGGTATTGAGCTAATGCCAGGAAAAACACCTATTTTGATTGCCCCGTATAGGATGGCACCAACCGAGTTGAAAGAGTTATAAGCACAGTTGCAAGAACTGAAGGATAAGGGTTTTGCAAGGCCAAGCTTTTCACCTTGGGGTACTCCTTTACTATTCGTAAAAAAAAAGATGGTTCGATGAGTCTACCGACAACTCAACAAGGTAACTATTAAGAATAAGTATCCGTTGCCAAGGATTGATGACCTATCTGATCAGTTGAGGAGAGCCACTGTGTTTTCTAAAATAGATCTGAGATCCGGCTACTACCAGCTGCAGGTCAAACAGTCGGACGTGCCTTAGACCACTTTCAAAACGAGGTATGGTAATTACGAATTTCTTGTGATGCCTTTTGGGTTGACGAATGCTCCAGCTGTGTTTTTGGACTTGATGAATAGGATATTTTGGCCATACTTAGAAAAGTTTGTTGTTGTATTTATTGATGATATCCTGATTTATTCCAAGGATGAGATCGAATATGCCGAGCATTTGAGGATTGTCTTACAGACTTTATGAGATAAGAAACTATATGCTAAGTTTAGCAAGAGCGAGTTTTGGCTCCGAGAGGTCAGATTCCTCGGTCACATTGTGTCGGGTGATGGCATCTAAGTTGATCCGAATAAGATTTCTATCATTGTTGAGTGGAAGCCACCGAAGAACGTAACTGAGGTTAGAAGCTTTTTGGGCTTATCCGGTTACTACCGATGCTTTGTAAAGGGATTCTCTATGATTGTAACTCCTTTGACAAGGTTGTTGTAAAAAGATGTTAAGTTTGAATGGTCGGAAGAGTGCCAACAGAGTTTCGAGAAATTAAAAACCCCTACTAACAAAAGCTCCAATTTTTGTGCAACCCGAACCGAGAAAAGAATTGTGGTTTACAGTGATGCGTTCGTGAATGGACTGGGTTGCGTGCTTATGCAAGAGTGCAAAGTAATAGCTTATGCTTCGAGGCAACTGAAGCCATACAAGAAAAATTATCCAACACACAACTTGGAGCTAGCTGCCATTGTTTTTGCCTTGAAGATTTGGAGACACCATTTGTATGGTGAAACTTGCCACATATTCACCGATCATAAGAGCTTGAAGTACTTGATGACTCAAAAAGAAATGAACCTGAAACAATAGAGATGGTTAGAGCTGATTAAAGATTCTGAGCTGACAATTGATTATCACCCGGGAAAGGTGAACGTGGTTGCCGATGCCTTGAGTAGGAAGTCCTTGTTTGCATTGAGGGCTATGAACTCACGATTGGTGTTATCTGATGGTGGTTCGATTTTGGTAGAGTTAAGAGCCAGATCGACATTCTTACAAGAAATTTACGTAGCTCAGATCAATGATAGCGAATTACAGGCCAGAAGAGCACAATGTGAGACGAGTGTTGAGTCAGATTTTTGGGTTGATTCTAATGATTGTTTGATGTTTTGAGATAGGGTCTGTGTACCCAAAGACGATGAACTTATTCCGAAAATTTTACAAGAGGCACATGATAGTTGTCTGTCTATTCATCCGGGAAGTACCAAGATGTACAATGATTTAAGGAAAATGTACTAATGGAATGGCATGAAAAGAGACATCTCTGAATTTGTGTCGAAACATTTGATATGTCAACAGGTCAAGGCTGAACACCAAGTACCTTTAGGTCTGTTACAGCCTGTGATGGTACCCGAATGGAAATGGGATAGGATTACCGTAGACTTCGTGACTGGATTATCGTTAACCCTGAAAAAGAAAGATGCTATTTGGGTTGTGGTTGATAGACTAACAAAGTCAGCTCAGTTCATCCCGATATGGATTGATTACTCTCTTGATAAATTGGTCAACTTGTACATTTCTAAAATTGTAAGATTATATGGGGTACCGTTATCGATTATTTCAGATGGGGACCCGAGATTCACTTCGAGATTTTGGAAGAAACTACAAGAAGCCTTGGGTACAAAATTGAGTTTTAGTATGTCATTTCACCCACAGACTGATGGTCAGTCCGAGCAGACAATTCAGACTCTCGAGGACATGTTACGGTGTTGCGTTCTTGAATTTCAGGGTAGTTGGGAAAAATACTTACCTTTTGTGGAATTTGCCTACAACAATAGTTTCCAAATGAGTTTAAAAATGGCACCTTATGAGGCATTATATGGTCGGAAGTGCATAACTCCATTGTATTGGATAGAGATCAAGGAAGGTCAGATTCATGTAGTTGATTTAGTCAAGGAAACTGAAGAAAAGGTTAAAGTGATATCGGACTATTTGAAAATAGCATCGGATAGGAAAAAGTCATATGCTGATTTGAAGAGAAAAAAGATTAAGTTTCAAGCCGATATAAGGTATTAAAAGTTTCTCCATGTAAAAAGGTCTTGAGATTTGGTCGAAGGGGAAAACTGATCCAAGGTTTATCGGACCGTATGAGATTACCTAAAGAGTTGGACCGCTAGCCTACAAATTAACATTGCCTTCCGAATTGGAAAAGATTCATGATGTATTCCATGTGTCCATATTGCGTAGATATAGATCGGACACCTCACATGTTATTTCACCAACTAAAATTGAGATTAGACCGGATATGACTTATGGTGAAGAACTGGTAAAGATTTTGGCTCGAGAAGTCAAAGAGTTGAGGAGCATGAATATAGCCTTGGTGAAGGTTTTATGGCATAGACATGGAGTGGAAGAAGCCACATGGGAACCTGAGGATGCCATGAGAAGTCAATATTCGAACCTGTTTACTGGTAAGACTTTCGAGGACGAAAGTCCCTAAGGGGGAGAAATGTAACATCCCAAAATTGGGCCTAGTCGAAATAGTGGTTTCGAGACCACAACTCCGACATTAAAATATTTTTTTATGATTATTATGAGGTCTAGGATATGAAAATAAGCATGTGTTAAAGTTTCATGAAGAAATTTTAAGTATAAGGTGTCCAATTGGAAATTAGGGACCAAATTGAATAAATTGCAAAACTTGGGTTCTAGAAGCAATTAGTATGAAATTGCTATGGATTATTAATTAGGAGGCCTTAAATAGAAATTTTCTCAATTTCTAAGTTTTTTTATAAAAATGGGCATGCATGGAAAATTTTGAAAGGTTATTAAGGAAGGGCATTTTGGTCATTTGGTAATAAAATTAATAAAAAGGGAAAATGGAAGAAAAATTCAGCCATTTCTTCTCCATGGCTGTTGAAAATTAAAGGGTCTCCATACCGAGGGTTTTCAACAATTTCAAGCTCAATAGTAAGTGCTCCCTAACCTCGTTTTTAACGTTCTTCATATTTTTGAAATCCTCGTCACATGCTCTCTCTGTTTCTACCCATATTTCAAATTAGGGTTAATGTTTAGAAATTTACCCATGCATGAGATGCTTGTGTTTTGATGATTTATGGAGGAATATGAGAGTTTAGAGGATGGTAAACAACTTCTACTAAGTAGTTTTTCATGGAAATGGCTTAAAGGACCATTTTGTAAAAGTTGTGAAAATGGGTAGAAAAATGTGAAATGAAGGAAAATGTGGGCTGCTATAAGTGTGAAAAGTATTTGGCTAGGCTTGGGTAACCTAGAAATTTCATGCATTTCATTATACAAGCATAAAGACTAATTTGTAAAAGTGTGAAAGGTTAGGGGCAAAATTTAGGCCTAAAATGAACAATGTGAGGTGTTAATAATTTATTTTTACTAATATAGACCCCGAGGAACCAATTCTGGAGGTCGACCGTGGAAAACAAAAGGTTTTAGAATAATCAAAATACGAACCCAAAGCAATTGCCAGGTAAGTTCATGTAACTCAAAGTAAACTCTTAATATACACAAAATGTATATACTTGAATGTATGACAATTTAGACATTCATTGCAGGAATATCCATGAAATGTGGTAGTATAGTTTAAAAAAGAATTGAAGTTTCCCGATTGAAATAAAAGGATACTCGATGGATTTCTCGAAATGAATTGATGGTAAAAAGGATCTCGCCCGGACAGGTGTTCCTTTAGTGATCGAGCCTCCCGAAGAAAAAGTGTACTAAATAGATTTAGCCCGGACGGGTAATCATATTAGGGTCTAAATTTAGCCTGGACTGGTAATTCAGATCTAAGCTTAGTATAGTACATGTCGTTGTAAGGGATTTAGCCTGGACTGGTAATCCTACTGTAAGAGCGAGGTTCACGGGAGTACGTATTTAAAATGATCACTTACACGATTTGACGATAAATGACATATCCATCGAGATTCCGAGAAGTTCAATGGGATTAATATGAGAAATAATAACAGAAATGCTTGAAATGATGAGCTCATCTAAGATTAATGTTTATTTGTATTGACATGAAACTAACATGATGATTGAGTGTATTTGATAGGGAAATTATACTATGCATGTTTGGCATGAATATCCATTATTGTTGTATGCTAAATAATTGGTAAGTTTACCTTCCCGTTATTCGAACTTACTAAGCATGTAAATGCTTACCCCCTCTCTTTTCCCTTGTCTTACAGAGCTCGTGGACTCGTGAAGATTGGAAGACGGTTAAAGCATTATCTACACTATCAACTTCTTTTTCTTGGGTATATAAAAACTTTTATTTTGTTATAATGACATGTATAGGATTCTTGGTCATTTTGTTATATGTGTCATTTGGCTAGCCAATGTATGGGCTTGAATGATATGCTTATTCATTTTGTATATGGCCATGGATATGGCTCATATTGGTGTAGGTTGTAAACCTACTAATTTTGCATGTTTATGCTTGAATGTTTCATGAGTTGGTAAATGTGTTATACCATGAATGGATATGTGTAATGTGACCAAATCACTTGAAGATGGCTTAGGTCATAATTGGTATGACGTATGAAATGAGCTAAGTTTATAATATGAATTATAAAATGGTAACCCTAACAAAAAGAGGGTAATTTCAATATAGGGTAAGAAGAGACATGAAGCAACATGCATGACCTTGGCTAAGAAGGTTTTAAGGGTATATTTATACCATGATAGAAGCTCAAGAACTATATTTGTAACACCCCGAACCCGAGACCGTCGCCGGAGTCGAACGCGAGGTGTTAACAGACTTCAACCCACTTATTGACAATTTTCAGACAAGCTGCCAATCTGAGTACTAGTCGCTCCAAAATTCATAACATGAGTTTTACAACTCGAAAATCAGTTCCGTAAATTTTTCCTGAAACTAGACTCATATGTCCATCTACATATTTTTTTCTAGAATTTTTGGTCGAGCCAATTAGTACAGTTTATTAGTTAAAGTCTCGCCTGTTGTAGGGATCGACTACACTGACCTTTGTGCGTTACGAATTGGATATCTCCCTGTACAGGGCTTCAATACTAATGCCGTTTGTTTCTATAGAAACTAGACTCAGAGAGGAATCTACACATATATGGAGTGACTCCTAATTATCTCTGGTTAATTTACAATGATTTTCCAAAGTTGGAACAGGGGATCCAGAAACCGTTCTGGCCCTATTTCACAAGAACTTTAAAATCTGTTAACTTATAACTCATATGACCATTTCGTTTCTTCCATATGAAAGTAGATTCATCAAGGTACACTTACATAATTTATTTGCTATTTAATACCATTCCTACTATTTTAGTGATTTTTCACATCCACGTCACTGCTGCTGTCAGCATCTGCCTTTAGTAGGCTTTACCTATTTCATACTTTCCATGATTCAATTGGCCCTTTTTACATACATAGCACAAAGCGTGATCATGATTAACCATTCCAATGGCTAATCGTTTCAAAATAATTCCATACCTCATAAGGGTCAACATACAAACGATTATAGTTCTATGCTAAAACATTATATAAGCCATTTTCGCATGGCTATCCAAGTTTACACAAACCGGAAGGTACATGACCTTCAACAAAGGATGGTCCTATACATGCCATTTCAAAGTTCAACCAAAATTTGTACCAAAATGGGGCTTCGATAGTGTGGATGACTTGACTTCTTTGATCCCGAGTCCGACAGCTAACGAGCGAAACCTATAAAACAGAGAGCCAAAGCAACGGGTAAGCATTTTAATGCTTAGTAAGTCTCAAGCAATGAAATCAGCTTTGACTAAGGTATTTTATTCACATGGCTAATTAAACCACTTTACTAATTCACATTCCCATACTCATACTTATTTCACATCACCGACCCTTATGTTCATACACAAAAGAACAACTTGGCCCAAGGCCGGTAGCTCGTTTATCAACTTAGCGATACTTACTTGTAAGAATTCAATTAGTACAAGCACATACAAACATACCTCATTGCTGGAATTTTCACAAGTGTATAAGCTGAAATTTTCACAGCAAGATTGCTCACTTCGAATCACATACCTTGATTTAACCGGATATAGCGACTCGCACGATTGCCTTGGTCATAATCCGGATTTGGTGACTTGCACAAAGGCCTTGGTCTTAGCCCGGATATATCAACTCGCATACGAATGCCTTGGTCTTAGCCCGGATATATCAACTCGCACGAATGCCTTCGGTCTTAGCCGGATATATCAACTCGCACGAATGCCTTGGTCTTAGCCCAGATATATCAACTCGCACGAATGCCTTCGGTCTTAGCCGGATATATTTCCAATGTTCACTTACATATATATCAATATTCAAGACACGTCCATAGTTCATTTTCGTTACTAAAGCTCTAACACAAAATATCTATCAACCTTTACTATTTCGGCTCAATGGCCACACAAACAAGGAGCATAATTTTGATATAATTCAAGTAGGGTCATCACTCAAGACTTACCTTGGATGTTGTCGAGCGATTTCGACGGCTATTCAACTACTTTTTCCTTCCCTTTATCGGATTTAGCTCCCTTTGCTCTTGAGCTAATTTACACAAATTTAACTTATTAAAATCTCATCATGATAGCTTATGGCGAATATGACAAGGAGTGTAAATGGTCATATGGCCATCCTTTAGCTCAAATACACAATGGTCATGCACATTTTACATCACAACAAGCAATTCAATACATTCAAACATCAACGTGAAGTTCAAAGTACTTGGCCCTTATATACATTAGGCATCAAAGTTGTATATGTACGAAATCATAAATCGAACTCAACACATTAGTTAATATTCCTCTTAGCGAATTTTCTAAGCCAAGAATAGGCATCAATATGCTTGCCTCAAACCGAATGCATGCACACTAATTACCCTCATGTGGCGAATATACACTTAATACCACAAAAAAACAGCATACATTTTACTACTAACACATTACATATCGTAATTCATTGCACATCTCTTATTTACTTCATAATCAACACATCATCACAAGCAAATATACACTTTGAATTAGTATATATGTCATACCAATCCATCATGTGCAAACATATATTCATGTAAGTGCAAGGGCGAATTCTCAAGTGGCTTATATCCAAATATATACACATTTCCAAAGCTTAAATCTTACTTACCATGCAACATGCATGAATTATACTTATGGATATATCATGGCCGAATACCACAACACCACACCATTTCAATTTGGTCATGGTGAAACAAAGAACTTAGTATCTCATTCAAAAAAGAATGCTAAAAGAAAATCTAAGAATCTTCAATCCTCCATCACATGTATCACTTTCAAGCTTGTTATTTAACATGCAATGGCATTAACACCACATTCACTTTGGCCGAATTTCATTCCCATGACATAACAAGGATTTGAACCATGGGCTAACAAGAACATTAAGCTAGCAACTAAAAACATGCATGAACCTCAAACATACCTTAATCTTGATGCAAGTTTAGCCAACCTCTTCCTAATCCTCTTCCAAACCAAGTATGAAGCAAAACTCCTTCCTTAACCTTAGTATTTTCGGCCAACAAGAGAGTGAAAAGAGATGAACAAAATTTTTTCTTTCTTCCTTTAGGACATTCGCCAAGCTATGGAGGAAGATGGACACTTTTTTTTTTTTCTCATCTACTAACATTAATTGTTTATTCCATACCCTTATTTTATTCTTTCCATCATAACCCATTTACCAAACATGTTTCATGACATGATTTTTGCCCATAAATCCTTGTCATGGCCGGCCACTAGCTATGGGGAAATTTGACATGCAAGTCCATTGTTTTGCATGCATCCTTTAATTAGTCATCACACATTTCCCTCATACTTTCAAAGTTTATTACTAGGTCCTTTCTAGTGAAATTCACATCTATAATTCTAAATCAAAGCATAAAAAATATCACACATGAGTTAACACATTATAGGCAATAAAATAAATATTAAATTATTTTTATGCCTTGGTTTTGTGGTCCCGAAACCACATTTCGACTAGGGTCGTTTAAAGCTGTCACAACTCTCCCCACTTTAGAAATTTTCGTCCCGAAAATCTTACCGTAAATAGGTTTGGATATTGCTCTTTCATAGAGTTCTCGGGTTCCCAAGTAGCTTCTTCTATCCCGTGTTTGAGCCATAACACTTTCACTAGCGGAACCCTTTTGTTTCGCAACTCTTTCATTTCACGAGCTAGGATACGAATCGGTTCTTCTTCATATCTCATATCGGCTTGAATTTCAACCTCGATGGACTAATTACGTGCGACGGATCGGATCTATAGCGTCAAGCATTGAAACATGGAAGACGTTGTGAATCTTTTCAAGTTCGGGGCAAGATCAAACGATATTAATCGGGCCAACTCGTTCGGAGATTTAAAGACGGCCCAATGAATCTCGGCTCAACTTGCCCTTACGGCCGAATCGAGTATCTTTTTCCACGCGAAACTTTAAGAAACACTTTATCTCCCACGATACTCAATGTCCTTTCGTTTCAGATCCGCATACGATTTTCGACGATCGGAGGCTATCTTGATTTTCACGGATTACTTTTACTTTACTGCTCAAAGCATCTTTAATCAAATCCACTCCAAAAATTTTGTTCTCACCGAGCTCGGTCCAAAACAATGGTGTACGGCATTTACTCCCGTACAAAGCCTCGTAAGGCGCCATCTTAATACTTGATTGAAAACTATTGTTGTAGCGAATTCAATCAAAGGTAGGTACCGTTCCCACGAACCACCGAACTCGAGGATGCAACATCTCAACATATCCTCAAGTATCTGAATTATACGCTCGGATTGACCATCGGTTTGGGGGTGAAAGGCGGTCTTTGAAATGCAACTTGGTGCCCAATGCTTCTTGTAATTTCTTCCAAAATCGCGAGGTGAACCTCGGATCTCTATCACACAATGTAAATCCACCCGTGTAATCTCACAACCGAGAAACGTACAATTCAGCTAGTTTATCCAATGAAAAATCCATACGCACGAGGGATAAAGTGAGCCGACTTAGTCATCTATCAATAATAACCCAAATTGCATCCTTCTTACTTGTCGACAACGGCAATCCGGACACAAAGTCCATTGTGACTCGATCCCATTTCCACTCGGGTATCGTGATCGGTGAAGTAACCTCAAGGCACTTGATGTTCCGCTTTCACTTGTTGACATATTAAACATCTTGCAACAAAGTCGGAGATGTCTCGTTTCATACCATGCCACCAAAACCGACGTTTCAACTCATTGTACATCTTCGTACTCCCCGGGTGGATTGCCATTCGGCTACGATGAGCTTCGTTCGAATTATCGAAATAAGTTCAATTCTTTGGAACACACAAACGACTTCGAACCTCAAACAATCGTCATCATCAATTTGAAACTCCGATTCCTTGTTCGAACACACTCGGCCGTTTTGCACGCAACTCCTCATCAACTTTCTCGAGCTTCACGAATTTGATGAGTCAACAATGGTTTGGTGTTAATTCGGCTACTAACACATTGTCGGGTAGGATAGACAAGTGTACATTCATCGTCAGTAAAGCAAGCGGTGATTTCCGCTTAAGGCATCCGCAACCACATTAGCCTTTCCGGGTGATAGTCAATGACCACTCATAATCCTTTAACACTCGAGCCAACGTCTTTGTCGCAGATTTAAGTCTCTTTGAGTCATCAAATATTTGAGACTTTGTGATCCGAATACACATGGCACTTCTCACCAAATAAGTAATGTCGCCATATCTTTAAGGCGAATACGATGGCGCCAATTCGAGATCATGGGTCGGATAATTTTTCTCATGTGGCTTTAATTGTCTCGGACGATAGGCCACAACTCGACCTTCTTGCATCAATACGCAACCTAACCCAAGTAGGAGGCGTCACTATAGATGACAAACTCTTTGCCGATTAAAATTTGTATTAGTATTGGAGCTTCCTTCAAATGAGTTTTCAATTGGTCAAAACTTTTCCGACACTTTTCCGTCCATTCAAACTTGACATCTTTACAAGCGGTTTAGTCATGGGTGTGGCTATCATCGAGAATCCTTTTACAAACCGTCGGTAGTAAGCAAGTCCCAAAAAGCTCGAACCTCGGTAATATTTCTTGGAGGTTTCCGTTAAGTATGGCTGAAATTTTGCTTGGGTCGACTCGAATACCGATCACAGATACCACGTGACCCAAGAAGCTAACCTCTCTTAACCGAACTCACACTTGCTAAACTTAGCATATAACCGCTTATCCCGTAAAATTTGCAACACTAATCTCGGGTGCTCGCATGTTCGGTCTCATCTCTTGAATAGACCAAGATGTCGTCGATGAACACAACTACGAACCGATCCAAATATGATCTCAAGATCCGATTCATCAAATCCATAAATACCGTAGGGCATTAGTGAGCCCAAACGGCATCACTAAGAACTCGTAGTGACCATATCTCATTCTCAAGGCGGTTTTGGGTATGTCCGAATCTCGGATTCATGAATCGATAATAGCCCGATCTCAAATCTATTTTGAGAACACCGAGGCTTCTTCAGTTGATCGAACAAATCATCGATACGTGGTAACGGATACTTGTTCTTTATTGTCACTTTATTGGCGACGATAGTCGATGCACAACCTCATGGTTCCGTCCTTCTTTTCACAAACAACACCTGGTGCACCCCAAGGTGAAAAACTCGGCGAGCAAAACCTCTTACGAAACTCCCTTGCTCCCGCTTCCGCTTTCCTTTTCTCCATACTAAGCTCCTCGGCTTTGCACGCTCGCTCGACGAGAGTCACAAACTCTCGGATTTCCAAAATGCCAACATACGACTTTATCTCATCATTCATCCATCTTGAGCGTTACACATCACGACTTCGAAGAAATGCATTCTCGCAGCGTCTGGCTAAGCCTCACGAATTTTCGTTCATAGTCGGTAACCGACATGGAACCTTGTTTAAGTTCGAGAAATTCCTTTCGTTTTGGTCCATAAATCTCGATCGATATACTTTTTCAAACTCGGTTTGAAAGAACTCCCAAGTTACTTGTTCATGGGCACTGTAAGTCGAGTACTCCACCAATAGTAGGCGAATCACGTAGCAAGGAGATGGTACACTTTAGGCATTCATCGGGTGTACAAGATAGCTCATCGAGTACCCGGATCGTGTTGTCCAACCAAAATTCGACTTGCTCGGCATCATCACTATCCGTAGCTTTAAATTCAGTAGCCCCATGTTTTGGATTCTATCAACTGGGGCTTATTCGACCTTATTTGGTCAATTACCGGAGGCATTGTAGGTCTTGAAATGTGTTTGTTGGGAATGGAGGTTGTGGAAGTACCGTATTAGTTCGAATGTATTGGTTGAACCAATCATTCATCACGCTATAAAAGGCTTGTCTAGCCTCGTCATTCGGATTGCTAGCAACAGGTTGAGAGTCCGCGCTGTCCCTTGTACGGAGCAGCGCCACACTCTCCACATCATCACTATCGCTTTCGGTTGGGATCGGGATCCATAAACACAAGTTCAAACGTCGAAATCACCACACTATCATATAATCACATAAAATGGCATGTATAGCTAGACCCCAAACGCATTACGGTAGTCCTAGAATCGACTAAACCGTAGCTCGATACCAATAAAATTGTAACACCCGAACCCGAGACCGTCACGAGTCGAACGCGAGGTGTTACTGACTTCAACCCACTTATTGACAATTTTCAGACAAGCTGCCAATCTGAGTACTAGTCGCTCCAAAATTCATAACTTGAGTTTTACAACTCGAAAATCAGTTCCGTAAATTTTTCCTGAAACTAGACTCATATGTCCATCTACATATTTTTTCTAGAATTTTGGTCGAGCCAATTAGTACAGTTTATTAGTTAAAGTCTCGCCTGTTGTAGGGATCGACTACACTGACCTTTGTGCGTTACGAATTGGATATCTCCCTGTACAGGGCTTCAATACTAATGCCGTTTGTTTCTATAGAAACTAGACTCAGAGAGGAATCTACACATATATGGAGTGACTCCTAATTATCTCTGGTTAATTTACAATGATTTTCCAAAGTTGGAACAGGGGATCCAGAAACCGTTCTGGCCCTATTTCACAAGAACTTTAAAATCTGTTAACTTATAACTCATATGACCATTTCGTTTCTTCCATATGAAAGTAGATTCATCAAGGTACACTTACATAATTTATTTGCTATTTAATACCATTCCTACTATTTTTAGTGATTTTTCACATCCACGTCACTGCTGCTGTCAGCATCTGCCTTTAGTAGGCTTTACCTATTTCATACTTTCCATGATTCAATTGGCCCTTTTTACATACATAGCACAAAGCGTGATCATGATTAACCATTCCAATGGCTAATCGTTTCAAAATAATTCCATACCTCATAAGGGTCAACATACAAACGATTATAGTTCTATGCTAAAACATATATAAGCCATTTTCGCATGGCTATCCAAGTTTACACAAACCGGAAGGTACATGACCTTCAACAAAGGATGGTCCTATACATGCCATTTCAAAGTTCAACCAAAATTTGTACCAAAATGGGGCTTCGATAGTGTGGATGACTTGACTTCTTTGATCCCGAGTCCGACAGCTAACGAAAGCGAAACCTATAAAACAGAGAGCCAAAGCAACGGGTAAGCATTTTAATGCTTAGTAAGTCTCAAGCAATGAAATCAGCTTTGACTAAGGTATTTTATTCACATGGCTAATTAAACCACTTTACTAATTCACATTCCCATACTCATACTTATTTCACATCACCGACCCTTATGTTCATACACAAAAGAACAACTTGGCCCAAGGCGGTAGCTCGCTTATCAACTTAGCGCATACTTACTTGTAAGAATTCAATTAGTACAAGCACATACAAACATACCTCATTGCTGGAATTTTCACAAGTGTATAAGCTGAAATTTTCACAGCAAGATTGCTCACTTCGAATCACATACCTTCGGATTTAACCGGATATAGCGACTCGCATACGATTGCCTTCGGTCATAATCCGGATTTGGTGACTTGCACAAAGGCCTTGGTCTTAGCCCGGATATATCAACTCGCACGAATGCCTTGGTCTTAGCCGGATATATCAACTCGCACGAATGCCTTCGGTCTTAGCCGGATATATCAACTCGCACGAATGCCTTCGGTCTTAGCCGGATATATCAACTCGACGAATGCCTTGGTCTTAGCCCGGATATATTTCCAATGTTCACTTACATATATATCAATATTCAAGACACGTCCATAGTTCATTTTCGTTACTAAAGCTCTAACACAAAATATCTATCAACCTTTACTATTTCGCTCAATGGCCACACAAACAAGGAGCATAATTTTGATATAATTCAAGTAGGGTCATCACTCAAGACTTACCTTGGATGTTGTCGAAGCGATTTTAAACGGCTATTCAACTACTTTTTCCTTCCCTTTATCGGATTTAGCTCCCTTTGCTCTTGAGCTAATTTACACAAATTTAACTTATTAAAATCTCATCATGATAGCTTATGGCGAATATGACAAGGAGTGTAAATGGTCATATGGCCATCCTTTAGCTCAAATACACAATGGTCATGCACATTTTACATCACAACAAGCAATTCAATACATTCAAACATCAACGTGAAGTTCAAAGTACTTGGCCCTTATATACATTAGGCATCAAAGTTGTATATGTACGAAATCATAAATCGAACTCAACACATTAGTTAATATTCCTCTTAGCGAATTTTCTAAGCCAAGAATAGGCATCAATATGCTTGCCTCAAACCGAATGCATGCACACTAATTACCCTCATGTGGCGAATATACACTTAATACCACAAAAAACAGCATACATTTTACTACTAACACATTACATATCGTAATTCATTGCACATCTCTTATTTACTTCATAATCAACACATCATCACAAGCAAATATACACTTTGAATTAGTATATATGTCATACCAATCCATCATGTGCAAACATATATTCATGTAAGTGCAAGGGCGAATTCTCAAGTGGCTTATATCCAAATATATACACATTTCCAAAGCTTAAATCTTACTTACCATGCAACATGCATGAATTATACTTATGGATATATCATGGCCGAATACCACAACACCACACCATTTCAATTTGGTCATGGTGAAACAAAGAACTTAGTATCTCATTCAAAAAAGAATGCTAAAAGAAAATCTAAGAATCTTCAATCCTCCATCACATGTATCACTTTCAAGCTTGTTATTTAACATGCAATGGCATTAACACCACATTCACTTTGGCCGAATTTCATTCCCATGACATAACAAGGATTTGAACCATGGGCTAACAAGAACATTAAGCTAGCAACTAAAAACATGCATGAACCTCAAACATACCTTAATCTTGATGCAAGTTTAGCCAACCTCTTCCTAATCCTCTTCCAAACCAAGTATGAAGCAAAACTCCTTCCTTAACCTTAGTATTTTCGGCCAACAAGAGAGTGAAAAGAGATGAACAAAATTTTTTCTTTCTTCCTTTAGGACATTCGCCAAGCTATGGAGGAAGATGGACACTTTTTTTTTTTTTCTCATCTACTAACATTAATTGTTTATTCCATACCCTTATTTTATTCTTTCCATCATAACCCATTTACCAAACATGTTTCATGACATGATTTTTGCCCATAAATCCTTGTCATGGCGGCCACTAGCTATGGGGAAATTTGACATGCAAGTCCATTGTTTTGCATGCATCCTTTAATTAGTCATCACACATTTCCCTCATACTTTCAAAGTTTATTACTAGGTCCTTTCTAGTGAAATTCACATCTATAATTCTAAATCAAAGCATAAAAAATATCACACATGAGTTAACACACATTATAGGCAATAAAATAAATATTAAATTATTTTTATGCCTTGGTTTTGTGGTCCCGAAACCACATTTCGACTAGGGTCGTTTTAAGGCTGTCACAATATTAGTGTGTATTGATGTTTGAGGGTGACCAAAGGCTTGGAATATAGCCTACAAAAGGGTCTACATGGGTAAACACACGGGCATGTGTCTAGGTTGTGTGTGGCACATAGCCTGCCCCTTGGGGCGTGTTGCTTAGCCATGTGACCTCTGCACCTTGAGTTTTTAGGTCAGTATGCATGGTAGTAAACACACAGACAGAGACACGGCTGTGTGTCTCAACCGTGCGGAGGACATGTGTAACACCCCTTACCCAAGTTCGAGGCCGGGATTGGGCACGAGGCATTACCCTACTTAATCACATGCATATAATCATTTTCGAGTTACCAAAACTTGGTCAAATTTAAAAATTTTTCTAACCTTGTTTAAAACTCCTTAATATGGGCATACAAGGCCTCAAACTCTCATTGGAAACTATTTGGAACCAACTCGGGTCCTTAAATTGACTTAATAAAAATGACCCTTGAAATAGGGTACACGCCCGTGTGGAAGGGTAACACGCCCATGTGTTCATTATAACACGACTGTGCTGATGGCCTGTATGACACACATGACCTAAGCCTCTAAGGACACGCCTATGCCCCATGTCTGTGTGAATTAAATTCTAATTTTGAACTTGTAGGGGTTTTCATACGGCCTGACACACGCTCGTGTCTCTCACACGGCCATGACAAGCCCATGTCTAAAAACCTTGACATTCTGTTTCTAACGTCAGCAATCCTTAAGGGTTACACAGCCAAGGTACACGCCCGTGTGCTAAGCCGTGCCCTTCACACGGCTGAGATACACGGTTGTGCCTCTGCTTGTGTGTTTACTACCATGCATACTGAATTGAAATTTTTACGTATAGGGGACACACGGTTAGATAAAACGCCCATGGGACTGGCCGTGTGTCACACACAACCTAGACACACGCCCGTGTGTCTACCCGTGTGGACAATATAAGGCTATCTACCGAGCGTTTTGCCACCCTAAAACATGATTTAATGACAATCAACATATCAAATTCTAACTTAGTATGATTTTTTAACCAAACAACCATAGCTAAGGCTTTCACATATTTCATTTGTACTTAAGCAACCAATAAATTACTCATTCATGAAAGAACTTTTTGTATTCATAAAACACTTTAACATTTTCCAATTTCCATGACCTTACACAAAATGAATCAAATGCTAGAATAAGCCAACACATTTGACCAATTAACAATGACACAAAACTCAAAAGTTAGGGTTCTATACATGCAATAATCAAAATAAAAGATCTAACTATACCAATTGCTTCAGATGATAGTGTGACTGGCTTCTCCGACGTAGGCAATGATCCTCGAGCTACTCTAACGGCACTAGAAGAAAATGGAAAGGAAATAGGGTAAGCATAGAGCTTAATAAGTTGCATGAAAATAAATATAACGACAACTTTACCATTCATCATCATGCTCATAACACTAAAATAGGCATAAGCACAACTTACTCGTCACTATCCAATACAATTCACATAGTATATACTAAGCTCACATCTCATGCATGTCATTTAGGTACCTGTATCACTCATAACATGGTTATACTTTTCTCATTTAACTTAAACTATAACTCTCACCATTGAACCATTGGAATACTATCGGATAGTCACTAAGCCTCATACATATGGTATAATGCCGATGCCATGTCCCAGACATGGTCTTACACTGGCTTTCACGCTAAGTCGACGCCATGTCACAGACATGGTCTTACACTGGCTCTCATGTTAAGTCGATGCCATGTCCCAGACATGGTCTTAACTGACTCTCACGTATCCGTGCCGATGCTATGTCCCAGGCATGGTCTTATACTGATACATCATGTAGCCGATGCATGTCCCAGACATGTCTTACACAAGCTTACATCTCAAGGCCGATGCATATCCCAGACATGTCTTACACTAGCTCTCGTCTTAATGAGGATGCCATGTCCCAGACATGGTCTTACACTGGCTCTTGTAATGTGGCCGATGCATGTCCCAGACATGTCTTACACTAGCACACAGATGACTCGAATGTCATGGCATGAATATCTGATTTATTTCATAAGGTTTAAACGGGAGTTCTACTATCTCAAAATTTCATCATACATAATTATTTCCACCAACAAGCAATTTATGCCATATCAATTCAAACATATATATTTACAATGTAGTTGTATTATTTACATGCAACTTACCTCAGTATTCAAATGTGGCTACTAGTTCGGCTCAGTCCACTTGTTTTGCTTTTCCCCAGTCTAGGCCCGGATTTTGTAATTCTTGATCTAGAATGATAAAAATTTACTTCATTTTATTAATCTAGATACTCAACAATTTAAATTGGGCAAAATGACCATTTTACCCCTAGGTCTGACAATCGATTTTTATCCAATTTCTTCAAACCTTAAGCCTAGCTGAACCTTTTTCACTCTTATAGTGACCCAAAATTCACATTGTTTCACCATATTACCATCCATTTTACAAACCTTACAAAATGGTCCTTTTTAGGGTTTTTATGAGAAGTTCTTTTACAAAAGTTGTTCACTACTCCACTAAGATTCATTTTCTTCCATAAAAAACTCAGCAAACATCCTTTCATGGAAAAACCCTAGACTATTAACCATTTTGCAAAATGGTCCCCTCATTAGCTAGCTCATGCTACAAGGGTTCCAAAAGTACAAAAATTATCAAAAATAACCTTCATATTGACTTACTTGCAAGAGGATAGCTTAGTTGAAATTTTAAAGCTCCAAGAACCCTTATTTTGCTGAGAATTTCAGTGAAGAAGAAGGGTGAAAGGGATGATATCATTCTTTTTCTATTTTATTTCTTTTTAGTCAATTTAGCCACCAAATTTTCACCTAACATTGACTTTTCTATCCCTTTTTCTCCTATGGCCGGCCATGCTATTCTAAAAGGTCTAATTTCCTTTTAAAGACCTCGAATTTAGGTTCTCTAGCTATTTGAAACCCTTAGCTACCAAAATAGGACTTTTGCACTTTATGCGATTTAGTCTTTTTTTGCAATTAAGCTCACAAACTCTAAAATTACTTCACAAATTTTTTTCATGCACTAATATAAACATGTTAGAACCCTAAAATAATAATAAAATACTTTCTCTAACCTTGAATTAGTGGTCTTGAAGCCACTGTTCCAACTAGGCCCAAAATCGGGCTGGTACAACATAGTCTTGCACACAGGCGTGTGCTTTGGCCGTGTGTCCCTAGATGGATGATGACGTCATAAATAGAATGTCTAGGATTTTGGACACGAGCAATGACACGAGTGTGTCTAGGTCGTGTGAGGGACACTGGCCATGGACACGGGCGTGTGCTCGACCATGTGAAAACCCCTGTAGGTTCAAAATGAAAAATAAATTCCAATAATTCAACACAGATAAGGGACACGGGCGTGTCCCAACGCACACGAGCGTGTGAGGATTAAACCTAAAAATTCCCTAAAGTTTTTTAAAGTTCTCAGTTTAGTTCTGAATTGCTTTTATTGCATGTTTTGGACATCGTAGGTCCGTAATTGGGTCAATATGATTTTGTTTGATCAGTTTTAAATTGAAATAAAATTTTATAGCCCATATTTTTCGGTAATGCCCTGTACCTTGTCCTGGTCTCGGGTACGGGCAAGGGATGTTACACTGACATGGTCTTATATGAAATCATATACCAATGCCATATCCCAGATATGGTCTTATATGAAATCTCGGTAGTCCTATTATCATGATATTTGTATTCTACCTTTGAGGTTAAATCGAGATTTCTCATTTCTCGAAACTTCGTCAAAATTGTCATTAATCAATTTCATAAAAACATATGTATATGATTCATGCAATATCAAAATAGTAAATACATAACATAAGTTTGTATTATTTACGCGTGAACTTACCTCGATACTGAAATGGCAAAAAGGAACCTAACCGTCAATTTCACGTTTTTCCCCCATTCTAGGCCCGAATCTCATTTTATTTGATCTATAATATCACATTTAGCCTATTTATTGTCAAATTATTCAATATGATCCAAAAATCATATTATGGCAAAAATTACATTTTTGCCCCTAAAGTTTGACATATTTACAATTTTTCCCCTAGGCTCGTAAAATGAAATGTGTTCAATTTATTTACTAACCATGCATAGCTAAATAGTAGCTCACACATTTCATAGTTTCACACATTTAACTCATAAAATTCACATTTCACAAATTAGTCCCTATTTCACATTTTCATTGAAAGTCCCTTAACAAAAGTTGTTCAACACACAACAAGGTTTCATTTTCTTCCATTAAACTTGAAAAAAAGAAAATATGCTCTCATGGAAAAACTCTAGATTTCCAACCATATTGCAAATTAGTCCCCTATTTAGCTAGTTTAAACTTCAAGGGTTCCAAAAACATAAAAATCAACAAAAACTAACACCAAAATGACTTACAAGTAGAGGGTTTGTCTTTGTCAAAATTTCAAGCTCCTAAATGGCTATTCTTGCTGAAATTTTCAGCGCATGAAGGAAATGAAAAAGATGACCATTTTTATTTTCTTTTATTTAATTTATCTTAAGTTATCAAAATACCAAACCCCCCTACCTTGACTTTTCATTTATTGCACTCCATGTACATCCACTCACACATATAGTGGTATAATTACTCAATAAGGCCTCAAATTTGAAAGTTCTATAGCTATTTAACACATTTAGCTAATAGAACACAACTTTATCACTTTACGCGATTTAGTCCTTTTTCACAAATTGAGCATTCAAATGATAAAATTTCTTAACAAATTTTTTACATAATCATATTATCATGCTATAGACCTCAAAATAAGGCTAAAATAAATTTTATGACCTCGGATTTGTTATCCCAAAACCTCTGTTTTTGACTAGGCCTAAAATCAGGCTGTTACAATTTTCCCCCCTTAGGGATTTTCGTCCCCGAAAATCTTACCAGAAAGTGTTGCTTCTAACTCTTATGAATCACTTTCACTAATTTCTCAGAATCACAAATCAACTTAACTTCGTATATCTCTTTCCAATAACCTTTGAACTTTAGGACATAGTGTCAGATTTCTAAATTACTCTATAGTGTCAGATTTCTAAATTACTCTTTCAGGAACACACAACGTAGTTGATCTATCAATTAAGAACTTTGTACATACTAGAATGATCATACGAATCTTTCTTTGTCAGATAATTAATCGCAATTCAATTTACATATTCCTTTTTAGAGATATAATAATCTCGATACAAAATCGATAGCAATGCTATCTCATGCACACTAGTATTATCACTGACTGCATTAGTCCTGAATACACTTGATTTTCAACTTTTATCTATTAACAAATCGTCATTTGAATATGAATCCAAAAATTTCATG
This sequence comes from Gossypium arboreum, assembly GCF_025698485.1. NCBI lineage: Eukaryota > Viridiplantae > Streptophyta > Magnoliopsida > Malvales > Malvaceae > Gossypium > Gossypium arboreum. The sequence continues at coordinate 59,554,029 of NC_069073.1, read as the reverse complement.
TAACATACGCAATCACTAGCATATCTACTTTATATAACTGAACATTTTATTACTCTTGGATGAACAGATGTATTACTACTGAGTCTAGTACAAAAAATTCTGCATAAGTTCTAAATTCATTAATACGCAAATTCTATCTCGAAATAACAATAATAATAGGAATCATGTCTGAACTGAAATTCAACATCAGAAGTAAACTTGCTCTGAACTCATTTAAATTACCATTCACTATCACATTTCTAAGCTTTTCAGTTTCATAAAGAAAATTTCGCTTTAGCTTTTAATATGGCTAGAATTAGAGCATCATCAAATAAAGTTAATCATGTGTCCAACTCTCACAAAATAAACAAAAATTTCTATTCAAGCATTTATAATCATACTTTCTTTCCAAAAGGTAAATCGATAATTTCTCGGAATCCTTCAATATCTAAATCCATTGACAATGTCTTAAACTTCAGATCTTTTTCTGTAACATTAGATACTTTATACCATTAGAACCACGAAACATATAACATTCTCCGTCGAACACACTATATCATCGAATTCATAATACCGACATAACAGTGGTCATCTCTAAATCACTAGTCAAACAGTTCTTTTTTATGTAACTTTAACTCTCTAAAAGTATAAACTACCTTTTTACACTCTTTGTATTAAGGCACATTCCAATTCATTCAATAGTGCATCGCTAAAAATCATAAATTCCTTACTCAATTCAAATTGAGCTCAAAACTAGAACCTTTAGTTAATAATACCTTCTACTGTTTCCAACTTTGTTAACATGCACAGCTCATTCAATCTTTCATTCAGACTGTACATCAATATACTTGTGAATACACAAAATCTATTTTATTATCTGATGATATACTTGGACACATATAACTCACATCACATTTCAACTGACCAGCTTGTTCTGATAAAACAACTAAGTCAATCTCAACTATCAAGTAATAACATATTAAAACGCTCCTTTTCTCATGCTATTAAAATAATTCAAACACACAATCTTTCAATATTCTCTTATCATGCTATCAAAGACCTTTGCAATCGTATTAGTTCGTGGAAACAAATATCCTGCTTGAATTCATCGACTTTATTCAAACTTACCTGAGGAAAGAAAACTACCATACAATTTAAGCTTGTGCTCTCACCATTTATACCATTGCCAACGTCAATTTCTTCCACAAAAATTAGAGAAATCCTGATACCAGAATCACCACATTCCAGCTTTAAAATTCTATCGTAACAAAGATAATACACTTTCCAAATATTTATATAAACAAAAAACAACTTCCAGTCGAAATCGATGAATAATCTCACATAAATTTTATCACCAACTTCATTCCAACATGTTAGGGTAGAATCCCGAAGAGATAAGGCAGTGCCAATCATAAATCAAATAGAACCATCTGTAATTTCCTCTAACATTAAAGTTAGCTAACATTCTTACTCAATAAGAATTTCATCAGAAAATGGACATTCGCATGAACCCTTGAGGATGAATGATTATATACATACAGAATACTCATAAGAGATCATCGTAATCTTTTCAACCATAGCTGTTACACATAGACATCTTTACAACTCAAACATCATTTTTCTGACTAATTCTATTATCATAAACCCCGTATTATTCCGCTCACCAGCAAAAATCGATTCGAAAGAACTTTCATTAAACACATATTTAGACTCCATATCTAATTGATTCGTTTAGCCGAGACTAACTTCTTCTTTAACCATGACATTGCGTAATCTAAATGTTCTTTAGAACAATCTGATATCTCTTTCAAACTGTATTCACTTATCAAATTCTTGTCTACATTACTAATTATTCTACCACTTTACTCTTTAGTTTCACACTTATGGACTTATTCAACATGATTCTCATGAATCTTCGGTATAATGCAACACTGGTAAGGGGGTGAGGTAGTAAAGCCTCTACTTAACTTTCATAAATACACACATATAACTTAGTATTCATCATTAATGTAATATCATCATAATTACATAGTTCACTCCAAGTAAATTAACACACTTATTGATTTTACAAATTTTTTTTGCCATTCATCATTTCAAACAATGAATTTATTTACTCGAACTTAATATTAGTCTCAAATTAAATTCCAACATTTAACTTCAATTTTCTTACCAACATTTGTCAAATTAAAGAACGTCTTACGGGTTGGAGTATGTCATTTACTTGGTGCCTTAGTACAACTATGGTCTTACACAAAGTCTTATATCGATGCCATGTCCCAGACATGGTCTTACATTAAATCACAAATCGATGCCAATGCCATGTCCCAGACATGGTCTTACATGGGATTACATATTGTGTAACATCCCAAAATAGGGACTAAATGGAATAGTGGTTGCGAAACCATGAATTTGAGATAGAAAAGTTTATTCTGATTAATTTTTATAATTTATCGAGTGATTAGATACATGTGTTAGGGTATCGATCGAAAATTTTATAGATATCATGCTTAATTTGCCTACTAGGGCTTAATTGCAAAAGTTGATAAATATGAGTTTTAGAAGCTAAAGGATTAAATTGAAGAGTATAATTGAAGTAGAGGTCCTTAAATGGTAAATAGACCATTAGGTTTTCATGGAAAAAAAATGGACATACATAGATAAAAATAACTAAAGTTTTAATGAACGGTATTTTAGTCATTTGGTAATTAAAAGATTAAAAAAGGGAAAAGATGGCAAAATGTGCCCAACTTCTTCATTAGGCCGAAATTTAAAAGGTTCTTCATAGCTAGGGTTTTTTCAAGCTTCCAAACTTCATAGTAAGTGATTCCAAGCCTCGTTTTTAATGTTCTTTACGTTTTTGAAATCCCAATAACTTGATTTAGCTTATTCTAGCAATAATTTAATCTAGGGTTCATATTTGGAAAAATACCCATAGGTGAAATGTGTTTATTTTGATGTTTTATGGTAGATTATGAAGCTTGAAATTATGTTAAACGACTTGAGCTAAGCAATTTTAAGCGAAAACGAGTAAAACGACATAATCGGTAAAAATACCTAATCATAAGTACATGTTAGAGTGGGGATTTGATGTTGTTGTAGGTAAATAAATGATCAACATGTCATAAAAAATAAGAATTAGGGATAAAGTTTAATTTCTGAGCCTTTGGGAAAAATTATAAATATGCAAAAGTTTAGGGGAAAATCGTAAATTTTCCAAAGTTAGAGTTAAGGACTGTTTTGATAAATATGAATATTAAATAAATTAAATTTTCTATTATAGATCAAGAAGAACAAAATTTGGGGTTAGACCGAGGAAAGAAAAAGGTTGAGGACTAAATCAAAATATTTGATCGTATTTCGTATTGAGGTAAATTTGCGGTAAATAAATGCAATGTTTTATTATTTATAATTAATGATGTTATTTTTCAGCATCTATATATTTATTTTGTAAATTTATTCCTTGATGATTCAAGTAAGAATTGACGGAGAAATGATATTTAAAAGTCCCGGTTGAAAAATGTCAGGACATTAGGGTTTAAGGATACCAAGTAAGACCATGCCAAGGCATGGAATTGGTAAGTTTTACAAGGCAAGGAAATCATGTAAGACCATGTCAAGACATGGCATTGATAAACTACTATAAGGCAAAGATCCCATGTAAGACTATGCCAAGGCATGGCAATGGTGAGTTCATAAGGTAAGGATACCACGTAAGACCATGTCAAGACATGGCAATGGTAAGTTTAAAAAGGAAAGGTACCCGTGTATCCTTAGTATTCCAAATGGTTCAACGGAAAATTCAAAGAGTATACCAAAGGGAAGGTAAGATAAGTCCATGTTCGAAAGGTTCAGGTTATCTTGATAATTCATTTAGGATGTTATTATTTATTTACGTGCAAACTTACTAAGATTTATACTTACTCCCTTTCTTTTCTCTCTTTTTTATAGTATCACAAAGCCAACTCGGAAAATCGTAAGAACATCGGAGATCGCCTCACACTATCAACGAATTGTCTCAGTATTTTATGACTAGAAATACTTTAAGTTATGGCATGCATAGGGAATTGGCTATTTTGTATGATATGATTAAAGAATGGCATGTGAATACATGGTAATGATTAGCTTATGATATAGCTAAATAAGAACATGTCTTGGTATTATATATGCCTAAATGAAGTTTGATGCAAAGAAATTATGGAGGAGTAAGAGTTGGCCATGGAATAGTTAGGAAACAACAGCAGTGACGTGGTTTTGAAAAATCACTAAAATTTGTAAAAATAGAATTAAATGGTGAATGAGATATAGAATTAAAGTTTATTGAGTCTATCTTCATAGGAAAGAAACAGAGCAAGAAAAGGAATTCTATATTCTGAGATATTTAAATTTTTGTAAGGCTGGTTCGTAGTGACTTCGTGATCCCCTGTTCCAAATTTGGAAAATCACTAGAAATTTAAAAAAAAGAATTATAAGTCATAGTTTATATTCCTAGATTCCTTAGTAAGTCTATTTTCATTAGAAACAAATGAAAACATTATCTGAATTCTGTATGATGAGATAATAAATTTTTAGTGAAGAGAGGTCAGGTCTACTGAACTGCAAAACAGGGGAACCTTTAATGAATAAACTGTACTAATTGGCCAAGTCAAAAATTCTGGAAAAATTATGGTTAGAAGATATGAGTCTAGTTTCAGGAAAAATTTACGGATTTAAATTTCAAGTTTCATAACTCGAGTTATAATTAATTTAGTTTCTGTTATGCAGATGGACAGTTTTATTATGAATAGTGAAATAAATTTTTTTGATTTGTGTAAGTAATTGGAAAGTTTTTAATGTTCCTGGTTTGGTCCCGAATCGTTCCAATTGCACGTTTTAGGGCCTCCAAGGCCCTTTTTAGGGATTTATTGGATGAATGTGAGCGAATTAATTTTTTTTAAAAGTAAATTTTTTTATGCCCTGAACAAGTAAGATAAGTCTGGTAATGCCTCGTGCTCGACTCCGGTGACGGTCACAGGTAAGGGGTGTTACATTATTGGTATTAGAGCAAGAGTTTAGTCAGTTCTCGAAATATTCAATATGATTAAGAGTCTAGCTATACATTCCATACTTATATTTTGATAGTGTGATGACTCCTGACGATTTTAAAATGTTTTTCCTTTATAGTTATGGATTCCGAACAAGTTGGTGCAGATGATGTAGAAAGTAACACGCCCGCTCCCATAGAAGGGATGGTTCCAGTAGATAGTAGTGAAAGGCTCGTTACAGTTAGTCAGGGAGGAGGGGCTCAAGAAGCCTTCTTCCAAGCTATGAATGAATGGTTTGTCGAGTTCGTTCGTACGAATCCGGCCGTTAGACATCCACCCCTGCATGATCGTTAGACTACCTATGTAGCTTCCCCAATCATAGATACAGTCAGAAGAGAGAAGCCACCAGTTGATAAAATTAGAAAATAAGGGGCTGAAGAGTTTCAGGCTATTAAAGATAACGGTGCAGAGAAAGTTGAATTTTGGCTCGAGAATACTATCAGGGTCTTTTAGGAGTTATCCTGCACACCTAAAGAGTTCATGAAGTGTGTTGTATCAGTTTTACGAGACTTGGCCTACCATTGCTGGAAGACACTTATGTTAGTAGTATCAAAAGAGAGGGTTACTTGGGATTTCTTTCAGGAGGAATTTCGTAAGAAATACATTAGTCAGAGGTTCATCGATTAGAAAAGAAAAGAATTCCTTGAACTAAAGCAGGGTAAAATGACAGTGACTAAATATGAACGTGAATTTGTCAGACTCAGTAATTATGATCGAGAGTGTGTGTCTACTGAAGCTATTATGTGCAAGAGATTTGAAAATGGGCTCAATGATGATATTCGACTGTTAGTCGGTGTTTTAGAAATAAAAGAGTTTGTTATTTTAGTTGAAAGAGCTTGTAAGGCAGAGGAGTTGCTGAAAGGAAAGGGTAAAGATGAAATTAAGATGCAAGACATGTGACAACCCGAATTAGGGCCTAATCGGAATAGTGGTTTCGTGACCACAAATCCGAGATAGAAATAATTGTTTTATAAATATTTTGGGGTTTATGATATGATTGCATGATTGTGTGAAAATTTCGTGATGAAATTCTATGCCTAAAGTGTTTAAATTGAAAGTAGGGACTAAATCGAATAAGTTGCAAAATTTGCATACTAGAAATTTTAGTATGAAATTGTTTTGAAATATTTATTAGGAGGTCTTAAATAGCAATTCTACCAATTTTAAGTTCATGGACAAATTTAGGACATGGAGGAATTTTGGAAAGTTTAGTAGTAAGGGTATTTTGGTCATTTTGATATTAAATGAAATAAAATGGAAAAATAACACAAAATAGTCATCTTCCCATTTAGTTGCTGCGAAACTTCACTCTCTCCATAGCTAGGATTCTTCAACTTTCAAGCTCCATAGTAAGTGATTCTAAGCCCCATTTTTAATGTTCTTTACGTTTTGGAATCCTAAGCTCGATTAAGCTTATGCTAGTAATAATTTAACCTAGGGTTCATATTTGGAAAAATACCCATAGGTGAAATTTGTGTATTTTGATGTTTTATGATAGAATATGAGGTTTTAAATTGTGTTAAATAATTTGTGCTACTCGGTTTTAAGTGAAAGCGAGTAAAAGCAGCATAATCGGTAAAAATACCTAATGTTCATAACTATATGATAGAGTGGGAATTTGATGTTGTTGTAGAAGAGAAAATGTTCAGCATATCATAAAACATAAGAATAAGGGCTGAAATTAAATTCCGAGCCTAGGGGCAAAATTGTAATTTTGTAAAAGTTAGGGGCAAAATGTAATTTTTCTACAATGTGATTTTGGATTGAAATAAATAGTATGAGTATTAAATGAGCTAAATGTGTTATTATAGATCAAGAAAGGCGTGGGCCCGACCTCGAGCGGGGAAAGAAAAAGTTTTGGACTAAATTGCAAAATTTCCATATTTTGCACCAAGGTAAGTTGTATGTAAATATTACAATAATTTCATGTACATTCTTATATTTCAGCCTATTATATAAATATACTAGCTGATGTTAAAATATAAATTGACTATGGGAAGAATGGAAATAAATACTGAGAGAGAGAGATCCGGTTGAACATTGGAGAGATCGAATGAAATAGAGGGCGTAGCTAGGTCACATGTATGATGCTGAGTGCACATCATGTGTACAAGAAAGCTACTGAGACACCCTGTAGTAGCTAGGTCACATGCGTGATACGAGATGTATCCCATGTAGACAAGAGAGCTACGTGAAAGATAAATGTAGCTAGGTCGCATGCGTGATTCCAAGTGAAGGACACCATGTAGACAAGAGAGCTACGTGAAAGATAAATGTAGCTAGGTCGCATGCGTGATTCCAAGTGAAGGACACCATGTAGACAAGAGAGCTACGAGACAAATCGGCTAGGTCGCATGAGTGGTACTAAGTGTTCCCCATGTGTACAAGAGAGCCGAACTAAATGAAGTATGATGGTGGGGTGTGTCTTTGAAACCGTTAAATATCGAGGATTGATCCGAATTGTTCAACGGGATGGTTTTGTGGTGACATTGTGGTTTGGACCTACACTTATAGTGAATGAAATGTGGTGAAAATGAATTGTGGCATATACATATATACGATAAAATGAGGTTAGCATAAAGAATGTGTGAAAGAGTGAAATTAGTATTAAAACTGTTTTTAGATGGCAGCAGTGACGTGATTTTGAAAAATCACCAAAAACAGGAGGAATATAATTAGAGGTTGAATGAGATGTGAAATTAAAGCTTATTGAGTCTACTTTCATATAAAAGAAGCAGGGCAAGCAAAGGAATTCTATATTTTGAGATATTTACAATTGTAACTGACTTGCTCAGGATGAATACGTGATCCCTGTTTCCACTTTGAAAAATCATTAAAAATTGTACAAAGCAAAATAAGAAATATAGTTTACATGCCTAAATTCCTTATTGAGACTAGTTTTAAATACAACAGATTTCAGGGTTGTTTGAGTTATGTACTGAGAGAAATTCAATTCGTAGTGGACAGAGGTCAGGCCAGTCGAGCTGTGTAACAGGGAAACTTTAACTAATAAACTGTACTAATCTGCTGAACCAAAATTATAAAAAAATTTAGCAAGAAGCTTTATGAGTCTAGATTCAGGGAAATTTTACGGATATGAATTTCGAGTTTTGTAACTCGAGTTATGATTTATTTAGTGAATATGACACAGCAGAGACAGCTTAATCAAGTGGAATAAGTAGTGAAGTTAAAGTAGACATACTTGAATTGTTGTGTAAACATGTTAGATTCTTAAATTAGTATTTACATACTACTTACTAAGCTATAAGCTTACTTCGTTTTCTCTCTTTTGTCTTATAGTGTTCTCCGACTTGCTCAGAGTCAAGGATCGTGAAGATCTACCCGCACTATCATACTTTGGGTATTTGAACTAAATGTTTTGAATTATGGCATGTATAGTAGGCAAAAATTATTTTGTCATGTGTCATATTTGTCTAGGTTTAAAATATTAGTTACTGATGCTCGACCATTACTTTGTACAAGCCATAAAAGTTGGCTAATATTGTTCAAGATATATGTTATACGATGCATTATCAAATGGGATGACATATTTCTATCTTGGTATATGTTATGTTCGGTAATACCTTGTATCTGTTCGTGACGTGATAGCAGGTAAGGGTGTTACATTTAGTGGTATCGAGCTATGGTTTAGTCGGTTCTCGGACTAATAAAGTGTGTGTAAAAGTCTAGCTATACATGCCATAAAAATATTGTGATAGTGTGGTGACTCGATTATTCTAAAGCGTGTTTTGTTTTAATATAGTAATGGATCTGAAGGAACTGCGGTGATGATCTTTAGTAATGCGCCGGCTCCCGCACAAGGGACCGCGCTGTGGAAATAGACACGAGACATTGGGACAAGGAGATGAGGCTGGACGCCTTTCTCCAAATGATGAACAATTGGTATCTTGAATTTATTCGAGCAAATCCAAATGCTCAACCTCCTCCACCCCTCCTATACCTCGAGACGATTCTCAGAGCTGCTCAAGGTATAAATTTGGTAAGAATGAACAAGCCTACGGTTGACAAGATTCGAAAACAAGGGGCAAGAGTTTAGAGCAAAGGTTGATGATGATCTGAGAAAGCGGAATTACGGCTTGAAAATTCTACCGTGTATTTGATGAGCTCTCATGTACACACGAGGAATGCTTAAAGTGTCTTTGTATCACTTTTGAGAGATTGACTTACCTTTGGTGGAAGACTTTGGTTGCAGTGGTGCCAAAAGAAAAGTTACTTGGGATTTCTTCCGGAAGAATTTAGAAAGAAATACATAAGTCGGCGATTTATTGATCAAAAGCGAAAGGAGTTCCTTGAATTGAAGCAAGGAAAAATGTCATCGCAGAGTATGAACGCGAATTTGTAAGACTCAACAAGTATGCCTGTGAATGTGTGTCCACCGAGGCCATTGTGTGTAGAAGATTTGAAGATGGGCTGAATGAGGACATTAAAGTGTTTGTAGGGATTTTGGAGTTGAAAGAATTTGTAGTATTGGTTGATCGAGCTCTTAAAGTCAAGAATTGAACAAAGAAAGAAGAAAAGGCGCTATTGAGGCTCGAGATGTCGAAAAAGACAGATAAGTAAGCCATTTCAATCTCAACCAAAGAGGTCCAAAGAGACAAACCCTCGAATGCAGTTTCAATTGGGGATTTACGAGAGATCGTGGTAGAGCATATTCGGGTCTAAAGCTCAAGCTACTTGATTGGCAAGTGTGGGTAATGTGCGACCTAGAAAGCCCGAGTGTCGACAATGTGGCGAGCAACATTATGGTGAGTGTTGGGGGACCGAAGCGAGCTTGTTTCAAAAGTGTTCTCATGAGCATTTTATTAGAGACTGTCCGGAGAAGGTTAAAGAAGAAAGATTTGAGTGTTAGGATGAATACCACCGCTAGTAGAGGTAGACCACCGAGAAATACTCGAGGTGGGACTAGTAGTAGAACTGTGATGAAAGATTTAACGGCAAGATCGGAAGCTAGAGCACTGCTAGAGCTTATGCTATACGTGCTCGAGAAGATGCATCATCTCCGATGTCATTCTTGGTACATTTTCTCTTTATGATACTATTGTTATTGCATTGATTGATCCGGGTCCACCCATTCCTATATTTGCATGAATTTAGTATCCAATAAAAAGTTGCTGTTGAATTCTTGAGTTTACGATTAAAGTGTCGAACCCTTAGGCCAATATGTGCTAGTTGACAAGGTTTGCAAGAATTGCCCATTAATGATTCAAGGTCACTGTTTTCAAGCCAACTTGATGTTGTTACCATTTGGTGAGTTTGACGTTATCTTGGGAATGGATGGTTAACATTGTATGATGCTAAGGTAGATTGTAAACAAAAGACACTAGAGTTAAAATGTGAAAATGGAGAAATTCGTGGGTTGAAATAGACGAATCAAATAAATTGCCTATGGTGATTTCGCACATGTCTGCTGAAATACATGAGAAAAGGGTGTGAAGCTTATCCGGCTTATGTAATGAATGTTGGGATGTCTCAACTGAAATTTGAATCGTACCTATAGTCCTGTGAGTTTCGGATGTATTTCGGAGGAATTGCAGGTTGTCTCCAAGCAGAGAGATAGATTTTGCTATTGATTTGTTGCTTGCATCTTGCACCGATCTCGATTGCTCCATATAGAATGGCTCATTGAATTAAAAGAATTGAAGGCTCGGTTGTAGGAGTTAACGAGACAAAGGGATTTGTGAGACCGAAGTTTCTCTCCCTGGGTGCTCTGTATTATTCAGAAGAAGAAGGATGGTTCAATGAGACTTTGCATTGATTACCGTCGACAATAAGGTGACTATAAAGAACAAGTACCCATTGCCGAGGATTGATGATTTATTCGATCGGTTAAAGGGGCCACAGTGTTTTCAAAGATTGATTTGAGGTCCGGTTACTACCAATTGAGAGTTAAGGAGTCGGATGTCGAAAACCGCCTTTAGGACAAGGTATGGACATTATGAGTTTCGGTGATGCCTTTTGGCTTAACAAATGCTCCGACCATATTTATGGACTTAATGAATCGGATCTTAGGCCATATTTGGATAAGTTTGTAGTAGTGTTTATAGATGACATTTTAATTTATTCTCGAGATGAGTTTGAACATGCGAACACTTGAGAACTATATTGCAGATCTTGAGAGAAAAAGCATTTACCAAGTTTAGTAAAAGTGAGTTACGGCCGTGAAGTCGGATTTTGGGGCATATAGTCTCGGTGATGGTATTGGTGGATCCAAGCAAGATTTCTGCGATCGTTGATTGGAAACCGCCAAGAATGTATCTGAGGTTAGAAGCTTTTAGGCTTGGCCGGGTATTATAGGCGTTTTGTTGAAGGATTTTCGATAATTGCCTCTCCTATGACTAAATTGTTGCGAAGAATGTTAAGTTTGAATGGACTGATAAATGTCAACGAGTTTTGAAAAGTTGAAAGCACGATTGATTTGAAGCACCAATTTTAGTACAGCCGAAGTCGGAAAGGAGTTCGTAATTTATAGTGATGCATCATTGATGTGCCTTGGATGTGTGTTGATGCAAGAGGGCAAAGTAGTAGCTTATGCTTGAGGCGATTAAAACCGCATGAGAAGAACTATCCTACACATGATTTGGAACCGGCATTGTTGTTTTTGCCTTGAAGATTTGGCGACATTATTTATACGGTGAAAAATGCGAATTTTCTTGATCACAAAAGTTTGAAGTACTTGATGAATCAAAAGGACCTAAATTTGCGGCGTGAAGATGGCTTGAATTATTAAAGGATTATGATCTAGTGATTGATTATCATCGGGAAAAGCAAATGTAGTTCTTGGCGCCTTGAGCGAAAATTTCTTTTCACTTTGAGAGCCATGAACACGAGGTTAGCATTGTCGATGACGGGTCAATTTTAGCGAGAGATGAGAGCTAAACCGTTATTTCTCCAGTTGATTTGTGATGCTCAAAAGAATGATAGTGAGTTGCGGATCAAGAGAACTCAATGCGAATCGAGTTATGACTCAGATTTTCGAGTTGGACCGGATGAGTGTTTGATGTTTTGAGACGAATATGTGTCGAAAAATGATAAATTGATTGAGAAAATATTACATGAGGCGCACAATGGTCATTTATCGATTCACCACAGTAGCACAAAAATGTATAATGATTTAAAGAAGCAGTATTGGTGGCGGTATGAAAAGGACATTTCGAATTTGTAACTAAGTGTTTGATCATCAACAAGTAAAAGTGAACATCAAGTACCTTGAGGATTACTTCAACCGGTAATGGTGCACGAGTGGAAATGGGACAAGATTACCATGGATTTTGTAACGGTTTGCCTTTAACTCCTAAAAGAAGGATCTTTGTTTGGGTAGTGGTTGATAGATTAACAAAGTCAGCCCACTTTATACCAAGATGCGTCGATTACTCACTTGATAAATTAGTTTGAATTATATATTCTTTGAAATTGTGAAGTTGCACGGAGTACCTATGTCTATAATATCGATAGAGATCCAAGATTTACCTCGAGATTTTGGAAAAAGTTACAAGAAGCTTTGGGTACAAAATTGAACTTTAGTACCGCATTTCATCCACAAACAGATGGTCAAACGGAAAGAGTAATCCAGGTACTCGAAGATATGCTTAGATGCTGTGTTTTAGAATTTGGAGGTAGTTGGGAGAAATATCTATCTTTGATTGAGTTTGCCTACAATAACAGTTATCAATCAAGTATACAAATGGCACCGTACGAAGCCTTATATGGTCGTAAGTGTCGGACTCCTTTATATTGGACCGAGCTTAGTGAGAAACAGATTCGCAGATTCACGGAGTTGATCTAGTTAAAGAAACCGAAGAGAAAATAAAAGTAATTCGGGATTGCTTGAAAGCTACTTCAGATCGACAAAAGTCATATGCAGATTTAAAAAGAAAAGAGATTGAATTTCAAATGGGTGATAAAGTGTTCTTGAAGGTGTCACCATGGAAAAAGATTCTGAGATTTAGTCGAAAAGGCAAGTTGAGTCCGCGTTTTATTGGGCGTCACGAGATTCTTGAGAGAATTGGACCGATGGCATATCGATTGGCCTTACCGCAGAGTTAGAAAAGATTCATAACGTGTTTCATGTATCAATGTTATGACGTTATCGTTCGATCCTTCACATGTGATTTCCCAATGAAATTGAAATTGATCGGATATGACCTATGAGGAGGAACCAATAAAGATTTTGGCTCGAGAAGTTAAGCAGTTAAGAAACAAAAGTATAGCCTTAGTGAAAGTATTGTGGCACAGACATGGGATAGGAGAGGCTACGTGGGAACACGAGGAAGCTATGAGGAAACAGTACCCAAACCTCTTTCTGGGTAAGATTTTCGGGACGAAAATCTCTAAAGGGGGAGAATTGTGACAACCCGAATTAGGGCCTAATCGGAATAGTGGTTTCGTGACCACAAATCCGAGATAGAAATAATTGTTTTATAAATATTTTGGGGTTTATGATATGATTGCATGATTGTGTGAAAATTTCGTGATGAAATTCTATGCCTAAAGTGTTTAAATTGAAAGTAGGGACTAAATCGAATAAGTTGCAAAATTTGCATACTAGAAATTTTAGTATGAAATTGTTTTGAAATATTTATTAGGAGGTCTTAAATAGCAATTCTACCAATTTTAAGTTCATGGACAAATTTAGGACATGGAGGAATTTTGGAAAGTTTAGTAGTAAGGGTATTTTGGTCATTTTGATATTAAATGAAATAAAATGGAAAAATAACACAAAATAGTCATCTTCCCATTTAGTTGCTGCGAAACTTCACTCTCTCCATAGCTAGGATTCTTCAACTTTCAAGCTCCATAGTAAGTGATTCTAAGCCCGTTTTAATGTTCTTTACGTTTTTGGAATCCCGGAAGCTCGATTAAGCTTATGCTAGTAATAATTTAACCTAGGGTTCATATTTGGAAAAATACCCATAGGTGAAATTTGTGTATTTTGATGTTTTATGATAGAATATGAGGTTTTAAATTGTGTTAAATAATTTGTGCTACTCGGTTTTAAGTGAAAACGAGTAAAACGGCATAATCGGTAAAAATACCTAATGTTCATAACTATATGATAGAGTGGGAATTTGATGTTGTTGTAGAAGAGAAAAATGTTCAGCATATCATAAAACATAAGAATAAGGGCTGAAATTAAATTCCCGAGCCTAGGGGCAAAATTGTAATTTTGTAAAAGTTAGGGGGCAAAAATGTAATTTTTCTACAATGTGATTTTGGATTGAAATAAATAGTATGAGTATTAAATGAGCTAAATGTGTTATTATAGATCAAGAAAGGCATGAACCGACCTCGAGCAGGGGAAAGAAAAAGTTTTGGACTAAATTGCAAAATTTCCATATTTTGCACCAAGGTAAGTTGTATGTAAATATTACAATAATTTCATGTACATTCTTATATTTCAGCCTATTATATAAATATACTAGCTGATGTTAAAATATAAATTGACTATGGGAAGAATGGAAATAAATCAGAGAGAGAGATCCGGTTGAACATTGGAGAGATCGAATGAAATAGAGGGCGTAGCTAGGTCACATGTATGATCTTGAGTGCACATCATGTGTACAAGAAAGCTATGAGACACCCTGTAGTAGCTAGGTCACATGCGTGATACGAGATGTATCCCATGTAGACAAGAGAGCTACGTGAAAGATAAATGTAGCTAGGTCGCATGCGTGATTCCAAGTGAAGGACACCATGTAGACAAGAGAGCTACGTGAAAGATAAATGTAGCTAGGTCGCATGCGTGATTCCAAGTGAAGGACACCATGTAGACAAGAGAGCTACGAGACAAATCGGCTAGGTCGCATGAGTGGTACTAAGTGTTCCCCATGTGTACAAGAGAGCCGAACTAAATGAAGTATGATGGTGGGGTGTGTTTGAAACCGTTAAATATCGAGGATTGATCCGAATTGTTCAACGGGATGGTTTTGTGGTGACATTGTGGTTTGGACCTACACTTATAGTGAATGAAATGTGGTGAAAATGAATTGTGGCATATACATATATACGATAAAATGAGGTTAGCATAAAGAATGTGTGAAAGAGTGAAATTAGTATTAAAACTGTTTTAGATGGCAGCAGTGATGTGATTTTGAAAAATCACCAAAAATAGGAGGAATATAATTAGAGGTTGAATGAGATGTGAAATTAAAGCTTAATGAGTCTACTTTCATATAAAAGAAGCAGGGCAAGCAAAGGAATTCTATATTTTGAGATATTTACAATTGTAACTGACTTGCTCAGGATGAATACGTGATCCCCTGTTTCCACTTTGAAAAATCATTAAAAATTGTACAAAGCAAACTAAGAAATATAGTTTACATGCCTAAATTCCTTATTGAGACTAGTTTTAAATACAACAGATTTCAGGGTTGTTTGAGTTATGTACTGAGAGAAATTCAATTCGTAGTGGACAGAGGTCAGGCCAGTCGAGCTGTGTAACAGGGGAAACTTTAACTAATAAACTGTACTAATCTGCTGAACCAAAAATTATAAAAAAAAATTTAGCAAGAAGCTTTATGAGTCTAGATTCAGGAAATTTTACGGATATGAATTTCGAGTTTTGTAACTCGAGTTATGATTTATTTAGTGAATATGACACAGCAGAGACAGCTTAATCGAAGTGGAATAAGTAGTGAAGTTAAAGTAGACATACTTGAATTGTTGTGTAAACATGTTAGATTCTTAAATTAGTATTTACATACTACTTACTAAGCTATAAGCTTACTTCGTTTTCTCTCTTTTGTCTTATAGTGTTCTCCAGCTTGCTCAGGAGTCAAGGATCGTGAAGATCTACCGCACTATCATACTTTGGGTATTTGAACTAAATGTTTTGAATTATGGCATGTATAGTAGGCAAAAATTATTTTGTTATGTGTCATATTTGTCTAGGTTTAAAATATTAGTTACAAGATACTCGACCGATTACTTTGTACAAGCCATAAAAGTTGGCTAATATTGTTCAAGATATATGTTATACGATGCATTATCAAATGGGATGACATATTTCTATCTTGGTATATGTTATGTTCTGGTAATACCTTGTATCCTGTTCCGGTGACGGTAACGGGTAAGGGGTGTTACAAGGCACAAGGAAAAGATAGATGAGCAAGTCCTTTCAGTCTACATCCAAGAGGCCTAGAGAGTTCTCTACTGTGACAGCCCAAAATTGACCCTAGTCGGAAAGTGGTTTCGGGACCGCTAAACCGAGTCACCGAAATGTTTGAATGTAATATTTATTGTCTAGAATATGTAATTATGAATGTGTGAAAATTTCAAGTTCCGATTTAGCCGATTGCATGTGAATTCAGTTAGTAGGACTTGTGTGACACTTTTGAAAAGTGAAAGGCTAATCTATAAGGACCTAATAGTGCATGTAGTCAAAGGGGAGGACTTGCATGTCAAATTCCCCCAAGTTGTAGTGGCGGCCATGACAAGGAATCATGGGCTAAACATGTCATGAAACATGTTTTGTTGGTGCATTAGGGAGAAACAATAAACAAATAAGTATGGGTAATAAAGAAAGAAAAAAAAAATGTGTGTGTGTGAGTGAAACCCCCCATTGCCGTGCATTGTGGAAGAGAAAAGAAAAAAAAATTGTCCATCCATCTTTTCATTCTCTCTTGACCGAAAATACTAGAGGAAGGAAGGAATTTTGCTTCATGTTTGTTTTGGAAGAGGATTAGGAAGAGGTTGGCTATACTTGCATCAAGATTAAGGTATGTTTGAGGTTGTGCCATGAGATTCATGCATGTTTTTAGTTGCTAGCTTGATGTTCTTGGTAGCCCATGGTTCAAATCTTTGCTATGTCATGGGAATGAAATTCGGCCAAAGTAAATGTGGTGTTAATGCCATTGCATGCTAAATATCAAGCTTGATAATGATACATGTGATGGGGGATTGAGGTCTCTTAGATTTTCTTTTAGCATTTTTGAATGAGATACTAAGTTCTTTGTTTAATCATGACCAAAATTATGGTGTTGTGATGTATTCGGCCATGGTACATCCATAAGTGTGATTTATGCTCATTGCATGGAAAGTAAGATTTGTGTATTGAAATTTTGTTCATGTTTAGTTACAATCAACTTGAGATTCGGCTCTAGCATATATATATGTATATATGTATATATGTTTGCACACGATGTATTGGTATGACATATATGCTATTTCAAGGTGTATATTTGCTTGTGATGATGTCTCGATTATGAAGTAAATGAGAGATGTGCATTGAGCTACGATATGTAATGCGTTAGTGGTAAAATGTATGCTATTTTTGTGTGGTATTAAGTGTATAATTGGCCTCAACATGGACATGTATATTCAGCCACATGAGGGGAAATTGGTGTGCATACATTCGGTTAGAGGCAAGCATATTGATGCCTATTCTTGGCTTAGAAAATTCGGCTAAGAGGAATATTAACTAATGTGTTGAGTTCGATTTATGATTTCGTACATATGCGACTTTGATGCCTAATGAGTATATATATTGGCTAAGTATCTTGAATTCCTCTTCGATGCTCAAATGATAAAACCAATTTATTTGTTAAATTAAGCTCAAGAGCAAAGGGAACTAGATCCGACAAAGGAAGGAAAAAGTGGTCGAATAGCCATTGAAATCATTCGACGACATCCTATGTAAGTTCTTGAGTAATAGAGCTTAAATTCGAATTGATTAGATCATGTTTAAAGCAAATTAAAATCATGCTCTTTGTGTGTGGCTATTGAGCGAAATTGCAAATGTGATAAGTGACTTGTGTTTGAATTTTGCTAATGAAAATGAAATATGAATGTGTTATGATTTATTGATAAATGTACATGGTTATTCGAATGATATCCGGGCTAAGTCCCGAAGGCTTTGTGCTAAGTGACTAAATCCGGACTAAGATCTGACGGCATACGTGCGAGTTACTGTAACCGGGCTATGTCCCGAAGGCATTTGAATGTGTAGCCATATCCGGTTAAACTCCGAAGATACGTGATTCAAGAATGAATGAACCTGCTGTAAAATTTCAGCTAATACGCTTGAAAATTCCAGCAACGAGGTATGTTCGTATGTGCTTTGGAATAGTTGATTCCCTTCGAATAATATTCGCTCAATCGAGTAATGAGCTTTCGGCATTTGGCTAAGATGAACCCTTATGTATGAATATAGGGGTTGGAATGTGAAATAAGTATGATATTGAGAATTTGTGCATATGAAATTATCCGTTAGCTATATGAATGTTATGCTTTTGTTGTGCTGGAATCCCTTGCTCTAACTTACTAAGCATAAATTGCTTACTCCGTTTCTCTGTTTCTCTGTCTATAGATTTTGGCTCGTCAGCTATCGGACTCGGGATTTCTGGAAGTCGAAGTCTCCCACACTATCAAAGTCCCTTTCGGTATATATTTTGGTTGGATTTTGAAATGGCATGTATAGGACTACCCTTTTGCTGTTTTTCAAGCACGTTTTGTGATGTATGTGTGTAAAGCCATGCGAAAATGGCTCGTAAAAGTGGAGTGTGGCATTAGACCATTTGTGTTTATGTATTTATGTATGGTTTCATGATGTGATTATGGACTGGAATAGAAGTGTTGGGCAAATGATCAGCCATTGGAATGGCTAAATATGACTATATGTGGACTTATGTATGACAAAACTATAGTTGGTCCATGGAAACCACAAATAGGTAAAGTTTACCTTGAAAACAGATGCTGTCAGTAGCAGTGGTGTGGATTTGCAAAATCACTAAAAATTGTAGAAATGTAATTAAATAGTGAATAAATTATGTAAATGAACCTTGATGAATCTACTTTCATATGGAAGAAACTAAACGGTCATATGAGTTACATGTTAAGAGATATTAAAGTTCTTGTGAAACAGGGCCAGAACAGTTTCTGGATCCCCTGTTACGACTTTATAAATTTATTGTAAATTAACCAGAGATAATTAGGAGTCATGCCATATATGTATAGATTTCTCTCTGAGTTTAGTTTCTATAGAAACAAACGGCATCAGTATTGAAGCCCTGTACAGGGAGATATCCAATTCGTAACGCATGAAGGTCAGTGTAGTCGAACCCTGGAAAAGGGGAGACTTTAACTAATAAACTGTACTAATTGGCCCGACCAAAAATTCTAGAAAAAAATATGTAGATGGACATATGAGTCTAGTTTGAGGGAAAAATTACGAAACAAATTTTTGAGCTCTGAAACTGAAGATATGATTTTTAAGCCGATAGTGATGCAGTAACCAGCTTGTCTGGAAATTTCTAAATGGACTGTGAAAATAGTTAAGTCATGTGCACCTTGTGTTCGATTTCGTAACGGACTCAGTGCGAGGTGTTACAATTTATTGGTATCGAGCTACGGTTTAGTCGATTCTAGGACTACCGTAATGTGTTGGGTCTAGCTATACATGCCATTTTATGTGATTATTTGATAGTGTGGTGATTTCTGACAATTGAAATGTGTTTATTTATAGTAATGGATCCCGATCCCAACCGAGCGATAGCTGATGATGTGGAGAGTGTGGCGCCTGCTCCCGCACAAGGGACAATGCCGGCGGACTCTCAACCTGTTGCTAGCAATCCGAATGATGAGGCTAGGCAAGCCTTTTATAGCGTGATGAATGATTGGTTCAACCAATACATTCGAACTAATACGACTGTTCCACAACCTCCGTTCCCAACAAACACAGCCCCCATACCTACAATGCCTCCGGTAACTGACCAAATAAGGTCGAATAAGTCCCTAGTTGATAGAATCCGAAAACATGGGGCTACTGAATTTAAAGCTACGGATAGCGACGATGCCGAGCAAGCTGAATTTTGGTTGGACAACACTATCCGGGTACTCGATGAGCTATCTTGTACACCCGATGAATGCCTAAAGTGTGCTATCTCCTTGCTACGTGATTCTGCCTACTATTGGTGGAGCACTCTGACTTCTATTGTGCCCCGAGAGCAAGTAAATTGGGAGTTTTTCCAAACTGAGTTTCGGAAGAAGTATATCATCGAGATTTGTTGATCAAAAGCGGAAGGAATTTCTTGAGCTTAAGCAAGGTTCTATGTCGATTCGACTACGACGAAAATTTGTTAGACTTAGTAGATACGCCGGAATGTGTTTCCTCCAAGGCTATCATGTAAACGCTTCGAGGATGGGCTGAATGAAGATATAAAAATGTTCGTTGGCATTCTTGAAATACGAGAGTTCGTAGTACTTGTTGAGCGAGCTTGTAAAGCCGAGGAGCTTAGAAAAGAAAACGAAAAGTTGATGTGGGGCGAAGAGTTTAGTAAAAGATCCTCGGAAAGTCTCTTCAACAGCATCGAAGAAATTTTGAGATGATGTGGGCGGTCTAGAGGCACTTGGGCCTTTTAGACGAGATCGTGATCGACCCACAATGGGTACACGAGGCACCGGTTGCCGGTGTTGGGAATGAACGTCGAGATAGAGCGGAGTGTCGACATTGTGGAAAATGGCATTCTGGAAGTTGTAGATTCCGTGACCGCTCCTGTTACAAGTGCAGATCAGTTGACCACTTCATTAAAGATTGCCCGAGGTTGTCTGAACAGAATGTAGATCAGAGTGGGAAATCGGGTGCTACCACTGCCCGAGGTAGACCATCTAGAAATATGCGCAATGCTAGTGGTGGTCAGAGAGGACCTAGAGATGCTACGACCAGATCCGAGGCTCGCGCTCCTACTAAAGCTTATGCTATACGTGCTCGCGAGGATGCTTCATCGCCAGATGTTATTACGGGTACTTTCACTCTCTTTGATACTAATGTGATTGCTTTGATTGACCTTGGTTCCACTCATTGTTATATATGCGAAACCTTAGCATCCAGTAAGACTTTACCTATTGAGTCTACTGAGTTCGTAATTCGGGTGTCAAATCCCTTGGGTCGTTACGTGCTTGTTGACAAAGTGTGTAAGAAATGCCCCCTAGTAATTCGAGGATCCTGCTTTCCGGCGGACTTGATGCTTTTGCCGTTTGACGAATTTGATGTTATCCTCGGTTTAGATTGGTTGACCGTGCATGATGCGGTTGTGAATTGCAAAGGCAAGACTATTGATTTGAGATGCGCAAATAATAAGATAATTGAGTTGAGTCTACGGACTTAAAGGGTTGCCGGTTGTAATATCGGCAATGTTGGCCCGAAATATGTGAGAAAGGGTGCGAAGCATACCTTGCATATGTACTTGATGACAAGGAATTGGAAAAGAAACCGAATCTGTGCGGTGGTTTGTGAATACCGGATGTTTTTCGAAGAATTACCGGGTTTGCCACTGTTCGGAGATAGAGTTTGGCATTGAGCTTGTACCGAGACCACACCGATTTCGATAGCTCCGTATCGTATGGCACCAACCGAGTTAAAAGAGTTGAAAGCTTCGATTGCAAGAATTGACGGATAGAGGTTTCGCTCGACCCGATTTCTCACCTTAGGGTGCACCAGTATTGTTCGTGAAAAGAAGGACGGAACCATGAGGTTGTGCATTGACTATCGTCAGTTGAATAAAGTGACGATAAAGAATAAATATCCGTTACTGCGTATTGATGACTTGTTCGATCAGCTAAATGGAGCCTCAGTGTTTTCAAAGATAGATTTGAGATCGGGGTATTACCAGTTGTGGATTCGAGATTCGGACGTACCCAAAACTGCTTTCAGAACGAGGTATGGTCACTACGAGTTCTTGGTGATGCCGTTCGGGCTCACTAATGCCCCTGCGGTATTTATGGATTTGATGAATCAGATCTTTAGGCGAGATTTGGACCGGTTCGTAGTTGTGTTAATCGATGACATCTTGGTCTATTCAAGAGATGAGACCGAACATCTTTGAACACACGAGATTAGTGTTGCAAATTTTACGGGATAAGCGATTATACGCTAAGTTCAAAGAAGTGTGAGTTTTGGTTAAGAGAGGTTAGCTTCTTGGGTCATGTGGTATCTGCATCGGGTATTCGAGTCGACCCAAGCAAAATTTCAGCCATACTTAATTGGAAGCCTCCAAGAAATATTACCGAGGTTCGGAGCTTTTTGGGACTTGCCTGTTACTACCGACGGTTTGTAAAAGGATTCTCGATGATAGCTACACCCATGACGAAACTGCTTCAGAAGGATGTCAAGTTTGAATGGACGGAAAAGTGTCGAAAAGTTTCGATCAATTGAAAACTCATTTGATGAAGCTCAGTTTTAGTGCGGCCCGAATCGGCAAAGAGTTTGTCATTTATAGTGACGCTCTCTACTTGGGTTAGGTTGCGTATTGATGCGGAAGGTCGAGTTGTGGCCTACGCGTCGAGACAATTAAAGCCACATGAGAAAAATTATCCGACCCATGATCTCGAATTGGTCGCCATCGTATTCGCCTTAAAGATATGGCGACATTACTTATTTGGTGAGAAGTGCCATGTGTATTCGGATCACAAAAGTCTCAAATATTTGATGACTCAAAGAGACTTAAATCTGCGACAAAGACGTTGGCTCGAGTTGTTAAAAGATTATGAGCTCATCATTGATTATCACCGGAAAGGCTAATGTGGTTGCGGACGCCTTAAGCCGAAATCACCGCTTGCTTTACTGACGATGAATGTACACTTGGCTATCCTACCCGACAATGTGTTAGTAGCGAATTAAAGGCCAAACCATTGTTGACTCATCAAATTCGTGAAGCTCGAAAGTTGATGAGGAGTTGCTTGCAAAACGAAATTTGAGTGTGTTACGAACAAGGAATCGGAGTTTCAAATTGATGATGACGATTGTTTGAGGTTCGAAGTCGTCTGTGTTCCAAAGAATTGAACTTATTTCGATAATTCGAACGAAGCCCATTGTAGCCGAATGGCAATCCACCCGGGGAGTACGAAGATGTACAACGATTTGAAACGTCGATTTTGGTGGCATGGTATGAAACGAGACATCTCCGACTTTGTTTTGAGATGTTTAATATGTCACCAAGTGAAAGCGGAACATCAAGTGCCTTCAGGATTACTTTAGTCGATTACGATACCCGAGTGGAAATGGGATCGAGTCACAATGCACTTTGTGTCCGGACTGCCATTGTCGGCAAGTAAGAAGGACGCGACTTGGGTTGTTGTTGATAGACTGACTAAGTCGGCTCACTTTATCCCTGTGCGTACGGATTTTTCATTGGATAAACTAGCTGAATTATACGATTCTCAGATTGTGAGATTACACGGGGTACCGATTTACATTGTGTCGGATAGAGATCCGAGATTCACTTCGCGATTTTGGAAGAAATTGCAAGAAGCTTTGGGTACCAAGTTGCATTTCAAAGACCGCCTTTCACCCCCAAACCAATGGTCAATTCGGCGGATAATTCGGATACTTGAGGATATGTTGAGATGTTGCATCCTCGAGTTCGGTGGTTCATGGGAAGCAGTACTTACCTTTGATTGAATTCGCACAACAATAGTTTTCAATCAAGTATTAAGATGGCGCCTTACGAGGCCTTGTGCGAGGCGTAAATGCCGTACACCATTGTTTTGGACCGAGCTCGGTGAAAGCAAAATTTTCAAGTGGATTTGATTAAAGATCTTTGAAGAAAGTAAAAGTAATCCGTGAAAGTCGAAGATAGCCTCCGATCGTCGAAGTCATACACGGATCTCAAACGAAAAGACATTGAGTATCGTGGGAGATAAAGTGTTTCTTAAAGTTTCGCCTTGGAAAAAGATACTCGATTTGGCCAGTAAAGGCAAATTGAGTCCGAGGTTCGTCGGGCCATATGAGATATCCGAACGAGTCGGTCCAGTTGCGTATCGTTTGATTTTGCCCCCTGAACTTGAAAAGATTCACGACGTCTTTCATGTTTCGATGCTTCGACGTTATAGATCTGATCCATCGCACGTAATTAGTCCATCAGAGGTTGAAATTCAATCCGATATGAGTTATGAAGAAGAACCGATTCGTATCCTAGATCGTGAAGTGAAGGAGTTGCGAAACAAAAGGGTTCCGTTAGTAAAAGTGTTATGGCTCAAACACGGGATGGAAGAAGCTACTTGGGAACCCGAGAGCTCTATGAAAGAGCGTTACCCAAACCTATTTACCGGTAAGATTTTCGGGGACGAAAATTTCTTAAGTGGGGGAGAGTTGTGACAGCCCAAAATTGACCCTAGTCGGAAAGTGGTTTCGGGACCGCTAAACCGAGTCACCGAAATGTTTGAATGTAATATTTATTGTCTAGAATATGTAATTATGAATGTGTGAAAATTTCAAGTTTCGATTTAGCCGATTGCATGTGAATTCAGTTAGTAGGACTTGTGTGACACTTTTGAAAAGTGAAAGGCTAATCTATAAGGACCTAATAGTGCATGTAGTCAAAGGGGAGGACTTGCATGTCAAATTCCCCCCCCAAGTTGTAGTGGCCGGCCATGACAAGGAATCATGGGCTAAACATGTCATGAAACATGTTTTGTTGGTGCATTAGAGAGAAACAATAAACAAATAAGTATGGGTAATAAAGAAAGAAAACAAAATGTGTGTGTGTGAGTGAAACCCCCCATTGCCGTGCATTGTGGAAGAGAAAAGAAAAAAAAAATTGTCCATCCATCTTTTCATTCTCTCTTGACCGAAAATACTAGAGGAAGGAAGGAATTTTGCTTCATGTTTGTTTTGGAAGAGGATTAGGAAGAGGTTGGCTATACTTGCATCAAGATTAAGGTATGTTTGAGGTTGTGCCATGAGATTCATGCATGTTTTTAGTTGCTAGCTTGATGTTCTTGGTAGCCCATGGTTCAAATCTTTGCTATGTCATGGGAATGAAATTCGGCCAAAGTAAATGTGGTGTTAATGCCATTGCATGCTAAATATCAAGCTTGATAATGATACATGTGATGGGGATTGAGGACTCTTAGATTTTCTTTTAGCATTTTGAATGAGATACTAAGTTCTTTGTTTAATCATGACCAAAATTATGGTGTTGTGATGTATTCGCCATGGTACATCCATAAGTGTGATTTATGCTCATTGCATGGAAAGTAAGATTTGTGTATTGAAATTTTGTTCATGTTTAGTTACAATCAACTTGAGATTCGGCTCTAGCATATATATATGTATATATGTATATATGTTTGCACACGATGTATTGGTATGACATATATGCTATTTCAAGGTGTATATTTGCTTGTGATGATGTCTCGATTATGAAGTAAATGAGAGATGTGCATTGAGCTACGATATGTAATGCGTTAGTGGTAAAATGTATGCTATTTTTGTGTGGTATTAAGTGTATAATTGGCCTCAACATGGACATGTATATTCAGCCACATGAGGGGAAATTGGTGTGCATACATTCGGTTAGAGGCAAGCATATTGATGCCTATTCTTGGCTTAGAAAATTCGGCTAAGAGGAATATTAACTAATGTGTTGAGTTCGATTTATGATTTCGTACATATGCGACTTTGATGCCTAATGAGTATATATATTGGCTAAGTATCTTGAATTCCTCTTTCGATGCTCAAATGATAAAACCAATTTATTTGTTAAATTAAGCTCAAGAGCAAAGGGGAACTAGATCCGACAAAGGGAAGGAAAAAGTGGTCGAATAGCCATTGAAATCATTCGACGACATCCTATGTAAGTTCTTGAGTAATAGAGCTTAAATTCTGAATTGATTAGATCATGTTTAAAGCAAATTAAAATCATGCTCTTTGTGTGTGGCTATTGAGCCGAAATTGCAAATGTGATAAGTGACTTGTGTTTGAATTTTGCTAATGAAAATGAAATATGAATGTGTTATGATTTATTGATAAATGTACATGGTTATTCGAATGATATCCGGGCTAAGTCCCGAAGGCTTTGTGCTAAGTGACTAAATCCGGACTAAGATCCGACGGCATACGTGTGAGTTACTAAATCCGGACTAAGATCCGAAGGCTTTCGAGCGAGCTACTAAATCCGGGTTAAGTCCCGAAGGCATTCGTGCGAGTTATCAGTAACGGGCTATGTCCGAAGGCATTTGAATGTGTAGCCATATCCGGTTAAACTCCAAAAATACGTGATTCAAGAATGAATGAACCTGCTGTAAAATTTCAGCTAATACGCTTGAAAATTCCAGCAACGAGGTATGTTCGTATGTGCTTTGGAATAGTTGATTCCCTTCGAATAATATTCACTCAATTGAGTAATGAGCTTTCGGCATTTGGCTAAGATGAACCCTTATGTATGAATATAGGGGTTGGAATGTGAAATAAGTATGATATTGAGAATTTGTGCATATGAAATTATCCGTTAGCTATATGAATGTTATGCTTTTGTTGTGCTGGAATCCTTGCTCTAACTTACTAAGCATAAATTGCTTACTCCGCTTTCTCTGTTTCTCTGTCTATAGATTTTGGCTCGTCACTATCGGACTCGGGATTTCTAGAAGTCAAGTCTCCCACACTATCAAAGTCCCTTTCGGTATATATTTTGGTTGGATTTTGAAATGGCATGTATAGGACTACCCTTTTGCTGTTTTTCAAGCACGTTTTGTGATGTATGTGTGTAAAGCCATGCGAAAATGGCTCGTAAAAGTGGAGTGTGGCATTAGACCATTTGTGTTTATGTATTTATGTATGGTTTCATGATGTGATTATGGACTGGAATAGAAGTGTTGGGCAAATGATCAGCCATTGGAATGGCTAAATATGACTATATGTGGACTTATGTATGACAAAACTATAGTTGGTCCATGGAAACCACAAATAGGTAAAGTTTACCTTGAAAACAGATGCTGTCAGTAGCAGTGGTGTGAATTTGCAAAATCACTAAAAATTGTAGGAATGGAATTAAATAGTGAATAAATTATGTAAATGAACCTTGATGAATCTACTTTCATATGGAAGAAACTAAACGGTCATATGAGTTACATGTTAAGAGATATTAAAGTTCTTGTGAAACAGGGCCAGAACGGTTTCTGGATCCCCTGTTACGACTTTAGAAATTTATTGTAAATTAACCAGAGATAATTAGGAGTCATGCCATATATGTATAGATTGCTCTCTGAGTGTAGTTTCTATAGAAACAAACGGCATCAGTATTGAAGCCCTGTACAGGGAGATATCCAATTCGTAACACATGAAGGTCAGTGTAGTCGAACCCTGGAAAAGGGGAGACTTTAACTAATAAACTGTACTAATTGGCCTGACCAAAAATTCTAGAAAAAAATATGTAGATGGACATATGAGTCTAGTTTGAGGGAAAAATTACGAAACAAATTTTTCAGCTCTGAAACTCAAGATATGATTTTTAAGCCGACAGTGATGCAGTAACCAGCTTGTCTGGAAATTTCTAAATGGACTGTGAAAATAGTTAAGTCTGTGTGCACCTTGTGTTCGATTCCGGTAACGGACTCGGGTACGAGGTGTTACATCTACGAGATCTAATTTTTCAGCAGGGTATTCTAGCCAAAATAGAGGTAGAAGATTTATGGGTCAGAAAGCTCATACCACTTCAATTGCGAGTGTTGGAAGTATTCAGCCTGGTAGACCCAAGTGTCCTCAATGTGGTTGACGTCATCTAGGTCAATGTCGAGCAACTGAGAGTGGTTGTTTCTGATGAGGTGCATCAGATCATTTCATTCGGAAGTGTCCTGAGATGGTTAAAAGAGAAGTAATACTGAGTGTAAGATCAAGCAATGCCCCCGTTAGAAGCAGACCTCAGAGAAGTTCGGGAATAGGGGTAGGTAGAGGTGCATCTATAGATTCAACAGCGAGACCAGATGTTAGAGCACCTGCAAGGACCTATGCTATCAGTGCTTGTGAAGAGGCATCCTCCCCCGATATAATCACGGGTACATTTTCTCTTCAAGATGTTAATGTTATTGCTTTGATTGATCTGGGTTTGACCCATTCCTATGTTTGCATGAAATTGATGCTTAGTATGAACATGTCCATAAAGTCTACGGGATTTGTGATTAAAGTATCGAATCCATTGGGTCAATATGTATTAGTAGACAAAGTATGTAAAAATTTCCCTTTGATGATTAGAGGTTATTGTTTTCCAGCCGATCTCATGCCATTTTCATTTGATGAGTTTGATGTGATTCTTGGTATGGATTGGTTGACTGCGCATGACGTGATAGTGAATTGTGGAAAGAAATTCTTTGAGTTGAAATGCGAAAATGGTGAAATTCTTCGGTTTAATTCAGATGAGTCAGATAGTTCAATTGCCATGATTTCTGTTATGTCTGCTCAGAAATGCTTGAGAAAAGGATATGAAGCTTATCTTGCTTTTGTGTTGAATACTAAAGATCCAGAGTTGAAAATTGAATTAGTGCCTGTGGTATGTGAGTTTCCTGATGTGTTTTCGGAAGTACCAGGTTTGCCTCCTATCAGAAAGTTGAGTTTGGTATTGAATTGGTTCCGGGTACAACACATATTTCTATTGCTCTTTATAGAATGGCTCCAATGGAATTGAGTGAATTGAAAGTTCAGTCGCAGGAACTAACAGAGAAAGGCTTTGAAAGACCTAGTTATTCACCATGAGGTGCACTAGTGCTTCTTGTGAAAAAAAAGATGGTTCGATGAGATTCTGCATAGATTATCGGAAACTTAACAAGGTGACTATTAAGAACAAGTATCCACTGCCTAGAATTGATGGTTTTTTTGATCAATTGAAGGGAGTTACTGTGCTCTCCAAGATATATTTGAGATACGGATATTATCAGTTGTGAGTTAAAGAGTCAGATGTTCTGAAGATTGCTTTCCGGATGAGGTATGGCCATTATGAGTTCCTTGTGATGCCATTTGGCTTGACTAATGCTGCTACCATTTTCATGGACTTAATGAATCAAATTTTCAGACCTTACTTGGATAAATTTGTAGTTGTGTTCATTGATGATATCTTGATTTATTCTCATGATAAGACTGAGCATTCAGAGCATTTGAGAACAGTTTTACAGACTTTGAGAGATAATTAGCTTTATGCCAAGTTTAGCAAAAGTGAGTTCTGGTTACGAGAAGTTGGTTTTCTTGGACATATAGTCTCAGGTGAAGGTATTAGACTTGATCCGAGAAAGATTTCAACCATTGTTGATTGGAAGCCTCCCAGGAATGTATCAGAGGTCAGAAGTTTTCTTGGTCTTACCGGTTATTATAGACGATTTGTAGAGGGATTTTTCGTTATAGCTACTCCATTGACTATATTTCTATAGAAAGATGTCAAGTTTGAATGGACTAAAAAGTGTCAGTAGAGTTTTGACAAGTTAAAGGCATTATTGACTGAAGCTCTTGTCTTAGTACAACCAGAACAGGGTAAAGAGTTTATGATTTACAATGATGCGTCCTTGAATGGACTAGGCTTTGTACTTATGCAGGAAGGAAAGGTAATTGCTTATTCCTCTAGACAACTAAAGCCACACGAGAAAAATTATCTGATATAAGATTTAGAACTAGCTGCTATTGTATTTGCGTTAAAAATTTGGAGACATCACTTGTATGGTGAGAAGTGCCGAATATTTACTGATCATAAAAGTTTGAAATACTTGATGACTCAGAAAGATTTGAACTTGAGGTAAAGAAGATGACTAGATTTGATTAAAGATTATGAACTAGTGATCGATTATCACCCGGGTAAGGCAAACGTAGTTGCTGATGCTTTGAGTAGAAAATCTTTATTTGCATTAAGAGCTTTGAACACTAGTTTAACCTTATCGGATGATGGTGCTATCTAAGCCGAATTAAGAGCTAAGCCAATGTTTCTTGAAGAAATTTGTGAAGTTCAGAAAAATGACAGTGAATTTGCAAGCCAAAAGAGGTCAGTGTGAGTCAGGTATAGAGTCAGAGTTTTAGATCAATTTTGACGGTTGTTTAATGTTCAGAAATCGGATATGTGTACCAAAGAATGATGAGCTTATTCGAAAGATTTTAGAGGAAGCACATAGCAGTTCCTTGTATATTCATCTAGGTAGTATAAAGATGTATAATGATTTGAAGAAAATGTATTGGCCGGTAGGAATGAAGAGAGATATCTTAGAGTTTGTTTCTAGATGCTTGATCTGTCAGCAAGTAAAAGCTGAACATCAGGTACCTTCAGGTTTATTGTAGCTTGTGTTAGTTCCTAAGTGGAAATGGGATTGAGTTGCCATGGATTTTGTGAATGGATTGCCTTTGACACCGAGAAAGAAAGATGCAGTATGGGTTGTGATTGATAAGCTAACGAAGTCGGCTCATTTTATTCCAGTTCGTATAGATTATTCACTTGACAAGTTGGCCGAGTTGTATATTTTAGAGATAGTCAGACTACATGGAGTACCATTATCGATTATTTTAGATAGAGACCCAAGATTCACTTCGTGGTTTTGGAAAAAGTTACAGGAAGCTTTGGGCACAAAGTTGAGTTTTAGTACATCTTTCCATCCCTAGATCGATGGTTAGTCAGAGAGAGTTATTCAGATACTTGAGGATATGCTCAGATGTTGTGTCTTAGAATTTCAAGATAGTTGGGAGAAATATTTGTCGTCGGTAGAGTTTGCTTATAATAATAGTTACCAGTCGAGTTTGAAAATGACACCTTATGAAGCTTTGTATGGACGTAAATGTCGCACACCTTTGTATTGGACTGAGCTTAAAGAAAATCAGATTTATAGGGTTGATTTAGTTAAAGAAACTGAGAGAAAGTGAAAGTTATCAGAGATTGCTTGAAAGCAGCTTCAGATAGGCAGAAGTCTTATGCAGACTTGAAAAGAAAAGAGATTGAGTACCAAGTTGGTGACAAAGTGTTCTTGAAAGTATCCCCATCGAAGAAAGTCTTTAGATTTGGCAAGAAAGGCAAACTAAGTCCATGTTTTATTGGACTGTTTGAGGTGACTGAAAGAGTTGGACCATTAGCATATCGGTTAGCTTTTCCACCAGAGTTAGATAAGCTTCATGATGTGTTCCATGTGTCTATGTTACGTCGTTACCGTTCTGATACTTCACATGTGATTTCACAGACAGAGGTTGAAATTCAGCTAGATATGACTTATGGTGAAGAACTGGTAAAGATTTTAGCTCGAAAGGTCAATCAGCTAAGAAACAAAAGTATTGCACTTGTAAAAGTATTATGGAATACGCATGGGGTAGACGAGGCTACATGGGAGCCTGAAGAGGTTATGCAAAAACAGTATCCAAATCTTTTCACAGGTAAGATTTTCGAGGACGAAAATCTCTAAAGGGGGGAGAAATGTAACATCCCAAAATAGGGCCTAAACGGAATAGTGGTTGTGAAACCATGAATTCGAGATAGAAAATTTTATTTCGATTAATTTTTATAATTTACCGAGTGATTAGATACATGTGTTAGAGTATCGATGGAAAATTTTATAGATAGCATACTTAATTTGCCTACTAGGGCTTAATTGCAAAAGTTGATAAATATGAGTTTTAGATGCTAAAGGATTAAATTAAAGAGTATAATTGAAGTAGAGGTCCTTAAATGGTAATTAGTCCATTAGGTTTTCATGGAAAAAAATAGACATACATAGATAAAAATAACTAAAGTTTTAATGAAGGGTATTTTAGTCATTTGGAAATTAAAAGATTAAAAAAGGAAAAAAGATGGCAAAATGTGCCCATCTTCTTCATTAGGCTGAAATTTCAAGGGTTCTTCATAGCTAGGGTTTTTTCAAGCTTCCAAGGTTCATAGTAAGTGATTCCAAGCCCCGTTTTTAATGTTCTTTACGTTTTTGAAGACCCGATAACTTAATTTAGCTTATTCTAGCAATAACTTAACCTAGAGTTCATATTTGGAAAAATACCCATAGGTGAAATGTGTTTATTTTGATGTTTTATGGTAGAATATGAAGCTTAAAATTATGTTAAACGACTTGAGCTAAGCAATTTTAAGCGAAAACGAGTAAAACGACATAATCGGTAAAAATACCTAATGGCCATATATACATGTTAGAGTGGGAATTTGATGTTTCCGTAGGTAAATAAATGATCAGCATGTCATAAAACATAAGAATTAGGGATAAAGTTTCATTTCCAAGCCTTGGGGAAAAAGTGTAAATATATAAAAGTTTAGGGGTAAAATCATAATTTTTCCAAAGTTAGAGTTAAGGACTGTTTTGATAAATGTGAATATTAAATAATTTAATTTAAATATTTGATCGTATTTTATATTGAGGTAAGTTTGCGGTAAATAAATGCAATGTTTTATTATTTATAATTAATGATGTTATTTTTCAGCATCTATATATTTATTTTGTAAATTTATTCCTTGATGATTCAAGTAAGAATTGACGAAGAAATGATACTTAAAAATCCCGGTTGAACCTTAAGAATGTGTAGGATACAAATGTCATGACATTGGCGTTTAAGAATACCAAGTAAAGACCATGCCAAGGCATGACATTGGTAAGTTTTATAAGGCAAGAAAATCATGTAAGACCATGTCAAGACATGGCATTGATAAACTACTATAAGGCAAAGATCCCATGTAAGACCATGCCAAGTCATGGCAATGGTGAGTTCATAAGGCAAGGATACCAAGTAAGACCATGTCAAGACATGGAAATTGTAAGTTTAAAAAGGAAAGGTATCCATGTATTCTTAGTATTCCAAATGGTTCAACGGAAAATTCAAAGAGTATACCAAAGGGAAGGTAAGATAAGTCCATGTTCAAAAGGTTCAGGTTATCTTGATAATTCATTTAGAATGTTGTTATTTATTTACGTGCAAACTTACTAAGCTTTATGCTTACTCCTTTTCTTTTCTCTCTTTTTTATAGTATCGCAAAGCCAACTCAGAAAATCGTAAGGACGTCGAAGATCGCCTCACACTATCAACGAGTTATCTCGGTATTTTGTGACCTGAAATACTTTAAGTTATGAAATGTATAGGGACTTGGCTATTCTGTGTGTATGTCCTTATGATATGATTAAAGAATGGCATGTGAATACTTGGTAATGATTAGCTTATGATATAGCTAAATAAGAACATGTTTTCGTATTATATATGCCTAAATGAGGTTTGATGCAAAGAAATTATGGAGTAAGAGTTGACCATGGAACAGTTAGAAAATAGCAGTAGTAACGTGGATTTGAAAAATCACTAAAAATTTTAGAAATGGAATTAAATGGTGAATGAGATATAGAATTAAAGATTCTTGAGTCTATTTTCATAAGAAAGAAACAAAGGAAGCAAAGGAAGTCTATATTCTGAGATATTTAAATTTTTGTAAGACTGGTTCAAAATGACTTCGTGATCCCCTGTTACAAATTTGGAAAATCACTAGAAATTGTAAAAAAAGAATTATAAGTCATAATTTATATGTATAGATTACTTAGTGAGTCAAATTTCATTATAAACAAATAGAAATGTTATCTAAATTTTTTATAATGAGATAAACTATTTTTAGTGAAGAGAGGTCAGGTCCACTGAACTGCGAAATAGAGGAACCTTTAATGAATAAACTGTACTAATTGGCTAAACAAAAAATTCTGAAAAACATATGGTAAGAATCTATATGAGTCTAGTTTTAAGGAAAATTTACGGATTTAAATTTAAAATTTTTTAACTAGATTTATAATTAATTTAGTGACTGTTACGCAGATGGACAGTTTTATTATGAATAGTGAAATAAATTGTTTTGATTTGTGTAAGTAATTGGAAAATTTTTAATGTTCCCGGTTTGGTCCCGAACCGTTCCAATTGCAAATTTTAGGGCCTCGAATGCCCTTTTTAGGGATTTATTGGATGAATGTGAGTGAATTAATTTTTTTAAAAGTAAATTTTTTTATGCCCCGAACAAGTAAGATAAGTCTGGTAACGCCTCGTGCTCGACTCCAGCGACGGTCACGGGTAAGGGGTGTCACATATTGATGCCAATGCCATGTCCCAGACATGGTCTCACATAGGATCACATATTGATGCCAATGCCATATCCCAGACATGATCTTACATGGGATAACAATGCCATAGCCCAACTATGGTCTTACATGTCATTATGATGTCATAGCCTAGTTATGGTCTTACACGGTATTACGATGCGATAGCCCAGCTATGGTCTTATACGTACTCACATGTACCGTCATGGTCTTATCCGTCAATTCATCGTCGAACGATCGTACTCATCTCTTGCATTCAATTTGATCTTCCAATTCAATCTTCATACCATTATAATATTCAGGGTTCCTCAACAAAGTCATAAAGCAAAACATTATATATTTTCTAATTTAACAATTAAACATGAGACATACTGATTATGCATTATTCAAACCAGTGTACATACACACACACACTCTATCCATTGGATAAGTCTACTTAACATATACACTTAATCAAATAGGTTGGGTACATAACATCATATGAATACCAACATACTTGTATGAGCTTATCACAACATAAACTTTCGTTTCATTACACTTTTCCATATTTCTCAACTTATGGTTATCTCTTTCAGTACATGAACACATGCATATCATAAATTTCTATTCATACCTTTCTAAATTTCAACACATTGTAACCACATTTCAATCATCATAATATCATTTTTAGCATTATCGAAAATAGCTCAGTTGGAAATCATCTCTGTCTTAACAAAACAATTTCGTTAGAGCTGGGAGATGTCACACTATCACAGGTAGTAATATGACATGCATAGCTAGACTTACATACGCTAGTTAGTCCAAAAATTGACTAAACCATAGCTCTGATACCACTAAATGTAACACCCCTTACCCGTACTCGACGCCAGAACAGGGTATGAGGCATTACTGTACTTGAACGCAATCAAACACACAAACCGGACCATAAAATTTTGTTCCAATTAAGGTTATTCAAACTTATACTTCACATCCCTTATACGGGCCTACGAGGCTTAAAACATTCATCAGGGAAGATTTGGGATTAAACCGGGAACTTCTGAAACTTTTACAACACTTAGAAAATTTTCATGTTTTGGAGAGTCACAAGCCCGTGTGGTCATCCACGCCCGTGTGGCCTGGGACACGCCCATGTGCTCAGCCCGTGTAGCTCTCTGACTATGTCGTCATGCACAAAATGGGGTCACACGGCTAAGGCACATGTCTATATCCTTAGATCGTGTGGCGAATTACATTCCAAAATCAGGTGCAGACTTTACAAGGCCTGGGCACACGCCCATGTTCTGGAGCCGTGTCTTTTACACGGCTGAGACATACGGCCGTGTCTCTGCCTGTGCGTTACTACTGGGTATTCTATTTTGCATTAATTAGGCAGCAGGGGACACACGGTCGGACCACATGCCATGGGGCAAACCGTGTGTCACACACGGCCTAGACACATGCCCGTGTGTCTACCCTTGTGGATAGTTATTGAGGCTATTTTCCAAGCCAATTGCCACCCAATTGCACAAACATAAACATGACTTCAATGGTACTTAGCAGGGCATAATTGAGCACTTAAACATACATAACCAAGACATGATCATGATCATTTCATCTCTACTTACTCATGCATAAGAATTCATACTTTGTCAAGCCAAATTTATAATTTGGCATGCACTAAGACTGGTAGATTACTCGTATTTTACATAATCAAGTCTTAATGGTCATCATGCATTTCAATCACAATTCCATCACATACATACAAAGATCAACCATATTACAATTGCATAGACACATGCATGCATAAACAATTTAGGTTTACAACCCATTAATCAATATGAGCCACATCTTATGGCCTTATACAAATTGGACCACAAACCATTCTAGGCCAACTCATTTGGTCACATTTACAATGACATAATTATTCAAAAGACAAAGTCCCTATACATGCCATAGACTCAAACTATGTGAATTCATCAATACCCGTAGTGATAGCTTGATAGTGTGATGGTCTCTCCGGCGATGTAACACCACTAACCCGTATCCGTCGTTGGACTAGGGTTAAATGTATTACTAGAGGAATCAGAACATTTAAATTTCATTTCATAATCATCAAAGCATCAGAGATCAACATCAAAATAGAATCCCTTACATAGATCATGGAGACCTTAAACATGCATTAAAAAGAAGTTGGGACTAAACTGAACACATACAGATTTTTTTTTCCAAAACTTAAACATTTTCAAAGAAGTACAGGTCACACGCCCGTGTGAACAGACCGTGTGCCTTACACGGCATTAGACATGCTCATGTGTCTAGGCAGTGTCAAAACAGGGCATACATACTGACTTGCTCACATAGCCACAAGACACGCCTGTGTGCCTTGGCTGTGGTCTAATTCGACTGGGTCACACAGCCAGTCATAAGCCCGTGTGTATTGGCCGTGCTCGAGTCTGACTTACAATTGTAAGGTACCCTAGAGGACACACGACCGTGCAACATAGCCGTGTGTCTCACACAGCTGAGACACACGCCTGTGTCTCTGCCCATGTGGACAAAAATAAACCATTTGAATAGCCAATTTGCCAACCCCAATTGGGTCAAACCTACAAGCAATAAAACAAGCATATTTGCACACCAATTTTAGCCAATCTCAATACCAAAACATACATTATTCATGACTTAACATTATCAAAAATTTCCAATCTCAATTCATCAGTCAATTCATACCAAAACCTAAACTAAAATCATACCTAGTATATGTTCAATACATTATTCAATCTCATGCCCAAACTTACCAACAGTTCTCAACATTGGCCATTTCTTTTGGTCATTCAAAACATACCATATAATAGCATCACATATCATATACCATTATCAAACTATAAGTTCAAATACAAACTAGCCATATCACATGGCTAAATATATGCATCACAAAACATAATCCAACCATTTCTAGCCTATACATGCCATACTTCAATATATACATTTTCAAAGTACCAAAATAAGGTTCGATAGTGTGGTGACGATCCATGAAGATCCCTGAGCTCACAGTAGCTTCGATATCTATAAAACAATGCAAACACAAACAAAGTAAGCTTTCAAAAGCTTAGTAAGCCATATACAAATAAACATATCATTCAAAGCAAATAAGCATCATTAATTTACTTATACTTTGGAGCCAAATACCAGCACAAACCTCATATTCATATACTTGGATCATAGATCATCATTTGCGCATATACTTACCTTTCATATTCAAATATAGTACACAATTCGAACGTACCTGAATCAGATATATATTCACTTATTCATTCATTTTCTCAGAATGCCGGTTTGAACTGTTCGGAAACATAAGGATATGCGGATAGCTCAGAAAGCATATACAATGCCAACGTCTCAGACGTGGTCTTACATGTAATCAAACATCGATGCCGCTATCCCAGACAAGGTCCTACACAAAATCAGACATGATGCCAATGTCCCAGACATGGTCTTACACACAAAACAGAAGCCGATGGCAACGTCCCAGACGTGGTCTTACACGATAGAACATATAAAAAATCCTATGTCATGACATATGTATCCTAACTATTCCTATGGTTCGTACGAGGCTTTTCAGGGTCAGAACTTTGACGATACTTTCTCGAACAACACATATTTAGCTTGAACATTCATTCATCACAATTCAATATCATATGAAAAATAAGAATTCGATTCAAACATGTTTAATGTATATTGACTTACCTCATACAGATTTGAATGAATAAAATTGGTTACTCGACAACTTTCGACTTTCCCCGATCTTGCTCCATTTTCTTTAATTCTTGATCTGTATAAATT
Source organism: Gossypium arboreum (assembly GCF_025698485.1). Classification (NCBI taxonomy): domain Eukaryota; kingdom Viridiplantae; phylum Streptophyta; class Magnoliopsida; order Malvales; family Malvaceae; genus Gossypium; species Gossypium arboreum. Next base: position 59,516,344 of record NC_069073.1, on the reverse strand, counting down.
CAAATTTAACCTATTCAATTAACCTATTCAATCATAAATTCATTCAAAACAATCCATAAACACATATTTAGGGCAATTTGCAAACTTGTCCTCACATTTTCACATTTTGACACTTTAGACCCTAATTCACAAAATCACAAAATACACATAATTTGCATATGCTCATGCTTGGTCAAATATTTATAGCTCTCATACAAGTCCACACATTTCATTTATTTCATATTTTAATCCCTCAATTTACAAATTTCACAATTTAGCCCATTTTACCCAAAATCATCGAAAATCCAAAGACAAAACATATAAACCCAACAGCAAACTCTCATATTTCATTAATAAACAACATAAAGCTCATGAATTTTCCATAGCACATTTCAAAATCATCACCAAAATCAGAAATTGAGGCATGGACTTGATAGTATACGAAGCAATGATTACAAAAACGTAGAAATTATAAAAAATCGAAGCAAAAACATACCTAAATCAAGGCTTGCAAGTGCCAAGCCCTAGCTATTCTTTTCTCTTTTCTTTTTCTTGAATTTTCGGCCAAGGATGATAGAAATATGATGATTTTTAACTTTGGTTTTAACTAATATAACATTAATATGGTTTTTACCAATTTAACCTTATTATAATTCATTAAAATTCCACCAACTAATACCCTTTTATGTCATTTAATTCATAAAATTGTCAAATAACCTCATTAGGACCTCACAATCATAAATCCAAATCAAATAGGCACTTTTAACATATAACAGACAACTTTTACATTTTACGGGATTAGGTCCTTTTTCAAAATTAAGCACACAAACATTTGAATTTTCATACGAGAATTTCACACATGCTCATTCACATATCATAAACACGGAAAATAATATTTAAACATTTTTCTGACTTGAATATGTGGTCTCAAAACCCCTATTCTAACTAGGGTCTAAACCGGAATGTTACAATTCTCCCCTCTTTAAGGATTTTCGTCCCCTAAAATCTTTCCATTAAATAGATTCAGATATTTCTATCTCATAGCATCTTCAGGCTCCCACGTAACCTCTTTGGTACCGTGTCGATGCCACTTCACTTTCACTAACAGAATTCTTTTATTACGTAGTTCCTTAACTTCGCGAGCTAAGATACGAATTGACTTTTCTTCATAAGTCATATTAGACTGAATTTCAATCTCAGACGGAGAAATCACATGTGAAGGATCGGATCTATATCGTCGAAGCATCGATACATGAAACACATCATGAATCTTTTCTAACTCTGGTGGCAACAACAATTTATATGCTACCGGCCCAATACACTTAGTAATCTCATATGACCCAATGAACCTCGGACTCAATTTGCCTTTTCTACCAAACCGAAGCACTTTCTTCCATGGAGATACCTTTAAAAACACTTTGTCACCGATCTCAAATTCAATGTCTTTTCTTTTCAAAGCTACATATGATTTCTAACGATCAGAAATTGTTTTCAGACTATCTCGGATCACTTTCACTTTCTGTTCAGTTTCTTTTATCAAATCATCCCCTTGGATCTTATTTTCACTGAGCTCCGTCCAATACAAAGGTGTACGACATTTGCGACCATATTAAGCTTCGTACGATGCCATTTTAATGCTCGAATGAAAACTACTATTATAAGTGAATTCAATCAAGGGAAAATATTGTTCCCATGTACCTTCAAACTCAAGAATCCAACATCTCAACATATCCTCGAGTATCTGAATAATCCACTCAGATTGACCATCTGTTTGTGGGTGAAAAGTAATACTGAAGTACAATTTAGTACCTAAAGTATCTTGTAATATCTTCTAGAATTGTGATATGAATAATGAATCTCTGTCTGATACTATAGACAATGGCACACCATGCAATCTCACGATATCAGAAATGTATAACTCAACTAATTTATCAAGCGAGTAATCAGATCGAACCAGAATAAAATGAGCTAATTTCGTCAATCGATCAACTACAACCCAGATAACATCTTTCTTTCTCAGAGACAGGGGTAAACCTGAAAACAAATCCATTGTCACTTGATCCCATTTCCACTCTGGAACCATAATTAGTTGTAAAAAACCAGACGGTGCCTGATCTTCAGCTTTAACTTGCTGATAGATCAAACATTTCGAAACAAATCCAGAAATTTCTTTTTTCATTCCGAACCACTAATAATACTATTTCAGATCATTATACATTTTCATACTACCCGGATGCATAAATAACCGACTGTTATGAGCTTCACTCAAAATCATCTAAATTATCTCTGGATTTCTCGGGACATAAATTCTATCTCGGAATCTCAGTCAATCATCTTTATCAACTCTAAATTCTGAATCAGACTCTACATCACACTAAGCTTGTTTAGTTAAAATTTCATTATCAATCTTCTGAGCTTCAATAATCTGCTGTAAGAACAAAGGTCTTACTTTCAATTCAGCTAAAACTGAACCATCGTCAGACAGAACCAAATGAGCATTCATTGCATGCAAAGCAAATAATGATTTTTGGCTCAAAGCATTAGCAACAATATTTGCTTTACTCGGATGATAATCAATCACAAGGTCATAGTCTTTTAGCAATTCTAACCATCTTCTCTGTCACAAATTTAGATCTTTCTGAGTCATCAAATATTTCAAACTCTTATGCTCAGAATATGCATGACATTTTTCTCTAAATAGATAGTGATGCCAAATCTTTAGAGCAAACACAATCGCGGCTAACTCAAGATCGTGTGTCGGATAATTCTTTTCGTGCGACTTTAACTGTCTTGAAGCATAAGCAATGACTTTGCCTTCTTGCATCAAAACACATCCTAGTCTGATCAATGAAGCATCACTATAGATCACAAATTCTTTACCCGATTTGGGTTGTACCAATACTGGAACTTTCAGTCAACAAAGTTTTTAATTGATCAAAGCTGTTCTGACACTTTTCGGACCACTCAAACTTCACATCTTTCTAAGGCAGTTTTGTCAACGGAATCGCAATCATCGAAAAGCCTTTTACAAATTGGCTATAATAACCAGCAAGTCCCAGAAAATTGCAGACTTCAGAGACATTCCTCGGAGGCTTCCACTCCAAAATAGCTAAAATTTTTCTCAGATCAACTCAGATACCAGATGCTGATAGAATATGTGTAACACCCCAAACCTGGCCTAGGCGTTATGGCTGAATCTGGTGTGTAACATCAAAGTGTTTTTCAAAAATTGATCTTTTCGGTAAGAATCTGTTACTGAATCCAAATCCTTTTATTATTATTTAACAAAAGTTCTCGTTAAAACGTTTACCAATTTGTTTTCCTTTGGTATATCACTTCAATTTAAACCGCGGAAGCATTTTCAAAACTTTGTTGTTGAAAGCTCGTGATCTTTAAAAAATCGTTCTATTTTGAAAACTCGTGTTTTCCTACACTAGCAATTTAGAATAAGAAATCAAAATACAAATTAAAACTTAAAACCCACCAACGGCTTTATTACATAAATTAAAACCCAAAACGAAATCTAATTGCAAATAAAAGAAACAAAAGTAGTAGTGTTGCCATCTCCGAGTCCCTCGCAACTCTAAACCAACTAAACTTAGGGATTACCTACACAGTTAGAAACGGGGTGAGTTTACGAAAACTCAGTGTGTAATCCCAATAACAAATAAACAAATGAATAACACAATGATCGATGCAATCGAGGCCAAAGCGCTATTCAAGAATAATACGATGACGATGTAATGCAATTATGCGTCCCACCCAAATCTAACCAGCACACCACCCGTACCAACCAACACACCATGTGGGGATATAAATTGACCCACCCAGCCAGCACACCAATATCGCAGCAAAGTTACCAGAAATAATGATGCAAAGATAGTCGCCAGAATAAATAAATGTGGCAAAGCCACCAGTATCAGTAATTGTGGCATAGCCACCAGTAACAGCGAATGTGACATAGTCACCAGTACAGAACTTCCTCCATATCAAACCCCCTACCCCATGCAGTATGTCATGCCATAAATATTATTGTATGCAAAGTCATACTCAGTGCAATCATATATGTAAATCCCAAGCACATCAGTCATACGGAACATAAGGGCATAATTGTCATTTTACCATACAGGGGTATTATGGTCACTTTACCCTACAGGGGTTTTATGGTCATTTTACCCTACAGGGGCATTACGGTCTTTTTACCTATTAGGGGTATTTTAGTCATTTCACCCTACAAGGGCGTTTTGGTAAATCTACAAACCAAGGGTATTTTAGTAATTTTACAAACCGATGGTATTTCTATAAAATTTGAAAGTCAAGGGTATTTCTGTAATTTTGTAAATTAAGGGTATTTCTGTAATTTTCCAAATCTAGGGTATTTCGGTAATTTTCCAAATAAGGGGTATTTTGGTAACTTTACAAATCGAGGGTATTTTGGTAATTTTATAAGTTGGGGTATTTCGATAATTTTACAGGTCGAGGGTGTTTCGGTAATTTCACAAATTAGGGGTATTTTGGTAATTTTACAAATTGAGGGTATTTCGGTAATTTTACAAACCAGGGTATTCAGTAATTTTGTAAACCAAAGGTATTTCAATAATTTTACCCTACAGGAGCATTTCAGTAATTCTAGCCTACAGATATGAGATTCACATAGTCTAATCCAATATTTACTACACAATCATACAATTTATCCACTTGGGCTGTGACAGCCCTAAAGTGACCCTAGTCGGAAAGCGGTTTCGGGACCACTAAACCGAGTCACTAAATTATTTGAATATGATATTTATTGTCTAAAATATGTGATTATGAATGTGCGAAAGTTTTAAGCTTCGATTTAGTAAATTGCATGTGAATTTAGTCAATAGGACTTATGTGTGACACTTTTGAAATGTGATAGGTTAATCTATAAGGATCTATTAGTGCATGTAATCAAAGGGGTGGACTTGCATGTCAATTTTCCCCCATTTAATTACTAGTGGCCGGCCATGACAAAGGGTGATGGGCAAAACATGTCATAAAACATGTTGTGTTAATGGTTTATGTTAGAAATGATAAAATAATAATGGGAAGGCAAATGATGACAAAAAAAATGTGTGGTTGCCCCCCCTCCATTACCGTGAATGGAAGAAAGAAAACAAAAGAAAAGAAAAAAAAATGTTCATCTTCTCCTCCTACCTCTCTCAAGCTGAAATTAACCAAGAAATGGAAGAAAGCACACCTAAGGCATTCGGCCATCTTGTGTGGGGGGAATTAAGGTATGATATCAAGTGATTCTTTTGGAATTTTTGTGAAGTTGAGTTTGTTTTGGTGCTCATAACATGACCCATGTGTTAATTTTTGAGTTTGTGTTGCAAGAAACATTTGGTTATGTCCTTATATGTCAAATTGATGATAAATTTTTGATATTTGGTGAATGAATATGGGTTTCGATCATGGTAGATAACAAAGAATGTGGTTGTTGTTCTTGTCGATTTGGATGAATTTTTGGTGGATAGGTGCTTGAATCAAACAAATGATCATGTGTGTACACTAGGTGCTAGTTGAGAAGAATCGGTCACTATATTGGAGGCCATTGCCGAATATGAGTTTAGTTATTGAGAGGGATGAATGTGTTTTGAGTTGATGGAATAAAAGAATGCTTAAAGATGTGTCACAACAAATTATATGTTAAGCTAAGGTTGTTAAATTATCAATCTTTCTTCCTAGCCGAATATGTGTTTATAAAGTTGAGTTGTTAAATAGATTTTGAAGTTAGCCCATGCATTTATTTTTGAATTGAAGAAGAATGATACATTCGACTATGCTTTGATGTGCTTGGATTGTTGTTCATTGAGTAAATGATTGAGGAATGGTTAGAAGAATTTGAATGCTAAACTAGTTGATTTGTTTGATGATATATATATATATATTCGGCAATGGGATAAAATGTGTATTAAGGTAAGTTTCATGGTGATTATGCTTGTGATGTTGGGTTAATATTCGGCATTGAGTAATGTGGGGTAAGGTGATTAATCGGCTATGAAATTAGCTAAATTGAATAGGTATGTTTAGTGATATGCTTAGTATAATGTATGATCTTATAACTCGGTTTGGTATTGAGATAAAGGTTTGATGTATGATTGGATTTCGGTATGTGTTAAATTGGTCAATCAAAGATTAAATGATATGTGATTGTTAAGTGAATAATATTAGTTAAGTACTTAAGCAAATCTATTGTTTTAATTAAGCTTAAGAGCAAAGAGGATCAAAGTCGGATAGGGGAAAAGAGAAAGTAAACGAATAGCCGTGGACATCTAATCGTCGACCACTTCCGAGGTAAGTTTTAAGTGATTAAACGTTGAGTAAATTCAATCATAATAGGACATAATGAGTGGATTTAATAAGATATGATGTGGCCATGATATGTCTTAAACTCAAATGGTAAGTTCATAAGTGTTTGGACTTGGAAATTTAAGAGCAAATTGTAATAATTTGCTTGGACAAGAAGATAATGTGATTTTAGAAAATCACTATAAATTGTTGGTGTGGAATTATAGGCTGAATAAAATATGTAATCAAAGCTTAGTTGGTCTAATTTCTTATAAAAGAGACCGTGGAAGCAAAGAAATTTCCTATAAAGAGATATTTAAAGTTGTGTGGGACAAAGGTCGAATGACTCAAATCCCTTATTCTGCTTTTTGGAAAATCATTATAATTTGTACAAAAATGGTTATAAGATAAGATTTATATGCTTAGACTCCTTAATGAGTCTAGTTTCAAATGAAATCAAATAGAACACATTATGAATTCTGTACAATGAAAAATTTGATTCGTAGTGAAGAATGGTCAGATTAGTCAAACAGTGAAACAGGGGAAATTTTATAAATCTGGTATTGATTGGCCAAACCTAAAATTCTATATTCAGGGAAAATTAACGGCAATTGATTTTGAGTTTTGTAGCTCCAGTTATAAATAATTTAGTGACTATTGCTCAGGAAAACAACTTGTGGTGAATATGTGAATTTGTTGTAAACATTGATCAAACTATTTGAGTTGCTTATAAGCTATGGCTGAAATTGATGTACAAGATAAATATATATATGTGTGATATGTATATGTGGTAAAGCCGAATGGCGAATGTGAAATATATGTGTGATATGTGTATGTGGTAAAGCCGAATGGCTAATGTGAAATATATATAAGATATGTATATGTGGTAAAGCCGAAAGGCTAATGTGAAATATATGTGTGATATGTAGATGTGGTAAAGCCGAATGACGAATGTGAAATATGTATGAGATATGTATATGTGGTAAAGCCGAATGGCTAATGTGAAATATATGTGTGATATGTATATGTGGTAAAGCCGAATGGCTAATGTGAAATATATGTGTGATATGTATATGTGGTAAAGCCAAATGGCTAATGTGAAATATATATGAGATATGTATATGTCGTAAAGCCGAATGGCGAATGTGAAATATGTATGAGATATGTATATGTGGTAAAGCCGAATGGCTAATGTGAAATATATGTGTGATATGTATATGTGGTAAAGCCGAATGGCTAATGTGAAATATATGTGTGATATGTATATGTGGTAAAGCCGAATGGCTAATGTGAAATATATATGAGATATGTATATGTCGTAAAGCCGAATGGCGAATGTGAAATATGTATGAGATAAGAATATGTGGTAAAGCCGAATGGCTAATGTGAGTATTGTAACATGCGATTAAATGTACATGAAACTTGGAGATTATGTCCGGGTAAGACCCGATGACTACATGTGGAGATTATGTCCGGGTAAGACCCGATGACTACGTGTGAAGATTATGTCCGGTAAGACCCGATGACTACGATGTGGAGATTATGTCCGTAAGACTTCGTAATAAGAATTGCTTATAAATATATTCAATGCGAAAGGTTAAACGGTATGTACTCCAAGTTTATATATGATGCATACGAGAGCAATCTATGGGACTATTCCTATGATTATGTGACATCGGATTAGTGTGAGAGGTTATGTGAAATCATACGATATATCTATGTCACATGAGCTCACTTTTATGTGAGAGTTTATCCGCCTATTGTATATGATGAGATGTGGATATTCGGTAAAGGGATGGTATGCCCGAAGGAAGAGTGAAATAAAATACGAACAACTATGTTATAATTTGATTGTTATCTGTTGACACTGCTTAAAACTTACTAAGCATTGTAATGCTTACTCCGCTTACTCTGCTTCCTCCGTCTTATAGGTCTCATTAAGCTACTGTGCTCGGGGATCGTCAAGAACTAGTCACACTATCACTATCCACCGCTTGTTCTTTGCTATGTTTAGAACTATTTTATGGCATGTATAGAATAGACTAGTGGCGGAAGAATATTTTTGGTTAATGTATATAAGCCATGCGAAAATGGCTTCTTTTTAATGTTTACTTAGTGAAGTTTAAATTTTACCTTTGGCTGTGCTTAGTACTTATTTAAATGAACGATCTTTAATTCAAGAAAAAGTTCAAAATTTTACTATTCTGACGTGAGTTACAAGTCCGATAATGCCCTTACCTATTCTGGCGACGGTTACGGGATAGGGGTGTTACATGGGCCTATAGGCCCAATGGGCCCACATGGCCTAAAGCAACCTAAGCCCACGAGAGCACTCATGATGGCCTCAACCATCACGTCAAAGCTCCCACACGTGCACTCGCATGCTCGTGTGGCTGCCATCGCCGTGTGACCAATATTTTGGCATTCCGGCAATTGCCATTCTACAGCTAAAGTAGTGCGAAATACACGCCTGTTTATGATAACGTGCCGAAGTCCACGATCACTAACCTTGGCACATCCTGCATTTAGTCTTGCCCCCCAACTCATTTGGTTCGCTCTATTTAAAGCCAGCTTCTCACTCATTCTCATGTTAGCTTCCCAATGTGGGATTACTTTCAACCAATAGGAAAATTCCTCATTCTTATAACCACTTCAACCACAGAGTTTCAGTCCAACTCCACCTCCTACACAGCTTAATTAGCAAAATAAATACTCCATTGCGCATCCCAGGACTTGAACCTTAGACCTCACAGTTACACAACACGCCACCTTGCCACTCTACCACAAGCTCTTTTTGGGATAAAAACGTCCATAATTAACTTTAAGACATGTGCCAGTATCCAGATTCACTTAAGAGAAAACCAAAATGAATTGTAAGAGCCAAGACTTGAGCCCAGGCTCCCTTGCAACCTTAATGACACCACAACCACTAGACCACATGCTTCCTTGTGTCATTTATTTAACACAATAATTTAAAAGGCCATCATCCAAGCATCCAGGGTTTTATTCACTTAATACCAAAATTTTTGCTAAAGCCCAGGTTTGAACCCAAGATTTCTCCAACACTTCTCAAAGCCATTAACCACCAAAGCAGACATTTAATTGTGTCATTTCCTTACACAATTAAATACTTATATACAACCTCCTTACGGACCCATCCTCAAGGCCAAATACTTCTAAGCCCAAATTCGGGGTGTTACAATATGACCCAGAAAATCGGCCTCTCGCAACTAGAATTCACATTTACTAAACTTTGCATACAACTATTTGTCTCGCAGGGTCTGTAACACTATTTTCAAATGCTCAGCATGTTCAGTCTCATCACGTGAATAAATCAATGTGTCATCAATGAATACGACAACAAATTGATCTAAATACGGTCTGAAAATTCTATTCATCAAATCCATAAGATAGCAGGTGCATTAATCAATCCGAAAGGCATAACTAAGAATTCATAGTGGTCGTACCTTGTTCTGAAAGTAATTTTTAGAATGTCGGAGTCTTTCACTCATAACTGATAATAGCCTGATTTCAAATCTATTTCGAAAACACATCAGCTTCTTTTAACTGATCAAACAAGTCATCAATGCGGGGCAGAGGATACTTATTCTTGATAGTCACTTTGTTCAACTAATGATAATCTATACACATTCTCATCGTACCGTCTTTCTTTTTCACAAATAGAACAAGAGTACCCCAAGGTGAGAAACTTGGTTTACCAAACCCTCTAACTGTTAACTCTTGCAACTGAGACTTTAATTCTTTTAGTTCAGTCAGAGCTATTCTATATGGAGCTATCGAAATTGGAGTAGTTCCAGGTACTAATTCAATGCCAAATTCAACTTCTCTAACTAGAGGTAAACCTAGAAGTTCTTCGGGAAACACATCAGGAAACTCACATACAACAGGTACTGATTCAACTTTCTTTTCTAATACTTTCAAATCAATTACATAAGCAAAGTTGGCTTCACAACCCTTTCTCACAATACTCAAAGATTTCATCGAAGATATCATAGCAGACAATCCATTCAATTCACAAGATTCAATTCTGACTATTTCATCATTCTTGCATCTCAAATCAATAATTTTTCGTTTGCAGTTCACAGCAGCGTCATGCAAAGCTAACCAATCCATACCTAGAATTATATCAAATTCATCAAAGGGCAACAGTATCAGATCAGCCAGGAAACAAGTGTCTCCAAACATTAACAGACAATTCTTACAGACTTTATCAACCAAAACACATCTTCCTAAGGGGTTCGAAACTCTAATTACAAATTTAGTAGATTCTACAGGCAAAGTCTTACTGTTCACTAAGTTCATGCATATATATGAATGTGTTGGTCCAGGGTCTATCCAAGCAATCACAGAAGTTTCATAGAGAGTAAATGTACTCGTAATCACGTCTGGCGATGAAGCTTCCTCACAAGCTTGAATAGCATAGGCTCTGGCAGGTGCATGAGCCTCAGATCTACCAGTTGTGTCTTTTGTCCCTCTCTGACTGCCACTTATATTTCCTATATTTCTAGAAGGTCTACCACGAGATGCATTGCCACTTGGCCCTGAATTTTGTACAATTTCTTGCTCGACAGATTTAGGGCAATCACGGATAAAATGATCTAACGATTCACATCTAAAACAAGCCCAATCATACAATCTACAATTACCGGGATATCTTTTACCACAATGCTTGCACTCAGGACGATCAGAATTAGCATTTCCAACACTGGCAATAGATGTAGCTGGAGCTTTGAAGTTTGATTGCGATCTAGCACCATCTCTATTCGAATGTCCCACATTAGTCTTTGAACGGCTATTATCATCTCTGAACTTCTTTGATGCTGATTGAAATGAACTTCTCGATGATCTCTTTCGAACTTCTCTAGCTTCATAATCAGCTTTTATTTTCTCTTTCCCGAGATCTTCAGCTTTACATACTTGTTCAATAAGCACAACAAATTCTTTAATCTCAAGAATCCCGACTAACAAACAGATATCCTCATTCAAACCATCTTCAAATCTCTTACACATTACCGCCTCAGTAGATACACATTCACGAGCATACTGACTCAATCTTACAAATTCCCGCTCGTATTCTGTGACAGACATACAACCTTGTTTAAGCTCGAGAAACTCTTTTTATTTTTGGTTGATGAATCTCTGACTGATGTATTTCTTTCGAAATTCAGCTTGGAAGAAATCCCAGGTGACTCACTCACTCAGAACTACTGATATCAAATTCTTCCACCAATAGTACACCGTATCTCTCAGAAGTGAAGCGACACATTTTATACATTCCTCGGGATTCAAAGACAATTCATCAAACACTTTTATCATGTTCTTTAACCAGAACTCGGCCTTTTCAGCATCATCATTTGTTGTAGCTTGGAACTCTTCGGCCCCATACTTTCTACTCTTATCTACTGGAGGCTTACATAACTAAACCGGATTCACTAATGGTATAGCAGGAGCTTGCAGAGAATTGACCGGGGGTGGAGGTTGTTGTACAGCCAGATTGGTTCTAATATATTGACTAAACCAATCGTTCATCATATGATAGAAGGCTTGTCTAGCCTCACCATCACGGCTACTCATAGCCGGCCTAGAATCGGATGGAGCCGTCCCTTGCACAGGAACATGCACATTGCATTTGACATCGTCCGCTACAGCTCGATCGGGATCCATTTTCTATATAAAAGCACATTTCAATGTCAGGATTCATCACACTATCGCAATTCATAAATATGGCATGTGTAGCTAGACTATATACTCTATGGTAGTCCTAGAACTAACTAAACCATAGCTCTGATACCAATACAATGCAACACTATTAACCCATATCCATCACCGAACTAGGGTTAAAGGCATTACCAGCTGAATTAGAACATTTAACTTTCATTTCATAATCATCAAAGCATTAGAGATCAACATCAATATAGAATCCCTTACATAGGTTATCGAGACCTTAAACATGCATTAAAAAGAAGTAGGGACTAAACTAAACACATATAGAATTTTTTTTCCAAAACTTAAACATTTTTAAAGAAGTACAGGTCACACGCTAGTGTGAACAGGTCGTGTGCGTTACACGGCATTAGACACGCCCATGTGTCTAGGCCGTATCAAAATAGGGCATACAGACTGACTTGCCCACACGGTCACAAAACACGCCCGTGTGCCTTGGCCATGGTTGAATCTGACTTGGGTCACACGGCTAGCCACACGACCGTGTGCTTTGGCTGTGCTCGAATCTGACTTACAATTGTAAGGTACCCCAGGGGAACACAGCCGTGCAACACGGCTGAGACATATGCCCGTGTCTCTACCCGTGTAGACAAAAATCGGCCATTTGAATAGCCAATTTGCCATCCCAATTGAGTCAAACCTACAAGTAATAAAACAAGCATATTTGCACACCAATTTCAGCCAATCTCAATACCAAAACATACATTATTCATGACTTAATAGTATCAAAAAGTTCCAATCTCAATTCATCAATCAATTCATACCAAAACCTAAACTAAAATCATACCTAATATATGTTCAATACATCATTCAATCTCAAGCTTAAACTTGCCAAAACCTCTCAACATTGACCATTTCTTTTAGCCATTCAAAACATACCATATAATTGCACATTAGCATCACATATCATATACCATTATCAAACTATAAGTTCAAATAGAAACTAGCCATATCACATGGCTAAATATATAGATCATAAAACATAATCCAACCATTTCTAGCCTATACATGCCATACTTCAATATATACATTTTCAAAGTACCAAAATAAGGTTCGATAGTGTGGTGACGATCCTCGACAATCCCCGAGCTCACAGTAGCTTAGTATTTATAAAATAATGCAAACACACACAAAGTAAGCTTTCAAAAGCTTAGTAAGCCATATACAAATAAACATATCATTCAAAGCAAATAAGCATCATTAATTTACTTATACTTTGGAGCCAAATACCAACACAAACCTCATATTCATATACATGGATCATAGATCATCATTTGCACATATACTTACTTTTCATTTTCAAATATAGTACACAATTTGAACGTACTTGGATCAGATATATATTCACTTATTCATTCATTTTCTTGGAATGCCCGTTTGAACCGTTCGAAAACATAAGGATATTCTGATAGCTTGGAAAGCATATACAATGCCAATGTCCCAGACGTGGTCTTACATATAATCAAATATCGATGCCACTGTCCCAGATAAAGTCCTACACAAAATTAGACACGATGCCAATGTCCTAGGTATGGTCTTACACACAAAATAGAATTCGATGCCAACGTCCCAGATGTGGTCTTACACGATAACACATATCGAAAATCCTATGTCATGACATATGTACCCTAACTATTCCTATGGTTCATACGGGGCTTTTCGGAGTCAGAACTTTATCGATACTTTCTCGAGCAACACATATTTAGCTTGAACATTCATTCATCACAATTCAATATCATATAAAAATAAGAATTCGATTCAAACATGTTTAATGTATATTGACTTACCTTGTACGGATTCGAATGAATGAAATTGGTTACTCGACAACTTTTGACTTTCCCCGATCTAACTCTATTTTTTTTAATTCTTGATCTATATAAATTCAAATTTAACTTATTCAATCATAAACTCATTCAAAAAAATCCATAAACACATATTTAGGGCAATTTGCAAACTAGTCCTCACATTTTCATATTTTGACACTTTAGTCCCTAATTCACAAAATCGTAAAATACACATAATTTGCATATACTCATGCTTGGCCGAATATTTATAGCACTTATACAAGTCCACACATTTCATTTATTTCGCATTTTGATCCCTTAATTTACAAATTTCACAATTTAGCCCATTTTACTCAAAATCATCAAAAATGCAAAGACAAAACATATAAACCCAACATCAAACTTTCATATTTAATCAATAAACAACATAAAGCTCATGAATTTATCCATGGAACATTTCAAAATCATCACCAAAATTAGAAATTTAGGCATGGGCTTGATAGTATACGAAGCAACGATTACAAAAACGTAGAAATTATCAAAAATCGAAGCAAAAAATACCTAAATCAAGGCTTGCAAGTGACGAACCCTAGCTATTCTTTTCTCTTTTCTTTTTCTTGAATTTTCGGCCAAGGATGATAGAAGTATGATGATTTTTAACTTTGGTTTTAACTAATATAACATTAATATGCTTTTTTCCAATTTAACCTTATTATAATTCATTAAAATTCCACCAACAAATGCCCTTTTATGTCATTTAATTCATTCAATGGTCAAATAACCTCAAAAGGACCTCACAATCATAAAGCCAAATCAAGTAGGCACTTTTAACATATAGCAGACAACTTTTACATTTTACGCAATTAGGTCTTTTTTCAAAATTAAGCACACAAATATTCAAATTTTCATATGAGACTTTCACACATGCTTATTCGCATATCATAAACACGAGAAATAATATTTTAACATTTTTCTGACTGGATATGTGGTCTTCAAACCACTATTCTAACTACGGTCTAAACTGGACTGTTACAGGCGATCTCTTACCCGAACTAGCTAAATTAACTTATAAGAGATGAGAAAGTAAGGGGAGTAAGCTTTAGAGCTTAGTAAGTTCATATGAAAATAATAAACAATTATTAACATCCATTTAATTTACCCATCCATAAGAACATTTTAATACAAATTGTATTAATTCTCATGATTACCACTTACTTGTTCATAATACTTACTCTTTTATATTATAAATACCATTTACATGTCTTGGCATTGGCCTAACCACCATAGTCTCTCCAATATAACTTATCACATTATTTAACAGGTTATTCCCATCCTCCTAATAACATGCACATCATTTATGAGTAATCATAATTTCAACATATAGTTCAACCACCTTTCACTTGTCTAAACTCGTATCTTACTATATTCTCATAATGACTTTATTTGGCAATTATGCCCGTTTTTCTTTTCCTCATATCCAATGAAACACAGTTTAAACAAATGAACCGTAAAATATCACTAATCAATTAGGCTCCTAAGCCTATAACATGATCATTATCAGATCTTAGCATGCACCCATTTATCATAAATTTAGATCATTTGTCACGAGGTTATCATTATTTCACAAGTAATTTGTTCATGTACATTCTCACCAAGAAGTCATCATATACCAAATCCTCCTCACATGAGTTCTGTGTACATACCTGTACCACTCGTAATATAGTTACATACTTTTTCGTTCTTAACATACCCATTTAAAGAAAATTCAATCAATAAACATATTAGATCACATCTCAATTAGGCCCAACAGCCTAACACATAATCATCATTTGTATTTATCATATATCCAACATCACATGTATGTGCACTATCAACCACAACGGGTAATAAACAATTATTTCCACAATAATCAGGAATTTACAATTATAGGCTTACTACATGCCTATTTACTCATAGTAATTTCATTCTCATACTCATCTTTGATTTACTCGTTGAACACATTGGAATACTAAGGACGCTCGGGGATCTCATACTCTTAGTACCGTGTCAATGCCATATCCTGGATATGGTCTTACATGAAATATCATATCGACACCATGTCCCTGACATGGTCTTATACGAAATCATATACAGATGCCATATCCCAAATATGTTCTTATACGGAATCTCGATAGTCTTATTATCAAGACATTTGTATTCTATCCTTGAGGTTAAATCGAGATTTCTCATTTCTCAAAACTTCGTCAAAATCGTGATTAATCAATTTCATAAAAACATATGTCTACGATTCATGCAATATTGAAATAGTAAATACGTAACATAAGGTTGTATTATTTACGCGTGAATTTACCTCGATACTGAAATGGCAAAAAAGGGATCTTACCGTCAATTTTACCTTTTTCCCCTGTTCTAGGCCCGAATCTCATTTTCTTTAATCTATAATAACACATTTAGCCTATATATTAGTCACATTAGTCAATATGATCCAAAAGTCATATTATGGAAAAAATTATGTTTTTGCCCCTAAAGTTTTACATATTTACAATTTTACCCCTAGGCTCGTAAAAGGAAATGTGTTCAATTTCTTTACTACCCATGCATAGTTGAATCATTTTCATGCCTATAGCAGCTCACACATTTAACTCATAAATTTCACATTTCACAAATTAGTCCATATTTCATATTTTCATCAAAAGTCCCTTAATGAAAGTTGTTCAACACACAACAAGGTTTCATTTTCTTCCATTAAACTTCAAAAACAACAAATATACTCTCATGGAAAACTCTAGATTTCCAACCATATTGCAAATTAGTCCCTTATTTAGCTAGTTTAAGCTTCAAGGGTTCCAAAAACATAAAAATCAACAAAAACTAACACCAAAATGACTTACATGTAGAGGGTTTCTCTTTGTCACAATTTCAAGCTCCCAAATGGCTATTATTGCTGAAATTTTTAGTGCATGAAGGAAATGAAAAAGATGACCATTTTTACTTTCTTTTATTTAATCTACCTTAAGTCATCAAAATACCAAACCCCACCTACCTTGAGTTTTCATTTATTGCACTCCATGTACATCTACTCACACATATAGTGGTCTAATTACTCAATAAGGACGTCCAATTTTAAGTTCTATAGCTATTTGACACGTTTAGCTAATAGAACACAACTTTAGCACTTTACGAGATTTAGTCCTTTTTTCTCAAATTGAGCATTCAAGCGATAAAATTTCTTAACAAAAATTTTACACAATCATATTATCATACTGTAGACCTAAAAATAATACTAAAATAAATTTTATGACCTCAAATTTGTGGTCCCAAAACCACTGTTCTGACTAGGCCTAAAATCGAGCTGTTACAGTATTTTTCTTCTTTAAAGACAGGGGTAATCCTGATACAAAGTCCATGGTAATTCTTTCCTATTTCCATTCCGGTATTGTAACTGGCTGCAATAATCCTGAAGGCAACTGATGTTCAGCTTTTACTTGTTGACATATTAAAAACTTAGATACAAACTCAAAAATATCCCGTTTCATTCCTAACCACCAGTACATCTTCTTTAGATTATTATACATATTATTACTACCAGGATAAGTAGACATGTTACCATTATGAGCTTCATTCAAAATCTTTTGTATCAATTCTGAATTCTTTAGTACATATAATCTGCCTTATCATCTTTCTAAGCTTTAGAATTCTACTGCAAAAATGTCTGTCTAGCTTTTAAATAGCTAAGGTTGAACCATCATCAGATAACATCAATCGAGTATTCATTGCTCGCAAAGTAAATAGGGATTTTCTACTTAGAGCATTTGTAACCACATTGGCTTTTCCCATATGATAGTCAATAACCAAATCATAATCTTTCAATAACTCAAGCTACCTATATTGTCTCAAATTCAAATATTTCTATGACATCAAATACTTCAAACTTTTATGATTAGTGAATACATGACATTTTTCACCAAACAGATAATGTCACCATATTTTAAATGCAAACACAATTACTGCCATTTCAAGATCATGTAGCGGGTCTTGTAGTATAGGCTATTACTTTACCTTCTTGCATCAAAACATAGCCTAAACCATTTAACGATGCATCACTATAAATTACAAATTCCTTACTTGATTCAGGCTGGATTAACACAGGTGCTTCTGTCAATAAAGCTTTCAACCTATCAAAACTTTGCTGACATTTATCAGACCAGTCAAATTTCACATCTTTTTGCAACAAACGAGTCATCAGAGAGGCTTCATTGAAAACCCTTTTACAAACCTCTGATAATATCCAGCAAGTCCCAGAAAACTTCAGACTTCAGACCTATTCTTTGGTGGCTTCCAATTTATAATAGCTAAAATTTTAGTTAAATCTACTTGAATACCTTCTACAGATACAATATGTCTGAGAAAACCAACTTCCTGTAGCCAAAATTCACATTTACTAAATTTGACATATAGTTGCTTCTCATACAGAGTTTGCAACACAATTCTCATATGATTTTCATGTTCATTTTCATATTGAGAGTAAACCAAAATATCATCAATAAATACCACCATAAACCTGTCTAGATACGGTCTAAAAATTTTGTTCATCAAATACATAAACACTATAGGTGCATTTGTTAAATCGAATGACATCACAGGAAACTCGTAATGTCCATACCTAGTTCTGAAAGCCGTCTTTGGCACATCAGAATCTTTTACTCTTAGCTGATAGTAACGAGAACGGAGATCAATCTTTTAAAATATAGTAGCACCTTTCAATTGGTCAAATAGATCATCAATTCGAGGAAATGGATACTTATTCTTTATTGTAACTTTGTTGAGCTGTCTGTAATCAATGCATAGCCTCAAAGATCCATCTTTCTTCTTTACAAATAGAACCAGTGCACCCTATGGTTAGAAACTAGATCAAGCAAAACCTTTTTCAATCAGTTCTTGCAACTGTGCCTTCAACTCTTTTAATTTGGTAGGAGCTATTCTGTAGGGTGCTATAGATATTGGCGTTGTTCCCGATACAAGATCTATAGAAAACACCACTTATCTATACTCGTCACCAGCATGATTGCTCTTCGGGACCTAGCCCGGATATAACACCAGCACGAATGCTCTTCGAAACTTAGCCCGGATACATCACTAGCACGAATGCTCTTCGGGACTTAGTCCGGATACATCACTAGCACGAATGCTCTTGGGACTTAGTCCGGATACATCACTAGCACGAATGCTCTTGGGACTTAGCCGGATACATCACTAGCACGAATGCTCTTGGGACTTAGCCGGATATATCACTAGCACGAATGCTCTTGTGACTTAGCCGGATATATCACTCTCAATTCTCATGTACATATACACATATGGCAATACACATTAGTATATCATTTACATTACTTGAATACAAACACAACATGCTTATCGACCATTCAACTTCCAAATTCCATAGCCACATACAAAAATCACATTTATAGTCATAACACTCTTTCAAAATTGCATCACTTATACCCTTATAATTCAATCCAAATCGAAATTCAAATACGAGTACATGATACGCACTGATCAACTTAATAATTTAGGCATATCTAAGTGAAGTTATATCGCAAATTCTCATAGTCGAAGCTTGCTACAACTCGATCGGGATCAAGATTCATTACAATACAAACAAACACATTTTAATAGTCAAAATCATCACACTATCATTTTATCACTTTATGGCATGTATAAATAGACTCACGCGTGCTACGTTAGTCCTAGAATCGACTAAACCGTAGCTCGATACCAATAAAATGTAACACCCCTATCCCGTAAATCGCGAGAATAGGTAAGGGCATTACCGAACTTGTAACTCATGTCGAACAAAGAAAATTTTGAACTTTTCTTGAAATAAAGATCGTTCATTTAAATAAGTACTAAGCACAACCAGAGGTAAAATTTAAACTTTACTAAGTAAACATTCAAAAGATGCCATTTTCGCATGGCTTATATATATTAACCAAAAATATTCTTCCGCCACTAGTCTATTCTATACATGCCATAAAATAATTCTAAACATAACAAGAACAAGCGATGGATAGTGATAGTGTGACTAGTTCTCGACGATCCCGAGCACTGTAGCCGCAATGAGATCTATAAAACAGAGGAAACAGAGTAAGCGGAGTAAGCATTACAATGCTTAGTAAGTTTTAAGCAGTGTCAACAGATAACAATCAAATTATAACATAGTTGTTCGTATATTTTATTTCAGTCTTCCTTCGGGCATACCATCCCTTTACCGAATATGCATATCTCATCATATACAATAGGCAGATAAACTTTCACATAAAAGTGAGCTCATGTGACATAAATATATTGTATGATTTCACATAACCTCTCACACTGATCCGATGTCACATAATCATAGGAATAGTCTCATAGATTGCTCTCGTATGCATCACATAACTACCTTATGATTTAGTTCAAATCAAGCTCACATAGAAACTTGGGGTACATACCTGTTTAACCTTTCGCATTGAATATATTTATAAGCAATTCTTATTACGAAGTCTTATAGCTTTAACCTCTACTCGGATTATCGGTGAGACCTTTAGCTCGCATTTAAATCTCTACATGAAGTTATCGGGTCTTACCTGCACAAAATCTCCACACGTAGTCATCGGGTCTTACCCGGACATAATCTCCACACGTAGTCATCGGGTCTTACCCGGAATATATTTCCAAGTTTCATGTACATTTAATCACATGTTACAACATTCACATCGACTGTCATATTTGTAATTCATTTGCCTCATCAAATATCTAATAATACACACCTTTCACATTGGTCGTTCGGCTTTACCACATATGCATATCTCATACATATTTCACACTAGCCATTCGGCTTTACCACATATACATATCTCATACATATTTCACATTAGCCATTCGACTTTACCACATATACATATCTCATACATATTTCACATTAGCCATTCGGCTTTACCACATATACATATCTCATAAATATTTCACATTAGCCATTCGGCTTTACCACATATATGCATGTTCATATTCACCACATTGGCCATTCGGCCTTATCACACATATGCATGCTCACATTCATCACATTGGCCATTCGGTGTTATCACATATATGCATGTTCACATTCATCACATTGGCCATTCGGCCTTATCTCATATATACACATTCACATTCATCACATAAAATCCTAAATCAAAATATAAATTTTCATGTATTCACATCACAATTATCCAAATATACTTCACATACCACATGTACTATCATGTTTACACTTTGTCTTGGCCGAATCTACATCAATCATTTTCCAATGAATAATTCAATTTCACGCCATACTATCATTTCATATTCGAATACTCATAAACTTACAATTTCACAAATTTTAACATCAAAGATCCGTCTAACACTCATATATCGTTTTACAATATCACGATTTAGAATTCACGTATGGGTTTAATCAATAGCTTATGAGCAACTAAAACAAGTTTTATCCATGTTTACAACAAAATCACATATTCACTACGAGCTGTTTTCCTGAGCAATAGTCACTAAATTATTTATAACTGGAGCTACAAAACTCCAAATCACTTGCCGTTAATTTTCCCTGAATATAGACTCGTATATCTTCCATCCATAAAATTTCCAGAATTTTAGGTTTGGCCAATCAATACCAGATTTTTCTTAAAGTTTCCCCTGTTTCACTGTTTGACTAATCTGACCACTCTTCACTACGAATCAAATTTTTCATTGTACAGAACTCATAATGTGTTCTATTTGATTTCATTTGAAATTAGACTCATTAAGGAGACTAAGCATATAAATATTATCTTATAACCATTTTTGTACAAATTATAATGATTTTCCAAAACAAAACAGGGGATTTGAGTCATTCGACCTTGTCCCACACAACTTTAAATATCTCTTTATAGGAAATTTCTTTGTTTCCACGGTCTCTTTTATAAGAAACTAGACTAACTAAGATTTGATTACATATTTTATTCAGCCTATAATTCCACACAAAAATTTATAGTGATTTTCTAAAATCACGTTACTGCTGCTGTCCAAAGCAAATTATTACAATTTGCTCTTAAATTTCCAAGTCCAAACACTTATGAACTTACCATTTGGGTTTAAGACATATCATGGCCACATCATATCTTATTAAATCAACTCATTATGTCCTATTATGATTGAATTTACTCAACTTTTAATCACTTAAAACTTACCTCGGAAGTGGTCGACGATTAGATGTCCACGGCTATTCGTTTACTTTCTCTTTTCACCTATCCGACTTTGATCCTCTTTGCTCTTAAGCTTAAGTAAAACAATAGATTGCTTAAGTACTTAACTAATATTATTCACTTAACAATCACATTTGGCAATCACATATCATTTAATCTTTGATTAACCAATTTAACACATACCAAAATCCAATCATACATCTAACCTTTATCTCAAGTACCAAACCGAAGTTATAAGATCATACATTATACTAAGCATATCATTAAACATACCTATTCAATTTAGCTAATTTCATAGCCGATTAATCACCTTACCCCACATTACTCAATGTCGAATATTAACCCAACATCACAAGCTTAATCACCATGAAACTTACCTTAATACACATTTTATCCCATTGCCGAATACATATATATATATATCATCAAACAAATATTTATTCACATAACAACAATTCAAGCACATCAAAGCATAGTCGAATGTATCATTCTTCTTAAATTCAAAAATAAATACATGGGCTAACTTCAAAATCTATTTAACAACTCAACTTTATAAACACATATTCGCTAGGAAGAAAGATTGATAATTTAACACCTTAGCTTAACATATAATTTGTTGTGACACATCTTTAAGCATTCTTTTATTCCATCAACTCAAAACACATTCATCACTCTCAATAACTAAACTCATATTCGGCAATGGCCTCCAATATAGTGACCGATTCTTCTCAACTAGCACCTAGTGTACACACATGATCATTTGTTTGATTCAAGCACCTATCCACCAAAAATTCATCCAAATTAACAAGAACAACAACCACATTCTTTGTTATCTACCATGACCGAAACCCATATTCATTCACCAAATATCAAAAATTTATCATCAATTTGACATATAAGGACTTAACCAAATGTTTCTTGCAACACAAACTCAAAAATTAACACATGGGTCATGTTATGAGCACCAAAACAAACTCAACTTCACAAAATTTCCAAAAAAATCACATGATATCATACCTTAATTCCCCACACAAGATGGCCGAATGCCTTAGGTGTGCTTTCTTCCATTTCTTGGTTAGTTTCGGCTTGAGAGAGGTAGGAGAAGAAGATGAACATTTTTTTTTTCTTTTCTTTTGTTTTCTTCCTTCAATTCACGGCAATGGGGGGGGCATGGATGAGACAACTTTGTTTTCATCTCCCCTCTCTTTTCATTACTTTATTACTAACCTCTTATTTTATTCTTTCTAACATAACACACTAACACAACATGTTTCCAACATGTTTTACCCCATAGCACGGCCGGCCACTAGCTCTAATTTTGGGTAATTTGACATGCAAACCCATCATTTTCATAACATGCATTAATAGGCCACTTTACATTTGCCTAGCACATTTCTAAATTTTCTCACATAAGTCCTATTTAATAAAATTCACTTACAATTAACAAAATTCAAACATGAAATTTTTACACATGCATATATACATATAATAAGCATCAACTATGACGGTTAATTATTTTTATGACTTGATTTTGTGGTCCCGAAACCAATTTTCGACTAGGGTCAAATTAGGGGTGTCACAACTTTTCCCCCCTTTAGGGATTTTCGTCCCCGAAAATTTCTACCGATGCATAGTTTAGGATAACGTCCTCTTATTGAATTATATTCATATAAACATTAGCTCATCGATAGCAATTTTAATTCATTATTGATTTCGCATCGATCCATAAAATCATTTTCTTATCTTAAAACAAATACATAAACATTTCTACAAGTATGCACATATATCTCATTTTCTTGATTTCATAAGCAATAATCACTTAATTTAATTCACAAATGCATTTCAAACACATATTAAGCACATATTAACATGTATAATTCACATCATCAACCCACATTTTCATTCATGTATAAGCTGTAACCTGACTGAAAGTACACATATACTCAAACATCCCAATAAATATCCTTTATAACTCCATCATACCTCACTATTCAACTTAACCTATTTCCAACAGAAAATCAACTTCCACATACCTGAACATTGAATTCATTTAGCACATTCAATCACCGTTAACGATACCCGTATGCAATCGATTTGGCATAAAGCCTCATATAGTATACCGGCATGGGATTTATTTTAGCACATAACCCATGTATCCAAAATTATCAGCATTCATCAAAAATTCTTACAGACTTTCAAATGTCAAACTTAATCGAAATAATTTCTTGAATATGATTAACAAAAAAAATAGGGGTCATTTAGCAATAGCACATATGACTTCATATACCAAGCATTCCATCGACTAAATCCGTAACACATTTATAACATGAATTCATTTCTTAACAACATATCCACCATCTTTTTACGTATTCACTTATTTAGTATACATAACATAATATAATATGAACTCACAAATTTTTACTTTCATTTGATTTTCACATACCTTCCGTACATACCTGTATCACTTATTTTGATCTTACTTTATTTACCATCTTAAATATACCCGTTGAATCATTCGAAATCATTACGAATACTCATTAAGCACATATAGCTCTTACAATGCCATATCCTAGATATGGTCTTACATATTCTCACATATCGAGCCGATGCCATGTCCCGCACATGGTCTTACACACTATCTCAAATCAATGCCTTCGTCCCAGACGAGGTCTTACATGAATTCCACTTCACACACTTAGTGCCCATCGACCGATCTCGCACTCATAGTGCTCGGTTAAAGGAATTCGCACACACAAGGCCTCTAATCATTCACACACATAGTTCTCTTATTCATTCGTTATTACACATTGAAATGACTTAACCAAGTCTATAAACATCATGTATGTACACTTTTAAACATATCATCTCATTTAAGTTTGAATTAGTATAGTAATGAACACTTAAACTTTGCTCAAATTACCAAACACGAAGCCTACTAGGCACGAAGGCCCGAATACTCGTCACCAGCATGATTGCTCTTCGGGACCTAGCCCGAATATAACACTAGCACAAATGCTCTTCGCAACTTAGCCCGGATACGTCACTAGCACGAATGCTCTTCGGGACTTAGTCCGGATACATCACTAGCACGAATGCTCTTCGGGACTTAGTCCGGATACATCACTAGCACGAATGCTCTTCGGGACTTAGCCCGGATACATCACTAGCACGAATGCTCTTCGGGACTTAGCCCGGATATATCACTAGCACGAACGCTCTTTGGGACTTAGCCCGGATATATCACTATCAATTCTCATGTACATATACACATATGGCAATACACATTAGTATATCATTTACATTACTTGAATACAAACACAACATGCTTATCGACCATTCAACTTCCAGTCCCATAGCCACATACAAAAATCACATTTATAGTCATAACACTCTTTCAAAATTGCATCACTTATACCCTTATAATTCAATCCATATCGAAATTCAAATACAAGTACATGATACGTACTTGATCAACTTAATAATTTAGGCATATCTAAGTGAAGTTATATCGCAAATTCTCATAGTCAGAAGCTTGCTACAGCTTGATCGGGATCAAGATTCATTACAATACAGCAAACACATTTTAATAGTAAAAAATCATCACACTATCATTTTATCACTTTATGGCATGTATAAATAGACTCACGCGTGCTACGTTGTCCTAGAATCGACTAAACCGTAGCTCTGATACCAATAAAATGTAACACCCCTATCCCGTAACCGTCGCCAGAATAGGTAAGGGGCATTACCGGACTTGTAACTCATGTCAGAACAGTAAAATTTTGAACTTTTTCTTGAAATAAAGATCGTTCATTTAAATAAGTACTAAGCACAACCAGAGGTAAAATTTAAACTTCACTAAGTAAACATTCAAAAGATGCCATTTTCGCATGGCTTATATACATTAACCAAAAATATTCTTCCGCCACTAGTCTATTCTATACATGCCATAAAATAATTCTAAACATAATAGTAACAAGCGGTGGATAGTGATAGTGTGACTAGTTGCTGACGATCCCCGAGCCTGTAGCTTCGCAATGAGATCTATAAAACAGAGGAAACAGAGTAAACGGAGTAAGCATTACAATGCTTAGTAAGTTTTAAGCAGTGTCAACAGATAACAATCAAATTATAACATAGTTGTTCATATATTTTATTTCACTCTTCCTTCGGGCATACCATCCCTTTACCGAATATGCGTATCTCATCATATACAATAGGCAGATAAACTTTCACATAAAAGTGAGCTCATGTGACATAAATATATTGTATGATTTCGCATAACCTCTCACACTGATCCGATGTCACATAATCATAGGAATAGTCTCATAGATTGCTCTCGTATGCATCACATAACTACCTTATGATTTAGTTCAAATCAAGCTCACATAGAAACTTAGGGTACATACCTGTTTAACCTTTCGCATTGAATATATTTATAAGCAATTCTTATTACGAAGTCTTATAGCTTTAACCTCTACTCGGATTATCGGCGAGACCTTTAGCTCGCATTTAAATCTCCACACGAGTTATCGGGTCTTACCTGACAAAATCTCCACACGTAGTCATCGGGTCTTACCGGACATAATCTCCACATGTAGTCATCGGGTCTTACCGGAATATATTTCAAGTTTCATGTACATTTAATCACATGTTACAACATTCACATCGACTGTCATATTTGTAATTCATTTGCCTCATCAAATATCTAATAATACACACCTTTCACATTGGTCGTTTGGCCACAATATACGCACATCGCCTACATAGTTAACACTAGCCATTCGGCTTTACCACATATGCATATCTCATACATATTTCACATTAGCCATTCGGCTTTACCACATATACATATCTCATACATATTTCACATTAGCCATTCGGCTTTACCACATATATGCATGTTCATATTCACCACATTGGCCATTCGGCCTTATCACACATATGCATGCTCACATTCATCACATTGGCCATTCGGCCTTATCACATATATGCATGTTCACATTCATTACATTGGCCATTCGGCCTTATCTCATATATACACTGTAACATCCTGATTTTTCGGATTTATTCGTGGTTTTCAATATTTTATAAAGACTTTAAATTTTTGTATTTGCATGTGAACTTAATATTTTGAGTAAGTAAATGGGCTTTTGGAAGGCCCAGGAGTTGGCAAAAACCCGGTTGAATTTTTGGAATTTTAGACTTAGGAGTTAGGGGTTTTGGCTAAGTGGCCCTTAAGTAGAGTTGTGGGTAAATTGCATCACAAAAAGAGCTTTAGTAAAGTGGCAAGGGTGAGGCCACTAAGCTCCTAAAAAGGTGGCGTGTGGAGCATAGGGGAAGACATGGGATCGATTCCCTGTGTTGACAAATAGATGCATTTATTTTGAAGTGCAGGAGGGGTAAGTGTTGGAGTTCAGGTGGATTCTGCTAGAAGAGAGTTGGATCAATTTAAATGCTTGGATTAAGGAGGGATAAGGGGAGAGATTTAAGGGATTTGGATGAGGCTAGGAGTTGGCCGAATTATGGGAATTGAAGAGGGAAAATCGGCAGGGGGTATTAGGTTGGTATTTCGGCACTTAGGGTATTGAGTGGTGCCGTTTTTCTTCTGCTTTAACACCTTAGGGTTGTTTTTCCTCTCTTTTTCCTCTCTAGCCGAAACTACCACCTCCCCTATTCTTCTTCTTCTATTTTTTCTACTTCAAAACTATTCATCAAACCTGCTTATCATCAGCACCTTTGCCGAAATCACAAAAGCCGAAAACCTGTGATCACTGCTTGTGCCGATTTCTTCAAAGCCAGGTCCTTCTATGTTCTTTGTTTTTATTAATCTACGATTATCTTTTCATAATCCTAGATACGACACAATTCTACTTCAAGGTTATAGTTCCACATTATCATTTTCTTCACCACCCAAAAGCCGAAAGTACCATTTGGTTTGGGGCTTATAGCGAAACTTCTTCAAACTCCGGATTGGGTTTTACCATTGTTCTAAGGATAAATCTACACTAGATTGCGTGGAAATCAAGTAGGAGTAAGGGGTAAGTACTTATCATCTCAGATCTGTTCTTATTTTGCGATGTTAGGAAAAGCCGAAATCCCTAAAAATTAGGGAGGCTGTCGATTTGAGCATAAGGCTTTAAGGGTTTGTAACTAATGTTTTCTCTCGGTGATTAGAGTCTTCTTAAGTGTTGGATTGAAAGCGTGAATCATTGGAGCAATCGGATTCGGAGCTAGCTATCGATTTTGACAAAAAGGTAAGGTTTCAAAGGCTTTTAGGGACATGGTTCGATCATGGGTGAGTAAGTTTTGGAATTTAGTGATTATAGTTTGTAAATAAGCACTGTGCTAATCAATTTTAGGATATCGAAAGAGATCTTAGTAGCAGTCGTCGCGAATCAGGTGTGTACCGAACACCTTTTCTTAGTTCAATTAAGAAAGTCGAAATGTCAAATTCGGCATTTCATAGGCTTGTGAGTATCTGAATGCTCTCAAGACATAGAGTAATTGTTAGATCTAGCACCGCAAAGTGGTAAGTAAGTTTGTGTGACGTTTCAACGTGCTTGAAATAGGGCCTCGATGGGTAAAATCGGGCCCAATGGGCTTACTACCAATATGGGCAAGAGGTGGGCAAAGTAGCTTCTGTCGGTTAGATGGGAGAATCAAATTGCATATGATTGTTAAGAATTATGGAATAACGTGTGTAGTTGCGTAATGCGAAATTACCCTAAAGAGCATAATTATCAAATACCCTACGGTTTAAATTGGTTAAACCGCATGATTGATTAATACTTTATTTTATATGATATGTATTTATTAATATCATTGCATGGGATTGGGGTATTGATGGAGGAAATATGAATGTGGTTCATCCACGCATCGGAGGCTTTGCCTCAATCGATCGATAATTGAGTGCCGCTTTGCAAGCCGTGGAGTGTAGGTGGTGCAGGCGTTGTAGTGGTTGGTGGGTTGAGTAGTCTCCCAGTTGGGCTTGCATTCATTCTTGATATTGTTACATATGTTATTGAATCGGGCCTATGGGCCATCTTGTTATGTTAAAAGGGCTAAGGCCTTGCTACTTGTGATTCGAAAGGGCTTTGTTCTCACGTGTAATCGTTATCTGAATAGGGCTTAGGCCCAATGGGCTCGATCGATTTGGGCTTTGGATGGGTTTCAGATACATTGAGTTTTCCCAAACTCACCCCTTCCTCTTCCATCCTTGCGGTGAGCCCTAGTTGGTGGACTTGGAGCTGGGCGGGATTCAGAGTGGCCATGAAGCTTGATTGCCGATTTTAAATAAGTTTAGCATTTAATTTGGATTATTTTTATTGTGCTTGAAGTTGTAATAAGGCCGCTCTTTTTATTAATTTTATTTTGGGGAATTATTAAACTGGTTAGCACTAGGGTTCGCTTTTATAAAACTACTTGTTTTTAAAAGATCACGATGACGCACAAAGTTTCCATAAAGTAAATGTTTTCCAAGAGAATAAATATTTTAAGCAAACGTTTTCAACCTTAATCATTTTCTTAAGATGGGCATAATCACACGGTTTTCGCAAAAAATTATACGAGATGTTAGAGTGTGGCAATGGTGGTGTGCATGTCTAGGATTGGATCCGAAGGAGCTTGGTATTAAGCATCCGACGGACTCACCTTCTCTTCTTCCGGTTTCCTACCGGTGCACGACTTCCGCTCACTTTAACCTACTTTGAAAAGTACCTTTACAACACCAACTAAGTTTTTTCCAAACTAAGTAATACGGAATGTTTTGAACGCTTCGATGTGGCGCATCAGATCCGGTCATATCGTCTAGGCCGGGTTTTGGGTGTTACATTTAGTGGTATCAGAGCCTGGTTGCAACAACTCGGCTGTGTATCGGGTCCGAAAATCTTTAAAAAAAAATTCATAAGTTTTTCAAAGATGTTCAAAATTTTTCTATTGAACGAGGTTAAATCAATAGTTTTAAGATGAAAGTGTTTTCAAATGAAATCTTTTACTTTTGGTAAACAAAACATGGGTTTTTTATGGACTGATAAGGAAGTGGCACACTGAATCCCCGGCTCCAAGTCTGTAAGTGTTCTTTTTCTGCTTTAAATATTTATATAGAACTGGACTGGAAATAATACTATAGATAGTACCGAGCCTTAGAGATAGTGCTATTGATAAGGTAGTATTAGGCTACAAAGCTGGGACCGTAGCTAAATTTTGATTATGCGAGAATAACTCGAAACTCTATCTGCTCATAAGACATTCGTAATAAAAGTGAAACCAAAGAAACTAATGTCATAAAATTCGTAATCGATAAATCGTTATGAGTACAAGGGCTACTCGAGGAAGAGGCGTGGTCGAGGCCGACGTAGCACTCAAGCCGGATCTGCGTCATCGAACACATGCCGGTGGCGAGGTACGCCCACCACCGGTTAATGAAAATGGGCCGTATGATCGGGCCGCAGGGGATGACGCTTTGTCTCAGGCCATGTTGAGGGTTTTGGAAAGGGTGGCCGGAGCTAACGTCGGGCCCATGAATAGGGGGTCCATTTCTGAATGACTTCGGGCCAATGGAGCTGAGATTTTTAGGGGCGTATCTGGAGTGGCTCCAAATGTGGCTGAGTACTGGTTGGAAGCCACCGAGCGGATCATGGATGACCTGGACTGCTCAGTAGAACAAAAATTGAAAGGGGCGGTTTCGTTACTACGGGATGAAGCATATCAGTGGTGGATTACTGTGAGAGAAGGTACCCCAGCTGAGAGGGTAACATGGGAGCTGTTCAAACAGTCCTTTAAGGCAAAATATGTTGGAGCTAGCTATGTGGATGCACGCAGAAAGGAGTTCCTGAATCTGACTCAGGGAAATAAGACCATTGCTGAATATGAGGCGGAGTTTCTACGATTGAGTCGGTATGCTAATGGCATCGTTTCCACTTGAATACGAAAGCGCAGCGTTCATTTTAGGATGGTCTCGGAGATGAGTTAGGGTGCTCATAACTCGCAGAGGGAGCGAGATTTATTTGACTGTAGTAGAAGGCTAAGATAGCCAAGAGGTGAAACAAATCGAGCGGAAGAATCGTGATAGGGATGGAATCGGTTCAAGAGGGATCTTTGGACCAGTGGGTCTTTCAAATCGAAATGTTAAGAGAGCTAGGATGGAGGAATCGGTTCGGCGATTCCGGTGAACACGTGTAGACCGCAAGTTTGTGGGGATTGCGCAAAACGCATCAAGGGAGTCTTTGGAAGCGTTAAGGGCTTGTCTTCATTGTGGGTCTAAGGAGCATAGGATTAGGATTGTCCTAGGAGGGCCACTCAAGCTCGTGGCGAACAAGGGTCAGGCGACCGGCTCAACTCAGTAAGGGATAGACCGCCGCCAAGAGGTCGTGGACAAGGTCGCGGTGGTAATGGCCTCGGACGTGGGGCACCCATAGGGTATTGGTAACGCGGATGCTCGTCACCAGCTTTGGTGTATCTTTGCTCGTCATGAGGAGGTGACGCGTGCTGATGTCATAAGCGGTACGTTTTTATCTATGGTGTACCTTATATCGCTCGATTGATGTGGGATCAACCCATTCATATGTGGCATCTAACATTTCTGGGGCACTGGGTGTGCACTCCGAGGAGACTGTATATGGGGTGTCTGTGATAAGTCCTTTTGGTCATTCGGTTAAGGTAGAGAAACTCTTCAAGGAGGTGCCTCTGGAGATTCAAGGCAGGGTTTTCTGTAGGGATTTGATGGAGTTACCACTTGAAGAATTCGATTTGATACTAGGGATGGATTGGTTGACCAAGCATAAGGCAACTTTAGATTGTGCAGCTAAGAGGATGGTGTTAAGGACTGTCAATGATGAAGAGGTAATGATTATTGGAGAACGAAGGGATTACTTATCCAATGTAGTATCGGCGTTGAGGGCTGAGAAACTGATGCGCAAGGGGTGCGAGGCATATCTGGCTTTGGTAAGCCAAGCTGAAACTGAGGATCTGACTGTGGAGACCATCAGAACTGTTAGGGAATTTCGGGATGTTTTTCCGGAGGAGCTTCCTGGATCACCTCCGAATCGGGAAGTTGAGTTTGGAATCGATTTGTTGCCGGAGCAGACTCCGGTATCTATTGCACCCTATAGGATGGCAGAAGGAGTTAATGGAGTCAAGGCTCAAATTCAAGAGTTGTTAGATAGAGGCTTCATTAGGCCTAGTGTGTCTCCTCGGGGAGCACCGGTCTGTTTGTGAAGAAAAGGACGGAACGATGCGCATGTGCATCGATTATCGCCATTGAACAAACCGACGATTAAGAATAAGTATCCACTACCAAGAATTGACGATCTTTTGATCGCTTAGGGAGCTTGGTATTCTCCAAAATCGATCTTCGATTCGGATACCATCGCCTAAGGGTAAAGAAGGGATATTCATAAAACAAAGATTTCGAACTCGATATGGACATTATGAGTTTGTGGTCATGCCGTTTGGGTGATTTAACGCACTGCGACTTTCATGGATCGATGAATCGAGTATTCCAACCTTATTTGGACCGATTCGTAGTCGTCTTTATCGGCGATATCTGGTATACTCAAACGGAGGCGAAGCATGATGAGCATCTCCGATTGTCCGCAAGTGTTAAGGAAAAGGAGCTCTATGCGAAATTCAACAAGTGCGAATTCGGTTGAAGGAGGTAACCTTCCTAGGGCATGTGGTCTCGCCAAGGGATTAAGGTGGATCCTCGTAAAATTGAAGCGATTCGGAATGGAAGCCACCTAGGTCAAGATGTCGGAAATTCGAGTTTTCGGGATTGGCGGTTACTACTGAAGGTTTGTGGAGGGTTTCTCGGTGATGGCGGCACCTTGACAAAACTCATAAGGAAAGGAGTACCATTTGTCTGGACCGAGAAACAAAAAAAGCTTTTGATCGGTTGAAAAAGGTATTGACCGAAGCGCCAGTGTTGACTCAACCGGTGTCTGGGAAGGACTTTACTGTATACAGCGATGCGTCGCATGTGGGGTTAGGTGGCGTACTGATGCAAGAGGGCAAGGTGGTCGCTTATGCATCGCGACAGCTTAAGGCTCATGAGGTGAATTACCCTACGCATGATTTGGAGCTAGCAGCGGTGATTTTGCCTTAAAAATTTGGAGACACTACTTATATGGGGAAAAGTGCATCATATACACAGATCATAAGAGCTTAAAGTATTTGTTGACTCAGAAGGAGTTGAATCTTAGGCAACGAAGATGGGTGGAGTTGCTTAAAGACTACGACTGTTCGATAGAGTACCACCCAGGAAAGGCTAATGTGGTGGCGGATGCCTTGAGTCGAAGGGTAGTTACTGATTTGAGAGCCTTGTTCGCACGATTAAGTCTATCTGACGATGGAAGCTTGTTGGCGTAAGCGTAAGTAAGGCCCTGCTTGGGTGGCAGATTAAGGAAAAACAGTTGAAGGGCGATTCATTAGCTCTTGGTTCAGCAAGTTAAGAGTGGTGAGAACGAGGATTTGGGGTTGAACACTGAAGGAGTTCTGTGCTTTCGTGGAAGGGTTTGTATTCCTAAGGACCCTCAATTGAGGCAGTTAATTCTAAAAGAGGCTCATGGTGGACTCGTGCCATGCATCTGGAGGGAATAAGTTATACCGAGACTTGCGAGAGGTGTCTTGGTGGCCGAATTAAAACGAGAGGTGGTGAATTTGTTGGGAAACGTATGACGTGCAAGAAAGGTTAAGGTGAGCACCAATTGCCGTCGGGATTACTGCAACCTGTGAAAATTCCACTATGGAAGTGGGAGAGAGTAACAATGGACTTTGTGAGTGGGTTACCTTTGACACCCACCAAGAAAGATTCGGTGTGGGTAGTTGTGGATAGGTTAACAAAATCGCTCATTTCATACTGTTCGCACCGACTACTCACCGCAAAAGTTGGCGAGTTATATGTGGCGGAGGTAGTCGACTGCATGGGGTGCTAGTGTCAATAATATCTGATCGAGACCCTAGGTTTACGTCTCGATTTTGGCAGAAATTGCAGGAAGCGTTGGGTACACGATTGGATTTTAGCACCGCTTTTCACCCACGCATGATGGACAATGTAAAGGGTTATTCGAGTTCGGAGGATATGTTGAGGGTTGTATCATTGATTTTGTGGAAGTTGGGAGGACTACTTACCATTGGCGGAGTTTGCGTACAATAATGACTATCAAGCAAGTATTCAGATGGCACCATATGAAGCGCTTTATGGGCGAAGATGTCGACGCCGACGTGTTGGATAGAGTTGGGTGAACGGCGAGTGCTTGGACCGGAATTGGTGGCGGCGAAAGCAAGGTTAGGCTGATTAGGGAACAGTTAAAGGCGGCATCGGATAGAGCGAAGTCGTATGCGGATCTGAAGCGCAAAGAGATTGAGTTCATTGTTGGGGACATGGTTTTCTTGAAGGTTTCCCTTGGAAGAAAATTTTGAGATTTGGTAAGAAGGGTAAGTTGAGCCCACGGTTTATTGGGCCTTACCGAATTGTTAAGTGGGTTGGACCGGTGGCTTATCGGCTAGAGTTACCACGAAGCGCATCGTATCCACGACATTTTTCATGTATCCATGCCGAGGCGGTATCGATCGACCCAACTCATATCATACCGACCATGTAAATCGAGGTATCGATTTAACTTTCAAGAGGAACTCGTGCAAATACTTGATCGTGACGTCAAGATGTTGAGAAGGAAATCAGTTCCACTAGTGAAAGTACTTTGGAGAAACCATTGCAAAGAAGAAGCTACTTGGGAGGCGAGGAGGCTATCGTCAACAAGTACCCTCAAGCTGTTTCGATAAGGTAAAATTTCGAGGTCGAAATTTCTTTAAGGAGGGTAGAGTTGTAACATCCTGATTTTTCGGATTTATTCGTGGTTTTTAATATTTTATAAAGACTGTAAATTATTGTATTTGGATGTTAAATTAATATTTTGAGTAAGTAAATGGGCTTATGGAAGGCCCATGAGTTGGCCAAAACCTAGTTGAATTTTTGGAATTTTAGACTTAGGAGTTAGGGGTTTTGGCTAAGTGGCCCTTAAGTAGAGTTGTGGGTAAATTGCATCACAAAAAGAGCTTTACTAAAGTGGCAAGGGTGAGGCCACTAAGCTCCTAAAAAGGTGGCGTGTGGAGCATAGGGGAAGACATGGGATCGATTCCCTGTGTTGACAAATAGATGCATTTATTTTTAAGTGCAGGAGGAGTAAGTGTTGGAGTTCAGGTGGATTCTGCTAGAAGAGAGTTGGATCAGTTTAAATGCTTGGATTAAGGAGGGATAAGGGGAGAGATTTAAGGGATTTGGATGAGGCTAGGAGTTGGCCGAATTATGGGAATTGAAGAGGGAAAATCGGCAGGGGGTATTAGGTTGGTATTTCGGCACTTAGGGTATTGAGTGGTGCCGTTTTTCTTCTGCTTTAACACCTTAGGGTTGTTTTTCCTCTCTTTTTCCTCTCTAGCCAAAACTACCACCTCCCCTATTCTTCTTCTTTTATTTTTTCTACTTCAAAACTATTCATCAAACCTGCTTATCATCAGCACCTTTGCCGAAATCACAAAAGCCGAAAACCTGTGATCACTGCTTATGCCGATTTCTTCAAAGCCAGGTCCTTCTATGTTCTTTGTTTTTATTAATCTACGATTATCTTTTCGTAATCCTAGATACCTGACAGCAATTCTACTTCAAGGTTATAGTTCC
Organism: Gossypium arboreum; assembly: GCF_025698485.1. Taxonomy (NCBI): domain Eukaryota; kingdom Viridiplantae; phylum Streptophyta; class Magnoliopsida; order Malvales; family Malvaceae; genus Gossypium; species Gossypium arboreum. The sequence continues at coordinate 59,480,597 of NC_069073.1, read as the reverse complement.
ACATTATCATCTTCTTCACCACCCAAAAGCCGAAAGTACCACTGGTTTAGGGGCTTATAGCCGAAACTTCTTCAAACTCCTGGATTCGGGTTTTACCATTGTTCTAAGGATAAATCTGCACTAGATTGTGTGGAAATCAAGTAGGAGTAAGGGGTAAGTACTTATCATATCAGATCTGTTCTAATTTTGCGATGTTAGGAAAAGCCGAAATCCCTAAAAATTAGGGAGGCTGTCGATTTGAGCATGAGGCTTTAAGGGTTTGTAACTAATGTTTTCTCTCGGTGATTAGAGTCTTCTTAAGTGTTGGATTGAAAGCGTGAATCATTGGAGCAATCGAATTCGGAGCTAGCTATCGATTTTAACAAAAAGGTAAGGTTTCAAAGGCTTTTAGGGACATGGTTCGATCATGGGTGAGTAAGTTTTGGAATTTAGTGATTATAGTTTGTAAATAAGCACTGTGCTAATCAATTGTAAGATATCAAAAGAGGTCTCAGTATTAGTCGTCGCGAATCAGGTGTGTACCGAACACCTTTTCTTAGTTCAATTCGGCAAAAAGCCGAAATGCCGAAATTCCGGCATTTCATAGGCTTGTGAGTATGCGAATGCTCTCAAGACATAGAGTAATTGTTAGATCTAGCACCGCAAAGTGGTAAGTAAGTTTGTGTGACGTTTCAACATACTTCAGAAATAGGGACTCGATGGGCCAAAACTGGGCCCAATGGGCTTACGGCCCAATATGGGCAAGAGGTGGGCAAAGTAGCCTGTCAGTTAGATGGGAGAATCAAATTGCATATGATTGTTAAGAATTACTGGAATAACGTGTGTAGTTGCATAAGTACGAAATTACCCCTAAAGAGCATAATTACCGAAATACCCCTAGGATTTAAATTGGTTAAACTGCATGATTGATTAATACTGTATTTTACATGATATGCATTTATTAATATCATTGCATGGGATTGGGGTATTGATGGAGGAAGTACTTGAATGTGGTTCATCCACGTCTTGGAGGCTTTGCCTCAATCGATCGATAATTGAGCGTTCTTTTTAAGCTGCTGAGAGTGTAAATTTGGTGGGTTGAGATATTCCCACATGGAGTGTAGGGTGGTGCAGGCGGTGTAGTGGTTGGTGGGTTGAGTAGTCTCCCAGTTGGGCTTGCATTCATTCTTGATATTGTTACATATGTTACTGAACTGGGCCTACGGGCCATACTATTATGTTAAAAAGGGCTAAGGCCTTGCTACTGTATTCTAAAAGGGGCTTTGTTCTACTGTGTACTGTTATCTGAATAGGGCTTAGGCCCAATGGGCTCGAGCTGATTTGGGCTTTGGATGGGTTTCTCAGATACATTGAGTTTTCCCAAACTCACCCTTCCTCTTCCATCCTTGCGGTGAGCCCTAGTTGGTGGACTTGGAGCTGGGGGGGATTCAGAGTGGCCATGAAGCTTGATTGCCGATTTTAAATAAGTTTAGCATTTAATTTGGATTATTTTTATTGTGCTTGAAGTTGTAATAAGGCCGTTCTTTTTATTAATTTTATTTTGGGGATTATTAAACCTGGTTAGCACTAGGGTTTGTTTTATAAAACTACTTGTTTTTAAAAGATCACGATGACGCACAAAGTTTCCGCAAAGTAAATGTTTTCCAAGAGAATAAATATTTTAAGCAAACGTTTTTCAACCTTAATCATTTTCTTAAGATGGGCATAATCACACGGTTTCCGGAAAAAAATTATACGAGATGTTAGAGTGTGGCAATGGCGGTGTGCATGTCTAGGATTGGATCCGAAGGAGCTTGGTACTTTAGCAATCCGACGGACTCACCTTCTCTTCTTCCGGTTTCCTACCGGTGCACTGACTTCCGCTCACTTTAACCTACTTTTAAAAGTACCTTTTACAACACCAACTAAGTTTTTTTTCCAAGCTAAGTAATGCGGAATGTTTTGAACGCTTCGATGTGGCGCATCAGATCCAGTCATATCGTCTAGGCCGGGTTTGGGGTGTTACATACACATTCACATTCATCACATAAAATCCTAAATCAAAATATAAATTTTCATATATTCACATCACAATTATCCAAATATACTTCACATACCACATGTACTATCATGTTTACACTTTGTCTTGGCCGAATCTACATCAATCATTTTCCAATGAATAATTCAATTTCACGCCATACTATCATTTCATATTCGAATACTCATAAACTTACAATTTCACAAATTTTAATATCAAAGATTCGTCTAACACTCATATATCGTTTTATAATATCACGATTTAGAATTCACGTATGGGTTTAATCAATAGCTTATGAGCAACTAAAACAAGTTTTATCCATGTTTACAACAAAATCACATATTCACTATGAGCTGTTTTCCTGAGCAATAGTCACTAAATTATTTATAACTGGAGCTACAAAACTCCAAATCACTTGCCGTTAATTTTCCCTGAATATACACTCGTATATCTTCCATCCATAAAATTTCCAGAATTTTAGGTTTGGCCAATCAATACCAGATTTTTCTTAAAGCTTCCCCTGTTTCACTGTTTGACTAATCTGACCACTCTTCACTACGAATCAAATTTTTCATTGTACAGAACTCATAATGTGTTCTATTTGATTTCATTTGAAACTAGACTCATTAAGGAGTCTAAGCATATAAATATTATCTTATAACCATTTTTGTACAAATTATAATGATTTTCCAAAAACAAAACAGGGGATTTCGGAGTTATTCTGACACTGTCCCACACAACTTTAAATATCTCTTTATAGGAAATTTCTTTGTTTCCACGGTCTCTTTTATAAGAAACTAGACTAACTAAGATTTGATTACATATTTTATTCAGCCTATAATTCCACACCAAAAATTTATAGTGATTTTCTAAAATCACGTTACTGCTGCTGTCCAAAGCAAATTATTACAATTTGCTCTTAAATTTCCAAGTCCAAACACTTATGAACTTACCATTTGGGTTTAAGACATATCATGGCCACATCATATCTTATTAAATCAACTCATTATGTCCTATTATGATTGAATTTACTCAACTTTTAATCATTTAAAACTTACCTCGGAAGTGGTCGACGATTAGATGTCCACGGCTATTCGTTTACTTTCTCTTTTTCCCTATCCGACTTTGATCCTCTTTGCTCTTAAGCTTAAGTAAAACAATAGATTGCTTAAGTACTTAACTAATATTATTCACTTAACAATCACATTTGACAATCACATATCATTTAATCTTTGATTAACCAATTTAACACATACCAAAATCCAATCATACATCTAACCTTTATCTCAATACCAAACTGAGTTATAAGATCATACATTATACTAAGCATATCATTAAACATACCTATTCAATTTAGCTAATTTCATAGCCGATTAATCACCTTACCCCACATTACTCAATGCCGAATATTAACCCAACATCACAAGCATAATCACCATGAAACTTACCTTAATACACATTTTATCCCATTGCCGAATACATATATATATATATCATCAAACAAATATTTATTCACATAACAACAATTCAAGCACATCAAAGCATAGTCGAATGTATCATTCTTCTTAAATTCAAAAATAAATACATGGGCTAACTTCAAAATCTATTTAACAACTCAACTTTATAAACACATATTCGGCTAGGAAGAAAGATTGATAATTTAACAGCCTTAGCTTAACATATAATTTGTTGTGACACATCTTTAAGCATTCTTTATTCCATCAACTCAAAACACATTCATCACTCTCAATAACTAAACTCATATTCGCAATGGCCTCCAATATAGTGACCGATTCTTCTCAACTAGCACCTAGTGTACACACATGATCATTTGTTTGATTCAAGCACCTATCCACCAAAAATTCATCCAAATTAACAAGAACAACAACCACATTCTTTGTTATCTACCATGACCGAAACCCATATTCATTCACCAAATATCAAACATTTATCATCAATTTGACATATAAGGACTTAACCAAATGTTTCTTGCAACACAAACTCAAAAATTAACACATGGGTCATGTTATGAGCACCAAAACAAACTCAACTTCACAAAATTTCCAAAAGAATCACATGATATCATACCTTAATTCCCCACACAAGATGGCCGAATGCCTTAGGTGTGCTTTCTTCCATTTCTTGGTTAGTTTCGGCTTGAGAGAGGTAGGAGAAGAAGATGAACATTTTTTTTTTCTTTTCTTTTGTTTTCTTCCTTCAATTCACGGCAATGGGGGGCATGGATGAGACAACTTTGTTTTCATCACCCTCTCTTTTCATTACTTTATTACTAACCTCTTATTTTATTCTTTCTAACATAACACACTAACACAACATGTTTCCAACATGTTTTACCCCATAGCACGGCCGCCACTAGCTCTAATTTTGGGTAATTTGACATGCAAACCCATCATTTTCATAACATGCATTAATAGGCCACTTTACATTTGCCTAGCACATTTCTAAATTTTCTCACATAAGTCCTATTTAATAAAATTCACTTACAATTAACAAAATTCAAACATGAAATTTTTACACATGCATATATACATATAATAAGCATCAACTATGACGGTTAATTATTTTTATGACTCGATTTTGTGGTCCCGAAACCACTTTTCGACTAGGGTCAAATTAGGGTGTCACAACTCTTCCCCTTTAGGATTTTCGTCCCCTAAAATTTCTACCGATGCATAGTTTAGGACAACGTCCTCTTATTGAATTATATTCATATAAACATTAGCTCATCGATAGCAATTTTAATTCATTATTGATTTCGCATCGATCCATAAAATCATTTTCTTATCTTAAAACAAATACATAAACATTTCTACAAGTATGCACATATATCTCATTTTCTTGATTTCATAAGCAATAATCACTTAATTTAATTCACAAATGCATTTCAAACACATATTAAGCACATATTAACATGTATAATTCACATCATCAACCCACATTTTCATTCATGTATAAGCTGTAACTCTGACCGAAAGTACACATATACTCAAACATCCCAATAAATATCCTTTATAACTCCATCATACCTCACTATTCAACTTAACCTATTTCCAATGAAAATCAACTTCCACATACCTGAACATTGAATTCATTTAGCACATTCAATCATCGTTAACGATACCCGTATACAATCGATTTGGCATAAAGCCTCATATAGTATACCGGCATGGGATTTATTTTAGCACATAACCCATATATCCAAAATTATCAGCATTCATCAAAAATTCTTACAGACTTTCAAATGTCGAACTTAATCGAAATAATTTCTTGAATATGATTAACAAAAAAATAGGGGTCATTTAGCAATAGCACATATGACTTCATATACCAAGCATTCCATAGACTAAATCCGTAACACATTTATAACATGAATTCATTTCTTAACAACATATCCACCATCTTTTTACGTATTCACTTATTTAGTATACATAACATAATATAATATGAACTCACAAATTTTTACTTTCATTTGATTTTCACATACCTTCCGTATATACCGTATCACTTATTCGATCTTACTTTATTTACCATCTTAAATATACCCGTTGAATCATTCAAAATCATTACGGATACTCATTAAGCACATATAGCTTTACAATGCCATATCCTAGATATGGTCTTACATATTCTCACACATCGAGTCGATGCCATGTCCCGCACATGGTTTTACACACTATCTCAAATCAATGCCTTCGTCCCTGCACGAGGTCTTACATGAATTCCACTTCACACACTTAGTGCCCATCGGTGATCTCGCACTCATAGTGCTCGGTTAAAGGAATTCGCACACATACAAAGGCTCTAATCATTCACACACATAGTTCTCTTATTCATTCGTTATTACACATTGAAATGACTTAACCAAGTCTATAAACATCATGTATGTACACTTTTAAACATATCATCTCATTTAAGTTTGAATTCGTATAGTAATGAACACTTAAACTTTGCTCAAATTACCGGCACGAAGCCTACTAGGCACGAAGGTCGAATACTCGTCACCAAAGATGATTGCTCTTGGGACCTAGCCGGATATAACACCAAAGACGTAATGCTCTTTGAACTTAGCCGGATACATCACTAGCACGAATGCTCTTCGGGACTTAGTCCGGATACATCACTAGCACGAATGCTCTTCGGGACTTAGTCCGGATACATCACTAGCACAAATGCTCTTCGGGACTTAGCCCGGATACATCACTAGCACGAATGCTCTTCGGGACTTAGCCCGGATATATCACTAGCACGAATGCTCTTGGGACTTAGCAGGATATATCACTCTCAATTCTCATGTACATATACACATATGGCAATACACATTAGTATATCATTTACATTACTTGAATACAAACACAACATGCTTATCGACCATTCAACTTCCAAATTCCATAGCTACATACAAAAATCACATTTATAGTCATAACACTCTTTCAAAATTGCATCACTTATACCCTTATAATTCAATCCAAATCGAAATTCAAATACGAGTACATGATACGCACTGATCAACTTAATAATTTAGGCATATCTAAGTGAAGTTATATCGCAAATTCTCATAGTCGAAGCTTGCTACACTCGATCGGGATCAAGATTCATTACAATACAAGAAACACATTTTAATAGTCAAAATCATCACACTATCATTTTATCACTTTATGGCATGTATAAATAGACTCAAGCGTGCTACGTTAGTCCTAGAATCGACTAAACCGTAGCTCTGATACCAATAAAATGTAACACCCCTATCCCGTAACCGTCGCCAGAATAGGTAAGGGGCATTACCGGACTTGTAACTCATGTCAGAACAGTAAAATTTTGAACTTTTCTTGAAATAAAGATCGTTCATTTAAATAAGTACTAAGCACAACCAGAGGTAAAATTTAAACTTCACTAAGTAAACATTCAAAAGATGCCATTTTCGCATGGCTTATATACATTAACCAAAAATATTCTTCCGCCACTAGTCTATTCTATACATGCCGTAAAATAATTCTAAACATAACAAGAACAAGCGGTGGATAGTGATAGTGTGACTAGTTGTTGACGATCCCGAGCTCAGTAGCCGCAATGAGATCTATAAAACAGAGGAAACAGAGTAAACGGAGTAAGCATTACAATGCTTAGTAAGTTTTAAGTAGTGTCAACAGATAACAATCAAATTATAACATAGTAATTCGTATATTTTATTTCACTCTTCCTTCGGGCATACCATCCCTTTACCGAATATGCATATCTCATCATATACAATAGGCAGATAAACTTTCACATAAAAGTGAGCTCATGTGACATAAATATATTGTATGATTTCACATAACCTCTCACACTGATCCGATGTCACATAATCATAGGAATAGTCTCATAGATTGCTCTCGTATGCATCACATAACTACCTTATGATTTAGTTCAAATCAAGCTCACATAGAAACTTGGGGTACATACCTGTTTAACCTTTCGCATTGAATATATTTATAAGCAATTCTTATTACGAAGTCTTATAGCTTTAACCTCTACTCGGATTATCGGTGAGACCTTTAGCTTAGACGAAATCTCCACACGAAGTTATCGGGTCTTACCTAGACAAAATCTCCACATGTAGTCATCGGGTCTTACCCGGACATAATCTCCACATGTAGTCATCGGGTCTTACCCGGAATATATTTCCAAGTTTCATGTACATTTAATCACATGTTACAACATTCACATCGACTGTCATATTTGTAATTCATTTGCCTCATCAAATATCTAATAATACACACCTTTCACATTGGTCGTTCGGCTACAATATACGCACATCGCCTACATATTTCACACTAGCCATTCGGCTTTACCACATATGCATATCTCATACATATTTCACATTAGCCATTCGGCTTTACCACATATACATATCTCATACATATTTCACATTAGCCATTCGGCTTTACCACATATACATATCTCATACATATTTCACATTAGCCATTCGGCTTTACCACATATATGCATGTTCATATTCACCACATTGGCCATTCGGCCTTATCACACATATGCATGCTCACATTCATCACATTGGCCATTCGGCCTTACCACAATATGCATGTTCACATTCATCACATTGGCCATTCGGCCTTATCTCATATATACACATTCACATTCATCACATAAAATCCTAAATCAAAATATAAATTTTCATGTATTCACATCACAATTATCCAAATATACTTCACATACCACATGTACTATCATGTTTACACTTTGTCTTGGCCGAATCTACATCAATCATTTTCCAATGAGTAATTCAATTTCACGCCATACTATCATTTCATATTCGAATACTCATAAACTTACAATTTCACAAATTTTAATATCAAAGATCCGTCTAACACTCATATATCGTTTTACAATATCACGATTTAGAATTCACGTATGGGTTTAATCAATAGCTTATGAGCAACTAAAACAAGTTTTATCCATGTTTACAACAAAATCACATATTCACTACGAGCTGTTTTCCTGAGCAATAGTCACTAAATTATTTATAACTGGAGCTACAAAACTCCAAATCACTTGCCGTTAATTTTCCCTGAATATAGACTCGTATATCTTCCATCCATAAAATTTCCAGAATTTTAGGTTTGGCCAATCAATACCAGATTTTTCTTAAAACTTCCCCTGTTTCACTGTTTGACTAATCTGACCACTCTTCACTACGAATCAAATTTTTCATTGTACAGAACTCATAATGTGTTCTATTTGATTTCATTTGAAACTAGACTCATTAAGGAGTCTAAGCATATAAATATTATCTTATAACCATTTTTGTACAAATTATAATGATTTTCCAAAAACAAAACAGGGGATTTCGGAGTCATTCTGACACTGTCCCACACAACTTTAAATATCTCTTTATAGGAAATTTCTTTGTTTCCACGGTCTCTTTTATAAGAAACTAGACTAACTAAGATTTGATTACATATTTTATTCAGCCTATAATTCCACACCAAAAATTTATAGTGATTTTCTAAAATCACATTACTGCTGCTGTCCAAAGCAAATTATTACAATTTGCTCTTAAATTTCCAAGTCCAAACACTTATGAACTTACCATTTGGGTTTAAGACATATCATGGCCACATCATATCTTATTAAATCAACTCATTATGTCCTATTATGATTGAATTTACTCAACTTTTAATCACTTAAAACTTACCTTCGGAAGTGGTCGACGATTAGATGTCCACGGCTATTCGTTTACTTTCTCTTTTCACCTATCCGACTTTGATCCTCTTTGCTCTGAAGCTTAAGTAAAACAATAGATTGCTTAAGTACTTAACTAATACTATTCACTTAACAATCACATTTGGCAATCACATATCATTTAATCTTTGATTAACCAATTTAACACATACCAAAATCCAATCATACATCTAACCTTTATCTCAATACCAAACCGAGTTATAAGATCATACATTATACTAAGCATATCATTAAACATACCTATTCAATTTAGCTAATTTCATAGCCGATTAATCACCTTACCCCACATTACTCAATGCCGAATATTAACCCAACATCACAAGCATAATCACCATGAAACTTACCTTAATACACATTTTATCCCATTGCCGAATACATATATATATATATCATCAAACAAATATTTATTCACATAACATCAATTCAAGCACATCAAAGCATAGTCGAATGTATCATTCTTCTTAAATTCAAAAATAAATACATGGGCTAACTTCAAAATCTATTTAACAACTCAACTTTATAAACACATATTCGCTAGGAAGAAAGATTGATAATTTAACAGCCTTAGCTTAACATATAATTTGTTGTGACACATCTTTAAGCATTCTTTTATTCCATCAACTCAAAACACATTCATCACTCTCAATAACTAAACTCATATTTAAGCAATGGCCTCCAATATAGTGACCGATTCTTCTCAACTAGCACCTAGTGTACACACATGATCATTTGTTTGATTCAAGCACCTATCCACCAAAAATTCATCCAAATTAACAAGAACAACAACCACATTCTTTGTTATCTACCATGACCGAAACCCATATTCATTCACCAAATATCAAAATTTATCATCAATTTGACATATAAGGACTTAACCAAATGTTTCTTGCAACACAAACTCAAAAATTAACACATGGGTCATGTTATGAGCACCAAAACAAACTCAACTTCACAAAATTTCCAAAAGAATCACATGATATCATACCTTAATTCCCCACACAAGATGGCCGAATGCCTTAGGTGTGCTTTCTTCCATTTCTTGGTTAGTTTCGGCTTGAGAGAGGTAGGAGAAGAAGATGAACATTTTTTTTTTTCTTTTCTTTTGTTTTCTTCCTTCAATTCACGGCAATGGAGGGGGGGCATGGATGAGAGAACTTTGTTTTCATCACCCCTCTCTTTTCATTACTTTATTACTAACCTCTTATTTTATTCTTTCTAACATAACACACTAACACAACATGTTTCCAACATGTTTTACCCCATAGCATGGCCGGCCACTAGCTCTAATTTTGGGTAATTTGACATGCAAACCCATCATTTTCATAACATGCATTAATAGGCCACTTTACATTTGCCTAGCACATTTCTAAATTTTCTCACATAAGTCCTATTTAATAAAATTCACTTACAATTAACAAAATTCAAACATGAAATTTTTACACATGCATATATACATATAATAAGCATCAACTATGACGGTTAATTATTTTTATGACTCGATTTTGTGGTCCCGAAACCACTTTTCGACTAGGGTCAAATTAGTGGTGTCACACTAAATTTGTTCATATGTATGAATGTGTGGAACCAGGATCAATCAAAGTAGTAATATCAGTATCAACTAGAGAAAATGTACCAGTAATGGCGTCTGGTGTAGAGGCATCTTCTTTAGCACGAATATGATATGTCCTTGCTGGTGCTCATACCTCAAATTTAATTGTTGTATCCCTTGTAGTACCTCAGCTACCACTGACATTGCCAGGATAATGGGGTGGTCTATCGGTTGATGTGGGATTACTCAGCTTTGAATCTTGCTCAATTTCTTTTTCAACCCTTGCTGGACAATCTCTGAGAAATTGGTCAAGGGAACCACATCCATAACAAGCCCCACTTTTCAAACGACATTCTCCAAAATGAAACTTATTACAGTGTTTAAATTTTAGTTTGAGATTACCAACACTACCAACACTGGTTACAAATGGAAATGAAGACCTCGGGTTAGAGCGTTGAGAACCTTGCTCTTTTCCAGAATATCTCGTAGAGTTGGTAACATGATCATAATACTTCTTTAATTTCTTAGAAGCAGATGACAGTGACTTACTCATAATTATTTTACTAGAAACCCTAGCTTCTTTTTTAAGTTTTTTCTTCTCTTTACTCAATTCTTCAGCTTTGTGTGCTCGATCGGGCAGTACCACAAATTCCCTTAATTCAAGAATTCTGATCAACAACTTAATGTCTTCATTTAGACCCTCCTCAAAGTGTTTGCACATATCAGCTTCAGTTAGAACCCATTCTCTGGCATATTTCCTCAACCAAACAAATTCTCGTTCATATTCAGACACAGTCATATTTCTCTGTTTGAGCTTTAAAAAATCTTTCTTTTTCTGATCCAGGAATTTCTGACTAACATACTTCCTTTTGAATTCATTTTGGAAGAATTCCCATGTAATAGTTTCTCTTGGTACCACAGAAGTTATGGTATTCCACCAATGATAAGTCGTGTCTTTAAGTAAGGATACTGCACATTTCAAACATTCAGCAAGTGTTCAAGATAATTAGTCTAAAACCCAGATGGTATTTTCCAACCAAAACTTAGCCCTTTTCGAATCATCATCTGTAGTAGCTATAAATTCCTTTTCCCAATATTTACAGATTTTATCTACTGGAAGCTTACCAGTTCTAGCGAGTTCAACACCTTGTGATATTTCAAGAACTGGTTGAGGAGCAGGTGGGGGAGGTTGTTGTACAGCAAAATTTATTCTTTTATACTGAGTGAACCATTCATTCATCATTTGAAAGAAGGCTTGTTTTGTCTCCTCACTTTGGCCCTCAGATATGGGCTTTCCACTACTAGATGCAGCTCTTTGAACTAAAGTTGAAGTATTGCTTTCAGCTTCCTCAGATTCAGCTCTAGGTTGGTTGGATGACATTACTATATGAAAATACATTTAAAATGGTCAGGATATATCACACTATCACGAATTATATAATGACATGTATAGTTAAACTTGTGCTTGCTACGTTCAATCCAAGAATCGGCTAAACCGTAGCTCTGGTACCAATAAATGTAATGCCCGTGTGTCTACCCGTGTGGACAAAATAAAGCCATTTCTAGCTTCATTTCTCACCCAAAATTTTAACAATATCCTGCTTCAAAACTTACATCCAAATACCAACCAATTTAAGCATTGATTTCAAGCAAATTCTAACATCTAATATGATATATCATTGCATATATAATTAGGTTTTATAATCTTACCTTAGTTTAACCTAAACATTAAACATCACTTGATCATCCATACTTAACATATATGTATTTATCATGACATAATGCTTTATAAGTACTAAAACAAACTATTACTAGCCATTCCAATGGCTAAATTACAAATAACATTTTCAAGTCATCTATGGTCAAGTTAATGTATACATGCCATTATACCGAAATAAATTTACTATTTATACCAAAATAAGCTTGTGGATAGTGTGATGATGCTCCAACCGTTCACCAATCTTCCCGAGCTTCTGAGCACTATAAAAGAGATAAAAGTAAATCTAGTAAGCATGTAATATCCTGATTTTGGGCCTAGTCGGAATAGTGGTTTCGTGACCACAAAATCCGAGATAGAAATAATTATTTTATGATTATTTTGAGGTCTATGATATGATTGCATGATTGTGTGAAAATTTCATGAAGAAATTTTATGCATAAAGTGCTTAAATTGAAATTAGGGACTAAATCGAATAATTTGTAAAACTTGCATTCTAGAAGTTTTTAGTATAAAATTGTTTTGAAATATTAATTAGGAGGTCTTAAATAGCAATTTTACCAATTTCTAAGTCTATGGACAAAAATTGGACATGGATGGAATTTTTGGAAAGTTTAGTAGTAAGGGCATTTTGGTCATTTAGGGGAAAAATGAATTAAAATACAAAATTAAAAGCCAATTTTGCTCATCTTCAACCCTATGGCTGAATATAGCAAGGAAAAAAACCATGGCTAGGGTTTTTCAAGCTTCCAAGCTCAATTGTAAGTCCGTTCTAGCCTCGTTTTTAATGATTTTTACGTTTTTGGAGTCCCGGTAGCTCGATTTAGCTTATGCTAGCAATAATTTAACCTAGAGTTTATATTTGGAAAAATACCCATAGGTGAAATTTGTGTATTTTGGTGTTTTATGATAGAATATGAGGTTTTAAATTATGTTAGACAACTTGTGCTACTCGGTTTTAAGTAGAGGTGATCATGGGTCGGGTCGGGCCGAGTTTGGGCCTGGCCCATACAAATTTTTAGGCCCGTCTACTAGGCCCGGGCCTGGCCCGGCTCGAAATATGGGCCTAAAATTTTGCCCAAGCCCGGCCCGAAATAAAATTACTAAGCCGAGCACGGCCTAGCCCAGTTTTATATTAAATTTTTTATTTCATTAAATAAAAAATTTAAAAATATAATAAATCAAATATATTTAAAAACATAAAACAAATATTAAAACAAATAAAAATAATACTAAAACAATTCTTAAAACCATACACAAATTAATAATATAATAAAAATGGTTATATTAAAATTTTAAAATAATTAAAATAAAATAAAAAATATATTAATATATAATTGGTAAATTTGGGCTGCCCGGCCAAAAACTCTTACCCAAGGCTTACTTTTCTAAATTGGCCTCGTTTTTTTACCCAAGCCCATTTTTCGGGCCTATATTTTTACCCAAACCCTCCCATTTTTCGGACGGGCCTTCGGGCTGGGCCAGGCCGCCCAGCCCATGATCAGCTCTAGTTTTAAGCGAAAACTAGCAAAAGGGCTTAATCGGTAAAAATACCTAATAGTCATAAGTACATGTTAGAGTGAGAATTTGATGTTGCCATAGAAGGGAAAAATGATCAGCATGTCATAAAACATAAGAAAATAGGCTGAATTTAATTTATGAGCTTTGGGGCAAAAGTGTAAATATGTGAATGTTTAGGGGCAAAACTGTAATTTTGCCAAAATATGATTTTTGGGTCAATTTGAATAATGTGAGTCCTAATTAGACTATATTTTAAATGATAGAGCAAGGAAAACTGAAATTCGGACTAAAATGGGGAAAATACTAAGTTGTGGATGAAATGGTAAAAGTAGCCATTTTCGCATACGATGTAAGTTTATGTGTAAATAATGTAGCATAATTGTTATTTTTAAGTTATTGATATTAATTATATGATATGCTGATTTTTAATCGTGAAATATTATGCTTTGTGGTTAATGTTGAGTAATATGCAAGTTATGTTTATTACTTGATAAATATGAATTGCTACCGAGTATCGGTTCCGATATTCCATGGAAGACGGAAAATGTGAGATCGAGGGAAAAAGCCCGTTTGAACCTTAGGAATAGATTAGGATACAAGTGACATGTCACTAGGATGGTTGAGCATCTGAACTCGTTGAGTTGAGTCTGAGTTCACTTATGGATGCAAATGTCCGAACTCGTTGAGTTGAGTCCGAGTTCATGAGATGTAACTAGGCATCCGAACTCGTTGAGTTGAGTCCGAGTTCATTTATGGATGCGAACACCCGAGCTCGTTGAGTTGAGTCCGAGTTCACTTAGGGGCGGGTTACATGATTTCTTGATTACATATGTAGCACTTATGTGCAAACTTTCCATGTATCCGAATTATATTCCGATGTGTTCAATGGGTAAAATTCTACTCAAGCGGAGGAATACTCGAGATGACAGGGACGTATTGGTAAGTGTTGTGAAATGAATACTTTGAACAGGTATTTACTTAACCCTCGCGTTGAAAACTCGATATAACAACAATATGGTAAGATGATAAATGAAAATGTGATATGAATGTCTCGGTGATGATTATGCAAATGATGTTTTATGTTTGCTTATATAGTTATGTTACTTGCTATTTGCATGTGAACTTACTAAGCATTTATGCTTACTCCCTCCTTTTCATTCCTTGTAGTGTTGACAAGCCAGCTCAGAAATCGGAAACGGTGGGAGGCACGCTCACACTATCCGTATACCATCTTGGCATAATGGCTTGTATATTTTGAGTATGGCATGTATAGCATTATAATGATTTTGTGTATATGGTCTTATGATATGGCTATTGAGTGGTATGGAAATGCTTGGTAATGATTAGCCATTGGAATGGCTAATCATGATCATATTTGGTGTTATGTATGCTAAATTGCTAGCTAATCAATGGAAACCATGAAATAGGTAAAATTTATCATAAAATAGATTCAGACAGCAGCAGTGACGTGAGTTTGAAAAATCACTAAAAATATTAGAGATACAATTAGATGATGAATAAAATATGGAATTGAATAATTTTGAGTATATTTTCATATGGATGGAACAAAACAGGTATATGAGTTATATTTTATGAGATGTTTAAATTTTTGTGAAACAGGGATAGAGCGATTTCTAGATCCCCTATTCTGACTTTGGAAATTCACCATAAATTTTTAAAAGATAATTAGAAGTCATGATTTATATGTACAGATTCCTTATTGAGTCTAGTTTTATTAGAAACAAACAGCATAGTCATTGAAACTCTGTACAGGGAGATATCTGATTCATAATACACAGAGGTCAGAGCAGTCAAACCCTGAAACAGGGGAGACTTTAACTAATAAACTGTACTAATTTGCTGGACCAAAAATTCTAGAAAAAAATTAGTAAATATATATATGAGTCTAGTTTTATAGAAAATTTACAGAATTTGATTTTGAGTTTTTTAACTTCAGATATGAATTTTTAAGCGACTATGACGCAGATTGTTAGCTTGACTGAAAATTTTAAAAATAAATTGTTTGAGCTGTTTAAGTAATGAATTAAGTCTATTAACACCTCGTGTTCGACTCCGGCGACGGTCTCGGGTACGGGTCGTTACAAAGCATATTATGCTTAGTAAGTTCGTATAACTGGAATTAAACTTACCAATCTCATTTATTAAAATTAAGCATATAATAACATGTTTCCATCAACTTGGCAAAATTGCCTAAACACATGCATTCAATCAAAAATGTTAGTCACAAAATTTACATATACATCAAGTAAACAGAGATGAACTCATCATGCCATATTCTTTCAAGACATTGTTCATTTCATCTCATAATTCTCATATTATGTCAAGCATTTTGTCCGTTGAATCATTGAAATTTCAATGGATACTCAAATAGTACACTCAAGGTGTACAATTCAATAACCCGTCAATTCATATTCAAGAGTACCCATTAAGGCACTTAATAAGAATGCACACTCTTGAGCCATATATCATATAATAGGATTACTTGTCCAAGCTAAATCCTATTTCCAACATATGCTCATAATAGCATAATTAGGATTACCCGTTCGTGCTAAATCCTATCTATAACATATGCTTAAGAAGGATTATATCATGATTACCAATCTAGACTAAATCCGTTCTGTAATGAGATCACTAGGATTACTCGTCTAAGCTAAATCCCGTCAGTAACAAATGAAGGACCACATTCAATAGGGGAAAACACATTTATCCATCGAAATCCAATATTCAAACAGAACTTAACCCTTTCCAGACAATATCAAGCATGTATTCAATTCTTATATTATAACATCCAATTAATTCACATAAATATAAGCCACATTCTATACAAATACAACATTCAATTCAACATATTTACATGCTCAATTAAGTTACACGAACTTACCTCGACACTTGTTCGCATATATAGATCTACTAATCTGAAACTTTCTCTTTCCTGAATGTAACTTTGAATTTGAGTTATTCGAATCTATATAAATGAACTTAATCATCAATTTATCACATTTAAATTCAATTGGACTCAATTTACATCCGAGGCAAAATTACTATTTTGCCCCTAAAATTTCCATAAATTCTTATTTTGTCCCTAGGCTCAGAAAATGAAATTCATGCAATTTACTCCCTATTCCAAGCCTAACCGGAATTTCAATATATAATTTACAGCACATGTATTCCATAAATTTCAGAAGTTTTCTTCAATTTTCACAACTTTACAAATTAGTCCCTAAATCATGTTTTCATGAAAAATCACTTTGTAAAAGATGTTTATCTATCAACAACCTTTCATTTTCCACCATAAATTTTAAATTTTTAGCATATTCATCCATGACATAATTTCTATACTTTGATAAGCTTTCAAATTAATTCCCCAAATAGATAGAATAAACTATCCCAGTTTCAAAAATATAAAAATTACTAAAAACGAGACAAGAAAGCTTACCCAATTAAGCTTGATTAGTTTCTTCTCTCTCTCTCTCCTAAGGTTTCCTTGCAAATTTTGGGGAAGATGATTTAAAATAAGATGATATTTCTATTTAATTTAATTATCATCTAATTTTATCACTTTCAATTTAGTCCTTAGCCTTTTCTAATTTTTCCATGGATGAATCATCAAAAATATCTGCTAACTTTTGATTAAGGGTCTAATTACCATATAAGGACCTCAAGTTTTGAATTCCATAGCTATTTGATCCTTTTAGCTACTAGAATTCAACTTTTGCATTTTATGTGGTTTTGTTCCTTCCTGTAATTAAGTGCTAAATCGATAAAATTTTCTTATCAGAATTTTCACATGATATTCCTATCTAAAATCAAATCATGGAAAAATATAAAAATAATTTTTCTTTTCGGTTCGAATTTGTGGTCCCGAAACCACTATTCCAATTTTACTAAAAATGGGTTGTTATAAATTATATAGGGAATTTCCATATTATCTTACTAAACTTTATGTTTAATGCATCATTGTTTTTGTAAGTAGGTTTCTTAGACTAGAAGCTTAGATCAGGTTGGGGATCACCAATTACGCTAATGCTATTATCGAAGAGTAAAACCATTATATTTGCACTTTTGTACCTAGTGGAATGTACTAGAGAGTTCAATCAGGGATGTGAATATACTTGTTTCATATCACTATAACTAATAATGGCAATATTGTTTACTTCTTTTTTGTTTATTTTGGTTGGCCTTGAGCCACATGTTATATCTTTTGAATGATTTCATGCATGCTTAGGTTTTTCCATGTTTTAAAATTATATTTTGAATGGTTTTAAATGTAACACCCTGAATTTGGGCCTAGAAGTTTTGGGCCTTGAGCATGGGAGCGGTTGAAGGCAGCTTATAATATTCTATTGTGCATGAAAATTTCATAGTTGAAGGCTTGTTTTAGTGGTTAAGTGTGCTGAAAAGTGTTGAAGAAGTCCTGGGTTCAAACCTGGACTCTAGCAAAAATTTTGGTTTAAGGTGAATCAAACCCTGGGTGTAGCAGGTAGGCCTTAAGAATATTGTTGGAGAAATTGTGACACAAAAAGCCTTGTGGCTTAGTGGCAAGTAGCGTGTGGAGCATTTAAGGGGAGGCATGGGTTCGAATCCCATGGCAAGCAAAGAGCATTTATTTTGCTAACAGGGGGCGGCAAGAGTTGGTGTTGAATTTAAACTCTGATGATGGAGGGATCCCACATCGGGAAGCTAACATAAGAGTGGATGCGAAGCTGGCTTTAAATAGAGAGAACCATGAGGAGAGTAAAGGTACCCTTCTTGGCTGATCCCTTTCGCTTTGTGGCGTGCTCGGTTGGGTTGGGCGTCGGCTAAGAGTGCTCGGAGCATGGATTAACTCCAGTCTTCAATCAGGTGTGTATTTTCTCGCTACTCTAGCTGTAGGATGGCTACTTCGGGCGGCGATGGGCCGAAAGGGGCCATGTGGGCCCAATGGGCCTACGGGCCTAATTGGATAAGTTGTTTGATTGTGTAGTAAATATTGGACTAGACTAGGTGAATCTCATATCTGTGGCTAGATTTGGGCTAAAAGGGCCACACGAGCGTGTGGGCCTATTTGGGCCGAGAAGGGCTTTAGGCCCATTCGTATTGTTATCCCTATTTAGAATACTTTAGTTTACCAAATTACTGAAATACCCCCAGTTGTAAAATTACCAAAGTACCCCCGGTTTATAAAATTACCCAAATATCCTCGATTTGTAAAATTATTGAAATACCCTCAGTTTGCAAAATTACTGAAATACCCTCGACATGTAAAATTATCAAAGTACCCTCGAATTACAAAAATTACTGTTTTACCCTCGATTGACAGAATTATCGTTTTACCCTCGATTTACAAAATTACTATTTTACCCTCAATTTATAGAATTACCATTTTACCCTCGATTGAAAGAATTACTGTTTTACCCTCGATTTACAAAATTACTGTTTTACCCTTAATTTATAGAATTACCGTTTTACCCTCGATTTATAAAATTACCATTTTACCCTTAGGGTGTTAAATGATTGTTTTGCCCTTGTGGGCAAGTGACTGACTTGGACTGTGTGGTTGACGGATTTGATTGTGAATATATATTGGTGATATGAATGACTTGACTGTGACTGTTTGATTCAAGTATGGGCATGATATTTTGATTCTGTATGTTGTATGCCATGACATGTATATCTGTTGCATGGGACAGGGGTTTATATTGATGGAGGAAGTGTTCTGGCAGCCTCGCTGCAATCTGGTGGCCTCGCCACATATATCTGTTCTAGTGACTTCGTCACAATATCTGGCAGCCTCGCTGCAATCTGGTGGCTTCGCCACATATATATATCTGTTCTGGTGGCTTAGCCACAATATTTGTATCTGGTGACTTCGTCACAATATCTGGTAGCCTCGCTGCAATTTTTGTGGTGTGTAGCGGTTGGGTGGGTCGAGTAGTCTCCCCACATGGTGTAAGGTTGGTACGGGGGTGTATATGGCTGGATTGGGTTGGGATTGCATTCACATTCTGGTATTGATTCTGTTACCTGATATTGATTCTGATTCTAATTCTGTCACCTGATTCTGATTCTAATTCTGATTCTAGTTCTGATAATGTTTCTTATTATGTAATGGGTTAAAGCCCATCTGGTACTGTCTGTTATAGTGGGCTAAGGCCCAATCGATACTGAAACTGTAAGTAAAGCTGGGGCCAGACTTTTAATTCTTTTCTATGACTGACTGTTCCTTTCTATAGTAGGGGATTTCACATTGAGTTTTCGTAAACTCACCCCATTTATTAACCTTTCAGGTAATTTTCAGCCTTAGACGGATCGGAGCTGCGAGGGGCTTAGAGGAAGCCACACACACTGTTTATTTTATAGTTTTGATTATTACTTTTAAATATTTTATGTTGGTTGTAGTAAAGCCGTTGTAATTTTCTGAATTTCAAATTTGAAATTTTACTTATTGTTCTTATAATTGCTAGTATTAGAACACGGTTTTCCAAAGCAACTACTGTTGTTCAAAACATCACGTATCCGCAATTGTTTTTAAATCAAGCTTTTGCAACAGCCAAGATTTTTACAAAGTTGTCGAGAATGTTATTCAGCTGAGGTTTCTAACAAGGTTTAAAAAGGGTATAAGTTTTTAATTATTAAGAAGGGTTTTTAATGGAAACATGGTTTTCGAAAAACACTTCAATGTGAC
Source organism: Gossypium arboreum (assembly GCF_025698485.1). Lineage (NCBI taxonomy): Eukaryota > Viridiplantae > Streptophyta > Magnoliopsida > Malvales > Malvaceae > Gossypium > Gossypium arboreum. The sequence continues at coordinate 59,459,851 of NC_069073.1, read as the reverse complement.
ATGCTAGATCTGAGCCAAACTTCCAGGCCGATTTTGGGGTGTTACATTTAGTGATATCAGAGCCTGGGTTGCAACAAATCGGCTGTGGATTGGGTTTTCAAAGGTTGAATTTTAGAAAATTATTTTCAACCACATGGTCTGTTTGAAGTATTTCTCTTAAAAAGTGTGGCACACCGAGTCTCTGACGCCGAATCCGTAAGTCTTCTGAATACTTTTGTCTGTTTAGAAATTGAAATACTATGGATTCCTTAGATATTGGTCTGAATTTAAATTTGGTATTTATTTTATGTGAATGTGATGTTTGAATATAGAAATTGTATATATGTGTGATAAATATGTGGCTGCTTCTATGAATAAGTGTTGTATGTATGAGATGTTTCAAGTTCTAGTTGAAGTGTGATAGTGATAGTAGGATCAGAGTGCGCAGCGGTAGCGTAGTGGGGTAGATGTTACACGACTACCCTATTAGACGAAAATTTCGGGGACGAAATTTCTTTAAGGGAGGTAGAGTTGTAACACCCTGAATTTAGGCCTAGAAGTTTTGGGCCTTGAGCATGGGAGCGGTTGAAGGCAGCTTATAATATTCTGTTGTGCGTGAAAATTTTGTAGTTGAAGGCTTGTTTTAGTGGTTAAGTGTGCTGAGAAGTGTTGGAGAAGTCCTGGGTTCAAACTTGGACTCTAGCAAAAATTTTGGTTTAAGGTGAATCAAACCCTGGGTGTAGTAGGTAGGCCTTAAGAATATTGTTGGAGAAATTGTGACACAAAAAGCCTTGTGGCATAGTGGCAAGTAGCGTGTGGTGCATTTAAAGGGAGGCATGGGTTCGAATCCCATGGCAAGCAAAGAGCATTTATTTTGCTAATAGGGGGCGGCAAGAGTTGGTGTTGAATTTAAACTCTGATGATGGAGGGATCCCACATCGGAAGCTAACATAAGAGTGGATCTGGTCGGCTTTAAATAGAGAGAACCATGATGAAAGTAAAGGTACCCTTCTTGGTTGATCCCTTTCGCTTTGTGGCGTGCTCGGTTGGGTTGGGCGCTGGCTAAGAGTGCTCGGAGCATGGATTAACTCCAGTCTCCAATCAGGTGTATATTTTCTCACTACTCTAGCTGTAGGATGGCTACTTCGGGCCGCGATGGGCTGAAAGGGGCCATGTAGGCCCAATGGGCCTACGGGCCCAATTGGATAAGTTGTTTGATTGTGTAGTAAATATTGGACTAGACTAGGTGAATCTCATATCTGTGGCTAGATTTGGGCTAAAAGGGCCACACGAGCGTATGGGCCCATTTGGGCCGAGAAGGGCTTTAGGCCCAGTCGTATTGTTATCTCTGTTTAGAATACTTTAGTTTACAAAATTACTAAAATACCCCAAGTTGTAAAATTACCAAAGTACCTCCAGTTTATAAAATTACCCAAATATCCTCGATTTTTAAAATTACTGAAATACCCTCAGTTTGCAAAATTACTGAAATACCCTCGACATGTAAAATTATCAAAGTACCCTCGAATTAAAAAAATTACTATTTTACCCTTGATTTATAGAATTACTGTTTTACCCTTAATTTATAAAATTACCGTTTTACCCTTGATTTATAGAATTATTGTTTTACCCTCGATTTACAGAATTACCGTTTTACCCTCGATTTACAAAATTACTATTTTACCCTCGATTTACAAAACTATCGTTTTACCCTCGATTGATAGAATTACTGTTTTACCCTCAATTTACAAAATTACTATTTTACCCTCGATTTACAGAACTACCATTTTACCCTCGATTTATAAAATTACCATTTTACCCCTAGGGTGTTAAATGATTGTTTTGCCATTGTTGGCAAGTGACTGACTTGGATTGTGTGGTTGACGGATTTGATTGTGAATATATGTTGGTGATATGAATGACTTGGTGTGTTGCTTGATTCAAGTATGGGCATGATATTTTGATTACGTATGTTGTATGCCATGACATGTATATCTCATTGCATGGGACAGGGTTTATATTGATGGAGGAAGCGTTACAGCGCGCCTCATTTGCAATCTGGTGGCCTCGCCACATATATCTGCTCGTGACTTTGTCACAATATCCGCGACCTCGCATTGCAATCTGGTAACCGCCACATATATATATCTGCTCGTGGCCTAGCCACAATATTCATATCTGGTGACTTCGTCACAATATCTAGCAGCCTCGCTGTAATTTTTATGGTGTGTAGCGGTTGGGTGGGTCGAGTAGTCTCCCCACATGGTGTAAGGTTGGTACGGGGGTGTATACTGCTAGATTGGGTTGAGATTGCATTCACATTCTGATATTGATTCTGTTACCTGATACTGATTCTGATTCTGATTCTAGTTCTAATAATGTTTCTTATTCTGTAATGGGTTAAAGCCCAACTGGTACTGTCTGTTATAGTGGGCTAAGGCCCAATTGATACTGAAACTGTAAGTAAGGTTGGGGCCAGACTTTTAATTATTTTATATGACTGACTGTTCCTTTTTGTAGTAGGGGATTTCACACTAAGTTTTCATAAACTCACCCCGTTTATTGACCTTTCAGGTAATTTCCAGCCTTAGACGGATTGGAGCTACGAGGGGCTCGGAGGAAGCCACACACACTGTTTATTTTATAGTTTTGATTATTGCTTTTAAATGTTTTATATGGGTTGTAGTAAAGCCATTGTAATTTTCTGGATTTCAAATTTGAAATTTTACTTATTGTTTTTATAATTGCTAGTATTAGAACACAGTTTTCCAAAGTAACTACTGTTGTTCAAAACATCATGTATCCGCAATTGTGTTTAAATCAAGCTTCCGCAACTGCCAAGATTTTTACAAAGTTGTCAAGAATGTTATTCTGCTGAGTCTCTAACAAGGTTTAAAAAGGGTATAAGTTTTTAATTATTAAGAAGGGTTTTTAATGGAAACATGGTTTTCGAAAAACACTTCAATGTGACATGCCAGATTCGAGTCAAACTTCCAGGCTGGGTTTGGGGTGTTACATTAAATATGTTATACAATGCTAGTATAACTCTTGAATGCTTTTTCAAGTTTTGCCTCGTTTAGGCTATGTTTCATGATTAATGTTTTGAATTTGGCTATTTTTTATACATGTTTCATACGAGTCTAATTTGGACATGTTTCAAAGGTTGTTTTTGGCTTTTAAAACATGATTTTTAAGCTTAATATGTTTGAGAGTCAATATGGTAGTCTTTGGGGGTTGAAATATGGGAGTTTTAGGGCCAAAATGCACCATAGATACTCGGGGTTCAGTACCTCAACCAAAGGTGTCACACCCCAATCAACAGAATGGTCCCCAAAATAGTATAGAGACTAGGTATCAATACTTTTAGAAAAGGTACAAATACCTAGGCTATAACAACCTGATTTAGACCCTATTCGGAATGGTGGTTTCGGGACTATGAATCTGAGTCAGAAAAATATTTTAAAATTATTTTCTGTGTTTATTATGTGTGAATTTATATGTGTAACACCGCAAACCCAGCCTAAACATTATGGCCGAATCTGACATGTCACATTGAAATGTGAAGCTAACAAAGTGAATGGAAGCTGGGCACCAGGTAGGAATCCGTAACAGAGGAGGTGAGCCATGAAGGCTGCTTAAGTACCAAGCTCTTCGGTTGGATCTAATCCTAGACATGCCCACAACCATTTCCACACTTGGTTATAACGATTTGAAATTTATTTAAGTGGATATCTTTGAAAAATTGGATAATCGTACCATTGTGTTGTTTGGAAAACAAGTGTCCTTTCGAAAATGCGTCCCAAGTCTAGCCCATTTATTATCAACCGGTTTAAAGTTGTTAAAAATAAAATAATCCCAGAAAAGAAAGAAAATCAAGTCAAAATGGCCTTATTAAAGATGAATAATAAATAAAGCAAACTTAATGAAAACCAAACACTTATTCAAAAGCCCAAAGGCGATCACCGTGGCCACTCTGAATCCCCTCCGGCTCAAGTCCCCAATTCAAGGCTCACTTGCAAGGTTAAGGAAAGGGGGTGAGTTTGGAAACTCAATGTGTAACAAGCCCCTTTTAGAGCTCAAAGCAATATCAGCCTGTTGGGCTTAAGCCCAAATCCAACCTCAACATATACTGGGCCGAAGCCTTTTCATGTTACATATTTCATAACACTGGGCCGAAGCCTTAACTGTAAATGGTATGGCCTGTAGGCCCATTTCATTATCACGAGTAATGTCAATGAAAGAAGAAATGCAAACCTAATTGGGGAGACTACTCGACCCACCATCCGCTACTCTCCACCCGTACCAACCAACACACCATGTGGGGAATGATTCAACCCATCCAACCAATACACCACTGGCAGCATAGCTGCTTTATCATATATCTGGAGGCCTAGTCTCTTTTAATAACTGGGGCAAAGCCCTTTTCGGTAAACTGGGGCAAAGTCCTTTTCAATAAACTGGGGCATAAGCCCTTTTCGGTGAACTAGGGCAAAGCCCTTTTCGATAAACTGGGGCATAAGCCCTTTTCGATAAACTGGGGCATAAGCCCTTTTCAATAAACTGGGGCATAAGCCCTTTTGCACTTCCTCCATCCATATAAAAACCCAACCCAATGCATTTATGAATACATCATGTGCATTTCATACATATCATGTGCAATCATACATATCATGTGCATATCATATCAATCATGTATATCATATCCCACGTATCAAATTTATAATTAAACCCTAGAGGTATAATGGTCATTTTTACCTAGGGGCAAAACAGTCATTTTCATATTATAAAGGTAATTTCATAATTTTACCAAATATTAGGGTTTTCCATGTTCATTATTAGTTACTAACCATTCATATGCTTTAAACAGCGATTCTGGCCCATTTTTAGCGAAACCGAGATATTAGGCCAAAAACCCCTAATGGGCCCTACACAGCCGATTTAGTCATCTAGGCCCATTTAGCCTATTTTCCATGATGGTGTTACCAATCTCTTCGCGTACTTTAACAGGTTTTCATTTTCTACCTAATTTGCTCAAATGGGCCCGGAAGCCAAGCCCATTGGGCCTGATTTTGGCCCCTCGAGGCCCAACTTACCGTGAATGCCAAAAATCATGCCCTTACCTTTTCCAACATTCCCGATCATCAACCTAGCGAATCTAACTAACCAATGAGCGTTCGCTTGCTCACAAGTCCTCGAAATGCCAGAATTTCGGCATTTCGACTTTTCGACACTTATCGTCTTAAGCTATGAAAAAGGGTTCGTTACACACCTATTTTGTGATATTCCTCGACGAGATCTCCTACACGATTTCTCCTATAATCAATCTTTAATAGATCAGCTCATAATAATTGAACCAAATTGAGAACCATCTAATATCAAGACTTACACATTCGGCCACCCTCCATAATGGCCTTAAGAACCTTACCTTTGCCGAAATTGATGACTAGCTCTAGCCACTCCGATGATCCAAACTAATCCAAGTCGACCCTACGCCTTGCTGCTCCTCCACTAAACAAACCATAAAAAGATTAAAAGAAACACCCAATAGAGCCTATACCATATTCGGCCATCTCCTAAACCATAGGGGTTTCGGCTTTTGTCAACAGTTACTATAGGAATCGTTTAGAGTTCGAGCACTTACCACAGTCTCTCTTCTTGAATCCGCTTATGCTTAAAAGATATAGGGATTGGCCACCAAAAAGTGAAAAGAAAAAGAGGTTTGCTGGTCAACAAGAAATCGGCCCCCCTAGCTTCACAGATTTCGGCTTTTGCGGTATTTCGGAAGAAGTGGAGGTAAGGGAAAGAAACAGTAGATGAATGGAGGGAAGTAGTGGGCTGGTTTAGAAGAAGGAAAAGGAAGAAAAGATGAGAGGAGAGGTGGTAGATTTGGCTGAAAAAAAAAAGGAGATAAAAGACCAAACCAAAGGAAGAAAACGGCACAACCTAGACCCTAATACTGAAAATCCCTAACTAAAACCCCTTTGCCGAAATCCCCTCTCCAATCCCCTCAATTCGGCTAAGCTCTATCCTTCTCTCAAATCCCTAAAATCTCTCCCCTTATCCCTCCTTAATCCATGCATCTGACTGTTTCAAACTTTCTCCCACAGAGTTCCATCCAGCTTTAAACTCTATCATGCACAAGCATAAAAATAACATTACCTTTGCCATCACAGGGAATCGAACCCAGGTCTTCCCCCAACACTTACACGCCACCTTTAAAGCTCCCTAGTGGCGTCACTTAGCCATTTTTACTAGAGGCTCCTTTGTATTACATTTTACCCACAAATTTTAATAAGACCACCTATCCAAGGCCCCTAACTTCTTAAGTCCAAAATTCAAAAATTCCACCGGGTTTTGGCCAACACATGGGCCTTCCATAAGCCCATTTACCTACTCAAATTATGAATTCCACAACCAAATACAAAATTTTAAAAACTTTACCAAAAATATCGAGAATTGCAAAAAACCCCGAAAATCAGGATGTTACAATATGTGTGAAATTTTTGTGCTTTAATTTTGTTGTTTGAGTGCCCGATTAAATAAAATAACTTAATTGCGTAAAATGAAAACTTGGTGGTTAATTGTAAAAGGGGACAATTGATGTTGTCTTTATTTCATGAAGTAATTATGTTGCAATAATACCATTGGAGTTAGTGATAGATGGTTGTATCCTTGATATACATGTTTTAGTTATTAAATTATAAACGATATTAATGTCAAATGGTAAATAATAATGTTATAATAAAACATAAATATGAATATATGGTTTCATAATATTTTTTTTGCCGAAACTTAAATGAAAAAGAAAAGAATAAGGTTTTCTCAAGTTCAGCCATTGTTAAGCTCAATCAAGCTACGTAACTAGCTCGATTTTTGATAATTTTTACGTTTTTAAGATCGTAGCTATGTTATCTACAAAGCTCAAGCTTGAATTTTTTATTTTGATGAATATTTTGTGTTATTCCATTAATGAATATTTGAGCTATGTGATGTTAGTTGATGAAATATGAAAGATATGTTTTGGATTAACATGATTTGTATTGAAATTTTTGATGATTTTCAGTAATTAGGGCTAAATTGCAAAAATAATAAATTAAGGGACTAAAATGTGAAATAAATGAAATTTATGGACTTGTATGAACACTAGGAACATTTGGCCTACGCATGGTGTGTGCAAATTTTGCATGTTTTGTGTTTTGTGCAATTTGGACTAAATTGTAAAAAGTGTGAAATATTAGGGGTAAAATGGTAATTTTCCCATTTATGTGTTTTTGGACTAAATTGATGAAAATATGTTTGAATGAGTTTAATTTGAATATGTTTAGATCAAGAACCAAAGAAAATAGATTTGGATCGGAGGAAAACCAAAGTTGTCGACTAGTCGTCCCATTTCGATTTTCATCGTCCGGGGTAAGTTTATAAGCAAATAGATATTGTTAAATTTAAATAAATATGAGTTATATATGCTGACATGAATTATTGAAAATATATATATGTTAGCTGAATGTAAATAAGCTTGGGAGCTATGTTAACGAATTTGTTTTGACTGAGTTATGACGTCTGAAAGCCCCGTACGAACCATAGGATTCTGATATGTGATTTTGTGTAAGACCACATCTGGGATGTTGGCATCGATATATGTGATTTCATGTAAGACCATGTCTAGGACGTTAGCATCGATATATGTGATTTCGTGTAAGACCATGTCTGGGATGTTGGCATCCATATATATGGTTAAGTGTAAGACCATGTCTGGGACATCGACATTGTATTCGATTTGTGTAAGACCCTGTTTGGGACAGTGGCATCGATATGAGATAACATGTAAGACCACGTCTAGGACATTGGCATTGTATGGTATATGTGATTATCCGAGTATCCTATTCAATTCCGAATGGTTCAACGAGAAATGATATGTTGTGAACGAATGTGTAAAACGAGTTAAAACCATCAGGTATGATTGAGTTAGTTACCTATTTGAAAATAAGGTAAGTTGGCCATTTAATATGTGATTCAAATAATACTAGTTACTAATGTAAACATATGTGTATTTGGTGGTATATTCGGCCGTTTGATATATATATGTATGTGATTGTTATACTCTGACTTATTAGTATATGCATATAAGTGTATATGTACTTGGTATGATAAAGATATTTTGGCTTGGAAATTGAATGATAGTTTGTTAATGTATATATATATTCATTAGGCCATGAATAATTTGTATGTGAAAGTTTATATAATACATGAAATTCTAAGCTTAAGATTTGAAGTGATTATGATAGTATAATTCGGCTTAGTTTAAATAAATTGATTATGTTAATTAGTTATGTATTTGCTTATGACATTGTAAGCTATAATAGCTTACTATGTGTGTTCATGTTTACCTCAGTTTTGTAGATTTTGGATTCAAGTTATGAGCTCGGGGATCATCAGCAAAGTCTATCATACTATCGACTGTCTTCGGCATTTTATAAGCTGAAGTTTTGAAACTATGGCATGTATTGGCTGGATTATATTTTGAAATGTTTGATTTTGGTTAATGTAATCATGAGCCATTCGAAAATGGCTTAATAATTTGTTATGTTTGGATTTAATGCTTTGTTTTGATGATGTTTATGCTTGGTTGTGATTTTGGTGTTTCTGCCATTATATATATATATCTTCATGTGAATTATGGTTGACTATAATGGTAATGGTTGTATATACATTTGGCCTTGGTTTGAACTTATATTGAAAGTGTATCCAAGGTATACAATGTTGTGGAGTTTGTTTATGTGTTTTAGCCATTAGATAAATAATGGTTGTTAAATGAGCTAAGGTATATCATGTATTAATTAGGTAATAATCAAGATATATGCATGGGGTATATTCGGTTTTCACTTATGGACTATATTAATGATATGTGTAATTCATGATTTATTCGTCTTGGTAAGTCTGACATATTGGGATTTAGACTTTATAATAGGAAATTGGGTTGATGGTAAAAGATAATGTGCCAATGTATTCGGTTATGATTTGTTAGTTGAACTCATATGTGTATATATATGCGCTTATATTATGGTTCTTAATGTAGTGAATTGGTCACTAAAGACAAGTTGAAATATTATTTAGATATATTAATGTGTTAGTAAACTAGGTATTTTACGAATCTATCAATTGTGATTGATAATGTTGGTTGGTGTAATAGTCAAATGAATTAAACCCGTGTTATGATTTATAAAGTAGGTTCAACTGTTAATTGGCCGTAGGTTTTATTTATGTTAATATGACCTATGTGAAATTGTGAATGGTCTAAAACTGTGTTTTTGTTCGGTAATGCCTCATAACCCTAATCTGATGATGGATATGGGTTAAGGGTGTTACATTTTATTGGTATCAGAGCTACGATTTAGTTGATTCTAGGACTAACATAGCACATGTGAGTCTAGGTATACATGGCATATTATATACTGCGATAGTGTGATGACTTTTGACATTTGAAAATGTGTTTTCGTATAGTAAATGGATCCCAATATAGCTGTAGCTGGTGATGGCGAGAGTATAGGGCCTGCTCCCGCGTAAGGGACAGCGCCCGTTGATTCTCGACTGACCTCGAGTAACCAAGAGGGAGAGGCTAAGCAAGCCTTTTATCAAATGATGAATGATTGGTTTACTCAGTATATCTGGACGAATCCGGCTATACAACAACCTCCACCCCCGATTAATCCTTCTCTATACCTGTTATGCCTCAAGTGAGTGATCCGTTGAGATTACATAAGCCTCCTATTGATAAAATCAGAAAACACGGGGCTGAAGAATTCAGAGCTACTAATGAAGATGATACTGAGCAACCTGAATTTTGACTTGATAATACTATCTGTGTGTTTGATGAGTTATCGTGTACTCCGGATGAATGTTTGACATGTGCCATATCTTTGCTACGAGATACCACATATTACTGGTGGAATACACTAATATCGGTGGTTCCGAAAGAGCGGGTGACCTGGGAATTATTTTAGAATGAGTTCCGTAAGAAATATATTAGCCAGAGATTTATCGACCAGAAACGCAAAGAATTTCTGGAGTTGAAACAAGGTCGGATGAACGTGACAGAATATGAACGACAATTTGTGAGACTCAATCGATCTGCCCGCGAGTGTGTTTAGACCGAAGCTATCATGTGTAAAAGATTTGAGACTGGTTAAACGAAGACATTAAACTGCTAGTTGTCATACTTGAAATAAAAGAGTTCATAGTACTGGTTGAGCGAGCCTGCAAAGCCGAAGAGCTCGGGAAAGAGAAAAGAAAAGCTAACTTTGAAGCTAGAGATTCATGTAAGAGATCGTCGAATAAGTCATTTCAGTCGGTATCAAAGAAGTTTGGAGATGATTTTAGCCGTTCTAAGGCTACTTTGGGTTATTCTAGACGAGATCGGGATAGACCACCTGTGAACTCGAGAGCTACCTTAGTAGCTAGTGTTGGTAATGTTAGATCTAATCAACCTGAATGTAAACATTGCAGTAAATGATATCCTGGCAGTTGTAGATTGCATGATCGGGCCTGTTTTCAATGTGGATCGACGGATCATTTTGTTCGTGAATGCCTTGAATTAGCTGAACCAAATCCAGTACAGAATACGAGATTGGGTAACACTACAGCTCGAGGTAGACCGCCCAAAAATATGGGTAATGTGAGTAGCAGTCAGAGAGGGACTAAAGATACAAAAGTTAGATCCGAGGCTTGTGCACCTGCCAGACCCTATTCTATTCGCACAGGTGAGGAGGCCTCATCCCTATATGTTATTACTAGTGTGGCAGCCCTAATGTGACCCTAGTCGGAAAGTGGTTTCGGGACCACAAAACCGAGTCATAAAAATAATTAATTGCTATATTCTATGCTTATTATGTGTGTACATGAGTATGTGGAAGTTTCATTCTCTAATTTTGCATATTGCATGAGAAATTATTAAATAGGGATCAATATGAGACATGGTGAAATATGATAGGCTAATTTTAAATGGCTTGTTAATGCATGATGACACAAGGGTGGACTTGCATGTCAAATTCCCCAATTCCTTTGTAGTGGCCGGCCAAGATGGATTGTTGATGGGCAATATATATGTTAATTAGATATTATAATAAGAAATTGGGTTATTGGAGATAAAATATTGTTAGTAAAAGAAGGTAAAAATGAAAAAAATGAAGTAATGCTCATCTTTCTTCTCCATTGCCGTGACTTGAGGGAGGAAGAAGAAAGGAATTCTTTTGTTCATGATTCGGCTTGGATGATGCTTAGGAAGAGGTAAGCACTTTGAAATTCTTGGAAATTTAGGTATAAATAAGGTGATTAGTTCAAGTTCTACTCATTCCATGGATTAAGTTTGGTTGTTTGGAGGTTTGATATTCGACCAAGGAGTTTGAAGCTCTTGGTACATATACTTTTTCTTGAAGGTTGAAATTGGTTTGTTCATAAGGGGGGTACCGAATGTGGTCATTGAAGGGTCTTAATGAACAAAATGTGTGGCTTGGGTTTATGACATTCGGTTAAGGAATATTGTGTGCTAGCAAGGTTGGTTTAATATATATATGTAAATCACTTTGTATTTGATGATTAAAAAAAATAGTGAAGGGCAAATTAAAATGATGTTGGATAAATTTTAGTATAGTTGTGCTTAAGCATTCGGTCATTGATGGGCATTGTTGTAACCTAATTGTAGTTGCAACTCTTAATTTTGAGATGGAATTTGTACATATAAGTTAAGTGAATGGTTAGGGCGAATGAGGTGTATAAAATATTAAAGCATGCTAGAATTATACATTAGTAAGAATGTGTAATTGTACTAAATTCTCTATTTGAATTCGGTTAGGTATAGTCATGGTATGAGCTCATTAAGGGTGCTATCTTATAAGTGAATGTAGCTTTAGTTAACCTTATGTGCCATGCGTGTGCTAAAATAGTTAATGAATTGGATGTTATTATAGGTGTATGGTTGGTCTTATTATTAAAAATAAGGATTGAGTACCTTGAATTTCTCTTTGATATTCAAAATGATTAAATCAATTTAATTGTTAAATTAAGCTCAAGAGCAAAGGGGAACTAAATCGGATAAAGGAAAGGAGAAAGCAATCGAATAGCCGAGTTGGAACCGTTCTACCCAACACAAGGTAAGTCATTAAGCATATATTTGGTATTGATTTAAACGATCGTAATACCTATGCAATTGTGTTTAATGAGGTGAAATGTATACAAATGTATATGTATGTAGAGATGAAATCGTCGAATGTAAAAAAGAAGTGAAGCGTATAGAGTGGCTGGTTTTCGGCACTAAGTGTGCGGGCAATAAGTGTTCACGGTTGAGAGATTGGCACCGAGTGTGCGAGCTTGAAATGCATGGCACTAAGTGTGCGACCTTGAAATGCATGGCACTAAGTGTGCGAGTTTAAAGTATATGGCACTAAGTGTGCTGGCTGATTATTAAGCACTATGTGTGCGAACCCACTATGTATTTTCTATAGATTATTTACATTAAGGGTGCGACCTTACCGAGTCAATTTTGGACAGCGGAAAGGGTAAGTACCTTGAGTTCATGGCTAATAGGTGCTATGTTTATATTTGGAGTTGAGCATGGTAAGTTTTGAACCTATGTGATGATTATAATTGAAGTCACGTACATAAGGTTCATCGTGGAATAGGTGAAAGTTCGTTTAGTTGTATGATTGTAACGAAAATAAAATGATGTATGGAAATGCCTCAATTACTCTATTGAATAGCGTATGAAATGTCAATGTAGGACTTGGAATGAGATTGAATCGTAAGGTCTAAGAAACTATGGCATAGTTCGGTATGGATGGAGTACTTAGCTTCATTTCGTTGTTTCCTCTTGTGAAAATTTTATTAATGGATGGTAATGTAATGCTTATGACTTACTGAGTTATATACTCATTCGGTGTTTGCTTGTCACCTATTTTAGGTTTCTTGGACTCGACTTTTTGCATACTCGGGACCGTCATCGAAGTCATCACACCGGCTAGCAACTTTTGGTATCTTCTTTTTAGTTGGTCTAGGAGAACATTTCGGCATGTATAGGCTATTATGTTTTGTTGAAATTTAGTATGTAAACTTTAGCCATGCGAAAATGGCATAATGTTCGGTTGGATTTGGTTATATGATGTTTGGACACAAGTCTTGGTAATTCGGTTTTGGTTGAGTATCGGTTGTGGCCTACTCGATTATTATGCCATATGTCATGGCTGATTATTTTCGGTGTTAAATTCATGATTTGGTAATAGTGTAGTAGGGAGATGCTCGGTGATGATTAACCTTTGGCATGGCTAGTCATGGTCATAATTTGTAATATGTATGATGAATTATTAGTTAGATCAAGGAAAAATCATGAAATAGGCATAGTTTGCTTGAGTAACAGATGCTGACAGCAGCAGTGATGTGAGATTGAAAAATCACTAAAAATAGTAGAAATGAAATTAAATAATGAATAAATTATGTAATCGAAGCTTGATGAGTCTATTTCCATATGGAAGAAATGAAACTACCATATGAGCTGTATGTTAGGAGATAATTAAATTCTTGTGAAACAGGGCCAGAGCAATTTCTGGATCCCCTGTTTCGACTTAGAAAATTCACCGTAAATTTTATCGAGATAATTAGAGGTCGTGCCTTATATGTACAGATTCGTTATCGAGTCTAGTTTCATTAGAGACAAACAGAATAGGCATTGAAGCCCTTTAAAGGGAGATATTAAAATCGTAAGGTACAGAGGTCAGTGTAGTCGAACCTTGAAACAGGGGAGACTTTAATGAATAAACTGTACTAATTGGCCCAACCAAAAATTCTACAAAAATTCCCCCATATAGATATATGAGTCTAGTTTCGGAGAAAATTTACAGAATGGGATTTCGAGTTCCAGAACTCAAGATATGATTTTTAAAGTGACTATGATACAGTTAGCCAGCTTGCTTGGAACAAAAAAATAAATAAAAAATAAATAGGGGGAAATAAATGAAGTAAGCTCGGAAACACCTCGTATTCGATTTCCGGTAACGGTCACGGGATTGGGGTGTTACAACTGGTACATTCACTCTCTATGATGCTAGTGTAATTGCATTGATTGATCCTGGTTTGACTCATTCTTATGTGTGTGAGGCCTTAGTATTCAGTAAGACTTTGCCTGTTGAGTCTACTAAGTTTGTGATTAGAGTATCGAACCCCTTGGGCCGGTGTGTTCTGGTTGACAAAGTGTGTAAGAATTGTCCTTTGAAGATTCGAGATTCGTGTTTTTCGACTAATTTGATGTTATTGCTATTTGACGAGTTCGATATAGTTATGGCTATGGATTGGTTGACTTGACATGATGCTGTTGTAAACTTCAAAAAAAAGATATTGATTTACGGTGCCAGAATGATGAGATTATTCGGATTGAATCTAATGATCTGAATGGTTTACCAGTGGTGATATCTTCGATGTTAGCTCAAAAGTATGTGAGAAAAGGTTGTGAAACTTATTTTGCATACGTACTTGATAGTAAAGTGACTGAAAGAAAGATTGAATCAGTACCAATTGTGTGCGAGTATCCGAATGTGTTTCTTGAAGAATTACTATGTTTGCCACCTATTTGAGAAGTAGAGTTTGGTATTGAGTTAATGCCAGGGACGACTCCGATATCGATAGCTCCGTACAGAATGGCGCCTACTGAATTAAAAGAATTAAAAGCTCAATTGCAAGAATTGACAGATAGAGGTTTCGCGCGACCGAGTTTTTCTCCCTGGGGTGCACCAGTTTTATTTGTGAAAAAGAAAGATGGAACTATGAGAATGTGTATCGACTATAGACAGCTTAATAAGGTAACTATAAAGAATAAATATCCGTTGCGACGGATTGACGACCTGTTTGATCAATTAAAAGGGGATATAGTGTTTTCAAAGATAGATTTGAGATAGGGATACTATTAGTTGCGAGTTAAAGACTCCAATGTACGAAAGACTGCTTTTCAAATGAGGTACAGACACTATGAGTTTTTGGTTATGCCTTTCAAACTTACAAATGCACCTGCTGTTTTCATAGATTTAATGAATAGGATCTTCAGATAGTATTTGGATTGATTTATGGTTGTGTTCATGGATGACATTTTGATCTATTCCCATGATGAAACCGAGCTTGCCGAATATCTATGACCTGTGTTACAAACTTTGCGAGATAAACAGTTGTATGTGAAGTTCAGTAAATGTGAGTTTTGGTTACGCGAAGTTAGTTTTCTAGGACATGTTGTATCAGCATCGGGTATTTGGGTTGATCCAAGTAAAATTTTAGCTATACTTGATTGGAAACCTCTGAGAAATGTTTTTGAAGTTTGAAGTTTTTTGGGACTTGCTGGTTACTATAGACGGTTCGTGAAACATTTCTCTATGATTGCAATCCCGATGATGAAGCTACTTCAGAATTATGTTAAGTTCGAGTGGTCAGAAAAGTGCCAGAAAAGTTTTGATCAGTTGAAAGCCTTTTTGACCGAAGCTCCAGTGCTAGTTCAGCCAGAATCAGGTAAAGAATTTGTTATCTATAGTGATGCATCTTTAAATGGTTTGGGGTGTGTTTTATGCAGGAAGACAAAGTCATAGCTTATGCCTCGAGACAGCTAAAACCGCATGAAAAGAATTATCCGACACATGATCTAGAATTGGCAGCTATTGTGTTTGCATTGAAGATATGGCATCACTATCTATTCGGTGAGAAATGTCATATTTATTCTGATCACAAAAGCCTGAAATACTTGATGACTCAGAAAGATCTTAATTTCAGACAACACCAATTGTTAGAGTTGCTAAAAGACTACGAGCTTATGATTGACTACCATCCGAGAAAGGCTAATGTTGTTGCTGATGCTCTAAGCCGAAAACCACTGCTTGCTTTGCATGCAATGAATGTGTATATGGCTATGTCTGATGATGGTTCAATAATAGCTGAATTAAAAGCAAGAATGCTATTTGTTCAACAAATTTGTAATGCTCAGAAAGTTGATGATGGTTTGTTAGCAAAGCGAGTTCAATGTGATTCAAATATTAAATCTGAGTTTTGAGTTGATGCTGAGGGTTGTTTGAGGTTCAAAAACTGAATTTGTGTCCCGAAAATTTCAGAGTTGATTTAGATAATTTTAAACGAAGTTCACAGCAGTCGGTTATCTGTTCACCCGGGTAGTACAAAGATGTATAATGATCTAAAACAACTTTACTGGTGGCATGGTATGAAATAAGACATTTTTTACTTTGTTTCAAAATGTTTGGTCTTTCAGCAAGTAAAAGCTGAGCATTAGGTACCTTTTGGACTGCTTCAGCCAATTATGATACCTGAGTGGAAAATGAGACAGAGTCACAATGGAATTTGTATCTGGTTTACCATTGACACCGAGTAAGAAAGATGCAATCTGGGTTATTATGGATAGATTAACTAAATCAACTCACTTTGTTCCTGTTCGTACAGATTATTCGCTCAATAAGCTAGCTGAATTGTATGGTTATCAGATTGTGTGATTACATGGTGTGCCTATTTCTTTTGTTTCGGATAGAGATCTAAGATTTACATCGCGATTTTGGAAGAAACTGCAAGATACTTTAGGTACAAAATTACATTTTAGCACAGCTTTCCATCTGCAAATAGATGGCCTGTCTAAACGAATCATTCAGATACTTGAGGATATGTAGAGATGTTGCATTCTCGAGTTCGAAGGTACGTGGGAACAATACTTACCTCTGATTGAATTTACGTACAATAATAGCTTTCAATCGAGTATCAAAATGGCACCTTACGAAGCTTTGTACAGCTGTAAATTTTGTACATCGTTATATTGGACCTATCTTAATGAAAAAAAGATACACGAGGTCGGTTTGATAAGAGAGACTGAACAGAAAGTAAAAGTGATTTGTGAAAGCCTGAAAACAGCGTCAAATCGTCAGAAACTGTACGCGGACTTGAAACAAAAAGATATAGAGTTTCAGATCAAGGACAAAGTCTTTTTGAAAGTTTTGCCAAGGAAAAAATAGTTAGATTCGGTCGTAAAGGCAAATTGAGTCTGAGATTTATTGGACCGTATGAAATTATAGAGTGTATCCTGAGCTAGAAAAGATCCACAATGGATTCCATGTTTCGATGCTTCGTAGATACCGATCTGATCCTTCACATGTGATTAGTCCGTTAGAAATTGAGATTAAGCCCGATATGACATATGAAGAAGAACCGATTCGCATTCTGGCTCACGAGGTTAAAGAATTATGAAATATGAAGTTTTCGTTAGTTCAACTACTGTGGCATAAACATGGAGTTGAGGAAGCAACGTGGGAGCCAAAGGATGAAATGAAAGAGCATTTTCCAAAACCTATTCACCGGTAAGATTTTCGGGGATGAAAATCCCTAAAGGGGTGAGTTGTAATAGCTTGATTTAGACCCTATCCGGAACAGTGGTTTCGAGACCACGAAGCTGAGTCAAAAAAATATTTTAAAATTATTTTCTGTGTTTATTATGTGTAAATTTATATGTGTGAAATTTTCGTGCTTTAATTTTGTTGTTTGAGTGCCTTACTAAATAAAAGAACTTAATCGCGTAAAATAAAAACTTGGTGGTTAATTGTAAAAGGGATCAATTGATGTTTTCTTTATTTCATACAGTACTTACGTTGCAATAATACCATTTGAGTTAGTGATGGACGGTTGTATCCTTGATATACATGTTTTAGTTATTAAATTATAAAGGATATTAATGTAAACTAGTAAATAATAATGTTATAATAAAACATAAAAATAAATATATGGTTTCATAATGTTTGTTTTTGCTGGAACTTAAAAGAGAAAGAAAAGAATAAGGTTTTCTCATGTTCAGCATTGCTAAGCTCAATCAATGTATGTAACTAGCTCGGTTTTTGATAATTTTTACATTTTTGAGATCGTTGCTATGTTATCTACAAAGCTGAAGCTTGAATTTTTGATTTTGATGAATATTTTGTGTTATGCCATTGATGAATATTTGAGCTATGTGATGTTAGTTGATGAAATATGAAAGATATGTTTTGGATTAACATGTTTTGTATTGGAATTTTTGATGATTTTGAGTAATTAGGACTAAATTGAAAAAATAATAAATTGAGGGACTAAAATATGAAATAAATGAAATGTATGGACTTGTATGAACACTAGGAACATTTGGCCTAGGAAGGTGTGTGCAAAATTTGCATGTTTTGTGTTTTGTGCAATTTGGACTAAATTGTAAAAGGTGTGAAATGTCAGGAGTGAAAATATGTTTGAATGAGTTTAATTTGAATATATTTAGATCAAGAACCAAAGAAATTGAATTTGGATTGTCGACCAGTTGTCCCGTTTCGATTTTCATCATCCGAGGTAAGTTTATAAGAAAATACATATTGTTAATTTTAAATAAAAATCAGTTCTATATGTTGAAATGAATTATTGAAAATATATATATGTTAGCCGAATGTAAATAAGCTTGGGAGCTATGTTAACGAATTTGTTTCGACTGAGTTATGACGTTCGAAAACCCCGTACAAACCATAGGATTTCGATATGTGATTTCGTGTAAGACCATATTTGGGACGTTGGCATCGATATATGTGATTTTGTGTAAGACCATGTCTGGGATGTTGGCATCGATATATGTGATTTCATGTAAGACCACATCTGGGACATCGACATCGTATTCAATTCATGTAAGACCCTGTCTGGGATAGTAGCATCGATATGAGATAACATGTAAGACCATGTCTGGGACGTTGGCATTGTATGCTATATGTGATTATCTGAGTATCCTATTCAATTCCAAATGGCTCAACGGGCAATGATATGTTGTGAACGAAGGACTAAAACGAGCTAAAACGATCAGGTATGAGTTAGTTAATTACCTATTTGAAAATAGGGTAAGTTGGTCATTTAATATGTGATTCAAATAATACAAGTTACTAATGTAAACATATGTGCATTTGGTGGTATACTCGACCATTTGATATAAATATGTATGTGATTGTTATACTCTGACTTATGAGTATATGTACATAAGTGTATGTGTACTTGGTATGATAAAGATATTTTGGCTTGGAAATTGAATGATAGTTTGTTAATGTATATATATATTCATTCGACCATGAATAATTTGTATGTGAAAGTATATATAATACATGAAATTGTAAGTTTAAGATTTTAAGTGATTATGATAGTATAATTCAGTTTAGTTTAAATGAATTGATTATGTTAATTAGTTATTTATTTGCTTATGACTTACTAAGCTATTATAGCTTACTGTGTGTGTTCATGTTTACCTCATGTTTATAGATTTTGGATTCACGTTACGAGCTCGGGGATCGTCAGCAAAGTCTATCACATTATCAACTGTCTTTGGTATTTTATAAGCTGAATTTTTGAAACTATGGCAATGTATAGGTTGGATTATATTTTGAAATGTTTGAGTTTGGTTAATGTAATCATGAGCCATGTGAAAATGGCTTAATACTTTGTTATGTTCAGATTTAATGCTTCGTTTTGATGATGGTTATGCTTGGTTGTGATTTTGGTGTTTCGGCCATTATATATATATCTTCATGTGAATTATGGTTGATTATAATGCTAATGGTTGTATATACGTTTGGACTTGGTTTGAATTTATATTGAAAGTGTATCCAAGGCATATAATGTTGTGGAGTTCGTTTATGTGTTTCGGCCATAAGATAATTAATGGTTGTCAAATGAGCTAAGGTATATCACGTATTAGTTAGGTAATAATCATGATATATGGATTGTAACACCTCAAATTTGGGCCTAGAAGTCTTGGGCCTTGGGTATGGGTCCATAGGGAGGTTGTATATAAGTAGTTAATTGTGCAAGGAAATGACACAACTGTGTATCTGCTTCAGTGGTTAATTGCTCTGTGAAGTGTCTGAGAAATCTTGGGTTCAAACCTGGGCTTTAGCAAAAGTTTTGGTTTTAAGTGAATAAAACACTGGATACTTGGATGATGGCCTTTTAAATTATTGTGTTAAGTAAATGACACAAGGAAGCATGTGGTCTAGTGGTTGTGGCGTCATTAAGGTTGCAAGGGAGCTTGGGTTCAAGTCTTGGCTCTTGCAATTTATTTTGGTTTTTCTTTGAAAGGAACCTAAACTTTGGCCTATAGACCTTATAATTAATTGAGGATATTTTGTGACACAGAAAGAGCTTGTGGTGGAGTGGCAAGGTGGCGTGTTGTGTAGCTGTGAGGTTTGAGGTTCAAGTCCTGGGATGCGCAATGGAGTATTTATTTTGCTGTTTGAGCTGTGTAGGAGGTGGAGTTAGACTGGAACTCTGTAGTTGAAGTGGTCAAAAAAATGAAAAATAAGGAATTTTCCTAATGGTTGAAAGTAATCCCACGTTGGGAAGCTAACATGAGCATTGGTTGAAAGTTGGTGATCGTGGACTTCAGCGCGTTCTCGTAAACAGGTGTGTATTCATGCCCTTCTTTGCTAGAAATTGGCAAAAGCCGAAACTTCAACATTTGAGGCCTCACGAGCGTGCGACTGCTCGTGGGGTAAAATGAGCCCACAAACCATGGGCGATAGACTGTAGAGGATGCCACGAGCGTTCTTGTGTACTGGGCCCAATGGGCCCCACGGGCCCGCTTGTGTAAATCTAACTAATAGGTGGGAAGTAGTTGGGCTTGTCATGTCATGTGCATGGCTTAGGCCGTTAAGGGCTTCATTGGGCCGGGAGGGCCCAACGAGCTCATTGGCCCCATACAAATTAAATCCACGATAAGTGATAAATTTTGAACTGGGTTATGTAGGTCACATAGTCGTAGCTAAATTTGGGCTAAGTGGGCCACACGAGCATGTGGGCCCACTTGGGCCGAATAATGGGTCTTAGACCCATTTACACTGTTAGGTCTGTTTAGGTTACTTAAGTCACTCGAGGTGACTGTGGACCTTTTGAGAGGTCGATTATCTGTACCGAGACCCTAGAGGGTAAAATGACCAAAATACCCCCGAGGGGTAAAAATTACTATTCTACCCTTAATGGGTGGAAATGACTGTTATACCTTAGAGGTAGGTTAATTGATGAGTGTATGATATATGCATGACCGTATCTGAGTATGAAACCTTCCATACACGAAAATTATGACATGACATACTGCATTGGGGTTGGGATTCTGATTTGGAGGAAGTACTATTCTGGTGGCTTTGCCACATATTTTGATATTAGTGGCTACGCCACGCTTACCGCTATTAGTAGCTTTGCTACGTTACTATTAGTAACTTTGCTGCATTACTGTTAGCAGCATTGCTGCGTTACTGTTAGCAGTATTGCTGCGTTACTATTAGCAGCTACGCTGTGATATTGGTGAGTTGGCTGGGTGGGTCGATTTAATCCCCACATGATGAGTTGGTTGGTATGGGTGGTGAGCAGGATGGAATGGGTTGGGTTGCATACCTGTATTGTGATTATACTGTTTTGGGCATAGGCCCGCACTGTTACTACATAGGGCTTAGGCCCAGACTGTACTGTTATTGAATAGAGCTCATGCCTAGACCGTTACTATAAGCACTGTTACTATTGACCGATAGGGGATTACACACTGAGTTTTTGTAAACTCACTCGTCTTTTAATTGTGCAAGTAATCCCTAGCCTTAGATAATTTGGAGCTGGGGGGGACTCGGTGGTGGCCACACGTCCGTAGATTGGTAGTTAATAACTCAATTTATTCAATCTTTCATACTTGGGTTTTAGTTATGTAATAAGGGCATTTGGGGGTTTTTGAATTTTAATGGGCTTTTGATTTCTTATATTAAACTGCTAGTCTAGGAAAACTCAAGTTTTCAAACTATTCACGGTTTTCTAAAGAAGACGAGCTTTAAACAACAAAGTTTTCAAAAAAGCTTCTGCGATTTAAGTTGAATTAATATCCCAAAGGCAAATATTTTGAGCAAACGTATGTGATGAGATGATTTTCTAACCCCGTACAAAACGTTTTACTTTTAGAAATAAACTTTTACTGACAACTCAATTTTTGAATGACGCTTTGATGCAACACACCAGATTCGGACGTAGCGTCTAGGCCGGATTTAGGGTGTGACATGCATGGGGTATATTCGGTTTTCACTTATGGACTATATTAATGATATGTGTAATTCATGATTTGTTCGTCTTGGTAAGTCTGACATATTAGGATTTAGACTTTATAATAGGAAATTGGGTTGATGATAAAAGATAATGTGCCAATGTATTCGGTTATGATTTGTTAGTTGAACTCATATGTGTATATATATATGCGCTTGTATTATGGTTGTTAATGTAGTGAATTGGTCAAGTAAAGACAAGTTGAAATATTATTTAGATTTATTAATGTGCTAGTAAACTAGATATTTTACGAATCTATCAATTGTGATTGATAATGTTGGTTGGTGTAATAGTCAAATGAATTAAACTCGTGTTATGATTTATAAAGTAGGTTCAACTGTTAATTGGCCATAGGTTTTATTTATGTTAATATAACCTATGTGAAATTGTGAATGTTCTGAAACTGTATTTTCGTTCGCTAATGCCTCATAACCCTAATCCGGCGATGGATACGGGTTAGGGGTGTTACATAGGCCCTTGTGGAACATCCCAAATTTAGCTCTATAAAATGTAGAAATATATCAAAAATAGTGAATTGACCCAATGGTTAGTTATTTAATGGTAAAGCATGAAAGTTAATTGGAGGTCTCAAGTTCAAGTCTCAACTCTTACAAAATAAATTGATTTTTTCTAAATTCTCTTGTTTTTTTTTATGTCTTGCCGTCCAAGCCTAGTAAACCTAGCTATAAATATGATTTTTTTATCAAAAAAATTAGCCTTTAAATCCCTTTTTCTTCTACCTTAGCCGTATATAACCCCTTTTCCCTCTCTTTATCTTTAATTATTTTTCTTTTCCCTTTTTCCTCCATTTGCCTACACCTCCCATTTTATCATCTTTTTCTTCTTCTTTTTGCATCAAGATTGTGCACCATCTCCTTTACTATATTGCTGCAATCTTTCCTCAAATAAATCAGCCCTAAATCTAAAATATTGAACTCTAATTTCTTGGCTAATCTTGTCAATTAAAACCAAAATTTCCAGATCTGAAATTCGGGAGATTTTAAATTTTTTAAAGGTATTTTTCTAGATTTTAATGAGGTTTTACATCATTTTAAAATTTAGCCCCAATTTCAGCCACCATGGGTGGTGGTGCGTGCGCATATGTGTAGAATAGGAGGCTATTTTGTTTCTTGAATCTTAGCCGTTTAATTCAAGAAATAATTTGAGTTCTTGAAACCTCTTAATTAGATATTAAACCTATGTCAATTAGGGAAAAACATTCTTGGTCGTTTAAGCATTCGAAACTGACAAATCAGGAAGTGTAAGTGCAATTAAATGTACAATTAGTTGTTGTTTCGACATAGTTGTAGGGTAAAGGTTATGGATTGATTAAATGAAAGAATTTAATTATTATTAGCTACTGATTTTTTAGTATATTATTGAATTATGTGTTGACCCAAATGCCCCGAATCAACCGTAAAGCCGAAGAACGATCGTACGTACGGTTCGTATTGATACAGGGTAAGGAATTGAACTAGTTTGAATTTGTAAAATAATTATTAGTTCAACAATTGGTTTGAACCCATAAGTGGATAATCAAGAGTTGGTTAAATAGTAAATTGATTGAATTTATACTAAATTTTGGTTTGGGATCGTATAAAAGGTTTATCAAGGATAATTGGAAGATTCACTAGGGTGTTGTGGGAAAGTGAAAAATAAGGTGTGGGTCTTAAACTTGTAAAATTTGTTTGATAATGATAAATGTCATGTTATATTTAATAAATTAGCTTTCTGATTGGTTTGACTTAATAGCCAAAATATTAGTTTTGTGAGTGGTTGAACCAGGTACGTTTCAAGCCTTAAAAGATATTTTATGCATAATTATATTATGCGATATGAGAATGTTTGATTGAATGTCATGAAATGTTGAGATAATAGGTTTATACATGATTTAAATGCATGAAATATTTACTATGAAATATATACGTGAGGTTGCTATTGGTGCACGATGAAATTTTTAAAGTATGTGAATTGAACGATATTGATAGATACCATCTTAATGGTAATTTGAAAATTGGAAAACTACTTCTTTTTATTGAAAGTATGTGATTCTTGAGGACATTTTGAACATGTCAAATAAATGTGACTGAAATATGATTATGTATGAATTTGTATGACATATTTCATGTGCATTGGGATGGGATTTTGTGGTTGACCAAGGAGTTCCATGGAGTACCAGCGGCATATTAAGTCCGCATATATTTGTCGCCAATGCATTGCATTTGGAGTACTGAAGGGATTGGTGATTATGTCACATTAATTATTTGGCAGTTTCATTTATTGATTATTGATGGTTTTACCACATTGAGCTTTGCTCACATACATTGGAGTTTGGCAGATGGGTTTTGAGAAACTCGTGGTGTGTAGCGGATGGTATGGGTAGGATCTCACATGTGCATTTGAAATTATTATTGATAATGTTTGATTGTGCTATTGGTACCTCTATGAAATTTCTTGTATGAATGCTTAATACTTGCTTGTTTAGTCTCACATTGAGATTGTTAAACTCACCACACTACCTCAACTTGTCAGAAAATGATCGAACTTAGGATCGGAATTGGCATGCAGACGTACGGTAGACTTCAGACTTTACTTCGTCATATTATTTTCATTTAATTATATTTTAAGTTATTTTATTATTATTATTTGATTTTAGATTGTAAAGTTTCTTTAAACTGTGGTTTGAGACTGTTTGAGATTTTGGGGGTTTTTCATGCATGCATGACACACATTTTTGGTTTAGATACGGTTTTTGTAAATATGTTTAAATAGACTATGAATGATATATGGATAAATTAATAATTTCACTAGTAATGGTACATTTCTGTTGCTAAGAAGATAATAAAATGATTTTTTGAAGGTAGCATCGATAGTTAGGTTTTATAGAAATTCACCTAATTCACAAATTTGACCTAAACATGGTTGGACTAAGTAAATGAACGCTTTTCCAAAGCTAACAATAGAAACCATGGTTTTATAAAAGGGAGTACTTGGAAGGTTTGTGACTATCGTTAGGGTAGGTTCGAGACTAAGGTGTCCAATGTGGCCTTCACATTCGACCAGAACGTCTAGACTGGGTTTGGGAGGTTACACCCTGATGGCGCTACTGCACTATTTTGTTAAAACAAGTCCTTCAAGGCCCAAAATTGGTCTCGAACACCTCCGAACACCCAAAATTCAAATTCTAATGATTTAACCAAGAATTCAAAACTGAAAGATTTATTTGATCTATTTTCCATGATTTAAAATGTTTTAATAATTATTTTCATAAAGAAAGTCAATTATTTTTTCCCAAAATTGATCTAACTGTATCTCCCATCCGTATCGGTCATTGGGATGGGTGAGGGGTGTTTCAATTATCACCAATAAAGCTCACTTCACCTGACCTCAAGCAACAGAATTGCAAGCCTCTACTCTTTAGCCCACTTATGTTGGCCTATTTTCAATAGCAACAAAAAATTTGGATTCCTAATGACTAAAGGAATACAATTACAAAAAGAATGACCACTCTATTAAGGAAGATCTATGTTGTAGTTCAGTTTGACTTGAGGGAAATCATTTTTCAAGAAATTATCAAGCATGCTGACAAAATGTATCCTAGCCTATGTATTCCTTTCTATTCTCTTATTTTTTCAAATTTTATTTAGTCGAAATCTTAAATTGTCTTAGCTATTGAAAAATATGAAAGGAAGCCTCTAGAGTTAAAGTTTCCATACAAGTGACTTGAAGGTAAGTACCAAATCACACTCTTAAAATTATTCTTGATCAACTAGTTAAGACAATGCCTATAGGAGTTGGCATTGATGTAAGCATATAAACTCAATTCTTAGAATTTGACCAAAGAGTTTTGCACTACCTTGATGCTGAGATTTCCTCACGAGAGAAATCTTTCTAGTAATTGCAAGCTAATGTTTGAAGGGCCAAGGAGTTGAGGAATGATCTCCTATCCGAGTTGCTTCACTAAAGTTTTGTAAATCTCTTAAACAAAAATGGGGAGTGGTTATAGGAGCTGGAACTTGTGGTAGGACTATCAACTTAGAATGATGGTTTTTCTATATCACAATAACAACAAGCTTTGGGTTCCAATTCTCATCAACGAGCTTGGAATAATTTACATGATGATTCTTTTATCACCACAACCTTGTGGTTCCAGTTCTTATCTAATTCAATTGCATGTCATTCTTTTCAAAAGCTGGTTAATGATGGTTTTGTTCTTTGCATAGACTATGATTTTTGTTTTATTTCTAGGTTATAATGATGATAACTTTTAATTGGTTTTGATTACTTTGGTTATGGTTTTGTGAACCTTATCCTATATACTGAAACTATGATATGAAATCTAATTTTAAAGGAAAAATAACCAGATGAATTAAGCTTGACCCTTGCTGCTTAGGAGATACTATTTGTGTTAGTTATCCCTTAACTTATGGATCAGATTGAATCAAGTTATAGAAGGAAGTATATTTAAATGATTCAAGATTGAACCTATGATATTTAGGAGAATTTTTTTTGTAGGCTATCTTACTAATTTGAAGGGATAATTAATTGTAAAAGATATAGTATGTTAGCAAGTCTTTCTCACATATATAGTGTGAAGACTTGTATAGGTTTTTGTACTAATTGAAAGCACTATATTTTGTTCAGTAAGGAATATTTTTGTGAGTGCATTAAATTATTATAACCAAGTGTGTAACTTGTTTATTGTCCTAAGTTTTTAGGGGAAAACATATAGGGGAGATGCTTAGATCTTAGGTACATGTAACAATTCAATTTTAAGTGGTGTCGAAAAATACGATTTTGAAATCTCATTTTCATAAACCGAGTCCATAAGGATGAAATATAAAGATTAATGAAGCTATCATGAAAATATATTGAAGATCGATTAAGCAATTTAATCAAGAAAATAAATAATTAAAGCTTAAGGACTAAATTGTAAAAGTTCAACCGTTATTGAGCTTTAATTTGGAAAATGTAACACCCTGAACCCGAGACCATTGCCGGTGTCGGACACGAGGGGTTAACAAGCCAAGTTCACATGGTTTGCCCACCAATTTGACATTTCCAGTCAGGCTGGAAGACTGCATCACCGTCGCCTTAAAAATCATATCTCGAGTTCCACAACTCGGAAACTGGTTTCGTAAATTTTCCCTGAATTTAGACTCATATATCCATCCATGGATTTATTTCTAGAATTTTGGTCGGGCCAACTAGTACAGTTTATTAGTTAAAGTCACCCATGTTACAGGGATCGACTGCTCTGACCTTCGCGCGGTATAACTTGAATATCTCTCTGTACAGGGATTTAATGCTGGTGCCGTTTGTTTCAAATGAAACTAGACTCAAAATGGAATCTGTACATATAAGGTATGTCGCCTAATTCTTTCTGGATAATTTATAGTAAATTTTAAAGTTGCGACAGGGAACCCAGAAACCATTCTGGCCCTGTCTCACAATAGCTTTAATATCTCTTAACCTGTAACTCCTATGACCATTTCGTTTCTTCCATAAGAAAATAGACTCATCAAGGTTCATTTACATAGCTTATTCACTATTTAATTCCATTCCTATGAATTTTGGTGATTTTTCACATTCACGCCACTGCAGCTGGCAGCATCTGTTTTAAGGTAGGTCTTACCTATTTGGTAGTCTCCATGAACCAACTAGTCTTGCCATACATAGGTTCATATATGATCATTTTAACCATGCCAATGGCTGATCATATGACCAACATTCCCATTTCCAATCCATAGCCACATCATGACACCAAATATATACATACAAACCACAATTAGTCTAAGTTCATGCTTCCCTTTTCGAGCCATTTTCGCATGGCCGTACATACTTACATTACAACATATTTAACAAACAAGAGGTAGTCCTATACATGCCATCTCAAGTTCAACCAAAATTTATACCAAAATGGAGGCTTGATAGTGTGGATGACTTGACTTCAACGATCCCGAATCCGATTGCTATCGGCGAAATCTAGAAAACCGAGAGCCAAAGCGGTGAGTAAGCATTTTATGCTTAGTAAGTCTCAAGGAATATAATCAACTCTAATTACAGCAATACATTCACATAGTTAAATGCATCATTTCATTAATGCACATTCGCATAATCATACTTACTTCACCATCCCAACTCTTATGTTCATACACAAATAACGGCTTCATTAAGGCCGATAACTCGCTCCATCATAGGAGCGGATATTCATACGCTCTTACTCCTAGCGCGCAAAGCACACACCGCACTTACCTTATCATTGGGAAATTTCACAAGTGCATTAGCTGAAATTTTCCAGCAAGCTCATAATTTTCAAATCACATACCTTCGGAGTTTATCCGGATGTCGGTATTTCGTTCAATCGCCTTGGGACATAGCCCGGTTATGGTAACCCGCACCAAGGCCTACGGACTTTACCGGATATCACGATTTGCACAAATGCCTTGGTCTTAGCCGGATTTAACAACTTGCACGAATGCCTTGGTCTTAGCCGGATATAGCTACTAGCACAATTGCCTTCGGTCTTAACCGGATATAAATTTCAGCATAATTGTCTTGGGGCTTAGCCCGGATATCATTCAATTTCTCATGCACACATACATCAATAATCATTGGACATACATATTTCATTTTCGTTACTAAGGCTCAAACACAATTATAATCATTAGCATATTCGCCGCCGGACTTAGCCCGGTGGAATTCAAATACTCATACACACATGATCAATAATCATACACATCCATGTTTCATCTTACATAATTCAAGTAAGGTCACTTCTTGAGGACTTACCTCGGATGTTGTCGAACGGCTTTTTCGGCTATTCGATCACCTTTTCCTTCCCTTGTCCAATTGTGGCCCTCTTAGCTCTTGAGCTAATTCAAACAAATTCAATTTATTAAAACCTCATTGTGCTTGCTTATGGCGAATATGACAAGGATTTTAAATGGTCATATGGCCACTCTTTAGCTTGAATACACAATGGTCATGCACATTTTATACTACATCAAGCAATTCAATACAATTTATTTGAGCATCAAGGAAATGCTAAGGCCTTCAATAGGCTACCCAAGGCGAATATTCATGTACATGTTGAGGTCAATTTTGCACTTAATACCTCACAAAACAGCATGCAATTTACTAATTAATGCTTTGCACATTGTGGCTCAAAACTTATAATATAGCATCAAGCACTTATATGTGTGCTAGGTCAATTGTGCTTGCAATTTCACAAGCATTCTTCCACATTTTCTTCTTTAAACCAATATATTCATCACTTAGTTCATAACCAAACATAATGTGCAATCATATATATGCATATATGAGCATGGCAATTTTCAAGGTGTCCATAGCCATCCAAAACACAAATTTTAACTAACATGCAAGAAGCATGAATCATGCTCAAGAATGCATCATGGCGAATATGACAATCATGCTCCTTTTCAATTTCAATCATGATAAAACAAAGAGAAAACTCAAAATCTTACTCAAGAGTAGACAATCCATCATTGCATGCATCATCATCAAGCTTCACACTTAGCATGCAATGGCTTTATCACCATAACAACTTTGGCCAAATACCATTTCCATGGCTTAACAAAGATTTGAGCCATGGCTAACATGCACATCAAGTTAGCAACCAAAGCATGCATGAAACTCCTAACACAACCTCATACATACCTTAATCTTGATGCAAACTTAGCCAAATCTCCTTCTAGATCTCTTCCAAACCAAGCATGAAGCAAAAATCCTCCTTCTTCCTTAGTTTTGGCTCAAAGAAAGGATGAACAAAATTTTTCTTTCCTTCTCTACAACTCACGGCAATGGGGGATTACCACACTCACACACATTTTTTTCATTTTTTATCACCCATACACCTTTGTTTATTATTTCACCCTAATGCACCAACAAAACATGTTTCATGACATGTTTAGCCCATCCTCCTTGTCATGGCCGCCACCACCTATAAAAGGGGAATTTGACATGCAAGTCCATTATTTTGCATGCATGCTTTAATTAGTCATCACACATTTCCTATCATACTTTCAAAGTTCATTACTAAGTCCTTTCTTGTGGAATTCACCCTTATAACACTAAATCAATCATCATAAAATGTCATACATGAGCACACACATATTATAGGCATCAAAATAAATTTTTAATTATTTTTATGCCTCGGTTTTGTGGTCCCGAGACCACCTTCCGACTAGGGTCAATTTTGGGTGTCACAACTCTCCCCACTTAAGAAATTTTCGTCCCCGAAAATCTTACCGTAAATAGGTTTGGATATCGCTCTTTCATAGAGTTCTCGGTCTCCCAAGTAGCTTCTTCTATCCCGTGCTTGAGCCATAACACTTTTACTAGCGGAACCCGCTTGTTTCACAACTCTTTCACTTCTCGTGATAGGATACGAATCGGTTCTTCCTCATAACTCATATTAGCTTGAATTTCAATTTCTGATGGACTAATCACGTGCGATGGATCGGATCTATAGCGTCGAAGCATCGAAACGTGAAAGACATCGTGAACCTTTTCGAGTTCGGGGCAAAATCAAACGATATGCCACCGGATCGACTCGCTTCGGATATCTCATATGGCCCAACGAACCTCGGGCTCAACTTGCCCTTACGGTAGAATCGAGTATCTTTTTCCAAGGCGATACCTTGAGAAACACTTTATCACCCACCGATACTCGATATCCTTACGCTTCAGTCCGCGTATGACTTCGACGATCGGAGGCTATCTTGGACTTTCACGGATTACTTTCACTTTTCGCTCAGCATCCCTAATCAAATCCACCCGAAAATCTTGCTTTCACCGAGCTCGGTCCAAAACAATGGCGCACGGCATTTACGACCGTATAAGGCCTCGTAGGGTGCCATCTTAATACTTGATTGAAAGTCGTTGTTGTAAGCAAATTCAATCAACGGCAAATACCGTTCCCATGAACCACTAAACTCGAGGACGCAACATCTTAACATATCCTCAAGTATCTCGAATTATCCGCTCGGATTGACCATCGGTTTGGGGGTGAAAGGCGGTCTGAAATGCAACTTGGTACCCAAAGCCTCTTGCAATTTTTTCCAAAATCGCGACGTAATCTTGGGTCTCTATCCGACACGATAGAAATAGGCACCCCATTCAATAGAATAATTTGGGAGACGATAATTCGCCAATTTATCGGCGAAAAATCCGTATGACAGGATAAAATGAGCGACTTGGTCATCTATCAACAATGACCCAAATCGCATCTTTCTTACTTGCCGACACCGGTAATCCGGATATAAAATCCATTGTCACTCGATCCCATTTCTATTCGTATCATGATTGGTCAAGTAATCCCGATGGCACTTGATGTTCCGCTTTCACTTGTTGACATATCGACACCTTGAAACAAATTCGAAATGTCTTATTTCATATCGGGCCACCAAAATTGGCGTTTGGTCATTGTACATTTTAGTACTACCCGTGGATTGACATTCGACTCTCGTGAGCCTCGCTCAAAATCATCGAAACAAGTTCGAATCCTTGAATACATAATCGACCCTTGAACGTCAAGTAGTCATTGTCGTCAATCTGAAATTCGATTCTTCATCCAAACACATTCGCTCGCTTAGCGACCAATTCAGCGTCGACCTTTTGAGATTCAAGTATTTGATGAATCAATAATGGTTTGGCCTCTAATTCGACTACTAGCACCTCCTCGGGTGAAACGGATAAATGAGCATCCATCGCTCTCAAAGCGAGCGGTGCCTTGCGACTTAAAGCATCGGCCACCACGTTGGCCTTTCCGTGTGATAATCAATTTGAGTTCATAGTCTTTCAACAACTCAAGTCAACGTCTTTGTCGCAGGTTTAAATCTTTCGAGTCATCAAATATTTTAGACTCTTGTGGTCCGAATAAATATGACACCTTTCTCCAAACAAGTAATGCCGCCATATCTTCAAGGCGAACACTATGGTGCTAGTTCAAGGTCATGGGTCGGATAGTTTCTCTCATGCGGCTTTAGTTGTCTCGACGCGTAAGCCACAACTCGACCTTCTTGCATCAACACACAACCTAACCCAAGCAAGGATGCGCCATCAGATATGACAAACTCTTTACCGGACTCTACTGTACTAGCAGCTTGGGGCCTCGGTTAAACAAGTTTTTAGTCGATCGAAACTTTCTTGACAGCGTTCGACCACTCGAACTCAACATCTTTTGGAGTAGTTTCGTCATCGACGCACTATCATCGAAAAACCTTTCACAAATCGTCGATAGTATCCGGAAGCCCCAAAAGCTCCTAACTTTGGTAACATTCCTTGAGGTTTCCAATTGACTATGGTCGAAATTTTGTTCGGGTCCACCCCGACACGATCGCGGACACCACGTGCCCCATAAAACTAACCTCTTTCACCAAAATTCACATTTACCGAACTTTGCGATAATCGCTTATCTCGTAAGATTTGCAACACTAGCCTCGGTGTTCGGTTTCATCTCTCGAATTGACCTAAATGTCATCGATAAATACAACTACTAACCGATCCAAGTATGGTCGAAAATTCTATTCATTAAATCCATAAACACCGCGAGGGCATTAGTGAGCCCCAACGGCATCACCAAGAATTCAGAGTGACCGTGCCGTTCTAAAAGCGGTTTTGGGTATGTCCGATTCTTGGACCCTCAACTGATAGTACCCCGACCTTAAATCTATCTTTGAAAACACCGAGGCTCCCTTTAATTGATCAAACAAATCGTCAATTCGTGGCAACAGATATTTATTCTTTATCGTCACTTTATTGAGTTGACGATAGTCGATGCACAACCTCATGCTTCCGTCCTTCTTTTTCACAAACAATACTGGTGCGCCCCATGGAGAAAAAAAAACTCGGTCGAGCGAAACCTCTATCCGTCAATTCTTGCAATTGGACCTTCAATTCCTTTAACTCCGTTAATGCCATACGATACGGAGCTATCGAAATTGGAATGGTACCGGTACCAATTGATGCCAAATTCTACTTCGAACAGGTGGTAAGCCCGGCAATTCTTGGGAAAACATCCGGTATTCACAAACCACGGCACGATTCGGGTTTCTTTTCGATTCCTTGTCATCGAAAGCACGACGCAAGGTACGCCGCCCCTTTTCTTACATATTTACGGGCCAACATCGCGATATTACGGTGGCAACTCCTTTAAGTCCGTAGACTCAACCCGTATTATCTTGTTATTCGAGCTCCTCAAATCGATAGTCTTGCTCTTTCAATTTACAACCGCATCGCATGGTCAACCAATCCGGACCAAGAATAACGTCGAACTCATCGAACGGCAAAAGCATCAAGTTCGCGGAAAACAAGAACCTCGGAACACTAGGGGACTTTTCTTGCACACTTTGTTGACAAGCACGTAATGACCCAAGGGTTTGATACCGAATTACAAACTCGAGAAACTCGATAGGCAAGTCTTACTGGATGCTAAGGTTTCACATATATATGAATGAGTAGAACCAGGGTCAATCAAAGCAATCACATTTGTATTGAAAAGAGTGAAAGTACCGGTAATGACATCTGGAGAGGCAGCATCCTCGCGTGCGCGTATGGCATAAGTCCTCGCAGGAGCACGAGCCTCGGATCTGATGGTAGCATCTCTAGATCTCTCTGACCGCCAACGACATTGCCCATATTTCTAGGTGGCCTACCTCGAGCGGTAGTACCCGAGTTTCCACTCTGACTCACATTCTGTTCAAGCATCCTCGGGCAATCCTTCCTAAAGTGGTCGGCCGATCCACACTTATAGCAGGAGTGATCACGAAACCAACAGCTCCCCGAATGCCATTTGCCACAATGTTGACACTCCGCCCTCTCTCGGCGATCATTTCCACCACTGGCGATCGAAGTGACTCGTGTGGTCACAGGGGGTCGATCGCGTCCTCGTCTAGAAAAGCCCGAAACGCCTCTAGACCGGCTCGCATCATCTCGAAATCCCTTCGATGCTTGTTGAAGAGACTTTCCCGAGGACCTCTTTCGAATTCTCCAGTTCCCACATCAGCTTTTGTTTCTCCTTTCTAAGCTCTTGACTTTACAAGCTCGCTCAACGAGTACTCGAACTCGTATCTCGAGAATGCCAACAAACATCCTTATATCATCATTCAGCCCATCCTCGAGCGTTTACATAATAGCTTCGGACGAAATGCATTCTCGCGCGTACCGGCTAAGCCTCACAAACTTTCGTTCGTAGTCGGTAACGGACATAGAACCTTGCTTAAGATCAAGAAATTCCCTCCACTTTTGGTCGATAAATCTCTGATTGATATACTTTTTTCGGAACTCGGTTTGAAAGAATTCCCAAGTCACTTGCTCTCTAGGCACCACAGAAGTCAGAGTACTCCACCAATAGTAGGCGGACTCGCGTAGCAAGGAGATGGTACACTTTAAGCACTCATCGGGTGTACAGGATAGCTCATCAAGCACCCGGATAGTGTTATCTAACCAAAAATTCAGCTCGCTCGGCATCATCATCATCCGTAGCCTTAAATTCAGTGGCCCCGTGTTTTCGAATCCTATCGACTGGGGGCTTACTTGACCTTATTTGGTCAGTCACCGGAGGTATTGTAGGTGCGGGGATTGCATTTGTCGGGAACGGAGGTTGTTGAACAGCCGTGTTGGTTCAAATGTATTGATTGAACCATTCGTTCATCACACTATAAAAGGCTTGCCTAGCCTCGTCATTAGGATTGCTGGCCATAGGTTGAGAGTCCGCCGGCGCTGTCCCTTGCGTGGGAGCAGGCGCCACACTCTCCACACCATCAGCTATCGCTCGGTTGGGATCGGGATCCATTGCTAATAACAAACACAAAGTCAAATTGTCAGAAATCCCCACACTATCGATTCATCATTTAATGGCATGTATAGCTAGACCCCAAACACATCACGGTAGTCCTAGAATCGACTAAACCGTGGCTCGATACCAATAAAATTGTAACACCCTGAACCCGAGACCATTGCTTGGTGTCGGACACGAGGGGTTAACAAGCCAAGTTCACATGGTTTGCCCACCAATTTGACATTTCCAGTCAGGCTGGAAGACTGCATCACCGTCGCCTTAAAATCATATCTCGAGTTCCACAACTCGGAAACTGGTTTCGTAAATTTTCCCTGAATTTAGACTCATATATCCATCCATGGATTTATTTCTAGAATTTTTGGTCGGGCCAACTAGTACAGTTTATTAGTTAAAGTCACCCATGTTACAGGGATCGACTGCTCTGACCTTCGCGCGGTATAACTTGAATATCTCTCTGTACAGGGATTTAATGCTGGTGCAGTTTGTTTAAAATGAAACTAGACTCAAAATGGAATCTGTACATATAAGGTATGTCGCCTAATTCTTTCTGGATAATTTATAGTAAATTTTAAAGTTGCGACAGGGAACCCAGAAACCATTCTGGCCCTGTCTCACAATAGCTTTAATATCTCTTAACCTGTAACTCCTATGACCATTTCGTTTCTTCCATAAGAAAATAGACTCATCAAGGTTCATTTACATAGCTTATTCACTATTTAATTCCATTCCTATGAATTTTGGTGATTTTTCACATTCACGCCACTGCAGCTGGCAGCATCTGTTTTAAGGTAGGTCTTACCTATTTGGTAGTCTCCATGAACCAACTAGTCTTGCCATACATAGGTTCATATATGATCATTTTAACCATGCCAATGGCTGATCATATGACCAACATTCCCATTTCCAATCCATAGCCACATCATGACACCAAATATATACATACAAACCACAATTAGTCTAAGTTCATGCTTCCTTTTCGAGCCATTTTCGCATGGCCGTACATACTTACATTACAACATATTTAACAAACAAGAGGTAGTCCTATACATGCCATCTCAAGTTCAACCAAAATTTATACCAAAATGGAGGCTTGATAGTGTGGATGACTTCGACTTCAACGATCCCGAATCCGATTGCTATCGGCGAAATCTAGAAAAGCGAGAGCCAAAGCAATGAGTAAGCATTTTTATGCTTAGTAAGTCTCAAGGAATATAATCAACTCTAATTACAGCAATACATTCACATAGTTAAATGCATCATTTCATTAATGCACATTCGCATAATCATACTTACTTCACCATCCCAACTCTTATGTTCATACACAAATAACGGCTTCATTAAGGCCGATAACTCGCTCCATCATAGGAGCGGATATTCATCGCTCTTACTCCTAGCGCGCAAAGCACACACCGCACTTACCTTATCATTGGGAAATTTCACAAGTGCATTAGCTGAAATTTTCCAGCAAGCTCATAATTTTCAAATCACATACCTTCGGAGTTTATCCGGATGTCGGTACTCGTTCAATCGCCTTGGGACATAGCCGGTTATGGTAACCCGCACCAAGGCCTACGGACTTTACCCGGATATCACGATTTGCACAAATGCCTTGGTCTTAGCCGGATTTAACAACTTGCACGAATGCCTTGGTCTTAGCCGGATATAGCTACTAGCACAATTGCCTTGGTCTTAACCGGATATAAATTTCAGCATAATTGTCTTGGGCTTAGCCGGATATCATTCAATTTCTCATGCACACATACATCAATAATCATTGGACATACATATTTCATTTTCGTTACTAAGGCTCAAACACAATTATAATCATTAGCATATTCGCCGGGACTTAGCCCGGTGGAATTCAAATACTCATACACACATGATCAATAATCATACACATCCATGTTTCATCTTACATAATTCAAGTAAGGTCACTTCTTGAGGACTTACCTCGGATGTTGTCGAACGGCTTTTTCGGCTATTCGATCACCTTTTCCTTCCCTTGTCCAATTGTGGCCCTCTTAGCTCTTGAGCTAATTCAAACAAATTCAATTTATTAAAACCTCATTGTGCTTGCTTATGGCGAATATGACAAGGATTTTAAATGGTCATATGGCCACTCTTTAGCTTGAATACACAATGGTCATGCACATTTTATACTACATCAAGCAATTCAATACAATTTATTTGAGCATCAAGGAAATGCTAAGGCCTTCAATAGGCTACCCAAGGCGAATATTCATGTACATGTTGAGGTCAATTTTGCACTTAATACCTCACAAAAACAGCATGCAATTTACTAATTAATGCTTTGCACATTGTGGCTCAAAACTTATAATATAGCATCAAGCACTTATATGTGTGCTAGGCGAATTGTGCTTGCAATTTCACAAGCATTCTTCCACATTTTCTTCTTTAAACCAATATATTCATCACTTAGTTCATAACCAAACATAATGTGCAATCATATATATGCATATATGAGCATGGCGAATTTTCAAGGTGTCCATAGCCATCCAAAACACAAATTTTAACTAACATGCAAGAAGCATGAATCATGCTCAAGAATGCATCATGGCGAATATGACAATCATGCTCCTTTTCAATTTCAATCATGATAAAACAAAGAGAAAACTCAAAATCTTACTCAAGAGTAGACAATCCATCATTGCATGCATCATCATCAAGCTTCACACTTAGCATGCAATGGCTTTATCACCATAACAACTTTGGCCAAATACCATTTCCATGGCTTAACAAAGATTTGAGCCATGGCTAACATGCACATCAAGTTAGCAACCAAAGCATGCATGAAACTCCTAACACAACCTCATACATACCTTAATCTTGATGCAAACTTAGCCAAATCTCCTTCTAGATCTCTTCCAAACCAAGCATGAAGCAAAAATCCTCCTTCTTCCTTAGTTTTGGCTCAAAGAAAGGATGAACAAAATTTTTCTTTCCTTCTCTACAACTCACGGCAATGGGGGATTACCACACTCACACACATTTTTTTCATTTTTTATCACCCATACACCTTTGTTTATTATTTCACCCTAATGCACCAACAAAACATGTTTCATGACATGTTTAGCCCATCCTCCTTGTCATGGCCGCCACCACCTATAAAGGGGAATTTGACATGCAAGTCCATTATTTTGCATGCATGCTTTAATTAGTCATCACACATTTCCTATCATACTTTCAAAGTTCATTACTAAGTCCTTTCTTGTGGAATTCACCCTTATAACACTAAATCAATCATCATAAAATGTCATACATGAGCACACACATATTATAGGCATCAAAATAAATTTTTAATTATTTTTATGCCTCGGTTTTGTGGTCCCGAGACCACCTTCCGACTAGGGTCAATTTTGGGCTGTCACAGAAAAGGCTTAGGGACCTATATAACAATTGTCCAAAGGGCCGAAATGATTATTTAACAATTATTTGATATGAGTTAGTGGATGATGATGATTGTTCCACTTAGTTTAATTAATAGTAAAATTAGTATAATAAAACCTTAATTAAGTTAATTAAATAAGATTTATTAATGCTTAATCATAATATATATACCAAATTAAATGGAAACAAGATGAGAATATTATCTTTCTTTCTCAATTACATTGTCCACCATTGTTGAAAATGATAAAGATCTTCAAATTTTCTGTTTACATTCGACTATCAATTGAATAAGGTAACCAATCCCTTTTCTTGTAATTTTTATAGATTAATGATCATGGGAGATTAACTTAGCTAGCCTGTGTATCAATTTGTTCAGTTGTTAATTTTTTAATAAGTTTCCATTATAGAGAAATTGGCGAATTAGGCTTGAATTTGATAGTTAATAAGCTTAGGTCATGAAAATGACTAAATTAGAAAGTAAATTAAACTTGTTAGATAGCTTTGTAAAATTAGGAACTAAATTGAATAAATTGAAATCCTATCATGAGATTATGCTATGAATAGAAAGTATAGGGTCACTAATGAAAGAATGTGAATTTGAATTTTGATCTGATGCTATATATAAAAAAATATGCATATCCTAAGTATAAGGACTAAATCGAATATAAAGAAAAGTATGGGTGGCTATGTGTTTGGATGTGAATTGAGTGTAAACTAATATTATTTTTATTATTAAATTATCCAATGTAGTTAAAGACGACACCAAACCGTTAAGAGGGAAGAGAAAGGTGAAAGTTGTTGATGAGTAATGATGATTTCAGTTTGTACTTTTATTATTCGAGATCATTAC
This sequence comes from Gossypium arboreum, assembly GCF_025698485.1. Taxonomy (NCBI): domain Eukaryota; kingdom Viridiplantae; phylum Streptophyta; class Magnoliopsida; order Malvales; family Malvaceae; genus Gossypium; species Gossypium arboreum. The sequence continues at coordinate 59,420,654 of NC_069073.1, read as the reverse complement.
ATATATATACATATGCATGTTAATTGCATTATTAACTATCGAGGTAAGCTTATATTGTCATATGAATTGATTCTTATTGAATGATATTGAATATTGAGAATCTAGCTTGTTAAATGATTTCTAATATGATTGATGATGGAAATTGGAATGGAATTATGATATTGGATATGGATTTATATGTGAGTTAGTTATAAGATGAAATTGGATCATTGGAATCCTATTAACTATTTGAGTAGAGTCAGATATAGTTGACATGCCATAAGATTAGATTAAGTATGGGTTATACTTCGGTTATATGTTGATGAACGCTGGGCACATTTTACTTTGGATGTTCCGATAAGTGTTGGGTGTAATTTATATACTTTGGACGATCTGATGAGGCACTAGGTGCCAGACTGGTTTGTTGGTCAGATAATCCATTTATCCGGCCTAAGTTTGAGTCAAGTTTATAAGGATTATAAAATATAAATTGCATAAAAGATATTTGAATTGTAATGATGATAGGAATTGGTAATATAAAATCATATATGTTAAATATGATGAAAGATTGTTGGAAAAAATCTGGTTTGAAAATGGTTTTCTTACATAGCGAAAAATTAAAAATTTGAAAACTGACCTGGTTTGTGCTATTTATAGTAATAAACATTAAACCAAAATCATACATGTGTTTATGGATAGACGAATCCTTGTCGTTCTTGGCTTTCAACCAAACAATCTTCTCCGCTATTCTCAAACCATGAACTGCTTTGAGTGTGGGCTTGAACCAATTGAATCAAAACATAGAACTAGAAAAAATATTCTTTTCCTTTTTCCGGTGAAAACGAAAATTCTCTCTTCTTTAATAGAAACTGATAGAATTGTTATTCTAGAAAAATATATTTAATAGTCGAGAATAAAATCTCTCTATTTCTGGTAGAGTAACAATCTCTCAAATTTGTATTAATAGCTCTATCGATGTTATCTATTTTAGGAAGAGAAAGTAGAACCATTGTTAAATTGCAGTGGTTTATTTCAAATAGAAAAATAACTTCCTACTTGGAGTGAAAGTATGGTGGATGATACACCCTAGGGATTGTCACCCCTTTCATGTTACATGAGGGGATTTTGGGCCTTTCTCATATTGAGTCTAATTAAGAGTACTTCTCAAACTTTTCGACCCAGTACGATCCAACGCAATTCAAATTTTCTATTCCTCAAAATAAACTTTAATATATTTATATTAAATAATTTTCTCATCCCAATTTTATCCTCGGTAAAATTATAACGATTTTACCTCTAACAAAATTTCAAGAAAATATGTTTAGTATTTCACCAATCAACATGTTCACCATGACCAAATGCTTTATTTCCATTTTTGAGCTTTAAAATAGCTAAAAAAAATCATTTTTCCGATCATTTCTAAGTAATCCATGTGCATTTGCAAACGTATCATTTCTCATTTTCATTTCCATTTTGATTTTTAGAAACCTATATTAATTTCCAAATGATTCCATGTAACATACCAAACCGACCCAATATTTGATTCTGAGTGTGATGTGTCACGACTTCAAATCAAACTAACTTAAAAATATTTTGGTGGAAGCCTTATTAATTCTTACAAAGCTTTACTAAATTTTAAATAAAATCATTAATAGTATATAATAACATTCATGCCATATGGTGTATAAGTTCAGATATAACAATTTCATTAAACAGAATGTAAAACTTTAATTCTAAACTTTGAAATTTAATAAAGATCTCATAAAAAAGAATAGTGTCTTAACTAAATAGAAGTTCTTTATACAAATAATTTTGAAAATACATTTATATGCCACCCTCATGAGTCATGCAAGATACAAAACAAAACATTCAGCTCATAAGAAGCAACACTTTTGCATAGTCCTTCAAACAAAGTCTTCCTATAGTCAACAAGCATGAAAAGGAAAAGGTAACAGAGTAAGTTCATATGAACTTAGTGAGTTCCAAAAAGGAAATCATACATAATATTACTGATAGTACAATTAAACCCTTCTAAGGGACTTTCACACATTAAATATAGTTCGTCCAATGACGCATACGAAACATAGACAAACTCAGTACACCAACTTACTTATCACTTGGGTGTATACTGTACGCCAACTTAAAATACTGTAAACAACCCATCTTCATGCCAACCATGTACCTAGAATTCAGAAACAAAAGCATATCATTCAGTCTCATTCACATGCATTCTCCCTCTTATCTCCTCATATCATTTTCATTCAGAATAACATGTTTTATCGTGATCTGGCAGTGTGGTTTGCAATATAGTTTCCCTACTAAAGGCTACACAAACATATCTCCTCATCTCCATCACCACTTATTAGATCATATCATACATATTAGAAGTAGGCGATAGTGGCTTAAGCATGAAGGATATTGCTTACTTCATATCACAGACAGACATAACTCAGATTAATGACTCTGGATAACCATTATCCACACATGCTCTTTTCATCCATTACACAAGAAGAATACATACCTTACATGGATTATAAAATAATGAAACTACAACATATGAAATTAAGGAGGAACTCACTAGAAACTCTAGCAAAATCTACAAAACAGGTCCTTTGCCTTTATCACTTGGACCTTCATTAGATTTTTGAGTTGAAAGAAAGATAATTATACATATCAGATCATCAATTTATCAAATCTGATCATGCATGAAAAAATAAAAAACATAAATCTAGAATCAAGAAGTTTCCTTCCTCACACAACATTCTAACATCTATGAATGCTAAACAAAAAACAAGTATATGACTTTGAGGATAACTTAGGATTCATCAATAATTACCAATGAGCTGGTACTAACATACAAGTTAGTTGAATACTGCAAACCTTTACTTTGAAGAAATTTTCTAAACTTAGGTTTTCAGAAAGTTTCAGAGGAAATCAAGAACGAAGAAGAAAACATAAATGTATTTAGAAAGACCACCGTTATCTTTATATTCTTAAGCATGGAGACAAGGATTAGTGGAAAAATCAAATAATTCCACTAACACTCTTGATACTCATGATTAAGTGCACTTAACATTATTTAAGTCTTATCATCTATAGTAGTCTAGTTTCGTTCTAACTAAATCTCAACTTAACTTACCATATTAAAATAATAAACAAATCTAAACAGCTGTGAACTTAATGAGTTCACCCAAAGCCTCTAGGTTGGGCAGATACTTAACAAAAGAGTCCGCCAAACCTTAGATCTTGCAAACTAAGAGTTTTCCAAATGGCGCAATACACAAAATTTTACATTTAGCTAAGACAACACTTTACTTACTCATATCTATCCTTATGTTACCAACTATAAGCCAAGCAGTAACCAAATACAGAGACAGACTTCACCAAGTAGGCTATTACATTCCATTTCTCCATTTCTAAGAAAAACATAATCATTTCTAAATGTTTCTCATTTCTCAATTTCTATCCATTCTATTCATTTTGATTCAAACATGCAATTCATTTATGGTTTCAATGAGCTAGCAGAGGGACCAATTTGATATATGTAATTAGGGATCAAATGATTTATAATTAAGTTCTAGCATTTTGCCTTTTCATTATAAAATCATTCAGTCATGAAGTCTGTCCACTATGGTATCGTGATTGAGTTCTCTCTAATGACGTACCATTAAAAAAGCAACTACTTAGTGCTCGTCCAATGACCTTGTCATAAGTGTGTTACCTTCATAGGATATCCTTGATTTCTTTGGGATAATATATGTTCTCCCATTATGATCCTATTTTATCTCATGATAACAATTACATCTTCCTTCATGAAAAATCAATCATTACCTTATGGTGATTAAGTCATCCATCACAATGACGGACGACTCGTGGCCACATTTACTTTCATTAACCATGCAATGCCAATGAAAGGATATCATTTACCCATGTTTCGGGCTATGAATTCCACTATTGTGAATGACACTACATAATGTAGAAGTTGTACACCCAACGTACTAGCTTTTGGTCCCTTATCTATTCAAACTTAGGCTTTTACTTACATCAAAGTGTATGAGTCATGCATACATAGTCCGTCATCCATTTACAATTTAGGTACACCACACTATGAACTCACAAGTGAATAAATCTATAAATGGAATCAGGATCTATTCTTCTTGGGTCCTATCTGATGTACTATCAGTCCAGTCAATCACATCTATTGTAACACCCCTCACTCGTATCTATCGCCGAAATAGGGTTACGGAGTATTACCAGACTTATTATACAATCAAACATATATTTCTTATATAACTATCAAATTCAAATACAAGTCATTCATAATCATTCATCAAGTCCCTAATACGAGCCTACGAGGCCCAAAACATGCTTTAGAAGTGGTTCGAGGCTAAACCGATAACTTAAGAAATTTTTAGAAAGCATAGAAAATTTTTACAACATATAGGGGACACACGCCCATGTGACCCGGCCGTGTGTCTCACATGGCCACAAACACGCCCGTGTCACAAGCCGTGTGGACATTCGAAATGGGATCACATGGTCATGTCCCAGCCCGTATCCAACCCTGTGTAACTCCCTGACTTGGGTCACTCGGCCGACCACACGCCCATTTAACCAGCTCGTATGCCCTCTGAAATGGCCTCACACACTCGTGTGCCAGGCTGTGTGCTAGGCCATGCCAAACTGTAGGGTATACTAATTTAAGCCACACGGCCAAGTCACACGCCAGTGTGCTGGGCCATTGAAGCATACTGACTTGAATTCTAACTAAACACCAGGTGACACATGGCCGTGTCACCTGACCGTGTGTCACAAATGGCTGAGACACACGCCTGTGTCTCTGCCCGTGTGGAAAAAAATAGGCTATTTACCAAGCCATCTTTCTTACCCAAATTTGCATACACATATACTATCCAAATGTCACATAATATGGCCTAAATAAGCATTCAACCAAACCTCAACCAAACATAATTCATACCATTTCCATACCAAAATCAACAAGACACATAAGTACCACATTAGGCTATTCAATTTTATACCAAATTCACATTCTCAATTCACTTAGCTACTTAACTTCATATATGGACTTTCATTCATGCATCACTTTGCCTAAATCACAAGCATACCAATTCTCAATTATCAACTATATGCTACTTAAATTACCAAATGCATAACAAAGGCCATTTTCACATATATATACATCACCAAATAAACCAAAATAAGCCAACTCTCATGGCTATATAGAAAGCTGCACACTTAACATTTACAAGCCAACTCAATTGGCTAAATTCATTACTAAACTACAAACCAAAATGACCATAAGTCCTATACATGCCATATAACTAAAACATAAGCTCAAAAGTACCAAAGTAGAAGCTCGATAGTGTGATGAGATCTCCAATGACTCCCAATCCAAGCTAGCTTTGATATTCACTATAAAACACAAAAAATTAAACAGGGTAAGCTATAAAGCTTAGTAAGCTCTTATAGTTAATAAACTTAACTTACCATACATGTACAATTAATGCAATTAAACATATCATAAATAATTTCATATAATTCCACAAACCTATCACATGTTCATTCACAAGATTAGATATGAAATTCACAAGTTTCTTCAATTCAATGCTTGTATGGTTCATGTACATACCTGTACCAACTCATACTAATCTCATACTCATCCATATCTTTAACATACTCGTTGAACCATTCGAAATACTATCGAATACTCGGGAATCTTGCACCCTAGGTGGCACATACATAGACAAAGCTATCTCAATCACATATTTCATATAATGCTCACTCTCAAGCTATCAACAGGTCTGCTCACAGAAGCTGAAGGTCATGACGTAACTATACGGTGCTGCTCACACAAGTTAATAAGAATCCGCAACATATGTGGATAACTCAGCCACCGGTAGGACATACGGACCAACACCCAAATTATATAACCCCTAATGACATGTCATTCGTATCCTAATCTATTTCTAAGGTTCAACCGAGATTTCCCATTTGTTGAATTATTGTCGAACATATTTGCAAGCTCGTATTCAAAAATAATTCAATAATAAAGCATTTAAACGCAATTATATTAATGCTTATTAACATACGAACTTACCTCGATCTAAATCTGAATTTTGCTTTTCTTGATTTATTTGTAATTAAAATTAACTTATTTAATTATCATTCTATTCAATTTAGCCTAAAATGCATATTATGGCAACTTTACACTTTTGCCCTTAATATTTTAACATTTTTACAATTTAGTCCTTATCTTATAAAAACACAAATTCATGTAGTTAGGTCCCTACCCATAGACCCATAGCAGCCCATATTTTTCATTTATTTCACAAGTTAACCTCAAAGTTTACACATTTCACAATTTAATCCCTAATTAACAATGTTACTAAAAATCACTTTACAAATGTTGTTTATCTAACAACAACCATGCATTTTCTATCATTAAACATCAAAATACACATATATTCATCAATGGAAAAACCCTAAACCTGTAACAGTTTTACAAAATAGTCCTTGGGCTAGCTAGATTAAGCTGCAATGATCTTAAAAACATAAAAAATCAATAAAAACAAGACAAAAATTGTACCTAAACGCAAGAATTAAAGATGGCCGAATGAAAACCCTAAATATCTTGTTTTTTATTCTTCAAATTTGGTGGATGTTGAATATGAACGAAAAGAATTTGATTTTGTTTATTTAATTTTAACTTTATTAACTAAATTACAAAATTCAACCTTAAAAACTCTTATTAATTACACCAAATGCCAAGCCACTATCATCCACTATCTTAAAATGGGTTATTTACCACATAAGGACCTCCACTTTAAGGTTCTATAGCTATTAGACACCTTTACCTAATAGAACCCAAGTTTCACACTTTACGCGATTTAGTCATTTTTATCAAATTAAGCATTTAAACAATAAAATTTCTGAATGAAATTTTTACACAATCATACTATCATGCTGTAGACATTAAAATAATAATAAAATAATTAATTGGATCTCAGGTTTTTGATCTCGAAACCACTATTTTGATTCAACTAAAAAAGGGCTATTACATCTATTCTCTATCTTTTGAGAGTCATTTGCTCCAATGCCCAAGACAAAACATCTCCCAAATTGGACTTGATAGATGACATATTATTCTTTCAATCGGTTTGCACATTTCTAATTAGACTAAGGACATTTTTTAGGTTCGTCTACTAATACAAACTGTCTTTTCATGTTATGATATGACTGATCTACCACGAATTACACTATTATTTACATCCTTTTTTTACACATAACTGTAGCTTGTTTAATAGTAAGTCAAATCATCTTAGTATATATCTATGTTTTCATGCTTAAAGTAGTGATTTATTTATTTTAGTAGTTTTTATTACATCTTAGATATATAAATAAAGTTATACGGTATTGTAGGGCAAATAGGAACTTAAATATGCATATTTGGGTCGAAACTGATGCTCGTGTCACAACACCAAGACACCGATATCGCAACATCAAAGAAAGAAGCAAAACAAGTCCTGGATCAAAACTACCTACTATGTCACGACACGCCCCCTACTGTGTCGCGACAATGACCATGTTGTAACATCGCAAGCCTATGTTCCTACACGGCTTTTACGCACCCAAAAATCCTTGCATGTGTCAGCTGCATTTTTTAGGGCAATTAGTAGTATTTTTCCTAGTCGAATTCTAAGTACTTCAAGGATAGTTTAGGCACTTTAATATTCTGAGTTTAGCCTATACCAAGGCCATTGTAACCAGATTAAACACAATTTTAGAGAGACAAAATGTATTCTTAGGTTTTTATTTCGTTCTTAGTTTTTACTTAGTTTATTTTATGTTCGTGTAATTAGAAGATCTTATTCCACCATTAGATGATCGCAAGAGGAGATTACTTTGGTGCCATACTTTTACATTGATGAAATCCATGAGCATATCTTTCCTTTATTCTATTTTTTATATCTCCTTTTTTAACATTGTTAATTGAATGTTTGTGTAAATATTAGAATCAATTTATGCTTATTTCACATGTTTCAACTGTATTAACCTAATTAATTGATTGGAAGCTAGAGTTTCTTAGTAGATCAATTGATTGGGATAGGAAGAACCTAAAACCCTAGGATTGACGACCCTAGAAAGTCATAAAGGGAAGAATGTGCCCAAAATCGATATTGCCTACTATGAAAACCTTACCTTGACCCGGTTTGACCTGTGACATAGAGTGATAAGTAGTTCTTTTTTACTTATTAGGCTAATTGGATGCTAAGAGGAGTAACTAGGTTAATGACTATCAGGTTGAATAAAGCCCTACATCAATAGTTAATTAAGTAAAGCAATTTGATCTAGGCCAAAGGAACTCGCATAGTCAAAACAAGGAATAGGAAAAGCTAATGTATTAACCTAGGATTAGATTTAGACTTTGTAACACCCCTAACCCGTATCCATCACTGAAATAGGGTTATGGAGTGTTACCAAAATTTTTTAGAACATTTGCAGATATTTCAAGTCAATTACTATTTATTTTTTGAAATCATTCATAATGTCCCTTAAATGGACCCTTGAGGCCCAATATGAACATTAAATTTGAATTGGGACTTAATAGAGAACCCTAAGAATTTTCGTGAAATTTTCAAACTTTTTCCAAGTTACAGGGCTTACGTGCTCGTGTAGTCCAAGGGACACACCCGTGTGACCCCGGGGCACGCCTGTGCTGCAGGCCGTGTTCGACCTTGTGTAACTCTCTGACTTGGGCACACGGTCATGCCACACGTTCATGTGCTAGGCCGTGTGGTTAAATAATTCAACTCAAAATTAGGTGCAGGTTTCACACGGCCAAGACACATGCCAGTGTTCTAGGCTGTGTGGTACACATGGCTGAGACACACGCCCGTGTCTCTACCCGTGTGCTCAATTCTGAGCATTCTGTTTCTCAAAATTTAGGTACAGGGGACACACAGCCTAACTAATGCCCATGTACCCAGCCATGTCTCTCACACGATCTAAACACATGCCCTTGTGTCTGCTCGTGTGGACAAAATAAAGCCATTACCTAGCCTCATTTGTCACCCAAATTTACCATTTTCCTACACTAAAACATACCAAGTACAATTCAACCATTCCAAGCATTCAATTTAAGCAAATTCCGTCATTCAACATGGTATATCATTTCATGCATACATGTTTATAATCTTACCTTGGTTAAGTCCTCAAGTTAGACATAGTTTGATCAACTGCTTACCATATATGTAGCTACCATAGTTTGACATTACAAGTATATTTAAACAAATCATTACTAGTCATTCCAATGGCTAGATTACAAGCATCATTTACATTTACATGCCAATATGGCCAATATATCCTATACATGCCATTACAACCATAATTGATTTACTATATTGTACTGACATGGACCAATGGATAGTGTGAGTGATCTCCGCCAAGCTTCCAATCTAACAAGCTTCCAATTTACTATAAAACAGGGAAATAAAACTAAGTAAGCATAAAATGCTTAGTAAGTTCGTATAACATGGTACTTAGCTTACCATTCATTCTATTGTGAGGTAACTATGTAAGGTACATTCAATCAATTTGACCACAAGCCCTATACACATCCTCATTGCCCTTGTTAGTCATATATTTCATAATAACATCTCAAACATATATGGGCTCAACAACAATCAAGTTTCCATGCACATATGTTTTCCGCAACATGTATTCATTTAGATGTATAAATCATATTTTTATATTACAAGTAAGATTTCATAATACTTCATCTCGAGTTCAGATCATTTCATATCAGGACTTTACCCATAGTACTCGGAATATCAAGATCACGATTAGTACACTCAAGGTGTACAAGTCCATAATCAAGAATGAACGTATATTCATTAGATAAAATTCATGTATAAACATCACCATCGAATGTTTTCATATATCATTTGTCATGTATCATCATTTTCTTGTATTTTAGACGGATACGTGTAATAACTCATTTTATCATTCATATATTCTCATGTCTGGAATTGTTACCCGTTGAATTTATTCAAAATATCAATGGATAAGCAGGTAATACACTCGAGGTGTACGAATCAAGATCCGTCTAATTATGTCCAATGGTACTCATAAGGTATTATATCAGAGAGTACACTCTCGAGCCACACATGTATACAACAGGATTACCTGTCCAGGCTAAATCCTTTTTATGAAATATGCTCTAAGGATCTTGATCTGGATTACTCGTCTGGGGTAAATCCTTTTATGTAATAAGGTCAATAGGATTACTTGTTCGAGCTAAATCCCGCCAGCAACAAATGCAGGGCCTCATTCATTTTGGGAAATCACATATCCATCGATTTTCCATTTTTATTCAACCGGGATTTAAACATTTTTCTCAAGAATTATTGGGTATGTGATTATTTCATACATCAACAACATCCATAAAATTCAAATAAACACATTCCACATTCATTTCAAGCATATAAGTAACATTCCCATCGTTTATCCTTTATTATCTATTCGGCATTATCATTTAATTTAAAAAATTTTATTTATCGGGCTTGATCAGATATGTAATCATTTCACATATTTATGACATTTATATAATTTACATAAACACAATCAATACAAGCATGTAAATAAACACAATTTAGTTCCACGAACTTACCTCGACAATGTTCGTGTACGTAAAATCTACTAATCTAACATTTTCCTCTTTCCTCATTCTAGCTCAAAATTTGGTCTGTTTGGATCTATATGAATAAATTTTACATCAATTTCTCATATTTCATACTCATTTAGACTCAATTTACATCCTAGGAAAAATTACCATTTTGCCTCTAACATTTCCATAAATTCCCATTTCTCCTAGGCTCGGAAAATAAAATTTGTGCAATTTACTCCCTATTCCAAGCCTAACCAAAACCCCATTACAAAATTTATAGCACATGTATTCATAAAAATTCAGCATTTTTCTTCAATTTTACAGCTTTACATTTTAGTCCCTAAATCATGTTTTTATCAAAAATCACTTTGTAAAAGTTATTTATCTATCAACAACCTTTCATATTCTACCATAAATTTATAATTTTCAGCATATACATCCATGACCCATTTTCCATACTTCGATAACTTCTCAAATTGATCCCCCAAATAGATAGATTAAGCTATCCCGGTTTCAAAAATATCAAAATTACTAAAAATGGGACAAGGAAACTTTCCCAATTTGGCCATGAAAGTTTCTTCTCTCTCTCCTAGGGTTTCCATGAATTTTTTTGGGGAAGAAGATAATAAAAATGATTTTTATTTCTATTTAATAATTTATCATCTTTTAATAATTTTGATTTTCAATTTAGTCCTTAACCTTTTTCTAATTTTCCATGGTTGAATCATCCAAGAATATCTACTAACTTTTCATTAATGGTCTAATTAACATATAAGGACCTCAAGTTTTGAATTCCATAGCTATTTAATTCTTCTAGCTACTAGAATTCAACTTTTGCAATTTATACGATTTGGTCCTTCTCGTAATTAAGCAAATAATCGATAAAATTTTCTTATCAAATTTTTTACATGACATTTCTAACATATTATGGACCATATAATAAAATAAAAATAAATTTTATTTTCGGCTCGAATTTGTATTCCCAAAATCACTATTCCGATTTCACCGAAATTTGGGCTGTTGCAGACTTAGTTCAATTTAATTAGTTATTATTATCATCTTGCTTCTAAATTAACACTACCAATTTGTGACTTGAGTATATTAGTAATTATTTTCTGTAATTTGCTTAATAGTAAGTTTCCCCAAACTGCAATCCCTTGGGTACAACCCTCAAAGTATTCTCAATACTTTATTGTACTAACAAACTATATTAGAAATTGACTTGTAACTTATGGACATGCCTAATTTTTTATCTTTTGTAGGAGTATTCTCACTTTTAACATTAGTATGTCGGGAGGTAAGTTTTTGGCACTGTTGCTGGGGATTGCAATGGTGATAATTGTTATTGAATCAATTACTTTGTAAGATAATATTAGTCAAAAAATGAATGAGTTAGATAGTGTTCTAATTTTATTTATTTATTTTTCTAGTTTTACTTTCATTATTTTCCTTTTTGATTAAACAAATTTTATCATGAGTGCAATTAATGATGACTATAGTTGGTATGAAGGTAAGACGTGGGATAATTTATCGATGGCGTAGAATCAAGTTGGTTAGATGGAGCTTGGATGGAATAATGGAGTTTAGATAGCAAATGTGAAAAAGAAGGATATTCTTATGAATCTTTGTATAAGTTAGATAATAAAAAGATTGATATGCTCGGGTACCCAATAGAGTCTCTTTCTAATCCACAAGAGATATTATTATGCCGAACAATTGAGCCCGACAAACCTTCAACTTAGAACATAGACACACGCATGGGTAAATTTGATGATGACGATAGTTGGTCTGAGTCGGATGAGTTGTCCTTTTGGTATGACGATTGAAACAATAATGAAAGACAAATTTGGTTGAATGGAGCTTCAACAAACCAGTGTAGTGATAGTGATGAATATGATATGCCTAAATATCTGGACAATCTACCACACAATGTGTATGGGAGTTGATGATTATGAAGATAAAAGCAAGTATTCAGAGGAACCCTTACGTGAGCCAGATAAACATCCATCTAAGCATGATTAAAACTACTGAGACAGCAAAGGAACATCCAAAACGTTATCAAACATGTAAGATAAGGTGACACAAATGATGACAATGCTCCGAGAGATATCAGAGGCATTACCTTGGTGGAAAGAGGTTGTACATGATGCTCTCAACTCAGAGCATGATGACCACCGTACTCTTGATAAGCATCCGAACTTAGATGATAGAAATCAATAAGATTTTAGAATTGGGGATCGTGATGAAGAATTGAAGATAACCAAAGGTGTACCTGATCCAATTAATGTAGGAACAGAAATAACAGTAGATACAACCACTAAAATAAAATTATAAGTAACTACTAACATGGGGCTCAAGCCAATCTTGAATAAAAGTGTAAAAGAGCCAATACACTTTATGGCCATAGTAGAGAAGGTGCCAGTCGAAGAGGTCGATGAGTTTGATTCATTCTCATGCAACAAGGGCAATAAAACTTGAGTGACCAAAACTTCAGAAAACATGGAGGGGAGGAAGCTCAAGGCAATAATACCCCAGAAAAAAATTTAGGGTTGGCTTGGACTTGGTACCAAATGGCTCATAATGTGGATGTCGCATCGGTCGAAAATAAGGCAACATCGTTGGAATAGACTGAAGGGGTTGGTTCATATACATTAGTAGAAAAACAAACATCGGATCAAAGTATCGAGAAACAGCTGGAAGTTCTTCTATGTGGTGACACAGATTGACTATAATGCCCCCAAAATCTAAGTAACTATTTTTTTATGTTGTGTTGCATAAATATATGCTTGCTTAAGTGGTTGAGTGTCTTGAGGAGTGCTGGAGAGGTCCTGAGTTCAAGCCTCGGCTTGTACGAAATTTTGGTTTTTGCTTGTATTAAACCTGTCTCTGTTCAGCAGGTCTCTTAAATAAAAGTGATAAGGTATGACATAAAAAGCCTGCTAGGCTAGTGGTAAGTGGTATGTAGAGTGTTCCTTGGGGTCTGAGGTTCAACCATTGGCAGGGTAGAAGGAGCATTTTATTTTTGCTGCCAGTGCTAGGGAAGTATTCTTGGTTGACCAAAATTGAGGTGTTTTATGGGAGTTTGAATGGGTGGTTGAGTAAAATAAGGTGGAGAGATAGGAGAGAGATAAGGGGAGGAAAAAGTGGTGTTTGAAGAGTAGTGGAGTTGTGCCGAAATTAGGTAGTGGGTATAGGGATTTCGACTGAGTGTTTTTCCTCTAGAACTTTCGGCATTGTCTCTCTTTTAGGATCTTTTCTCTCTAGTTTCTTTTGGGTTTTTGTGAATTGTGGTTCTTTTTCTTTCTTTCTATAACCGAGTTGTGCTATTTCGAAGTACTCTACGGTCCTAGTTGCTTACAGTTCTACTCCTCCCTCCAACCCTCTTGTCCATGGTTTTCTTTTTCTTCACACCCTTTCTCAAGTAGTCTATCCTTTAGCCAAATATCTATTGTCATTTTACCTCTCAAACTCAATTGGTTTTAGCCTAGGGTGATTGATTTATCCTTTTTCTTTTTGTTTCTTCTCTCAAGTGCAATTTAATCCTTGTTGGCCGAATACTGCCCTTTCATTGACCTTCTGTGAGTCAATTCCTTCTTTTGCTTTTTCTCTATTGATCTTACTGGTAAGTGTTGTTATTTAGATTTTGTTTTGTTCACCCCTTTTCCCTTTCTGTCGTACCTATGGTTCTCTTTTAACACTGTGGTTCTATCGTATGTTGCTAGTGGGATTCGATCTATATAGTCAAGGGATTAAACCGATTATTCTTTCCCAACAAGGGATCTTTTCACTCGTGGTAAGTGCTTAAAGTTGGGTTATATATTCTTATGAATCGACTGACTGTTTTGTATGAAGGTTAAAGCATTGGAGAGATTACATTGGTTCTGAAACAAGAGGGGTTCTGCGATTGTTCGATTGGTGAGTAGTGATGAATAGGTTTAAGTATTTCCAATGCTATGGTTTTGTATTAACCACGAATTTGGACAGATGGTGGGGTTTTTGTTATTATAGGTTCTTTGATCTCGGAGGTGTTTCAGCTACAATTTCATAACAGGTGTGTAAACACACTGTAGTAGCTGTTAATCGACAAAAGCCGGGAAACTTGTCTATAGACGCTATAAGAGCGTGCGCTCGCTCCTGTGGTGATTTGAACACATAAATCGTGGGTGTTTGATAGTGGAGGCCACCATGAGCGGTTTCGTGGGCTTAGGCAGGCTTGGGCCACGTTGGGCCGAAATGGGCCGTGTGGGCCTCACAGGCTTATGGGCCCAGATTGGTAAACCACACGAACGTGTGGAGATTATTGGGCCAGGCTGTGTAGTCCACACAACCAAGGCTATTTTTGGGCTTTATGGGCCACACGGGCGCGTGGGCCAACATAGGCCGCATTATGGGCTTTGGGCCCATTGATATTGTTTGACTATTAAGGTTGCACGGGTCGCCCGAAAAGACTGTGGACCTACTAGTGGGTCAGTAAGAACACTTAGATCCATACTGATGAAATGATTGTTATACCCCTACGAGGTAAAATGATTGATATACCCCTATGAAATGTATGATTATATTCGAGCATGACATACTTGCTTTCACGTATAATATTATGACATGACATATTATATGTGGGTGGGTTTGATATATTTGGAGGAAGTGTACTATACTAGCAACTCTGTTGCAATCACTGTTTAGTGTCGCAACCGGTGCTATATTTTGGAGTGTAGGGATAGGTGGGTTGATTTTATCCCCACATGGAGTGTAAGGCTAGACAGAGTGCAGTGTAATGGATGGATGGGTAAGATATCTGATTGCATTACTGTTACTGATATTGTTACTGTATTGGGCTAAGGCCCACACTGATATTGATACTGCTATGGGCTACGACCCTAATTGATACTGGACTGTCACTGAAATGGGCTTAGGCCCAAATTGTGTTTACCTACGATCCGGCTGATTGTTGTAAGGGGTGTACACACTGAGTTTTTCATAAACTCACCCTTCTGCTTTCTTGTGCAGGTAATCCTTAGGTGAGTCAATGTTGCAAGGGACTCGATGGAGGTCACACAACCACTTCTGCTACTATTTTAATCTTTTAATCTTTAAGCTATTTTATTTAGGTTTTGTTATGTAATAAGGCCTCTCTAATTTTTATTTTGGTTTGGGATTTTTTTTATTATTTATATCTACTAGCAGTAGAATGCGAGTTTTTAAAAAATAAATGTTTTCAAAACACCACGCTATTGCAATATATTTCAAAAGCTTCCGCAATAAACAATGTCTTTAAATTGTAATAACAACCTAAAATGATTAAACATTTGCTAAACCTGCTGGAGCTTTTCACTTAAAAGTTTTGTAAAAGATCACTACGAGGGATTTTCATTTAGTACGAACTTTTTGAAGAGAACAACACTTTTCAAAATACACTTCAATGTGACATCGCAGATTCGGTATTAATGTCTAGGCCAGGTTTGGGGTGTTATATTGTCCCAGTTTTTTAGAACTTTTATAATTTTCTTTATTTTATATTTGTTATTTTAATTTCCAGTGGTTTTTTATTTCATTTTTATCTTTATTATTAATCTTATTTGTGTTCAAGTTTTTTTCCACAATAGGTGTAGATACCATGGAGTGATAGAACCAAAGAAAAAGAAATCAAAAAAGCCAAAAACTAGGCCTGATGTCGTGACATCGCCCCATAATGTCGTGACGTCCAAGAAAGAACACCACATCGCAATATTGAAGGGCCAGGTTCATATGAATTCCTTTATTTAGATGTTCTGTTATCCATTACCAACACTTCTTCTTTTTCTTATTTTCTTTAAATTATACTTCATATTTTTGGGCGTAGTATATTTTTAGGTACTTTTCCATCCGCTTGGAACACAAGAATCCCAAGACTATCATGAAAACAGGGAACCGACCCTTCAGGGAAGTTTCTTTGTTCATGTTTATGTATTCTTTATAATGGGGATAACATATGCTCTAAAGTTTGGGGGAAGTACATAAGATTAGTTTGTGTGTTTTCGTTGTCTTAGTTGATTATTTTTTTACAAAAAAATTATTGTTTTTCTTGCATGGTGCTTGGATTATATTAATATTGTGAATAGTGGTTGAAAATAATAAAGCATGTAATGATTTTTGTCAAGCATGAAATTTTTTATTGGTATAAGATAATTTGATTATTTTTAAGGGAAATTTATTAGGTTACTTAGTTAAATTTCATAATAGATTATAAGTACCTAGGTAAGAATGTTTGGTGATGCTATATGAGATATAAGTCTTATAGATAGCCATAGAGACATGAATGCTTGAATTGATTATTTTTCATTCGGTTTAATTTGAAGCATGAAAGAAATTGTGTATAGTGGGATGCTTAGGGATAACCTAAGGCATTGTTTGAATAGTTGACTGCATTCGCACATGTGCATAAAACAAACAATTTTATAAAACAATTTTAAAGCGCAGCTTTACTACAAGCATATAGGTCAGTTGTAATATTTATAGTGTTACAATGGAACACCGAAGTATTCCAAGGATAGAACCCAAAGGATATGGCGGTTGAGTGATAAATATTATACACTTTAGGTTCTAAACAACTAATTATACAATATTATAGCACGACAAATCATAACAAGAAAATTTTGCAAGAAAATTAAATAACCTAATCTAGGGACTAAATTGCAAAGAGTATAAAACTAAAAAATTAACCAAATACATGACTAAGTGGTTGGTTGATTTCAATGTGGTTCCTTGGTCCTCGAACGAGGGACTTAAATTGCTTAAATTACTAAGGGACTCCATTTTATCTTTCAATCTCAATTTTATCGACTTAGATGAATTAATCCAATTTATCTCTCAATCTCACATATTAATTTGGGACTAATGAATGAGTGAGCAAAAAGATTACCTCTCTGTCTCACTTGCCTAGATATTCCCTTAGGGGCGTCACTTGCTAAGTTTTTAGGTCTATTTGATTTAGACCAATTTATTATGATTTAGTCCTTTGTCCAAAAATTAGCTTACCCTTATCTCCATCAACCAACCCCTTTTAGGTTTAGCTACTCATACTAAAAATAAAGAGAATGAACATGGAAATCAAAAGAAAAGAAACTATCACACCACAAATTTGATGATCTGAATTGAAGGTGTGTAGACGGGACATTGTTTGTTCTGGCGCACTCTGGTGGTTAGTTTGCCAAATTGTAAGCTTCTGAAACTAATGTCTTGGCAAATTGAGTATCCGCTTATAAAAGTATATCATGATTTAGTTTTGATGTGTTTTTCAGTAAAAGAAAAAAAATTGATAAAAGAAAGTAAGCTTTGTGTAGGTTATTGCCAAAGGTATAATTCGCCTAGTTTGTTCAAGCACTAATTTGCCTAGTTTGTTCAAGCAATGTGAAGAGAAAGTATAGTTAACTAGATCTGGTTATAAACCAATTAAATTGATTGGTCAAATAGGTTTTGGACAAGACTCTCATTTATGTTTCTTTTGACTTTTGTAGGCATTTAGGAAGGGTAAATTCTAAAACTTCTTGACACTTGTCAAAAGTCCACTAAACGAGAGTGAATTATATATATATGTGAGTAGTAAGGTTCGTGAGAAAGCTTCTTCTTCCTTCAAAATGACTCTTAATTTAACACCTCTAACCCGTCTCTGTTGCTAGAGTAGAGTTAGAAAGTATTCTATACAAATAGGAACCTTTAATTTCAAATAAAAACAATTAAGAAAATTAAATAAAACATTCAATAGTTCATTTTAGTTCAAGAACAAATGTACTTACGAGCCTTAAACTGAGCTTACAGGACCCTAAAATTAGTTGGGAACATTCGGGGACCATTTTGAAACAAAACAAAAAATTATAAAAAATGTAAAATTTTGGAAATAGGGGTCACAAGGCCATGTGACATAGCCCAGACCGTGTGAGTATTCAATGTATGAGATACTTGGCGATGTCACAGGCTGTGTACCAGACTGTGTTTGCATTCGAAGTTTGGTTACACGGTCATGTTGCTAGGCCGTGTAACTCTCTAAGACTGTGTGGTTCATCCTGCAACTAAAATTGAAAAGACACATGACCATGTGTTGTGACCGTGTATGGCACACGGTCGTGTGATAGCCCGTGTTCTTCACAAATTACCTTTAATGCAAGCCAATTCAAACCCAATTTCTTGGGAACCAAACTACAACATTTCAAGATACATTCATATGGTTAAAACACATTCAAATACGTAAAAAATACAAAAAATAAATCAACCTAGGTGTTTAACCAATGTGCCCTCATTAACAACACAAATTATACTCTAAACCAAAATGAACCAATTCAAACACTTATCAAGCACAAAACTCATTTGTACCTAGATTCATCATAAGCAAACTAATCACATAGCTAATTTTCCAATCAATCACACTTTAAAGAATCTATAATTCCAAATCAAACTAACACCTTAAATACATATATACTTTAAACTACTCAAACTTCCATTTCACTCCATACACATTTACTGTTACACCCCTAACCCGTATCCATTGCTAGAATGAGGTTACGAGTCATTACCGAAAAATATACAACTTTCATACATTTACACAATCACTCAGATCATATTCAAAGTCATACATTTGTAACTTCAATTTAATAATTCTTGAATCATTTATGCACAAAGCATAAAGCAATTTTATTAAATCCGCATATAACCATTTTGTTATCTTATAGCTTGAATTACTATTCATATGGTCAATTTCCAATGCAATAACTGAATATTAAAACATGCTAAATACATATGCTTTAGTCAATGTCTATTTTCACTTTACTCTATTACTATACACGCATGTAACATTTCATAAAACCAAACCAATATGTCAAACATAATTTACATTTCAAATCAAACACATCACAAATATGTATTTATACACATATAACATAACTAACACTTGTCTACTGTTATAAAATATAAAAGCCGAATTTAAACATGATATTATCACCTAATTTGCAAGCTAAATAACATGTCTAACCATCATATATTCAAATAATCTATGGGCCATTACTAAAGGTAATGACCAAATCAAAACATACTAAGATTTATATGATAGCAACATGACAAATTACATATACAAAACCAATACATTTGCTCACCTATTCGGCTATCAAGATTAACCATTAAGGTCATACCAATTCCACCATTTAATCTTAAGTTAAAAATACATGGCATAACCGAATACAAATGTTAAATTGTCACTTTAAATATTAAACAACAAACAAACATGTCATACGCATAAATATATAATTTATCTACCACTAGCTGAATATGCATGCACATTATTAACCAATTTCAAGTCAATTTATAAGCCGATTTATAAATCAAATTTAATGTCAATATTGAACCACACCAAAACCAAATTCACAAATATAGTAAAGTCATCTTATAGCTTATCAAAACATGTACCAGAAATCAAAAACACATCTATTATTTACTTCATCCCATAACCAGTTACCAATACTTCAAATCATAGTCACTTACCTAATACATCCAACTTAAATATTATGCATATCACTCAACAAGATTATTCATCCACAATTTCACATCATACCAAATATACCATACACATATACTTTGGCATAACTTCATCACCATTAGAAAATATATCAACCATGATTCACATATAGGCATACAATGGCCAAAACATCAAAACCAAACTTAAATAATAATTAAGCCATTTTTGCATGGCTCATATTTACGTCACCCAAAATCAAACATAAACATAAGCTAGTCTATACATTCCATAGGTTTAAGTTCAACTTATAAAATACCGAAAACAGTCGATTGTGTGATAAACTTCACTGACGATCTCCAAGCTCGTAACTTGACTCCAATACCTATAAAATAGAGGCAAACATACATACATAGTAAGCTATCATAGCTTAGTAAGTCATAAGCAAATAAATAACTCAAAGACAATATCAACTCAATTTAACCAAACCAATTTATGCTATTTTAATCACATTTAATTTCAAGTTCACAATTTCATACACAACCTATACTTTCATATATAAATTTTACCTTGGCAAATTTACATATATCTATTATCAAAGTAGCATTCAATTTCAAAACCATAGTACCATTATATAACTGAATATATACACACTCATAAGCATATACTCTAGAATCAAACTTTAACATCTCATACTTATACATATCATGATGCCAAATATACTTTATGTTAGCATAATGTTCAATTTGCATCATATATCAAATAACCAACTTACCTTAATTTCAAATGGGTGATCAACTTTCACATACCAGTCCACTTAGCTTGGTTTAAAAATTCAATCACAACTTATCATTGCCTGTTGAACCATTCAGAATTGAATAGGATACTCGGATAATCACACATATTATACAATGCCAATGTCCCAGACGTGGTCTTACATGCAATCACATATCAATGCCACTATCCCAGACAGGGTCTTACGCGGATCAAATACGACGCCGATGTCCCAGACATGGTCTTACACGTAATCACATATCGATGCCAATGTCCTAGACGTGGTCTTACAGTAGAACACATATCGAAAACCCTATGTCATGACATATGTATCATAGCTATTCCTAAGTTTCATATAGGGCTTTGGGATGTTGTAACTCGATCGAATCGAACTCGTGCACATAGCTTTCAAGCATATTCACATTTGCCTATCATATATATTTTTTCACATAATTCATTTCAGCATAAAAAACTCGTATTTATTTAAAATTAACATCATTTATTTGCTTTATAAACTTACCTCGGACAACAATAACCGGAACGGGATGACTAATCGACAACTTTGGTTTTCCCCCAATCCAAATCTGATTTCTTTGGTTCTTTATCTAAACATATTCAAATTAAACTTATTCATTACTCAATTTAGTCCAAAAACACATAAATAGACAAATTACCATTTTATCTCTGACATTTTATACTTTTTACAATTTAGTCCAAATTGCACAAAACACAAAACAGGCAAAATTTGAATACACTATGCTTAGGCCGAATGTTCCTTATATTCATAAAAGTCCTTACATTTCATTTATGTAACTTTTAGTCCCTCGATTTATTATTTTTTCAATTTAGTCCTAATTACTCAAAATCATCAAAAATTCCAATACAAAACATATTAATCCAAAACATATCTTTCATAATTCATCAACTAACATCACAAAACTCAATTATTCATCAATGGAATAACTCAAAATATTCATCAAAATATGAAATTCAAGCATGGGTTTTGTACATTACACTGCAACGATCTCAAAAACGTAAAAATTATCAAAAATCGAACAAAAACTAACCTTGAATCAAGCTTCCAAAGTGTCGAATACCCTAAGCTATATTTTCTTTCTTTCTTTCTCAAATTTCAGCAAGAGCAAGATAATTTGCATGCTTATTTTAATTTTATGTTTTATTTTAACATATATTATTTATCATTTTACAAATTTAACCTTTGTAATAAAATATTAAACCATTATAATATAAGGTCACTACCGTCCATTACATGCTATCATGGACAAATTGCAACTTAAACACATCAAATTACAAAGACAATAACAATTTGACCCTTACACATTAACCCATCAAATTTTCATTTTACGTGATTAAGCCCTTTTATTAAATCGAGCACTCAAACGACAAAATTAAAGCACAAAAATTTCACAGATATTAATTCACACATGATAAACATAGAAAATAATTTTAAAATATTGTACTAACTTGGATTTGTTGTAACACCCATTACCCGTACCTGAGACTGGGACAAAGGTACGAGGCATTATGTAACGCCCCAAATTTGGGCCTAGAAGTAATTGGCCTTTAGTATGGGTCCGTAAGGAGGTTGTATATAAGCATTTAATTGTACAAGGAAATGACACAATTAAATGTCTGCTTTAGTGGTTAATGGCCCTAAGAAGTGTTGGAGAAATCTTGGGTTCAAACCTGGGCTTTAGCAAAAATTTTGGTAATAAGTGAATAAAACCCTGGGTGCTTAGATGAAGGCCTTTTAAATTATTATGGTAAATAAATGACACAAGGAAGCTTGTAAGCTAGTGGTTGTGGCGTCATTAAGGTTGAAAGGGAGCCTAGGTTCAAATCTTGGCTCTTGTAATTTATTTTGGTTTTTCTTTTAAAGGAACTTGGACTTTGCCCTATAGACCTTATATTTAATTGAGGATAAAATATGACACAGAAAGAGCCTGTGGTGGAGTGGCAATGTGGCGTGTTGTGTAACTGTGAGGTCTAAGGTTTAAGTCTTGGGATAAGCAATAGAGTATTTATTTTGCTGTTCGAGCTGTGTAAGAGGCGGAGTTGGACTGGAACTCTGTGGTTGACGTAGTCATAAGAAAATAAGGAATTTTCCTAATCGTTGAAAGTAATCCCACATCGGAAAGCTAACATGGGAATTGGTGAGAAGCTGGCTTTAAATAAAGTGAACCAGATGAGTTGGTGGAAAAGAAAAAGGTGATTAAGACCCAATACAGGATGTGCCAATGTTGGTGATCATAGACTTCGACGTGTTCTCATAAATAGGTGTGTATTCATGCCCTTCATTGTTAGAAATCGGCAAAAGCTGAAAGCTGCCACGAGCATTCTCGTGTGATGAGGCTGTTCTGGGCCAGCTTGTGTAAATCTAATTGTTAGGTGGGAAGTAGTTGGGCCTGATGGGCCATGTGAACGAGATTGGGCCTGATGGGCCATGTGAACGAGATTGGGCCGATGGACCATATGAATGTGATTGGGCCTGACGGGCTATATGAACTAGATTGGGCCTAAAGGGCCATGTGAACGAGATTGGGCCTAAAGGGCCATGTGAACGAGATTGGGCCTAAAAGGGCCAACTGAATAAGTGTGGATCTGTTAGTGTTTAGTAAAGGGGTTGTGGACCTAGTTTTTGGTAACTACTCAAGCAGACATAAAACTTAAATAATTAATTAATCGCAACCGTGGGCGAGTCATACGGTTAAGGTGTGGCAATGGGTATATGCATGTCTAGGATTGGATCTAGAGAGAGTTTGGTACTTAAGCGGTCTTAATGACTCACCTCCTCTTCTCTTGAATCCTACCTGGTGCATAGTATCTATTCACTTTAGCCAACAAGGACTTGTTAACGGGCCAAGGTAAGTAATAAACCTATAATAAAGAGAAATTACTAAAATACTCTCGAATTGTAAAATTATCGAAATACCCCCGATTTGTGAAATTATCGAAACACCCTCAATTTGTAAAATTATCGAAACACCCTTGATTTGTAAAATTATCGAAACACCCTCGATTTGTAAAATTACCAAAATACCCTTGTAGTGTAAAATGACTGACATACCCTTATAGGGTAAAATGACTGTTTTGCCCTTGAGGGTAAATGACCGACTTAGACTTCGAATTTGACTGATTTGATTATGAATGTATGACTATGTTTTAATTGACTTGACTGTGGTTGTATGACTGATATGCTCTTAATATATGTTTAAAAGACTGTTATTGAGTATCGCCATTCTGCATACACGTGTGATGATTGAGCATGACATACACGACGTATTGCATGGGTTGGGAATTATGGAACGGAGGAAGTATATGAGGATCGCATGGTTGCTTGACGACCTTGGTTCCACCGATGGCTATTAAGCCTAATATTTGATTAGCAGCTTGCTGTAATGAAGGTAGTACTGCAACCGGGCTACCATTGATGTGTATTGGATGGGTGGGTCGATATTTATATCCCCACATGATGTGTACCGGGGGACGAAGTTGGTGTGTAGCGGTTGAATTATTGGGGTGGGTTGCACAACATTGCATGTATGATATTATTGTGATATTATTGTAATGTGGGCTTCAGCCCAACTGAGGCTAAGATGGGCTAGGCCTAATTGATTCTGTTTTGGGCTGTGACCCAAATGATATTGTAACGGGTTTTGGCCCACGTATGCTTTGAACTGAACTGTATTGTTACTGTAATGGGCTCCGGCCAAGACTGATTTTGAATTCTGTCTGTTTACTAACTGTTACTCTAGTAAGGGGATTACACACTGAGTTTTTGTAAACTCACCCCATTTATTAAATGTGTAGGTAATCCCCAGTGTTAGGTGGATCGGTGTTGCAAAGGGACTCGAAGACGACCACCCAACTGCTCATGTTTTTCTATTTCATTTATTTAGTTAAGCACTTTGGTTTTTGATTTAGGTTGTATGAAGGCCTCTTTATTTTCTTAACCTTTTATTTGGTAGATTTATTTAGTATGCTTAATATCTGTTAGAAGTAGGGCATAGTTTTCCAAAATAAAAACTGGTTTTCAAAATATCTCGTTTCCGCAACTGTTTAAAAGTAAGCTTCCGCAACAAGTAAGGTTTTAAGGGAATTAATGTTTCACAAGTTTTAAAATGGCCAGAGGTTTTGAGTAGTAAGAAGGGTTTTCAATGAGAACATGGTTTTCGAAAAACACTTCAATGTGACACGCTAGATTCGAGCCTAACTTCTAGGCCGGGTTTGGGGTGTTACACATTACCATACATAAACAGGACAGTTCCAGAAAATACAAGTCATAAAATTTCATTTCAAATTAAAACCGATCAAACAATATCATATTATCCTTGTTATAGACCTACGAGGTCCAAAACGTACATTAAAAGCAAACTGAAACTAAACCGAGAACTTAAGAAGATTCTAAGAAAAATTTCTAGGTTTAAGCCTCACACGCCCATGTGGAGGTAATGCACACGCCCGTGTGCTTTGGGACATGCCTGTGTCCTGTACCCGTGTGGAATTACTAAAAAATATTTTTTATTTTAAACCTACAGGGGTTTTCACACGGCCGAGCACATGCTCGTGCTGTTGGCCCGTGTCCCTCACACGGCCTAGACATGCCTGTGTCATCGCCCGTGTGTAAAAACCTGGACATTCTGTTTATGACATCATCGCTTATTTAGGGGCACACGGCCAAGGCACACGCTTGTGTGCTAGGCCGTGTCCTCCACACAGCTGAGACACATAGCCGTGTCTGCCCGTGTCTTTACTGCCATGCATATTGACTTAGGAATTTTTGGTGCAGGGGACACATGGCCATTCGATACGCCCATGGGCAGACCGTGTGTCACATACGATCTAAACACACGGCCGTATGTCTAACCATGTGGACCTTTTAAAGGCTATTTTCCAAGCCAATAGTCACCTATATTCACTCGTACATTCAAACATACTTTATAACATGCAACATGACATATTCAAGCATTCAAATATTCCACACCATGGCACTCTCACATCTTCATAAAGTCATCCTATAGAACATTCATTTGATACACCATCTAGAGGCATTCTACACCAATTTCATGCATTAATAAACTTGATATCATGACTTTAAATTGTGCATTCATACTTATAGTCGTTTTAAGCAATTAGGTCATCCCCTATCCTTTAGCCCCCAATTCATACTTTAGCCCCCAATTCATACTTTACCATACATTCATCGATCAACAACATATCACATCATTATCATGCATTCACCAAGAAATAACATATCCTACCATCAAAACACTACCACATGCATGCATGGGTAATTAAATTACAACCCAAATGATCAAATATGAGCCATATCACATGACCATTATAAAATGAATCATCATTATCATAGGCCTTCACAATTTGGCCAAATAGCATGACACATATCACAAAATGACCAAGTTTCCTATACATGCCATACTCAAAATAATAATTTCACTATACCCAATAGTCTTTCGACAGTGTGATTGAATACTTCGACAGCTTCAGATCCCTAAGCTAGCTTGGCGGAACAACAAAAGATGAAAAGAGAAAGGAGTAAGCATTAAAGCTTAATAAGTCCACATGCAAATAATATGAAATGGTAGTAAGGAATCGACATGCAGAAACATAGCAACATATGCATAAAAATTATTCATCATTCAAACCTCTCTTTGTACTCATCATACACACATATACTTGCTCATCGTAGACCTATCTCTATTAAGGCATTACTCATATGTTTAGCATACATACCTGTACTCGTCGTAAAGTATCCATAACCATACCTCTTTCATATATCCTTCTCAGGACTCTCATTACATTCATTACATTACCCGTTGAACTCTCGAAATACTGTTGGATACGCGGAAACCTTGCAAATAAGTGCCACATATACAAATGTAGCCAAAGCTACCACATAACATGTAACACATCCATAATGAATTCAGACCTCTCAACGAGCTTGGATGTTATATGAATCGCATCCATTATGAACTCAGACCACTCAACGAGCTTGGATGCTCGCATCCATAATGAACTTAGACCTCTCAACGAGCTCTGATGCCACATATCTCACGAACTCGGGCCACTCAACGAGTTCGGACTTCTTAGCTCCTAGTGACGTGTCACTTGTATCCTAAACTATTCCTAAGGTTCAAATGGGATTTTTCCTCAGTTGTATATAGTATCTTCATCGTACTTGCTCATAACATCGTGGATAACGACCATAATAATATTCATGCTTTCATAACAATCAGCAAGCATATAACTCATAATTACAATATATTAAAGCATTAAAACATACTACAACACCAAATTATTGCATATGTACTTACCTCGGTACAGAATGATGATAATTGAGCCTAATCGTCGTATACTTTATTCTTTCCTAGATCAAGTCCCAATTCATGTTTTTCTTGATCTATAATTGTAACACCCCAAACCCGTGACCGTCACTGGATTTGACCACGAGGTGTTACCGGGCTTACTTTACTTATTCCTCTCTTGGAAATTTTTTTTTTGTTTCCCTTTTTCTGTTCCAGGCAGGCTAGTTAACTGCATCACTGTCACCTTAAAAATCATATCTCGAGTTCCAGAACTCGAAAATGAGTTCCGTCAATTTTCCCTAAAACTAGACTCATATATCCATCCATGGATTTATTTTTAGAATTTTTGGTCTGGCAAATTGGTACAGTTTATTAGTTAAAGTCACCCCTGTTTCAGGGTTCGACTACCCTGACGTTTACGCATTACGACCTGGATATCATCTCGTACAGAGCTCTAATGCTCATGCCGTTTGTTTCTAATGAAACTAGACTCAAAGGGGAATCTATGCATATAAGGCATGACTTCTAATTGTTTCTGGATAATTTATGGTAAATTTTCCAAGTCAGAGCAGGGGATCCAGAAACCGTTCTGGCCCTGTTTCGCGAAAACCTGAATATCTCTTAAAACACAGCTCATACGGTCGTTTCGTTTTGTCCATATGAAAATAGATTCATCAAGGTTCAATTTCATAATTTATTCACTATTTAATTCTACTTCTACTATTTTTAGTGATTTTTCCATCTCACCTCACTGCTGCTGGCAGCATCTAGTACTAAAGCAAACAATGACTATTTCATAATTCTTCCATGGCCAACTATTTCATCATACATAATACAAACTATGGCCACCTTATCAAAATTAAGGTTTCTAAGGCTCGTGCCTATAGGTTTTAGATTCACACTCAACCGACCACATAGGCCATCTTCGCATGGCTTAAAGTTTACAACCCGAGATTCAACAAAACAAAGTAGCCTATACATGCCAAATGTTCTCCTAGTTCAACTACGAAGACAATACCAAAAGATTTCCAGCGGTGTGATGACTTCAACGACGGTTCCGAGCACGCAAACGCTACGAGTCCAAGAGACCTAAAATGGGTGACAAGAAAACACCGAGTGAGTTTATAACTCAGTAAGTCATAAGCATTTCACAACCATCCGTTACTAAAATTATCATAAAATGAAATAATGAAACAAGGCCCATTGTTCCAGCCATACCGAACTATACCATAGTTCCTTAGACCTTCGGATCAATCTCATACCAAGTCATACATTTACATTTCATATACTATTCAATAGGATATTTGAAGCAATTTCCATACATCATTTCATTTCCGCAACAATCATGCAATTGAAATCATCACATAGATTTAAAACTTACCGACTCAACTCCGAGCATGAACATAGTATCTATTAGCCACGAACTCAAGGTACTTACTCTTTCCGCTGTCCATACTCAACTCGATGAAGACACACTCTCCATATAATTGTTCGATCGGAGATATATATATATATAGAGTACGCACACAGTGCTTAATACTCGATTTCGCACACTTAGTGCCATGTGATTTAAGCCCGCACACATAGTGCCATACCCTTCGAGCTCGCACACCCAAAGGTCAGTATATTTCCAGCATGCACACTTAGTGCCATATATTTCCAGCATGCACACTTAGTGCCATATATTTCCAGCATGCACACTTAGTGCCAATCTCGTCACCGCACACACGTATTGTTCAAGACACTTAGTGCCGAAAGCAAACTTTCTACACATTTCACTATTTCTTTTACATTCAACAATGTCATCATTCCATACACATACATTTTCATTTACATATCATCTCATTAAACACAATTGCATAGATATTATGATCATTTAAAACAATGCCAAATATATGCTTAATGACTTACCTTGCGTTGGGTAAAATGGTTCCAACTCGGCTATTCGATGTTCTTTCCTTTGCTTTTGCTTGATTCTCCCCTCTAGCTTCTTCACTAATCAATAAATTAACTAGTTTAACCGTCTTGCCAAATATTTATACATATATACATGACATCAACAATACTATCATCATTAATTCATCAATTCACAAAGTTTTATTTCACGAACATTTGACCCATTTTTACCCCATATGGCCGAATGCTACATTCATTACCCAACTAGCCATTCAACAATTTTCAGCCTCATTACCACCCTTTTTATGTCTAATCGTCTAAATGAGATCATAAACATGCCTAACTATAGCCGAATGTGCAACATTAATCTAGCATTTCCATTGCATTTAACACTTAACATTTACCCCATCTAGGCCAAATTTTGCTAGCACACAAGCCTTTGGCGAATGTCCTGGCCTCTAGTCACCCAAAATTTCTTTGTTCTTTAAAATTCATCCAAGACTACATTCGGCACTTCCAACTAATAATTTAGGTGCTCTCAAGCTCATTCACAAGTACTATTATATATCACATTAAGCATTAAATCATTTTGCAACATAAATTTTATAGCATGGCGAATACTCATGCACATACACACATAACAACAAGAACTCAATGGCACAAAAATCTCCTTTTGTTAAACATTCGAACTCACTCATCTCCATGCTTTCATCACAACAACATCAAAACACTAATTAGGAAATACAACATTCTTGGCGAAATTTAACTTACCTAACAACTTAGTTTCGATCCAAGATTCAAGGAAAAATTTGAACCAATCCTCCAAACTATGCATGCATTTTCAAGAGTGGCATAAAACATACCTTCTTGTATCAAAACACCTTAGTCTAGTAAGCTCCCATGGCTGATTTTCTCAAGCTTCCCCCTTTCTTCTTAGTAGATTCGGCCATGCAAAGAAAAATGAGAGAATGGACACTTTTTTCTTCTTCTCAAGTCATGGCAATTGTAACAAAATGAGAAAGGATGAACAACAAAATTTTTCTCCTTTCTTTTCCTCAACTCACGGCAACAAGGGGGCATCCACACTCTTTTTTTTTCATCATTTTCCTTTTTTTCATTTCTTTATTTTCCTTCCATAATGCACTAGGCCAACATGTCTAGGACATGTTTTCTTTGCCCATCATCATGTCATGGCCAGCCACTAACCTTAGGAAATGGGTTATTTGACATGCAACTCCACCCTTGTGTTAACATGCACTAATAAGCCATTTAAAATTAGCCTATCATATTTCACCATGGTTCACATTGATCCCTATTTAATAATTTCTCATAAAATTGGTAAAATTAGAGAATGAAACTTCCACATATGCATGCACACACATAGTAAGCATAGAATATAACAATTAATTATTTTTATGACTCGGTTTAGTGGTCCCGAAACCACTTTCCGACTAGGGTCAATTTAGGGCTGTCACAATAATGATAAATTTAACTTATTTATTATTTATATTATTCAAATGGGTCCATAAATCACTTTTGAAAATTTACATTTTGACACCTAAACTTTCACATATTTACACTTTGGTCCATAGACTTGTAAAATGAAATGCATGCATTTTCTTGGTTACCCAAGCCTAGCTGGTCTTTTACTAAGCTTATATTAGCCCATATTTTCTCTTATGTCACATTATTACTATTCTCTTTTACACTCTTACAAACAAGTCCCTTGTTTAGATGTTTTCACTAAAAATCACCTAGTAAAAGATGTTTATCATGTCTCAAACATTCATATTCCTCCATTAATCATCAAAATACATGCATGTTGTACATGGGTCAATTTTCATACATTAGCCCTAGCATAAAATATAGCCAGAAATGGGTAGATCATGCTTCAAGGATTTCAAAAATGCAAAGAACATTAAAAACGGGTCTAGGATGTACTTACAATCAAGCTTGAAAATGTTGAACAAACCCTAGCTATGGTGTTTTGCAATTTTCGGCAATGAAGGAACAAGATGGACACCAATTTTTTCTTATTTTTCCTTTTTTTATTCTTTTAATTACCAAATGACCAAAATGCCCTTTGGGTTTTTCTTTCACATCTTTCCTATGCATGTCCATTTTTGTCCAAAATTATAAAAATTGGTCAAATTTGTAATTAGGACCCTCTAATTTATAATCTAAAGCAATTTCATGCTTAAACCTTCTAGAATGCAAGTTTTGCACTTTATTCAATTTGTTCCTTAAAATGCAATTAGACATTTTGTGCATAGAATTTCTTCATGAAACTTTCACACAAGTGTGCATTCATAACATAAACCTCATGAGAATCATAAAATAATTTTTTTCATCTCGAATTTGTGGTCTCGAAACCATTGTTTCAACTAGGCCCTAATTCGGGATGTTACAACTCTCCCCCCTTTAGGTATTTTTGTCCACAAAAATCTTACCGGTAAAAAGGTTTAGGTATTGTTTCCTCATAGCCTCCGTGGGCTCCTATGTAGCCTCTTCAACCCAATGTCTTTGCCATAAAACTTCATAAGAGCAACACTTTTGTTTCTCAATTGCTTGACTTCCCGAGCCAAGATCTTAACAGAATCTTCACCATAAGTCATATCCGGTCTGATCTAAACCTCTGTCGATACAATCACATGTGAAGGGTCAGATCTATAGCGGCGCAACATGGACACATGAAACACATCGTGAATCTTTTCTAATTTAGACGGCAAAGCCAATCGATAAGCAACATGTCCTTTCGGTAACCTCATACGATTCTATAAAACAAGGACTCAACTTGCCTTTTTTACCGAATCTCAAAATCTTCTTCCATGCGGATACTTTCAAGAATACCTTATCACCAACCTGATACTCAATTTCTTTCGTATTCAAATCCGCATATGACTTTTGTCTGTCTGACGCTGCTTTCAAACAATCACGAATTACTTTCACCTTTTCCTCGATTTCCTTAATCAAATTTATCCCATGAATCTTATTCTTCTTGAGCTCAGTCCAATAATGGTGTACGACATTTACGTCCATACAATGCTTCATAAGGTGCCATCTTCAAACTCGTCTGATAGCTATTGTTGTAGGCAAATTCAACCAAAGGTAGGTACTTTTCCCAACTACCTTGGAATTCAAGAACACAACATCTAAGCATATCTTCAAGTGTTTGAATTGCTCTCTCAGATTGTCCATCAGTCTGTGGGTGAAAAGCGGTACTAAAATTTAGCTTTATACCCAAAGCTTCTTGCAACTTCTTCCAAATCCACGAAGTGAACCTCGGATCCCTATCCGAAATAATCGATAAAAGTACTCCATGAAGTCTCACAATCTCAGAAATATACAGTTCGACTAACTTACCAAGTGAATAATCAACACATACTGGTATAAAATGAGCCGACTTAGTTAATTTTTCAACCACTACCCATACGGCATCTTTATTTTTTAGTGTCAACGGCAAGCCGGTCACAAAGTCCATAGTAATTCTGTCCCATTTCCATTCGAGAACTAAGATAGGCTAAAGTAAACCTGAACGTACCTGGTGTACGACATTTACTTGTTAGCAAATCAAGCATCTTGATTCAAATTCTAATATATCTTTTTTCATGACATTCCACCAATACATTTTCTTTAAATCATTGTACATTTTTGTGCTACCCGGGTGAACTGACATACCTCAATTATGAGCCTCATGCAAAATATTCTGAATCAACTCAGCATTCTTCGGGACACAAATCTTTCCATGAAACCTCAGACAACCATCAGGATCTCTCTGGAAATCTAATTCACAGCTCGGCTCACACTGAGCTTTCTTAGCTTGCAACTCTTTATCAACTTCCTAAGCATCACAAATCTATTGACGAAAATTCAGTCTAGCTTTTAACTCTACTAGAATAGCACCATCATGAGATAGGCCTAGCTGTGCGTTTATAGCTCTCAAAGAAAATAAAGGCTTTCTGCTCAAAGCACCGGCAACCACATTTGCCTTACCAGGGTGATAATCTATCATAACCTCATAATCTTTTAACAATTCAAGCCACCTTTGTTACCTCAAGTTCAAGTCTCATTAGATATTTAAGACTTTTATGGTCTGAATAAACATCGCATTTCTCCCCGAATAGATAATGCCGCCAAATCTTCAAAGCAAAAACAATAGTGGCTAATTCTAAATCATGCGTAGGATAGTTCTTCTCATGGGGCTTCAGTTGCCTCGAAGCATATGCTACTACCTTACCTTTTTGCATAAGGACACAAACCTAATCCATTCAAGGATGCATCACTATAAATCACAAATTCTTTCCCTGATTCCTAATGTACTAACACTGGTGCCTCGGTTAACAATGCTTTCAATTTCCCAAAACTCTATTGGCACTTCTCTATCCATTCGAACTTAACATCCTTTTGCAACAACCTTGTTATTGGGGTGGCTATCATCGAAAATCCTTTCACAAACCGTTTGTAATAATCGGCTAAACCCAAAAAGCTCCTAACTTCAGTTACATTCCTCAACGGCTTCCATTCGACAATAGCAGAAATCTTACTGGGATCAACTTGTATACCCTCTCCTGAAACAATGTGGGCTAAAAATCCAACCTCTCGAAGCCAAAACTCGCTTTTGCTAAACTTGGCATACAATTGTTTATCCCTCAGGCTCTATAAAATAGTTCTCAAGTGTTCGGCTTGCTCTACCTCATCTCTAGAATAAATCAGAATATCATCGATAAACATCACAATAAACTTATCTAAATATGGCTGAAAAATCCGGTTCATTAAATCCATAAACACGACAGGAGAATTCATTAGTCCAAATGGCATAACAAGAAACTCATAGTGGTCATACCTCGTTCTAAAGGTAGTCTTAGGCACATCAGACTCTTCCACTCGTAACTGGTAGTATCTGAACCTCAAGTCTATCTTAGAGGACCACATCGCTCCCTTCAGCTAATCAAACAAGTCATCAATCCTTGGAAGAGGATACTTGTTTTTGATTGTCACCTTATTGAGTTGCCGGTAATCAAAGCATAATCCTATAGAACCGTCCTTTTTCACGAACGGTACGGGAGCACCTCACGGTGTCAATCAACTCTTGCAACTGTGATTTCAATTCTTTCAGTTCAGTCTGGGCCATCCTATATGGGGCAATAGTGATGGGTGCCGTCCCTAGCATTAGCTCAATACTGAATTCCACTTCTCTAATTGGAGGTAAACCCAACAATTCCCCCGAAAATACATCCACAAACTCGTACACAACTGGCATTTATTCGATTTTTAATTCGGATTCTTTTTTATTCAATATATATGCTAAATAAGCTTTATACCCCTTTCTCAAGTATCTCTGAGCAATCATTGAAGAAATCATCATCAATGACTTATCTGCATCATCTAATTCAACCCGAAGAATTTCATTGTTTTCACATTTCAATTCCATAACTTTCTCTCTACAATTCACTATAGCCTTATGTAGTGTCAACCAATCCATACCCAATATGACATCAAATTCGTCAAACGGCAACAACATTAAGTTGACTGAAAAACAATGACCTTTAACCATCAAAGGACATTTCTTACATACATTATCAACTATCACATGCTTTCCTATCGAGTTAGACACCTTAATTAAAAATTTTGTAGACTCGACAGGAATATTCATACTAGATGCCAATTTCATACAAACATACGAATGAATGGAGCCAGGGTCTATTAAAGCAATAACATTAGTATCATAGAGAGAAAATTTACCAGTGATCACATCAGGAGAAGTTGCGTCTTCACGTGCACGTGTGGCATAGGCTCTAGCCGGAGCCCTAGCTTTAGGCCTCACTATTGTACATTACATCACATTCTTACTACTGAACCCATTCCCGGCATTTCTTGAGGGTCTTCCCTTAGAAGCTACGCCACTCGATCTTGGACTTTGAAATCTTTCTTTTTCCATCATCTCAAGACAGTCCTTAATAAAGTGGTCTAAAGAACCATAATTAAAACATGAACCTTCACTCACTCTACAGTTGCCAGAATGATGTTTACCACATTGCAGACATTCAGCCTTGGAAGGTTTAGAGTTAACTATGCTTGCCACAGACATAGCCTAAGATCTAATACCCGAATTCTATTTTCTATGATTCCTGTATGAATGTCCAGCTGACACATGTGAACGAGAATACATCTCTTATAGTAGACTTGGCCTTCTTCCTCTCTTTAACCAAGTCTTCAGCTTTACAAGCCCATTCAACAAGTACCACAAATTCTTTGAACTCAAGAATACCCACTAACGTCTTAATATCCTCAATGAGTCCATCTTCAAATCGTTTTCACATCTTAGGCTCAGAAGGTGCGCACTCCCGAGCATATTTGCTAAGTCTGACGACTTCTCTCTCATATTCACTAACTGTTATACGACCTTGTTTCAATTCTAGGAATTCCTTGCGCTTCTGTACGATGAACCATTCGCTAATATATTTCTTTTGAAATTCCTCTTGAAAGAATTCCCAAGTAACTCTCTCTGGTGGTATTACATATATCAGTGTTCTCCACCAGTGATACGTCGCATCTCTCAACAGGGATATGGCACATTTCAAGCACTCCTTGGGTGTACATGACAATTCATCAAATACCTATATCGAGTTCTCTAACCAGAACTTTGCTCTTTCAAGGTCATAATTTTTATTTGCCCTAAATTCCTCGGCACCTTGTTTCTGAATTTTATCAACAGGTGTTCTAGCAAATCTCATGAAATCCATGTGTAGAGGCATCACAAGTGCGGGTTGAGGATTTGGGGGAGGTGGGGAGGTTAAGCATTCAGGTTCTTTGGAACGAACTCCGTATACCATGCATTCATTATGTGGAGGAAGGCCTCTTTGCCTCCTTCTCCTCTACTGATAGTTTCGGGCCTACTTTCAGATGGCACCGCTCCTTCCGCTGGAGTAGGCGCATTACTTTCAACTTCATCCGCCACTGCTCTGTCGGGATCCATTTTCTATATGAAAACACATTTTTAATATTGCCAGCAGTCGTCACACTATCATTACTTACATATATACATATGACATGTGTAGCTAGACTCAAATATGCCAAGTTAGTCTGAGACTCGACTAAACCATAACTCTCATACCACTAAATGTAACACCCATTATCCGTACCCAAGACTGGCACAAGGTACGAGGTATTACCATAAGTTAACAGGGTATTTTCGAAAAATACAGGTCATAAAATTTCATTCCAAATTAAAATGATCAAACAACATCATATTATCCTTATTATGGACCCACGGGGTCCAAAACATACATTAAAAGCAATCCAAAAGTAAACCAAGAACTTAAGAAGATTCTGAGAAAAATTTCTAGGTTTAAGCCTCACATGCCAGTGTGGAGGTAATGCACATTCCCGTGTGCTTTGGGACACACGTCTGTGTCCCATACTATGTGGAATTACTAAAAATATATTTTTTTATTTCGAACCTACGGGGGTTTTCACACGGCCGAGGACACATTCGTGTCCATCACACAGCCTAAACACGCCTGTATTATCGCCCGTGTCTAAAAACCTGGACATTCTATTTATGACGTCATCGCTCATTTAGGGGCATACGCCCAAGGCACACGCTTATGTGCTAGGCCGTGTCCTCAACACAGCTGAGACACACGACTGTGTCTTTGCCCGTGTGTTTACTACCATGCATACTGACTTAGGAATTTTTGGTGCAGGGGACACATGACCATTCAGCACGCCCATGGGGTAGACCGTGTGTCACACACAATCTAGACACACGCTCGTGTGTCTACCCGTATGGACCATTTAGAGGCTATTTTCCAAGCCAATAGTCACCCATAGTCACTCATATATTCAAACATACTCTATAACATGCAACATGACATATTCAAGCAATCAAATATTCCACACCTTGGCACTCTCACATCTTCATAAAGTCATCCTATTGCACATTCATTTGATACACCATCTAGAGGCATTCAACACCAATTTCATGCATTATTAAACTTGATATCATGGCTTTAAATTGTGCATTCATACTTATAGTCATTTTAAGCCATTAGATCATCCCTTATCCTTTAGCACCCAATTCATACTTTACCATGCATTCATCGATCAACAACATATCACATCATTATCTTGTACTCACCAAGCAATGACATATCCTACCATCAAAACACTAGCACATGCATGCATGGGTAATTAGATTACAACCCCAATGATCAAATATGAGCCATATCACATGGCCATTACAAAATAAATCATCATTATCATAGGCCTTCACAATTTGGCCAAATAGCATGACACATATCACAAAATCACCAAGTTTCCTATACATGCCATACTTAAAATAATAATTTCACTATACCTAATAGTCTTTTGATAGTGTGATCGAATACTTCGACACCTTCTGATCCCCGAGTTAGCTTGGCAGAACTACAAAGGATGGAAAGAGAAAAGAGTAAGCATTAAAGATTAATAAGTCCAAATACAAATAATATGAAATGGTAGTGAGGAATCGACATGCAAAAACATAGAAACATATGCATAAAGATTAATCATCATTCAAACCTCTCTACTTACTCATCATACGCACATATATACTTGCTCATCGTAAACCTATCTCTATTACGGCATTATTCATAGGTTTAGGATACATACCTGTACTCGTCATAAAGTGTCCATAACCATACCTCTTTCATATATCCTTCTCGGGACTCTCATTACATTTATTACATTACCCGTTGAACTTTTGGAATACTATTGGATTCGCGGAAACCTTGCACATAAGTGCCACATATACAAATGTAGCCAAAGCTACCACATAAAATGTAACACATCCATAATGAACTCGGACCTCTCAACGAGATCGAATGTTACATGAATCGCATCCATTATAAATTCAAACCACTCAACGAGCTCAGATGTTCACATCCATAATGAACTCGGACCTCTCAACGTGCTCGGATGCCACATATCTCACGAACCTGAACCACTCAACGAGTTCAGACTTCTTAGTTCCTAGTGACATGTCACTTGTATCCTAAACTATTCCCAAGGTTCAAACAAGATTTTTCCTCACTTGCATATAGTATCTCCATCGTACTTGCTCGTAACTCGTGGATAACGACCATAATAACATTCATGCTTTCATAACAATCAGCAAGCATATAACTCATAATTACAATAAAACATTTATTACAATATATTAAAGCATTAAAACATACTACAACACCACATTATTGCATATGTACTTGCCTCGGAACAAAATGATGATAACCGCCTAATCATCGTATACTTTATTCTTTCCTCGATCAAGTCTCGATTCACGTTTTTCTTGATCTATAATGTCAAATTTAACTTATTTATTATTCATATTATTCAAATGGGTCCATAAATCATAATTTTGAAATTTTACATTTTGACCCTAAACTTTCACATATTTGCACTTTGGTCCCTAGACCCGTAAAGTGAAATGCATGCATTCTCTTGGTTACCCAAGCCTAGCCGATCCTTTACTAAGCTTATATCAGCCCATATTTTCTCTTATTTCACATTATTACTATTCTCTTTTACACTCTTACAATCAAGTCCATCGTTTAGATGTTTTCACTAAAAATCACCTAGTAAAAGATGTTTATCATGCCTCAAACATTCATATTTTTTCATTAATCATCAAAATACATGCATGTTGTACATGGGTCAATTTTCATACATGAACCCTAGCTTAAAATATAGCTAGAAATGGGTAGATCATGCTTCAAGGATTTCAAATATGCAAATAACATTAAAAATTAGGCTAGGATGTACTTACAATCAAGCTTGAAAATGTTGAACAAACCCTAACTATGGTGTCTTGCAATTTTCGACAATGAAAGAAGAAGATGGACACCGATTTTGACTTATTTTTCCCCTTTTTATTCTTTTAATTACCGAATGACCAAAATGCCCTTTGGGTTTTTCTTTCACACATTTCCTATTTTTGCCCAAAATTATAGAAATTGATCAAATTGCTAATTAGGACCCTCTAATTTACAATCTAAAGCAATTTCATGCTTAAAGCTTCTAGAATGCAAGTTTTGCACTTTATTCGATTTGGTCATTAAAATGCAATTAGACATTTTATGCATAGAATTTATTCATGAAACTTTCACACAAGCATGCATTCATAACATAGACCTCATAAGAATTATAAAATAATTATTTCTATATCGAATTTGTGGTTTCAAAACCACTATTTTGATTAGGCCCAAATTCAGGATGTTACATTCGTGGTCTCAAAACCGTTGTTATGAATAGTGTCTAAATCGAGCTATTACAACTCTCCCCCCTTAGGGATTTTCGTCCCCGAAAATCTTACCTATGAATAGGTTCTAGTAACATTCTTTCATTGCATCTTCTGGCTCCCACGTTGCCTCTTCTACTCCGTGTTTATGCCACAGTACTTTCACTAACGGAATTTTCTTATTCCATAATTCTTTAAGATCGCGAGCCAGAATGCAAATCAGTTCTTCCTCATATGTCATATCAGATTTAATCTCAATCTCTAATAGATTAATCACATGTGACGGTTCAGATTGATATCTACGAAGCATCGAAACATGGAATACATTATGGATCTTTTCTAACTCAGATGGGAACAACAATCTATAAGCAACCGGTTTGATACGCTTTATAATCTCATATGGCCCAATAAATCTCAGACTCAATTTGCCTTTACAACCGATTCTGAGTATTTTCTTCCACAGTGAGACTTTTGAAAATACATTCTCCCCAATCTAAAATTCTATATCTTTTCATTTCAAGTCAGCATATGATTTTTGACGATCTGACATTGTTTCAGACTTTCGCGGATCACTTTTACTTTTTGTTTAGTCTCTCTAATCAAGTCGGCCCCGTGTATCTTGTTTTCACTGAGCTCAGTCCAATATAATGGTGTTCGACATTTATGACCATACGAAGCCTCGTAGGGTGCCATTTTGATACTCGATTGAAAGTTATTATTGTATGCAAATTCAATCAGAGGTAACTATCGTTCCCACGTACCTTCGTACTTGAGAATGCAACATCTCAACATATCCTCAAGTATCTGAATGATTCGTTCGAACTGACCATCCGTTGCTGATGGAAAGCAGTGCTAAAATGTAATTTCGTACCTAGAGCAACTTGCATTTTCTTCCAAAACTATGATGTAAACCTCGAATATCTATCTGAAACAATAGAAATTGGTACTCCATGTAATCTCACAATCTGAGAAACATACAATTCAACTAACTTATCAAGCGAGTAATCTATGCGAACCGAAACAAAATGAGATGATTAAGTCAATACATCCACAATAACCTAGATTACATATTTCTTGCTCGATGTCAATGGCAAACTGGATACAAAATCCATTGTGACTCTGTCCCATTCGCACTCTGGTATCATGATTGGCTGAAGCAATCCAGAAAGTACCTGATGGTTAGCTTTTACTTGCTGACAGAATAAACATTTTGAAACAAAGTCAGAAATGTCTCGTTTCATACCATGCCACCATTAAAGCTGTTTCAGATCATTATACATTTTCGTACCACCTGGGTGAACAGATAATATGAGCTTCATTTAAAATCATCTGAGTCAACTTTGAATTTCTCGGAACACATATTCGATTTCTAAACCTCAGACAACCTTCAGCATCAACTCGAAACTCTAAATCAACATTCGAATCACATTGGCCCCACTTTACTAACAAATCATTATCAACTTTCTGAGCATCACAATTCTATTTAATATATAACGGTCTTGCTTTTAACTCAGCTATAATCGAACCATCATCAGACATAGCCATATGCGCATTCATTGCACGCAAAGCAAATAGTGATTTTTGACTTAGAGCATCAGCAACAACATTAGCCTTTCCCGAATGGTAATCAATCACAAGCTCGTAGTCTTTTAACAGCTCTAACCATCGACGCTGTTTCAAACTCAAATCTTTCTGACTCATCAAATATTTTAGGCTTTTGTGATCAAAATAAACGTGACATTTTTCACCGAATAGATAATGATGCCATATTTTTAATGCAAATACAATAGCTGCAAGTTCCAGGTCGTGTGTTGGATAGTTCTTTTCATGCAGCTTTAACTATCTCCAGGCATAAGCTATGAATTTGCCTTCCTGCATCAAAACACAACCCAAACCATTTAAAGATGCATCACTATAGATAACAAATTTCTTTCCTGACTCTGGTGGAACTAGCATTGGAGCTTTGGTCAAAAGGGCTTTCAAATGATCAAAACTTTTCTAGCATTTTTCTGACCACTCGAACTTAACATCTTTCTATAATAGCTTTGTTATCGAGTTGCAATCATAGAGAAACCTTTCACGAATCATCTATAATAACCAGCAAGTCCTAGAAAACTTTGGACTTTAGAAACATTTCTTGGAGGTCTCCAATAAGTATAGCTGAAATTTTACTCGGATCAAACTGAATACCTGATGCTGATACAACATGTCCCAAAAAACTGCTTACCTAACCAGAGCTCACATTTACTGAACTTTGCATACAATTGTTTATGTCGCAAAGTCTATAACACAAGTCTCAGATGTTCGGCATGCTCGATTTTATCACAGGAATAAATCAAAATGTCATCTATGAACACAACCACAAATCAATCCAGATACTGACTGAAGATCCGGTTCATCAAATCCATAAAAAATAGTAGGTGTATTAGTGAGTCTGAAAGGCATAACCAAAAACTCATAGTGTCCTCACCTCATTCAAAAAGCAGTTTTTGGCACATCTGAGTCTTTAACTCGCAACTGATAGTAGCCTGATCTCAAATCTATCTTTGAAAACACTATAGCCCTTTTCAGCTAATCGAACAGGTCGTCAATCTGTGGCAACAAATATTTATTCTTTATAGTAACCTTATTGCGCTGTCTATAGTTGATACACATTCCCATAGTTCCGTCTTTCTTTTTCACAAATAAAACTGGTGCACCACAGGGAGAAAACCTTAGTCGCGCGGACCCTTTATCTGTTAACTCTTGCAACTGAGCTTTCAATTCTTTTAATTTAGTAGGTGCCATCCAGTACAGTGTTATCGATATTGGAGTTGCCCCCGGCACTAACTTAATACCAAACTCTGCTTCTCAAATAGGTGGCAAACCCGATAATTCTTCAGGAAACACGTCCAGGTACTCGCACACAATTGGTACCAATTCGATCTTTCTTTTAGTCACTTTACTATCAAGCACATACGCAAAGTAAGCTTCACAACCTTTTCTGACATACTTCTAAGCGAACATCGAAGATATCACTGCCAGTAAACCATTCAGATCATTAGATTCAATCCAAATAATATTATTATTCTGACATCGTAAATCAATAGTCTTTCTTCTACAATTTATGACAGCATCGTTCAAAGTCAACCAATCCATACCCAGAAGTATATCGAACTCGTCAAATGGAAACAACATCAAATCAGCCTAAAAACACGAATCTCGAATCATCAAGGGACAAATCTTACACACTGTTTCAACCATAACACACCAGCCCAAAGGGTTCGATACTCTAATCATAAACTCAGTGACTCAATAGGCAAAGTCTTACTGAATACTAAAGTCTCACACACTAGTATCATAGAGAGTGAATGTACTAGTAATAACATCTATGGATGAAGCCTCCTCGCGAGCACGTATGGCAT
The DNA here is from genome assembly GCF_025698485.1 of Gossypium arboreum. Classification (NCBI taxonomy): domain Eukaryota; kingdom Viridiplantae; phylum Streptophyta; class Magnoliopsida; order Malvales; family Malvaceae; genus Gossypium; species Gossypium arboreum. The sequence goes on along the minus strand of NC_069073.1, from coordinate 59,377,816 downwards.
AAGCTCTAGTAGCTGCACAAGCCTCAGATCGAACTGTTGTGTCTTTAGTTTCTCTCTGACTGCTACTCACATTACCCGTATTTCTGGGCAGTCTACCTTGAGCTGACATGTTACTCGGTCTCGCATTCTGTACTATGTTTTGTTAAGCTAACATAGGGCATTCACGAACGAAATGATCCATCAGTCCACATTTAAAATAGGCTCGATCATGCAATCTACAACTGTCAGGATGCATTTACCACAATGTTTACACTCGGGTTGATTCGATCTAACATTACCAACACTAGCTACTGAGGTAGCTCTTGAGCTCATAGGTGGTCTATCTCGATCCCGTCTAGAATAACCCGCAATAGCCTTTGAACGGCTAAAATCATCTCAGAACTTCTTTGATGCTGACTAAAATGTTTTACACGACGATCTTTTATGTGAATCTCTAGCTTCAAAGTCAGCTTTTCTTTTCTCTTTCCCGAGCTCTTTGGCTTTGCATGCTCGTTCAACCAGTACTACAAACTCTTTTATTTCAAGTATGCCAACTAACAGTTTAATGTCTTCGTTCAACCCATCTTCAAATCTTTTACAAATTAAAGCTTGGGTCGAAACACACTTTCGGGCATATCGACTGAGTCTCACGAATTTCTGTTCATATTCTGTCACAATCATGCGACCCTGTTTCAATTTTAGAAATTCTTTGAGTTTCTGGTCGATAAATCTTTGGTTGATGTATTTCTCAAGGAACTTAGTCTGAAAGAACTCCTAGGTCACCCGTTCTTTCGAAATCACCGATACTAGTGTATTCCACCAGTGATATGCGGTGTCTAGTAGCAATGATATGGCACATTTTAGACATGCATCAGGGGTACAAGATAGCTCATCAAACACGCAGATAGTATTATCAAGCTAGAATTTAGCTCGCTCAACATCATCATCAGTGGCTCTAAATTCTTCAGCCCCGTGTTTTCTGATTTTATCAACATGAGGCTTATGTGATCTCAACGGATCAATCATTTAAGGTATAACAGGTATTGGAGAAGGATTAGTTGGGGGTGGAGGTTGTTGTGCAACCGATTCATCTGGATATACTAAGTAAACCAATCGTTCATCATTTGGTAAAAGGCTTGTTTAGCCTCTCCCTATTGGTTACTCGAAGTCGATCAAGAATCAACTGGCGCTGTCCCTTGCGCGGGAGCAGGCGCTATACTCTCGACATCATCTGCTACGGCTCTATCGAGATCTATTTAGTATATGAAAAGACATTTTCAAATGTCAGAAGTCATCACACTATCGCAGTATATAATATCGCATGTATAGCTAGACTCACACGCGCTACGTTAGTCCTAGAATCGACTAAACCGTATCTCTGATACTAATTAAATGTAACACCCCTAACCCGTATTCATCGCCGGAATGGGGTTATGAGTCATTATCGAAATATATACAACTTTCATACATTCACACAATCACTCAGATCATATTCGAAGTCATACATTTGTAACTTCAATTTAACAATTCTTGAATCATTTATGCACAAAGCATAAAGTAATTTTATTAAATTCGCATATAACCATTTTGTTATCTTATAGCTTGAATTACTATTCATATGGTCAATTTCCAATGCAATAACTGAATATTAAAACATGCTAAATACATATGCTTTATTCAATGTCTATTTTCACTTTACTCTATTATTATACAAGCATGTAACATTTCATAAAACCAAACCAATATGTCAAACATAATTTACATTTCAAATCAAACACATCACAAATATGTATTTATACACATATAACATAACAAACACTTGTCTAATGCTATAAAATATAAAATCTGAATTTAAACATGATAATATCACCTAATTTGCAAGCTAAATAACATGTCTAACCATCATATATTCAAATAATCTATGGACCACTACTAAACGTAATGACCAAATCAAAACATACTAAGATTTATATGATAGCATCATGACAAAATTACATATACAAAACCAATTCATTCGTTCACCTATTCGGCTATCAAGATTAACCATTAATGTCATACCAATTCCACCATTTAATCTTAAGTTAAAAATACATGGCATAACTGAATACAAATGTTAAATTTTCACTTTAAATATCAAACCACAAACAAACATGTCATACGCATAAATATATAATTTATCTACCACTAGCTAAATATGCATGCACTTTATTAACCAATTTCAAGTCAACTTATAAGATAATTTATAAATCAAATTTAATGTCAATAATGAACCACACCAAAACCAAATTCAAAAATATAGTAAAGTTATCTCATAGCTTATCAAAACATGTACCACAAATCAAAAACACATCTATTACTTACTTTATCCCATAACCAGTTACCAATACTTCAAATCATAGTCACTTACCTAATACATCCAACTTAAATATTATGCATATCACTCAACAAGATTATTCATCCACAATTTCACATCATACCAAACATACCATACACATATACTTTGGCATAACTTCATCACCATTAGAAAATATATCAACCATGATTCACATATAGGCATATAATGGCCGAAACATCAAAACCAAACTTAAATAATAATTAAGCCATTTTCGTATGGTTCATATTTACATCACCCAAAATCAAACATAAACATAAGCTAGTCTATACATGCCATAGGTTTAAGTTCAACTTATAAAGTACCAAAAACAGTCGATTGTGTGATAAACTTTACTGACGATCCCCGAGCTTGTAACTTGATTCCGAAATCTATAAAACAGATGCAAACATACACATATAGTAAGCTATCATAGCTTAGTAAGTCATAAGCAAATAAATAACTCAAAGAGAATATCAACTTAAATTAACCAAACCAATTTATGCTATTGTAATCACATTTAATTTCAAGTTCACAATTTCATACACAACCTATACTTTCATATATAAATTCTACCTTGGCCGAATTTACATATATCTATTATCAAAGTAGCATTCAATTTCAAAACCATAGTACCATTATATAACCGAATATATACACACTCATAAGCATATACTCTAGAATCAAACTTTAATATCTCATACTTATACATATCATCATGCCAAATATACTTCACAAATACACATATATTTACGTTAGCATAATGTATAATTTGCATCATATATCAAATAACCAACTTACCTTAATTTCAAATGGGTGATCAACTATCACATACCTGTCCACTTAGCTTGATTTACACATTCAATCACAACTTATCATTGCCCGTTGAACCATTCAGAATTGAATAGGATACTCTGACAATCAAACATATCGTATAATGCCAACGTCCTAGACGTGGTCTTACATGCAATCACATATCGATGCCACTGTCCCAGACAGGGTCTTAAATACAATGCCGATGTCCTAGAAATGGTCTTACACGTAATCACATATCGATGCCAACGTCCCAAACGTGGTCTTACATGAGAACATATATCGGAAACCCTATGTCATGACATATGTATCCTAGCTATTCCTAAGGTTCATATAGGGCTTTCGGATGTCGTAACTCGATCGAATCGAACTCTTACACATAGCTTTCAAGCATATTCACATTCGGCTATCATATATATTTTTTCACACAATTCATTCCAGCATATAAAACTCGTATTTATTTAAAATTAACAGCATCTACTTGCTTTATAAACTTACCTCGAACAACAGTAATCGAAACGGAACTACTAATCGACAACTTTGGTCTTCCCCCGATCCAAATCCGATTTCTTTGGTCCTTGATCTAAAAATATTCAAATTAAAATTATTCAAACATAATTTCACTCAATTTAGTCCAAAAACAAAGAAATGGACAAATTACCATTTTACCTCTGACATTTTATACTTTTTACAATTTAGTCAAATTGCACGAAACACAAAACATGCAAAATTTGAGTACACTCTATGCTTAGGCTGAATGTTCCTTATATTCATACAAGCCCATATATTTCATTTATTTCACATTTTATCCCCTCAGTTTATTATTTTTGTAAGTTAGTCATAATTACTCAAAATTATCAAAAATTCCAATACAAAACATATTAATCCAGAACATATCTTTCATAATTCATCAACTAACATCACAAAACTCAATTATTCATCAATGGAATAATCAGAAATTCAAGCATGGGCTTTGTACCTTAAACTACAACAATATCAAAAACGTAAAAATTATCAAAAACCGAACAAAAACTAACCTTGAATCAAGCTTCCAAAGTGTCGAATACCTAAGCTATATTTTATTTCTTTCTTTCTCAAGTTTCGGCAAGAACAAGATAATTTGCATGCTTATTTTAATTTTATGTTTTATTCTAACATATATTATTTATCATTTTACAAATTTAACCTTTGTAATAAAATATTAAACCATTATAATATAAGGTCACAACTGTCCATTACATGCTATCATGGACAAATTTCAACTTAAACACATCAAATTACAAGGACAATCACAATTTGGCCCTTATACATTAACCCATCAAATTTTTATTTTATGCGATTAAGCCTTTTTATTAAATCGAGCACTCAAATGACAAAATTAAAGCACAAAAATTTCACAGATATGAATTCACACATGATAAACATAGAAAATAATTTTAAATTATTTTTTTTACTCGGATTCGTTGATGATCATGAAACTAACTAAAAATTTGACTTAAGGCAAGCGCACCTATCGAACAGTAGTATAGTTATGGTGAGACCGGACTAAAAGTACTAGTAATTACTATCTTTTTATTATCTAGCGTAAGAATTAAAGGATGTTTTTAAACTAAACTAATTTTCTAATTTAACTAAGATTACGACAGAGATGAAAGTTGGAAAATACTTTAGAAAAAACCAATGGAGAAGACAATACCTAAGAAAGAATCCACTTAGACTTCACTTATTACCTTTCACTTAGACGATTTATTCACTTGACTTATTCTGTAGAAATCGCTGATTTATGTTATTATCCCTTTCGAGACTAAAATTAACTGACTCTAGGTTGATTAATTGAAATCTCTTTCTAATTAAAAGCCCTATTGTCACTTTAACTCGATCTATGGATTCCTTTATTAGATTTGACTCTAATCCGGCAGATTTATGTCGTCCTATCTCTAGGATTGCATTCAACTTCGCTTAATTATGGATGATCTACTCTTAAACAGGGACTTTTGCTCCACTGAATAAGCACATCAAGAACCTGAATTAATATCTTGGAATATTAAAGCAAGGGTTAAAACTCAGAATTAAGAATAAGAACAAATATTTATCATATAAATAAAAGAGTAGTAAGATTCGTCTTAATTTTCATCTCACTTAGGTATTTAGGGGGTTTAGTTCATAATAATAATGGAAAACATCTCAAATTTTGGAGAACAACAAAACATAAAGAACCCCAAGAACTTCTAGGAAATTGGATGGAAATTTTCAATCTTGGTGTAGATCCTAGCTCCGAGGTGATTCCGATGGCTATTCGCGAGTATTTTTTGCCTCCAACTCTGTCTGTCCCTCTAATCCTCTTCTAGGGTGTTTACATTGGCTTTAGAATGCTTTAAAACCCTCAAAAGTGCCCTTTTTCGAATATAACTAGGCTTGGACTCGGTAGAGACACGACTATGTGCCACGCCCGTGTGAAGGTGCTCAGGCCGTGTGCAATACTGAGTTGGTTCTTAGTCGACACAGCCATGACACATGAGCGTGTAGAGCACCCGTGTGGAAGTGCCTAGGCCGTGTGAAACAATGATTTAGACCCAATTTGTCCGTTTTTGGCCCGTTTCTTGCTCTTTTTGCTACCCTAAGCTCTCTTGAGTATAAAACATGAAATTAAAGGATTAGGAGCACCAAACTCACTAAAACCAAGGAGAAATCATTCATAAATATGCCAAGCATGGGGTAAAAATATGTACAAATTATAGTTTATCAATCGTGGTCCCAAAACCAATGTTTTGAATAGGGTCTAAATCAGGCTGTTACATTTAAACCACTTATATATACATCATCACAAACATTAAGCAAGAGATCTAAAGTATTTACAACTAATTCACTAAATCAAGGTACCAAACATATATACATTACCACAAAATGCTACCAAAATAAGTACCAAACACCAACAACATGGAAAATGACAACCAAAAGTCCTAATACATGCCATTCATAACTAACTTCCAAAATAACTCAAAAAATCTACCACAATAAGATATTGATAGTGTGTATGCTTCGACTTGAACTTCTAATCTACTAGGCTTCACTAAATCGATAAGAAAAACACGACTCATAAGCACGAGATGCTTAATAAGTTCAAATACATGTAAACAAAACTTAACTAATAATTTACTTTATGTAAACCATACATAAATACCAAATCTCACCATGTACTTACAAATTCTTACTCACGTAACATGTAACATACCTTAAATCATTGACATAATAGTCATTCATTTGCTATCCTTTTCAAACTTTTCCTTGTTTCGAGGATGCCATGGTATCTTTCAACCAAGATCTTACACAATCCTGAAATGACGCCGTAGTATTTTTAACCTATAGAATTGATCATTTTTTGGTATAGTGCCTTAGTATCTTTCGACTAGGGTCTTATCCATTCTAGTTTAATGCCACAGTATCTTGCAACCATGGTCTTTTCCTTTTCGATTATAATGCCATGATATTTTTCAATCATGGTCTTTTTCCCTTTTATAGATATGTATATATAAATATCAATTAACTTCTATAAATCAAATGAACTACTTGAATTGAAATACAAACTTACCTAGGTAAAACTGATTCCAACACGAGATTGATGATTATTATGCTACTTTGGCTTTCCAGCGATAAATGTCCAATAGGTTTGTTTCTTGATCTAAATAAAAATTTTCATTCAATTAACAATTCAAATAGCTTAAATATTTAATTCAAGCCTATAAACCTTATCAGTGTGAATTTAAAAATTAATCTCACATTTTAACCTTTTAAATCCACAAATTTACATCCTATGTTTATCAACACTTTAACTAAAAAATATTAACTTTTGCACCATTTACGATTAAACCATTTTTACTTAATTAACTATTAAAACGCTAAAATTTCTTAATCAAATTTGTATATGAATCTAATAGATTAGTGTAAATATTAAATAAATAATATTTATTATCTTATTTTTCAGAATTGTGGTCTTGAAACCATTGTTTTTGACACCACTAAAAATGGGCTGTTACACTTAAATTCTTAAATATCAAATGTTATTGTTGGTTGTTATTCTTATGTAAACTGGAAGCTAAGGATTCTTGGGTATAAAAAGAGGATGTTCTATCTCTTAGTAATTCTGACAACTTTGCTTGCTAAAAGTAAGGGTACTATGATATATGTATGCAGCAAGTTATGATTAATAGGCCATGCATTGGGGTTATTTATAGATGAAATCATAACAATTTGTCCATAAATGGGTTTTAGTGGTGGATCCATGTTCTTTTATGCAGTTGATGCTGTAGTTTTGTGAAAGATGTTCAAAATTGAGGATTTTGACCTTTTGCAAGATGAGTCTTAGGTGAGTCTCTAATATCAACTCATACAAGTTAGTATAAGTAGATTGTTTGTGATTGATGTTCTTAAAAACAGAGAGAGTACATGAATGATTCTTGGAAAATAAGTGTATATTTTCGGACATATGTAACACCTATAACCCGACCCGATCGTCCGACCTGAGTTATGGAATGCTATAGTCATAACCAGAATAGAACACATTCAAATCACATTGATTATCTCAAATGAACATAGAATAATTCATTAATGCATAATTCTTGCTCAAATTTAACAAAAATAATCCAAACATAGTCAATTCAATTTATGATTAACAAATATATCAGTTATTAGATCATATACGAGTTTATGTATGCTCCAATACCATCCAAAATTTAACTAGGAATAATTTGCAATATGAAACGCCTCATACCCGAGACCGTCTCCGGAGTCAAACACGAGGTGTTCACAGGCTTAATTCATTACTTAAACAGCTCAAACAATTTATTTTTAAAATTTCCAATCAAGCTGGCAATCTGCGTCATAGTCGCTTAAAAATTCATATCTCGAGTTCCAAAACTCAAAATTAAGATCTGTAAATTTTACCTGTAACTAGACTCATATATCTATTTACTAATTTTTTTCTATAATTTTTGGTTGATCCAATTAGTATAGTTTATTAGTTAAAGTCTACCCTATTTCAGGTTCAACTGCTCTAACCTCTGTGTATTACGAATTAGATATCTCCCTGTACAGAGTTTCAATGACTATGTCGTTTGTTTCTTATAAAAATAGAATCAGTAAGGATTTCATACATGTAAGATAAAATGCCTAATTGTTTTTATACAATATATAGTGAATTTTTAAAGTCAGAACAGGGGATACAGAGATCACTCTGACCCTGTTCCACCAAAACTTAAATGTCTCACAAAATAAAACTCATATACCTGTTTTGTTCCATCCATATGAAAATAGACTCATCAAGATTCAATTTCATAACTTACCCATAATTTAATTCCATTTCTACTATTTTTAGTTATTTTTCAAATTTACATCACTGCTGCTATCACATTCTGTTTTATGGCAAATTTACTTTACTATAGATTTTCATGGACTAAATAGCATTTTAAACATACATAACATCAAATATGACTTAGATTGGCCATTCCAATGGCTAATCATTTACAAACCCTTTTCTTGCCAAATCATAGCCATATCATAAGATCGTTTACACAAAGTGAGTATTTTGCCATACATGCCACATTCAAAACACACAAGCCATTTTACCAATTTAGGCCTTCGGATAGTGTGGACGAACCTTCGACCTATCCCGATTCTCAAGCCAGCTTGTCAACAACTACAATGAATGAAAAGGAGGGGGTAAGCATAAATGCTTAGTAAGTTCACATGCAAATAGCAAGTAACATAATCATAAAATTCCACATAAAGCATCATTTGCATAAACAACACCAAGACATTCATGTTTCATTTGCATTTAATATCTTTCTACGATTTCATCATACCAAGTTCTCAACCTGAGGATTTAAGCACATACCTGTCAAATTTTCTCATTCACCACACTTACTAATATGTCACCTTCATTTTAGGCATTCTTCTCATTCACTTAAGATTCACCCGTTGAACACATCGGAATATAATTCGAATGTGACAGCCCAAAATTGACCCTAGTCGGGATGTGGTTTCGGAACCACAAAATCGAGGCATAAAAATAATTTAAAATTTATTTTGATGCCTATGATATGTGTTAATTTGTGTGTGACATTTTTGATGTTTCGATTTAGTGTTATAAATGTGAATTTCTCTAGAAAGGACCTAGTAGTGAACTTTGAAAGTATGATGGGGAAATGTGTGATGACTAGTTGCTCATGCATGCAAAAATAAAGGATTTGCATGTCAAATTCCCCCATAACATGAAGTGGCCGGCCATGGCAAGAGAGGATGGGCAAAACATGTCATGAAACATGTTTTGTTGGTGCATTAGGGAGAAATAATAAACAAAGGTGTATGGGTAAGAAAAGAATGAAAAAAAAATGTGTGTGAGTGTGGTATTCCCCCCATTGCCGTGAGTTGTAGAGAAAGAAAGAAAAATTTTGTTCATCCTTTCTTTGAGCCAAAACTAAGGAAGAAGGAGGATTTTGCTCCATTTTTTTGTTTGGAAGAGATCTAGAAGGAGATTTGGCTAAGTTTGCATCAAGATTAAGGTATGTATGAGGTTGTGTTAGGAGTTTCATGCATGTTTTGGTTGCTAACTTGATGTGCATGTTAGCCATGGCTCAAATCTTTGTTATACCATGGAAATGGTATTTGGCCAAAGTTGTTATGGTGATAAAGCCATTGCATGCTAAGTGTAAAGCTTGATGATGATGCATGCAATGATGGATTGTCTACTCTTGAGTAAGATTTTGAGTTTTCTTTTGTTTAATCATGATTGAAGTTGAAAAGGAGCATGATTGTCATATTCGCCATGATGCATTCATAAGCATGGTTCATGCTTCTTGCATGTTAGTTAAAATTTGTGTTTTGGATGGCTATGGACACCTTGAAATTCGCCATGCTCATATATGTATATATATGTTTGCACATGATGTTTGGTTGTGAACTAAGTGATGAATATGTTGGTTTAAAGAAGAAGATGTTGAAGAATGAATTTGAAATTGCAAGCACATTCGCCTAGCACACATATGAGTGCTTGATGCTATATTATAAGTTTTGAGCAACAATATGCAAAGCATTAACTAGTAAAATGCATGCTGTTTTGTGAGGTATTAAGTGCATAATTGGCCTCAACATGTACATGAATATTCGGCCTTGGTTAGCCTATTGAAGGCCTTAGCTTTTCCTTGATGCTCGAATAAATTGTATTGAATTGCTTGATGTAGTATAAAATGTGCATGACCATTGTGTATTCAAGCTAAAGAGTGGCCATATGACCATTTAAACTCCTTGTCATATTCGCCATAAGCTAGCACAATGAGGTTTTAATAGATTGAATTTGTTTGAATTAGCTCAAGAGCTAAGAGGGCCACAATTGGACAAGGGAAGGAAAAGTGATCGAATAGCCGTAAAAGCCGTTCGACAACATCCGAGGTAAGTCCTCAAGAAGTGACCTTAATTGAATTATGTGGAATGAAATATGGATGTATTGATTATTGATTTATGTGTGTATGAGTATTCAATTCTACCCGGCTAAGTCCCAAGGCGATTATGCTAATGATTATAATTGTGTTTGAGCCTTAGTAACGAAAATGAAATATGTATGTCCAATGATTATTGATGTAATGTGCATGAGAAATTGAATGATATCCGGCTAAGCCCCAAGACAATTATGCTGGAAATTATATCCGGTTAAGACCAAGGCAATTGTGCTAGTGGCTATATCCGGCTAAGACCAAGGCATTCGTATGAAGTCATTCTATCCGGCTAAGACCAAGGCATTTGTGCACATGCTTATATTCGGTTATATTCAAGAATCTTGGGCTGGAGGTGAGTGTTGGTTGCTGTAATAAATTCAATTAGTACACTCGAGAAGCCCAAAGAATAAGGTACGTTTATATGTGCATTGAAAGTCGACATGCTTGAGCAACATTCGCTCAATCGACTAATGAATTTCAGTTATTGAATTGATTGATACTTTGTGAAAGTATATAATGATGAAGTGTGAAGTAAGAATGTGTATTAATGAAATGATGCATTTGGCTATGTGAATGTATTGCTGTAATTAGAGTTGATTATATTCCTTGAGACTTACTAAGCATAAAAATGCTTACCCGTTACTTTGGCTCTCTGTTTTATAGATTTCGCTCGATAGCAATCGGATTCGGGATCAATAAAGTCGAAGTCATCCACACTATCAACGCCTCTATTTTGGTATAAATTTTGTTTGAACTTTGAAATGGCATGTATAGGACTACCCCTTGTTGGTTTAAAAATGTGGTGATGTATATGTATACGGCCATGCGAAAATGGCTCGTAAAAGGAGGCATGAACTTGGACTATTTTTGGTTTGTATGTATATATATGGTGTCATGATGTGGCTATGGATTGGAAATGGGAATGTTGGTCATATGATCAGCCATTGGCATGGTTAAAATGATCATATATGAACCTATGTATGGCAAGACTAGTTGGTTCATGGAGACTACAAAATAGGTAAGACCTACCTTAAAAACAGATGCTGCCAGCTGCAGTGACGTGAATGTGAAAAATCACCAAAATTTGTAGGAATGGTATTAAATAGTGAATAAGCTATGTAAATGAACCTTGATGAGTCTATTTCAATATGGAAGAAACGAAATGGTCATAGGAGTTACATGTTAAGAGATATTAAAGCTATTGTGAGACAGGGCCAGAACGGTTTCTGGGTCCCCTGTTGCAACTTTAAAAATTTACTATAAATTATCCAGAAAGAATTAGGAGTCATGCCTTATATGTACAGATTCCATTTTGAGTCTAGTTTCATTAGAAACAAACGAAACCAGTATTAAAGTCCTGTACAGTGAGATATTCAAGTTGTAACGCGCGAAGGTCAGAGCAGTTGATCCCTGCAACATGGGTGACTTTAGCTAATAAACTGTACCAATTGGCCTGACCAAAAATTCTAGAAAAAAATCCATGGATGGATACATGAATCTAAATTCAGGGAAAATTTACGAAACCAGTTTCCGAGTTTTAAAACTCGAGATATGATTTTTAAGGCGACGGTGACGCAGTTTTCCAGCCTGACTGGAAATGCCAAATGGGTGGGCAAAATATGTGAACTTGGCTTGTTAACCCCTCGTGTCCGACACCGGCGATGGTCTCGGGTTCGGGGTGTTACATCGAATACGCGAATTTCATGAACGTAAATGCCATACCCGCAGCTAGACAAACTCAATAGCCTGCGGAACTTATGTAGCCAAGCTACCATGTAACCCACCCATAAGTGAACTCAGACTCAACTCCACGAGCTTGGGCGTTCGCATCCATAAGTGAACTCGGACTCAACTCAACGAGTTCGGATGCCTAGTTACATCTCACGAACTCGGATTCAACTCAACGAGTTCGGAACTCAAGTATCCTAGTGACATGTCACTTATATTCTAATCTCTTCCTAAGGTTCAAACGGGCTTTTTCTCGATCTCACATCTTTGTCGTCTTCCACGGAATATCAGAACCGATACTCGGTGATAGTTCATACTCATCAAGTAATTCACATAATTACATATTATTCAACAATAACCACAAAACATAACATTTCATGATAATAATAAGCATCATATCATATAAACAACATTAAATTGCTCAAAATGACAATTATGTTACTACATTTACACATGAACTTACCTCGATACAAAATATTAGCAATCGAGCCTATTCTTCGTAAACTTTGTTTTTCCCTCGATCGCGACTTGAATCTTGTTTCTCTTGATCGATAATGCCAAATTAATCTTATTTAATACATACATTCATCAAAACAGTCTTTAATATGAACTTTGGAAAAATTACATTTTTGCCCCTAAACTTTTGCATAATTACACATTTGCCCCTAGGCTCGGGAATTAAAATTCATCCCTTATTCTTATGTTTTATGACATGCTGATCATTTTTCCCTTCTATGACAACATCAAATTCTCACTCTAACATGTACTTATGACTATTAGGTATTTTTACCGATTAAGCCCTTTTACTCGTTGTCGCTTAAAACCGAGTAGCACAAGTTGTCTAACATAATTTAAAACCTCATATTTTATCATAAAACACCAAAATACACAAATTTCACCTATGGGTATTTTTCCAAACATGAACCCTAGGTTAAATTATTGCTAGCATAAGTTAATTCGAGCTATCGGGATTTCAAAAACATAAAAATCATTAAAAACGGGGCATGAAATCACTTACTATGAAGCTTGAAAGTTGAAGAAACCCTAGCTATGGGGAGAGGGAAAATTCGGCAGCAACAATATGGAGAAGATGATCATTTTGTGTAATTTTTCCCATTTTATTTCATTTAATATACAAATGACCAAAATGCCCTTACTACTAAACTTTCCAAAAATTCCATCCATGTCCAATTTTTGTCCATAGACTTAGAAATTGGTCAAATTGCTATTTAGGACCTCCTCATTAATATTCCAAAGAAATTTCATACTAAAAACTCCTAGAATACAAATTTTGCAAATTATTCGATTTAGTCCCCAATTTCAATTTAAGCATTTTAGGCATAGGATTTCATCATGAAATTTTCACACAATTATGCAATCATATCATAAACCTCAAAATAATTATAAAATAATTATTTCTATCTCGAATTTGTGGTCACAAAACCACTATTCTGATTAGGCCCTAATTCAGGATATTACACAATATTTTTAAATTTTTAATTCAATATAAATCACAACAATTCATATCTCAATTTAATCATCACAAATCAGTTGTCAATCATTATTCATAGCATATATGTGAAACGAAACTTAAATCGGGTCCATAGGACCTTAAAAATAGTTTGGAAACAAACATGGACTAATTTCAATCAAAACAGAAAAATATGAGAAAAATTAAAAACAGGGGTCACACGACTGTATGGCTAGGCAGTGTGACAAAGGCCAGCCTGTGTGGCCCCAAGCGTGGCCATGTGGCTACTTCACACGTCTGTGTGCTCGAACCGTGGACAAATAAAAAATAGGGTCACATGGCCGTGTCCCCAGGCCATGAAACTAACTATGCCCTGTGAAAAATCCTCCACCAAAAATAAATGAAGTAACCATGTGACCGTGTCATACAACCATGTGGGACACATAGCCATGTGGAAAACTGTGTCACAAGCCGTGTGTACCTAAATAACTTCAAAACAAAGCTACTTCAAACATCACTTTTTAGGTACCAAACCATGCCATTTCTAACTATTTTCACCTATTCAAATTACATTCAAACAAGCTAAAAACATATCAAATCATCCAACCTAATTGTCTAACCAATGTACCCTCATTCATACCACATTGTAAACATAAACATCAACCATTTAAAATTAAACAAATTAGCTTTCATGCTTATACATTCACCAAATGAACATATATCACCAAATGCATAAAATAATTACTTGAAGTTCATCAATTAACCTATCATGTATGTACTAATTCAACAATCCAACAATGCATTATATTTCGAACACACTTTTATGCTATCAAATAACAAACCAACCAAAATACCATTAAGGATTTACATCAAAACACATATTACATGTTTCAAATGGCACAAAACATAACCAAATAATCATAACCTATATATACCAAAGCCCTGTTTACATGCCACTTATAACCAGACCATAATAAACAATTAATTACCGAATAAGTTGTCGGATAGTGTGATCTCCAAAAGCAATCCAATCAACAGCCCAAATTCGACGATCTACAAAGCTAGAAAAATGACTAAAAGCTTGATATATTCAATGGAGTTTCGGTTCTAAAGATGAAAAATAAAGATGAAAAAATGATGGTGGCTTCCTTATTTTTTTTATGTTTTATTCATTTTTAAATTTTAATTCATCAGTAATAACACTTACTTTAGATAAAAACAAAGCATTAACTGTCCACATATTTCCATTAAGGTCTAATTATAATTTAGGTCCTCCCCTTTCATTAATTAAGTCATTTAATCAATAAAATTCAATAGCGATTAAGTTTTACATCTTACAATTTAGTCCATTTTCCTTAATTAACTATCCAAAAATCAAAATTTCTGGGTCAAGTTTAAATATACCTATATGGTAACTCTGAAATATTTAATAAAAGTATTTATGATCTCGGTTTGTAGAAACGAGTTGCCAAAACCTTATTTTCTAAAACCACTTGACTTTAGGGACAAACCATTTGTACCTAACTATTTGTTCACTTAGAAAAAAATAATCAAATCAAAGTTCAGTATATTTCTATAATTGACTCATAAATATTAAATAATAATATTTACGGACTTACTCATCAGATTTGTGGTTCCGAAATCACTATTTTTGACACCATTGAAAAAGGGGTTGTTATAACATAGATCCTTGTGAGCCTAGAATATGATGAATTGTGCGTATGGATGTATGTGATTTTGTGAAGCAGCTATGTGTGTAACACCCCTCACCCATATGCAATGCCGGAATAGGGCTATGGAGCATTACCGAACATTTTATAGAATTACACATACACTTCACATGCATATTCCAATATCATACAATCATCATTCAATATCATACATATCGTCCCTAGTATAAGCCTACGAGGCCTAAAACATGCATTTGGGGTGGTTCAGGACTAAACTAAGAACTTAGGAAATTTTTACGAAACTTAGAAATTTTTTCAAACTACAAGGGACACATGCCCGTGTGGCCTGTGTGTCTCGCACGGCCAAAGACACGCCCGTGTCATAGGCCATGTGGATATTCGAAATGGGATCACATGGTCGTGTCCCAGCCCGTGTAACTCTTTGACTTGGGTCACACGACCAACACACAGGCCCGTGTGACTAGCTTGTGTGCCCTAAAAATGGCCACACACACCCGTGTGCCAGGCCGTGTTCTAGGCCGTGCCAAACCTGTAGGGTATATTGACTTATGCCACACGGCCAAGTCACACGCCCGTGTGCTAGGCCGTGTGGAGCATACTGACTTGATTTTAATTTCAACACTGGGAGACACATGGCCGTGCAACCTGACCATGTGTCATACACGGCTGAGACACGCGCTCGTGTGGACAAAAATAGGCTATTTACCAAGCCATTTTGCCACCCAATTTACATGTACCTACACCAAACTCAGATGGCACAAAACATAGCATAAATAGGCACTCATCCAAACTCAATCAAGCCTATTTCATATACCATTTCAATACCAACAACAACAAGTCTCACATGTGTCACAAAATGCTATTGCATTTTATACCAAATTCACACTCCCAATTCAACTACATATCCACTTTCAAACATGCATCAATTTTTCTAAACTCACAAGTATACTTATTTTTAATTCATCAACCAATTGAAATCGACAATGCCTATTATCAACAAGTATCACATATATCCATCATCAAGTTCACACACAAGACATATGCACAATTATATACACAACCAAAACAAGCAAATTAAGCCATCTTACATGGCTATATACAAAACCAAATATTAACATTTACAAGCCAACTCAAATGGCTAAATTCATAGTTAACATATATGTACTAAAATGACCAAACTCCTATATATGTCATATACTCAAAATACTTAAGTTCCAAAGTACCAAAGTGATAGTAGGATAGTGTGATGAAGTCTCTAACAATCCCGAATATGAGCTAGCTTTGACTTCACTATAAAACATGAAAAATAGACAAAGTAACCTCGTATGAATTAATAAGCAAACTCACCATTTATTCACAATTAAATAATATAAACATAATATGCTACAAGACATGCAAATCAAAATGTTAACTTGTATTCAATCACAACTATAACCATGAACTTATAACTTCCATAACTTCGATGCTTACATAGTTTTCGTACATATCTGTATTGTTACATATCTATTTTCACCATTTTATATCTTCGATATACCCGTTGAACCATTTGGAATATAAGTCGGATACTCGAAAGTTTCACACCTAATTGCCAATATCATGCCGTGAAGCCAACTCAATGAATCTTGCACCCAAAGTGCCAATACCATGGCCCAAAGTCAACTCAATGAATCTCGCACCTGAAGTGCCAATATCATGGCCTGAAGCCAACTTAATGTAACCCCTAATGACTTGTCATTTGTATCCCACTTTATTCCTAAGGTTAAACTGGAATTTCCAATGCTGAACCTTCGTCGAATTTGTCTACAAGGTCATAATTCACAATTTAGGAAATATTAAGGTATTTAAAATACAATTAGACCAAAGCTTATTACATACAAACTTACCTCGGATGCAAAAATAACAAAACGAATCGATTAATCCAAAACCTTGTTCTTTCCTCGATCTAAGTCTGTATTTCACTTTTCTTGATCTATATAATATCAAATTTAGCTTATTTAATAATCTCTTTATTCAATTTAATCCAACATACACTTTAAAGCCACTTTACACATTTGCCCTTAGTATTTCACATTTTTAAAATTTAGTCTTTACTTCATAAAATTACAAATTCATGCAATTTAACCACAACCTATGCTAGCCAATTTTCAATTAGGTCCTAGCAGCCCATATTTTCATTTATTTCAAATTTTAACCACAAAATTTTCACATTTCACAATTTAATCCCTAATTTGCATTTTCACTAAAAATCACTTAACAGAACTTGTATAATTATTATCAAAAATTCATAATCTATCATCAATCATTAAAGCTCATACATATTAATCAATGAAAACATCCTAAACCTTTAACGGTTTTGCAAATTAGTCGCTGGGCTAGCTAGACCTAGTTGCAACGATCTCAAAAACATAGAAATCAAAAAAAATCGAGTCAAAATCACTTACCAATTTAGCCATGCAACTGTCGAACCCTAAATAGAATCCATGGATGTTTTTCTTTTCTTAATTTTGACTAGAATGAGAAAGCTGGACTAAAATTATGTTTTTTGTTTTATTTAATTTACTTTAATTAACCAAATTACTAATTTAACCTTACTTATAAACTATTAATAACACTTAAATGATGTCCAAGATTGTCCACTCATAATAAAAATGGCATATTTAACACATAAGGACCTCCACTATTTGATTTCATAGTCATTTAATACCTTTAGCTATTAGAACATCAGTTTTACACTTTATGGGATTTAGTTCTTTTTATCGAATTAAACACTCAAACAATAAATTTTCTTAACAAAAATTTCACACAAACATGCTATCATGCTATAGACATTAAAATAATAATAGAATAATTATTTCAACATCAGATTTATGGACTCGAAACCACTATTCTGATTTGACTAAAAATGGGTTGTTACAATGTGTGTGTACGCCTGGAATGTATACTATGTGATGTGATTGTGTTGATGCGTATGAAGCATGTATTGAGGTATGATTTGGTTAAGAAAATATGTAACATCCTGATTTTCGGGTTTTTCGCGATTCTTAATATTTTAAGTAAGTTTCTAAAATTTGGTATGTGATTATGGAATTCATAATTTGGGTATGTAAATGGGCTTATGGAAGGCCCATGAGTTGGCCAAAACCCGGTAGAATTTTTTTAAAATTTTGGACTTAGGGGTTAGGGGTTCTGGCGAGGTGCTCTTATATAAAGTTGTGGGTAAAGTGTATCACAAAAAGAGCCTTGGTAAAGTGGCAAGGGTGACGCCACTAAGCTCCAGAAAAAGTGGCGTGTGGAGCATAGAGCAAGACCTAGGTTCGATTCTCTGGAATGGCAAAGGTAATGTTATTTTTATGCTTGTGCATGCTAGAGTTTAAAGCTGGATGAAACTCTATGGGAGAGAGTTTAAAATAGTCAAGATGCATGGATTAAGGAGGGATAAGGGAAGAGATTTTAGGGATTTGAGAAAGGGATAGAGCTTAGCCGATTTGAAGGGATTAGAGAGGGGATTTTGGCAGAGGGGTATTAGGTTAGCAATTTCGGCATTAGGGTCTTAGCTGTGCCGTTTTCTCTTTTGGTTTAGTTTTTTCTCTTCTTTCTTCTTCCCTAGCTGAATCTTCCATCTTTCCTCTCATCTTTTCTCCCTTTTCTTTTTCCAAAACCAGCCCATTACTTTCCTCTACTCATTTATTATTTCTTTCCTTAATCTCTACTTCTGCCGAAATATCGCAAAAGCAAATCGGTGAAGATAGGGGTGCCGATTCTTTGTGACCAGCAACCTTTTCTTTCCTTTTCAATTGTTGGCGTTCAATTCCTTTACCTTTTAGGCATCCGGATTCAAGAGGAGTAAGGCGTGGTAAGTACTCGAACTCTAAACAATTCCTAGAGTAACTTTTGGCCAAAAGTCAAAACCCTCTAGTTTAGAGAGGTGGCGAATATGGGTATAGGCCTTATGGGGTCTTCTTTTAATATTTTGTGGTTTATTTAGTGGAGGAGCAGCAAGGTGTAGTGTCGACTTGGAGTAGCTTGGATCTCCGGAGTGGCTAGACCTAGTAATCAATCGCGACAAAGGTAAGATTCCTAAGGCCATTATGGATGGTGGCCGAATGTGTAAGTATTAATATTAGATGATTTTTGGTTTAGTTCAATTATGGGAAGCTGATTATTAACGATGGATTATAGGATAAATCGTGTAGGAGATCTCGTCGAGGAATATCGCCAAATAGGTGTGTAACGAACCCTTTTCATAAGCTTAAAGCGATAAATGCCGAAAAGCTAAAATGCCAAAATTCTGGCATTTCGAGGACTCGTGAGTAAGCGAACGCTCATTATTTAGGTAGATTCGTTGAGATGATGATCAGGAACATTGGAAATAGTAAGAACGTGATTTTTGGCATTCACGGTAAGTTGGGCCTCGAGGGGCTGCAATAGGGCACAATAGGCTTTCAGGCCCATTTGGGTAAAATTGTTAGAAAACGGAAATCTGTTAAATTGTGGATATAGGCTAAACGGGTCTAGATGACGAAATTGGCTAAGTAGGGCCATTAGGGGTTTTAGGCCCAATAACTCGATTTCGCTAAAAAAATGGGTCAGAATCACTGTTTGCACCCATGAATTGTTAGTAACCGTTAATGAACTTGGAAACCCTAATTTTTGGTAAAATTACAAGATTACCCTTATAACATGAAAATGACCGTTTTGCCCCTAGGTAAAAATGACTATTATAGCCCTAGGGTTTATGTATGAATTTAATACATGGGATTTTGATAAACATGGTATGTATGATATGCACATGACATGTATGATATGCACATGATATGTGTGATATGCACGTGATGTAATCATAAATGCATTGGGTTGGGTTTTTATATGAATGGAGGAAGTGAAAAAGGGCTTATGCCCCAGTTATTAAAGGGCTTGTGCGCCAGTTATTAAAGGGCTTATGCCCCAGTTATTAAAAGGGCTTTTGCCCTAGTTATTAAAAGAGGCTAGGCATCCGGATATATGATAAAGCACTATCTTTGCCGTTGGAAAGTTATGGCGGGGTGGGTCGAGTTAATCCCACATGGTGTCTTTGGTTGGTACGGGTGGAGAGTAGCGGATGGTGGGTTGTGTAGTCTCCCCAAATGGGTTTACATTCTTTCATTGACATTATATGTGATATTGAAATGGGCCTATGGGCCATACCGTTTACAGTAAAGGCTTCGGCCCAGTAATATGAAATTTGGAAAGGCTTCGGCCAAGTGTTATGAAGTATGAAATATGAAAAGGGCTATGGCCCAGTACATGTTTGAGATTGAATTTGGGCTTAGACCCAACAGGCTGTCATTGTTTTGGGCTCTGAAAGGGGCTTGTAGCACACTGAGTTTCCAAACTCACCCCCTTTCCTTAACCTTGCAGGTGAGCCTTGATGTGGGGACTTGGGCCGGAGGGGATTCAGAGTGGCCACGGTGATTGCTTTTGGACCTTTAAAATAAGTGTTGGTTTTCATTTAATTTCATTTAATTATTATTTATTTTTGGGTTGTAATAAGTCCATTTTTAACTTTACTTTTATTTCTTCTCGGGATTATTTTATTTTTAATAACTTCAACCCTGGTTGATAATTGTTCAAATGGGCTAGACTTAGGACGTGTTTTCAAAGTGATACTTGTTTTCAAAATATCTCAACACCACGATTAATCGATTTATCAAAGACGTCCACTTAAACAAATTTAAACTCGATATAACAAAGTGTGGCTATGGTTGTGGGCATGTCTAGGATTGGATCCAATCAAAGAGCTTGGTACTTAAGCAGCCTTCATGGCTCACCTCCTCTGTCTCGGATACCTACCTGGTGCCCAGCTTCCATACACTTTGTTAACTCAACAAAATATATGGTTTTAAAACACTAAAACGGAACGTGGGTTTTCAACTCCAATGTCGCACGTCAGATTCGGCCATAACGTCTAGGCCGGGTTTGGGGTGATACATTTAGTGGTATCAGAGCCTAGGTTGTAAC
Source organism: Gossypium arboreum (assembly GCF_025698485.1). NCBI lineage: Eukaryota > Viridiplantae > Streptophyta > Magnoliopsida > Malvales > Malvaceae > Gossypium > Gossypium arboreum. Next base: position 59,356,279 of record NC_069073.1, on the reverse strand, counting down.
AACTCGGCTGTGGATCGGGTCCGAAAATTTTTTGAATGTTTAGGCCTAAGAAGGGTATTTTTGGAAATGGTTTTTGAAAAGTTCATTTTTAAGATGTTTTGCTTAGAATATATGTTAAAAAAAGGTACCAGTTCTTCTGTTTTAAATCAAGAGTTCAAAATAAAGGGAGTTTTTCAAATCAAAGTTTTCAAATTTCTATTTTCGGTGATCAAAAACTTGGTTTTCAAGTTCTAAATGGATTGGAGAAAGAAGTGGCGCACTTAATCCCTGGCACCAAGTGTGTAAGTATATATTCTTTACGATATATGATAATGATATGATATTATGAATAGTGCTGAGACTCTACTATGATAGGGTTAAACTGTGAAATGGTAGAAATGAGACTGTAGCTAGACTACGACATACGAAAACAATTCTTGAACTGCTACATTTCTATAACACATTTTTCTTAATAAATAGTGGAACATTATACTAATTTCATAAAATTCGTAAATCAGATAAGTCGATATGAGTACAAGAGGAGTTCGTGGACGAGGCCGCGGACGTGGTCGCGGAAGGGTGCAAGCTGAATCTTCATCCTCAGGGCATAGGCCAGCTGAGGAGGCATCTGTGCCACCAGCAACGGAGACTGGGTCCTATGATCGGGCTGCGGGGGATGACGCTTTGTCCCAAGCCATGTTAAGGGTATTAGAAAGAGTTGCTGGAGCTAGTACTAGGACAGTGAATAGGAGGTCTATATCGGAGCGACTCCGGGCCAACGGGGCAGAAGTATTTAGGGGTGTATCTGGAGTAGCCCCAAATGTGGCAGAATATTGGCTAGAGGCAACAGAATGGATCATGGACGATCTAGACCGCTCAGTGGAGCAAAAACTGAAATTAGCTGTGTCGCTGCTACGTGATGAGGCATACCGATGGTGGATCACCGTAAGAGAGAGTACCCCAATTGAGCAAGTAACTTGGGAGTTGTTCAAAACTGCTTTTAAAGGGAGGTATGTTGGGGCAAGCTATGTGGATGCTCGTCGGTAGGAATTCTTGAATCGACTCGTGGTGATAAGACCATGTAGGCAGTATGAGGCGTAATTTTGAGGTGAGTCGATATGCTAGTGGGATAGTGGCAACTGAATATGAGCGCAGTGTCCGATTTGAGGATGGTCTCCGCGATGAGCTTAGGATCTTGATAGCTCCACAGAGGGAGCGTGGTTTTGCTGCATTGGTAGAGAAGGCTAAGATAGCCGAGGAGGTGAAGCTGACTGAGCGACAGAATCGTGAGAAGGATCGACCCAGATTTAAGAGGGATTTTAGACCCTCAAGTGCCATGAATCGAAATGTTAAAAGAACAAGGACGGAGGAACCGGTTTGAGCAGTTCCAGTAAATACTTATAGACCGCAGGCTTGCAGGGACTATGGTAAGGTGCATATAGGGGAGTGCTGGAAACGAACTGGAGCATGTTTTCGATGTGGGTCTAAGAAGCATAAGTTCAGAGAGTGTCCTCGGAGGACAGCTCAGGAGCTAGCTGCAGAGCAAAGGGATGTCCAACCACGACGAGGAGGACCACCACCACAGAGGGGTCGTAGGCAAGGTAGAGATGGAAATGGTAATGGATGAGGACGTGGGGCACCTGGCAGAGGTGCTGGACACGCTAAAGCTCGACAACTGGCGTTGGTTTATGCTGCACGACATCGTGAGGAGGGTGACGCTCCTGATGTTATAACTGGTACGTTCTTCATTCATAGCATGCCTTACACTGCTTTGATTGATGTGGGTTCCACTCACTCGTATGTTGCTTGTGATGTATCTGGGGCTTTGGATGTGCTTTCTGAGGAGACTGTGAGTGGGGTATCGGTGATAAGCCCATTGGGACATTCGGTTAAGGTTGATAAACTTTTTAGGGCAGTACCATTAGTGACACAAGATAAAATTTTTGAAGGAGACTTGTGTAACACCCCGAACCGAGACCGTCGCCGGAGTCGAACACGAGGTGTTAACGGACTTCAAACCACTTATTGAAAAGTTCCAGACAAGCTGCCAATCTGTGTACTAGTCGCTTCAAAAATCATAACTTGAGTTTTAGAACTCGAAAATCAGTTTTGTAATTTTTTTCTGGAACTAGACTCACATTTCCGTCTACAGATTTTTTCTAGAATTTTGGTTGGGCCAATTAGTACAGTTTATTAGTTAAAGTCACCCGTGTTACAGGGGCCGACTACACTGACCTTCGCGTGTTACAACTCAAATAACTCCCTGTGCAGGACTTCAATACTGGTACCGTTTGTTTCTATAGAAACTAGACTCAAAGAGGAATTCATACATATGTGGTATGACTCTAATTATTTCTGGTTAATTTATAATGAATTTTCAAAGTCCGAGCAGGGAATCCAGAAACCGTTCTGGCCCCGTTCCACTAAAACCCAAATATCTCTCAACATACAACTCATATAACCGTTTCGTTTCCTCCGTATGAAAATAGACTCATCAAGGTTCATTTACATAATTTATTCACTATTTAATTCTATTCCTACTATTTTTAGTGATTTTTCACATCCACGTCACTGTTGCTGCCAGCATCATATTCTAGGATAGACTTTCTCTAACACATAGTCTCTATGATTCAACCACCCCTTTTTCATATATGGTCCAAAATATAAGCATGATGACCCATTCTAATGGCTGGTCATTGCCAAACACTTCCATGCCTCTTAATGAGCATATACATACCAAATAATTATAACATTATGCTCAAAACATTCATAAGCCATTTTCGCATGGCTAGGCAATATTTACATACCGAGTTCAAACAAAACATAATAGCCTATACATGCCGAAATGTTTTCTTAAACCATCTAAGAAGAAGATACCAAAAAGTCGCTAGACGGTGTGATGACTTCGATGACAGTCCCGAGCACGCAAAATGGATCAAGAACCTAAATAAACAACAAATAAGCACACCAAATGAGTACATAACTCAAGAAGTCGTAAGCACTACTCTACCATCAACAATAACAATCATAAGTGAATAATCAAATAATACAAAATAGATGTTTCCAGCCATATCAAACTATACTGCAATTTCTAAGATTTTGGTTCGATCTCATGCCCAATCCTTCAACCAAATCAAACGACAAGTCAGCCCAATCGATTTGAATCCGTTTCCTCAAGTTGGAACAACAATGCACTAGATAATTTTATGCGTAACCGTACAATCCCAATTTCGATATTTAGTTAGTAACTCAATCACTTACCTCGTTCATGCACAATTTATTTCCACAACCGAATGTGACTATAGCAAATCGCACACATAGTGCTATAGCAAATCGCACACATAGTGCCATAGTAAATCGCACACATAGTGCCATAGTAAATCGCACACATAGTGCCATAGTGAATCGCACACATAGTGCCATAGTGAATCGCACACATAGTGCCATAGTAAATCGCACACATAGTGCCATAGTGAATCGCACACATAGTGCCATAGTGAATCGCACACATAGTGCCATAGTAAATCGCACACATAGTGCCATAGTGAATCGCACACATAGTGCCATAGTAAATCGCACACATAGTGCCATATGGTCTTTGCACACATTGTGCCTTATGTCAATTCATCATGGTAAAGCAACTTACTAAATTCAATTTGTACATATAATCATAATAATAAATAGGAGAATCACTCCAAAAATATCTATCAAGGAGTTCTCACAACAAGTGCTTAAGGACTTACCTTGTGTTGAGTATAACGGTTTCGACCGGCTACTCGATGTCCTTGGCTTTGCCCTTGCTTGTTTCTCCTTCTTTAACTTCTCGGGCTTAATAGATAAATAAACTAGTTTAATCATCTTGCTATACATTTATAGTTCAATTACACATGCATATGTATATTTGTATATTCGCAACCATCCTCACTTATTACCCATTTGGTCAACAATCTAAGCCAAGATAAGGCTTCAATATGGTTGCCTCTAACCGAATACATGCACACCAATCTACTTCCTTTGGCCGAATATGCATGTCTATGTGGAGGCAAATTTTACACCTTATACTACACAAAAAAACAGCATACATTTTCCTAATTAACGCATTACATATTGTAGTTCTATACACATCTCTCATTTATTTCATAACGAAACAACATCACAAGCAAATAGACACCTCAAAATAGTATACATGTCATACCAATTCATCATGTGCAAACATATATTCATGTAGGTGCAATGGCGAATTCTCAAGTGGCTTATATCCAAATATACACACATATCCAAAGCTTAAATCTTACTCACCATACAACATGCATGAATCATATTTATGGATACAACATGGCGAATACCACAACACCATACCGTTTCAATTTGGTCATGGTTAAACAAAGAACTTAGTATCTCATTCAAAATGCTAAAAGAAAATCTAAGAACCCTCAATCTACCATCACATGAATCATTATCAAGCTTGATATTTAGCATGCAATGGCATTAACACCATAACAACTTTGGCCAAATACCATTTCCATGGCATAACAAAGATTTGAGCCATGGCTAACATGCACATCAAGTTAGCAACCAAGACATGCATGAAACCCCTAACACAACCTCATACATACCTTAATCTTGATGCAAACTTAGCCAAATCTCCTTCTAGATCTCTTCCAAACCAAGCATGAAGCAAAAATCCTCCCCCTTTTTCCTTAGTATTTTCGGCCAAGAAGTGAAAATGGATGAGCAAAATTTTTCTTTTCTTTCCTTAGGACATTCGGCCAAGAGCAATGGTGAAAGATGAACACTTTTTTTTCCTTTTTTTTTTTCATACTCTTATTTTATTATTTCTAACATGCACCACTAGCAAAACATGTTTGAAACATGTTTTCTTTTGCCCATATTCATCACCATGGCCGGCCACTATAGTCAAATTTGGGGAATTTGACATGCAAGGACAACATTTCTAGTGTGCATCAATAGGCCACTTCCACATTTGCCTATCTCAATTCTAAATTTTCTCACACAAGTCCTTTCTAGTGAAATTCACCTTTATAACACTAAATCAATCATCAAAAAATGTCATACATGAATACTCACATATTATAGGCATCGAAATAAATTTTAAATTATTGTTATGCCTCGGTTTTGTGGTCCCGAAACCACATTCCGGCTAGGGTCTATTTTGGGTGTCACAACCCCCCTCTTAAGGAATTTTCGTCCCGAAAATCTTACCGTAAATAGGTTTGGATATCGTTCTTTCATAGAGTTCTCGGTCTCCCAAGTAGCTTCTTCTATCCGTGCTTGAGCCATAACACTTTCACTAGCGAAACCCGCTTGTTTCGCAACTCTTTCACTTCTCGCGATAGGATACGAATCGGTTCTTCCTCATAACTCATATTAGCTTGAATTTCAATTTCGATGGACTAATCACGTGCGATGGATCGGATCTATAGCGTCGAAGCATCGAAACGTGAAAGACATCGTGAACCTTTTGAGTTCGGGGGCAAAATCAAGCGATATGCCATTGGACCGACTCGCTCGATATCTCATATGGTCCAATGAACCTCGGGCTCAACTTGCCCTTACTACCGAACACGAGTATCTTTTTCCAAGGCGATACCTTGAGAAACACTTTATCACCCACGATACTCGATATCCTTACGCCTCGAGATCCGCGTCACGACTTTCGACGATCGGAGGCTATCTTGACTTTCACGGATTACCTTCACTTTCGCTCAGCATCCCTAATCAAATCCACCCGAAAATCTTGCTTTCACCGAGCTCGGTCCAAAACAATGGCGTCACGGCATTTACGACCGCATAAGGCCTCGTAGGGTGCCATCTTAATACTTGATTGAAAGTGTTGTTGTAAGCGAATTCAATCAACGGCAGATACCGTTCCCATGAACCACTAAACTCGAGGACGCAACATCTTAACATATCCTCAAGTATCTGAATTATCCGCTCGGATTGACCATCGGTTTGGGGGTGAAAGGCGGTCTTGAAATGCAACTTGGTACCCAAAGCTTCTTGCAACTTTTTCCAAAATCGCGAGGTAAATCTCGGATCTCTATCGACACGATAGAAATAGGCACCCGTGTAATCTCACAACTGAGCAACGTACAATTCCGCTAATTTGTCCATTGAAAAATCCGTACGTACGGGGACAAAGTGGGCCGACTTAGTCAATCGATCTACCACGACCCAAACCGCATCCTTCTTAACAAGCCTTATTGGTAGTCTTACCCCAACATTCACCTATGTGTCTTCTCCCACATTGGGGGCATTCAGATTTCTCTTGACGGTTATTGCCCACACTAGCTACCGAAGTAGCTCGGGAGTCCGTCAATGGTCGTGGTCTAATGGAAATCCCCGCAGTCGTCCTCGATCTATTGGTGTCCTCCCTGAACTTCTTTACAGCCGAAAACGGAGCTTTACCCGTCGATCTTTTGCGATAGTCTCTAGCTTCAAATTCAGCCTTCTTCTTCTCCTTTCCAAGTTCCTCCGCCTTGCAGGCTCGTTCAACTAGTGTTACGAATTCTTTTATCTCCAAAATACCCACTAGTAATCTTAGATCTTCATTCAACCCTTCTTCGAACCTCTTGCACATAGCAACCTCATCAGCCACACACTCCCGGGCATACCGACTGAGTCTTACGAACTCATGTTCGTATTCAGATACTGTCATGCGGCCTTGCTTGAGTTCCAGGAATTCCTTACGCTTTTGATCAATGAACCGTTGACTAATATATTTCTTTCGAAACTCCGTTTGAAAGAAATCCCAAGTAACTCGTTCGTTTGGAACTATGGAAATCAAGGTCCTCCACCAATAGTAGGTGAGTCCGCAACAAGGATATAGCACACTTTAGACATTCATCGGGTGTGCATGATAGTTCATCAAACACCGAATGGTGTTGTCAAGCGAACTTCGGCCCTTTCGGCATCATCGATAATTACGGCCTGAACTCTTCAGCCCGCGCTTCCTAATCAAATCTGGTGGCTTACTCAGCCTCACGTGGTCGATGAATCGATGGCATTACGGGCTCTTTGGGTGGATTATTCAAATTGGATTTGTTGGACAGCCGGATTAGTTCGGGCATATTGCGCGACCCACTCATTCATCATGGTAAAGAAGGCTTGTTTAGCCCCTCACCTTGATTATTCGCAGATGACCGAGGTTCAACAGCGGCGTCCCTTGTGCAGGAGCAGCCGCTACACTTTCGACGTCATCCGCCAAGGTTCTCTCTACTTGGGATCCATTTACTAATCAAAACAAAAAAACATTTTAACCGTCGAAGTCATCACACGTTTAAACATTAACATTAAGGCATGTATAGCTAGACTCATACGTGCCATGGTAGTCCTAGAACCGACTAAACCATGGCTCGATACCAATAAAATTGTAACACCCGAACCGAGACCGTCACGGAGTCGAACACGAGGTGTTAACGGACTTCAAACCACTTATTGAAAAGTTCCAGACAAGCTGCCAATCTGTGTACTAGTCGCTTCAAAAATCATAACTTGAGTTTTAGAACTCGAAAATCAGTTTTGTAATTTTTTCTGGAACTAGACTCACATTTCCGTCTACAGATTTTTTCTAGAATTTTGGTTGGGCCAATTGGTACAGTTTATTAGTTAAAGTCACCCGTGTTACAGGGGCCGACTACACTGACCTTCGCGCGTTACAACTCAAATAACTCCTGTGCAGGACTTCAATACTGGTACCGTTTGTTTCTATAGAAACTAGACTCAAAGAGGAATTCATACATATGTGGTATGACTCCTAATTATTTCTGGTTAATTTATAATGAATTTTCAAAGTCCGAGCAGGGAATCCAGAAACCGTTCTGGCCCCGTTCCACTAAAACCCAAATATCTCTCAACATACAACTCATATAACCGTTTCGTTTCCTCCGTATGAAAATAGACTCATCAAGGTTCATTTACATAATTTATTCACTATTTAATTCTATTCCTACTATTTTTAGTGATTTTTCACATCCACGTCACTGTTGCTGCCAGCATCATATTCTAGGATAGACTTTCTCTAACACATAGTCTCTATGATTCAACCACCCTTTTTCATATATGGTCCAAAATATAAGCATGATGACCCATTCTAATGGCTGGTCATTGCCAAACACTTCCATGCCTCTTAATGAGCATATACATACCAAATAATTATAACATTATGCTCAAAACATTCATAAGCCATTTTCGCATGGCTAGGCAATATTTTACATACCGAGTTCAAACAAAACATAATAGCCTATACATGCGAAATGTTTTCTTAAACCATCTAAGAAGAAGATACCAAAAAGTCGCTAGACGGTGTGATGACTTCGATGACAGTCCCGAGCACGCAAAATGGATCAAGAACCTAAATAAACAACAAATAAGCACACCAAATGAGTACATAACTCAGTAAGTCGTAAGCACTACTCTACCATCAACAATAACAATCATAAGTGAATAATCAAATAATACAAAATAGATGTTTCCAGCCATATCAAACTATACTGCAATTTCTAAGATTTTTGGTTCGATCTCATGCCCAATCCTTCAACCAAATCAAACGACAAGTCAGCCCAATCGATTTGAATCCGTTTCCTCAAGTTGGAACAACAATGCACTAGATAATTTTATGCGTACACCGTACAATCCCAATTCGATATTTAGTTAGTAACTCAATCACTTACCTCGTTCATGCACAATTTATTTCCACAACCGAATGTGACTATAGCAAATCGCACACATAGTGCTATAGCAAATCGCACACATAGTGCCATAGTAAATCGCACACATAGTGCCATAGTAAATCGCACACATAGTGCCATAGTGAATCGCACACATAGTGCCATAGTGAATCGCACACATAGTGCCATAGTAAATCGCACACATAGTGCCATAGTGAATCGCACACATAGTGCCATAGTGAATCGCACACATAGTGCCATAGTAAATCGCACACATAGTGCCATAGTGAATCGCACACATAGTGCCATAGTAAATCGCACACATAGTGCCATATGGTCTTTGCACACATTGTGCCTTATGTCAATTCATCATGGTAAAGCAACTTACTAAATTCAATTTGTACATATAATCATAATAATAAATAGGAGAATCACTCCGAAAATATCTATCAAGGAGTTCTCACAACAAGTGCTTAAGGACTTACCTTGTGTTGAGTATAACGGTTTCGACCGGCTACTCGATGTCCTTGGCTTTGCCCTTGCTTGTTTCTCCTTCTTTAACTTCTCGGGCTTAATAGATAAATAAACTAGTTTAATCATCTTGCTATACATTTATAGTTCAATTACACATGCATATGTATATTTGTATATTCGCAACCATCCTCACTTATTACCCATTTGGTCAACAATCTAAGCCAAGATAAGGCTTCAATATGGTTGCCTCTAACCGAATACATGCACACCAATCTACTTCCTTTGGCCGAATATGCATGTCTATGTGGAGGCAAATTTTACACCTTATACTACACAAAAAAACAGCATACATTTTCCTAATTAACGCATTACATATTGTAGTTCTATACACATCTCTCATTTATTTCATAACCAAACAACATCACAAGCAAATAGACACCTCAAAATAGTATACATGTCATACCAATTCATCATGTGCAAACATATATTCATGTAGGTGCAATGGCGAATTCTCAAGTGGCTTATATCCAAATATACACACATATCCAAAGCTTAAATCTTACTCACCATACAACATGCATGAATCATATTTATGGATACAACATGGCGAATACCACAACACCATACCGTTTCAATTTGGTCATGGTTAAACAAAGAACTTAGTATCTCATTCAAAAATGCTAAAAGAAAATCTAAGAACCCTCAATCTACCATCACATGAATCATTATCAAGCTTGATATTTAGCATGCAATGGCATTAACACCATAACAACTTTGGCCAAATACCATTTCCATGGCATAACAAAGATTTGAGCCATGGCTAACATGCACATCAAGTTAGCAACCAAGACATGCATGAAACCCCTAACACAACCTCATACATACCTTAATCTTGATGCAAACTTAGCCAAATCTCCTTCTAGATCTCTTCCAAACCAAGCATGAAGCAAAAATCCTCCCCTTTTCCTTAGTATTTTCGCCAAGAAGTGAAAAATGGATGAGCAAAATTTTTCTTTTCTTTCCTTAGGACATTCGGCCAAGAGCAATGGTGAAAGATGAACACTTTTTTTTCCCTTTTTTTTTTTTCATACTCTTATTTTATTATTTCTAACATGCACCACTAGCAAAACATGTTTGAAACATGTTTTCTTTTGCCCATATTCATCACCATGGCCGGCCACTATAGTCAAATTTGGGGAATTTGACATGCAAGGACAACATTTCCTAGTGTGCATCAATAGGCCACTTCCACATTTGCCTATCTCAATTCTAAATTTTCTCACACAAGTCCTTTCTAGTGAAATTCACCTTTATAACACTAAATCAATCATCAAAAAATGTCATACATGAATACTCACATATTATAGGCATCGAAATAAATTTTAAATTATTGTTATGCCTCGGTTTTGTGGTCCCGAAACCACATTCCGGCTAGGGTCTATTTTGGGCTGTCACAACTTGATGGAGCTGCCCTTTGGGGATTTTGATCTTATCTTGGGCATGGACTGGTTAGCTAAGCACAAGGCGACGTTGGATTGTGCTGCAAAGAGGATGGTACTACGAACTGCTGAAGATGAGGAGATAATGGTCATAGGGGAACGAAGGGATTATTTGTCCAATGTTGTTTCGGCGTTAAGAGCCAAGAAGTTGATTCGGAAAGGTTGTGAGGCGTACTTGGCCCTTGTAAGTCAAACGGGACTTGAGGAGATAACGGTAGAGTCGGTTCAGACTATTAAGGAATTTCAAGATGTATTTCCAGATGAACTTCCTGGATTACCCCCGAACACAGAAGTCGAGTTTGGAATCGACTTACTACCTGGAACAGCTCCTGTGTCTATTGCGCCTTATCGGATGGCACCAAAGGAGTTGGTAGAATTGAAAGCTCAGATTCAAGAGCTGTTGGATAGAGGGTTTATAAGACCAAGTGTTTCCCCATGGGACGCACCGGTACTGTTCATAAAGAAGAAAGATGGGACCATGCGAATGTGTATTGACTATCGACAGTTGAATAAACTGACAATCAAGAACAAGTACCCATTACCAAGAATTGATGATTTGTTCGACCAATTAAAAGGAGCCTCAGTATTTTCTAAGATCGACCTTCGGTCAAGGTATCATCAATTAAGAGTTAAAGAGGGGGATATTTATAAGACGGCGTTCAGGACTCGATACGGTCATTACGAGTTTCTGGTAATGCCTTTTGGGCTGACTAATGCACCGGCGGCATTCATGGATTTGATGAATCGGGTGTTCCAACCATACTTGGATCGATTCGTAGTCATTTTTATTGACGATATCTTGGCGTATTCGAAAACAGAAGAAAAGCATGATGAGCATCTTCGTGTGGTGCTGCAAGTGTTAAGGGAGAAGCAACTTTATGCAAAGTTTAGTAAGTGCGAGTTTTGGCTGAAGGAAGTTACCTTCTTGGGGTATGTTGTGTCTGCCGAGGGGATCAAGGTGGACCCTCGAAAGATTGAAGCAATTTTGGAATGGAAGACATCGAAGTCGGTAACAGAGATTCGAAGTTTTCTGGGGTTGGTAGGTTATTATCGGAGATTCATGGAAGGATTTTCTGTGTTGGCAGCACCGTTAACAAAACTTATAAGGAAGGGAGCACCTTTTGTTTGGACAAATAAGCAGTAAGAGGCTTTTGAGAAGTTGAAGAAGGTTTTGACTAAGCGCCGGTGTTGATTCACCAGAGTGCAGTGCACGGATTTCACTGTACAGCTGATCGTCACATGTAGGTTTGGGCTGCGTGTTGATGCAAGAGGGTAAAGTGGTCGCTTATGCTTCACGACAGCTTAAGTCGCACGAGGTGAACTACCCTACGCATGACTTGGAATTGGCAGCGGTAATCTTTGCACTTAAGATATGGAGGCATTACCTGTATGGAGAGAAATGCATCATCTATACGGATCACAAGAGTCTTAAGTACTTGCTGACTCAAAAGGAGCTGAATCTTAGACAGCGAAGGTGGATAGAGTTGTTAAAGGACTATGACTGTTCGATTGAGTACCATCCAGGGAAAGCGAATGTTGTGGCTAATGCGCTAAGTCGAAGGGCTGTGGTGGAATTAAAGGCGATGTTTGCTCGTCTAAGTTTGTATGACGATGGAAGTTTGTTGGCAGAGTTACAAGTGAGACCGACTTGGGGAGAACAGATTAAGAAGCAACAGTTGGAGGACGAACCGTTGGTTTCTCGGTTTCAGCAAGTTGAGAAGGGGGAGAATCCGGACTTTAGGTTAAATAGTGAGGGATTTCTTTGTTTTTGAGGGAGAATTTGTATGCCGAAGAACTCCGATTTGAGATTGATGATTTTGAAAGAGGCACATAATGGACCTTGTGCTATGCATCCAGGAGGGAGTAAGTTGTATCGCGACTTGCGAGAGCAATATTGGTGGCCTGGGCTTAAGCGAGAAGTGACCGAATTTGTAGGAAGATGTTTGACATGTCTACAAGTGAAGGCCGAGCATCAACTACCTTCGGGATTGTTACAGCCAGTAAAGATACCACTTTGGAAGTGGGAAAGCGTAACTATGGACTTTTTAAGTGGATTGCCGTTGACACCTTTTAAGAAGGATTCAGTTTGGGTGATTGTGGATAGACTCACGAAATCTGCTCATTTCATACCTGTCCGAACCGATTACTCACTTCAGAAGTTGGCCAAATTGTATGTGGCGGAAATAGTACGGTTGTATGGGGTGCCAATGTTGATAATTTCAGACCGAGACCCAAGGTTTACATCTCAGTTTTGGAAAAAGTTGCATGAGGCATTGGGAATGCGATTGGATTTCAGTACGGCTTTTCACCCTCAGTCAGATTGGCAGTCAGAGAGGGTTATTCAGATTTTAGAGGATATGTTGAGGGGTTGTGCTATTGAGTTTAGAGGCAGCTGGGAGGACCATTTGCCATTGGCGAAGTTCGCGTATAACAACAGTTACCAAGCAAGTATTCAGATGGCTCCATATGAGGCACTATATGGGCGAAGGTGTCGTTCGCCTACTTGTTGGGCAGAATTGGGGGAAAGGCAAATACTTGGACCAGAGTTGGTAGCAGATACTGAAGACAAGATTAAGGTGATCAGGAATTAGTTAAAAGAGGCAGCGGATCGAAAAAAGTCTTATGCCGATCTGAAGCGTAAGGATATTGAATATGCGGTAGGGGACATGGTCTTTTTGAAAGTTTCGCCTTGGAAGAAGATTTTGATATTTGGTAAGAAGGGTAAGTTGAGCCCACGGTTTATTGGGCCTTACTGAATCATTAAGCGGATAGGGCCGGTGGCTTATCAGCTAGAGTTACCTCCAGAATTGGATCGCATTCATGACGTTTTCCATGTGTCCATGCTAAGGCGATATCGTTCTGACCCAACTCATATCGTGCCAGTTACAAAAATCGAGCTACGGTCGGATTTGACCTTTGAAGAGGAACCGGTGCAAATACTTGATCGCGATGTCAAGGTGTTGAGAAGGAGGTCAGTCCCGTTAGTGAAGGTACTTTGGAGGAACCATGGCAAGGAAGAAGCTACTTGGGAGACCGAAGAGGCAATGCGTCGTGATACCCTCAACTGTTTGGATCAGGTAAATTTCGAGGCCGAAATTTCTTTAAGGAGGGTAGGGTTGTAACATCCTGATTTTCGGGTTTTTTGCGATTCTTGATATTTTAAGTAAGTTTCTAAAATTTGGTATGTGATTATGGAATTCATAATTTGGGTATGTAAATGGGCTTATGGAAGGCCCATGAGTTGGCCAAAACCCGGTAGAATTTTTTTAAAATTTTGGACTTAGGAGTTAGGGGTTCTGGCGAGGTGCTCTTATATAAAGTTGTGGGTAAAGTGTATCACAAAAAGAGCCTTGGTAAAGTGGCAAGGGTAACGCAACTCAGCTCCAAAAAAAGTGGCGTGTGGAGCATAGAGGAAGACCTGGGTTCGATTCTCTGGAATGGCAAAGGTAATGTTATTTTTATGCTTGTGCATGCTAGAGTTTAAAGCTGGATGGAACTCTATGGGAGAGAGTTTAAAATAGTCAAGATGCATGGATTAAGGAGGGATAAGGGAAGAGATTTTAGGGATTTGAGAAAGGGATAGAGCTTAGCCAATTTGAAGGGATTAGAGAGGGGATTTCGGGAGAGGGGTATTAGGTTAGCAATTTCGGCATTAGGGTCTTAGCTGTGCGTTTTCTCTTTTGGTTTAGTTTTTTCTCTTCTTTCTTCTTCCCTAGCTAAATCTTCCATCTGTCCTCTCATCTTTTCTCCCTTTTCTTTTTCAAAAACCAGCCCATTACTTTCCTTTACTCATTTATTATTTCTTTCCTAAATCTCTACTTCTGTCGAAACACCGCAAAAGCCGAAATCAGTGAAGATAGGGGGTGCCGATTCTTTGTGACCAGCAACCTTTTCTTTCCTTTTCAATTGTTGGCGTTCAATTCCTTTACCTTTTAGGCATACGGATTCAAGAGGAGTAAGACTGTGGTAAGTACTCGAACACTAAACAATTCCTAGAGTAACTTTTGGCCAAAAGCCGAAACCCCTCAAGTTTAGGGAGGTGGCCGAATATGGGTATAGGCCTTATGGGGTCTTCTTTTAATATTTTTGTGGTTTATTTAGTGGAGGAGCAGCAAGGTGTAGTGTCGACTTGGAGTAGCTTGGATCTCCAGAGTGGCTAGACCTAGTCATCAATCGCGACAAAGGTAAGATTCCTAAGGCCATTATGGATGGTGGCCGAATGTGTAAGTATTAATATTAGATGATTTTTGGCTTAGTTCAATTATGGGAAGTTGATTATTAACGATGGATTATAGGAGAAATCGTGTAGGAGATCTCGTCAAGGAATATCACCAAATAGGTGTGTAACGAACCCTTTTCATAAGCTTAAAGCGATAAATGCCGAAAAGCCGAAATGCCGAAATTCTGGCATTTCGAGGACTCGTGAGTAAGCGAACGCTCATTAGTTAGTTAGATTTGTTGAGATGATGATCAAGAACATTGGAAACGGTAAGAACGTGATTTTTCGCGTTCACGGTAAGTTGGGCCTCGAGGGGCTGCAATAGGGCCCAATAGGCTTTCGGGCCCATTTGGGTAAAATTGTTAGAAAACGAAAATCTGTTAAATTGCACGTTAAGACTGTTAATACTATTGTGGATATAGGCTAAATGGGTCTAGATGACGAAATTGGCTAAGTAGGGCCATTAGGGGTTTTAGGCCCAATAACTCGATTTCGCTAAAAAAATGGGTCAGAATCACTGTTTGCACCCATGAATTGTTAGTAACCGTTAATGAACATGGAAACCCTAATTTTTGGTAAAATTACAAGATTACCCTTATAACATGAAAATGACCGTTTTGCCCCTAGGTAAAAATGACTATTATACCCCTAGGGTTTATGTATGGATTTAATACATGGGATTTTGATAAACATGGTATGTATGATATGCACATGACATGTATAATATGCACATGATATGTATGATATGCACGTGATGTAATCATAAATGCATTGGGTTGGGTTTTTATATGAATGGAGGAAGTGAAAAAGGGCTTATGCCCTAGTTATTAAAGGGCTTGTGCCCTAAATATTAAAGGGCTTGTGCCCCAGTTATTAAAGGGCTTATGCCCCAGTTATTAAAAGGGCTTTTGCCCCAGTTATTAAAAGAGGCTAGGCCTCGGATATATGATAAAGCGACTATCTTTGCCAGTGGAGAGTTATGGCGGGGTGGATCGAGTTAATCCCACATGGTGTCTGGTTGGTATGCGGTGGAGAGTAGCGGATGGTGGGTTGAGTAGTCTCCATAAATGGGTTTGCATTCTTTCATTGACATTATATGTGATATTGAAATGGGCCTATGGGCCATCTGCTTCTGAAAGGCTTGCCCGAGAATATGAAATTTGAAAAGGCTTGACCCGGTGTTATGAAATATGAAATATGAAAAGGGCTATGGTCCAATACATGTTTGAGATTGAATTTGGGCTTAGACCCAACAGGCTGTCATTGTTTTGGGCTCTGAAAAGGGCTTGTTGCACACTGAGTTTCCAAACTCACCCCCTTTCCTTAACCTTGCAGGTGAGCCTTAATGTGGGGACTTGGGCCGGAGGGGATTCTGAGTGGCCACGGTGATCGCTTTTGGACCTTTAAAATAAGCGTTGGTTTTCATTTAATTTCATTTAATTATTATTTATTTTTGGGTTGTAATAAGGCCATTTTTAACTTTACTTTTATTTCTTCTCGGGATTATTTTATTTTTAATAACTTCAACCCTGGTTGATAATTGTTCAAATGGGCTAGACTTAGGACGTGTTTTCAGAGCGATACTTGTTTTCAAAATATCTTACACCACGATTAATCGATTTATCAAAGACGTCCACTTAAACAAATTTAAACTCGATATAACAATGTGTGGCTATGGTTGTGGGCATGTCTAGGATTGGATCCAATCAAAGAGCTTGGTACTTAAGCAGCCTTCATGGCTCACCTCCTCTGTCTCGGACACCTACCTGGTGCCCAGCTTCCATACACTTTTTTAACTCAACAAAATATATGGTTTTAAAACACTAAAACTGAACGTGGGTTTTCAACTCCAATGTGGCATGTCAGATTCGGCTATAACGTCTGGGCTGGGTTTGGGGTGTTACAAAATAAGTTATCGTACTTGAATATTTGTTTATATTGGATATGTGATGTGAGATTAAAAATGTTTGGGAATGGAGATCTGAGTGTGGAGAGGTCGTGATGTGAGTTAGGATACTACGGTGGTATTCGATGAAGTCCGTTGGGGTAATAAACATAAATTTTGATATGAAAATTTTGAAGAAAAGTCCATGGCTATGGAACATTCTGGAAAGGGTGGATGAGCCACATTTATTGACTGGGGTTCTCTGCGTGTCCCAGGTTGATGATGGCCAAACCTCACGTGATGTGAGTTTAGGCAAATCCATATCACAAACATGGCAATTCATGGGGTACCTGGGTCACATTCTATTAGCCTTTATGGTGTATTTTGATTTGACCTTTAGGGCGTATCTCGATTGGGCCTTCATGGCATTTTGTTAGCCTTTGTGGCAATCTATTAGTCATTTTGGAATTATATTGCCTTTGTGGCATACTTTGTATATTGCCTTTATGGTGTATTCTGTCTGGCCCTAATGGAGTACTCTAGCAAGTCTATGTTAACGATATGATCTGTCTAGAGTTTTAGTGTGAAAAGTTCTGAGATAAAATCGAATAAGTCTTAAAGCAATTTTATTGGAAACAAGTAGGATTTAGTATGTTCAAAGAGGATATCCGCCATGGTTATCTATCAAATTATTATAAGGGCATATTCAATGTGAGAGTTCATTAGTTTGAACTATCTATGCTGTTAAGGTGGAAATCTTAGTTATCTAGCATTCATTATATGTAATTACTATCATGTCTAGTTCTAATACTTGAAAGAACCTAAGTTGATCATTATTTTGGAGGTCTTGTACCTTGTAGCAAAGACGTGTGGAAATTCTTCTGAATGATCTGAAGTGTTTCTCATTAGAATGAGTATGAATTGGGTTAGGTTAGAGTATAGTTCGACATAAGTGGCATCTACTAAGAATTATTTCTGTGATTAATTGTTCTAGAAAAACTGTTTAAAATTTATTTGAAGAGAAAAAAAGGTTGTATCGTATATTAAGATCTAAAGACAGTTAAGCAGTAAGATGAATGATGATACATTAAGAATTGTAAGTAGCGTATAAGTATGTGATCATATAATTGACAATGTGAAGGTATTCACCAACGACAAATATATGGAAATCCAAATATTTAAGATGAGGAATTCAACATAATAAGTTTAAAATGTATGTTGTGTCACATCTCACTAAGTTCCCCTAACTTATGAAATGTTATGTTTATGTTTCAAGTGTTACTATTTAAGTGTGTTTTTTGAAAGGGACAAGCTAGGAGTATGCCAAACAAGTAATGAACGGGGAAACTATGCATACAGTGGACTTGTTTGGACAAGTGGCGTATTGTAGGATTACATCATATAAGTTTATTTTATTAAACTTATGTATTGTGATAAATTATTATAGATATGATGTATTATGTTTAAATACATTTCCTTGTTTCTTTAATGATAATGGATTTATGGTAAATGTTAAGGAAAATGTCTTGAGTTAAAAGTCTAAGAAGGCTATTTAGAAATTTTGTTAATAATTATGTAAAAACACCCTAGATCTGAACCCAAAACATTGGGTCAGGTAAAGGGCATTACAAGTTGTTATTAGAGACCGATTCAGTCAGTCTTTTGGCAGTTAATTTGGGAAGGATCCTTTTATGCATAGTATGTCTAATCTAGTTTAACACCTTTGACCTATATCCGTCACCAAATTAGAGTTACGGAGCATTACCGTACATACGAAACATTTAAACATACATTTCATACATTGACATAAACATGTAAAACAATCATTCATATACATATCATCCCTAATTCGAGCCCTCAAGGTCTTGGAAACACCTTAGAAACAATTCAGGACCAAATAGGAAACATTTGGAAAGTTTAAGAGAAAGTTATTTGACTACAGGGGTCACACGGCCATGTGGCCAGGCTGTGTGGCTCAAACAACTAAGACACACGCCCGTGTCTCGGGCTGTGTAACCTTCGAACTAGGGACACACCACCATGTCCCAGCTCGTGTCCTTACCCGTGTAACTCTCTGAGTAGGATCACACGGCCGTGTCACACACTCGTATGCTAGGCCGTGTAACTCTTGAAATAGCCATGCTTGCCTGTGTACGAGGCCATGTAACTGACTGACTTGCATGCAATAGAACTTATAGGGGCCACACGGCTATGTGTCACACACGATTGAGTCACACGCCCGTGTCTCAGTTTGTGTGGATAAAAATTTTCCCAAAATCAAGCCATTTTCAACACCAAATCATATACACACCTATAGGCCTTTTGTGCATCTAGTCAAGACATCAACACCTTACCAAAACATATATATAATGACCCATTCAAAAGTTCTAAATCAATCAATCAATATGCCATTCAAGGCACCACAATTTCAATCAGCCAAATCTTACCTAAACATGCATATTATACCACTTTTCATTCATCAACTACTAGTGCAAATGCCTTTCAAAACATACCATAATCTTACCATATTCAAACTATCTTAAAATATACAACATAAGATATTTCAAGACATGCAATATGAAATAGCACAATGAAATAAGTCATCAAGGCATCAAAGTACCAAAACAAGATAACTTTTACAACTGTTACAAGCGAAATCATCAACTAAACATACATCACCATGACACTATAATCCAAACTATACATGCCATTATAATCTTGGCCAGAACATTAAAAACTACTGATATTTATGCAGATTAGTGTGATAGATCTCCAACAAGCTTCCAAATCGATCGAGTTTCTAATAATCTATAAAACATAGGAAGAAAACTATGTAAGCACATAATGCTTAGTAAGTTCGTAGAACATGAAACATAAGTTACTATTTCAATTATATAGCATTAAGTATAAGTAAAATGTAATCCAACCACAAGCTTGGCAAAAACCTAAGCATCATCATCAACAATACACAAGTTAGTGCATTATTACATAACTTACTTGAATTAAACAAAAGGTAAGCGATTTCTACATGAACATACATCATTTGATTCATTCACCTTTTCATAAGCATATGCATTATTCAATTTGGAAACTTACCTTTTCAATTCCTTCACATGATCATTGAATCATTTAAAATATCTTCAGATACTCAGGAAAGCTCACATGAAGTGTGCTTAAATGTATAACCATAACCTTTCCTTCACATCATTGCTCACACTAGCTGTGAAATAAGTCTGCTCACATAAGCTATGAAGTAAGTCTACTCACACGAGCTGTGAGTCGAAATGTAAGCTACATGATGCTACTCACATGAGCCGTGGAGTATTGGCAACAAATGCAGGACCTCAACCATCAGTAGGACATTCAAGACCAGCACTCGAAACATGAAATCCCTAATAACATGTCATTTGTATCCTACGAATTCCTAAGGTTCAACAGGGACTCAATAACTATCATGGCTTTTGTTTGGATATACATTGATTAATAGCATTATAAATACATAATAACATACAATTGAATAACATGAATATAGTA
This sequence comes from Gossypium arboreum, assembly GCF_025698485.1. Taxonomy (NCBI): domain Eukaryota; kingdom Viridiplantae; phylum Streptophyta; class Magnoliopsida; order Malvales; family Malvaceae; genus Gossypium; species Gossypium arboreum. The sequence continues at coordinate 59,335,999 of NC_069073.1, read as the reverse complement.
ATCCACACGTACGAACTTACCTCGACTACTAGGGTGTAGAAACGTAATCGACTAATCCGAGGCTTTATCTTTTCCCGATCTAGATCCATACGTGGTCTATCTTGATATAAATAGTCAAATTAAATCCATTTAATATCCCTAGCATTCTATTTAGTCCACTTTTCATATTTATGCAAAATTACTATTTTATCCCTAACATTTTAATCTTTCACAATATAGCCCTTAAGCTCATAAATTGAAATCTTAGTATTTTAATCCCCTTCTCAAGCTAGCCGAATTCTCTAGGGACTTAAACCAACTCATGCAAACCGTCATTTCGTAAATTTAACATGAATTTTTACTATTCTTACAAACAAGTCCCTAAATATAATTTTCATCAAAAATCACTTTACAAAACTTTGTTTATTTATCAACAAAGACTCATAATCTATCATTAAACATTAAGAATCGCACAAAGGAATTCATGGCATAACCCTCACTCTTTAACAATATTACAAATTGAACCCTGGGCTAGCTAGATTAAGTTAAAACTACTTCAAAAACATAGAAACCATTAAAAATGGGTAGAAAAACACTCACCATGCACCAAACTAAGCTTAGCTGAACTTCAACCCTAAAAATGGCTTCAATCTTTCAATATTTCGGTAGTGTGTTTCATTTAGGAATATGACACCATTTTTCATTTAGTTTAATTTAATTTTATTAATCAATTTACTAATTTAACCTTAGTTTATAACTTTAAAAATTACTTAAACTATGTCCATATATGTCTACTAACTATTCAAATGGTCTAATTGCCATTTAAGTCCATTTGGTTTCATTTCCATAGCGTAACTCTCTGAGTAAGGTCATACGATTGTGTCACACGATAGTGTGTAACACCCTTAACCCGTATTCGTTGCTGGAATGGGGTTACAAGGCATTACCAGACAAAACACAAATTTTGAACATTCACATATACCCATATGTCATATTCGCAAATATATATAAATTTAACTTCTTATTAATCAAATATTAAATATAAATCATACTGCGTTTGCAAATTATATCACAAAGTTCAACTAAACCCATATCAAACATATATCATATTTAATTTTCAATAGCCATGTTCCAAGTCATACCACAATTACTTTAATAATACATCACTCAAATCATGTGCTCATCATTTTAATATTATTCAAACACTTCAATTAAAATAAAATCAAGCATTTAATTCATTAATCATTCATGCACATATTAGTCCAAATAAACCATACAACACAATTTATTATCCAATAACATTCACAACATTAACAACTTAGTAATATGAATGTATTATGTAACATTACACATCAAAACATTATGCACAACTAACCACATCTAAATTTATACATTTCAATTATAAATTATGTGAACATATTTAACACTTTCATTATTCAATTCTCTTTATTGAAATACATTAATGGCATTTTCGTCATTAAACCATACTCAAGCATATCATTTCACTTTTCATATATAGAAAATATATAAGTACATAATTTCTTTAGTTAAGCATCAAACATATTAATTTACAAATTTTGTATATGTAAACGATGAAACCAATCAACCAATATGCATACAACTTATTGTCCAAACACATATATGCGACATTAGTAACATTACAACATGACCGTACATATCTTTGATTTCATCCAAATATATACATTTTACTCTAAATGTAAACTTTTTATTTTATAATTACCGAATATATTTTAACCTATTCCATTAATTAAATCTTAATTATACCAATTCACATATTATGCATAATTGTCTAAATTTAAACAACCTCACGGTATAATAGGCATGCATATATGATACACATAAACAAACATATTCATATAAACATATACAAATATCATTTAATCAGTTATATACACTAGTATCGAAGCAATTCATACCGAAGTACCTATCTATCACACAACAAATTATAATCCATAATTTGGTATCTTTCCAACTCAAGTATTAAACCTGACATTTTAATCTTTCATTACTGAACCTCAAACAAAACATATCCACCAAATTTATCATATAACATATTCATTATTTGCTTCCACCAACCATTCAAGCATAACATATGCACATACATTGCATTGACAAACCTAACCAAATAACCAATACATAGTTGGATATATAATTGTTATTTTACTTCTTTACTAGCTGACTTATAAATCCATTCATAATGACATAGTATACCACGCATAAAACTTGCCAAAGATGAACTAATCATAAACTATTTGTGGTACATTAACCAAACACAACAACCAATACGAAATTACCAAAACCAAGCACCTTAAACATTTTAATCAAGAGCATATAATACCAATCTTAAGCATATTAATCAAGCCATTTTCTCATGGCTTTATATACATACACATTCAAAATAAACTAACTCCAAGGCTAGCCTATACATGCCATAAGTTCGAGTTCAACTTATAAAAGTACCTAAACAGTCGATAGTGTGATAGACTTTGCTGACGATTCCCGAGCCCGTAACTTGATTCCAAAATCTATAAAACAAAGGCAAACATACACACACAATAAGCTATCATAGCTTAGTAAGTCATAAGTAAATAATAACTCAAAGACATTATCAACTCAATTTAACCAAACCAAATTATACTATCATAAATACATTTAATCTCAAGCTTAACATTTTGTATATAACATATGCTTTCATAAATAAACCTTATCTTAACTGAATGTACATATATATATATATATGTTCAAAGTATCATTCAATTTCAAAGACATAATATCATTATATTACCAAGTATACTTACATTTATATACATAACCTCATAAATCAAAATATAACATCATATACAAACACATAGCATATGGCTGAATATACTATACAAATGCATATATGGTTTCATTAGTAACTTGTATACTCTGTATGTCATAACAAATAGCGAACTTACCTTATTTTTAAATAGGTAATAAGCTAACTCGTACCTGATCATTTTAGCTCATTTACACCTTCGTTCACAAGTTGACATTGCCTGTTGAACCGTTCAGAATTGAATAGGATACTCAGATAATCACATGTATCGTACAATGCCAACATCCCAGACGTGGTCTTACATGTAATCACATATCAATGCCACTGTCCCAGATAGGGTCTTACTCACACACATATAATGGGTCACATATCAATGCCAACATATTAAACATGGTCTTACTCGCACACATATATCAGATTCACATATCGATGCCAACGTATTAAACGTGGTCTTACTCGCACATCACATATCGGATTCATATATCGATGCCAACATATTAAACGTGGTCTTACTCGCACATCACATATCGGAATCCTATGTCATGACATATGTATCCTAACTATTCCTATGGTTCACACGGGGCTTTCAGATGTCGTAACTCGGTCAAATCAAACTCATAAACATAGTTCCCCACATTTATACACATTCGGCTATCATATATACTAACTTATAAAATTTAAATCAGCATTTTATATTCATATATATTCAAAATTTATAGCATTTATTTGCTTATAAACTTACCTCGGACGATGAAAATAGGAACGAGACGGCTAGTCGACAACTTTAGTTTTCCCCCGATCCAAATCTGATTTCTTTGGTTCTTGATCTAACATATTCAAATTAAACTCATTCAAACATATTTTCACTCAATTTAGTCCAAAAACACATAAATGGCCATATTACTATTTTACCCTGACATTTTACACTTTTTACAATTTAGTCCAAATTGCACATAACACAAAATATGCAAAATTTCAATATACCATGCTTAGGTAGAATATTCATCTTCCTCATACAAGTACACATCTTTCATTTATTTCACATTTTAGTCTCTCAATTTATAATTTTTACAAATTAGCCCTAATTAATCAAAATCATCAAAAATTCAAATACAAAACATGTTACTCTATCACATATCTTTTATTTTCCATCATTAAGCAACAAAAATCACAAGCTTTTAACAATGGAAAAATACAAAATCATCATTAAATTCAAAAATTGAAACATGGGCTTGAGAGATAACATAGCAATGATCTCAAAAACATAAAAATTATCAAAAACTGAGCTAAAACTCACCTTGAATCAAGCTTCAATATTGCAGAACCCTTAAAAGCTTTCTTTTCTTTTTCTTTTCTTTAGTTTCGGTCACCAAGAACAAATATGAATGCATTATAATTATTTTATGTTTTATAATATATTAACATATTAATAAGTTTACATATTTAACCTTAATGATTTTATAATAAAGCTATATATTATATGTCTAATGCCATCCATACATAAACTCAATGGCATAATTGCAACATAAGTACTTCCTCCTATAAAGACACATTCATTTCGGCCCTTTTATAATTAACCATCAAATTTTCATTTTATGCGATTAAGCCATTATATTTAATCGGGCACTCAAACGACAAAATTAAATCACAAAAATTTCAAACATATAAATTCACACATAATAAACACAAAAAATATTTTTAAAATATTTTTCCAGCTCAAATTCAAGGTCTCAAAACCACCGTTCTGAATAGGGTCTAAATTGGGCTGTTACATAGTGTAACTCTTGAAATAGCCCCACATGCCTATGTGCCAGGCTATGTGTGAGACCGTGTAACTAACTGACTTGCATACAAAGGAACCTACAGAAGACACATGGCCGTGTCGCCAGGCTGTGTGTCACACATGGCTGAGTCACACGCTTGTGTCTTAGGCCATGTAGACATAAATTTGCCCAAAATCAAGCCATTTCCAACACCAACTTAAGTGTAAACCTTAGGGCCTTTTGTGCACAAAATCAAGGCATCAAAACCCTATCAAAACATATACAAAATGATCAAATCAAGAGTCCTAGCATCAATTAACCAATATGCCATTCAAGGCACCTCAAATGCAAACATCAACACTTACCTAAACATGCATACTTTACAACTTTTCATTCATCAAATACTAGCTTCAAAAACTTACCAAACATATCACAACTTGACCATATTCAAACTACTTCAAAACATACCAAATAAGCCATTCCTAAACAAGCATCATAAGATAGCTATAACAACATAATTTGGCATGCATCAAATGGTATCAACCAAGACAACTTATACATACAAAAATTATCAACTAACATTCAACTAAATACCATTACAAGTCCACCTATACATGCCATTATAACCTTGGCCAAAACATCAAAAACTATTGATATTTATGCTAGAAAGTGTGATAGATCTCTGATGAGCTTCCAAACTAATTAAGCTTTCGATAATCTATAAAACATAAGAAATAAACTACATAAGCACATAATGCTTAGTAAGTTCGTAGAACATGAAACATAACTTACCATTTCATTTATATAACATTAAGTATAAGCATAATATAATCCAAGCACAAGCTTGGCACAAGCCTATGCATCATCATCAATACACAAGTTTGTGCATTTATACATAATTCACTTGAATTAAAAATATGATAATTCATTTCCATATGAACATACACCATTTGATTCATTCATCATTTTCATAAACATATGTATAATTCCATTTGGAAACTTACCATTTCCATCCCTTTTCTTGTCTGTTGAACTAACTAGAATATCATCGGATACTTGGGAAAGCTTACATGAAGTGTGCTTAAACATATAACCATAACCTTTCCTTTACATCATTACTTACACGAGCTGTGATCACATGAGCTATGGGTCGGAATGTAAGCTACATGATGCTGCTCACACGAGTTGTGGAGTATCCGCAACAAATGCCTTTCAAAACATACCATAATCTTACCATATTCAAACTCTCTCAAAACATACCACATAAGGTATTTCAAAACATGCAATATGAAATAGTGCAATCGCATAAGTCATCAAGGTATCAAAGTACCAAAACAAGATAACATTTACAACTTTTACAAGCAAAATCATCAACTAAACATACATCACAATAACATTGTAATCCAACCTATACATGCCATTATAACCTTGGCCAAAACATCATAAACTACCAATAGTTATGCTGGATAGTGTGATAGATCTCCTCCAACTTCCAAACCAATCGAGTTTCATATAATCTATAAAACATAGGAAGAAAACTATGTAAGCACATAATGCTTAGTAAGTTCGTAAAACATGAAACATAACTGACTATTTCAATTATATAACATTAAGTGTAAGCAAAATGTAATCCAACCACAAGCTTGGCACAAGCCTAAGCATCATCATCAACAATACACAAGTTAGTGCATTGTTACATTAACTTGAATTAAATATAAGGTATGCCATTTTTACATGAACATACATCATTTGATTCATTCACCTTTTCATGAGCATATGCATTATTCCATTTGGAAACTGACCTTTTCAATTCCTTCACATGCCCGTTGAACCATTTAGAAATGCATCGGATACTTGGGAAAGCTCACACGAAGTGTGATTAAATGTATAACCATAACATTTCCTTTACATCATTGCTCACACGAGCTTTGGGTCAGAATGTAAGCTACACAATACTACTCAGACAAGCTATGGAGTATTCATGACAAATGTAGGACCTTAGCCATCGGTAGGACATTCAAGACCGACACCTGAAACATTAAATCCCTAATGATATGTCATTTGTATCCTACGAATTCCTAAGGTTCAACCGAGACTTAATAACTGTCATGGCATTTGTTTGGATATACATTGATTAATAGCATTAAAAATACATAATAGCATACAATTGAATAACATGAATATAATAATCGGTACATACGAACTTACCTCGACTACTAGTGCATAGAAACGTAATCAACTAATTAGAGGCTTTAGCTTTTCCCCGATCTAGATTCTGTATGTGGTCTATCTTGATCTAAATAGACAAATTTAACCCATTTAATATCCCTAGCATTCAATTTAGTCCACATTTCATATTTATGAAAAATTACTATTTTGCCCCTAATATTTTAACCTTTCACAATGTAGTCCTTAAGCTTATGAATTGAAACTTAAGCATTTTAATCCCCTTCTCAAGATAGCTGAATTCTCTAGGGACTTAAACCAACTCATACAAACCATCATTTTATAAATTTAACATGAATTTTTACTATTTTTACAAACAAGTCCCTAAATACAATTTTATTCAAAAATCACTTTACAAAACTTGTGTATTTATCAACAAGGACTCATAATCTATCATTAAACATCAAGGATCACATAAAAGCATTCATGGCATAACCTTCAATCTTTAATAGTTTTACAAATTGACCACCGAGCTAGCTAGATTAAGCTAAAACGACATCAAAAACATAAAAATCATTAAAAACGGGTTGAAAAACACTTACCATGCACCAAACTAAGCTTAGCCGAACTTCAATCCTAAAAATGGCTTCTTTCTTTCAATATTTCGATGGTGAGTTTCATTTAGGAAGATGATACCATTTTTCATTTAGTTTAATTTAGAATTATTAATCAATTTACTAATTTAACCTTAGTTTATAACTTCAAAAATCACTTAAACTATGTGCATATGTGTCCACTAACTATTGAAATGGTCAGATTACCATTTAATCCCATTTGGTTTCATTTCTATAGCCTTTTAGCCCTTTTAACTAATAGAACTCTACTTTTACACTTTTTACGATTTAGTCCTTTTCACTTAATTAATCATGCAAACATTAAAATTTCTTAATGAAATTTTAATAAGACCTTACTAATATCCCATAAACATTAAAATAATAACAAAAAAAAATTTACTCATTGGGTTTGTGGTCCCGAATCCTCTGTTCCAATTTCATTGGGCTATTACAACTCTCCCCCTAAAAAAATTTTCATCCCCAAAAATCTTAACAAAAAATAAATTCGGGTATTGCACTTTATAGCTTCTTCTAGTTCCCAGCTGGCCTCTTCTATTCTGTGACATTGCCAGAGAACTTTTGCAAAAGCTACGCTTTTATTTCTCAGTTCTTTAACCTCTCGAGCTAAAATTCTAATTGATTCTTCATTGTACATCATATCCTGTTGTATCTCAACATCAATAGGTGAAATCACGTGTGAAGGATCTGATCGATACCATCATAACATTGATACATGGAATACATTATGACTCTTTTCTAACTCTGATGACAAAGCCAATCTGTAAGCTATTGATCCAATTCTCTCAATGACCTCGTACGGCTCGATGAACCGCTGGCTAAGCTTTCCTTTTCGGCCAAATCGAAGAACTTTCTTCCAAGGAAATACTTTCAAAAATACTCTGCCACTGACTTGAAATTCAATATCTTTTCTTTTCAAATCTGCATAAGATTTCTTTTGATCCGAAACTGCTTTCAAGCTATCCCGTATCACTATGAATTTATCTTCAATTTCTTGAATCAAATCAACACTGAATACCTTTTTCTCGCTCAGCTTAGTCCAGTACAATGAAGTTTGACACTTTTGACCGTACAAAGCTTCGTACAATGCCATTTTAATGCTCACTTGATAACTATTGCTGCATGCAAATTCAACCAACGACAGAAATCTCCCTTAATTACCTTCAAACTCTAAAACACAACGTCGAAGCATATCTTCGAGTATCATAATTACTCGCTCAGACTGACCATCCATCTGAGGATGAAATACTGTACTAAAATGCAGTCAAGTGCCTAGAGCTTCATATAACTTGCTCCAAAACTGAAATGTAAATCGTGGATCCCTGTCAGAGATAATAGAAACTGGCACACTGTACAATCTAACAATCTCAACAACATACAACTCTACCAATCTCTCAAGTGAATAATCTGTACGTACAAGAATAAAATGCGAAAATTTCGTCAAATGATCTACAATAACCTACAAAACATCTTTCTTTCTCGGAGATAAAGGCAATCCTGATACGAAATCGATCGTAACACGTTTCCATTTCAACTCTGGAATCATCACATGTTGTAACAAACTAGAAGGTACCTGATGCTTAGCTTTAACTTACTGACAAACTAAACATTTTGATACGAACTCCAAAATCTCCCGTTCCATACCTAGCCACAAGTATATCTATTTCAAATCACCATACTTTTTATTGCTACCAGGATTAATTGACAATCTACTATTGTGAGCTTCCTGTAAAATCTTCTAAATGAGATAAGAATTTCTCGGAACACAAATTCTATCTTTAAAGTACAAATTGTCATCAGAACCAACATGAAAATCTGAATTAGATGTCATCTCAATCTATTTTTGTTTTGCAATCAAAACATCGTCACATTTTTAAGCTTTGGAAATTTGTTGTAGAAACATCGATCTTGCTTTTAATTCAGCTAAAATTGAACCATCATCAATCAAGTTAATTATGTGTTCAACACTCATAATGCAAACATATATTTTCTACTTAAAGGACTGACAACAACATTAGCCTTTCCTGTGTAACACCCCTAACCCGTATCCATCGCTGACAGGGTTACAGAGTATTATTGGAGTTTACAGTACAAACAAACAGAATTTCAAACATTTCATAACATATCAAAATTCATATTAAAAAAACCAATCAAAATCATACATATTCTCCCTTATATGAGCCCAAGGCCAAAAATACACATTAGAAACAAGTCAGGAATAGATCAGAAACTCAGAGAATATTTTAGAAAACATTAAAAATTTTCAAAGCTGCAGCGGTCACATGGCCCTGTGGCCAAGTTGTATGACTCACACGGCCAAGAGACATGTCCGTGTCTTAGGTCGTGTAGGGATTCAAAATGGGGACACATGGTCGTGTCCCAGCCTGTGTCTGTGCCGTGTAATTCTCTAACTTGGTCACGTGGCCAAGCCACAGGCCCATATGCTCGGCTGTGTAAGCTTCAAAGTAACCTCACACACCCGTGTGCCAGGCCATGTGTTAGGCCGTGTCTCGCGAATCAAATCAACCCAGTGTATCTTTTTCTCACTAAGTTCGATCTAGTATAACGGAGTTCAGCATTTACGACCATATAGAGCCTCATATGGTCCATTTTTATACTCGAATAAAAACATTTTTATACGCGAATATGACCAATGGTATATATTTCTCCCAGTTACCTTTGAACTCTAAGACGCAGCAACGAAGCATATCTTTGAGAATCTGAATCACACGTTCGGGCTGACCATTGCCTGAGGGTGAAATGTAGTGCTAAAACGCAACTGTGTACCAAGAGCTTTCTGTAACTTTTTCCAAAATCCTGATGTAAACCGTAGATCTTTATCCGAAATAATGGAGACTAGCACTCCGTGTAATCTAACAATTTCAGACACTGATAACTCAACTAATATGTCAAGGGAAAATTTGTATGTATTGGAATAAAATGTGCAGACTTCGTCAAACGGTTGACAATAACCCAGATGACATCTTTCTTTCTCGGAGATAGGGGTAAACGCATACGAAGTCCATAGTAACTCTATCCCATTTCCACTTTGGTACCATTACTAGTTGTAAAATTCCTGAAGGTACCTGATGTTCATCTTTAACTTGCTGGCATACCAAGCATCTCGATACAAAATCAGAAATCTCACATTTTATTCCCGACCACCAGTACATCTGTCTCAAATCACTATACATTTTATTGCCTCCCGGATGAACAGACAAGCTACCACTATTAGCTTTATTTTCTGTATAAGCTCTGTATTTTTTGGTACACACACTCTACCTCTGAACAATAAACAATCATCGGGTCCTATCTAAAAATTTGAATCAGAAATCGACTCAACTGTACCCGTTTAGCTAGCAATTCACTATCACATTTTGAGCTTCACAGATCTGCTTTATAAACATCAGTTTAGCTTTTAACTTGGCTAAGATCGAACCATCATCAGATAATGTCAGTCGTGTATTCATCGCTCACAGAGCAAACAAGGACTTTCTCCTCAAAGCATCAGCAACTACGTTTGCTTTTCTCAGATGATAATCAATGATCAATTCATTATCTTTTTAATAGTTCAAGCCATCTGCGCTGTCTCAGATTAAAATCTTTCTGTGGCATTAAATATTTTAAACTCTTGTGATCGGTAAATATGTGACATTTTTCACTGAAAAATGGTGTCGCCAAATTTTCAATGCGAACACAATAGCTGCTAACTCTAAGTCATGCGTTGAATATTTATTTTTGTATGGCTTTAACTGTCTGGAAGCATAAGCTATTACTTTGTCTTCCTACATCAAAACATAGCCTAAACCATTTAAAGATGCATCGCTAAAAATTGCAAATTCTTTACCCGCTTTAGGCTGAACCAAAACTGGTGCTTCGATCAATAGTGCTTTCAACTGATTGAAACTTTGTTGACATTTATCATACCTATAACACTCCTTACCTGAGACTGTCGCCGGAGTCGAGCACGAAGGGTTACCAGACTTATCTTACTTGTTTAGGGCATAATTTTAAAAAAAAATTTAATTCACTCGCATTCATCCAGTAAATCCATAAAAAGGGCCTTCAAGGCCCTAAAATGTGCAATTGGAATGGTTCGGGACCAAACCGGGAACTTTAAAAATTTTCCAATTACTTACACAAATCAAAACAATTTATTTCACTATTCATAATAAAACTGTCCATCTACATAACAGTTACTAAATTAATTATAACTTTAGTTACGAAACTTTAAATTTAAATCCATAATTTTCAATAAAACTAAACTCATATATCTTCTTACCATAATTTTTCCAGAATTTTTGGTTTGACCAATTAGTACAGTTTATTCATTAAATATTCCCTTATTTTGCAGTTTAGCAGACCTGACCTCTCTTCACTTAAAATCAATTATCTCATTATACAGAATTTGGATAATGTTTTTGTTTGTGTATAATGAAAGTAGACTCACTAAGGAATCTATACATATAAACTATGACTTATAATTCGTTTTTTACAATTTCTAGTGATTTTCCAAAGTTTGAATAGGGATCAGGAAGTCACTCTGACTCAGTCTTACAAAAATTTAAATATCTCAAAATATAGACTTCCTTTGCTTGCTCTGTTTATTTCCTATGAAAATAGACTCAATAAGCTTTAATTTTATATCTTATTCACCATTTAATTTCATTTCTAAAATTTTTTAGTGATTTTTCAAAACCACATCAAAACCACATCACTGCTGCTGTTACCTAACTGTTCCATGGCCAACTTTTACTCCTTCATAATTTCTTTGCATCAAACCTCATTTAGGCATAAATAATACCAAAACATGTTCTTATTTAGCTATATCATAAGCTAATCATTACCAAGTATTCACATGCCATTCTTTAATCATATCATAAGGACATACACACAAAATAACCAAGTCCCTATACATGCCATAACTTAAAGTATTTCTAGTCACAAAATACCGAGATAGCTCGTTGATAGTGTGAGGTGATTCTGACGTCCTTATGATTTTCCGAGTTGGCTTTGTGATACTATAAAAAAGAGAGAAAAGAAAGGGAGTAAGCATAAATCTTAGTAAGTTTGCACGTAAATAAATAACAACATTCTAAATGAATTATCAAGATAACTTGGACCTTTCAAACATGGACTTATCTTACCTTCCCTTTCGTATACTCTTTGAATTTTCTGTTGAATCATTTGGAATACTAAGGATACACAAGTACCTTTCCTTTTTAAAGTTATCATTGCCATGTCTTCACATGGTCTTACGTGGTATCCTTGCCGTATGACATTTGTATCCTACACATTCCTAAGGTTCAACCGGGACTTTTAAGTATCATTTCTCCGTCAATTCTTGTTTGAATCGTCAAGAAATAAATTTACAAAATAAATATATAGATGCTGAAAAATAACATCATTAATTATAAATAATAAAACATTGCATTTATTTACCGCAAACTTACCTCGATACAAAATACAATCAAATATTTTGATTTAGTCCTCAACATTTTTCTTTCCTCGGTCTAACCCAAAATTTCGTTCTTCTTAATCTATAATAGAAAATTTAACTTATTTAGTATTTACATTTATCAAAATAGTCTTTAACTCTAACTTTGGCAAAATTACGATTTTGTCCCTAAACTTTTACATATTTACACTTTTTCCCCAAGGTCGAAAATGAAACTTTATCCCTAATTCTTATGGTTTATGACATGTTGATCATTTATTTACCTAAGGAAACATCAAATTCCCACTCTAACATGTACTTATGACCATTAGGTATTTTTACCGATTATGTCGTCTTACTCATTTTTGCTTAAAATCGCTTAGGTCAAGTCATTTAACATAACTTCAAGCTTCATATTATACCATAAAACATCAAAATAACCATATTTCACCTATTAACATAACTTCAAGCTTCATATTATACCATAAAACATCAAAATAACCACATTTCACCTATGGTTATTTTTCCAAATATGAACCTTAGGTTAAATTATTGCTAGAATAAGCTAAATCAAGCTATTGGGACTTCAAAAACGTAAATAACATTGAAAACGGGGCATGAAAACACTTACTATGAAGCTTGGAAGCTTGACAAAACCCTAGCTACGAAGAACCCTTGAAATTTCGGCCTAATGAAGAAGATTGGCACATTTTTCCATCTTTTTCCCTTTTTCAATCTTTTAATTACCAAATGACTAAAATACCCTTCATTAAAACTTTAGTTATTTTTATCTATGCATGTCCATTTTTTCCATGAAAACCTAATGGTCTAATTACCATTTAAGGACCAATACTTCAATTATCCTCTTCAATTTAATCCTATAGCATCTAAAACTCATATTTATCAACTTTTGGAATTAAGCCGTAGTAGGTAAATTAAGCATGTTATTTATAAAATTTTCCATCGATACTCTAACACATGCATCTAATCACTCGGTCAATTATAAAAATTAATCGGAATAAACTTTTCTATCTTGGAGTCATGGTTTCACAACCACTGTTCCGTTTAGGCCCTATTTTGGGATGTTACATTTCTCCCCCCTTTAAGGATTTTCGTCCTCGAAAATCTTACCTGTGAAAAGATTTGGATACTGTTTTCACATAACCTATTCAGGCTCCCATGTAGCCTCGTCTACCCCATGCCTATTCCATAATACTTTCACAAGTGCAATACTTTTATTCCTTATTTGCTTGACCTCTCGAGCTAAAATCTTTACCGGTTCTTCACCAAAAATCATATCTTGCTGAATCTCAACCTCTGCCTGTGAAATCACATGTGAAGGATCAGAATGGTAACGATGTAACAAGGACACATGGAACACATCATGAATCTTCTCTAACTTTGGTGGCAAAGCTAACCGATATGCTAATGGTCTAACTCTTTCAATCACCTCAAACGGTCCAATAAAACGTGGACTTAGTTTGCCTTTCTTTCCAAATCTAAAGACTTTCTTCCATGGGGATACTTTCAAGAACACTTTGTCACCACCTTGATACTCAATGTCTTTTCTTTTCAAGTCTGCATAAGACTTATGTTTATCTAAAGCTGCTTTCAAGTAATCTCTGATAACTTTCACTTTCTCTTCAGTTTCTTTAACTAAATCAACCCCGTAAATCTGATTTTCTTTAAGCTCTATCGAATACAAAGGTGTATGACATTTACGTCCATACAAAGCTTCATAAGGTGCCATTTTCAAACTCGACTGGCAACTATTATTATAAGCAACTCTACCAATGGCAAATATCTCTCCCAACTACCTTGAAATTCTAAGACACAACACCTGAGCATATCCTCAAGTATCTGAATAGCTCTCTCTAACTGACCATTAGTCTGAGGATGGAAAGTTGTACTAAAACTCAACTTTGTGCCCAAAGCTTCCTATAACTTTACAACACCCTAAACCCGGCCTAGAAGTTAGGCCTAAATCTGACGTGTCATATTGAAGTGTTTTTCGAAAACCATGTTTTTATTGAAAACCCTTCTTATTTGAAAATTGAGTAAAATCCTAGTTACGTTAGTTTATTTTATAAAGTGGTACATATTTTATAAAGTGGTACATTGAAAGTTATTAATTCTATTCCCAAAATTTCTTTTAAGTTGTAGAAGCTAATTTTAGAAGTGACTAATTTACGAAAACATGATGTTAAAAACTAAGTTGCGAAACCGTTTCGAGAATGTTGCGGAAACGTAGTGTTGTTTAAAAACAGTTATAAATAGAAGTAAATAAAACCCAAAGTTAAAATCCAGAAACTTTAAGAGGCCTTATTACTAAAGTTGAAAACCCAAAACGGAATCTAAAACATAAATAAAGTCCAAAGGCAGTCATGTGGCCATCTCCGAATCCCTCACAGCACTCATCCTCCTAATGCTGGGATTACCTGCACGTTAATAAACGGGGTGAGTTTATGAAAACTCATTGTGTAATCCCCATACTAGAGTAACAGGCAATATACCGAAACAGAAATAAAAACAATTTAGGCCAAAGCCATTTAACAGTAACGTTGCAGTCCCGTTCAGAGATACATGGGCCAAAGCCCATTACAATATCATTTGGGTCACAGCCCATAACAGAATCAATTGGGCCTAGCCCAAACCAATAACAGAACAAGTGGCCTAAGCCCAATACAGTGAAAGATCTCATAAATAGATATGCAACTATATAAGGATGCATCCCACCCCGATCCAGGCAACACACCACTCGTACCAACCCTACACTTACGTAGGGATAAAATCGACCCCATAGCCAGCACACCAATGTTAGCATTGGTTGCGGTACTAACTGAAATCGCAGCAAAGCTGCTAGTATATATGCGGCTCTAAGCCTTCAGTAGCGGTACTATAATTGGCATAAAGCTATCAGTAACTGTATTATGTTTGACACATAGCCATCAGTGACGGTAATATAATCGGCACATAGCCTTGGGTAAATATGATTGACATAGAGTCATCAATAAGTATGTTAGGCACATAGCCACGGGTAAATATGTTTGGCACAAAGCCATAGTCAAGATGGCACAGAGCCATTTTTAGGTTGGCACAGAGCCATAATCAGATTAAGCGGCACTAAGCCATCCATCGGTCCACAGTCATCTTGTGCAACCCGTGTGACCCTATCAGAATAGTACTTCCTCCATATCAATGTCCCAACCCCATGCAATATGTCGTGTATGTCATGCTCAATAATCACACATGTATGTAGAATGGCCATGCTCAGTAATAGTCATTTAAACATATATTAAAAGCGTATCAGTTTTACAACCAAAGTCAAGTTAGTTAAAACCCAATTATACAATCAGAGTCCAATCAATCAAATTCATAGTCTAAGCCGGTCATTTACCCATAAAGGCAAAACAGTCATTTTAACCTACAGAGGTATTTTGGTAATTTTACACTATAAGGGTATTTCAACAATTTTACACTACAAGGGTATTTTGGTAATTTTAAAAACTGGGGGTATTTCGGTATGTAGCGCCCCCACGCCCGAGACCGTCACCGGAGTCGAGCTTGAGGTGTTACTAAACATAATTTATCAAATTAAGAACTTCGAATCATTTGTTTCTACATTCACAGCTTTCTAGTTACATGCGTCATAGTTACAAGAAAAATCATACCTCGAATTTCGAAACTCGAAATCATGATCCGTAAATTTTCCCTAAATATAGAATCATATATCTATTTACTAATTTTTTTTCTAGAATTTTTGGTTGGGCCAATTAGTACAGTTTATTAGTTAAAGTTACCCCTGTTTCAGGACTTGGCTGGACTGGCCTCTGTTTACTACGAACCATATATCTCTTTGCGCAAAATTTATATGACTGTGACATTTGTTTATACTGAAACAAGAATCAATAAGGATTCCAAGAATATAAAATACAATGCCTAATTATTTTTGTACAATTTATGGTGAATTCCTAAATTTGGAGTAAGGGATCCGGAAATCACTCTGGCCCTGTTTCACAAAAATTGAAATATCTTCTAACATATAATTCCTTTACTGTTTCGTTTGTTTTATGTAAAAATAGACATATTAGGCTTCAATTTCATATTTAATACATCACTAAATTCGATTTCTATGATTTTTAGGAAATTTTCAAACTCATGTCGTTGTTCTTTGCAATGTTCATTTATGGCAAATTTCATCTTTTCATGAGTTTTTATGGACTAGATAACCTATTAACTTTCCATGACATCAAACATGGTCTAAATTAGTCATTTCCATGACCTATCATTATCAAGCATTTTCTCAACGAAATCACCGCCATATCACAAAATTATTTACATGAAATAGGTATATTGCTATACATGCCATACTTAAGTCCTACAATCCATTTACCAAAAAGTGTCCTTCGGATAGTGTGATCGAACCTTCGACCTATCCCGATTCCCGAGCAGGCTTGTTCAAAACTATAGTGAATAAAAAGGAGGGAGTAAGCATAAATGCTTAGTAAGTTCATATGCAAATAACAAGTAACATAACAATACAATTATACCAAACAACCTTAGCATAGTATCACCAAAACATATATCACATTTCTAAACATCATTCATCATCTTACCACCTTATCGTTGTTGTATCTATTTTCAACCCGAGGGTTAAGTACATACCTGTCCAAAGTGTCCATTTCACAACACTTACCAAAACGTCACTTGCATCTTAAGTGTTCTTCCATTTCACTAGAAATTTTACCCGTTGAACACATCGAATATAACTTCGGATACATGGATAATTTGCACATAAGTGCCACATATGTAATCAAGAAATCATGTAACCCGCCCTAAGTGAACTCCGACTCAACTCAACGAGCTCAGCGTCAGATCCATAAGTGAACTCGGACTCAACTCAACGAGTTCAGATGCCTAGTTACATCTCATGAACTCGGACTCAACTCAACGAGTTCGAACATTCGCATCCGTAAGTGAACTCGGACTCAACTCAACGAGTTCGGATGCTCAACCATCCTAGTGACATGTCACTTGTATCCT
Organism: Gossypium arboreum; assembly: GCF_025698485.1. Classification (NCBI taxonomy): domain Eukaryota; kingdom Viridiplantae; phylum Streptophyta; class Magnoliopsida; order Malvales; family Malvaceae; genus Gossypium; species Gossypium arboreum. Next base: position 59,318,158 of record NC_069073.1, on the reverse strand, counting down.
AAACTATTCCTAAGGTTCAAACGGGATTTTCATCGAACACATATCCTTGCCATCTTCCGTAAAATACCGAAACCAATACTTGGTAGCACTTTATATTTAACAAATAATACACATAATTTGCATTTTATTCGAAAATAACCACAAAGCATATATTTCATGATAAAAATTAGCATATCATATAATTAACATCAATAACTTATAAATAACAATTATGCTACATTATTCACACATGAACTTACCTTGGTACCAAAATATAATGATTTTGCAATTTAGTCCACAATCTTTTCTTTTCCTCGATTGGGGTCGATTCCACGTCTTTCTTGATCTAACATAACACATTTAGCTTATTTAATACTCACATTATCAAATTAGTCTTTAATTCAAATTTTATCAAAATTATAATTTACCCCTAAACTTTTGCATATTTACACTTTTGCCCCAAATCTCGAGAATTAAACTTAATTCCTTATTCTTATGTTTTATAACATGCTGATCACTTTTCCCTTCTATGGCAACATCAAATTCTCACACTAACATGTACTTATGACTTAGGTATTTTTGCCGATTAAGCTTTTTTACTCGTTTTCACTCAAAACCGAGTAGCACAAGTTGTCTAATATAATTTAAAACCTCATATTCTATCATAAAACATCAAATTTCACAAATTTCACCTATGGGTATTTTTCCAAATATGAACTCTAACTCAAAATATTACTATCATAAGCTATACCGAGTTACCAGGATTTTGAAAACGTAAAAATCATTAAAAACGGGGCTTGGAATCACTTACTATGAAGCTTGAAAGTTGAAGAAACCCTAGCTATGGAGAGAGGGAGCATTCGGCAGCAACTAAGGAAGATGATAACCAATTTTGTGTTATTTTTCCCTTTTTATTTCATTTAATATCCAAATGACCAAAATGCCCCTCCTTAATAAACTTTCAAAAAAATTCCTTCCATGTCCTAATTTTTTCCATGAACTTAAAATTTGTCAAAGTACCATTTAAGACCTCCTAATTAATAATTCAAAGCAATTTCATACTAAAACTTCTAGAATGCAAGTTTTACAACTTATTCGATTTAGTCCCTAACTTTAAATTAAACTCGTTATGCCAAAAACTTCTTCACGAAATTTTCACACAATTATGCAATCATATCATAAACCTCAAAATAATTATAAAATAATTTTTTCTATCTCGGATTTGTGGTCATGAAACCACTATTCCGATTAGGCCTTAATTCGGGATATTACACGGTAATTTTAAAATTTGAGGGTATTTCAATAATTTTACAAACCAGGGGTATTTTTGTAATTTTACAAATTAAGGATATTTCAGTAATTTTACAAATCGGGGTTTTAACAACCCAAGAGAAGGTCCACTGTCACCTCGAGCGGCTTAAGTAACCTAAACAGACATAACGGTGCAAATGGGCCTAAGGCCTATAACTCAGCCCAAGTGGGCCCACATGCTCTTATGGCCCATTTAGCCCAAATTTAGATATGACTATGTGTGCCCCATAGCCTGGTTCATTAATAGTCACTTACCGTAGATTTTATCTGAGTGGGCCCCTGAGCTTATTGGGCCCACACGACCCATTTTAGCCCATCGAGGCCCAAAACAACCTAGGTCATGTCCGCGACATGACAAGTCTATCTACTTCTCGCTTAACAGTGAAATTTACCCACGCGGGCCCACGGGCCCATTGGGTCCATATGGCCTATTTTACCCAAAACTATTCACGGCTATACGAACGTCGTAGCCAAGTCTAAAACTTACCACATAACATACATTTTATCCGTGTGGGCCCATAAGCCCATTGGACCCGCACGGCCCAGTCTGGCCCAACGTGGCCCAGAATGGGCTATGCCATGTACGCGACATGATAAGTCCAACCATATTCCACCTAACAGCTGATTTGACACAAGCGAGCCTATTCGGCCCATTTCGTGGCCCAAGTGGCCCATTACGGCCTAAGCCCACGAATTCGTTCATGGTGGCCTTTCTCGTCGTACTCCCACGTTCCGTGAGCTCGGTTCAACACACACCCGATTGCACGCTCTTGTGGCATCATAAACCATATTTCTGACTTTTCGGCATTTTTTCGATCTACAGTCATAACAGAGTAAACAACACATACATTTTTGGCTTTTCAATCGATGATCAAAACAAGGCATAGGGTTACACAGATATTTACGACCTTTATGCATATTACCGCTTACAGAGTACGGATACACACCTGTTTGTGATAAGTGAGCAAATCCCACGATGCTAAACCTTGAATAGCAACCGATTCTTCTCTTTAACAATCGATCAAAGCTGCCTTCCAAAACTTGACAAAATCTGTATAGCATTACCACATTGTCAACTAAGACCGTGAATGATAAAGATTAGAAACAAAAGAACAACAACTTACTGCTACTTAGGAGTATTCGGCCTCCTAAGGAACACTCTAGGATTTGAGTCCCACAAAAAATAGTCACACTCCTATTGGAAATGGTGGATGAAGATAGTGTTAAGGAGGAAACATATATCGACAAAAATAGAAAGAAGGAGAAGAGTAGCAGTGAACCCAAACAAAATCAATTACCTTACTCAAGTGTTGAGGGATTCGACTCTAAACAGAAAGACATTCGGCTAGCTAAGAAAATCCGAATGAGTAGTGAGGGAGATGAGGCAAGTGCTATTCGGCTAAACCACAAAGAAGGAAATCGAAATTGAGAGAAGGAAGAAAAGATGAGAAGATACCAAAAGCTATTCGATCACGCAAAACAAATGAGAGAGGGAGAGGGTGGAGAAGTTCGGTTTAGAAATGAAAGAAAAGAATAGCCACAAACACGTAGGAACAACTCCTATATTTGGCCTTTTAATTCTATACTAAAATACCAAAGAGATAGAAAGGTTGCACGAACGGTAAAATTCCAGAATATACACGACAATACAGAGAAAAGAGGAAAAAATTTGAAAACAAAGATAAACCCGAAATGGCACAAAAGAATCTGACACTCTGGGAAAAAAAAGGTCCTATGACCAAATTTGCACAATAGGGAGTTTAAATTTCAGCAACCAACCCTTCCCATTTCAAATTCCCTGATTTTCTCCTTGAATTAAGCCACCAACCGAGTTTGAATTACAAACAAACTCCTTCATCCAAATCTTCTTCCCTTGAAACACTCCCCTAAATCACTCAACCTTCAATTCAAATTTCCTTGAAACACTCATGACCAAGTCATCCACAAAGTCTCAGTCTAATTCCACCTCCTTCCATGGCCATCAGTAAAAATAATCTCTATTTGCACAAGCGGGAATTCAAACCTCCAACCACTATCTCACTTGTAACGCCACTTCCACTAGACCACATTTCTCCTTGTGATATAAATTCATCAAAAATATTCTTAAAGCCTACCCACTAACATCAAGGCTCCTTTAAGAGAAAAACATAATTTTTTGCTAAAGCCCAGGTTTGGACCCAGGACTTCTCCAATACTCCCAAACACTCCTAATCACTTAACCACTGCAACAGACAATCAATTGTGATATTTCTTCCACACATAAACTTTTATGTGCAGTCTCCTAGCGGCTCCCACGCACAAGGCCCAATACTTCTAGGCCCAAAAATTCAGGGCGTTACAAGCTTCTTCCAAAATCGCAAAGTGAATCTCGGGTCTCTATTTGAAAAAATTGATAACGGTACTCCATGTAGTCTGACTATCTCTAAAATATACAACTCGACCAACTTGTCAAGTGAATAATCCATATGAACTAGAATAAAATGAGTCGACTTCATTAGCTTATCAATCACAACCCATATTGCATCTTTCTTTCTCGGTGTCAACGACAAAATCTATCGCAACTCGATCCCATTTCCACTCAGGAACTAACACAGGCTACAATAAACTTGAAAGTACTTTATGTTTGGATTTTACCTACTGACAAATCAAGCATCTAGAAACAAACTCTCAGATATCTTTCTTCATTCCTACCCACTAATACATTTTCTTCAAATCATTATACATCTTTGTACTACTTGGATGAATAGACAAGGAACTGCTATGTGCTTCCTCTAAAATCTTTTGAATAAGCTCCTAATTCTTTGGTACACATATCCAATTTCTGAAAATTAAACAACAGTTAGAACTGATCTGAAAATCTGACTCAATACCCAACTCACACTGAGCTCTTTTGGCTTGCAACTCACTGTCATCTTTCTAAACTTCACAAATTTCTTCAAGAAACATTGCCTTAGCTCTTAATTCAGCTAAGATAGAACCATCATTTGATAAGGTTAAACTAGTGTTCAAAGCTCTTAATGCAAATAAAGATTTTCTACTCAAAGCATCAGCAACTATGTTTGCCTTACCCGGGTGATAATCGATCACTAGTTCGTAATCTTTAATCAACTCTAGCCATCTTCTTTGCCTCAAGTTCAAATATTTCTAAGTCATCAAGTATTTCAAACTTTTATGATTAGTAAATATTTGGCACTTCTCACCATACAAATGATATCTCCAAATTTTCAACGCAAATACAATGGCAGCTAGTTCTAAATCATGTATCGGATAATTTTTCTCTTATGGCTTTAGCTGTCTAGAGGCAGCAGCAATTACCTTTCCTTCTTGCATAAGTACACAGCCTAGTCCATTTAAGGACACATCACTATAAATCACAAACTCTTTACTCGGTTCTGGTTGTGCTAAGATAGGAGCTTCAGCCAATAATGCCTTTAACTTGTGAAAACTCTGCTGACACTTTTCAATCCATTCAAACTTGACATCTTTTTATAGCAATCTTGTCAATGGAGTACCTATCATGGAAAATCCCTCCACAAATCGTCTATAATAACTGGCAAGGCCAAGAAAACTTCTGACCTCTGATACATTCCTAGGAGGCTTCCAATCAATAATTGCTGAAATCTTGCTCGGATAAACTCTAATACCTTCACCTGAGACTATATGTCCAAGAAAACCAACTTCTTGTAACCAGAACTTACTTTTGCTAAACTTGGCATAAAGCTGATTATCTCTCAAAGTCTATAAAACTGTTCTCAAATGCTCTGAATGCTCAGTCTTATCATGAGAATAAATCAAGATATCATCAATGAACACAACTACAAATTTATCCAAGTAAGGTCTGAAAATTCGATTCATTAAGTCAATGAAAATGGTAAGAGCATTAGTCAAGCCAAATGGCATCACAAGGAACTCATAATGGCCATACCTAGTCCGGAAAGTAATTTTCGGAACATCTGACTCTTTAACTTGCAACTGATAATATCTGAATCTCAAATTTATCTTGGAGAACACAGTAGCTCCCTTCATTTAATCAAACAAATCATCAATTTTAGGCCGTGGATACTTGTTCTTAATAGTCACCTTGTTAAGCTGTCGATAATCTATGCACAATCTCATCGAACCATCTTTCTTTTTCACAAAGAGCACTGGTGCACCCCATGGTGAACAACTAGCTCTTGCAAAGCCTTTCTCTGTTAGTTCTTGCAACTGAACTTTCAATTCTCTCAACTCCATTGGATCCATTCTATAAGGAGAAATAGAAATAGGTGTTGTACCCGGAACCAATTCAATACCAAACTCAACTTCTCTGATAGGAGGCAAACCTGGTAGTTCTTCCAGAAACACATCAGGAAACTCACACATTACAGGAACTGATTCAATTTTCAACTCTGGATCTTTAGTACTCAACACAAAAGCAAGATAAGCTTCATATCCTTTTCTCAAGCATTTCTAAGTAGAGATAATAGAAATCATATGAATTGAACTATCTGACTCATCTGAATGAACTCGAAGAATTTCACCACTTTTGCATTTCAACTCAATAAATTTCTTCGACAATTCACTATCACATCATTTGCAGTCAACCAATCCATACCAAGAATCACATCAAACTCATCAAACGGCAATAGCATGAGATCAGCCGGAAAACAATAACCTCTAATTATCAAAGGGAAATTTTTACATACATTGTCTACTAATACTTACTAACCCAATGGATTCGATACTTTAATCACAAATCCCATACACTCTATGGACAAGTTCATACTAGGCATCAATTTCATGCAAACAGAGGAATGGGTCGAACCCGGATCAATCAAAGCAATAACATTAACATCATGAAGAGAAAATGTACCCGTAATTTTATCGGGGAAGGATACCTCTTCACGAGCACGGATAGCATAGGTCCTTGCAGGTGCTCTAGCATCTAGTCTCGTGCTGAATCTCTAGATGCACCTCTACCTGCCCCTATTCCCGAACTTCTCTGAGGTCTGCCTCTAACGAGGGAATTGCCTAATCTTACACTCGGTATTACTTCTCTTTTGACCATCTCAGGACACTCCCGAATGAAATGATCCGATGCACCACATCAAAAACTACCAGTCTCAATTGCTCTGATACCAATATCAAAATATAAGTATGGCATTTATAGATAGACTCTTACTCAAACTGAATATTTCGAGAACTGACTAAAATTTTGCTCTGATACCAATAAATGTAACACCCCTTACCCAAGACCGTTGCCGGAGTCGAGCACGAGGTGTTACTAGCTTATCTTACTTGTTCGGGGCATATTTTTTTAAAAAAATTAATTCGCTCGGATTCATCCAATAAATCCATAAAAAGGCCCTTTGAGACCCTAAAATGTGCAATTGGAATGGTTCGGGACCAAACCGGGAACATTAAAAATTTTCCAATTACTTACACAAATCAAAACAATTTAATTCACTATTCATAATAAAACTGTCCACCTGTGTAACAGTCACTAAATTAATTATAAATTGAGTTACGAAACTCAAAATTTAAATCTGTAAATTTTTCCCAAAACTAGACTCATATATCCTATTATCCAGAATTTTTGGTTTGGCCAATTAGTATCGTTTATTCATTAAAAGTTCCCCTGTTTTGCAGTTCAGCAGACCTAACCAATCTTCACTAAAAATAGATTATCTCATTATACAGAATTGGATAACATTTTTGTTTGTGTCTAATGAAAATAGACTCACTGAGGAATCTAGACATATAAACTATGACTTATAATTCGTTTTATAAAATTTCTAGTGATTTTCCAAAGTTGGAATAGGGGATCACGAAGTCACTCTGAACCAGTCTTACAAAAATTTAAATATCTCAGAATATAGACTTCCTTTGCTTGCTCTGTTTCTTTCTTATGAAAATAAACTTAGTAAGATTTAATTATATATCTTATTCACCACTTAATTCCATTTTTAGAATTTTTAGTGATTTTTCAAAACCACGTCACTGCTGCTGTTTCCTAACTATTCCTTGGCCAACTCTTTCTCCTTCATAATTTCTTTGCATCAAACCTCATTTAGGCATACATAATACCAAAACATGTTCTTATTTTTAGCTATATCATAAGCTAATCATTACCAAGTATTCACATGCCATTCTTTAATCATATCATAAGGACATACACACAAAATAGCCAAGTCCTATACATGCCTTAACTTAAAGTACTTCTAATCACAAAATACCGAGATAGCTCGTTGACAGTATGAGGCGATCTCCGACTTCCTTATGATTTTTTTTGAGTTGGCTTTGCGATACTATAAAAAAGAGAGAAAATAAATGGAGTAAGCATAAAGCTTAGTAAGTTTTCATGTAAATAAATAACAATATTCTAAATGAATTATCAAAATAACCTGAACCTTTCGAACATAGACTTATCTTACCTTCCCTTTGGTACACTATTTAAATTTTATGTTGAACCATTTGGAATACTAAGGATACATGGGTACCTTTCCTTTTTAAACTTACTAATGCCATGTCTTGACATGGTCTTACGTGGTATCCTTGCGTTATGAACTCACCATTGCCATGCCTTGGCATGGTCTTACATGGGATCTTTGCCTTATAGTAGTTTATCAATGCCATGTCTTGACATGGTCTTATCTGATTTCCTTGCCTTGTATAACTTACCAATTCCATGCCTTGGCATGGTCTTACTTGGTATCCTTAAACCCTAATTCATGACATGTGACTGCCCTATAGTGACCCTAGTCGGAAAGCGGTTTCGGGACCGCTAAACCAAGTCACCAAATTATTTGAATGTGATATTTATGGTCTAAAATATGTGAATATGAATGTGCAAAAATTTTTAAGCTTCGATTTAGTTAATTACATGTGAATGTAGTACATAGGACTTGTGTGACACTTTTGAAATATGATAGGCTAATCTACATGGATCAAATAGTGCATGTAATCAAAAGGGAGGACTTGCATGTCAAATTCCCCCCCTCCCATCTAGTAGTGGCCAGCCATGACATTAGGGTGGACAAAGGATGATGGGCAAAACATGTCATAGACATGTTGTGTTGGTGCATCATGGGAGGAAACAATAAACTAAAGTTAGTAATAAAGAAATGGAAAAAAAAAAAGAGAATGGAGAGATTGTTTCTCCCCCTCCCCATTGCCGTGAGTGTAAGAAAGAAAACAAGAAAAAAAAAGTGTCCATCTTTCTTCATAGCTCTTGGCCGAATGTTCTAAGGAAGAGAGAAAAAAACAAGTTGTGTTCTTTGGTTTTTCTTGACCGAAAATTCAAAAGAAAGAGGGAGGAAATGTTGAAGAGATTCGGCCATGCTTGTAGCTAGGTGAAGGTAAGTTTGATGTTGTGCCATGAGATTCATGCATGTTTTTTTTTTTTGTTAGCTTGAGTTCTAACTAGCCCATGGTTCAAATCTTTACTATGTCATGAAGATGATATTCGGCTAAGGTGGATTTGTGTTGATGTTATTTGCATACTAAAAGTGAAGCTTGTAATGATGCATGTGATGGTGGATTGATAACTCTTGAATCTCCTTTTTAGCATCCTTGAGTGAGACATTAAGTTCCTTGTTCAACCATGACCAAAATTGAAATGGTAAGGTGTTGTGATGCATTCGGCCATGGTAAGAAATAGAAGAGAAATAAGGTTGTTTTTAGATGAAGTAGAGTTTAACAAATGAGCTTGTATGTGCATTAGTTGCTAGATGGAGAAGAATCGGCTAGCAAGTTGTGTGCTAAGGCCGAATATAATTTTGTATATTATGGGTAATGCATGTGTTGAATTAGTATAAAGGGAGAGGATGCTTTAATAGTGTATATATGTGTATTAGCCAAGTTTTGAACTTGAAACAAATGGTGTTTAGTCAATACAAGTGACCATACTTGTAGAATGTATTAAGTGTTGCAATCGGCCTTAGCATAGATGTGTATGTTCGGCCACATGAATGAGTACATGAGTTGATGGGTATGTTCGGCCATTGGTAGCCTATTGATGGCTTTAGCTTGACTTAGAAAATTCGCTAAGGGAAATATTAGCTAGTATCTTGAATTGATTCGTGATTTCGTACATATGTGACTCTAATGTCTAATGTATATATGGGCTAAGTACCTTGAGCTTCTTTGATGTTCGAATGAATTGTATTAAATTGCTTGATGTGATTAAAAATGTGTATGATCATTGTGTATTTGAGCTAAAAGGTGCCCATATGACCTGTCAAACTCCTTGTCATATTCGGCCATAAGCTAGCAAAATGAGACTTTAATAAGTTAAATTTGTTTGAATTAGCTCAAGAGCTTAGGGGACCACAGTTGGATAAGGGAAAGGAAAAAGTGATCGAATAGTCGTTGAAGCCGCTCGACAACATCCGAGGTAAGTTTTCGAGTAATGGAACTTGGATTATGATTTGATTAGATCATGTTTTAAGCAAATCAAAATCATGCTCTTTGTGTGTGGCTATTGAGCCGAAATTGCAAGTGTGATAAGTGTCTTGTGTTTGAGTTTTGCTAATGAAAATGAAATACTGAATGTGTCATGATTTATTGATAATTGTGCTTGGTTATTCAATGATGTCCGGCTAAGTCCTCGAAGGCTTTGTGCTAAGTGATTATATCCGGACTAAGATCCGAAGGCATTTGTGCAAGTTACTAATTCGGGCTAAGCTCAAGGCATTGGTGCGAGTCACTAAATCGGGCTAAGCTCAAGGCATTTGTGCGAAGTTACTATAACCGGCTATGTCCCAAGGCATTTGAACGAGTAGCTATATCCGGTTAAACTCAAGGTACGTGATTCGGGAATGAATGAACTTGCTGTAAAAATTTCAGTTAATACGCTTGTGAAATCCCAACAATGAGGTATGTTTCCGTATGTGCTTTGAATTAGTTGAGCCCTTACAAATAAGTATTCGCTTAGTTGATAAATGAGCTACCGGCCTTTGGCTAAGTTGATCTTTGTGTATGAATATAAGGGTTGGTAATGTGAAGTAAGTATGGTATTGAGAAATTGTGCATATGAAATTATCTGTTTAGCTACATAAATACTATACTTTGGTTGTGTCTAAATTCATGACTCAAACTTACTAAGCATTAAATGCTTACTCCGTTTCTTTGATTCTCTGTTTTATAGATTTTGGTTCTTCAGCTATTGGACTCGGGGTTTTTAAAGTCGAAGTCTCCCACACTATCAAAGCTCCTTTTGGTATATTTTTGGTTGAACTTTGAAATGGCATGTATAGGACTACCCTTTTGTTGTAGGTCATGTACCTTTCGGTTCTGTGTAAGTTTGGATAGCCATGCGAAAATGGCTTAAGTATACTTTGGGCATGGTATTATAATCATTGTATGTTGTTCATTAAGAGGTATGGAAATGTTTGGAAACGATTAGCCATTGGGATGGTTAATCATGATCATATTTTGTGCTATTTATGTTAAAGGGCTAGTTGAATCATGGAAACTATGAAATAGGTAAAGCCTACCTTAAAGACAGATGCTGACAGCTGCAGTGACGTGGATGTGAAAAATCACTAAAAATAGTAGGAATGGAATTAAATAGTGAATAAATTATGTAAACGAACCTCAACGAGTCTATTTTCATAGGAAAATAACGAAACGATCATATGAATAGTATGTTAAGAGATATTTAAGTTTCCGTGAGACAGGGCCAGAACGGTTTCTGGAGTCCCTGTTCCAACTTTGGAAATTTATTATAAATTGACCAGAGATAACTTGAAGACATGACATATATGTACAGATTTATTTTCGAGTGTAGTTTCTGTAGAAATAAACGGCATCAGTATTGAAGCCCTGTACAGGGAGATATCCAAGTTGTAATGCGCAAAGGTCAGTGTAGTCGATCCCTGTAACATGGGGGACTTTAACTAATAAACTGTACTAATTGGCCCGACCAAAAATTCTAGAAAACAATTTGTAGATGCATACATGAGTCTAGTTTCAGGGAAAAATCACGAAACTGATTTTCGAGTTGTGGAACTCAAGATATGATTTTTAAGGTGACAGTGACACAGTTAGCCGGCTGTCTAGAAATTTTTAAAATGAACTGAGCAAGTAAGTGGATTAAGCCCGTTAACCCCTCGTGTCCGACTCCAGAAACGGTCTCGGGTACGGGGTGTTACAATTTATTTGGTATCAGAGCTACGGTTTAGTCGATTCTAGGACTACCGTAATGCGTTTGGGTCTAGCTATACATGCCATTTTATGTGATTATTTGATAGTGTGGTGATTTCTGACATTTGCAAATGTGATTATTTATAGTAATGGATCCCGATCCCGACCGAGCGGTAGCTGATGATCTTGAGAGTGTAGCGCCTGCTCCCGCGTAAGGGACAGCGCCGGCGGACTCTCAACGTATTGCTAGCAATCCGAATGATGAGGTTAGGCAAGCTTTTTATAGCGTGATGAATGATTGGTTCAACCAATACATTCGAACTAATACGGCTGTTCCACAACCTCCATTCCCGACAAATACCACCCCCGCACCTATAATGCCTCCGGTAACTGACCAAATAAGGTCAAATAAGCCCCCAGTTGATAGAATCCGAAAACACGGGGCTACTGAATTTAAGGCTACGGATAGCGATGATGCCGAGCAAGCTAAATTTTGGTTTGACAACACTATTTGGGTACTCGATGAGCTATCTTGCACACTCGATGAGTGCCTAAAGTGTACTATCTCCTTGCTACGTGATTCTGCCTACTATTGGTGGAATACGTTGACTTCATTGTGCCTAGAGAGCAAGTAACTTGGGAGTTCTTCCAAACCGAAGTTTGAAAGAAGTATATCATCGAGATTCATTGACCAAAACGGAAGGAATTTCTTGAACTCAAACAAGGTTCCATGTCGGTTCATCGACTATGAACGAAAATTTGTGAGGCTTAGCCAGACGCATGAGAATGCATTTCATCGAAGCCGTAATGTGTAAACGCGTTTGAGGATGGACTAAATGATGATATAAAGCGTATGTTGGGATCTTGGAAACCGAGAATTTGTAGTACTTGTTGAGCGAGCTTGCAAGGCCGAGGAGCTCAAGATGGAGAAAAGAAAAGTGAGGTGGGAGCAAGGGAGTTTCAGAAGAGGTCTTGGGAAGCCCTTCCCACATCATCGAAGAAATTTAGAGATGGCTTGGGCGGTCTAGGGACACTTCGGCTTTTCTAGACGAGATCGCGATCGAACCCCGTGAGCACACGAGTAACTTCGATCGCCGGTGTTGGAAATGACCGTCGAGACAGAGCGGAATGCCGTGATTGTGGTAAATGGCATTCGGGAGTTATAGGTTCCATGACCGCCTGTTACAAGTGCGGTCACCGACCACTTTATCAAAGATTGCCCGAGATTGTCCGAACAGAATATAAATCGAGTGGGAAACGGGTGCTACCACCGCTTCGGGGTAGACCATCTAGGAATACGGCAATGCTAGTGGCTGTCGAGAGGATCTAGAGATGCTACCACCGATCCGAGGCTCGTGCTCGCTAGGGCTTATTCCATACGCACACGCGAGAGGATGCTTCCTCGCCGGATGTTATTACGGTACTTTTACTCTCTTTGATACTAATGTGATTGCTTTGATTGACCCCGGTTCTACTCATTCTTATATATACGAAACCTTAGCATCCAAAGAAGACTTTACCTATTGAGTCTATCGAGTTCGTAATTCGGTGTCAAATCCTTGGGTCATTACGTGCTTGTCAACAAAGTGTGTAAGAAATGTCCCTAGTACTTTGAGGTTCCTATTTTCCGGCGGACTTGATGTTTGTTGCCGTTTGATGAATTTGATGTTATCCTCGGTTTAGATTGGTTGACCGTGCATGATGCGGTTGTGAATTGCAAAAGCAAGACTATTGATTTGAGATGCATAAATAATGAGATAATCCGGTTGAGTCTACGGACTTAAAGGGTTGCCGGTGTAATATCGCAATGTTGGCCCGTAAATATGTAAGAAAGGGTGCGAAGCATACCTTGCGTATGTACTTGATGACACGGAATTAGAAAAGAAACCCGAATCTGCGGTGGTTTGTGAATACCGGATGCTTTTCTGAAGAATTACCGGTTTACCACTGTTCGGGAAGTAGAGTTTGGTATTGAGCTTGTACAGGACTACGCCAATTTCGATAGCTCCGTGATCGTATGGCACCAACCGAGTTAAAAGAATTGAAAGCTCGATTGCAAGAGTTGACGGATAGAGGTTTCACTCGACCAAGTTTCTCACCTTGGGGTGCACCAAGATTGTTTGTGAAAAGAAGGACGGAACCATGAGGATGTGCATTGACTATCGTCGGTGAATAAAGTGACGATAAAGAATAAATATCCGTTACCGCTCATTGATGATTTGTTTGATCAACTAAAGGGAGCCTCGGTGTTTTCAAAGATAGATTTGAGATCGGGTATTACCGACCATGAATTTGAGATTCGGATATACCCAAAACCGCTTCGAGAATGAGATACGGCCACTACGAGTTCTTAGTGATGCCGTTTGGGCTCACTAATGCCCTGCGGTATTTATGGATTTGATGAATCGGATCTTCGCATGATTTGGACTGGTTCGTAGTTGTGTTCATTGACGACATCTTGGTCTATTCAAGAGATGAGACCGAACATGCTGAGCACCTGAGATTAGTATTGCAAATTTTACGGGATAAGCAATTATATGCTAAGTTCAATAAGTGTGAGTTCGGTTAAGAGAGGTTAGCTTCTTGGGTCATGTGGTATCCGTGACGGTATTCGAGTTGACGCGAGCAAAATTTCAGCCATACTTAAGCTGGAAGCCTCCGATAAATATTACTGAGGTTCGGAGCTTTTTGGGACTTGCCGGTTACTACCGACGGTTTGTAAAAAGGTTTCTCGATGATAGCCACACCCATGACGGCTACTTCAAAAGATGTTAAGTTCGAATGGACGAAAAAATGTCGAAAAGTTTTGATCAATTGAAAACTTATTTGATGAAGCTCTAATTTTAGTGCAAGCCGAATCGTGCAAAGAGTTTGTCATCTATAGTGACGCCTCCCTACTTGGGTTAGGTTGCGTATTAATGCAAGAAGGTCGAATTGTGGCCTATGCGTCGAGACAATTAAAGCCACATGAGAAAAATTATCCGACTCATGATCTTGAATTAGCTGCCATCGTATTCGCTTTGAAAATATGGCGACATTACTTATTTGGTGAGAAGTGCCATGTATTTTTGGATCACAAAAGTCTCAAAATATTTGATGACTCAAAGAGACTTGAATCTGCGACAAAGACGTTGGCTCGAGTTGTTAAAAGATTATGAGCTTGTCATTGATTATCACCCGGGAAAGGCTAATGTGGTTGCGGACGCCTTAAGCAGGAAATCACTGTTTGCTTTACAAGCGATGAATGTACACTTGTCTGTTCTACCTGACAATGTGTTAGTAGCCGAATTAAAGGCCAAACCATTATTGATTCATCAAATTCGTGAAGCTCAGAAAGTCGACGATGAGTTGGTTGCAAAACGGGCTGAATGTGTTCCGAATGTGGAATCGGAGTTTCAAATTGATGATGACGATTGTTTGAGGTACAGAAATCGGTTGTGTGTTCCAAGAAATTCAGAACTCATTTCGATGATTGTGAACGAAGCTCATTGTAGCCGAATGTCAATTCACCCGGGGAGTACAAAAATGTACCACGACCTAAGACATCAGTTTTGGTGGCATGGTATGAAACGAGACATTTCCGATTTTGTTTCGAAGTGTTTAATATGTCAGCAAGTGAAGGCGGAACATCAAGTGCCTACGGGTTTGCTCCAACCGATCATAATACCTGAATGGAAATGGGATCGAGTAACGATGGATTTTGTATCTGGGCTGCCAGTGTCGGCAAGTAAGAAAGATGCGATTTGGGTCGTTGTTGATAGATTGACTAAGTCGGCTCACTTTATCCCCGTACGCACGGATTTTTCAATGGATAAATTAGCTGAATTGTATGTTTCTCAGATTGTGAGATTACACGGGGTACCTATTTCTATAATGTCGGATAGAGATCTGAGATTCACCTCACGATTTTGGAAGAAATTGCAAGAAGCTTTGGGTACCAAGCTGCATTTTAGCACTGCTTGTCATCCACAAACAGATGGTCAATCCGAGCGGATAATTCAGATACTTGAGGATATGTTGAGATGTTGCATCCTCAAGTTTAGTGGTTCATGGGAACGGTATTTACCTTTGATTGAATTTGCTTACAACAATAGTTTTCAGTCAAGTATTAAGATGGCACCTTACGAGGCTTTGTACGATCGAAAATGCCGTACACCATTGTTTTGGACCGAGCTCGGTGAAAGTAAAATTTTCGGAGTGGATTTGATTAAAGATGCTGAGCAGAAAGTAAGAATAATTTGTGAAAGTCTGAAGGCAGCATCAGATCGTTAAAAGTCGTACGCAGATTTAAAACGAAGAGATATTGAGGATCAGGTGGGAGACAAAGTGTTTCTTAAGGTGTCGCCTTAGAAAAAGATACTCAGATTTGGCCGTAAGGGCAAATTGAGTCCGAGATTCGTTGGGCCGTATGAGATCTCCGAACGAGTTGGCCCAGTTGCATATAGGTTGCTTTTACCCCCTGAACTCGAAAGGATCCACAACGTTTTTCATGTTTCGATGCTTCGACGTTACAGATCCGATCCTTCACACGTAATAAACCCCTCCGAGGTCTAAATTCAAGCTGATATGAGTTATGAAGAAGAACTGATTCGTATCCTAGCTCGTGAAGTGAAAGAGTTACGAAACAAAAAGGTTCCTTTAGTAAAAGTGTTATGGCTCAAACACGGGATGGGAGAAGCTACTTGGGAACCCGAGAACTCTATGAAAGAGCAATACCCAAACCTATTTACCGGTAAGATTTTCGGGGACGAAAATTTCTTAAGTGGGGGAGAGTTGTGACAGCCCTATAGTGACCCTAGTCAGAAAGTGGTTTTGGGACCGCTAAATCGAGTCACCAAATTATTTGAATGTGATATTTATGGTCTAAAATATGTGAATATGAATGTGCGAAAATTTTTAAGCTTCGATTTAGTTAATTACATGTGAATGTAGTACATAGGACTTGTGTGACACTTTTGAAATATGATAGGCTAATCTACAAGGATCAAATAGTGCATGTAATCAAAAGGGAGGACTTGCATGTCAAATTTCCCCCCCCATCTAGTAGTGGCCGGCCATGTAACACCCCGAACCCGAGACCGTCGCCGGAGTCGAACACGAGGTGTTAACAGACTTCAAACCACTTATTGAGAATTTCCCAGACAAGCTGCCAATCTGTGTACTAGTCGCTTCAAAAATCATAGCTTGAGTTTTACAACTCGAAAATTAGTTTTGTAATTTTTCCCTGAAACTAGACTCATATTTCCATCTACATATTTTTTTCTAGAATTTTTGGTCAAGCCAATTAGTACAGTTTATTAGTTAAAGTCTCCCCTGTTGCACGGATCGACTACACTGATCTTTGTGCGTTACGAATTGGATATCTCCCTGTACAGGGCTTAAATACTGATGTCGTTTGTTTCTATAGAAACTAGACTCAGAGAGGAATCTATGCATATATGGAATGACTCCTAATTATCTCTGGTTAATTTACAATGATTTTCCAAAGTCGGAACAGGGGATCCAGAAACCGTTCTGGCCCTGTTTCACGAGAACTTTAATATCTCTTAAAATACAGCTCATATGGTCGTTTCGTTTCATCCATATGAAAATAGACCCATGAAGCTTCGAGTACGTAATTTTTTTAGCTATTAATTCCACTTCTACTATTTTTAGTGATTTTTCGATCTCATATCACTGCTGCTGTCCGCAACAGTTACTGCAGTAGACTATGCCAATTTCATGAATCCTTCCTTAGCCTTACTACTCATCCATCATACGTGACACAAATTATGGCCACCTTATCAAAATTAAGGTTTCTAAGACTCGTGGCTATAGATTCTAGCATCCCACTCAAACGACCACATAGGCCATTTTCACATGGCTTAAAGTTTACAACCCAAAATTTAACAAAACAAAATAGCTCATACATGCCAAATGTTCTCCTAAGTCGACTAAGAAGACAATACCAAAAATTGCTCACGGTGTGATGACTTCTGTTGTGATTCTGAACACCCAAAAGGAGAGGAGCCCAAGGAACCTAAAATGGGTGACAAGAAAACACCGAGTGAGTTTATAACTCAAGAAGTCATAAGCATTCCACAACCATCCATTAATAACATTATCATAAAATGAAATAATGAAACAAGGCCAAGTGTTCTAGCTGCATCGAACTATACCATAGTTCCTTAGATCCTTCGGATCAATCTCATACCAAGTCATACATTTACATTTCATATACTATTCAATAGGATATTTGAAGCAATTTCCATACATCATTTCATTTCGCAACAATCATGCAATTGAAATCATCACATAGATTTAAATATTACCAACTCCACTCCGAGCATGAACATAGCATCTATTAGCCATGAACTCAAGGTACTTACTCTTTCCGCTGTCCATACTCATCTCGATAGAGTCACACCTCCATATAAATATTCAATCGGAGATATATGTAGAGTTCGCACACATAGTGCTTAATACTCAATCACGCACACTTAGTGCCACGTGATTCAAGCCCTCACACATAGTGCCATATAGTCCAAACTCGCACACTAAGTGCTGTACATTACAAGCTCGCACACTCAGTGCCAATCTCGTCACCGTACACATCTATTTCTTGCACACTTAGTGCCGAAGTAAACTTCCTACACATTTCACTATCTCTTTTACGTTCAACATTATCATCTTTTCATACACATACATTTGTATATATTTCATCTCATTAAACACAATTGCATAGATATTACAATCATTTAAGCAATATCAAATATATGCTTAATGACTTACCTTGTGTTGGGTAAAAATAGTCCAAGTCGGCTACTCGATGACCTTCGCCTTTCCCTTGCTTGATTCTCCTTCTTTAACTCCTTGAGCTTAATCAATAAATCAACTAGTTTAACCATCTTGCTAAACATTCATAATTCAATTACACATGCATATGTATGTTTGTATATTCGCAACCATCCTCACTTATTACCCATTTAGTCAACAATCTAAGCCAAGATAAGGCTTCAATATGGTTGCCTCTAACCGAATACATGCACACCAATTTCCCTTCATGTGGCGAATATGCATGTCCATGTTGAGGCCAATTATGCACTTATTACCACACAAAACAGCATACATTTTACTAACTAATACCTTTCCATATTGTAACTCAATACACATCTATCATTTCCTTCATAACCAAAACATCATCATAAGTAAGTATATACCTTAAGATAGTATATACGTCATACCAATACATCATGCTCAAACATATATACATATATGTATGCTAGAGCCGAATCTCAAGTTGATTGTAACTAAACATGAACATGATTTGAAACACAAATCTTACTCTCCATGCAAAGAGCATAAATCACACTTGGGGATGTACCATGGCGAATACATCACAACACCATAATTTTGGTCACGATTACACAAAGAACTTAGTATATCATTCAAAAATGCTCAAAGAAAATCTAAGAGTCCTCAATCCACCATCACATGTATCATCATCAAGCTTCATATTTAACATGCAATGGCATTAACTCAAAATCCACCTTGGCCAAATACCATCCCCATGATATAACAAAGATTTGAACCATGGGCTAATAAGAACATCAAGTTAGCAACCAAAAACATGCATGAATCTCATGGCACAACATCAAACATACCTTAATCTTGATGCAAATATAGCCAAACATCTTCCTAATCCTCTTCCAACCCAAGCATGAAGCTAAATTCCTCCCTTCCCCTCTAGTATTTTCGGTCAAGAGAGAATGAAATGGATGAGCAAAATTTTTTTCTTTTCTTTTCTTCCATGTACGGCAATGGGGGGTTTCACTCACACACACATTTTTTTTTTCTTTCTTTACTACCCATGCTTATTTGTTTATTGTTTCCCCCTAATGCACCAACAAAACATGTTTCATGACATGTTTAGCCCATACTCCCTTGTCATGGCCGGCCATCACTTGTAAAAAGGGGGTATTTGACATGCAAGGCCATTGTTTTGCATGCATGCTTTAATTAGTCATCATACATTTCCCCATCATACTTTCAAAGTTTTCTACTAGGTCCTTTCTAGTGAAATTCACATTTATAACTCTAAATTAAAGCATCAAAATGTCACACATGAGTTAACACATATTATAGGTATCAAAATAAATATCAAATTATTTTTATGCCTCAGTTTTGTGGTCCCGAAACCACATTCCGACTAGGGTCGTTTTAAGGCTGTCACAGGCCATGACATTAGGGTGGACAAAGGATGATGGGCAAAACATGTCATAGACATGTTGTGTTGGTGCATCATGGGAGGAAACAATAAACTAAAGTTAGTAATAAAGAAATGGAAAAAAAAACAAAGAGAATGGAGAGATTGTTTCTCCCCCTCCCCATTGCCGTGAGTGTAAGAAAGAAAACAAGAAAAAAAAAAGTGTCCATCTTTCTTCATAGCTCTTGGCCTAATGTTCTAAGGAAGAGAGAAAAAACAAGTTGTGTTCTTTGGTTTTTCTTGACCGAAAATTCAAAAGAAAGAAGGGAGGAAATGTTGAAGAGATTCGGCCATGCTTGTAGCTAGGTGAAGGTAAGTTTGATGTTGTGCCATGAGATTCATGCATGTTTTTTTTTTGTTAGCTTGAGTTCTAACTAGCCCATGGTTCAAATCTTTACTATGTCATGGAGATGATATTCGGCTAAGGTGGATTTGTGTTGATGTTATTTGCATGTTAAAAGTGAAGCTTGTAATGATGCATGTGATGGTGGATTGATAACTCTTGAATCTCCTTTTAGCATCCTTGAGTGAGACATTAAGTTCCTTGTTCAACCATGACCAAAATTGAAATGGTAAGGTGTTGTGATGCATTCGCCATGGTAGGAAATAGAAGAGAAATAAGGTTGTTTTTAGATGAAGTAGAGTCTAACAAATGAGCTCGTATGTGCATTAGTTGCTAGATGGAGAAGAATCGGCTAGCAAGTTGTGTGCTAAGGCGAATATAATTTTGTATATTATGGGTAATGCATGTGTTGAATTAGTGTAAAGGAGAGGATGCTTTAATAGTGTATATATGTGTATTAGCCAAGTTTTGAACTTGAAACAAATAGTGTTTAGTCAATACAAGTGACCATACTTGTAGAATGTATTAAGTGTTGCAATCGGCCTTAGCATAGATGTGTATGTTCGGCCACATGAATGAGTACATGAGTTGATGGGTATGTTCGGCCATTGGTAGCCTATTGATGGCTTTAGCTTGACTTAGAAAATTCGGCTAAGGGGAAATATTAGCTAGTATGTTGAATTCAATTCGTGATTTTGTACATATGTGACTCTAATGTCTAATGTATATATGGGCTAAGTACCTTGAGCTTCTCTTTTGATGTTCGAATGAATTGTATTAAATTGCTTGATGTGATTAAAAATGTGTATGATCATTGTGTATTTGAGCTAAAAGGTGGCCATATGACCTATCAAACTCCTTGTCATATTCGCCATAAGCTAGCAAAATGAGACTTTAATAAGTTAAATTTGTTTGAATTAGCTCAAGAGCTTAGGGGACATGATTGGATAAGGGAAAGGAAAAGTGATCGAATAGCCGTTGAAGCCGCTCCACAACATCCGAGGTAAGTTTTGAGTAATGGAACTTGGATTATGATTTGATTAAATCATGTTTTAAGCAAATCAAAATCATGCTCTTTGTGTGTGGCTATTGAGCCGAAATTGCAAGTGTGATAAGTGTCTTGTGTTTGAGTTTTGCTAATGAAAATGAAATACTGAATGTGTCATGATTTATTGATAATTGTGCTTGGTTATTCGAATGATGTCCGGCTAAGTCCCGAAGGCTTTGTGCTAAGTGATTATATCCGGACTAAGATCCAAGGCATTTGTGCAAGTTACTAATTAGGGCTAAGCTCAAGGCATTGGTGCGAAGTCACTAAATCCGGCTAAGCCCAAGGCATTTGTGCGAAGTTACTATAACGGGCTATGTCCCGAAGGCATTTGTACGAGTAGCTATATCCGGTTAAACTCCGAAGGTACGTGATTCGGGAATGAATGAACTTGCTGTAAAAAATTTCAGTTAATACGCTTGTGAAATCCCAACAATGAGGTATGTGACAGCCCAAAATTGACCCTAGTCGGGAAGTGGTTTCGGGACCGCTAAACCGAGTCACCGAAATGTTTGAACGTAATATTTATTGTCTAGAATATGTAATTATGAATGTGTGAAAATTTCAAGCTTCGATTTAGCCGATAGCATGTGAATTCAGTTAGTAGGACTTGTGTGACACTTTTGAAAAGTGATAGGCTAATCTATAAGGACCTAATAGTGCATGTAGTCAAAGGGGAGGACTTGCATGTCAAATTCCCCCCCCTAATAGTTAGTGGCCAGCCATGACAAGAGATTATGGGTAAAAACATGTCATAAAACATGTTGGGACAATGGTGTATGTAAGAAAAAAATAAAATAGTGAGCATGGGAATTTAATAATGAAAGGGAACAAAAAAAAAAAAAAAAAAAATGGTCTCATGCATGCCCATTGCCATGAGTGTGGAGAAAGAAAGAAGAATTTTTGTTCATCATTTTCATTTCCTTTGGGCTGAAAATTCTAAGGAAGAAGGAAGGAATTCTTGTTTCATGTTGGTTTGGAAGAGGTTTAGGAGGAGGTTTGGCCATACTTGTACCTAGATTAAGGTAAGTTTGATGTTTTGCCATGAGATTCATGTATATTTTAGTTGCTAGCTTGATGTTCTTGTTAGCCCATGGTTCAAATCTTTGTTATGTCATGGGAATGAAATTCGGCCAAAGTGAATATGGTGTTAATGCCATTGCATGCTAAATATCAAGCTTGATAATGATTCATGTGATGGTGGATTGAGGATTCTTAGATTTTCTTTTAGCATTTTTGAATGAGATACTAAGCTCTTTGTTTAACCATGACCAAATTGAAACGGTATGGTGTTGTGGTATTCGGCCATGTTATATCCATAAGTATGATTCATGCATGTTGCATGGTAAGTAAGATTTAAGCTTTGGATATGTGTGTATATTTGGATATAAGCCACTTGAGAATTCGCCATTGCACCTACATGAATATATGTTTGCACATGATGAATTGGTATGACATGTATACTATTTTAAGGTGTCTATTTGCTTGTGATGTTGTTTGGTTATGAAATAAATGAGAGATGTGTATAGAACTACAATATGTAATCGTTAATTAGGAAAATGTATGCTGTTTTTTTTGTGTAGTATTAAGTGTAAAATTGGCCTCCACATAGACATGCATATTCGCCAAAGGAAGTAGATTGGTGTGCATGTATTCGGTTAGAGGCAACCATATTGAAGCCTTATCTTGGCTTAGATTGTTGACCAAATGGGTAATAAGTGAGGATGGTTGCGAATATACAAACATACATATGCATGTGTAATTGAATTATGAATGTTTAGCAAGAGGGTTAAACTAGTTGATTTATTGATTAAGCTCAAGGAGTTAAAGAAGGAGAATCAAGCAAGGGAAAGACGAAGGTCATCGAGTAGCCGACTTGGACTGTTTTACCCAACACAAAGTAAGTCATTAAGCGTATATTTGGTGTTGATTTAAATGATCAATATATATATGCAAATGTGTTTAAATGAGTTGGTGTGTAAATGGAAATGTATGTGTATGGAATGATGCCATTGTTGAATGTATAAAGGCAGCAAAATACATAAGGTATTGGTCTCGGCACTAAGTGTGCGGGTATAAATGGACACGGTGACAAGATTGGCACTAAGTGTGCGGGTTTAAAATTGTACAGCACTAAGTGTGCGAGTTTGATTATATAGCACTAAGTGTGCGAGTTGAATACATATAGCACTAAGTGTGCGGATTCACTATATGCTCTTGCATTACAATTGGCACTGAGTGTGCGACATTTATCGAGCTAATCCCGGACAGCGGATCGGGTAAGTACCTCGAGCTCATGACGAATAGAAAATATGTTCATGCTCGGGGTTGAATTTGGTAAGCCTTAAATCTATGTGATGATTGAAATTGTATGGTTGTGCTGGAAAATGAGTTAATGTGTAAAATGCTTGATTATCTTGTTGTGTAGAATATGAAATGTGGATGTATGAATTGGTGCGAGATTGGACCGAAGGTCCGAGGTATTATGGTATAGATTCGATAAGGACGAGTACCTAGCCTCATTTATTGTACATGTAGTAGTAACTTTATCTGGATTGACGAATGCTTATGACTTACTGAGTTGTAAACTCACTCGGTGTTTTCTTGTCACCCATTTTAGGTCTCTTGGACTCGTATTGTTGCGTGCTCGGAACCGTCGTTGAAGTCATCACACCGGCTGAAATCTTGTGGTATTGTTTTTTTGTTGTTGAAGAACATTTGGCATGTATAGGCTATTATATTTTGTCGAATTGTGGGTTGTAAACTTTAAGCCATGTGAAAATGGTCTATGTGGTCGCGTCGAGTGGGATGCTAGAACCTATAGCCACGAGTCTTAGAAACTCAAATTTTGTTAAGGTGGCCATAATTTGTGTCATGTATGATGGATGATTAAGGCCAAGGAAAAATTCATGAAATTGGCATAGTCTACTGCAGTAACTGTTGCGGACAGCAGCAGTGAGATGAGATTGAAAAATCACTAAAAATAGTAGAAGTAGAATTAAATAGTGAGTAAATTATGGAACTGAACCTTGATGAATCTATTTTTATATGGATGAAACGAAACGACCATATGAGCAGTATACTGGGAAATATTAAAGTTCTCGTGAGACAGGGCCAGAACGGTTTCTGGGTCCCCTGTCGCGACTTTGAAACTTTACCATGAATTATCCAGAAAGAATTAGGAGTCATGCCTTATATGTACAGATTCCATTTTGAGTCTAGTTTCATTAGAAACAAACGGCACCAGTATTAAAGCCCTGTACAGAAATATATTCAAGTTGTAACGCGCGGAGGTCAGAGCAGTCGATCCCTGTAACATGGGTGACTTTAACTAATAAACTGTACCAATTGGCCCAACCAAAATTCTAAAAAAATCCATGGATGGGTATATGAGTCTAAATTCAGGGAAAATTTATGAAACCAGTTTCTGAGTTTTGGAACTCGAGATATGATTTTTAAGGCGACGGTGATGCAGTTTTCCAGCCTGTCCAGAAATGCCAAATTGGTCGGTACTTTAAGAGGATTTGTCTCGTTAACCCCTCGTGTCCGACACCGGCGTCGGTCACAAGTTAGGGATGTTACAATTTTATTGGTATCAGAGCTATGGTTTAGTCGGTTCTAGGACTACCATAGCGCGTGTGAGTCTAGCTATACATGCCAAATTGTTAGCGCTTAATAATGTGATGACTTCGACGGTTGGAATTTTTGTTTTGATTAGCAATGGAACCCGGTAGAGAGACCCTTGGCGGATGACGTTGAAAGTGTAGCGGCTGCTCTGCGCAAGGGACACCGCCCGCTGAGCCTCATCATCCGCGAATAATCAAAATGAAGGCGAAACAAGCCTTCTTCACCATGATGAATGAGTGGGTCGCATAATATGCCCGAACCAACCCGGTTGTCCAACCATTCCGAATTTAAATACTCCACCCCAAGAGCCCGCAATGCCTCCGATTCATCGATCCTGTGAGGCTGAGTAAACCACCGTGGACTTGATTAGGAAGCGTGGTAATGAGGAGTTCAAGGCCATAGTTACCGATGATGCCGAAAAGGCCGAGTTCGCTCGATAACACCATTAGAGTGTTAGATGAATCGTCATGCACACCGACGAATGTCTTAAGTGTGCTATATCCTTGTTGTAGACTCACTTACTATTGGTGGAGGACTTTAATTTCCATAGTCCCAAATGAACGAGTTACTTGGGATTTCTTCCAATCCAATTTCGAAAGAAATACATTAGTCAACGGTTCATCGATCGAAGCGTAAGGAATTCTTGGAACTCAAGCAAGGCGGATGATCAGATCTCGAATCTGAACATGAGTTCGTAAGACTTAGTCGGTATGCTCGGAGTGTGTGGCTGATGAGGTTGCAATGTGCAAAAGATTTGAAGAAGGATTGAATGAAGAGTTAAAGTTACTAGTGGGAATTTTGGAGATAAAGGAGTTCGTGACACTAGTCGAACGAGCTGCAAGGCGGAAGAACTTGGGAAGGAGAAGAAGAAGGCTGAATTTGAAGCAAGAGATTACCGTAAAAGATCGACGAGTAAAGCTCCGTTCTCGGCTGTAAAGAGGTTCGTGGAGGACACCAAGAAGTCGAGGATGATGCTGGAATTTCCATTAGAGCCCGACCATTGACGGACTCCCGAGCTACTTGAGTAGCTAGTGTGGGCAATAATCGTCAAGAGAGACCAATGCCCCCAATGTGGAAGACGACACCTAGGTGAATGTTGGGGTAAGTCATTAATAGGGCTGTTATGGATGCGGTTCAAGGACCACTTCATTAGAGATTGCAGAGCTAGATGAGAGGAATAAGACGCAAGGTGCAAGACCTAGTGGAACGACGGTTGGAGGTAGGCCCCGAGAATCTCTGGAGGTAGGGGTGGTAATCGAGAGGAGCCTCTAATACGGCTGTCCGATCCGAGACCCGTACTCTGCTAGAGCATATGCCATCCGCGCAGACGAGAGGAGGCATCATCCCCGACGTTATCACCGGTACTTTTACTCTCTTTGATACTATTGTGATTGCATTGATTGACCCGGCTCTACTCACTCATATGTATGTGAAACCTTAGCATCCAAGAAGACTCTACCGTTGAGTCTCTCGAGTTCGTAATTCGAGTGTCAAACCCTTTGGGTCAATACGTGCTCGTTGATAAAGTGTGCAAGAGATGCCCCTAATAATTCGAGAATCTTGTTTTCCTACCGATCCGATGCTTCTACCATTTAATGAATTCGATGTTATTCTTGGTATGGATTGGTGACCGTACATGATGCGTTGGTGGATCGCAAAAGGAAAACCATTGATTTGAGGAGTGCAAATAATGAGGTAGTCCGAGTCGAGTCTCTTCGATTTAAAAGGAGCGCCAGCGATAATATCTTCTATGACCGCTTCGGAGGTATGTGAAAAAGGGTGTGAAACATACCTTGCGTATGTGTTTGGAAGTAAAGAGACGGAAAGGAAACTCGAATCGGTACCAGTGGTTTGTGAGTATTCGGATGTTTTCCACGAGGAGTTACCGGATTGCCACCGGTTCGAGAAGTGGAATTCAAAGATCGGTTGTACCGGTACTACGCCGATTTTAATAGCCCCGTATCGTATGGCATTAACGGAATTAAAGGAATTGAAGGTTCAATTGCAAGAATTGACGGATAGAGGTTTCGCCGACCGAGTTTTTCTCCATGGGCGCACTGTATTGTTTGTGAAGAAGAAGGACGGAACCATGAGGTTGTGCATCGACTATCGTCAACTCAATAAAGTGACGATAAAGAATAAATATCCATTGCCACGAATTGACGATTTGTTTGATCAATTAAAGGGAGCCTCGGTGTTTTCAAAGATAGATTTGAGGTCGGGTACTATCGGTTGAGGGTCCGAGAATCGGACATACCCAAAACCGCTTTTAGAACGAGGTACGGTCACTACTGAATTCTTGGTGATGCCGTTTGGGCTCACTAATGCCCTACGGTGTTTATGGATTTAATGAATAGAATTTTGAGGCCATACTTGGATCGGTTCGTAGTTGTATTTATCGATGACATTTTGGTCTATTCGAGATATGAAACCGAGCATCTTTGAACACCGAGGCTAGTCTTGCAAATCTTACGAGATAAGCGATTATACGCAAAGTTCAATAAATGTGAATTTTGGTTGAAAGAGGTTAGCTTTTTGGGGCACGTGGTGTCCGTGATCGGTGTCGTGGTGGACCCGAACAAAATTTCGCCATAGTCGATTGGAAACCACCAAGGAATGTTACGAAGTTAGGAGCTTTTGGGGCTTGCGGTTATTACCGACGATTTGTAAAGGTTTCTCGACGATAGCCACGCCAATGACGGTTACTCCAAAAGGATGTTAAGTTCGAATGGACGGAGAAATGTCGAAAAGTTTCGATCAACTGAAAGCTTATTTGATGAAGCCCCAATTCTAGTGCAACCTGAATCGGGCAAAGAGTTTGTCATTTATAGTGACGCATCCCTACTTGGGTTGGGTTGCGTATTGATGCAAGAAGGGCGAGTTGTGGCCTATGCGTCGAGGCAATTAAAGCCACATGAGAAAAATTATCCAACCCATGATCTCGAATTGGTCGCCATCGATTCGCCTTTAAAGATATGGCGACATTACTTATTTGGTGAGAAGTGCCATGTATTCGGATCACAAAAGTCTCAAATATTTGATGACCCAAAGAGACTTAAATCTGCGACAAAGGCGATGGCTCGAGTTGTTAAAAGATTATGAGCTCGTCATTGATTATCACCGGGAAGGGCTAATGTGGTTGCGGATGCCTTAAGCCGAAATCACTATTTGCCTTATGACGATGAATGTACACTTGTCTATCCTACCCGACAATGTGTTAGTAGCTGAATTGAAAGCCAAACCATTATTGATACGTCAAATTCGTGAAGCTCGAAAGTCGACGATGAGTTGGTTGCAAAACGGGATGAGTGTGTTCGAACAAGGACTCGAATTTCAAATCGATGATGACGATTGTTTGAGGTTGAAGTCGTCTGTGTGTCCCAAAGAATTGAACTTATTCCAATAATTTTGAACGAAGCCCATTGTAGCCGAATGGCAATCCACCCGGGAGTACGAAGATGTACAACGATTTGAAACGTCGATTTTGGTGGCATGGTATGAAACGGACATCTCCGACTTTGTTTGAGATGTTTAATATGTCAACAAGTGAAAGCGGAACATCAAGTGCCTTGAGATTGCTTCACCGATCACGATACCCGAGTGGAAATGGGATCGAGTCACAATGGACTTTGTGTCCGGGCCGCCATTGTCACTAGTAAGAAGGATGCGATTTGGGTTGTTGTTGATAGATCGACTAAGTCGGCTCACTTTATCCCCGTCGTCGGATTTTCATTGGATAAACTAGCCAATTGTATGCGTTTCTCAGATTGTGAGATTACACGGGTACCGATTTCTATTGTGTCGGATAGAGATCCGAGATTTACCTCGCGATTTTGGAAGAAATTTCAAGAAGCTTTGGGTACCAAGTTGCATTTCAAAGACCGCCTTTCACCCCCAAACCGATGGTCAATCCGAACGGATAATTCAAATACTCAAGATATGTTGAGATGTTGTATCCTTGAGTTTAGTGGTTCATGGGAGCGGTATCGCCTTTGATTGAATTCGCACAACAATAGCTTTCAATCAAGTATTAAGATGGCGCCTTACGAGGCTTTATACGGTCGTAAATGCCGTACCCATTATTCTGGACTGAACTTAGTGAAGGTAAATTCTTGAGGTTGATTTGGTTAAGGATGCCGAGCAAAGAGTTCGAGTAATTCGTGAAAGTTTGAAAGTCGCTCGGATCGCCAAAAGTCGTATGCGGATTTGAAAAGAAAAGATATTGAATATCGGGTTGGAGACAAGGTCTTTCTCAAAGTTTCACCTTGGAAGAAGGTGCTTAGATTTGGCCGCAAGGGAAAATTGAGCCCGAGGTTCATTGGGCCATATGAAATATCCGAACGAGTCGATCCGATCGCGTATCGTTTGATTTTGCCCCTAAACTTGAAAGGATTCACAACGTCTTCCATGTTTCGATGCTTGACGTTATAGATCGACCCGTCACACGTAATTAGTCCATCGAGGTTGAAATTCAAGCCGATATGAGTTATGAAGAAGAACCGATTCGTATCCTAGCTCGTGAAGTGAAGGAGTTGCGAAACAAAAGAGTTTCATTAGTAAAAGTGTTATGGCTCAAACACGGATGGAAGAAGCTACTTGGGAACCCGAGAACTCTATGAAAGAGCGTTACCCAAACCTATTTACGGTAAGATTTTCGGGACGAAAATTTCTTAAGTGGGGAGAGTTGTGACAGCCCAAAATTGACCCTAGTCGGAAGTGGTTTCGGGACCGCTAAACCGAGTCACCAAATGTTTGAACGTAATATTTATTGTCTAGAATATGTAATTATGAATGTGTGAAAATTTCAAGCTTGATTTAGCCGATAGCATGTGAATTCAGTTAATAGGACTTGTGTGACACTTTTGAAAAGTGATAGGCTAATCTATAAGGACCTAATAGTGCATGTAGTCAAAGGGAGGACTTGCATGTCAAATTCCCCCTAATAGTTAGTGGCCGCCATGACAACAGATTATGGGTAAAAACATGTCATAAAACATGTTGGGACAATGGTGTATGTAAGAAAAAATAAAATAGTGAGCATGGGAATTTAATAATGAAAGGAAAAAAAAAAAAAAAGAAAAAATGGTCTCATGCATGCCCATTGCCGTGAGTGTGGAGAAAGAAAGAAGAATTTTTGTTCATCATTTTCATTTCCTTTGGGCTGAAAATTCTAAGGAAGAAGGAAGGAATTCTTGTTTCATGTTGGTTTGGAAGAGGTTTAGGAGGAGGTTTGGCCATACTTGTACCTAGATTAAGGTAAGTTTGATGTTTTGCCATGAGATTCATGTATATTTTAGTTGCTAGCTTGATGTTCTTGTTAGCCCATGGTTCAAATCTTTGTTATGTCATGGGAATGAAATTCGCCAAAGTGAATATGGTGTTAATGCCATTGCATGCTAAATATCAAGCTTGATAATGATTCATGTGATGGTGGATTGAGGATTCTTAGATTTTCTTTTAGCATTTTGAATGAGATACTAAGCTCTTTGTTTAACCATGACCAAATTGAAGCTGTATGGT
This sequence comes from Gossypium arboreum, assembly GCF_025698485.1. NCBI lineage: Eukaryota > Viridiplantae > Streptophyta > Magnoliopsida > Malvales > Malvaceae > Gossypium > Gossypium arboreum. Next base: position 59,287,960 of record NC_069073.1, on the reverse strand, counting down.
GTTGTGGTATTCGCCATGTTATATCCATAAGTATGATTCATGCATGTTGCATGGTAAGTAAGATTTAAGCTTTGGATATGTGTGTATATTTGGATATAAGCCACTTGAGAATTCGCCATTGCACCTACATGAATATATGTTTGCACATGATGAATTGGTATGACATGTATACTATTTTAAGGTGTCTATTTGCTTGTGATGTTGTTTGGTTATGAAATAAATGAGAGATGTGTATAGAACTACAATATGTAATCGTTAATTAGGAAAATGTATGCTGTTTTTTTGTGTAGTATTAAGTGTAAAATTGGCCTCCACATAGACATGCATATTCGCCAAAGGAAGTAGATTGGTGTGCATGTATTCGGTTAGAGGCAACCATATTGAAGCCTTATCTTGGCTTAGATTGTTGACCAAATGGGTAATAAGTGAGGATGGTTGCGAATATACAAACATACATATGCATGTGTAATTGAATTATGAATGTTTAGCAAGAGGGTTAAACTAGTTGATTTATTGATTAAGCTCAAGGAGTTAAAGAAGGAGAATCAAGCAAGGGAAAGACGAAGGTCATCGAGTAGCCGACTTGGACTGTTTTACCCAACACAAAGTAAGTCATTAAGCGTATATTTGGTGTTGATTTAAATGATCAATATATATATGCAAATGTGTTTAAATGAGTTGGTGTGTAAATGGAAATGTATGTGTATGGAATGATGCCATTGTTGAATGTATAAAGGCAGCAAAATACATAAGGTATTGGTCTCGGCACTAAGTGTGCGGGTATAAATGGACGCGGTGACAAGATTGGCACTAAGTGTGCGGGTTTAAAATTGTACAGCACTAAGTGTGCGAGTTTGATTATATAGCACTAAGTGTGCGAGTTGAATACATATAGCACTAAGTGTGCGGATTCACTATATGCTCTTGCATTACAATTGGCACTGAGTGTGCGACATTTATCGAGCTAATCCCGGACAGCGGATCGGGTAAGTACCTCGAGCTCATGACGAATAGAAAATATGTTCATGCTCGGGGTTGAATTTGGTAAGCCTTAAATCTATGTGATGATTGAAATTGTATGGTTGTGCTGGAAAATGAGTTCATGTGTAAAAATGCTTGATTATCTTGTTGTGTAGAATATGAAATGTGGATGTATGAATTGGTGCGAGATTGGACCGAAAGGTCCGAGGTATTATGGTATAGATTCGATATGGACGAGTACCTAGCCTCATTTATTGTACATGTAGTAGTAACTTTATCGGTGGATTGACGAATGCTTATGACTTACTGAGTTGTAAACTCACTCGGTGTTTTCTTGTCACCCATTTTAGGTCTCTTGGACTCGTATTGTTGCGTGCTCGGAACCGTCGTTGAAGTCATCACACCGCTGAAATCTTGTGGTATTGTTTTTTTGTTGTTGAAGAACATTTGGCATGTATAGGCTATTATATTTTGTCGAATTGTGGGTTGTAAACTTTAAGCCATGTGAAAATGGCCTATGTGGTCGTCGAGTGGGATGCTAGAACCTATAGCCACGAGTCTTAGAAACTCAAATTTTGTTAAGGTGGCCATAATTTGTGTCATGTATGATGGATGATTAAGGCCAAGGAAAAATTCATGAAATTGGCATAGTCTACTGCAGTAACTGTTGCGGACAGCAGCAGTGAGATGAGATTGAAAAATCACTAAAAATAGTATAAGTAGAATTAAATAGTGAGTAAATTATGGAACTGAACCTTGATGAATCTATTTTTATATGGACGAAACGAAACGACCATATGAGCAGTATACTGGGAAATATTAAAGTTCTCGTGAGACAGGGCCAGAACGGTTTCTGGGTCCCCTGTCGCGACTTTGAAAATTTACCATGAATTATCCAGAAAGAATTAGGAGTCATGCCTTATATGTACAGATTCCATTTTGAGTCTAGTTTCATTAGAAACAAACGGGACCAGTATTAAAGCCCTGTACAGAAAGATATTCAAGTTATAACGCGCGGAGGTCAGAGCAGTCGATCCCTGTAACATGGGTGACTTTAACTAATAAACTGTACCAATTGGCCCAACCAAAAATTCTAAAAATAAATCCATGGATGGGTATATGAGTCTAAATTCAGGGAAAATTTACGAAACCAGTTTCCGAGTTTTGGAACTCGAGATATGATTTTTAAGGCGACGGTGACGCAGTTTTCCAGCCTGTCCAGAAATGCCAAATTGGTCGGTACTTTAAGAGGATTTGTCTCGTTAACCCCTCGTGTCCGACACCGGCGTCGGTCACAAGTTAGGGGTGTTACAAGGTATGTTTCGTATGTGCTTTGAATTAGTTGAGCCCTTACAAATAAGTATTCGCTCAGTTGATAAATGAGCTACCGGCCTTTGGCTAAGTTGATCTTTGTGTATGAATATAAGGGTTGGTAATGTGAAGTAAGTATGATATTGAGAAATTGTGCATATGAAATTATCTGTTTAGCTACATAAATACTATACTTTGGTTGTGTCTAAATTCATGACTCAAACTTACTAAGCATTAAATGCTTACTCCGTTTCTTTGATTCTCTGTTTTATAGATTTTGGTTCTTCAGCTATCGGACTCGGGATTTTTGAAGTCGAAGTCGCCCACACTATCAAAGCTCCTTTTGGTATATTTTTGGTTGAACTTTGAAATGGCATGTATAGGACTACCCTTTTGTTGTAGGTCATGTACCTTTCGGTTCTATGTAAGTTTGGATAGCCATGCGAAAATGGCTTAAGTATACTTTGGGCATGGTATTATAATCATTGTATGTTGTTCATTAAGAGGTATGAAAATGTTTGGAAACGATTAGCCGTTGGGATGGTTAATCATGATCATATTTTGTGCTATTTATGTTAAAGGGCTAGTTGAATCATGTAAACTATGAAATAGGTAAAGCCTACCTTAAAGACAGATGCTGACAGCTGCAGTGACGTGGATGTGAAAAATCAGTAAAAATAGTAGGAATGGAATTAAATAGTGAATAAATTATGTAAATGAACCTTAACGAGTCTATTTTCATAGGAAAATAACGAATTGATCATATGAATAGTATGTTAAGAGATATTTAAGTTTCCGTGAGACAGGGCCAGAACGGTTTCTGGAGTCCCTGTTCCGACTTTGGAAATTTATTATAAATTGACCAGGGATAACTAGAAGCCATGCCATATATGTACAGATTCCTTTTCGAGTCTAGTTTCTGTAGAAACAAACGACATCAGTATTGAAGCCCTGTACAGGGAGATATCCAAGTCGTAATGCGCAAAGGTCAGTGTAGTCGATCCCTGTAACATGGGGGACTTTAACTAATAAACTGTACTAATTGGCCCGACCAAAAATTCTAGAAAACAATTTGTAGATGCATACATGAGTCTAGTTTCAGGGAAAAATCACGAAACTGATTTTCGAGTTGTGGAACTCAAGATATGATTTTTAAGGTGACAGTGAGACAGTTAGCCGGCTGTCTGGAAATTTTTAAAATGAACTGTGCAAGTAAGTGGATTAAGTCCGTTAACCCCTCGTGTCTGACTCCGGCAACGGTCTCGGGTACGGGGTGTTACATGACATTTGTATCCTACACATTCTAAGGTTCAACCGGGACTTTTAAGCATCATTTCTCCGTCAGTTCTTGCTTGAATCCTAAAGGAATAAATTTACAAAATAAATATATAGATGATGAAAAATAACATCTTTAATTATAAATAATAAAAGATTGCATTTATTTACTGCAAACTTACCTCGATACAAAATACGATCAAATATTTTGATTTAATCCTCAACCTTTTTCTTTCCTCAGTCTAACCCCGAATTCCGTTCTTCTTGATCTATAATAGAAAATTTAACTTATTTAATATTCACATGTACCAAAACTGCCCTTAACTCTAACTTTGGAAAAATTATGATTTTACCCCTAAACTTTTGCATATTTACACTTTTTACCCAAGGCTCGGAAATGAAACTTTATCCCTAATTCTTATGTTTTATGACATGCTGATCATTTATTTACTTACGGAAACATCAAATTCCCACTCTAACATGTACTTATGACCATTAGGTATTTTTACCGATTATGTTGTTTTACTTGTTTTTGCTTAAAATCGCTTAGCTCAAGTTGTTTAACATAATTTCAAGCTTCATATTATAACATAAAATATCAAAATAAACACATTTCACCTATGGGTACTTTTCCAAATATGAATCCTAGGTTAAATTATTGCTAGAATAAGCTAAATCAAGTTACCGAGACTTCAAAAACGTAAAGAACATTAAAAACGGGGCTTGGAATCACTTACTATGAAGCTTGGAAGCTTGAAAAAACCCTAGCTATGAAGAACCCTTGAAATTCGGCCTAATGAAAAAGATGGACTCATTTTTTCATCTTTTTCCCTTTTTTAATCTTTTAATTACCAAATGACTAAAATACCCTTCATTAAAACTTTAGTTATTTTTATCTATGTATGTCCATTTTTGTCCATAAAACCTAATGGTCTAATTACCATTTAAGGATCTACTTCGATTATACTCTTCAATTTAATCCTTTAGCATCTAAAACTCATATTTATCAACTTTTGTAATTAAGCCTAGTAGGTAAATTAAGCATGGTATCTATAAACTTTTCCATCGATACTCTAACACATGCATCTAATTACTCAGTAAATTATAAAAATTAATTAGAATAAACTTTTCTATCTCAAATTCGTGGTTTCACAACCACTGTTCTGTTTATGCCCTATTTTGGGATGTTACAAGACCATTCGAACTTCACATCTTTCTGTAATAGTTGCTCCATCAGTGTAGCTATCATTGAAAACCCTTTGAGGAATCTTCGGTAATAACCAGCTAATCCCAGAAAACTTCTAACTTCAGATACATTCCTCAGTGGTTTCCAGTCAACAACTGTAAAAATTTTACTCGGATCAACTCAGATGCCTTTAGCTGAAACTATATGTCCAATAAAATTGACTTCTTGAAGCCAAAACTTGCATTTGTTGAATTTAGCAAAGAAATTTTTATCTCATAGAGTTTGCAAAACAATCCTCAAGTGTTTAGCATGCTCAGACTCATCTCGAGAATAGATCAGAATGTCTTCAATAAATACCACAACAAATCTTTTTAAAAACGATCTAAAGATTATGTTCATCAAATCCATAAATACTGCAGGTGCATTAGTTAAACCACATGGCATCACAAGAAACTCATAGTGTACGTACCTAGTTCTGAATGCAGTTTTTAGCACATTTGAATTATTAACTCGCAGTTGATAATACCTAGAACGAAGATCAATCTTCGAGAATACTGTGGCACCTTTCAATTGATCAAACAAATTGTCAATTTGAGGTAGTGAATATTTGGTCTTAATTGTAGCTTTGTTAAACTAACGGTAATCTATACACAGCCTCATCGATCCATCATTTTTCTTAACGAACAGAACCGGTGCACCCCAAGGTGAAAAACTAGGTCGAGCAAAACCCCTATCTGTCAATTCCTGCAGCTGTGCTTTCAACTCTTTTAACTTGGTAGGAGCCATTCGGTAAGGTGCTATCGATACCGGTGATGTTCCTGGTACAATTTCTATAGCAAACTCAACCTCTCTAACCGACAGTAATCTAGTTAATTCCTCTGGAAACACATCAGGATACTCGCAAACCACTGGCACTAATTCAAGTTTTGATTCAAACACTTTAGTATCCATTACATAAGCAAGATAAGCATTACAACATTTTCTCACATATTTCTATGTCGACATAGTTGATATAACAATAGGCAACCCACTCAGATTATCTGATTCAATATGAAGCGTCTCACCATTCTAACATTTTAATACGATAAGCTTTCATCTACAAATTACCACAGCATCATGCAAAGTTAGTCAATCCATGCCCAAAATCATGTCAAATTCATCAAACGGTAACAACATCAAATCCCCTGGGAAACTGTAACCCGGAGTCATCAAAAGACAATTCTTTCAAACTTTATCAACTGGCATATATTGACTAAGGGATTTGATACTTTAACCATGAATTCAAGGGACTCAATAGGTAAATTTTTAGTAAACACTAAATTTGTAACAGTCTAATTTTGGTCCTAATTGGAACAGTGGTTTTGGAACCACTAACCCGAGGTTAGAGAAATTATTTTTAATATTATTTTATGTGTTATAGCATGCTTATATGAGTGCATGAAAATTTTCGTCAAATAATTTTAGCGATTGCATTCCCAATTGCGAAAAAGGACTAAACTGCATAAGGGACAAAAGTTTTATTTCATTAGCTAAAGGTGTCAAATAGCTAGAGAATCATAATTAGCGGTCTTTAAAGGGCAAATAGACCCATTTTATAAGGGGTGGCCGGCCATAGAGATAAAGGAAATAGAAAAGTCAAAATTCGATGAAGTCGGTGACCTATTTTGACTAGAAATAAGATTAAAATAAAAAAAAAATTCATCTTTTTCATCCCTTCTCTTCACCACCAAAAATTTTAGCCAATTCATGGGTTTTGGAGCTTCAAAATTTCAGCCACTCTTTACTCTTACAAGAAAGTGGTTTTGATGGTCTTTCTTGATGATTTTTGTATTTTTGGGACCTTTGTAGCATAAGCTAGCTAATGAGGGGACTATTTTGCAAAATGGTTGAAAGTCTAGGGTTTTTTCTATGAGAGTACTCATGTTGTTTGCTGCAATTTTATGGAAGAAAATGAATCTCGTTTGTTAAACAAACAACTTTTGTGAAAGGATTTCATGAAAACACCTCAAATGAACCATTTTGTAAAGATTATAAAATGAGTGATAAGTATAAGTAATAATTGAAATTGTGAGATGCCATAGACTTAAAGTAGATTTGGTTAGGCTTGATTAATGCAAAAATTTGATAATAATCATTTTACGAGCCTAGTGGTAAAATTGTAATTTTGTGAAATTCTAAGGGCAAAATGGTCATTTTGCCAAAATACAAATTATGAAATGCATTGATTAATATGATGATTAAATTAGTAAAATTTTTATCATTTTAGATAAAGAAATAAGAAATCTAGACCTAGATCGGGGAAAGGCCAAGCTAGTAGACTAAATCTAATTAGTCGTCCACTTTTTGTATACCGAGGTAAGTTGTACGTAAGTAAGGCAACTTTATCGCTATTATGTGTTGAATGATTGATTTTTAATAATATGGTTGAATATGATTATGAATAATACATGATGAAATTAATGTGGTAAATTCTCGGTTGAACCTAAGAATAAATTGGATATCCATGCCATGACATTTGGGTGATATGTGCGCTAGTGTAAGACCACGTTTGGGACATGGCGTCGGCCATGATATAAGAGCTAGTGTAAGGATATGTTTGGAACATGGCATCGATAATGTTGTGAGAGCCAGTGTAAGACCATGTCTAGGAAATGGCATCGGCAAATTACCCTCTTGTATGAGGCTTATCGGATATCCTTTAGTATTCCAAAGGGTTTCACGGGTTATTTTTAAAGGTTATCATAAAGATATAGAATAATATAATCATGTTGTGAATGGTACATACTTTTATTCGAAAATCATTATATATGAGTCTAGTTATGATGCCTTAATGGTAAGAATAACATGAGTAAGTTCTATCTATGAAAATGATTTTGAGATGATTTTTAAATCTTTGGCTTATATTTGTGATGTGTAAGTATGTGGTGATAGCTACCTTTGCGCATTCAAGAATGTTGTGTTGGTTTATAACATGTTATGTGTTTAAATATGCGTGGTTGACATTGTTATTTATTTACATGCAACTTACTAAGCTTTATGCTTACTCCCTCTCCTTTTCATTTTCTTATAGTGCCGCCAAGTTAATATCGGGAATCAAGGGACGTCGGAGGCATAGATCACACTATCAACTGAAGCTTTTGGTATAGCTAGTTTAAATGTTTTGAGTGTGGCATTATAGGGACTTGATCTTTGGTTTAGTGTCATGTTAGTTTAGCCACAAGTGTTGGCTCATATGGATGTGACATTCATTTTGTATAGGCCATTAATGTTGGCTAATATTGATTATTATTAAATGCATTTGATGAAAATTCTCATGGTTGCAGCTGTTTTGGTTATATTTGTTATGCTTGAATTGATTTTGGTTGATGTTGTGTAGGTTGGTGCAAGTAATGGTGGCAAAAAGGCTTGGTAAATAGCCTTGTTTTTGTCCACACGGGCAGACACACGGCCGTGTGTGACACAAGACTTGCCCTATGGGTGTGTGGTAACGTCGTGTGTCCCCTGCACCTAAAGTTGGCAAAATAGAATGCCCAGTAGTAACTACATGAGTAGACACACAACTGTGTGTCCCATTCGTACGAAGGACATGGCCTAGTACACGGGCATGTACCATGGCCTTGTGCCCCTAAAGGGCTACTGACGTCAAAAATAGAATGTCAAGGTTTTTGCACACGGGCTGAGACACGGACATGTCTTGGCCTTGTAGGGGACACAGGTCATGGACATGAGCGTGTGCCAAGCCGTGTGAAAACACCTGTAAGTTCGAATCACGAAATAAATTTGCACGGGCTAGGGACACGGGCGTGTCCCGATATGTTCAGGCCTTGTGAGCCACACAGGCCTTCAACATGGCCATGTTAAGAAGACACACGGAAGTGCTGCCCTTCCACACGGGCATGTGCCCCTGTGTGCTTGAAATTTTACAAAGTTTTCTAGAGTGCACATATTAGTCCCGAATCAATTCCAAAGTTTGTTCGGGGCCTCGTAGGCCCATAGTAGGGACATTGAGGTATTGTGAAAGGTTAGTGAAATTTCATAACTAGGAAATGTACGTTTGTATGTGTTTAAGTTCGTTAACAACTTGTATCTTATTCTGGCATTGAACTCGGTTAAGGGGTGTTACATTTAAAGGTTTCAAAGCTATGGTTTAGTCGATTGTCGGACTAACCTAGCGTGAGTACAAGACTAGCAATACATGCCATAAATATGTTACGATAGTGTGACGACTCCTGACAAATTTAAATTGTGTTTTCATATAGTAAATGGATCATGAGGAGCAATGACGGATGATGTGGAGAGTAATGTGCTGGCTCCCGCTGAAGGGATCGCTCCAGTTGAGAGTTGGCCCATAACAATGAGTCAGGGCGGAGGGGCTAGAGAAGCCTACCTCCATATGATGGATGCCTGGTATTTGAATTTTATTCGTTCAAATCCAAACACTCTACCTCCGCACCCCCACCAATCCCTCAACCTAACCCCATAGCGCCCCAAGGGAAGGAGAAACCTCTGGTTGACAAAATTAAGAAGCAGGGAGCCGAAGAATTTAAAGCGAATATAGATTGTAACACCCCAAACCCAGCCCGGACGTTATGCCCGAACCCGACGTGTCATATTGAAGTGTTTTAGCGAAAACAGTGTTTTCATTGAAAACCCTTCTTAAAATAAAAGAACATCTTAAATATAAACTCATTTTCATCACTTGTTTGAAACATAAGATTTGATGAAAACATGTCACTTAATAATTTAGTTGTGGAAACGTAGAAAAGACACACTATAGTTTAAGAAACCATGTTCAACTTCTTATAATTACAATGAAAATAATAATAATAATAATTCAAGTAATAATAACATAATGAAAACCTTATTACAATCTGGTCTGAACACAATTAAAAAGAAATAACAACTTAAATGCTTAAAAAAAACCAAGTCTGAATTATCTTGCTAGCTGGCCACCCAGAGTCTCTCCAAATATCGAACCTTCTACTGAGCTTTACCTAAAAATAAAATAAAAGAGAGGGTGAGTTTTCGCAAACTCAGTGTGTACAACCCTCGATGAAAAACAAGCATTCAAAGAGAAATCATCAAACATGCAATGCAATCCCATCCAAATTATCCATCCGCTACACACCAGCTCCGTCCCCTGTCACACCATGTGGAGATATAAATATCGACCCACCCAGCCCACACACCAATGGTAGCCCAGTTGCGGAACTACCTTCATTACATATTGGGCTTTAAAAGTCGTTGGCGGATCTACGATTGTCAAGCAACCATGCGATCCTCATATACTTCCTCCGTTCCATAATTCCCAACCCATGTGCAACCTAAGCAGAATATCATATGTCTGCATGTCACATCCATAAAACTTACATTTAACACCTAGAGGTATTTAGGTCATTTTTGCCCTTAGGGGCATTTTGGTAATTTTTCCTTTTAATACGGTTTTCACTTACCTTGGCCCGTTAACAAATCCCATGAGCTAAGATGAAAGAATACTACGCACCAGGTAGGATTCGAGAGAAGAGGAGGTGAGTCATTAAGATCGCTTAAATACCAAGCTCTCCCCAGATCCAATCCTAGACATGTGTATACCCGTTGCCATACCTTAACCCTATGACTTGTCCATGGTCGCAATATATAATAATTAAGTTTTATGTAGTTGTCCTATACTAGGCCCAAAACCCTTACATACATGCATATGGCCCACTTGGCCCGATCTCATTTATATGGCCCATCAGGCCTAATTCACATTCATATTGCCCATCATGCCCAATTTAGATTCATATGGCCCACATCACATGCATATTCATGCTCACATAAAATTTTCCATCACATAGCATCAATTTTCACCTTTTACCTGTTATGGGCCCAACAGCCCATCGGCCCATTTAGCCCATTCTAGCCCATTTGGCCAATTCACAACCCAAGTCCACGGAATCGCCCGTGGGCCTCAGGCAACCTATCGGTTTCCCCTTTATGAGTGTTCGCGCACTCACAAGACTACCGTAGCCAAACTTTTAGCTTTTCGGCATTTCGGCATTTCGGCATTTCGGCATTTCGGCTTTTGCCGATCTACTTGTGTGTGCAGTGTAAGTACACACCTGGTAAGAAAAAGTGCCATGATTCCCTTAGTCACCAACCTACAATGATATCACCCTTCCATTAATCATATGTTTAATCCATATTCTGCACAAAAACCGAAACCTCACCTTAACCTTACCTTGAACACCAATCCTTAATAGCTTTCCTTGATCACGTACTCCCTAGATCAATACTGCAACACCTAAGGAGCAATTCGGCAATGAGCTAAGATCCGAGATCCGATACTAATTCCCTACCACAGTTGATTAGAAAGAGTGAGCGACAATATTCGATACTTAGCAAGGAAAATTGATTTGAAGAGTGACATTTACACTAGATTCGACCAAAGAGTATTCGACTTTAAAGATTTGAATGGCAACAATTGCTTTTTCGGCACCAAGGGAGAGAGGAAGAAGAATCGACTAAACCCAAAAGTGAAACAAAGAAATCAGCACAAGGAAAATAAAAAGGAGAACAAGGGTTTTCGGCTTTTGGAGAAATCAATAGAAAGAAAAGGAAAAAAACAGAAGGGTTTTCGGCTTTTAGGTAAGAGGGTTTCTGGCAACAAGGTGAGAAAAAGATTTCAGCATTAGCCTCATACCCTTGCATTCGGCACCTATTTATAACAATTATGGCCGAACTCCTCAAGCCCAAGTTCCCATTTCGGCTCCACTTGCTCCTTACTTCTTATCTCCTCATTTTTCTCCCTGATAACCCTTGATCTTTTCCTTAGATTTCTCTCCTGAACACTTCCCTTGGAGTCCATTTCACGCCACTCCCAACCTTCTAGAAGGCCAAAATTATACTTCTAAAAACACTAAGTTAGGATTCGAACCTTGGACCTTCTTGCTAGCTATTAATGCCACCTCCCTACACTCTAAGTGGCGTCACTTAGCCACTCTTCCACAAGGCTTTTTGATGCCATTTTTCCCTATCTCTATTTAAAAGCCCAACTACTTTCCAACAAGGTCCTTTTAATAATTAAACTATAATTTTATTTACCCTAGGTTCGAACCCAAACCTTAATTAAGACCTACTATAATTACCACTTAGCTAGGAATATAAAACACAATTTTTGTCAAAACCGAAAATAAAGAAAGTTTGAGATTCCGAGATTTTTGGGGTGTTACAACTCTACCCCCTAAAAGAAATTTCATCCTCGAAATTTTACCTGATTCAAACAGTTGAGGATATTGGCATCGCATCGCTTCTTCAGGTTCCTAAGTAGCTTCCTCAGCTTTGTGACTCCGCCAAAGCACTTTGACTAATGGAACAGACATCCTTCTTAGTTCTTTGACATCTCAACCAATTATTTGTATGGGCTCTTCCTCGAAAGTTAGGTCTGGCCTAACCTCCATTTTTTCAACTCCTACGACATACGAAGGATCTGAGCGATACCGTCTCAGCATGGAAACATGAAATACATCGTGGATTTGGCTTAGTTCAGGAGGTAATTATAGCTGATAAGCGACTGGCCCAATTCGCCTTAGAACCCGATATCTCCTAATAAACCTTAGGCTTAGCTTCCCTTTCCATCCAAACCTTAATACCTTCTTCCACGAAGAGACCTTAAGAAAAACTAAGTCCCCCACTGCATACTCTATCTCTCGACGCTTAAGGTCAGCATACGACTTCTGCCTATCCGAGGCCTCCTTCAACCGATCTCAGATCAATTTCACCTTATCCTCAGTATCGGCTACTAACTCAAGGCCCACAACCCTTCATTTGCCCAACTCAGTCCAACATGTTGGAGTTTGATACCTTCGCCTATACAGTGCTTCGTATGGAGCCATCCCAATGCTTGCTTGGTAGCTATTATTGTACATGAATTCGGCTAACGATAAATAGTCCTCCCAACTACCTAGGAACTCAATCACGCATCCCCTCAACATATCTTCCAATACTTGGATCACTCTTTCCGACTGTCCATCAGTTTGAGGGTGGAAAGCCGTACTGAAGTGTAACCTAGTACCTAACATCTCATGCAGCTTTTTTCAAAATCACAAGTGAAACGTGGGTCCCTATCGGATGTTATAGACACTGGCACTCCATGCAACCTTACAATCTACGCCACATACAACCTAGCCAGCTTTTACAACGAGTAGTCGGTGCGAACCGATACAAAATGGGTAGACTTAGTTAACTAATCCACTATAACCGATATCAAATCTTTCTTAGTAGGTGACAAGGGTAGCCCATAACAAAGACCATAGTGATCCCTTCCCACTTCCAAAGTGGAATCTTTACTGGCTGAAGCAATCCTAAAGGTAACTGATGCTCCGCCATCACCTTTTGACAAACCAAGCACTTACTTACGAATTTCATAACTTCACGCTTAAGTCTAGGCCACCAATAAAGCTCCCGCAAATTTTGATACATCTTGTTCCTGCCAGGGTGCATAGCACAGAGGCCGCTATGTGCTTCCCGCAGAATAGATTGTCTTAGATCACTGTCCTTAGGTATACACATTCTCCCACAAAAACACAACACTTCTTCACTATTTATCCCAAAGTTAGATGTCTCCCCACTCTCCACTTGTTTAAAACGAGCACTCAAAGTCTCATCCACTAATTGCTTACTCCTTATCTGCTAGACCCGCACCGAATTTACTTAAAGCTCAACTAACAAGCTACCATCATCCAACAAACTTAAACGGGTGAGCATAGCCCTCAAGTCTGACTTAACCCTACGACTCAACGCGTCGGCTACCACATTTGTTTTGCCAAGGTGGTATTCAATCGTACAATCATAATCCTTCAATACGATGCCTAAGGTTTAGCTCCTTTTGGATGAGGAGGTATTTCAAACTCTTGTGGTCCGAATAAATTATACACTTCTCCCCGTATAAGTAATGCCTCCATATCTTTAGTGCGAAAACCACCGCAGCTAGCTCTAAATCATGAGTTGGGTAGTTCATCTCGTGAGTCTTAAGTTTCCATGACGCATACGTAACCACCTTTCCTTCTTGCATCAATACACATCCTAAGCCCACCTGCGACGTGTCACTATAAACTATGAATTCCTTCCCAGGCACTGTCTGAACCAACACAGGGGCCTCAGTTAAAACCTTCTTAAGTTTTCCAAAACTCTCTTGCTACTTGTCCGTCCAAACAAACAGTAACCCTTTCCTCAACAACTTAGTTAAAGGTATAGCAATTACTGAAAAGCCCTCAACAAATCGCCTATAGTATCCTGCCAAGCCCAGAAAACTTCAGACTTTTGACACTGACTTAGGTGCTTTCCAGTTTAACACCACTTCAATTTTTCGAGTATCCACCTTAATCCCCTTGGCTGACACCACATGTCCTAGAAAAGTAACCTCCCTTAGCCAAAATCCACACTTACTGAATTTGACATACAGTTGTTTCTCCCACAAAGTCTGTAACACAATCCTTAAGTGTGCATCATGCTTATCCTCATCTTTTGAGTACACCAAAATGTCATCTATAAAGACTACTACAAACTGATCTAAGTACGGTTGGAAAACTTGATTTATGAGATCCATGAAAGCAGCAAGTGCGTTCATCAGCCTGAATGGCATCACTAAGAACTCGTAGTGCCCATAACGAGTTCTGAATGCTGTCTTATGCACATCTGCCTCCTTAACCCTTAATTGGTGGTACCCCGAACGCAAGTCAATCTTCAAGAACACCAAAGTTCCCCTAAACTGGTTAAAAAGATCATCGATTCTCGATAGAGGGTACTTGTTTTTAACAGTTAATTTGTTTAACTATCGATAGTCAATGCACATTCGCAATATTCCATCTTTCTTCTTTACAAACAACATCAGTGCTCCCCATGGAGACACACTTGGTCGTATGAATCCTCGATCCAACAATTCTTGAATCTGTGCCTTAAGTTCTACCAACTCCTTTGGTGCCATCCGATAAGGAGCGATGGACACTGGAGCCGTCCCAGGTAACAACTCGATTTCAAATTCTACTTCTTTATTGGGTGGCAACCTAGGTAGCTCCTCGAGAAAAACATCTAGAAATTCCCTAACCATTCTTAATTCCTTAACAATAAGGCTCTGAGCTTCTGTATCACTAATATAAGCCAAAAAGGCTTCGCATCCCTTTCGCACTAACTTCTCAACCCTTAAAGTCAAAATCACATTAGATAGATAGTTCTGGCATTCACCAATCACCACTACTTCCTTATACTCTGTCGTTCTTAACACCATTCGCTTTGCAGCGCAATCCAAGGTGGCTCGGTGTTTCACCAACCAATCCATACCAAAGATTAAGTCAAACTCACTAAACGCCAGCTCCATCAAATCTGCTAAAAAGGTAACCCCTTGGACTACTAAGGGTACCTCCCTAAACATCTTATTTACTCCTACGGACTGTCCTAACAGACTTACCACAGTTATCTCATTCGTAATTATCTCAAATATATCACCCAAAAACTCAGTCTTATTGTATGCAACATATGAATGCGTTGATCCAATATCAATCAGTGCTGTGTAAGGTAACTCATATATATAGAACGTACCCATTATCACATCTAGGGTATCCCCGTCTTCTCGACGATGAGCAGCATAAACCAAAGCAAGCTGTCTCATCTCAGCATGGCCTGTATTTTCGCCTGGTGGTCCACGTCCTCGTCCATTGTCGTTACCTCCCCTGGCCTGTCCACGACCCCTTGTTGGCTGAGCACCACCTTAACCCACTACTGGCTATCGACCCAGAGATTGAGGGCAATCCTTGATCCTATGCTCTATAGACCCAGAAGCGAAAAAAGCTCCCATCCTCTTCCAACACTTGCCTCTGTGGCTTCTCCAACAGTCAACACAAGGTGGCACCCCTGGATTAGCAGCAGGGGCCCCTGCTCTAACCGGCCCATTATTTCTAGCCATAGCCCTAGGCCTTTGTCCCACACCAGGAGTTTCAACCTCCCTCTTATTCCTACCCCTTTCTTTCTCTCAGTTTAGGCACTCAGTGCGCTTTACCTCCTCCGCTATCTTTGCTTTCTCTGTCAATTCCGAGAAAACTCGTTCCTTTTGTGGAGCTATCAACACCCTGAAGCTATCTCTAAGTCCATCCTCAAACCTAACGCAACGCTCATAGTCTGTTGCCACCACTACTCTTGTATACCTACTAAAGCGTAGAAACTCTGCCTCATACTCCACCACCAATTTGTTTTCTTGGGTCAAGTTTAGAAACTCCTTCCTTCTAGCATCCACATAACTCGCACCTACATACTTTCCTTGGAATGCAGCTTTGAAAAACTCCCAAGTGACCTGCTCCGGTTGGGTGCCCTCTTTCACTGTCAACCACCACTGATAGGCTTCTTCCCTAAGCAGTGACACTGTCCCTTTTAGCTTTTGTTCCGGTGAGCAGTCCAAGTCCTCCATTATCCTTTCAATGGCCTCCAACCAATATTCTGCCATGTTAGGAGCCACGCTAGCCACGCCCTTAAAGATCTCAGCCCTGTTCAATCGAAGTCGCTGTGGAATGTACCCCCGATTTCTAGTGCCATTGTTGGGCCCAGCGACCCTCTCCAAAATCCTTAGCATTGCCTGTGACAATGCATCATCCCCCGTGGCCCGATCGTACTGTCCATTTTTAGCCACGGGTGAGGCCGGAGCCTCTTCTACTCCAACATTGGGCACATGGCCTGACGTCGACAACTCAGCCCTAACACTTTTGTGACCTCGGCCATGACCTATCGCACCTCTTCTAGCACTCATCGTCGATTCACATATTATCTGGATTAAAAATTTTATGAAGTTTTAGTTAGTTTCAATATTTTACCCGATGTCTTATGAAAATATTTAGAGAGAATATTGTTTTTGAAAATCCTCTATAGTTTCAGGATCCTACGAGCTTCAGTTCCACTCTAACAAAATCATCTAAAGTAGCCTCTAACTATCTAATGTATGACAATTTAAACAAATTTATGAACAAAAGTACTTACTTGGTTCGACGTCGGAGGCTTGGTGTGTTGCTCAGCAAGACTTCCCCATTTCCAAATTTTTTTTTAAAATACAAAAGGAAATTAAGTAATAAGGATAAACTCCTTTCCACCACTAGTTTGAAACATAAGATTTGATGAAAACATGTCACTTAATAATTTAGTTGCGGAAATGTAGAAAAGACATACTAAAGTTTAAGAAACCATGTTCAACTTCTTATAATTACAATGAAAACAATAATAATAATTCAATTAATAATAACATAATGAAAACCTTATTATAATTTGATTTGAACACACTTAAAAAGAAATAACAACTTAAATTCTTAAAAAAAACGAAGTTCGAATTATCTTGCTAGCCGGCCATCCAGAGTCCCTCCAAACATCGAACCTTCTACTGAGCATCACCTGAAAATAAAATAAAAGAAGGTGTGAGTTTTCATAAACTCAGTGTGTACAACCCTCGATGAAAAATAAGCATTCAAAGAGAAATCATCAAACATGCAATGTAATCCCATCCAAATTATCCATCCGCTACACACCAGCTCCGTCCCCTGTCACACTATATGGGGATATAAATATCGACCCACCCAGCCCACACACCAATGGTAGCCCGGTTATGAAACTACCTTCATTTACAAATTAGGCTTTAAAAGCTGTCGGTGGACACACTATTGTCAAAAAACCATGCGATCCTTATACACTTCTTCCGTTCCATAATTCCCAACCCACATGCAACGTAAGCAAAATATCATATGTATGCATGTCACATCCATAAAACTTACATTGAACACCTAGGGGTATTTAGGTTATTTTTGCCCTTAGGGGCATTTCGATAATTTTTCCCTTTAATATAGTTTTCACTTACCTCGGCCCGTTGACAAATCCCGTGAGCTAAGATGAACGAATACTACACATCAGGTAGGATTCCAGAGAAGAGGTGAGTCATTAAGACCGCTTAAGTACCAAGCTCTCCCCAGATCCAATCCTAAACATGCGTATACCCGTTGCCACACCTTAACCCTATGACTTGTCCACGGCCACAATATATTAATTAAGTTTTATGTAGTTATCCTATACTAGGTGTAACACCCCAAACCCGAGACCATCGCCGGTGTCGGACCCGAGGGTTAACAAACCAAGTTCACATGTTTTTGCCCACCAATTTGACATTTCCAGTCAGGCTGGAAAACTGCGTCACTGTCGCCTTAAAATCATATCTCGAGTTTCAAAACTCGGAAACTGGTTTCGTAAATTTTCCTGAATTTAGACTCATATATCCATCCATGGATTTATTTCTAGGATTTTGGTCGGGCCAATTGGTACAGTTTATTAGTTAAAGTTACCCTGTTACAGGGATCGACTGCTCTGACCTTTGCGCGGTATAACTTGAATATCTCTCTGTACAGGGCTTTAATGCTGGTGTCGTTTGTTTCTAATGAAACTAGACTCAAAATGGAATCTGTAAATATAAGGTATATCTCCTAATTCTTTTTGGATAATTTATAGTGAATTTTTAAAGTTGCGATAGGGAACCCAGAAACCATTCTGGCCCTGTCTCACAATAGCTTTAATATCTCTTAACCTGTAACTCCTATGACCGTTTCGTTTCTTCCATATGAAAATAGACTCATCAAGGTTCATTTACATAGCTTATTCACTATCTAATTCCATTCCTATGAATTTTGGTGATTTTTCACATTCATGCCACTGCAGCTGGCAGCATCTGTTTTAAGATAGGACTTACCTATTTGGTGGTCTCCACGATTCATCTAGCCTTACCATACATAGGTTCATATATGATCATTTTAACCATGCCAATGGCTGATCATATGACCAACATTCCCATTTCCAAGCCATAGCCACATCATGACACAAAATATATACATACAACCCACAATTAGTCTAAGTTCATGCTTCCCTTTTCGAGCCATTTTCGCACGGCCGTACATACTTACATTACAACATATTTAACAAACAAGGGGTAGTCCTATACATGCCATCTCAAGTTCAACCAAAAATTTATACCAAAATGGAGGCTTGATAGTGTGGATGACTTCGACTTCAACGATCCCAAATCCGATTGCCTCGAGCGAAATCTAGAAAACTAAGAGCCAAAGCAACGGGGTAAGCATTTTTATGCTTAGTAAGTCTCAAGGAATATAATGAACTATAATTTACAGCAATACATTCACATAGCCAAATGCATCATTTCATTAATACACATTCTTACTTCATACTTCATCATTATATAAGTTCGCAAAGCATCAATCAATTCAATAACGGAAATTCATTAGTCGATTGAGCGAATGTTGCTCAAACACGTCGACTTTCCAATGCACATATAACGTACCTTATCCTTTGGGCTTTCCGAGTGTACTAATTAAATTCATTTCGGCAGCCAACACTCACCTCCAGCCCAAGATTCTTGAATATAACCGGATTTAATCACGTGCACAAATGCCTTGGTCTTAGCCCGGATAGAATAACTTCATACGAATGCCTTGGGCCTTAGCCCGGATATAGCCACTAGCACAATTGCCTTGGTCTTAACCGGATATAATTTCAACATAGTTGTCTTGGGCTTAGCCCGGATATCATTCAATTTCTCATGCACACATACATCAATAATCATTGGACATACATATTTCATTTTTCGTTACTAAGGCTCAAACACAATTATAATCATTAGCATATTCGCCTTGGGACTTAGCCGGGTGGAATTCAAATACTCATACACACATAATCAATAATCATACACATCCATATTTCATCTCACATAATTCAAGTAAGGTCACTTCTTGAGGACTTACCTCGGATGTTGTCGAACGGCTTTTTGGCTATTCGATCACCTTTTCCTTCCCTTGTCCAATTGTGGCCCTCTTAGCTCTTGAGCTAATTCAAACAAATTCAATTTATTAAAACCTCATTGTGCTTGCTTATGGCGAATATGACAAGGATTTTAAATGGTCATATGGCCACTCTTTAGCTTGAATACACAATGGTCATGCACATTTTATACTACATCAAGCAATTCAATACAATTTATTTGAGCATCAAGGAAATGCTAAGGCCTTCAATAGGCTACCCAAGGCGAATATTCATGTACATGTTGAGGTCAATTTTGCACTTAATACCTCACAAAAACAGCATGCAATCTACTAATTAATGCTTTGCACATTGTGGCCCAAAACTTATAATATAGCATCAAGCACTTATATGTGTGCTAGGCGAATTGTGCTTGCAATTTCACAAGCATTCTTCCACATTTTCTTCTTTAAATCAATATATTCATCACTTAGTTCATAACCAAACATAATGTGCAATCATATATATGCATATATGAGCATGGCGAATTTTCAAGGTGTCCATAGCCATCCAAAACACAAATTTTAACTAACATGCAAGAAGCATGAATCATGCTCAAGAATGCATCATGGCGAATATGACAATCATGCTCCTTTTCAACTTTAATCATGATAAAACAAAGAGAAAACTCAAAATCTTACTCATGAATAGAAAATCCATCATTGCATGCATCATCATCAAGCTTCACACTTAGCATGCAATGGCTTTATCACCATAACAACTTTGCCCAAATACCATTTCCATGGCATAACAAAGATTTGAGCCATGGCTAACATGCACATCAAGTTAGTAACCAAGTCATGCATGAAACTCCAAACACAACCTCATACATACCTTAATCTTGGTACAAGTATGGCCAAATCTCCTTCTAGTTCTCTTCTAAACCAAAAATGGAGCAAAATCCCTTTCTTCCTCCTTATGATTTTCGGCCAAAAGATGAGAAAGGATGAACAAAAATTTTTGTTTTCTCTTCTTGGTTGCACGGCAATGGGGGAATGCTACTCTCTCACACATTTTTTTTCATTCTTTTCTTACCCATGCTTATTTGTTTATGATTTCTCCCTAATGCCCAACAAAACATGTTTCATGACATGTTTAGCCCATATCACTTTGTCATGGCGGCCATCACTTGTAAAAAGGGAAATTTGACATGCAAGTCCATTATTTTGCATGCATGCTTTAATTAGTCATCACATATTTCCCTATCGTACTTTCAAAGTTCACTACTAAGTCCTTTCTTATAAATTAGCACCTAATTAATAAAAATCGAGACACGAAATATTTACGCATACCAATTCCACATACAATAAGCACGGAATATAACACTTAATTATTCTTGTGACTCGGTTTCGTGGTCCCGAAACCACTCTCCGACTAGGGTCACATTTGGGGTGTCACACTAGGCCCAAAACCCCTACATACATGCATATGGCCCACTTGGCCCAATCTTATTTATATGGCCCATCCGGCCTAATTCACATCTATATGGCCCATCAAGCCCAATTCATATTCATATGACCCACATCACATGCATATTCATGCTCACATAATATTTTCTTAGGACACATCGTGTCGGGTGATGGAATTAGAGTTGACCCGAGTAAGATCTCGGCTATTGTTGAGTGGAAACTGCTGAGAAACGTATTGGAGATTAAAAGTTTTCTAGGCTTAGTGGGCTACTACAAACAATTCGTTAAAAGGTTCTCTATGATTGCTACTCTAATAACGGGGTTACTACAGAAAGATGTCAAGTTCGATTGGACAGAAAATTGCTAACAGAGTTTTGAGAAACTCAAGACATTGTTGACTGAAGCCCGAATTTTAGTGCAACTGAAACCGGGAAAGGAATTAGTAGTCTATAGTGATGCATTCTTGAATGAATTAGCGTGCATGCTCATGCAAGAAGGAAAGGTAATAGCATATGCCTCGAGACAGCTGAAGACGCTTGAGAAAATTTATCCAATACATGACTTAAAGTTAGCAACCATAATGTTCGCTGAAGATTTGGAGACACCACTTGTATGGCGAGAAAAGTCGAGTATTCACCGACCATAAAAGCCTAAAATACTTGATGACTCAAAAGTATTTGAATCTACGACAACGAAGGTGGCTGGAGTTGATTAAAGATTACGAGTTAGAATTGACTATCACCCGGGAAAGGCGAATGTGGTCTCAGATGCATTAAGTAGGAAGTCATTGTTTGCCTTGACAGCTATGAATACTCAGTTGTCTGGAATCGAGGATGGTTCGATTCTAGCAGAGTTGAGAGCTAGACCTATGTTTCTTCAAGAGATTTGTGAAGCTTAGAAGAGTGATAAAGATTTGCAAGCCAAGATGACTCAGTGTGAGATAGTTGACGAATCAGATTTTCGGATTAGTACCAACGGTTGCTTGATGTTCTGAGATAGGGTCTGTATACCTACAGATGATGAGCTTATTGTGAAAATTCTTCACGAGGCATATAGTAGTTGTTTGTCAATCCATTCGGGTAGTACTAAGATGTATAATAACTTGAAGAGATTGTATTAGTGGTTGGGTATGAAAAGAGACATCTCAGAGTTTAAGTCGAAATGTTTAATTTGTCAGCAAGTGAAAGTCGAGCACCAATTACCTTTGGGTTTACTTGTACCACCCTAAAACCTGCCCGGACACTATGGCCGTATCTGGCGCGTCACATTGAAGTGGTTTAGTGAAAACTTTGTTTTCATTGAAAACCCTTCCTCAAGATATGAAACCCTAGTTAACTTATGAAAACTCTCTTTTCAATTTTGAAAGCTTTGTTTAAAACATTAGATTTAAGAAAACTTATCATTTAAAAATCTAGTTGCAGAAACATAGAATAACATGCTATAATTTAAGAAACCAGGTTTAACCTCTCATAATTACATCGCATAAAAATAATGACCTAATAATAATAAAAAGGAAACCTTATTACAATCTGGACTGACAAGTACTTAATAAAATAGAATCTCGTATGCTTTTAAAAACAAAAAGTAAAACACAAGTCCATGTTGTCTTGCTAGCCAACCATCTATAGTCCCTCCAACATCAAACTTTCTACTGGGCATCACCTGAAAATAAAATAAAAGAGGGGGGTGAGTTTTCGCAAACTCAATGTGCACAACCCTCGATCGAGCAACAAGTATTCAATAAACACCATACATCAAACATGCAATGTAATGCAATGCGATACGATCCTATCCCAATAATCCATCCGCTACACACCGGCTCCATCCCCCGAAATATCATGTAGGGATATAAATATCAACCCACCCAACTGATACACATCTATGGTAGCCCGATTGCGGAACTACCTTCATTCACATATTGGGCTTAAAAGCCGCCGGTGGATCCACGATTGTCAAGCAACTATGCGATCCTCATATACTTCCTCTGTTCCATATTCCCCATCCCATATGCAACCGAAGCAGAATTTCATATGTATACAACAGATATGCATGTCACATTCATAAAACTTACATTCAACACGTAGGGGTATTTTGGTCATTTTCGCCCTTAGAGGCATTTCGGTAATTTTTCCCTTATTATGGTTTTCACTTACCTTGGCCCGTTAACAAATCCCGTGAGCTAAGATGCACGAATACTATGTACCAGGTAGGATTCCAAAGAAGAGGAGGTGGGTCATTAAGACCGCTTAAGTACCAAGGTCTCCCTAGATCCAATCCAAGACATGCATGTACCCGTTGCCACACCTTAACCCTATGACTTGTCCATGGTCTCAACAATTTAATTAAGTTTTATGTAGTCATCGTTTACTAAGTCCAAAACCCCTACACACATGCATATGGCCCACTAGGCCCAATCTCATTTATATGGCCCATCTGGCCCAATTCACGTTCATATGGCCCATCAGGCCCAATCTCATTTATATGGCCTATCGAGCCCATTTAGCCCATTCTAACCCATTTGGCCTATTCACAATCCAAGTCGATGGAATAGCCCATGGGCCTCAAGCAACCTATCGGTTTCCCCCATACAAGTGTTCACGCACTCGTAAGACTACCATAGCCAAACTTTTGGCTTTTCGGCATTTCGACTTTTGCCAATCTACTTATGTGTGCAGTATAAGTACATACCTGGTAAGCAAGCATGCTGTGATCTCCTTAGCCCCAAACCTACTATCGATATCACCCTTCGATTAATCGCATGTTTAATACATATCTTTACCAAAAACTGAAACCTCACCTTAACCTTACCTTGAACACCAATCCCTAATAGCTTTTCCTTGATCACGTACTCCCTAGATCTGCATTAATCTTACTTATTAAAACCCAAATACTAGAGGCCTCGCATCCAACTTAATTCACCCCCTTATCTCACTTAAGACCATTTGGCCAACCTTAGCCAATAAGAGAGAAATACTTACCAAAACCGCAAAACACCTAAGGAGCAATTCAGCAGAGAGCTAAAACTCGATATCTGATACTAATTCCCTACTGAAGTTGATTAGAAAAAGTGAGGGAAGAACAGTGTAATAGATTCTTAGCAAAACTGATTGGGAGAACAAACACTTACACTAGATTTGACTGAAGTAAAAGGAGTAGTAGTTGCATCAAGGGTATTCGGCCAAAGAGGTGTTCGGCCTTTGCGATTTTGTATGGAAAAAGAGGGTTATTCGGCTCCAAGGAAAAAGAAAGAAAAGTTGGCAATGAAGTAGAGGAATAATGGAAATCGGCACAAGGAAGAAAAAAGAGAAACAGAGGGTTTTTGGCTTTTAGGGAAGAGGGTTTCTAAAAACAGGGTGAAGGGAAATTCGGCATTAGCCTAACAACCTCCCACTTGAAACCTATTTATACTCCCTATAGTCGAATTCCCCAAGCCCAAGTTCCCAATTCGGATCCACTTGCTCCTCACTTCTTATCTCCTCGTTTTTCTCCCTGATAACCCCTTGATCCTTTCCTCAAAATCCTCTACTGAACACTCTCCTTGGAGTCCATCTTCAAGCCACTTCCAGCCTTCTAGAAGGCCCAAAATTAAACTCCTAAAAATACTAAACTAGGATTCAAACCTTGGATCCCTTGCTAGCCACTAACGCCACCTCCCTACACCCTAAGTCGTGTCACTTAGCCACTCCTTCACAAGGCTTTTTGATGCCATTTTCCCTATCTTTATTTAAAAGCCCAACTACTTGCCAACAAGGTCCTTTTAACTATTAACACATAATTTTCTTTTTCCCTAAGTTCGAACTTAAACCTACTATTACCTGCTTAACCGAAAATACCCAGCACATTTTTATCAGAACCGAAAAAAAGAAAATTCAGGATTTTGAGATTTTTGGGGCGTTACATTACTTCAGCCTGTAATGGTTCCCGAGTGGAAATGGGATTGAATTACCATGGATTTTATGACACGATTTCCGTCATCACCAAGAAAGAAAGATGATATTTTGGTCATAGTTGATCGGCTAACGAAATCAGCTCACTTTATTCCAATACGTACCGACTACTCGCTTGACAAGCTAGCTGAGTTGTATGTTTCTAAAAGTGTGAGGCTTCATGGAGTACCCTTGTCGATTATTTCGGATAGAGATCCAAGGTTTACTTTACAATTTTGAAAAAAGTTACAAGAAGCTTTAGGGACAAAGTTGAATTTTAGCATGGCTTTCCATCTGCAAACTGATGGCCAGTCAGAAATAGTAATTCAGATTCTTGAAGACATGTTGCGGTGTTGTGTCCTTGAATTCTAAGGTAGCTGGGAAAAGTATTTATCACTGGTAGAGTTTGCCTACAACAATAGCTATCAGTTGAGCTTGAGAATAGCGCCTTGTGAGGCTTTGTATGGCCGTAAGTGCCGAACGCCCTTGTTTTGGACTAAACTTAGAGAAAATCAGATTCACAGGGTCGACTTAGTCAAAGAGACTGAAGAGAAAGTTAAGGTAATTCGTGATTGTTTAAAGATTGCTTCAGATGGAAAAAAATCCTATGCCGATTTGAAACAAAAGTAAATTGAGTTTCAAGTAGGTGATAAGGTGTTTTTGAAAGTATCTCCGTGGAATAAAGTCCTCAGATTTGGTAAGAAAGGAAAATTAAGTCCACGTTTTATTGGACCTTATGAGGTGACAGAGAGAATTGGACAAGTAGCTTATCGACTAGCCTTGCCATCTGAGTTAGAAAAGTCCACAATGTTTTCCATGTGTGGATGTTGTTCCATTACCGTTCTGACCCTTCGCATGTTCTTTTGCCAACAGAGGTTGAGATTCGATCATACACGACTTATGGCGAAGAGCTACTTAAAATCTTAGCCCAAAAGGTCAATCAATTGAGAAATAAAAGTATAGCACCCGTGAAAGTACTGTGGCATCAACATGGGGTTGAAGAGGCCACATGGAAACTATAATAGATCAATACCCTAACCTTTTCACCGGTAAGATTGTCGGGGACGAAAATCCTTAAGAGGGAGAATTGTAACAACCCAATTTTGGGCCTAGTCAAAATTGGGGTTTCGAAACCACTAACCCAAAGTTAGAGAAATTATTTTTAATATTATTTTATGTGCTATAGCAAGCTTAAATGAGTGCATGAAAATTTTGGTGAAATAATTTTAGCGATTGCATGCTCAATTGCGAAAAAGGATTAAATCGCATAAGGGACAAAATTTTTATTTCATTAGCTAAAGGTGTCAAATAGCTAGAGAATCATAATTAGGGGTCTTTAAAGGGCAAATAGACCCATGTTATAAGGGGTGGCAAGCCATGGAGATAAAGGAAATAGAAAAGTCAAAATTAGGTGAAATTGGTGACCTATTTTGACTAGAAATAAAATTAAAATAAAACAAAACCCTTCATTTTTTTCATCCCTTCTCTTCACCACTAAAAAGTTCAGAAATTTTAGGGGTTTTGGAGCTTTAAAATTTCAGCCACTCTTTACTCTTACAACAAAGTGATTTTGATGGTCTTTCTTGATGATTTTTGTATTTTTGGGACCCTTGTAGCATAAGCTAGCTAATGAGGGGACTATTTTGCAAAATGGTTGAAAGTTTAGGTTTTTTGCTATGAGATTACTCACGTTGTTTGCTAAAATTTTATGGAAGAAAATGAATCATTGTTGTTAAACAAATAACTTTTGTGAAAGGATTTTCATGAAAACACCTCAAATGGGCCATTTTGTAAAGATTATAAAATGAGTGATAAGTATGAGTAATAATTGAAATTGTGAGATGCCATAGCCTTAAAGTAGATTCGATTAGGCTTGGTTAGTGTAAAATTTCGATAATAATCAGTTTGCAAGCCTAGGGTTAGAATCATAATTTTGTGAAAGTCTAGGGGCAAAATGGTCATTTTTCCAAAATACGAATTATTAAATGCATGATTAATATGATGATTAAATTAGTGAAATTTTTATCATTTTAGATCAAGAAAGGCCAGTTGACTAAATCCAATTAGTCGTCCACTTTTTCTATACTGAGGTAAGTTGTAAGTAAGTAAGGCAACTTTATCGCTATTATGTGTTGAACGATTGATTTTGCATAATATGGTTGAATATTATTATGAATAATGCATGATGAAATTAATGTGGTAAATTCTCAGTTGAACCTAGGAATAGATTGGATATCCATGCCATTACATTTGGGTGATATGTGCGAGTGTAAGACCATGTTTGGGTCATGGCATCGGCCATGATATGAGAGCCAGTGTAAGACCATGTTTGGAAGATGGCATCGGCAATATTGTGAGAGCTAGTGTAAGACCATGTTTGGAACATGGCATCGGCATTGAGACGAGAGGTAGTGTAAGACCATGTTTGGGACATGCCATTGGCTTCAACATGTGAGCCAGTGTAAGACCATGTCTCAGACATGGCGTTGGCAAATTACCCTCTTGTATGAGGCTTATCGGATAGTATTCCAAAGGGTTTCACGGGTTATTTTTAAGGCTTATCATAAAGATATGGAATGATATAATCATGTTGTGAATGGTAAGGTTTTTATTCGAAAACCATAAGATATGAGTCTAGTTATGATGCCTTAATGGTAAGAATAACATGAGTAAGTTCTATCTATGAAAATGATTTTGAGATGATTTTTAAATCTTTGGCTTATATTTGTGATGTATAAGTATGTGGTGATATCTACCTTTGTGCATTCAAGAATGTTGTGTTGGTTTATAACATATTATGTGTTTAAATATTCATGGTTGACGTTGTTATTTATTTACATGCAACTTACTAAGCTTTATGCTTACTCCCTCTCCTTTCCATTTTCTTATAGTGTCGCCAAGTTAATATTGGGAATCAAGGGACGTCGGAAGGCATCTATCACACTATCACCTGAAGCTTTTGGTATAGCTAGTTTAAATGTTTTGAGTGTGGCATGTATAGGGACTCGATCTTTGGTTTAGTGTCCTGTTAGTTTAGCCACAAGTGTTGGCTTATATGTATGTGATTTTTATTTTGTATAGGCCATTAATGTTGGCTAATATTGATTCTTATTAAATGTATTTGATGAAAATTCTCATGAATGCGGCTGTTTTGGTTATATGTGTTATGCTTGGATTGATTTTGGTTGATGTTGTGTAGGTTGGTGCAAGTAAAGGTGGCAAAAAGGCTTGGTAAATAGCCTTATTTTTGTCCACACGGGCATGTGTCTAGGCCATGTGTGACAGACGGCTTGCCCTATAGGCGTGTGGTAAGGCCGTGTGTCCCCTGCACCTAAAGTTGGAAAAACAGAATGCCTAGTATTAACCACACGGGGGGAGACACGGCCGTGCATCCCATTCGTGTAGAGGATACGGACTAGTACACAGGCGTGTACTATGGCCATGTGCCCCTAAAGGGCTGCTGACGTCAGAAACAGAATGTCAAGGTTTTTGCACACGGGCTGAGACACGGGCGTGTCCTAGTTGTGTGGGGGACACGAGTCATGGACACGAGCGTGTGCCAAGCCATGTGAAAACTCCTGTCGGTTTAAATCGAGAAATAAATTTGCATGGGCTAGGGAAATGGGCTTGTCCCGATATGTTCAGCTCACACGGGCCTTTAATACGGCCATGTTAAAAAGACACACAGGCATGTTGCCCTTCCACACAAGTGTGTGCCCCTGTCTACTTGAAATTTTACAAAGTTTTTTAGAGTGTATAGATTAGTCCCGAATCAATTCCAAAGTGTGTTCGAGGCCTCGTAGGCCCATAGTAGGGACATTAAGGTATTGTGAAAGGTTTTAAATTGGAGCGAGATTTCATAACAAGGAAATGTATGTTTGTATGTGTTTAAGTCTGGTAACACCTCGTATCTTGTTCCGGCGTCGAACTCGGGTAACGGGTGTTATAAAATTTTTGCAAACATATAAATAGGTTGACCCTAGATCAATCAAAGCAGTAACATCAGCATCATAAATAGAGAAAGTATCAGTAATAACATCTGGCGTAAAAGTATCCTGTCGTGCATGAATAACATAAACCCTAGCCGGTGCTCGTGCATAGGATCTTACAATAGAGTTTTTCATCACATCATGACTACCACTCACATTTATGGAATTATGAGGTGGTCTACCTCTCACAGTAGTTTTGCTTAGCCTCGTGGTCTTAGCTTTCTCTTTCTCGAATTTCTCTGGGCAATCTCTAAAATAGTGGTCTAAGGAACCATAACTTAAACACGTTCCACTCTTTACTCGACACTCACCATAATATGGTCTGTTATAGTGCTTACACTCAGGTTTGGCATCTCTGACACTACACACACTCGCTACAGATGTAGCCTGAGGTTTAGGACTGGAGCATTGGGTACTTTTGTCTCTACTAGAATATCCCACAGATGCAGTAGAACGACTATGATGTTCTTTTGATTTCTTTGATACTGACTGATATGACTTCTCAGTTGATATCTTTCTCGAGTCTCTAGCTTCAAAATTAGCACGTCTTTTCTCTTTACTCAGTTCTTTGGCCTTATGTGCCTGGTCAACTAGTACAACGAACTCTTTCAATTCAAGAATTCCAGGTAGAAGCTTAATATCCTCGTTTAACCCTTCTACTAATCTTTTACACATAGTGGTCTCATTTGGAATAGACTCTCATGCATACTTGCTCAGTCTGACAAATCCCCATGTGACAGCCCAAAATTGACCCTAGTCGGAAGGTGGTCTCGGGACCACAAAACCGAGGCATAAAAATAATTTAAAATTTATTTCGATGCCTATAATATGTGTGTATTCATGTATGACATTTTTTGATGATTGGTTTAGTGTTATAAAGGTGAATTTCACTAGAAAGGACCTAGTAGCGAACTTTGAAAGTATGATGGGGAAATGTGTGATGACTAATTAAAGCATGCATGCAAAATAAAGGACTTGCATGTCAAATTCCCCTTTTATAGGTAGTGGCGGCCATGACAAGGAGGATGGGCTAAACATGTCATGAAACATGTTTTGTTGGTGCATTAGGGTGAAATAATAAACAAAGGAGTATGGGTGATAAAAATGAAAAAAAAATGTGTGTGAGTGTGGTAATCCCCCTTGCCGTGAGTTGAGAAAGAGGAAGAAAAAATTTTGTTGTGTTCATCCTTTCTCATCCTTTTGGCCGAAAATCATAAGGGGAAGAAAGAGGATTTTTGCTTCATGCTTGGTTTAGAAGAGATCTAGAAGGTGATTTGGCTAAATTGGCATCAAGATTAAGCTCAAGAGCTAAGAGGGCCACAATTGGACAAGGGGAAGGAAAAGGTGATCGAGTAGCCGAAAAAGCCGTTCGACAACATCCGAGGTAAGTCCTCAAGAAGTGACCTTACTTGAATTATGTGAGATGAAGTATGGATGTGTATGATTATTGATTTATGTGTGTATGAGAAATTGAATGATACCCGGGCTAAGTCCCGAAGGCGAATATGCTTGTGAATATATGTGCGTTTGAGCCTTAGTAACGAAAATGAAATATGTATGTCCAATGATTATTGATGTATGTGTGCATGAGAAATTGAATGATATCCGGCTAAGCCCCAAGACAATTATGCTGGAAATTATATCGGGTTAAGACCGAAGGCAATTGTGCTAGTGGCTATATCCGGGCTAAGACCCAAAGGCATTCGTGCGAGTTATTCTATCCGGGCTAAGACCCGAAGGCATTTGTGCACGTGATTATATCCGGTTATATTCCAAAGAATCTTGGGCTGGAGGTGAGTGTTGGTTGCTGTAATGAATTCAATTAGTACACTCGAAAAGCCCAAAGGATAAGGTACGTTATATGTGCATTGGAAAGTCGACATGTTTGAGCAACATTCGCTCAATCGACTAATGAATTTCAGTTATTGAATTGATTGATACTTTGTGAAAGTATATAATGATGAAGTGTGAAGTAAGAATGTGTATTAATGAAATGATGCATTTGGCTATGTGAATGTATTGCTGTAATTAGAGTTGATTATATTCCTTGAGACTTACTAAGCATAAAAAAATGCTTACCCCGTTACTTTGGCTCTCTGTTTTATAGATTTCGCTCGATAGCAATCGGATTTGGGATCAATAAAGTCGAAGTCATCCACACTATCCACGCCTCTATTTTGGTATAAATTTTGGTTGAACTTTGAAATGGCATGTATAGGACTACCCTTGTTGGTTGAATATGTTGTGATGTATAAATGTACGGCCATGCTAAAATGGCTCGTAAAAGTGAAGTATCGACTTAGTCTAATTGTGGGTTGTATGTATATATTTGGTGTCATGATGTGGCTATGGCTTGAAATGGGAATGTTGGTCATATGATCAGCCATTGGCATGGTTAAAATGATCATATATGAACCTATGTATGGCAAGACTAGTTGGTTCATGGAGACTACCAAAAGGTAAGACCTACCTTAAAAACAGATGCTGCCAGCTGCAGTAACGTGAATGTGAAAAATCACCAAAATTCGTAGGAATGGAATTAAATAGTGAATAAGCTATGTAAATGAACCTTGATGAGTCTATTTTCATATGGAAGAAACGAAATGGTCATAGGAGTTACATGTTAAGAGATATTAAAGCTATTGTGAGACAGGGCCAGAACGGTTTCTGGGTTCCCTGTTGCAACTTTAAAAATTTACTATAAATTATCCAAAAAGAATTAGGAGACATACCTTATATGTACAGATTCCATTTTGAGTCTAGTTTCATTAGAAACAAACGGTACCAGTATTAAAGCCCTGTACAGAGAGATATTCAAGTTATACCGCGCGAAGGTCAGAGCAGTCGATCCCTGTAACATGGGTGACTTTAACCAATAAACTGTACCAATTGGCCCGACCAAAAATTCTAGAAATAAATCCATGGATGGATATATGAGTCTAAATTCAGGGAAAATTTACGAAACCAGTTTCTGAGTTTTGAAACTCGAGATATGATTTTTAAGGCGACAGTGACGCAGTTTTCCAGCCTGACTGGAAATGTCAAATGGATGGGCAAAACAAGTGAACTTGGCTTGTTAACCCCTCGTGTCCGACACCGGCGATGGTCTCGGGTTCGGGGTGTTACAATTTTATTGGTATCAGAGCCACGGTTTAGTCGATTCTAGGACTACCGTGATGTGTTTGGGGTCTAGCTATACATGCCATTAAATGATGAATCGATAGTGTGGTGATTTCGACAATTTGACTTTGTGTTTGTTTATAGCAATGGATCCCGATCCCAACCGAAGCGATAGCTGATGATGTGGAGAGTGTGGCGCTGCTCCCACGCAAGGGACAGCCCGGCGGACTCTCAACCTATGGCCAGCAATCCTAATGACGAGGCTAGGCAAGCCTTTTATAGTGTGATGAACGAATGGTTTAATCAATACATTCGAACCAACACTACTGTTCCACAACCTCCATTCCCGACAAATGCAACCCCAAGCACCTACAATACCTCCGGTGATGACCAAATAAGGTCAAGTAAGCCCCAATCGATAGGATTGAAAACATGGGGCCACTGAATTTAAGGCTACAGATGATGATGATGCCGAGCGAGCTGAATTTTGGTTGGATAACACTATCGGGTGCTCGATGAGCTATCCTGTACACCCGATGAGTGCTTAAAGTGTACCATCTCCTTGCTACGTGAGTCCGCCTACTATTGGTGGAGTACTCTGACTTCTGTGGTGCCTAGAGAGCAAGTGACTTGGGAATTCTTTCAAACCGAGTTCCGAAAAAAGTGTATCAGTCAGAGATTCATCGACCAAAAGCGGAGGGAATTTCTTGATCTTAAGCAAGGTTCTATGTCCGATTTATCGACTACGAACGAAAGTTTGTGAGGCTTAGCCGAGACTGCGAGAATGCATTTCGTCCAAAGCTATTATGTGTAAACGCTTCGAGGATGGGCTGAATGATGATATAAGGATGTTTGTTGGCATTCTCGAGATACGAGAGTTCGTAGTACTTGTTGAGCGAGCTTGTAAAGTCAAGAGCTTAGAAAGGAGAAACAAAAAGCTGATGTGGGAACTGGAGAATTCCGGAAGAGGTCCTCGGGAAAGTCTCTTCAACAAGCATCGAAGAGATTTCGAGATGATGTGAGCCGATCTAGAGGCGTTTCGGGCTTTTCTAGACGAGAACGCGATCGACCCCTGTGACCACACGAGTCACCTCGATCACCGGTGGTGGAAATGATCGCCGAGAGAGGCGGAGTGTCCACATTGTGGCAAATGGCATTCGGGAGCTGTTGGTTTCGTGATCGCTCTGCTATAAGTGTGGATCGGCCGACCACTTTATGAAGGATTGCCCGAGGATGCATGAGCAGAATGTAAGTCGAGTGCAAACCCGGTGCTACCATCGCCGAGGTAGGCCACCTAGAAATATGGGCAATGTCGGTGGCGGTCGAGAGGATCTAGAGATGCTACCATCGATCTCGAGGCTCGTGCTCTGCTAGGACTTATGCCATACGTGCACGCGAGGATGCTTGCCTCTCCGGATGTTATTACCGGTACTTTCACTCTTTTCAATACAAATGTGATTGCTTTGATTGACCGGTTCTACTCATTCATATATATGTGAAACCTTAGCATCCAGAAGACTTTGCCCATTGAGTCTCGAGTTTGTAATTCGGTGTCAAACCCCTTGGGTCATTACGTGCTTGTCAACAAAGTGTGCAAGAAAAGTCCCTAGTGTTCCGAGGTTCTTGTTTTCCAACGGACTTGATACTTTTCCGTTCGATGAGTTCGACGTTATTCTTGGTTTGGATTGGTTGACCATGAACGATGCGGTTGTAAATTGCAAGAGCAAGACTATCGATTTGAGGTGCGCGAATAATGAAATAATTCGGGTTGAGTCTACGGACTTAAAGGGGTTGCCAGCTGTAATATCAGCGATGTTGGCCCAGAAATATGTAAGAAAAGGGTGCAAAGCGTACCTTGCGACGTGCTTTCGATGACAAGGAATCAGAAAAGAAACCCGAATCTGTGCCCGTGGTTTGTGAATACCCGGATGTTTTCCCCGAAGAATTGCCGGGTTTACCACCTGTTCGGGAAATAGAATTTGGCATCGAATTGGTACCTAGTACCACTCCAATTTCGATAGCTCCGTATCGTATGGCACCAACGGAATTAAAGGAGTTGAAAGCTCAGTTGCAAGAATTGGTGGATAGAGGTTTTGCTCGCCGAGTTTTTCGCCTTGGGTGCGCCAAGATTGTTCGTGAAGAAGAAGGATGGAACCATGCGGTTGTAGCATCGACTATCGTCAGCTTAATAAAGCGACGATAAAGAACAAATATCCGTTGCCACGTATTGATGACTTGTTCGATCAACTGAAGGGAGCCTTGGTGTTCTCGAAAATAGATTTGAGATCGGGCTATTATCAATTGCGAATCCGAGATTGAACGTACTCCAAGAGGCGCCTTGAGCGAGATATGGTCACTATGAGTTCCTAGTGATGCCGTTTGGGCTCACTAATGCCCTCGCGGTATTTATGGATTTAATGAATCGGATCTTTAGACCATATTTGGATCGATTAGTAGTCGTGTTCATTGATGACATTTTGGTCTATTCAAGAAATGAGACCGAACATCTTTGAACACCTGCGGTTAGTCTTTGCAAATTTTACGGGATAAGCAATTATATGCTAAGTTCGCAAGTGTGAGTTACGGTTAAGAGAGGTTAGCTTCTTGGGTCATGTGGTATCTGATCGGTATTCGAGTCGATTCGAATAAAATTTCAGCCATACTTAATTGGAAGCCTCAGAAATATTACCGAGGTTCGAGCTTTTTGGGGCTTTTAGGTTATTACCGACGATTTGTAAAGGCTTCTCAACGATAGCCACGCCGATGACGGCTTCTCCAAAAGGATGTTAAGTTCGAATGGACGGAGAAATGCCAAAAAGTTTCGATCAATGAAAACTTATTTGTGAAGCCCCAATTCTAGTGCAACCCGAGTCCGGCAAGGAGTTTGTCATCTATAGCGACGCTCTCTACTTGGGTTAGGTTGCGTATTAATGCAAGAAGGTCGAGTTGTGGCCTATGCATCGAGGCAATTAAAGCCACATGAGAAAAATTATCCGACTCATGATCTCGAATTGGCCGCCATCGTATTCGCCTTAAAGATTTGGCGACATTACTTATTTGGTGAAAGGTGCCATGTATACTCGGATCACAAAAGTCTCAAATATTTGATGACCCAAAGAGACTTAAATCTGCGACAAAGACGTTGGCTCGAGCTGTTAAAGGATTATGAGCTGATCATTGACTATCACCCGGGAAAGGCGAATGTGGTTGCGGATGCCTTGAGTCGTAAATTGTTATTCACTTTCTGAGCGATGAATGTGCACTTGTCCGTCCGATCCGACGGTGTGTTAGTGGCTGAATTGAAAGCCAAACCATTATTGACACACCAAATTCAAGAAGCTCGAGAAAGTCGACTGACGAGTTGGTTGCAAAGCGGCTGCGTGTGTTCGAACAAGGACTCGGAGTTTCAAATTGACGATGACGATTGTTTGAGGTTCAAAAGTCGTCTGTGTGTCCCAAAGAATTGAACTCATTTCGATAATTTGAATGGAGCCCATTGTAGCCGAATGGCAATCCACCCGGAGTCTGAAGATGTACAATGATTTGAAACGTCGGTTTTGGTGGCATGGTATGAAGCGAGACATCTCCGACTTTGTTTGAGATGTTTAATATGTCAACAAGTGAAAGCGGAACATCAGGTGCCTTCAGGATTACTTCAGCCAATCACGATACCCGAGTGGAAATGGGATCGAGTCACAATGGACTTTGTATCCGGACTGCCATTGTCAGCAAGTAAGAAGGATGTGGTTTGGGTCGTGGTAGATCGATTGACTAAGTCGGCCCACTTTGTCCCCGTACGTACGGATTTTTCAATGGACAAATTAGCTGAATTGTACGTTTCTCAGATTGTGAGATTACACGGGGTGCCTATTTCCATCGTGTCGGATAGAGATCCGAGATTTACCTCGCGATTTTGGAAAAAGTTGCAAGAAGCTTTGGGTACCAAGTTGCATTTCAGACCGCCTTTCACCCCCAAACCGATGGTCAATCCGAGTGGATAATTTCGATACTTGAGGATATGTTAAGATGTTGCGTCCTCGAGTTTAGTGGTTCATGGGAGCGGTATTTGTCGTTGATTGAATTAAACACAACAATGACTTTCAATCAAGTATTAAGATGGCACCCTACGAGGCCTTATACGGTCGTAAATGCCGTACACCATTGTTTTGGACTGAGCTCGGTGAAAGCAAGATTTTCGGGGTGGATTTGATTAGGGATGCTGAACAGAAAGTGAAAGTAATCCGTGAAAGTCGAAGATAGCCTCCGATCGCCGAAGTCGACGCGGATCTGAAGCGTAAGGATATCGAGTATCAGGTGGGTGATAAAGTGTTTCTCAAGGTATCGCCTTGGAAAAAGATACTCAGGTTCGGCCGTAAGGGCAAGTTGAGCCCGAGGTTCATTGGGCCATATGAGATATCAGAGCGAGTCGGTCCAGTGGCATATCGTTTGATTTTGCCCCGAACTCAAAAGGTTCACAATGTCTTTCACGTTTGATGCTTGACGCTATAGATCCGATCCATCGCGCGTGATTAGTCCATCGAAATTGAAATTCAAGCTAATATGAGTTATGAGGAAGAACCGATTCGTATCCTATCACGAGAAGTGAAAGAGTTGCGAAACAAGCGGGTTCCGCTAGTGAAAGTGTTATGGCTCAAGCACGGATAGAAGAAGCTACTTGGGAGACCGAGAACTCTATGAAAGAGCGATATCCAAGCCTATTTACGGTAAGATTTTGGGACGAAAATTTCTTAAGTGGGGAGAGTTGTGACAGCCCAAAATTGACCCTAGTCGGAAGGTGGTCTCGGGACCACAAAACCGAGGCATAAAAATAATTTAAAATTTATTTCGATGCCTATAATATGTGTGTATTCATGTATGACATTTTTGATGATTGGTTTAGTGTTATAAAGGTGAATTTCACTAGAAAGGACCTAGTAGCGAACCTTGAAAGTATGATGGGGAAATGTGTGATGACTAATTAAAGCATGCATGCAAAATAAAGGACTTGCATGTCAAATTCCCCT
The DNA here is from genome assembly GCF_025698485.1 of Gossypium arboreum. Taxonomy (NCBI): domain Eukaryota; kingdom Viridiplantae; phylum Streptophyta; class Magnoliopsida; order Malvales; family Malvaceae; genus Gossypium; species Gossypium arboreum. Next base: position 59,250,874 of record NC_069073.1, on the reverse strand, counting down.
TTATAGGTGGTGGCCGGCCATGACAAGGAGGATGGGCTAAACATGTCATGAAACATGTTTTGTTGGTGCATTAGGGTGAAATAATAAACAAAGGAGTATGGGTGATAAAAAATGAAAAAAAAAATGTGTGTGAGTGTGGTAATCCCCCCCTTGCCGTGAGTTGAGAAAGAGGGAAGAAAAAATTTTTGTTGTGTTCATCCTTTCTCATCCTTTTGGCCGAAAATCATAAGGGGAAGAAAGAGGATTTTTGCTTCATGCTTGGTTTAGAAGAGATCTAGAAGGTGATTTGGCTAAATTGGCATCAAGATTAAGCTCAAGAGCTAAGAGGGCCACAATTGGACAAGGGGAAGGAAAAGGTGATCGAGTAGCCGAAAAAGCCGTTCGACAACATCCGAGGTAAGTCCTCAAGAAGTGACCTTACTTGAATTATGTGAGATGAAGTATGGATGTGTATGATTATTGATTTATGTGTGTATGAAATTGAATGATACCGGGCTAAGTCCCAAGGCGAATATGCTTGTGAATATATGTGCGTTTGAGCCTTAGTAACTGAAAATGAAATATGTATGTCCAATGATTATTGATGTATGTGTGCATGAGAAATTGAATGATATCCGGGCTAAGCCGAAGACAATTATGCTGGAAATTATATCCGGTTAAGACCCAAGGCAATTGTGCTAGTGGCTATATCCGGGCTAAGACCAAGGCATTCGTGCGAGTTATTCTATCCGGGCTAAGACCGAAGGCATTTGTGCACATGATTATATCCGGTTATATTCAAGAATCTTGGGCTGGAGGTGAGTGTTGGTTGCTGTAATGAATTCAATTAGTACACTCGAAAAGCCCAAAGGATAAGGTACGTTATATGTGCATTGGAAAGTCGACATGTTTGAGCAACATTCGCTCAATCGACTAATGAATTTCAGTTATTGAATTGATTGATACTTTGTGAAAGTATATAATGATGAAGTGTGAAGTAAGAATGTGTATTAATGAAATGATGCATTTGGCTATGTGAATGTATTGCTGTAATTAGAGTTGATTATATTCCTTGAGACTTACTAAGCATAAAAAATGCTTACCCGTTACTTTGGCTCTCTGTTTTATAGATTTCGCTCGATAGCAATCGGATTCGGGATCAATAAAGTCGAAGTCATCCACACTATCCACGCCTCTATTTTGGTATAAATTTTGGTTGAACTTTGAAATGGCATGTATAGGACTACCCTTGTTGGTTGAATATGTTGTGATGTATATATGTACGGCCATGCGAAAATGGCTCGTAAAAGTGAAGTATCGACTTAGTCTAATTGTGGGTTGTATGTATATATTTGGTGTCATGATGTGGCTATGGCTTGGAAATGGGAGTGTTGGTCATATGATCAGCCATTGGCATGGTTAAAATGATCATATATGAACCTATGTATGGCAAGACTAGTTGGTTTATGGAGACTACCAAAAAGGTAAGACCTACCTTAAAAACAGATGCTACCAGCTGCAGTGACGTGAATGTGAAAAATCACCAAAATTCGTAGGAATGGAATTAAATAGTGAATAAGCTATTTAAATGAACCTTGATGAGTCTATTTTCATATGGAAGAAACGAAATGGTCATAGGAGTTACATGTTAAGAGATATTAAAGCTATTGTGAGACAGGGCCAGAACGGTTTCTGGGTTCCCTGTTGCAACTTTAAAAATTTACTATAAATTATCCAAAAAGAATTAGGAGACATAACTTATATGTACAGATTCCATTTTGAGTCTAGTTTCATTAGAAACAAACGGCACCAGCATTAAAGCCCTGTACAGAGAGATATTCAAGTTATACCGTGCGAAGGTCAGAGCAGTCAATCCCTGTAACATGGGTGACTTTAACCAATAAACTGTACCAATTGGCCCGACCAAAAATTCTAGAAATAAATCCATGGATGGATATATGAGTCTAAATTCAGGGAAAATTTACGAAACCAGTTTCTGAGTTTTGAAACTCGAGATATGATTTTTAAGGCGACAGTGACGCAGTTTTCCAGCCTGACTGGAAATGTCAAATGGGTGGGCAAAACAAGTGAACTTGGCTTGTTAACCCCTCGTGTCCGACACCGGCGATGGTCTCGGGTTCGGGGTGTTACACCCCACTTGTATTCTGATACAGCCATATGGCCCTGTTTAAGCTCCAGAAATTCTTTACGTTTCTGATCTAGAGACCTTTGACTAATATGTAATATCCTGAATTAGGGCCTAATCGGAATAGTGGTTTTGTGACCACAAATTCGAGATAGAAATAATTATTTTATGATTATTTTGAGGTCTATGATATTATTGCATGATTGTGTGAAAATTTCGTGAAGAAATTCTATGCATAAAGTGCTTAATTTGAAGTTAGGGACTAAATTGAATAAGTTGCAAAACTTGCATTCTAGAAGTTTCTAGTATAAAATTGCTTTGAAATATTAATTAGGAGGTCTTAAATAGCAATTTGACCAATTTCAAAGTTTATGGACAAATATTGGACATGAATGGAATTTTTGGAAAGTTTAGTAGTAAGGGCATTTTGGTCATTTAGGGGTAAAATGAATTAAAATACAAAATTAAAAGCCAATTTTGCTCATCTTCTTCACCATGGACGTGTATACCAAGGGAGACTCCATGCATAAGGTTTCCAAGCTTCCAAGCTCGATTGTAAGTCCGTTCTAGTCTCGTTTTTAATGATTTTTACGTTTTTGGAGTCCTGGTAACTTGATTTAGCTTATGCTAGCAATAATTCAACCTAGGGTTCATATTTGGAAAAATACCCATAGGTGAAATTTGTGTATTTTGGTGTTTTATGATAGAATATGAGGTTTTACATTATGTTAGACAACTTGTGCTACTCGGTTTTAAGTGAAAACGAGCAAAAAGGCTTAATTGGTAAAAATACCTAATAGTCATAAGTACACGTTAGAGTGAGAATTTGATGTTGCCATAGAAGGGAAAAATGATCAGAATGTCATAAAATATAAGAAAATAGGATGAAGTTTAATTTCTAAACCTTGGGGCAAAAGTGCAAATATGCAAAAGTTTAGGGGTCAAAATGAAAATTTTTAAAAATATGATTTTTGGACCCGTATGAATAGTATGACTAATTATTAGGCTAAATGTGATATTATAGATGAAGGAAATAAAGATTCGGGCTTAAATCAGAAAAATACAAGGTTATGGACTAAAATGGTAAATTGTTGTTTCTGGATCGAGGTAAGTTCGTATGATAATAATAATGCAATGCTATGTTTGAACTATATTTATTACTATTATTTCATATATTTTATGATTTAATATATTGGAAAAGTTGATGGAATGGTGTTTATGATATGGAAATATGACGTGAAAGAATGTTACATGAAATGCAAGAAAATAAAGATACATGAAAAGTGATATATAAAATATGTGATATATGTTATGTAAATTCTTAAAAGCTGATTTGATATTTGAGTTGTGTCTTATTATACTATGAATGGACAATTGGTACTATGGATAGTGAGATCGACACTTCGAGTAAATTCGTACATAAATAATCTATCGATTCTTTTTATGTTATTATATTTTGATATCATATGAAATGTGGTTGCCTACAAATGGTTATTTGATGTAAATTATGAATTTAAATTGATTACGGACAATTTAGTAAAATTTTGAAAAGTGAGGAATTTCCCGATTGAACCTTCGAAATAAAAACGATACGAATGATCTATTGTGAGGTCGCATGTGTAGTACTAAGTGCAGGCTACTATGCGTACTTGAAAACTGTGATCACGTGTGTAGTACTAAGTGCAGGCTACTACGTGTATTAGATGGTGAGGTCACGTGTGTAGTACTAAGTGCAGGCTACTACGTGTACCAGATTGTTGGTCGCATGTGTAGTACTAAGTGCAGGCTACTACGCGTACCAGATAACTTCGGCTACAAGTGTGGAAATGGGAAAATGTGCAGGCAATTGTGTATCTGTTATTATTCCGATGAGTTCAACGGGAAATCGATTAAATGAAAATACATGTGAAAGTGATTATGTGATGAACAAGTGCAAGTATATGTTTATTTGAATTTATGAGCAATATGCTCAATATTTGAGCGAACCTTGGTAAAATGGAATGGATTAAGTGAAATTGTGTAAAAGTGAACTTTAGTAGTAAAACAATATTAGACAGCAGCAGTGCATGACTTTGAAAATTTACCAAACATTTTGTAAGTTGAATTAAATTTAAAAAAAATTATGCAAATAAATCTTAATGAGTCTATTTTCACATGAAAGAAATAGGGGAAGCAAAAGAATTCTATATTGTGTGATATTTGAATTCTTGTGAAATAGGGCCTGAATGAATTTGAGATCCCCTATTCTGACTTTATAAATTCACCATAAATTGTAAAACAATTATTGAGAGTCATACCATATATACATGGATTCCTTATTGAATCTAATTTTAAGGGAAACAAACGGCATGGTTGTTGGAATTCTGTACAGGGAGAAATTCGGTTCGTAGTGCACAGGGGTCAGAGTAGTCATACCCTGAAATAGGGGAGACTTTAACTAATAAACTGTACTAAATGGCCTGACCAAAAAATCTAGAAAACAATTAGTAAGTGGAAATATGAGTCTAGTTTCATAGAAAATTTACAGAATTGGATTTCGAGTTTTTTTACTCGAGATATGATTTTTTTTAACACCGGGACTCCAGAAAACAGCCTGTCCTGAATATGTGTAATTGTAAAATATAGTGTTTTATCTTCAAAAGCATGGTAGAATTTGCTTATTATTTTCATATGAACTTACTAAGCGTAAAGCTTACCCATCCTCTCCATTTCTTTAGTATTGGCAGGTCGGCTCGGGGTTGGAGATCGTCGGAGGCAAAATCACACTATCAAACTATCATTTTTGGGAAAATTAATTCAAATATTAGAAATATCAAGTGAGTGGCATGTATAGGAAGTTGGTTTGTGATATGTATTTTTATTATGATTTTGACCATACGTATCAATCTGCATTGAGTTATCGTATAAAATCATGAGATGTGGTCCTTATCCATTATGGTTTATAAGTTTAATTAATTGTGCCATGTCCTATGTTTTGATGTGATGATATAGTTAGCTTTGTTTGTTATGCATGTGTTCGAAAAGTTTGAATTAAATGAAATTTTATGGCCCGGTTTTCGTCTATGTGTATTGTTAAGTCTGGTAATGCCTCGTACTCTGTTCTGGCCTTAGATACGGGTAAGGGGTGTTACATAATATATTTCTTTTAGAACTCAGTTTGGAAAAATTCCCAGATGATCCTCTCTCTTGACACAATTGAAGTCAACATATTCCACCACTAATACGTTGAATCTTTTAGTAACAATACCGCACACATATTCAGCTGGTGTACAGGATTGCTCATCAAAAACCCTAATCACATTCTCTCACTAGAATTCAGTTATCTCGAGATCATCCTCGGCTATAGCTTAGAATTATTTAGCCCCATACTTACGAATCTTATCAATAGTTAGCTTACTAACTCAGATTGGTTCCATACCTTGAGGAATAACAGGAATCGGTTAGGAAGTAGGAGGGGTGGAGGTTGTTGAGTAGTTGGGTTCGTCTGTATGAACTAGGTGAACCATTCATTCATCATTCAGAAAAAGGCTTCCTTAGCCTCTCCTCCCCGGCCCTTAGATACAAGCCTCGTACCACTAGAAGGTACTTAGTGAATGGTGGCTTGAGCATTGCTCTCTACTTCATTGGAACCAGCTCAGTTGAATGTCATTGCTATATGAAAACATGTTTCAAACAGTTAGGAGATATCACACTATCACAAGTTATCTACTAACTTGTATAGCAAGACTCATATACGCTACATTCAGTTCAAGAATCGATTAAACCATAACTCTGATACCAATAAATATAACACCCCTAACCCATATCCGTCGTCAGAATAGGGTTACGGAGTATTACCGAAGTTTACAGTACAAACAAACAAAATTTCAAACATATCAAAATTTGTATAAAAAAACCAATTAAAATCATACATATTGTCCCTTGTACGAGCCCTTAAGGCCCAAAACACACATTAGAAATAAGTTGATACTAAATCGAAAACTTAAAGAATTTTTTGGAAAACATTAAAAATTTTCAAAGCTGCAGCGGTCACATGGCCGTGTGGCTAGGCCGTGTGACTCACATGGCCAAGACACACGCCCGTGTCTTAGGCTGTGTGGGCATTCGAAATGGGGACACACAGCCATGTCCCAGCCCGTATCTGTGCCCTTGTAACTCTCTGACTTGGTCACACGACCAAGCCACACCCCGTGTGCTAGGTCGTTTACCCTTCGAAGTAACCTCACATACCTGTGTGCCAGGCCGTGCGTTAGGCCGTATAATAGCCAGACTTGCAACCCTTTTGAAAGCTACAAGGGACATACAGCTGAGACACACACCCGTGTCTCTGCCCGTGTGGAAAAAAATAGGCTATTTTACAAGCCATTTTTCTCACCGAATTTGACATCAACCTATATTCAACTTCGTGCATATAAACAAGCCATACTAAGGCATCCTACACAAGCATAATCAAGCTTTAGACAAATGGTATGATCACATCCAACCAATATGCCCTTAGGCACCTCAAATGAAAATTCATAAACATGTGCAAAAATAAACACAATTTGATCATTTAACCAACAAAGGCTTGACCAAAACTAAGCCATATTATGTCACTTGATTTACACTTTGAAATCATACTAAAATGTACCATATATGACATACAAAATCTAGCTCTAAATGTTATATAATTCACGTATAACTTGTGCACTAAAAACTCCAAATAAGTCATTCAAACAAGTACCAATTCAAACCATTCATGGCTTACACAAAATGCATATTCAAACCACTATTTTACCTTCCATCATTCTACCATATCAAGCCATACCTCAACCATATAAGGAAACTTATATACACATCAAAATGTACCATTTCACCAACACAAGGCCAAAATGCAAACTAACAAATAGGCTAACATTAGCCAAAATAACCTATTCATGCCATTACAACCAAACTTAAACCTATCAAAAGTACCAAAAGAGCTAGTGGGTAGTGTAATATATCTCCGACAAGCTTCCAACACGATCGAGCTTTTGATTCACTATAAAACACAGAAAATAACACAGAGTAAGCATTTAAGCTTAGTAAGTTCATATAACATGGAATTAAACTTACCATTTATTCACATATAAGGTAACTAAATAAAGCATATCCCAACATATATTGGCCAAATTCCTAAGCACATATACATCAACCATGTTAGTCATGTAAACACATATATAAACCAAGTCATGGATGAGCTCAATAATTAATCACATTCCACATACATGTATCATCCATTTCATATACCTATATACCATGTAATATCCTTTTTCATGTAATTCATATGTATACATGTAATAGTTCGTATTGACTCATGTCTTATCATATTAGAACATTTCCCGTTGAAACATTTAGAATATCGTTGGATACGCGGGATAGCTTACACATAATGTGCTAAAATATAATCTATCAATTATTGTACATGTATGCTCATACGAGCTATGAATTGATATGTTCTTATGAGCTGGAAATCGGTAAGCTCATATAAGCAAAGAATCAATAAGAGCTCACAAACTAAAATCGATAAGCTCATACGAGCTGTGATAGCATGTTTTTGGTCAAATTGGAACAGTGGTTTTGGGACCACAAATCTGAGGTCAAAATTATTATTTCAATATTTATCACATGATAGTATAGTTGTGTGAAATTTTTGTTAAGAAATTTTATCGTTTAAATGCTTAATTCGACAAAAAAGACTAAATCGCGTAAAGTGTAAAACTTGAGTTCTATTATTTTAAGGTGTCTATTAGATATGGAATATTAAAGTGGAGGTCCTTATGTTGTAATTATACCATTATAATGGTGGGTGGAAAATTATGGGCATATATAAAGTGATATTTAATGTTTAAAACAAGGTTAATATAGTAATTTGCAAATAACTAAGTTAACATAAGAAAAACATGATGCCTTCATCTTCATTAAGCTATCACCACCAAAATTAGGGATCTAAAACACCATTTCAAAGCTTGGAACATTCAACCATGGTATATTGAGCATGTAAGTCCATTTTTGGTCACGTTTTTAATAATTTCTATGTTTTTGAGATCGTTGCAACCAGGTCTAGCTAGCTCAGGGACTATTTTGCAAAACTGATAAAGATTTTGAATGTTTCAATTGATGAATACATGTGTGTTTTGATGATTTATGATAGATTTTGAATGTTTGATGATAGTTGTACAAGTTTTGTTAAATGATTTTTAGTGAAATGCAAAACAGGGATTAAATTGTGAAATGTGGAAACTTTGTGGTTAAAAAGTGAAATAAATGAAAAATATTGGCTGCTATAGGTGTAATTGTAATTCGACTAGCATGGGTTGTGGTTAAATTGCATGAATTTGTGTTTTTATAAGGACTAAATTGTAAAAGATGTGAAATACTAAGGGCAATTGCATAAAAATGCCTTAAAAAGAATTTTGGACTAAGTTGAATAGAGAGATGGTTAAATAAGTTAACTTTGATTATATTTAGATCAAGAAAGGTGAAATACGGAATTAGATCAGGGAAAGAACAAAGTTACAAAATAGTTGACTCGTTTCTTCGTTTTAGCATATGAGGTAAGTTTGTATATAATAAGCATTGTTATATTTATGATTTTAATGCTTTGATAATGCATAAACTATGAATACGATACTTCAAACATGTTCAATAATGATTCGACGATGATTTGGCATTTGAAATCTCAGTTGAACCTTAAGAATAGATTTGGATACTGGTGACATGTCATTGGAGGATTATTGTGATTATGTGATCCGGGTGCTAGTCTTCTAAGTCTTACCGTTGGCTGAGTATACCAACATGTCTTGCGGTTACTTGACAGCTTGTGTGAGCAGCACCGTGTAGCTACGTCTTGACCCACAGCTTGTGTGAGCAGGCCCGCTGATAGCTTTAGTGTGAACAATATATGTGATATGAGATTGAGATAGCGTCGGCTATATATGTGGCACTTCAGGTGCGAGTTTCCCATGTATCCGATAGTATTTCGAATGATTCAATGGGTAAATAAAAGACATGGATGTGTATGAGATTGATACGAGATGGTACAGGTATGTACATGAACCGTATAAGCTTAAATCGAAGAAGTTGAAAAGTTCATATATAAGGTTATGATTGAAAATGTGAAAGGTTTGTTTGTTAAATCAACTATATGGTGTTATGTTCAATTTGATGATTTGTATATCTATGTTAAAATTGAGTATAATTCATATGATCTTACTAGGCTATATAGCTTACTTTGTTTAATTTTCTATGTTTTATAGTGACTTTAAAGCTAGCTCGGACTCGGGGATTGTCGGAGACATCATACACTATCCAACTATCAATTTAGTACTTTTGAGCTTATGTTTTAAGTATATGGCATGTATAGGGACTTTGGTCATTTTGGTTATGTGTTGGTAATGAATTTAGCAATTTGAATTGGCTTGTAAATGTATATGTCTTGGTTTGTATATATAGCCATGAGTGATGGCTCATTCTTGGTTATTTTGGTATGCTTGAATCATGTATATATATGTGTGTGTGTTTATGTCTTGTGAAATATGTTGAATGATGGTTGTGTGATGCTTAAATGGTAATAGGAATTATGAGTATCAAAAGGTTGATTTGTGGATATTGGTTTGCTTGTGAAATTAGGCTAGATGATGCATATTTGGAAGTGTATATTTAATTGAATTGTATATGTGTATTTTGGTCTAAATGGTATGGTATATTTTGTGTCTTGTGAGTATTGAGAAAGCTGTATAGATTATTTATGAATTAAGCTTGAGTTGGATGGTTAAAATGTCATATTATGCTATGTTTTAGTGCCAATTGGATTGATGTAGATGTGCACAAGTTTGGGATGAAAAATGGCTTGGTAAATAGCCTATTTTTGTCCACACAAGCAAAGACACAGGCGTGTGTCTCAACCATGTGCAATACACGGTCATGTACATAGCCGTGTGTCCCCTGGTGTGGAAATTAAAAACAAGTCAGTATGCTCCACACGGCCTCACACATGGGCATATGACTTGGCCGTGTGGCATAAGTCAGTATACCTTACAGGTTTGGCACGGTCTGGCACACAATCTGGAACATTGGCGTGTATGGAAATTTTTAGGGCACACGGGCTAGCCACACGGGCATGTGTGTTGGCCATGTGACCCAAGTGAGAGAGCTACACAGGGTTGGACACGGGCTGGGACACGGCCAGGTACTTCAGTTTCTAATGTTCACACGACCTGTGACATGAGCATGTCTTAGGCCCTGTGAAAGACACAGCCGAGCCACCCCTGTTTTGAGAAAAATTTTTTAAGTGTTCAAAAAGTTTCCTAAGTTATCGGTTTAGTCCCGAACCACTCCCAATGCATGTTTAGGGCCTTGCAGGCTCGTATTAGGGAAAAATGTTTGGTTGTGAATGGAATGTATATGATTTGATTTATTGTATCTGAAATGTATATTTAAAATGTGGTATAAGTCCGGTAATGCTCAATAACCCTATTCCAACGTTGAATACGGGTGAGGGGTGTATCATGAGCTGTGGTGTGTCCGTAACACATGCAGGACCTCAACCAAAACAGTAACCCTAATGACATGTCATTTGTATCCTACAAATTCCTAAGGTTCAAATGGGGCTCGGTAATTGTCGTAGATTATCGAATATGCAATCGATATTTATACATGGCAATTATACAAATCACATACATATAATTCAATTAAAACATATAAATACTCAATTTAATTATACGAACTTACCTCGACGAGTATATGTAGATATAGAGATGATTAATCTGAGATTTTCTCTTTGCCTTGATCTAACTCCGTAAGAGGCTTGATTGGATCTATACGGATAAATGTAATCCAATTCAATATATTTTACATTCAAATAGTCCAACACACATTCTTGGAAAAATTACCATTTTACCCCTATACTTTTAATTTTTTTACAACTTATTCCCTAGGCTCGGAAATGAAATTCAAGCAATTTAACCCTTACCCAAGCCTAGTCAATTTTTACACGCTTACAGCAGCCCACATATTTCACTAATTCACAAATTTACCATGAATTTATCACTTTTTTCAATTTAATTCCTATTTGAAAATTTTACTAAAAATTCATTTACAAAAGTTGTTTATCTAACAACAACCTTTCATTTTCTATCATCAAACTTCAAAACTCAAGCATGCTCATCAATGGTAAAACCCTAACAGTTTAAGAATTTTACAAATTAGTCCCTAGGCTACCTAGATTAAGCTACAAAGATCCCAGAAACATAGAAATCATTAAAAACACAAAAAAAATCGCCCACCAATTGAGCTTGCAAGCATGGCCGAACCTAGCTATGGTTTTTCCAAGTTAGAATCGGTTGAAGAAGAAGCTAAAAGATGATAACTTGTTTTTGTTTTTATTTATTTTAACATTAATTCCCTTTTTTTACTAATTTAACCTTTAATAACTTTAAAAATTACACAAATGCCAAGCCAACGTCTTCCACTAACTCATTTATGGTCTATTACCATATAAGGACCTCCACTTTAAAGTTTTATAGCTATTTAACACATTTAGCTATTAGAACACAACCTTTGCATTTTACGAGATTTAGTTCTTTTTATCAAATTAAGCATGTAAATGGTAAAATTTCTTAACGAAATTTTTATACGGTATTTCTATCATGCTGTAGACCATAAAATAAATTTTTTACTTTGAATTTGTGGTCTCGAAGCCAATGTTCAAATTTCACTAAAAACGAGCAGTTACATCCCGAATGATAGTCGATAATCAAATCATAATCTTTCAACAATTCAAGCCATCTGCGCTATCTCAAATCTAAGATTTTTGTTACACTGGCTTAGTCTCTCAGGTATGTTAAACTTTTTTTTGTATGAAGTTGTTCTGTTATGTTTAAAACATTGTGATAAGAATGATAATGAACGAACAAAAATATAGTTTTACTAATAAAGTAAGGAAGATATTACATAAATGATAAAAAGAAAAGTACTAGGTAAAACAAAAGAAATTCTTATTTTTTTTTCCTTTAGTAGGTTGGTTTATACGCTTAGTTAGGATATCTTGTAATATCCCGAATCAGGGCCTAATCGGAATTGTGGTTTCGTAACCACAAATCCGAGATAGAAATAATTATTTTATAATTATTTTGATGATTATGATATGATTGCATGATTGTGTGAAAATTTCGTGATGAAATTCTATGCCTAAAGTGCTTAAATTGAAAGTAGGGACTAAATCGAATAAGTTGCAAAATTTGCATTCTAGAAATTTTTAGTATGAAATTGCTTTGAAATATTTATTAGGAGGTCTTAAATAGCAATTTTACCAATTTTAAGTTCATGTACAAATTTAGGACATGGAAGGAATTTTTGGAAAGTTTAGTAGTAAGGGTATTTTGGTCATTTTGATATTAAATGAAATAAAATGGGAAAAATAACACAAAATAGTCATCTTCCCCATTTAGTTGCTGTTGAAACTTCACTCTCACCATAGCTAGGGTTTCTTCAACTTTCAAGCTTCATAGTAAGTGATTCTAAGCCCCGTTTTTAATGATTTTTACGTTTTTGAGATCCCGGTAGCTCGATTAAGCTTATGCTAACAATAATTCAACCTAGGGTTCATATTTGGAAAAATACCCATAGGTGAAATTTGTGTATTTTGATGTTTTATGATAGAATATGGGGTTTTAAATTATGTTAGACAACTTGTGCTACTCGGTTTTGAGCGAAAACGAGTAAAAGGGCTTAATCAGTAAAAATACCTAATAGTCATAAGTACATGTTAGAGTGAGAATTTGATGTTGCCATAGAAGAGAAAAGTGATCAGCATGTTGTAAAACATAAGAATAAGGAATAAAGTTTAATCCCGAGCTTAGGGGCAAAAATGTAAATATGCAAAAGTTTAGGGGCAAAATTGTAATTTTGCCAAAATTTGAGTTAAGGATTAATTTGATAATGTGAGTATTAAATGAGCTAAATGTGTTAATTTAGATCAAGAAAGACGTGGAATCGACCTCAATCGAGGAAAAGAAAAGATTGTGGACTAAATTGCAAAATCTTGTATTTTGGTACCAAGGTAAGTTCATGTGTAAATAATGTAGCATAATTGTTATTTTTAAGTTATTGATATTAATTATGTGTTATGCTGAATTTCATTATGAAATGTATGCTTTGTGGTTAATTTCAAATAATATGTAAATTATGTGAGCTACTTGTTAAATATAATTGTTACCGAGTATTGATTTCGGCATTCTACGGAAGACGGCAAGGATAAGTGTTCGAGAAAAATCCCGTTTGAACCTTAGGAATAGATTAGGATACAAGTGACATGTCACTAGGATGGTTGAGCATCCGAACTCGTTGAGTTGAGTCCGAGTTCACTTATGGATGCGAATGTCCGAACTCGTTGAGTTGAGTCCGAGTTCGTGAAATGTAACTAGGCATCCGAGCTCGTTGAGTTGAGTCCGAGTTCACTTATGGATGCGAACGATCAAGCTCATTGAGTTGAGTCCGAGTTCGCTTATGGGCGGGTTACATGATTGCTTGATTGTATATATGGCACTTATGTGCAAGTTATCCATGTATCCGAATTATATTCCGATGTGTTCAACGGGTAAAGTTCTACTCAAATGGAGGAGTACTCGAGATGTAAAGAGATGTATTGGTAAGTGATATGAAATGGATATTTTGGACAGGTATGTATTTAACCCTCGGGTTGAGTATTGATACAACCACGATAAGGTAATAAGATGATGAAGAATGATTAAAAATGTGATATGTGTTTTAGTGATGTATGCTAATGTTGATTAGTATAACTGTTTGTTATGTTACTTATTATTTGCATATGAACTTACTAAGCATTTATGCTTACTCCCTCCTTCTTACTCATTGTAGTTTTGGACAAGCCAGCTCAGGAGTCGGGATAGGTCGAAGGCTCAGTCACACTATCCAAAAGACTTTTGGTAAATGGCTTGTAAATTTAAGTATGGCATGTATAGCAATATACCTATTTTGTGTAAATGATCTTATGGTATGGTTGTGAAATGGTTGAGGAAATGCTTGATAATAATAAATTATGAAAATGTTTAGTTTAGATTATGTTTGATGTTAAGGAAAATTATTAAGATACTTAGTGCATAAAAACTCATAAAAAGGATGAAATTTACCATAAACAAAATACCGCAGCAACACTAACGCGAGTTTGAAAATTTACTAAAAATCATAGAAATTGAATTTGGTGATGAACTACATATCAAATTGAATATTATTATGTCTAGTTTCACATGAAACAAATGAAACAAGTAAAGGAATTATATGTTAGAAGATATTTGAATTTTAGTGAAACAGAGTCATAGCAGTTTCTGAATCCCCTGTTCCTACTTTATAAATTCACCATAAATTGTAAAGATATAATTAGGTGGTGTATTTTATATCATAATAATCCTTATTGAGTCTAGTTTTAGTAGAAACAAATCTCGTAGTCATATTAATTTTTTACAGAGAGAAATGTGGTTCGTAGTAAACAGAGGTCAGACCAGTTGAGTCCTGAAACAGGGGTAACTTTAACTAATAAACTGTACTAATTGGACCAACCAAAAATTCAAGAAAAAAATTAGTTGATAGGTATATGAGTCTAGATTCAGGGAAAATTTACAGATCTTAATTTCGAGTTTCGTAACTCGAGATATGATTTTTCTTGTGACTGTGACGCAAGTAGCTTACAAGCTGTGAATGTAGAAACAAATAATCCAAAGTTCTAAAAATGTTAAACTAAGCTTAGTAACACCTCATACTCGGCTCCGGCGACGGTCTCAGGCATGGGGGCGTTATATATCTTTTGCTGGAGAATGATCTTCAAGATTTTTTTCTACACCTGTTAAGTCATCTTTATTATCTTGAGCTTCAGGTGTGGTAGGAATGAAAAAGTCAGGTGACTGTTTCTACTCTCTCTGAAAGGTTTCCTAGTCTTCACCCTCAGGGTGGTAAACATTAAAGTTCAGTGACCCAACAGAGATGTCACTAAGACAATTAAAGTCTACTCGACTAAGATCAAGAGGACTTCCAACCACTTAGGCATGTAGAATTAGATTGTACCTCCATTTTGGCAAAGCTTCATTATGGTTCTTTGTGGTGTCCTCTTGGAATTTTTGAAAGTTTCTTCGCTAAAATGGTGTAGACCTTCCAACTCTTCTTTGTGACGCTCCTCCTGAGCTTTGAGCTTCTCCTCTAAAATAGATCCTTTACCTTTCAGCTAATTGATCTCATCTTTTAACTATTCACACTTAGTCTATGTTTCTTTATGCTTTCCCTTCAAAGCCATAACTAAGGCATCAAGTTTACCAATCAAGTTTTTTCATTCTAAATGAATAAAAAGTACATTAGCCAAAAAGCTCTTGCTAGTTTTCATAACCTCTTCCAAGCATGAAATTTTAGCATTGTATTGATCACTGGTGTCCTGGAGGGCCCAACTCCAGAGTCCATTCTCTATAGGTAAGGCTTGTGAAGGCTTTTTCATAAAGGATAGAGAAGATGAATCAGGATTGGAAGAAAGATAAGAGATAACTACTACAACTGTTGAGGCGCTGAATTTTTTTGCTACTAGAAAATGGAACTTAGTGAGACAAAAGGTAAACAAAATTTCAATAAGTCACGCCAAGGGAAAAACCTTTCTATTTAAATAGAAGGAACCTCATGTGATGGAATTCTAGGAGGAACAACTGATTGAATTAGACGTATAGCTTCTATGGGACTTTTTATTAGTGGTGGATCAGATACATGCATTGGGGAGTCTGTAGGGTAGACAAATTCTGTTTGTGGTGCTGGAGCAATTGGTAAAGTGTGAATTGGAGAAATGTGAATAGCTTTTGTAGTAGGCTCCTTATTCACTACTCTGAGTCTCTTGAATACTTTCCTCCAATCAGGGTCTCTTTTTTGTTTTCTTGACTATTGTTTTTCTTGATGAAGTAGTTGTAGTTTTCTCTTTTTCTTGAGTTTTATTAATAATGACTGGAATGTCCATATTTTGATTTTGAGTCTAGCACAGTATAAGAGTGTGAAGAAGATTCTACACCAGTAACACGAGAATTAGCTTGGTTTAAAGAAGAAGTAGGAGTTGTAATAGGATTACTTAAAATGTTCCAGCTACATGGGCGAAGACCACAAATGCTATAGAAGTGGAAAGGAGGTTCTCTTATACACCCTACTGAAACACATGCTAACTCATTGTATAAATTATAAGGCCAAGCCTCAGCAGTAGAAGGCACGATGAAATTGTCCAACCAATTTAATAAATCATTTGGTCGACAACCATTTACACTTAACTCCTGTAAACAATAATGGAATATCCCCTTTTTAGTTGTTTATATTATTTTAAAGTAGCTTGAGCACCTACTGGTTGACACTGTGTACAAATGCTCTCCAAAAGAAGGGGCCATTGGGTAGGAAAACCAAACCAAATTTGAGTTTGCATATGAATCTTATGTGCTTTTCTTATATTTTATGAAGATTTTAAATACTGTTCTAGATTATAGAGGCAACAAAGTATCTTTGAGCATATCTGGGTCTCTTGAACTGAGCATTTAACATAACTGTTGAAGCTGGATGTTTGCTTCTTTCTATATCTTGGACCTTATTCCTCTCTTGGATGGTCGCTTCCATTCTTTGAGCCTTAACAGAAAAATTTTCAAAATCTCTTATCTCAAAGGCAGATAACAACACCCTCAATTTATCATTTAACCCACCTTTAAACCTGAGGCACAATCCTACCTCGTCTGGCATCAACTCTTTGGCATACTTGCTAAGCCGAATGAATTCCTTCTCATACTCAAACATTGTCATTCTTCCCTATTTAAGCTCTAGAAAGTCTCTCTGAAGAGTCTGTTGATGAACTTTTCCTTGAACTTCCTTAGGAAAAAGGTCAAGTTCACTTGGTCTCTCGAGATCACGCCAGACACTGTAGTCCATCACAGATATGCTTCACCTTCGAGTAAAGAGATGACACATCTTAGGCTCTCAATTAGAGAGCATTTTAGTTCCTCCACCACTCGAAACACTCGGGAAATCTAATCTTTCGCTATAACTGGATCATTCTTTTTTTTTTTGCCTCGAAACTTTTTGGCACTTCTCTTCGAGATGATCTCTATTGGATCCCCTCGCGGAATTACTACAACTGGGGCTAGAGGTGTAGGACATGCTGGTGGTGCAACCTCTATTGTCCTTTTTGTCCACTCTTGTCTCACTGGTTCATCTTGGTGTCTAGGTGGTGAGGTTGGAGCAGCCCCCACGTTTCAATCATTCCATTGCCCTATCATATCCAACAAACCATTCCTAGATTCTATTCCTAGTACTCCTCTACTTACACAAGGAGCAGGACTAGCCGCTACTGGATAGGCATTACTTTGCATCTCCTCCGTGTTAAAATCTCTAACGTTTGACGATATCCCTCACTCTTCGCTAGAATACACACTCAACTATTTAGTAACACTGTGAAAGTTCCAGCCAGACTTAAGTAAAATGTATCACAAGGTTTCTAACTAACACTAGTTTTCAAGAATCGACTAAACTGAAATCTCTGATACCAACTAAACTTGTGACACCTAATGCCCAACCTACCACCGGATCCAAGTATGGAGCGTTAAAGGTTGACCCGTTTGCCTACTCCAATTCTTCTCTTAAATTGCTTCGCCAGTTTAGTTTAAAATATACAAACATAGCCTACAATGGCTATCTTAAACACTTTCATAAAACATGGGTGGAAATGCGTCAATCAACTACAGTTATGTTGAAAAATACAAAGCATTGATTTCATTAAACAATAGTTTGGAAGGGACAAAATATAACAAAAGTCTTAATAACCACCAGTGAATACATGTTAACCACAAAATAATAAATCTCACAAAAGCCTACGTTTCCACACATGACAGTTGTGGGCAAATCTACTCAGTAGACTTATTACTCACATGGTATAACCCTTTTTATGAATCATAGGTTTAATGTTTAATGTTTTCATGTAACATGCATTAACTTATGCACCCTTTTCCTTTTTTCATGTATTCGCTTCCTTGTGCTAGCTTCTGATCTTGATTCTTGAAAAACCTATCATATCCTTAACCGCCTTCGGACGTACTATCATCCAGAGTGTGAATACTGCAATAAAATATAGAAATACGAGGCAATATCCACAACTATACGGGTCAAGTTGTAATATAATTTTACAATGAAGTAGGTGTAACACCCCTAGCCCATATCCGTCGCCGGAATGGGGTTATGAGGCATTATTGAGCAAAAGCACAATTCTGAACATAATCATAATAATTCAATTTATAATTATATAAATATAAAGCATATATCTAAATAAATATAATCACACTTTAAAAAAATCATACTACATGTACAAATTGTATGTACAACATTCCTCTAATAATCGAATACCAAATTAAAAGAAATCACAGACTTAACGTCTTAATTCCTTACATGTGCAATCTTAGATCAATTAGAACAATTCTCACAGTGATTTGATCATTAATTTAAATATCATAAACAATTCCACCGAATGACTATATATATATATATGTATGTTTACATTTCATGAACCAACAAACATGTTATACACATTAAACTAAATCAAATTTGGACCATTGCTAACCATCATTGCTTAATACATATATTAAAAATAAATAAACCCGAATCATCTACATGCAAATAGTTACCCATTCAAGTCATAAATGACAATTTATAGTACTTTCAAAACATATATTAATTATCATGTCGAAAATGCACAAACACAACCAAACTAAGTAGTTTATTTACGTACATCAAATTGATCTTCCAAATAATATTTAAAATACAAATGCATATTTATATTAGACAGAGATATAATTCATACCTAGGTATATAAGCTTAAAGGCCAGATCACCATTCAGCATATTCATTACTTAAATTCAACATCTCCTTAAATCTATTTTCCAACCTAAATAAACTATTACCACCTTTAAAGTCTTAATCGAATTATAGTGACATGTACCACTTGAATATACAAATATTTATACAGCAAAATTCTCATACACTAACTAGAGCATTATTCAAACCAATTTATTTAGCTAAGCACACCACACACATATAAATACAACGTACATGATTTTCAAGTTGTGCTAATTACCAAAACTGATACACTTTATAACTATCATCACATCAAGCCGAATCCAATTCATATAACTCATTGACTAAATATAGCAACCTATTGCACATACACCTTTATTCATACATATCATAGTCGAACTAGCCACACAATCAACCAAAACATTAACCATTTCCAAAACATATAATACCTGTCTCAAACACCATTTGTTCATAGCTCAAAACATTATAACCAAAACGGTTTCAAATGCAATCAAACATAACCGAATTATTAATTCCAAGCTCATTAAACATTATAACTAAGCACACATAAAACCAGGATTAAGCATAATTAGCAAGCCATTTCCGTATGGCTTTAAATACATAACCAAATTCAACATTTTAAAAGTATATTCCAGCCTATACATGCCATAGTTCAAGTTCAACTATTTAAATACTGGCATAGTGGATAGTGTGATGAACTTTTCTGATGATCCCTGAGCTCGTAACTTGATCCAAAATCTATAAAACAAACACACACATATACATAGAGTAAACTTTTATAGCTTTGCAAGTCATAAACAAATAAGCAATCCAATAATATATTCAACTCAATTAAACTGAGTCAAGTTATAAAATCATTTTCACATTTAATTACAAACTTACCATCTCATAAATAATGTATAAACTCTCATACATAAATGTTACCTTAGCTGAATACTTATCTCGTTAAAATGGTAAAATATCATTCAAGTTCCAGAGCCATGATGTCATTATATATTCAAATATACCTACACTCCCATACACAAGCTCATGAATCAATAGACAACATCTTATTCATACACATATGATTTGGCCGAATATAAATGATCGCATATACCCTTATTCAAACTCATTTCAATAATATTCCTATTATTTATTCACAAGGCCGAATACCCTACCTTAATCACACACATTCTTCCTTTACTTCATACGTAGTTTATAACCAATATCACACAAACTTACTTACCTCATTTCAATTATATAATAAGCTAATTCATACCTGATCATTCAACTTGTTTATACGTTCGATCACAACTTATCGTTGCTCGATGAACCATTCAGAATTGGATAGGACACTCGGATAATCACACACATTGTACAATGCCAACATCCCAGACGTGGTCTTACATGTAATCACATATCGATGCCACTGTCCCAGACAGGGTCTTACTCGCACACATAAGTCAGAATCCTATGTCATGACATATGTATCCTAGCTATTCCTAAGATTCATACGGGGCTTTTAGACGTCGTAACTTGGTGGAAACGAATTTGGAAATGTGGTAGCCAAGTCTTTTCATATTCGGCCATAGTATATATATATTTATACATTTCATAAAAGAATATATATCTAGCATTTACCTACAATTAAACACGTTTATTTGCTTATAAAATTCCTCGGACAATACAAAATGGAACAGGGCAACTAGTCGACAATTTTCGCTTTCCCCCAATCCAAATCTGATTTCTTTGATTCTTGATCTAAACATATTCAAATTAAGCTCATTCAAACATATTTTAATTCAATTTAGTCCAAAAACACATAAATGGGAAAATTACCATTTTACCTTTGACATTTACAATTTTTACAATTTAGTCCCTATTGCACAAAATACAAAATACACAAAATTTCTCCATACCCAAGCTAGGCCAAATATTACCCATAAGCATACAAACCCATATAATTCATTTATTTTACATTTTAGTCCCTCAAATTATTATTTTTTCAATTTAGTCCTAATTATTCAAAATCATCAAAAACTCCAATACCAAACATGTTAATATAAAACATATCTTTCATATTTCATCATCAAACAAAAATCACAAGCTCTCAACAATGGCACAACTCAAAATATTCATCAAAATCAAAAATTCAAGCATGGGTTTTGTAGTACTCGAAGAAACGATCTCAAAAACGTAGAAATTATCAAAAATTGAACAAAAACGAACCTTGATCGAGCTTGAATAAGTGCCAAACCCTAGCTTTGTTTCTTTATTTTCTTTGTTTTAGTTTTATAAAGAAGAACAAATGAAAATAAAATGAATTTGATAACTTATGTTTTAGCTAATATATGTTCATTACTAAATTACTTTTATAACCTTAATGAAATAATAATAAAATCATATAATATATGTCCATTACTGTTCAAACAATATGCTAATGGAATATTTACAACATAAATACTCCAATTTAGAAAGCCAATAGCAATTAATTCCCCTTTTAAAAATAACCACCAAATTTCCATTTTATGGGATTAAGTCCTTTTATTTAATCGGATACCTAAATGAAAAAAATAAATCACGAAAATTGGACAGATATAAATTCACACAAAATAAACACAGAAAATAATTTTTAAATATTTTTCTAACTCAGATTCCTGGCCCCGAAACCATCGTTCCAATTAGGGTCTAAATTGGGCTGTTACAGTAGGTGTGTACTACAAGGATTGTACCAAATGGAGGCGAGTGCCAGATCAATTTTAACCTAAACACTAAAAGATCTAATTAGTACTTTAAATTAGTTATAGTATGAAAACATAAAATAAATGATTTTTGGGTGTTATAATAATAGTAATAAAAACAAAATAACATAAAAAGATAAAATTCAAGAGATTAAAAAGGAAGAATAAATCAAATCTGATTATGGGTGATTAGCTCACTTCAGTAATCTCCATCAACTATTGTTTCGGGTTTCTCGTCAATCAACTATTTACTATGTAACATCCCTCACCCGTATTCAACGTCGAAATAGGGTTATGAAGGATCACCGAACTTATTATACAATTAAACATAAATTTCATATACATTTTCCATTTCCATACAAATATGATTCACCACAATCACATTGTCCCTAATACGAGCTACGAGGCCCTAAACATGCATTCAGGGTGGTTCGGGACTAAACCGATAACTCAGGAAAATTTTACAAAACTTAGAAAATTTTTACAAAATACAAGGGACAAATGCCCGTGTGACCCAGCCGAGAGTCTCACACGGCCAAAGACATGCCCGTGTTATAGGTCTTGTGGACATTCAAAATGGGATCACATGGCCATTTCCCAGCCCGCGTCCTACCCCGTGTAACTCTCAGACTTAGGTCACACGGCCAACACACACACTCATGTGCCCTAAAAAATGGCTATATACGCCTGTGTGCCAAGCCATATGCTAGGTCGTGCCAAACCTTTAGGGTATATTGACTTAAGCCATATGGCCAAGTCACACGCCCGTGTGCTAGGCTGTGTAGAGCATACTGGCTTGATTTATATTTCAACACAGAGGGCACACGGCCGTGTAACCTGACCGTGTGTCACACACGGCTGAGATTAAGCTACAATGATCTCAAAAACATAGAAATCATTAAAAACCGAGCAAAAATGCCTTACTTGTAAGTAGTCTATAGTCGAACCATCAAGTGCTCAAAAATGGTGTATTTTCTTCCCTACATTCGGCTAGGTGAAGAAGATGAACAAAAATGTGGTTTTTGTTTTACTTAATTAATCTTTATTAATTAATTTACTATAATAACCTTATTATTAACTTAAAAATTCACCTATTTAATGTCCATATTTGTCTACTCATACTATTAATGGTCTAATTACCACATAAGGACCATCACTTTAAGGTTCTATAGCTATTAGACACCTTTAGCTAATAGAACTAAAGTTTTACACTTTACGCGATTTAGTGCTTTTTATCAAATTAAGCACTCAAATGATTAAATTTCTTAACAAAAATTTCACACAATCATGCTATCATGCTTGAAGCGTTACAATAATAAAATAATTATTTCAACCTCGAATTTGTTGTCCCAAAATCACTATTCCAATTTGACTAAAAACGAGCTATTATATACTACCCTAGCAGGATCTTCCGATCTTCCACTAACATAACGAGTCAGAAAGAACGACTTATCTTCAAACCTCATAGTTTAGACTGGTTTGAGGTTAAGGTGTTCACGAATGGAAAATACCAATTTTGGGTTAATTCCCACCTTGATGACTTCCTAGGGTTGTGAAGCCTAGGGTTTGTTTCACATTCTTCCTTTCTTAAATAGCTGATCCGTTGAGTAAACCTACAAAAGAGTTAACAGATCTTACCTCCACTCTCTAATCTCTCATAGAGGGATTAGTTCCTCATGGCTTCCATAGACAATATATAATAGATGTAAAGAGAAAACATGCTAATTTAATGGACAAGATAGAGTAAATGAAAAGGCAGATTGTGGCCGTCGTCCTTAACCCTAGGTTAGCTTACGTTCCAAAGCTTAAATTTTGATTGTGCAGCCCAAAATGTCATTGCTTTGCATGTTGTTTTTGTCACAGAGTCGATGTTCCTACACACCAGGATCTTATCACAAAAAAGCATTTAGTATACTCCTCTTGAGCTATCTTCAAGGGTATCTCATGACACCCTCAGTATGTATCGCGGCATCGAAGGCGAACTTGAGTTTTCTCCATTCTATTCCCTATTTTGTAACATAAAGTAATCCTTGTTGCGATATAGTGAGCAACATCCATTTAGTGCACTTTCTAATGGCCTTCTGCATACTCATAAAGTGTTTTAGCTCACCCTTAGGCCTCATTCAGCCTCTAAGGTCAATAAAAGACTCAATTTTCACATTTTATTGAATGTAAATAAAACTATCAAAACTTAACTAAAACATAACGACAATGCTTATATTTAAGCTCATTAAAGGAAAAAACTAGTTTAATTTGCTACACCAAATTGCGGCAGATCAAACTACCCTACACTTAAGTCATTCCTTGTCCTCAAGCAACATAAACAAAAAATAAGAAATAAAAATGAAGACCCTTGAGTAAATATCATACAAGCATTGACTTCGGAGCATATGACTTAGGCATTTCATGATTACTAACAACTTTAACACGATAAGTATTTGACTTAGCAGTTTTGATTTTAAACAACTTAGTTTAGTAAGTTGCAAAATATTCAAATATTAAGGGTCTCACCTATAAGAATCCATCAACAAATCATAAAAGTATTTTGATTATTCGAGCAAAATATAAATAGTCATTTATGTGGATGTTTAGTATGTTGTTTATTCATGCATAAGGATATTTAGGTCACAGAGGAATTTTAGACTTGTAATGTTGTAACGCCCCGATTTTTGGGCCTGAAAGTAATGAGCCTTGAGTCTGGGTTCGGGTAGAAGACGACCCAAATAATTTGGATGTTATTGTTATTATTATTTTTATTATTATTATTTCGTAGGTTTAATGTAGCAATTAAATAAATTACGAAGGGTTATGGTGTGGGAAAAAGGTTCAGGGCTCGGTCCATAGCTTTAGCAAAATTCTTAATTTTGCCTCTTAAGGGAATTTGGGCAGTAGGCTTTATTAATAAATTGGGCTGAGTTTTAGCACAAGCAGGCATCTGGCCCAGTGGCTAAGGACGCTAGGAGGGCGTGGGAGGTGCCTAGGTTCAAGGCACGGTGTGTAACACCCCAAACCCGGCCCAAACGTTATGGCCGAATCTGACGTGCCACATTGGAGTTGAAAACCCACGTTCCGTTTTAGTGTTTTAAAACCATATATTTTGTTGAGTTAACAAAGTGTATAGAAGCTGGGCACCAGGTAGGTATCCGAGACAAAGGAGGTGAGCCATGAAGGCTGCTTAAGTACCAAGCTCTTTGATTGGATCCAATCCTAGACATGCTCACAACCATAGCCACACTTTGTTATATCGAGTTTAAATTTGTTTAAGTGAACGACTTTGATAAATCGATTAATCGTGGTGTTGAACTCTTTTGAAAACAAGTATCGTTTTGAAAACACGTCCTAAGTCTAGCCCATTTGAATAATTATCAACCAGGTTTGAAGTTATTAAAATTAAAATAATCCCGAAAAGAAATAAAGGGAAAGTTAAAGTGGCCTTATTACAACCCAAAAATAAATAATAATTAAAGGGAAACTAATGAAAACCAATGCTTATTTAAAAGTCCAAAGACACTCACCGTGGCTACTCTGAATCCCCTCCGACCCAAGTCCCCACATCAAGGCTCACCTGCAAGGTTAAGGAAAGGGGGTGAGTTTGGAAACTCAGTGTGCAACAAGCCCCTTTCAGAGCCCAAAACAATAACAGCCTGTTGGGTCTAAGCCCAAATCCAATCTCAAACATCTACTGGGCCATAACCCTTTTCATATTTCATATTTCATATTACTGGGCCGAAGCCTTTACTGTAAACGGTACGGCCCAAAGGCCCATTTTTATATCACATATAATGTCAATGAAAGAATGCAAGCCCAATTGGGGAGACTACTCAACCCACCATCCGCTACTCTTCACCCGTACCAACCAACACACCATGTGGGGATTAACTCGACCCACCCCGCCATAACTCTCCACTGGCAGCATAGCTGCTTTACCATATAATTGGAGGCCTAGCCTCTTTTAGTAACTGGGGCAAAAGCCCTTTTTATAACTGGGGCATAAGCCCTTTATCATAACTGGGGCATAAGCCCTTCATCATAATCAGGGCATAAGCCCTTTATCATAATCAGGGCATAAGCCCTTTAATAAGCGGGGCATAAGCCCTTTAATAAGCAGGGCATAAGCCCTTTTGCACTTCCTCCATCCATATAAAACCCAACCCAATGCATTTATGAACACCTCATGTGCATATCATACATATCATGTGCATATCATACATGTCATGTGCATATCATACATATCATGTGCATATCATACATGTCATGTGCATATCATACATATCATGTTTATCAAAATCCCATACATTAAGTTCATATATAAACCCTAGGGGTATAATGGTCATTTTTACCTAGGGGCAAAACGGTCATTTTCATATTATAAGGGTAATTCTGTAATTTTACCGAAAATTAGGGATTTTTCCATGTTCATCATCAGTTACTAACTATTCATTTGTTTAACCACATTTCTAGCCCACTTTTAACGAAACCGAGTTATTGGGCCTAAAACCCCTAATGGGCCCTACTTAGCCGATTTTGTCATCTAGGCCTATTTAGCCTATATCCATAATAGTATTAATAGTTTTAACAGGCAATTTAACAGATTTTCGTTTTCTAGCAATTTTACCCAAATGGGCTCGAAAGCCTATTGGGCCCTATTTCAGCCCCTCGAGGCCCAACTTACCGTGAACGCCAAAAACACGTCCTTACCGTTTCCATTGTTCTCGATCATCATCTCATCGATTCTAACTAACTAGTGAGCATTCGCTTGCTCACAAGTCCTCGAAATGCCAGAATTTCGGCATTTTGACTTTTCGGCATTTATCACTTTAAGCTATGAAAAAGGGTTCGTTACACACCTGATTTGCGATATTCCTTGACGAGATCTCCTATGCGATTTCTCCTATAATCAACCACTTATAGATTAGACCATGTTATTATTAAACCAAATCGAAAACTACCTATTATCATCACTTACACATTCAGCCACCATCCACAATGGCCCTTGGGTTCATACCTTTGCCGAAGTTGATGACTAGATTTAGTCAATCCAATGATCAAAGCTTTTCACACACTCCTCGATCGATAGCCTTTAATCCTCACTAGCACCAACAAACCAAATAACACCAAAAACCCTTTTAGCCTTAGTCGACAGAGGGGTTTTCAGCTTTTCTTAAACCACAAGATACAAATGGAAAGAAGGTTCGAATACTTACCACGAGATCTACTCGTTGAAGAACGTTCCAAATACCTTCCTACCCCATATCCGTTGTGAATCCAACTTAAACGTGCGTAGAAAATAGATCTAAATATTAATTCCCGAATCACTAAAATATGAAGCTTTCGGCTTTTCAGCAAATATTAATCTAAGCTATTACGAAGGTTAGTACACACCTGTTACGGGTTGAAGTTGAAACGTTTCCATAATCAATCACCTACGATAACCACCACATCACTCAAACTCAACTATTCTGTGATGACCCAAAATAGACCCTAGGAATGTGGTTTCGGGACCACAAAACCGAGGCATAACAATAATTTAAAATTTATTTCGATGCCTATAATATGTGAGTATTCATGTATGACATTTTTTGATGATTGATTTAGTGTTATAAAGGTGAATTTCACTAGAAAGGACTTGTGTGAGAAAATTTAGAATTGAGATAGGCAAATGTGGAAGTGGCCTATTGATGCACACTAGGAAATGTTGTCCTTGCATGTCAAATTCCCCAAATTTGACTATAGTGGCCGGCCATGGTGATGAATATGGGCAAAAGAAAACATGTTTCAAACATGTTTTGCTAGTGGTGCATGTTAGAAATAATAAAATAAGAGTATGAAAAAAAAAAAGGGAAAAAAAGTGTTCATCTTTCACCATTGCTCTTGGCGAATGTCCTAAGGAAAGAAAAGAAAATTTTGCTCATCCATTTTTCACTTCTTGGCCGAAAATACTAAGGAAAAGGGGAGGATTTTTGCTTCATGCTTGGTTTGGAAGAGATCTAGAAGGAGATTTGGCTAAGTTTGCATCAAGATTAAGGTATGTATGAGGTTGTGTTAGGGTTTCATGCATGTCTTGGTTGCTAACTTGATGTGCATGTTAGCCATGGCTCAAATCTTTGTTATGCCATGGAAATGGTATTTGGCCAAAGTTGTTATGGTGTTAATGCCATTGCATGCTAAATATCAAGCTTGATAATGATTCATGTGATGGTAGATTGAGGGTTCTTAGATTTTCTTTTAGCATTTTTGAATGAGATACTAAGTTCTTTGTTTAACCATGACCAAATTGAAACGGTATGGTGTTGTGGTATTCGCCATGTTGTATCCATAAATATGATTCATGCATGTTGTATGGTGAGTAAGATTTAAGCTTTGGATATGTGTGTATATTTGGATATAAGCCACTTGAGAATTCGCCATTGCACCTACATGAATATATGTTTGCACATGATGAATTGGTATGACATGTATACTATTTTGAGGTGTCTATTTGCTTGTGATGTTGTTTGGTTATGAAATAAATGAGAGATGTGTATAGAACTACAATATGTAATCGTTAATTAGGAAAATGTATGCTGTTTTTTTGTGTAGTATAAGGTGTAAAATTTGCCTCCACATAGACATGCATATTCGGCCAAAGGAAGTAGATTGGTGTGCATGTATTCGGTTAGAGGCAACCATATTGAAGCCTTATCTTGGCTTAGATTGTTGACCAAATGGGTAATAAGTGAGGATGGTTGCGAATATACAAATATACATATGCATGTGTAATTGAACTATAAATGTATAGCAAGATGATTAAACTAGTTTATTTATCTATTAAGCCGAGAAGTTAAAGAAGGAGAAACAAGCAAGGGCAAAGCCAAGGACATCGAGTAGCCGGGTCGAAACCGTTATACTCAACACAAGGTAAGTCCTTAAGCACTTGTTGTGAGAACTCCTTGGATAGATATTTTTGAGTGATTCTCCTATTTATTATTATGATTATATGTACAAATTGAATTTAGTAAGTTGCTTTACCATGATGAATTGACATAAGGCACAATGTGTGCAAAGACCATATGGCACTATGTGTGCGATTTACTATGGCACTATGTGTGCGATTTACTATGGCACTATGTGTGCGATTTACTATGGCACTATGTGTGCGATTTACTATGGCACTATGTGTGCGATTCACTATGGCACTATGTGCGATTTACTATGGCACTATGTGTGCGATTCACTATGGCACTATGTGTGCGATTCACTATGGCACTATGTGTGCGATTTACTATGGCACTATGTGTGCGATTTACTATGGCACTATGTGTGCGATTTGCTATAGCACTATGTGTGCGATTTGCTATAGTCACATTCGGTTGTGGAAATAAATTGTGCATGAACGAGGTAAGTGATTGAGTTACTAACTAAATATCGAAATTGGGATTGTACGGTGTACGCATAAAATTATCTAGTGCATTGTTGTTCCAACTTGAGGAAACGGATTCAAATCGATTGGGCTGACTTGTCGTTTGATTTGGTTGAAGGATTGGGCATGAGATCGAACCAAAATCTTAGAAATTGCAGTATAGTTTGATATGGCTGGAAACATCTATTTTGTATTATTTGATTATTCACTTATGATTGTTATTGTTGATGGTAGAGTAGTGCTTACGACTTACTGAGTTATGTACTCATTTGGTGTGCTTATTTGTTGTTTATTTAGGTTCTTGATCCATTTTGCGTGCTCGGGACTGTCATCGAAGTCATCACACCGTCTAGCGACTTTTTGGTATCTTCTTCTTAGATGGTTTAAGAAAACATTTCGGCATGTATAGGCTATTATGTTTTGTTTGAACTCGGTATGTAAAATATTGCCTAGCCATGCGAAAATGGCTTATGAATGTTTTGAGCATAATGTTATAATTATTTGGTATGTATATGCTCATTAAGAGGCATGGAAGTGTTTGGCAATGACCAGCCATTAGAATGGGTCATCATGCTTATATTTTGGACCATATATGAAAAAGGGTGGTTGAATCATAGAGACCATGTGTTAGAGAAAGTCTATCCTAGAATATGATGCTGGCAGCAACAGTGACGTGGATGTGAAAAATCACTAAAAATAGTAGGAATAGAATTAAATAGTGAATAAATTATGTAAATGAACCTTGATGAGTCTATTTTCATACGGAGGAAACGAAACGGTTATATGAGTTGTATGTTGAGAGATATTTGGGTTTTAGTGGAACGGGGCCAGAACGGTTTCTGGATTCCCTGCTCGGACTTTGAAAATTCATTATAAATTAACCAGAAATAATTAGGAGTCATACCACATATGTATGAATTCCTCTTTGAGTCTAGTTTCTATAGAAACAAACGGTACCAGTATTGAAGTCCTGCACAGGGAGTTATTTGAGTTGTAACGCGCGAAGGTCAGTGTAGTCGGCCCCTGTAACACGGGTGACTTTAACTAATAAACTGTACCAATTGGCCCAACCAAAATTCTAGAAAAAATCTGTAGACGGAAATGTGAGTCTAGTTCCAGAAAAAATTACAAAACTGATTTTCGAGTTCTAAAACTCAAGTTATGATTTTTGAAGCGACTAGTACACAGATTGGCAGCTTGTCTGGAACTTTTCAATAAGTGGTTTGAAGTCTGTTAACACCTCGTGTTCGACTCCGGCGACGGTCTCGGTTCGGGGTGTTACAATTCCAATATCAATATATGTAAATCCTAAGCACATCAGTCATACGGAACATAAGGCATATTCGTCATTTTACCATAGAGGGGTATTACAGTCACTTTACCCTACAGGGGCTTTACGGTCTTTTTACCTAATAGGGGTATTTTAGTCATTTCATCCTACAAGGGTGTTTTGGTAAATCTACAAACCAAGGGTATTTCAGTAATTTTGTAAACCAATGGTATTTCTATAATTTTTAGAAAGTCAAGGGTATTTCTGTAACTTTGTAAATCAGGGGTATTTTGGTAATTTTACAAATTGAGGGTATTTCGGTAATTTCACAAACCAGTGGTATTTTGGTAATTTTACAAACTAGGGGTATTTTGGTAATTTTACAAATTGAGGGTATTTCTGTAATTTTACAAACCAAGGGTATTTTAGCAATTTTACAGACTAGGGTATTCTAGTAATTTTGTAAATCGAGGGTAAAATAGTAATTCTGTAAATCAAGGGTAAAACAGTAATTCTATGAATCAAGGGTAAAACGGTACTTCTGTAAATCGAGGGTAAAACGGTAATTCTGTAAGTCGAGGGTAAAACGGGGGTAAAATGGTAATTATGTAAATCGGGGGTAAAATGGTAATTCTGTAAATCGGGGGTACTTTGGTAATTTTACAAGTCGAAGGTACTTCAGTAATTTTACAAATCGAGGGTATTTCAATATTTTTACAAACTAAGCGTATTTCGGTAATTTTAGTAAACTAAAGTATTCTAAACAGGGATAACAATACGAATGGGCCTAAAGCCTATTCTCGGCCCAAATGGGCCCACACGCTCGTGTGGCCCTTTTAGCCCAAATCTAGCTACAAATATTAGATTCACCTAGCCTAGCCCAATATTTACTACACAATCAAACAACTTATCTAATTGGGCCTGTAGGCCCATTAGGCCCACATGACCCCTTTCGACCTATCGCGCTCAAGTAGCCATCCTCTGACTAGAGTAGTAAGAAATACACACCTGATAGGAGACTGGAGTTAATCCACACTCCGAGCACTCTTAGCCGACGCCCAACCCAAACGAACACGCCATACAGCGAAAGGAATCAGCCAAGAAAGGTACATTTACTCTCCTCATGGTTCCCTCTATTTAAAGCCAGCTTCGCAACCACTCTTATATTAGCTTCCTGATGTGGGATCCCTCCAACATTAGAGTTTAAATTCAACACCAACTCTTGCCGCCCCCTGTTAGCAAAATAAATGCTCTTTGCTTGCCATGGGATTCGAACCTATGCCCCCCCTTAAATGCTCCACACGCTACTTGCCACTAAGCCACAAGGCTTTTTGTGTCATATTTTATCCCCAATTAATTATAAGGTCTAAAGGCCAAAGTCCAGGTTCCCTTTAAAAAACCCAAAATAAATTGCAAGAGACAAGGCTTGAACCCAGGCTCCCATACAACCTTCTTACGGACCCCCACTCAAGGCCCAATACTTCTAGGCCCAAATTCGGGGTGTTACACGGCGTGCGCAAATGGTTGTTTTTTTTTACAACCAAGGATTGCCGCAAGGGGGCATTATAAATATCTCGGGAGGAAAGGTGACATAGAAGAGGCACGTGGTCAAGTGGCAAGGAGGTGTTAAGAGTGTGCATGTGGTTAGCGGTTCGAGTCTGGTAAGTAGCGATATTTTGTTTTATTTTTAAACGGGCCAGAACTGAAGCGGGCTAAAGGTTAAAATTAATTGTGACCATAGATTAGTAAAGGAAGAAGCGTGGTGCAGTGGCCAGTAGCTCGGGCGAAGGCACAAGGGCGCAGGGAGGATGAAGGTCTGGGTTTCAAACCTCATTTCACGCACGTAAGGTTGGGATTTTTTGCTGCACGCGTGGGGAAAGAGTTGGGGTCTGATCAGGACTCTTGGCAACATGCTGAAGCGGTGCAAGCGGTGGGCTGATCGGTTAGGAGTTTGATTGAAATTCAAACATTGAAGTTGGCCAAAAATCAAGGAGCAATTCGGGGAATTGGAATTTAAGAAGAATTCCTATGCCGATATACACTCATTCGGCCATAGCTAATAAGTGCCATATATCTTTGGCCTTTAGGATTTTTTTTTTTTCTTTTTTCTTTTTGGGTAGGGGGTGCTGTTTCTGACAATTATTTTCTCCTCTCTTCATCTATTTTCTCTTCTTCTTCTCTTCCTCTATAGCCAAATATTTCTATCATTCTACTCAACTCCAATTCCTTACCATTTGTTTCTAAGCCTTATAGCTGATTGCCATAAAAGTCGAAATCCCAAAAGCCTGTTTTTCTTCTGTGCCAATTTCTCCTAGCCAAACCCTCTAATTGTTCTCCATATTTTTGGCCGATTCTCTCATCCTCTGAACCCCAAAGTCCTGTCGACAAAACCACTGTAAAACTATCATATTTCATCTTTCTCTTCACTATTTCAAAAAGTCGGAAACCCTATAATCTTAGGGGCATAGCCAAATCTTTTGATCTTTAAAGATTGGATTTCTGCTAACATTTGAGGGGTTACATCTGCATCAGAATCGAATAGGAACTAAAGTGGAAACGTTGACTGAAGGAACGGGTGGTAAGTTTTTGAATCTATTCTTTATTTCGGGTTTTAGAAAAGCCGAAACCCTTAAAGGCTTAGGGAGGCTGTCAATTGGGCCCTATGGCTCTTAGGGTTGTGACAATTATTTTATTGTGATGATAGTGTGATCTAGAGGCTACTGATCGGAGGCTTGGACAAGTGGAACGACTGGATCTAAACCTAGTCGCTGGATTCGGGAAAAGGTAGGTTCTCTAGTTCCTAAAGTGTTGATGGCCGACTTTTGGGTAAGGAGTTTTGTATACAAGTTGTTATGGATTCATAGTTAACGCATTGGTAACTGACTATAGGAAACTGGTGTGTGTGGAACTCCTCAACGTTTCGTCGCAAATAGGTGTGTAAACGACACACACTCATAGACTAGATCGACAAAAGCCGAAAAGTCGAAATGCCAAAAAGCCGGTATTTTGGGGACTTGCGAGTGTCTGAGCGCCCGTGAGATGGTTTGAATTGTTATTTCTGGTAATCTCAAGTGATAGGATTGCAGAGTGCGCAATTTCGTGTGCTTCGATATATTTGGGTTTAATGGGCCAGAAATGGGTAAATGGGCCAGTGGGCCCAAATCGATAAGAACGCTTGGTAAGTGTTTCTGTTGATGCGATAATGGCTATAGTAGGTATGTAAACCCTAAAATAGGTAAATTTACTAAAATACCCTAAGTATGGAAATTACCATTATACCTCTAGGTGCAAAATGACCATTATACCCTCAGGGTTGATTTTGACTGAAATGCATGATATTCTGATTCTATTTGTTATATGCCATGATATGTATATCTGTTGCATGGGATATGGGTTATAATGATGGACGAAGCGTTTTGGTGGCTCTGCCATAAATATCTGTTCCAGTGGCTCTGCCACAAATTTTTGTTTCTGGTGGCCCTGCCACAATTATCTGTATCTGGTGACTCTGTCACAATATCTTTTCTAGCAGCCATGCGGCATACTTGTGACATGTAGACGGATGGGTGGGTTGAGTAGTCTCCCCACATGGTGTAAGGTTGGCACGGGGGTCTATATGGATGGATATAGGATGGGTTTTCTGCATACATGATATCTATGTTGTTTCTGTTATGGGCTTATGGGCTTCATTCTAAATTCTGTATAGGGCTAAGGCCCAACTTAATCTGTTTCTGTGGTTTGAACTGATCTGGACTATGGTTGGGTTAATTTACACACTGAGTTTCCGCAAACTCACCCCTTAATTTTATCCATGCAGGTAACCTCCAACCATAGTGGACTTGGAGCTGTGAGGGATTCAGAGTGGCCACATGTACTGCAAACTTGATTTTCTTCTTATAATTTAATTAGTTTTCTTTTACTTTTATGATTTGGGTTTTAAGTTGTAATAAGGCCACTTTAATGATTTTAAATAGTTTTAATATGTTTTACTAGAGTAGGTATGATATTATCTTAATCGCTAAAATTGATTAGTTTTAGGGAGCATTTTCAAAAACAGTAATTGATTTTAAAATGTCACGACAACAAAGCAAAACCTCCGCAACGAAAACGTTTTACAAAATTAATCATTTTTCCTTAAACTGGACTTAATTGAATTGGTTTCCTAAGAACATACACTAAGTCAAGGTGTGGCAATGGTGGTGTACATGTCTAGGATTGGATCCGAAGAGAGCTTGGTACTTAAGCAGTCCGATGGACTCACCTTCTCTTTTTCAGTATCTTACCTGGTGCACAGCTTTCATTCACTTTAACATAAAACGAAAATACTCTTAATGCTAAGAAAGATTTTAGATAAAACATGAGTTTTTCAGTAATGCTTCAACGTGACACGCTGAATTCGACCGTAATGTCTGGGCTAGGTTTGGGGTGTTACATTTAGTGGTATCAGAGCTAAGTTGCACAACTGGCCGTGGATCGGGTCTGAAAATCTTTTCGAAAAAACTTAGGCCTAAGAAGGGTATTTTTGGAAATGGTTTTGAAAAGTTCTTTTCAAAGATGTTTTTACAAGGTATACATGTTAAAATGGTTTAAGTTTTTCTGGGTTTTTG
The DNA here is from genome assembly GCF_025698485.1 of Gossypium arboreum. NCBI lineage: Eukaryota > Viridiplantae > Streptophyta > Magnoliopsida > Malvales > Malvaceae > Gossypium > Gossypium arboreum. The sequence goes on along the minus strand of NC_069073.1, from coordinate 59,215,851 downwards.
AAATTTGATAACCAAAGCGGTGGCACACCGAATCTAGGGCCCAAGTCTGTAAGTATTACTCTGAATTTTTCTGAATATTTCTGAATTATCAGCTATATACCTATACTGAAACCCTATGATACTTTAGTTAGGATGATATTGGAATGGTAGAATTTTTTGATAGATGGACTAAAGACAGTAGCTAGGATACAATACTGCGAAAAACTTTGAAATACTCTTTATGCCTAGGACATCTGTATAAATATTGAATTTTTTGAATCGAGTTCTTGGTAGTTATTGTTATGCATACTGATAATGTAGAGTGTTGATATTGATTCTGAGGGTAAACGAAGTCTGCCAACTTCGAGTAGCGGTAACTCGGAGCTTGGGACTGAGGCACTAGCCGAGTTAATAAGGAAAGTGGTAAAAGAAGTATTGGAGACCAAGGTTAAGGAAATTAGGAAAACGCTTCAAGTAGGGTGCTTGGAGTGTAAGAAGAGGAAGGATTCTAGTTCTCAGAAGACCAAGCCTGCAAGAACTGCAATAGGCGTCATCCGGGTGAATGCCATAGGTAGACAGGAGCATGCTTTAGATGTGGGTCCAAGGAGCATCGAGCTCGGGATTGCCAAGTTTATTCTATTTAAGTGTGTGTTACGAATTGTATGCGTGCTAGATAAATGTTTCTTTACTTTGGTAATTAGATGTTCTGGGTTGTACTAAGAATTATTTTTTTATTAGAGTGCGTAGCAGAAGCATAGTGGGTTGACTTGAGTAATACGGTTAGTTGGTAGTTTGAAATTTTGAGGACGAAATTTCTTTAAGGGGAGTAGAATTGTAACGCCCTAATTTTTGGGCCTGGAAGTAATGGGCCTTGAGTCTGGGTTCGGGTAGAAGACGGCTCGAATAATTTAGATGTTATTGTTATTATTGTTTTTATTATTATTTCGTAGGTTTAATGTAGCAATTAAATAAATTACGAAGGGTTATGGTGTGGGAAAAAAGGTTCAGGCTCGGCCCATAGCTTTAGCAAAATTCTTAATTTTGCCTCTTAAGGGAATTTGGGCAGTAGGCTTTATTAATAAATTGGGCTGATTTTTAGCACAAGCAAGCATCTGGCCTAGTGGCTAAGGACGCTAGGAGGGCGTGGGAGCTATCTGGGTTCAAGGCACGGCGTGCGCAAATGGTAGTTTTTTTTACAACCAAGGATTGCCGCAAGAAGGCATTATAAATATCTCGGGAGGAAAGGTGACACAAAAGAGGCACGTGGTCAAGTGGCAAGGAGGCGTTAAAAGTGTGCATGTGGTTAGCGGTTCGAATCTGGTAAGTAGCGATATTTTGTTTTATTTTTAAACGGGCCAGAACTGAAGCGAGTTAAAGGTTAAAATTAATTGTGACCATACATTAGTAAAGGAAGAAGCATGGTGCAGTGGCCAGTAGCTTGGGCGAAGGCATAAGGGTGCAGGGCGGATGGAGGTCTGGGTTTCGAACTTCATCTCGCGCACATAAGGTTAGGATTTTTTGCTGCACGCGTGGAGAAAGAGTTGGGGTCTAATCAGGACTCTTGGCAGCATTCTGAAGCGGTGCAAGCGGTGGGCTGATCGGTTAGGAGTTTGAATGAAATTCAAACATTGAAGTTGGCCAAAAATCAAGGAGCAATTTGGGGAATTGGAATTTAAGAAGAATTCCTATGCCGATATACACTCATTCGGCCATAGCTAATAAGTGCCATATATCTTTGGCCTTTAGGATTTATTTTTTTCTTTTTTCTTTTTGGGTAGGGGGTGTCGTTTCTGACAATTCTTTTCTCCTCTCTTCATCTATTTTCTCTTCTTCTTCTTTTCCTCTATAGCGGAATCTTTCTATCATTCTACTCAACTCCACTTCCTTACCATTTGCTTCTAAGTCTTATAGCCGATTGCCATAAAACCTGAAATCCCGAAAGCCTGTTTTTCTTCTGTGCCGATTTCTCCTAGCCAAACCCTCTAATTCTTCTCCATCTTTTTAGTCGATTCTCTCATCCTCTAAACCCTAAAGTCCTTTCGACAAAACCACTACAAAACTATCATATTTCATCTTTCTCTTCACTATTTCAAAAAGCCAGAAACCTCATAGTCTTAGGGGCATAGCCGAATCTTTAGATCTTTAAAGATTGGATTTCTGCTAACATTTGAGGGGTTAGATTTACATCAGAATTGAATAGGAACTAAAATGGAATCGTTGACTGAAGGAACCGGTGGTAAGTTTTCGAATCTGTTCTTTATATCGGGTTTTAGAAAAGCCAAAACCCCTAAAGGCTTAGGGAGGCTGTCGATTGGGCCCTATAGCTCTTAGGGTTGTGACAATTGTTTTATTGTGATGATAGTGTGATCTAGAGGCTGCTGATCGGAGGCTTGGACAAGTGGAACGACTGAATCTAAACCTAGTCGTTAGATTCGGGAAAAGGTTGGATCTCTAGTGCCTAAAGTGTTGATGGCCGACTTTTGGGTAAGGAGTTTTGTATACAAGTTGTTATGGGTTCATAGTTAACGTATTGGTAACTGACTGTAGGCAACTAGTGTGTGTGGAACTCGTCAGTGTTTCGTCGCAAATAGGTGTGTAAACGACACACACTCATAGACTAGATCGGCAAAAGCTGAAAAGCCGAAATGCCAAAAAGCCCGTATTTTGTAGACTTGCGAGCGTGTGAGCGCTCATGAGATGGTTTGAATTGTTATTCCTGGTAATCTCAAGTGATAGGATTGCAGGGTGCGCAATTTCGTGCGCTTCGGTATATTTGGGCTTAATGGGCCGAAAACAGGTAACTGGGCCAGCGGGCCCAAATGGGTAAGAACGCTCGGTAAGTGTTTCTATTGATGCGATAATGGTTGTAGTAGGTATGTCAACCCTAAAATAGGTAAATTTACTAAAATACCCTAAGTATAAAAATTACCATTATACCCCTAGGTGCAAAATGGCCATTATACCCTTAAGGTTGATTGTGACTGAAATGCATGATATTCTGATTCTGTTTGTTGTATGCCAAGACAAGTATATCTGTTGCATGGGATATGGGTTATAATGATGGAGGAAGCGTTCTGGTGGCTCTGCCACAAATATCTGTTCTGGTGGCTCTACCACAAATATATCATTTCGTGGGCCGCCACAATTATCTCAGATCTGGTGACTCTGTCACAATATCTTCAGCGACCATCTTTGCATACTTGTGACGTGTGGACGGATGGGTGGGTCGAGTAGTCTCTCCACATGGTGTAAGGTTGGCACGAGGGTGTATACGGATGGATATGAGTTGGGTTTTCTGCATACATGATATCTGTTCTGTTTCTGTTATGGGCTTATGGGCTTCATTCTGAATTCTGTATAGGGTTAAGGCCCAACTTAATCTATTTCTGTGATTTGAACTGATCTGGACTATGGTTGGGTTAATTTACACACTGAGTTTCCCCAAACTCACCCCTTAATTTTATCCATGCAGGTAACCTCTAACCATAGTGGACTTGGAGCTGTGAGGGATTCGGAGTGGCCACACGTACTGCAAACTTGATTTTCTTCTTATAATTTAATTAGTTTTCTTTTACTTTTATGATTTGGGTTTTAAGTTGTAATAAGGCGCTTTAATGATTTTAAATGGTTTTAATATGTTTTACTAGAGTAGGTATGATATTATCTTAATCGCTGAAACTGATTAGTTTTAGGGCGCATTTTCAAAAACAGTAATTGATTTTAAAATATCACGACAACAAAGCAAACCTTCCGCAACGAAAACATTTTCTAAAATTAATCATTTTTCCTTAAACTGGACTTAATTGAATTGGTTTCCTAAGAACATACACTAAGTTAAGGTGTGGCAATAGTGGTGTGCATGTCTAGGATTGGATCCGAAGGGAGCTTGGTACTTAAGCAGTCCGATGGACTCACCTCCTCTTTTCCGGTATCCTACCTAGAGCACAGCTTCCATTCACTTTAACTTAAAACGAAAATACTCTTAATGCTAAGAAATATTTTAGATAAAACATGAGTTTTTCAGTAACGCTTCAACGTGACACGCTGAATTCGGCCGTAACGTCTAGGCCGGGTTTGGGGTGTTACAAATGTTCTTTGGCTTAGGACAGGTACGAAATTAAAAAAAACAATAAGCATCAAAAGGTTTACAAACACGAAAATAGTTTGGCACATCGTATTGATTCCTATTATTCCTCATTTGCAATTATTTCCCGCTCACCGCCTTATGGCTAGCCTACGAGTTTCTATACACTTAGGAATGAGTTTTTCTATTATTTTGTGATATTTCAAATTTTCTCTTTTTCAATATATCTCACATAAGAATGCTTTTTTCTTTTCATGAACTTTATGCTTTTTTCTTTTCATGAACTTTTTCTACTCGTATTTCTTTCTGAGTTTTTCTATTGTTTTGCACTTTTAGTCTAACCTATAGTTCCCATAACACACCAATCTTTCCTATTTCACTCTATTTTTACAAACTCCACCATGATGTATCTACTTAACCCTCAATACGGATGACCCGACATCTATAGTTATGCAGTGTAGGACAAAGAAAAAGGGTAAATACAAATTAACATTTAAAGCTCAATGGTTTGTAATGAGGTTCATCAAGAAGTGTCAATACGCTCAAAGATCGGAACTACTGGTGAAATATAAATAGGACAACATTTTGGCTCTGTATGTGTTCTAAACAATGTCTTAGGTCATCCCTAAAAATATCAACATACACAAACTTAATCAGCCGAACAAGCTCAAATTCAACCATTTATCATTCATACTAACATGCTCATTTCCCTACAATTTTTATATCACTTGGTACAGTTGATTCCTTAATACCTATTTATAGTGTAACATATAGAACTTTAGTAGTCCAATGCTCAAATATTTAAAATCACCTACAATCATGCCAAATTTATTCATAAACACAAGTAACCTATATATATGCTCCTGACAAATCACTTGTATTTCTACAAGCTCAAGCACACCAAAAGACAAGAAAAATTGAAAAAAAAATGCTATGTTACCCTACCATACTTTAGTTGGCACATTGTCCTCAATGTGTAGCCTATAAGAAGATAAGGAAAGATGTTTCTTGATTGATCGTGATCACTCTAATTGCTAGTGGTGGGTGCTTCCTGTAAACTCAAAATTATATAAGGTTTTTCTATATATTTTTACCACCATTTACTTAATAAATATGTTAATCTTGAGAATTTTATTAAAATAAGTGAATTTTACTTAATTAGTAATATTGGGTATGAATTTATAAAGTATGTTAGATTGTGCTTAATTACATTATTTTTGTAGATACTTTATATTATTTCATGTTAATTTATTAATATGTGATTTTTCACTATGTAGGAGGACCATTGAAGATGTGATTAATGTGAATGAAACATGGACATGCTCAAATCAATTCATGTGGATGGCAAGACCACGCAACTTCTGTCATGAGGTTAATAATTTGACCAAATAAAAGACGTGATAAAAGATGAACATGTCTACTAATTTATTGGACTGAGAAACCGTCCAACAATAGGGAATTAAAGCCTAGTTTCGGCACAACTAGATAGCTGCCTAAAAGAAAGATTAGGGATATTTAATTGAATGTCCTTACAGTTGGAAAATAATCAGAAAAGGATGTAATTTGGTTTTCAAACTCATGAAAGATCGAGTTTCCATTGAATCATTTCTGAACATTTTTAAGCATGATAAAGTAAATTGAATTGATTAATATAATTGTCCTAGCCTATTTAATGTTGACTGTTTTTGTTGCTAAAGCCATTCATTCATACATTTAGATCATTTGCATTTAGATTTAATTGCATAGGGACTATCTTGCATCTAGTTAATTTAATTTAATCATCCACCACTCAAAATATTGTGTTTTTTTACCACCAAATTGTTAACTTATAATTTTAGAAATAATTTATTAACATACACAGTCTTTGTGGAGACGATAACTCATTTTACTTATTACTTGGACGACTGTGTACACTTGCAAAAACCACGTTACGAGTTTTTTGCGTCCTTATCAAGGACTATTGCCTTAATCATTTTTGTGAAATAATTATTTACAATTTGGTTTTTATTTTATTTTTAATTAATTTCTAACTTTACTAATTAATTTTTTAATTTTTTTCTCTTTCTCTTTCCCTTTATTATTATTTTTATTCTTTATTCTTTAGTTTTTTGTGATTTTCTTTTCAAGTCATCATGAATATAGATCGAATCATTGATTTACTCCCTATAGACCCTAAAATTGAGAAGGAATTTAGACAAACAAGATGAGAAAGATTAGCCCAGAGACAAGCCGCAAAAATGGACCTTGAGAATAAAAATGATATTTAAGGGAATGGAGCTGTTAATGCTTGAAATCCAATCCTTATTGCTGATAATAGGGCCTAACCCATAAGACAGTATATCATGCCACTTCTTAATGAACAAAATCAAGAAATTAGAAGACCGAAGATCGAGGCACCGCAGTTCGAATTAAAGCCTGTAATGTTTCAAATGCTTCAAAAAATAGGCCAATTCAATGGAATGCCCGTAAAAATCCACATCTTCAACTTCAATTACGTATAGAGGTGAGCGATTCCTTTAAGATAGCCTGTGTAACTGAAGACACATTGAGGTTGAATTTGTTTCCATACTCGTTGCGAGATCAAGTACGAGCATGACTTAATTTGTTGCTATCCAACTCAATTTCTACTTTGCAAGAATTAGTTGAATGCTTTCTGGTAAAGTATTTCCCTTCTAGCAAAAATGCTAAGGTGTAGAATGAAATAACCACTTGTTAACAATTGGTGACAAGTCATTGTAATAGGCGTGGGAAAGATTCAAGGAGTTACTACATGATGACCTCATCATAAGATTCCACATTGTATATAGTTGGAGACATTCTATAATGGTTTCAATGCACACACAAGGTTGGTCATCAATGCTTCTGTAACTGGTGCTATCTTGTCAAAGTCTTATAATGAGGCTTATGAAATCATTGAGAGAATAGCCAATAATAATTACCAGTGGCTGACAAATCAAACAGCTTCAAGAAGATGAGTAGCCGGAGTACATGAAGTAAACACCCTTACTTCACTCTCAGCTAAGGTATCATCTATCTCTTCAATGTTGGAACAATTTACTACCAATAGTTTAAATCATGTTGCAGCTCAACCACCAATCCACTACCAAAGAGGTAGACCGAACAACACTTACATGCAACAAAGATCAAATCAACCTCTTGGTTTCAATTAACAAGTTCAAAACCCACCGTAAGTTGAACCTTTAAATAATTTGGAGAAATTTGTTGAAGGCATACATTACTAAAAATGATGCCTTTATTCAAGGCCAAGCAACAACATTGAAGAATTTGGAAAATCAAGTGGCACAATTAGCTGATGAGTTTAGAAACAGGAACCAAGGTATTGTACCAAGCAGCATAGAAGATCCTCTATCAATCGTGTCTTCTAATATTGAGAACTTATTAATAGCATAAATGGCAAAGGATGATACGACTTTAAGAAATTTGGAGAACCAAATGGAGCAGTTAGCCAACAAACTTCGAAATAGACAACAATGAGCTTTGCCTAGTGACATGGACAACCTAAGAAAATCAAGCAAGAAGAATTACAAAGCGGTCAATTTAGGAAGCGAAAGGACTTTTGAACCCAATAAGGTTGAGGCTGAAGATCAACCTCCCTAGAAAGAGGAAAATCAACCAACAGTTGCAATTCCTGCACTAGAGAAGCCAAATTTTGCAAATTCAGAAAAGGTAAAATCTAAACTAATGAATTCTGATAAGCTAACCTCTTCATTAGATGCAGATTTATTACCTTGGAAGAGCTATCCAATCCAAGCCAAAGTTCCACAACCTCTATATCCTCAAAGACTCCAGTAACATAAATAAGATACTCAATTTAAGAGAATGTTGGATGTGCTGAAATAGCTACGTATCAGCATCCCGTTGGTAAAAGCTTTGGAGCAAATACCAAACTATACGAAAGCTATGAAAGAACTTTTTTCTAAGAAGAGAAAGTTTGGGGAATTTGAAACTGTAGCCTTCACTACAAAGTGTAGCCTATTTTTTTAGAACACGTTGTCTCTTAAGTTGAAGGATCCAGGAAGTTTCATCATAACATCTAATGTTGGAGAATCTAATTGTGGTAAGGCATGTGCGATTTGGGATCGAGTATCAACTTAACGCCTACCTCTGTGTTTAGATGATTAGGTATTGGTAAGGCCAGACTGATTACACTCTAATTGAAGGATCAATCTTTGGCACACCTAAAGGAAAGATCGAGGATGTCTTGGAAAATATAGATAAATTCATATTTCCTACTAACTTTATTATACTTGACTTTGAAGAAGATAAAGAAGTACCAATCATCCTAGGAAGGCCTTTCTTGGAAGCCGAGAAGACGAGAATTGATGTATAGAAAGGTGAACTCATCATGCAAGTTCAAGATGAACAAGTGACCTTTAATGTACTCAAGACCCTAAGATCTCCTAATGAGGTTAAAGATTATTTTACTATCTCTAAGGAAGATCTATTGGTTCCTACAAAATTAGAATACAATGATCCATTGGAAGGTATTTCACTTGTCTCTTAACACCAAGATAAGAATGATACATGTTTGGAAGCTAAATTGAAAGAATTCAATTCAAAAGTTCAGTTCGAATCATTAGAGCTATCATCACATGAATACAAGCAACCCAACCCATCAAGAGAAGAGCCATCCAAGTTACACTTCACTATTGTGAAAAGCCACGAGAAAGGTATCGAGTGGACTATTAAAAATACTGAAAAGGGATCTATCAAGGGACACAAGTGTTTGATTTAATCTCGAGTATTTGATCCTTGGAAACTAAAGTCTCTGGTTAAAAGCAACAATAATGGATCCCATCTATAACGAAGGTATAATAAAAAATGGGCTAATTTCATTAAGGATCATCATGGGTAGGTAGATTTCTACACATGACAGAAAGTCAAGCAACTCAAAGTAGAAAGACCATTTCCTGCTGCAATTTTTCGAGCAAATATTGAATATAATTGTTAACCAAATTACATCTTATTTTTAGATGGATACAGTTGGTATGATAAATGACTGTTTGATATCGCCTTTGTCAGTGGCAATTATCAATAACATTGAGGGACTCCTCTTCACTCTATGTTAATAATTTATTTTTAGTTTTTTTTCTTTCTCTCTCATATGAATAAAAGAAATGCTTAGAAATTCTTCTTCTTAAATTAGTACATTTAATTAATTCTGTCTAAGGAGATTGGAACTTAAATGGGACCATTGTGACCCCTCCAACCTTTCTTAGGAATTAATTTAATGGAAACTTTGGAGAATAAATTTGCTAGTTAACTTTGAAATTTTCATTTTATTTTAATTTTAATTGTTTATGTTTAATAAGGGTGTCAAATTGGCCCAAGTACTAATTAGTTCATTTTATCTTAAGCCGTTTAGTTTGTAAATATAGTTTGGCCTCAAGGCCTGAAACAATAAAGAGGAGAAAATCCACCCTATGTTGCCATCCATAAGGGTTCCTTAAAACTCTAATATTGCCACCACTTTTCCCTCCATCTATACTTCCCACCCAAGTCACTTAAGTAGAAAAAATTTTGCTACAAGTTTACCCCAATTCATCACTATATAAACCCCTCTCTACCACCATATTTTTCACAAGCCTTCAAGCAATTAGCTTAAACCCTAGCTACTCATTCTTTTTCCTCTTAGTCATCGGCCTAAATCTTGAAGAATCTCCCCAATATCCTTCCCTTGTCACAAAAAACCAATAACTTATTGTCGCAGCGAGCATTTTGCTGGAGCAACCATACCGCCGCCGCATCGTACCACTATCGTGCGCCTATCGCTACCGCAAAACCATTGATATCGCAAGCGTATACCATCCCAAAATCCCTTGCTTCATCCATTGCCAAAATTTTACCTTTTTTTTTTTGAAAAATCACTATGTCTCGCAAAAGAACAAGACATTCCAAGACCTCTTTCGAAAATCCCATTGTGATTCAAGGAAGTGAAAGAAAGGTTTGATTTCATCTTCCAAAATCAACCTATGATGCCGGAAAATGGTTTCAACTTAGCTGTTTATGTAACATCCTGATTTTGGGCCTAGTTGGAACAGTGGTTTCGAGATCAAAAATCCAATGAGGAAAATTTATTTTTATTATATTTTTATTCGACATTTGGGCACTCAATTTGGTCAAAAGGACTAAATTGTAAAAAGTGCAAAAGTTTAGTTCTACATGTTAGAAGTGTCTAATTGTCATGAGTTTTTAAATTAATGGTCCTTAAATGGTAATTACACCATTTTGAAGTTTGTGGACAAAAATGGACATGGTATGATAGGTTTTTAAAAGTTTTTCATTAAGTGCATTTTAGTAAATTGGTAATTAAATGAATTAAAAATGCCAAAATAAGCCAAATTTGCTCATCTTCTTCCTCATGGCCGAATTTTTCATGAAAAACACCATGGCTAGGGTTTCAAGCTTTCCAAGCTCATTTATGAAGGAAATCGAGATTCGGGCTTAAATCGGGAAAATACAAGGTTATGGACTAAAATGGTAAATTGTCGTTTCTGGATCGAGTATTGGCAGGTTGGCTCGGGGTTAGAGATCACCGGAGGCAAAATCACACTATCAAACTATTATTTTTGGGAGAATTAATTCAAATATTAGAAATATCAAGTGAGTGGACTGTATAGGAAGTTGATTTGTGGTATGTATTATTATTATTATGATTTTGACCATAAGTATCAGTCTGCATTGAGTTATCGTATATGATCATGAGATGTTGTCCTTATCCATTATAGTTTATAAGTTTAATTAATCATGCCATGTCCTATGTTTTGATGTGATGATATAGTTAGCTTTGTTTGTTATGCATGATTGGTAATACATCAGGTAAGTTAAATGCGAGCCGATGGATCATGAATTAAATGGAAATGAGTAATGTTGCCTTGAATATGGATGTTTAATGGACAAATTGGTAACTACGTTATGATGGTATTAAATGAGAATAAGATTTACCATGTCTAGTTCTAGTTAATGTAAGAATGTATATTACATACAGGATGGTAAGCAAATATGTTTAAAGTGAAAGACATGTTATTGCATGATTATAGATGTGTAAGTGCTCATTTATGCCACGGTATATGTCTTTAAATATGAGTCTATGCATGTGTTCGAAAAGTTTTGAATTAAATGAAATTTTATGGCCCGATTTTCGTCCATGTGTATGGTTAAGTCTGGTAATGCCTAGTACTCTGTTCCAGCCTTGGATATGGGTAAGGGGTGTTACATTTGGTGGTATCAGAGCTATGGTTTAGTCGGTTCTCGGCCTAACCTAGCATGTGTAGAAGTCCAGCTATACATGCCACCGATCCATGATAGTGTAATATCTCCCGATGCGTATGAGAGCCATTTTGTTTAGACAAAGGTACTCTCCAACCGAGCTACACCGACCATGTTGAATGTGATGCTAAAATATTCGAGTAAAGAATAGTCATGACGAACTGAAACTTGGATAGGTATGAATGAGGATTCATGAAATGTGTACATGGTGAAATGAGATTATCTATGATTAATAGATAATTCGATGATGTAAATGGTTGATTTGCTTGAGTGAATGCATGTGTTTAGATAACTTACCAAAGATATAGATGGAATGAATATTCACGTACGCTTATATGAAAAATCATGGTTGATAAGCTCGTATAGCTTAAGTAAATGTGTTAAATTGCTTGGATTGATTCATATGTAAATGTGTTAAATTGCTTGGATTGATTCATATGATTGTAATGATATGTCTAAATGATAGTGTACAAGGTAAAAGTATGGATTGTTATAAACTTATCTGTGTTTGTTGGCCCATGTATGATATCATGCGCATGAATTATATGATTAAATGAATAGATAAGTAAAGTTATCCAGAAAACATGGAATGCATGCATAATTATACTTGACTAAATGAGATAACTGGAAAGTGGGCATTAAATCAATATGAATTTTACTTACTCAAAATGAATGACATGATTGAGATATGATTGCTATGATGAAAACTGTGTTACATGTATATATATATGAGAGTTGAGTTAGACGCCCTACGACCCCTTCCCCCTTACCAAAGTGGTGTTTTATAATGGAAGTTCTTGAGATTTATGTTGAATGAGTTCCCAGGTGAGAAACCAAAGAGTTCAATGATGGAATGGTTATAAGCATGATCAGAGATTGAGAATGGGTTGATAAGTACAGACATGAGCTAGAAAGATATCGAATTGACCGAAAGATTGTTTAACTTTCGCAACATCATAGTTAGCGAAAAAGTTAATTTTGGTAAAACGATCTATCCTGGTATGATGTCGAGAAATGTATTGATTGAAATTCCTCCATGAACTGGTTTTCTTAGTGAAGGGAATATTATGGAATTTGGGATGGTAGAAATAGTTAAAGGAATAATGTTCGAAATAAGGAAATGTTCCCTAATCTTAATGTTAGACGAATGTGTTGTCAGTCTAATTGGATTATAATCTGCATGGTCCTATTTTTCTCTGGTATTTTGTTATATTCCGCCTGTTGGGAATCGATGAGAAATTGTGTATGGTGCCATGATTCTATTTCTACCGATCATTGCTCTAATTGTTTTATATATAATGAGAAGTATATAGTTCCAGTCGTATTTGTTGCCAGTAGTTTGGAATGATGTTATTCTGGATTTCTTTTCTTTGAAAAACCATTGGGGTCTTTCATATTTTTATGAGTCTGGTTCTTGGTCTTCTGATGCAATGCTGTAAATTGGATTCTCGTATCAAGGATTTCTTTATCTTTGGTTTCTTTATTCTGGGCTTCTCTGTTTCAGATTTCTTTATCTTGGTTTTTCTGGATATTTTATCTTGTAACTTGTTGATCATGGCTTGCATTTAGAGCAAGACTTTTAGCTTGTGATTGATGTATATAAAGAACAAATATGACTATACCTCTGAATTGATCCTGATAATGTTGTGAAATTTCAAGTCCCAATGTGTATGGTGGATTTCCTTTCTCAAGTAAGTTAATCAGAGTTAATGTATTCAGTTGAGGTATCAGTATTACTTAGGCTAATGCATTTGTTATGGTCTTCGATTGGCATGATGAGTGAATTTGGAATGATGCATGTTGAATCGTTCTATTGACTAGAAGAGAGAATTTATTGAAGCATCAATTATGGATGAACAAGGTCGACTTGATTGTTCAATCTGTATGGAATATATGTTTAGAATCTAATGAAATGTTCATGCTTGAGAATAATATTTTATTTCTTCACGGGTAAAAAGACGAATAGTCTAATTAAGAAGTGTATGTTTCCTAGAAGAATCGAATGCGATAAGAAGATCTGATATTGATAACGTGAAGATAATCTGGGTATTTAAAAATGTTGAAACGATCATTGTTTATCTTTGGGTACAAATTCTTGAAATGTTGAAAGTTTAAAGATGTATAGTAAGAATCATCAGAATTATTTTTGCCATTTAGGAATTAGAATGGAAATAGAAAAGGTTAATATGGATTTTCTTGTCTGGATTGTTCATGGCCTTGAAAGAGAAAAGTAATATGTAGTGTTGTTAAACGTTATGAGATATGCAAATTATGCTTTTATACCCAAATGTCTACTCACCAGATTCATAGGATTTCATGTCTTTATGAATGTTGGATATCATGCATGTAACACCTCTAACCCGTATCCGTCGCCGGAATAGGGTCGTAAGATGTTACAGAATAAACACAATTCTGATCAATTATAATAAACATTACATAATCACATGAATTAGTCTCAAAAATTTACTAATTTTTTTTTTAAATACCATAAACTAATATACCTATTATTGGATACATGTGGCATTAGTGATATGATAGCCTATACGAATCTCCTATATATATACACACATATACAACTCGCATCTTACAACCAATTTTATAAATTTTAAATACATATTTGCGAACTTGTAAATAACAAGTAAATATTTATATATAAAATCTCTTGCTTTTATCACCTTAAAAATTACTTATACCATAAGTAAAATTTCTTATCTTACTCTACATGTGTCCTAAGACATGTTTGCATGCATGTTATATCAAATCACACTTAAGACATAATATGTAAAATCACACTTAAGACATAGTAGAATACATTACCATTTTCATGCATATTATGCTACTACTACAACACTCTCATTTATAAATAAATGCATATGCAGGACTTTATTTAAATACAAACATATGTCATGTCTATTTGATGTATTACAATACATTCTCATTAAATCACACATAAACCATTTTCATATTATCATGATCATACCTACCAAAGCACAAGTGGACAAAAATATAGCGTAATAAACCTTGCCATATTTTTCGAACCCTAACAAAAGTTCAAAACATCGAATCATGAACATTACTAAGTCACAAACATATTCACTAGGTTCACAAATATATTTCACATAAAAATTTACATCGATGGATTAGTCGCGATTCTTTCAAGCCATTACTCATTTCTTAAACATGCAAGATTTATCACACGTAATAATCATAGATATATAACCTGCAACATTCAACCATAATCATCATAGACCATACCTAGCATGATTTAATTCAATAATTTTGATTAGCCATTTTCGCATGGCTTTATACACAACCAAAATTTATCATTTTAACCACACTTCAGCTTATACATGCCATGATTCGAATTTAACTTAGAAAGGTACCCAAAATAGTAGATAGTGTAATGAGCTTCGCAGATGATCCCCGAGCATGTAACTTGATTTCTAATATCTATAAAACAAACAAGGATACACAAAATAAGCTAATATAGCTTAGTAAGTCATAAACAAATAGTAAACCCAACAAACTATTTAATTCAATTAAGTTAATTATTATTTATGGTAACTAAATACCATTTAATCTCAAGTTATACTTATAAGTACATCCACATATATACATTCGAACTTAAACATCATATTGGCCGAATGATCAAATACACACGTTGTCTATTTTTCAATCAACTTACCAACCACTTTATTATACCCTGCCGAATGCACATATTTATTTATATACAAGTAATTGCATTTTTTTTTACTTGGCTGGATACTCACCTGACCATTTGGGTATATTAATATTCAACTTCCCCCCAAAAAAAAACCACTAATTATATTAAAATCATGCTTGCATATACTTTTACACATAAGCTAAAAAAAATATCACTATGTAGTACTGCATATATATACATAAATAGTCAACAAGACCAATTATACCAAAACATACATTACGTTTAATTATGAGTCATTTTCTCATAATAATTTTATATAACTACAAGCCGAATATACATATGCTAACATCACTTAAAGTCATTATCATCAATTCTGTGTAAATAAAACAAATACCGAGTACCAACTTACCTTATCATTAATAGCCAAACAATTAATTCATACTTGGCCGTTTGACTCGTATTACACGATCATGCACAATTTACCTTTGCCCGATGAACCATTCGGAATTGGATAGGACACTCGAATAATCACATAAATGGTACAATGCCAAAGTACCAGACGTGGTCTTACATGTAACCACATATCGATGCCACTGTCCCAAATAGGGTCTTACTCGTAAACACATATCAGAATCACATATCGATGCCATGGTCTTACTCGAGCACATATACCGGAATCCTATGTCATGACATATGTATCCTAGCTATTCCTAAGGTTTATACGGAGCTTTCAGACGTCGTAACTCGGTCGAATTGAACTCGAAAGTGTAGTAGTCAAATTTAATCATTTTCGGCCATAGCATATTAAATTCCACATTTCATAACAACATATAAATATAACATTTAATTACCAAATAAACATGTCTACTTGCTTATAAACTTACCTTGGATGTTGTAACGCCCCGATTTTTGGGCCTAGAAGTATTGGACCTTGAGTCTGGGTTTGAGTAGAAGGCGGCCCAAATTGCTTGGATGTTATTGTTATTATTATTATTATTATTATTATTTCGTAGGTTTAATGCAGCAATTAAATAAATTACGAAGGGATATGGTGTGGGAAAAAGGTCTGGGGCTCGGCCCATAGCTTTAGCAAAATTCTTAAATTTTGCCTCTTAAGGAAAACTGGGCATAAGGCCTTATAAATAAGTTGGGTAGAAACTAGGCATAAAGAAAGTGCTTGGCCCAGTGGTTAGAGACACTAGGCAGTAGGAAGGGAAGTTGGGGTTCAATTCCCAGTGTGCACAAATTGTTCATTTTTTTTTTACCATCAGGGATTGTCACAATGAGGCCTTATAATTACCTCGGGAGGAAAGATGACACAATCAAGCAAGTGGCGTGGTGGTAAGGTGCGGGTTGTGTAGCTGAAGGGTAGGGGTTCGAGTCTGGTAAGTAGCGATGCTTTGTTTTATTTTTAAACGAACCGGAACCACAGCAGATAAGACTTAAAAATAATTATGAGGAGATTGTGGCATGAAAGGAACTTCGGTGTAGTGGCAGCAGCATGCTAAGGAGACCCAGTGGTCGCGGGTTTGAATGCAGGGGACAGCGAAACTTCTTTTATTTTTTTAAGTAGCCTGTGACTGAAGCAAATAAGGCTTATAAGTAAATATAGTCGTTTTATAACAAAAGCAGGGTTGTGTCGCAGCAGCATGCAGTGTAGCTGAGTGTTCTGGAGGTCACAGGTTCGAGTTGCGTGGAAGCCAAAATTTCCCTTTTATTTTTAAGCGGACCAAAGCTTCAGCAGGTAAGGTTTATAATTAATTGTAACCATATATTAGTTAAGGAGAAAGCGTGGTGCAGTGGCCAGCTGCTCGAGCGAAGGCGCAAGGGCGCAAGGCGGATGGAGGTTTGGGTTCGAGCCTCATCTCACGCACGTAAGGTTGGGATTTTTGCTGCACACGTGGGGAAAAAGTTGGGGTCTGATCAGGACTCTTGGCAGCATACTGAAGCGGTGCAAGCGGTGGGTTGATCGATTAGGAGTTTGAATGAAATTCAAACATTAAATTTGGCCAAAATTCAAGGAGCAATTCGAGGAATTGGAATTTAGGAAGAATTCCTATGTCGAAATACACTCATTCGGCCATAGCTAATAAGTGCCATATATCTTTGGCCTTTAGGATTTATTTTTTTTCTTTTTTCTTTTTGGGTACCGTTTCTGAAAATTCTTTTCTCTTCTTTTCTCCTCTCTTCATCTATTTTCTCTTCTTCTTCTTTTCCTCTATAGCTAAACCTTTCTATCATTCTACTCAACTCCACTTCCTTACCATTTGTTTCTAAGCCTTATGGCCGATTGCCATAAAAGCCGAAATCCCGAAAGCCTATTTTTCTTCTGTGTCGATTTCTCCTAGCCAAACCCTCTGATTTTTCTCCATCTTTTTGGCCGATTCTCTCATCCTCTGAACCCCAAAGTCCTGTCGACAAAACCACTGCAAAACCCTCATATTTCATCTTTCTCTTCACTATTTCAAAAAGCCGAAAACCCTATAGTCTTAGGGCATAGCTGAATCTTTAGACTTTTAAAGATTTGATTTCTGCTAACATTTGAGGGGTTAGATCTACATCAGAATCGAATAGGAACTAAAGTGGAATCGTTGACTGAAGGAACCGATAGTAAGTTTTCGAATCTATTCTTTATTTTGGGTTTTAGAAAAGCCGAAACCCCTAAAGGCTTAGGGAGGCTATTGATTGGGCCGTATGGCTCTAAGGGTTGTGACAATTGTTTTATTATGATGTTAGTGTGATCTAGAGGCTGCTGATCGAAGGCTTGGACAAGTGGAACGACTGGATCTAAACCTAGTTGCTAGTTTCGACAAAGGTAGGATCTCTAGTGTCTAAAGTGTTAATGGTCGACTGTTGGTAAGGAGATTTGTATACAAGTTGTTATGGATTCATAGTTAACGTATTAGTAATTGACTTTAGGCAACTCGCATGTGGAACTCGTCAGCGTTTCGTCGCAAGCAGGTGTGTAAACGACACCCACTCATAGACTAGATCTGCAAAAGCTGAAATGCCGAAATGCCGAAAAGCCGACATTTGTGAACTTGCGAGTGTGTGAGCGCTCGTGAGATGGTTTGTTAGTTAATTTTGGTAATCACAAGCGGTAAGATTGCAGAGTGTGCAATTTCGTGCACTTCGGTATATTTGGGCTTAATGGGCCAAAATCGGGTTAATGGACCAATTGGCCCAATTCAGTAAAAACGCTCAGTAAGTGTTTTTGTTAATACATTAATAACTGTAATGAGCAGGAATGTAACACCCCGAACCCGAGACCGTTGCCGGAGTCGAACACGAGGTGTTAACAGACTTCAAACCACTTATTGAGAACTTCCCAGACAAGCTGCCAATCTGTGTACTAGTCGCTTCAAAAATCATAACTTGAGTTTTACAACTCGAAAATCAGTTTTGTAATTTTTCCCTGAAACTAGACTCATATTTCCATCTACAGATTTTCTTCTAGAATTTTTGGTCGAGCCAATTAGTACAGTTTATTAGTTAAAGTCTCCCATGTTACAGGGGTCGACTACACTGACCTTTGTTCGTTACAACATCAAATAACTCCCTTTGCAGGGCTTCAATACTGATTCCGTTTGTTTCTATAGAAACTAGACTCAAAGAAGAATTTATACATATATGGTATGACTCCTAATTATCTCTGGTTAATTTATAATGAATTTTCAAAGTCGGAACAGGGAATCTAGAAACTGTTCTGGCCCTGTTTCACGAAAACCCAAATATCTTTTAACATACAACTCATATGACCGTTTCGTTTCTTCCATATGAAAATGGATTCATCAAGGTTCATTTACATAATTTATTCACTATTTAATTCCATTTCTACTATTTTTAGTGATTTTTCACATCCACGTCACTGTTGCTGCCAGCATCTATTTCTAGGGTAGACTTTCTCTAACACATAGTTTCTATGATTCAACCACCCTTTTACATATATAGTCCAAAATATAATCATGATGACCCATTCTAATGGCTGGTCATTGCCAAACATTTCCGTGCTTCTTAATGAGCATATACATACCAAATGATTATAACATTATGCTCAAAACATTTATAAGCCATTTTCGCATGGCTATTCAAAATTTTACATACCAAGTTCAAACAAAACATAATAGCCTATACATGCCGAAATGTACTCCAAGACCAACTACGAAGAAAATACCAAAAGTTGTTAGCGGTGTGATGACTTCGATGACGGTCCCGAATACGCAAAAGGTCGAGTCCAAGAAACCTAAAATAGGTGACAAGCAAACACCGAATGAGTATATAACTCGAGAAGTCATAAGCAATGCACTAACAACCATTAATAACATTATCGCAAGAGGAAACAAAATGGAACGAGGCTAATTACTCCATTCAAACCGAACTATACCATAGTTCCTTAGACCTTTCGATTCAATCATACATCTACATGACCTTTCACTCATTCCACGATAATTCTTATGTACGTGACTTCAATTTACATTGTCACATAGGTTCAAACTTACCAAGCTCGACCCCAAATATAAACATAGCGCCTATTAGCCATGAACTCAAGGTACTTACCCGATCCGCTGTCCGTGATCAACTCAATAATGTCACACACTCAGTGTCAATAGTGATTCAAAAGCATATAGTGAGTCCGCACACTTAGTGCTATATAATCAACTCGCACACTTAGTGCTACATGATCAAACTCGCACACTTAGTGCTGTACAAGTTTTAAACCCGCACACTTAGTGCCATTCTCATGATCACAAATGTTTATACCCGCACACTTAGTGCCGAAATCAACAACTCAATACATCTCACCTCTTTTCCTTCCATTCAATACTTCCATCACCACATACACACATGTATATAAATTCATCATTCCTTTCGGCATAATTACATAGACATTATGTCTATTCGATTCAATACAAAATATATGCTTAGTGACTTACCTTGTGTTGGGTAAAATAGTCCAAGTCGGCTACTCGATGACCTTCGTCTTTCCCTTGCTTGATTCTCCTTCTTTAACTCCTTGAGCTTAATCAATAAATTAACTAGTTTAACCATCTTGCTAAACATTCATAATTCAATTACACATGCATATGTATGTTTGTATATTCGGCAACCATCCTCACTTATTACCCATTTAGTCAATTATCTAAGCCAAGATAAGGCTTCAATACGGTTGCCTCTAACCGAATACATGCACACCAATCTACTTCATTTGGCGAATATGCATGTCTATGTTGAGGCCAATTTTACACTTAATACCACACAAAAAAACAGCATACATTTTACTAACTAACGATTACATATTGTAGCTCAATACACATCTCTCATTTACTACATAACCGAAACATCATCACAAGCAAATATACACCTTGAAATAGTATATATGTCATACCAATTCATCATGTGCAAACACATATTCATGTAGGTGCAAGGGCCGAATCTCAAGTTGTTTATATCCAAATATAAACACATATCCAAAGCTCAAATCTTACCTACCATGCAACATGCATGAATCATACTTATGGATATACCATGACCGAATACATCACAACACCATAATTTTAGTCATGATTAAGCAAAGAACTTAATGTCTTACTCAAAATACTAAAAAGAAAGTCCAAGAGCCATCAATCCCCATCACATATACCATTAACAAGCTTCATATTTAACATGCAATGGCATTAACACAAAATCCACCTTGGCCAAATACCATCCCCATGATATAACAAAGATTTGAACCATGGGCTAATAAGAACATCAAGCTAGTAACTAAAACATGCATGAATCTCATGGCACAACCTCAAACATACCTTAATCTTGATGCAGGTATAGCCAAACCCTTCCTAATCCTCTTCCAAACCAAACATGAAGCAAAAATTCCCTCTTCTTCCTTAGGATTTTCGGTCAAGAGAGAATGAAAGGATGATCATTTTTTTTCTTTTCTTTTCTTCAATACACGGCAATAGGGGGGGTTCACTCACACACATTTTTTTTTCATTCTTTATTACCCATGCTTATTTGTTTATTTCTTTTCTCCTAATGTACCAACAAAACATGTCTATGACATGTTTTGCCCATCCTCATTGTCATGGCCGCCACCTCTTATAAAAGAGGGATATTTGACATGCAAGGCCATTGTTTTGCATGCATGCTTTAATTAGTCATTACACATTCCCCATCATACTTCCAAAGTTTTCTACTAGGTCCTTTCTAGTGAAATTCACATTTATAACTCTAAATCAAAGCATCAAAAATGTCACACATGAGTTAACACATATTATAGGCAATAAAATAAATATTAAATTATTTTTATGCCTCGATTTTGTGGTCCCGAAACCACATTCCGACTAGGGTTGTTTTAAGGCTGTCACAAGGAAACCCTAAAAAGAATGAAAAAATTACTAAAATACCTCTGTAAGATAGAATTACCGTAATACCCCTAAAGGGGTAAGTTTACGATTACGCCCCTCGAGGGTAAATAACTATTCTTATGCTATAATCTAACTGTCTTTCTGAAGCATGCCTTGTTAATTATATATATTCTGCATACATGTCATACTGCATGGGGTTGGGTTTTGTTATGGAGGAAGAACCCGTTCTGGTGACTGTGTAACACCCCGAACCCGAGACCGTCGCCGGAGTCGAACACGAGGTGTTAACAGACTTCAAACCACTTATTGAGAATTTCCCAGACAAGCTGCCAATCTGTGTACTAGTCGCTTCAAAAATCATAACTTGAGTTTTACAACTTGAAAATCAGTTTTGTAATTTTTTCCTGAAACTAGACTCACATTTCCATCTACAAATTTTTTTCTAGAATTTTTGGTCAAGCCAATTAGAACAGTTTATTAGTTAAAGTCTCCCATGTTATGGGGGTCGACTACACTGACCTTTGTGCGTTACAACTCAAATAACTCCCTGTGCAGGGCTTCAATACTGATGCCGTTTATTTCTATAGAAACTAGACTCAAAGAGGAATTTATACATATATGGTATGACTCCTAATTATCTCTGGTTAATTTATAATGAATTTTCAAAGTCGGAACAGGGAATCTAGAAACTGTTCTGGCCCTGTTTCACGAAAACCCAAATATCTTTTAACATACAACTCATATGACCGTTTCGTTTCTTCCATATGAAAATGGATTCATCAAGGTTCATTTACATAATTTATTCACTATTTAATTCCATTTCTACTATTTTTAGTGATTTTTCACATCCACGTCACTGTTGCTGCCAGCATCTATTTCTAGGGTAGACTTTCTCTAACACATAGTTTCTATGATTCAACCACCCCTTTTACATATATAGTCCAAAATATAATCATGATGACCCATTCTAATGGCTGGTCATTGCCAAACATTTCCGTGCTTCTTAATGAGCATATACATACCAAATGATTATAACATTATGCTCAAAACATTTATCGCCATTTTCGCATGGCTATTCAAAATTTTACATACCAAGTTCAAACAAAACATAATAGCCTATACATGCCGTAATGTACTCCAAGACCAACTACGAAGAAAATACCAAAAGTTGTTAGCCGGTGTGATGACTTCGATGACGGTCCCGAATATGCAAAAAGTCGAGTCCAAGAAACCTAAAATAGGTGACAAGCAAACACCGAATGAGTATATAACTCAGTAAGTCATAAGCAATGCACTAACAACCATTAATAACATTATCGCAAGAGGAAACAAAATGGAACGAGGCTAATTACTCCATTCAAACCGAACTATACCATAGTTCCTTAGACCTTTCGATTCAATCATACATCTACATGACCTTTCACTCATTCCGCGATAATTCTTATGTACGTGACTTCAATTTACATTGTCACATAGGTTCAAACTTACCAAGCTCAACTCCAAATATAAACATAGCGCCTATTAGCCATGAACTCAAGGTACTTACCCGACCCGCTGTCCGTGGTCAACTCAATAATGTCGCACACTCAGTGTCAATATAATCAACTCGCACACTTAGTGCTACATGATCAAACTCGCACACTTAGTGCTGTACAAGTTTTAAACCCGCACACTTAGTGCCATTCTCATGATCACAAATGTTTATACCCGCACACTTATTGCCGAAATCAACAACTCAATACATCTCACCTCTTTTCCTTCCATTCAATACTTCCATCACCACATACACACATGTATATAAATTCATCATTCCTTTCGGCATAATTACATAGACATTATGTCTATTCAATTCAATACAAAATATATGCTTAGTGACTTACCTTGTGTTGGGTAAAAGCAGTCCAAGTCGGCTACTCGATGACCTTCGTCTTTCCCTTGCTTGATTCTCCTTCTTTAACTCCTTGAGCTTAATCAATAAATTAACTAGTTTAACCATCTTGCTAAACATTCATAATTCAATTACACATGCATATGTATGTTTGTATATTCGGCAACCATCCTCACTTATTACCCATTTAGTCAATTATCTAAGCCAAGATAAGGCTTCAATACGGTTGCCTCTAACCGAATACATGCACACCAATCTACTTCATTTGGCCGAATATGCATGTCTATGTTGAGGCCAATTTTACACTTAATACCACACAAAAAAAACAGCATACATTTTACTAACTAATGCATTACATATTGTAGCTTAATACACATCTCTCATTTACTACATAACCGAAACATCATCACAAGCAAATATACACCTTGAAATAGTATATATGTCATACCAATTCATCATGTGCAAACACATATTCATGTAGGTGCAAGGGCCGAATCTCAAGTTGTTTATATCCAAATATAAACACATATCCAAAGCTCAAATCTTACCTACCATGCAACATGCATGAATCATACTTATGGATATACCATGACCGAATACATCACAACACCATAATTTTGGTCATGATTAAGCAAAGAACTTAATGTCTTACTCAAAAATACTAAAAAGAAAGTCCAAGAGCCATCAATCCCCATCACATATACCATTAACAAGCTTCATATTTAACATGCAATGGCATTAACACAAAATCCACCTTGGCCAAATACCATCCCCATGATATAACAAAGATTTGAACCATGGGCTAATAAGAACATCAAGCTAGTAACTAAAAACATGCATGAATCTCATGGCACAACCTCAAACATACCTTAATCTTGATGCAAGTATAGCCAAATCCCTTCCTAATCCTCTTCCAAACCAAACATGAAGCAAAAATTCCCTCTTCTTCCTTAGGATTTTCGGTCAAGAGAGAATGAAAGGATGATCAAATTTTTTTCTTTTCTTCAATACAAGGCAATAGGGGGGGTTCACTCACACACATTTTTTTTTTCATTCTTTATTACCCATGCTTATTTGTTTATTTCTTTTCTCCCTAATGCACCAACAAAACATGTCTATGACATGTTTTGCCCATCCTCATTGTCATGGCCGCCACCTCTTATAAAAGAGGATATTTGACATGCAAGGCCATTGTTTTGCATGCATGCTTTAATTAGTCATTACACATTCCCCCATCATACTTCCAAAGTTTTCTACTAGGTCCTTTCTAGTGAAATTCACATTTATAACTCTAAATCAAAACATCAAAAATGTCACACATGAGTTAACACATATTATAGGCAATAAAATAAATATTAAATTATTTTTATGCCTCGGTTTTGTGGTCCCGAAACCACATTCCGACTAGGGTCGTTTTAAGGCTGTCACAGACTGTGCCACATATTCTGATATAAGCAGTTTTACTGCAGATTATAGTTAGTGCCGTAACCAGTGCTAACACTGTAAGTGTAGGGATAGCGTGGGTGATTTATTCCCCAAAAGAAGTGTAGGGATGGACGGAGGCAAGTGCAAGGTTGGATGGGGTTATCATGCATTAATCATATGAGACTATTTTGTTATGGGCCAACTGTATTGAAATGGGCCCAACTGTGTTAATATGGGCAAGGCCCAATATATCTCGACTTGTAATAGGGCTACGGCCCAAATTGATACCGATATGGGCTAGGCCCAGTATAATATGATATTGTAAGGGGCTATGGCCCAGATTAATATTGATATGGGCTAAGGCCCAGTTAACTCTGATTTCTGAATAGGGCTCAAGCCCAGTAAAGTTGAACTAATTTGGGCTCCGGTTGGGATACTTTACACACTCACCCCCTTTTTTCCCATCTTTACAGGTAAGCCTTAGATCGGTGGACTTGGAGCTGGAGGGATTCAGAGTGGCCATGTGGACTGTTTAAATAAGTGATTATGCCTTCACTTTTATTCTAGATTACTTCCTTTATGTTTTCGGGTTTTAAGTTGCAATAAGGCTGCTTTAATTATTTTTAATTGCTTTAGTATGATTACTAGCTTAGGCATGATACGAATTTAAAGGTTTTGCAATTGAATAGCTCTAGGGCGCATTTTTAAAAGAAATTATCTAATTTCAAAATATCGTGGAACAAGACAAAGCTTCCACAACGAAAACGTTTTAAAAAAATTAACAAGTGATTTCAAATGGATAAAAACGAAATGGTTTCTTCTAAACAATCGTTCAGTTAAAGTGTGGCAATGGTTGTGTGCATGTCTAGGAATGGATCCGTGGAGAGCTTGGTACTTAAGCAGTCTAATAGACTCACCTCCTCTTTTCTGGTATCCTACCTGGTGCACAGCTCCCATTCACTTTAATCTATAACGAAGATACTCTTTCACTAAGAAAGATTTTAGATAAAACATGACCTATACAATAATGCTTCAATGTGACACACCGAATTCGGCCTTAACGTCTGGGCCGGATTTCGGGTGTTACAGATGTCGTAAAACAGAACGGGGCTGCTAGTCGACAACTTTCGTTTTTCCCCGGTCCAAATCTGATTTCTTTATTTCTTGATCTAAACATATTCAAATTAAGCTCATTCAAACATATTTCCATTCAATTTAATCCAAAAACACATAAATAGGCAAATTACCATTTTACCCCTAACATTTACAATTTTTACAATTTAGTCCCTATTGCACAAAACACAAAATACACAAAATTTCTCAACACCCATGTTAGGCCGAATACTACCCATGCTCATAAAAGTCCATATATTTTATCAATTTCACATTTTAGTCCCTCAAATTATTATTTTTGTAATTAAGTCCTAATTACTCAAAATCATCAAAAACTCCAATACAAAATATGTTAATCTAAAACATATCTTTCATTTGTCATCATCAACAACAAAAAATCACAAGATATCAACAGTGGTACAACTCAAAATATTCATCAAAATCAAAAATTCAAGCATGGGTTTTGTAGTACTCGAAGCAACGATCTCAAAAACATAGAAATTATCAAAAATCGACAAAGAACGAACCTTGATTTTTGCTTGGAAGATGGCCGAACCTAACTTCTCCTATTTCTTTTGTTTATATTCGGCTATGGTTGAAATAATAATATGAGCACTTTGTTTTATTTATCATAAATTATAACATATATATTATTTTTTTATTATTCTACTTTTTAACCTTAGTTAATAAATTATAAAATCACATATATCATGCCCACTACTGTCCACTTCATATATAATGGGCTAATTTCATCACAACTACTCCCATTTAGAAAGCCATCAACAAATAAGCCCTTTACAAAACAAACTACCCACTTTTTAATTTACGCGATTAAGTCCTTTTATTTAATCGGACACCTACACGACAAAATTAAATCACGAAATTTTCACAGACATAAATTCGCATAGAATAAACACAGAAAATAATTTTAAAATATTTTTTCGACTCGCATTCATGGTCTCGAAACCACCGTTCCGAGTAGGGTCTAAATCGGGCTGTTATAACTCTCCCCCCTTAAGGATTTTTGTCCCCAAAAATCTTACCAATGAATAGGTTAGGATAACGTTCTCTCATCGCATCTTCTGGTTCCCATGTTGCTTCTTCAATACCATGTTTATGCCACAATACTTTAACTAATGGAATCTTCTTATTTCGTAACTCTTTAACCTCATGAGTTAAAATGTGAACCGGTTCTTCTTCGTAGGTCATATTAGACTAAATTTTAATCTCAGAGGACTAATCACTTGTGAAGGATCAGATCGATATCTTCGAAGCATCGAAACGTGAAACACATTGTGGATCTTTTCTAACTCAAGTGGCAACGATAATCTATAAGCAACCGGTCTAATATGCTCTACAACTTCATACGGCCCAATAAACCTCGAACTCAATTTGCCTTTACGACCGAATCTGAGTATTTTCTTCCATGGTGACACTTTCAAGAAGACTTTGTCTCTAATCTGAAACTCTATATCTTTACGTTTCAAGTCCGCATAAGATTTCTGACGATCTGATGCTGCTTTTAAACTTTCACTAATCACTTTCAGTTTCTGTTCAGTTTCTCTGATCAAATCGACCCCATGTATCTTATTTTCACTGAGCTCAGTCCAGTACAATGGAGTATGACATTTACGACAATACAAATCCTCATAAGGTGCCATTTTGATATTTGATTGATAACTATTATTATATGCAAATTCAATTAGAGACAGGTATCATTCCCATGTACCTTCGAACTTGAGAATGCAACATCTCAACATATCCTCAAGTATCTGAATAATTCGCTCAGACTAGCCATCTGTTTACGGATGGAAAGCAGTACTAAAATGTAATTTCGTACCTAGTGCATCTTGCAGTTTCTTCCAAAACCGTGATGTAAACCTCAGATCTCGATCCGAAACAATGTATATAGGCACACCATGTAATCTCACAATCTGAGAAACATACAATTCAACTAGCTTATCAAGTGAGTAATCCGTACGTATCGGAACAGAATGAGCTGATTTAGTCAATCTATCAACAAGAACCTAAATTGTATCTTTCTTGCTCGGTGTCAATGGTAAACCAGATACAAAATCCATCGTAACTCTATCCCATTTCCACTCAGGTATCATGGTAGGCTGAAGCAATCCTGAAGGCACCTGATGTTCAGCTTTTACTTGTTGACAGACTAAACATCTTGCAACAAAGTCAGAAATGTCTCGTTTCATACCATGCCACCAATAAAGCTATTTCAGATCATTATACATCTTTGTACTACCTGGGTGAACAGATAACCGACTACTATGTCCTTCATTCAAAATTATCTGGATCAACTCTGTATTCCTCGGAATACATATCCGGTCCCTGAATCTCAAACAGTCATCAACATCAACCTTAAACTCTAAATCAACATCCGTCTCACACTGAACTCGTTCTGCAATCAATTCATTATCAACCTTCTGGGCATCACATATTTGTTGAACAAATAACGGTCTAGCTTTCAATTCAGCTACTATCGAACCATGATCTGACATAGCCATATGTGTATTCATTGCACGCAAAGCAAATAGTGATTTTCGTCTTAAAGCATCAGCAATAACATTAGCCTTTCCTGGGTGATAGTCAATCACAAGCTCGTAGCCTTTTAACAGTTCTAACCATCGGCGTTGTGTCAAATTCAGTTCTTTTTGAGTCATCAAGTATTTCAGGCTTTTATGATCAGAGTAAACATGACATTTCTCACTGAACAGATAGTGACGCCAAATCTTCAATGCGAACACAATGGCTGTCAATTCTAGGTCTTGTGCTGGATAATTCTTTTCATGTGGCTTCAAGTGTCTCGAGGCATAAGCTATAACTTTGCCTTCCTACATCAAAACACATCCATATAGTTGGCAAACCTGGTAATTCTTCCGGAAACACATCCGCATACTCACATACAACAAATACTGATTCAATGTTTCTTTCAGTCGCTTTACTGTCGAGCACGTAGGCAAAGTAAGCTTCACACCCTTTTCTCACATATTTCTGAGCTAGCATCGAAGAAATCACTATTGGTAAACCGTACAAATCGCTAGATTCGATCCGAATAACTTCATCGTTCTAGCTCCGTAAATCAATGGTCTTTCTTTTACAATTCACAACAGCATCATGTAAAGTCAGCCAATCCATACCCATAATTATATCGAACTCATCAAATGGCAGCAACATTAAATCAGTCGGAAAGCACAGATCTCGAACCATCAAGGGACAATTCTTACACACTTTATCAACCATAACACACTGGCCCAAGGGATTTGACACTCTAATCACAAACTCAGTAGACTTAACAGGTAGAATCTTGCTGAATACTAATGTTTCACATACATAAGAATGAGTAGAACCAGGATCAATTAATGCAATTACATTAGTATCATAAAGAGTAAACGTACCAGTAATAACATCAGGGGATGAAGCCTCCTCTCGCGCACGAATAGCATAAGCTCTGGCAGGTGCACGAGCCTCAGACCTGACTGC
The DNA here is from genome assembly GCF_025698485.1 of Gossypium arboreum. Classification (NCBI taxonomy): domain Eukaryota; kingdom Viridiplantae; phylum Streptophyta; class Magnoliopsida; order Malvales; family Malvaceae; genus Gossypium; species Gossypium arboreum. The sequence continues at coordinate 59,186,545 of NC_069073.1, read as the reverse complement.
CGTATCTTTAGTCCCTTTTTGACTGCCACTCGTATTACCAGCATTTCTGGGTGGTCTACCTCGAGCTGCAGCCCGATCTCGTATTCTGTACTAGATTTTCTTCAGTTAACATTGGGCAATCTCGAATATAATGATCTGTAGATCTGTATTTAAAACAGGCCCTATCATACAATCTACAACTACTGGGATGTCGTTTACCACAGTGTTTACACTCGGGTTGATTTGATCTGACATTACCCACACTCACTACCGAAGTAGCTCTCGAGCTCATTGATGGTCTATTCTGATCCCGTCTAGAATAACCTGAAGTGGCTTTAGAATGGCTGAAATCATCTTAAACTTCTTTGATGTCGTCTGAAAATGACTTACCAGGTGTTCTTTTGCGTGCATTTCTTGCTTCAAAGTCAGCTTTTCTTTTCTCTTTCCCAAGTCTTCAGCTTTGCAGGCTCGCTCAACAAGTACCACAAACTCTTTTATCTCAAGTATGCCAACTAACAATTTGATATCTTCATTCAATCCATCTTCAAATCTTTTACACATTATGGCTTCAGTAGAAACACACTCTCGGGCATACCGACTAAGTCTCACAAATTTTCGCTCATACTCCGTCACTGTCATCCGACCCTGTTTGAGCTCCAGAAATTCTTTAGGCTTCTGATCTATAAATCTTTGACTAATATATTTCTTACGGAACTCAACTGAAAGAATTCCCAGGTTACCTGCTCTCTCGGAGCTACTAATACTAAGGTATTCCACCAGTGATATGCTGTGTCTCGAAGTAAAGATATGGCACATTTCAAGCACTTATCTAGTGTACAGGACAACTCATCAAACACACGAATGGTATTATCAAGCCAAACTCGGCCCGCCCAGCATCATTACCATCGGTAGCTTTAAATTCTTCAGCCCCATGTTTCCTGATTTTATCAACAGGTGGCTTATATAATCTCTACGGATCACTTACTTGAGGTACTGCAGGCATCGAAGATGGATTAGTCGGGGGTGGAGGTTGTTGTGTAGCCGGGTTAGTCCGGATATATTGAGTAAACCAATCATTCATCATCTGATAGAATGCTTGCTTAGCCTCACTTTCTTGATAACTCGAAGTCGGTCAAGAATCAGCCGGCGCTGTCCCTTGTGCGGGAGCAGGCACTACACTCTCGAGATCATCAGCTACAGCTCTAACGGGATCCATTTATTATATGAAAACACATTTCAAATGTCAGAAGTCATCACACTATCATAGTATATAATTATGGCATGTATAGCTAAACTCACACACACTACGTTAGTCCTAGAACAGACTAAATCGTAGCTCTGATACCAATAAAATGTAACACCTCTAACCCATATCCATCTCCGGAATAGGGTCATAAGATGTTACGGAATAAACACAATTTCGATCAATTATAATAAACATTACATAATCACATGAATTAGTCTCGAAAATTTACTAATTTTTTTTTAGAAAACCATAAACTAATATACCTATTATTGTATACATGTGGCATTAGTGATATGATAGCCTATCTGAATCTCATATATATATACACATATACAACTCACATCTTACAACCAATTTTATAAATTTTAAATACAAATTTGCGAACTTTTAAATAACAAGTAAATATTTATATATAAAATCTCTTGCATTTATCACCTTAAAATTACTTATAGCATAAGTAAAATTTCTTATCTTACTCTACATGTGTCCTAAGACACGTTTGCATGCATGTTATATCAAATCACACTTAAGACATAATATGTAAAATCACATTTATGGATACTCAAACATATATATATTTATATGGATAATATAGTAGAATACATTACCATTTTCATGCATATTATGCTACTACTACAACACTCTCATTTATAAATAAATGCATATGCAGGACTTTAATTAAATACAAACATATGTCATGTCTATTTGACGTATTACAATACATTCTCATTAAATCACACATAAACCATTTTCATATTATCATGATCATACCTACCAAAGCACAAGTGGACAAAAATATAGCGTAATAAACCTTGCCATATTTTTCGAACCCTAACAAAAGTTCAAAACATCGAATCATGGACATTACTAAGTCACAAACATATTCTGTAACACCCCGAACCCGAGACCGTTGCCGGAGTCGAACACGAGGTGTTAACAGACTTCAAACCACTTATTGAGAACTTCCCAGACAAGCTGCCAATCTGTGTACTAGTCGCTTCAAAAATCATAACTTGAGTTTTACAACTCCAAAATCAGTTTCGTAATTTTTCCCTGAAACTAGACTCATATTTCCATCTACAGATTTTTTCTAGAATTTTTGGTCGAGCCAATTAGTACAGTTTATTAGTTAAAGTCTCCCATGTTACAGGGGTCGACTACACTGACCTTCGTGCGTTACAACTCGAATAACTCCCTGTGAAGGGCTTCAATACTGATGCCGTTTATTTATATAGAAACTAGACTCAAAGAGGAATTTATACATATATGGTATGACTCCTAATTATCTCTGGTTAATTTATAATGAATTTTCAAAGTCGGAACAGGGAATCCAAAAACCGTTCTGGCCCTGTTTCACGAAAACCCAAATATCTTTTAGCATACAACTCATATGACCGTTTCGTTTCTTCCATAAGAAAATGAATTCATCAAGGTTCATTTACATAATTTATTCACTATTTAATTCCATTCCTACTATTTTTAGTGATTTTTCACATCCACGTCACTGTTGCTGCCAGCATCTATTTCTAGGGTAGACTTTCTCTAACACATAGTTTCTATGATTCAACCACCCCTTTTACATATATAGTCCAAAATATAATCATGATGACCCATTCTAATGGCTGGTCATTGCCAAACATTTCCGTGCTTCTTAATGAGCATATACATACCAAATGATTATAACATTATGCTCAAAACATTTAGAAGCCATTTTCGCATGGCTATTCAAAATTTTACATACCAAGTTCAAACAAAACATAATAGCCTATACATGCGAAATGTACTCCAAGACCAACTACGAAGAAAATACCAAAAGTTGTTAGTCGATGTGATGACTTTGATGACGGTCCCGAATACGCAAAAAGTCGAGTCCAAGAAACCTAAAATAGGTGACAAGCAAACACCGAATGAGTATATAACTCGAAGAAGTCATAAGCAATGCACTAACAACCATTAATAACATTATCGCAAGAGGAAACAAAATGGAACGAGGCTAATTACTCCATTCAAACCGAACTATACCATAGTTCCTTAGACCTTTCGATTCAATCATACATCTACATGACCTTTCACTCATTCCGCGATAATTCTTATGTACGTGACTTCAATTTACATTGTCACATAGGTTCAAACTTACCAAGTTCGACCCCAAATATAAACATAGCGCCTATTAGCCATGAACTCAAGGTACTTACCCGATCCGCTGTCCGTGATCAACTCAATAGTGTCGCACACTCAGTGTCAATAGTGATTCAAAAGCATATAGTGAGTCCGCACACTTAGTGCTATATAATCAACTCGCACACTTAGTGCTACATGATCAAACTCGCACACTTAGTGCTGTACAAGTTTTAAACCCGCACACTTAGTGCCATTCTCATGATCACAAATGTTTATACCCGCACACTTAGTGCCGAAATCAACAACTCAATACATCTCACCTCTTTTCCTTCCATTCAATACTTCCATCACCACATACACACATGTATATAAATTCATCATTCCTTTCGGCATAATTACATAGACATTATGTCTATTCAATTCAATACAAAATATATGCTTAGTGACTTACCTTGTGTTGGGTAAAACAGTCCAAGTCGGCTACTCGATGACCTTCGTCTTTCCCTTGCTTGATTCTCCTTCTTTAACTCCTTGAGCTTAATCAATAAATTAACTAGTTTAACCATCTTGCTAAACATTCATAATTCAATTACACATGCATATGTATGTTTGTATATTCGGCAACCATCCTCACTTATTACCCATTTAGTCAATTATCTAAGCCAAGATAAGGCTTCAATACGGTTGCCTCTAACCGAATACATGCACACCAATCTACTTCATTTGGCGAATATGCATGTCTATGTTGAGGCCAATTTTACACTTAATACCACACAAAAAAAACAGCATACATTTTACTAACTAACGCATTACATATTGTAGCTCAATACACATCTCTCATTTACTACATAACCGAAACATCATCACAAGCAAATATACACCTTGAAATAGTATATATGTCATACCAATTCATCATGTGCAAACACCTATTCATGTAGGTGCAAGGGCCGAATCTCAAGTTGTTTATATCCAAATATAAACACATATCCAAAGCTCAAATCTTACCTACCATGCAACATGCATGAATCATACTTATGGATATACCATGACCGAATACATCACAACACCATAATTTTGGTCATGATTAAGCAAAGAACTTAATGTCTTACTCGAAAATACTAAAAAGAAAGTCCAAGAGCCATCAATCCCCCATCACATATACCATTAACAAGCTTCATATTTAACATGCAATGGCATTAACACAAAATCCACCTTGGCCAAATACCATCCCCATGATATAACAAAGATTTGAACCATGGGCTAATAAGAACATCAAGCTAGTAACTAAAAACATGCATGAATCTCATGGCACAACCTCAAACATACCTTAATCTTGATGCAAGTATAGCCAAACCCTTCCTAATCCTCTTCCAAACCAAACATGAAGCAAAAATTCCCTCTTCTTCCTTAGGATTTTCGGTCAAGAGAGAATGAAAGGATGATCAATTTTTTTCTTTTCTTTTCTTCAATACACGACAATAGGGGTTCACTCACACACATTTTTTTTCATTCTTTATTACCCATGCTTATTTGTTTATTTCTTTTCTCCCTAATGCACCAACAAAACATGTCTATGACATGTTTTGCCCATCCTCATTGTCATGGCCGCCACCTCTTATAAAAGAGGGATATTTGACATGCAAGGCCATTGTTTTGCATGCATGCTTTAATTAGTCATTACACATTCCCCATCATACTTCCAAAGTTTTCTACTAGGTCCTTTCTAGTGAAATTCACATTTATAACTCTAAATCAAAGCATCAAAAATGTCACACATGAGTTAACACATATTATAAGCAATAAAATAAATATTAAATTATTTTTATGCCTCGGTTTTGTGGTCCCGAAACCACATTCCGACTAGGGTCGTTTTAAGGCTGTCACAACTCTCCCCCACTCAAGAAATTTTCGTCCCCGAAAATCTTACCGGTAAATAGATTTGGGTATCGCTCTTTCATAGAGTTCTCGGGTTCCCAAGTAGCTTCTTCTATCCCGTGTTTGAGCCATAACACCTTCACCGGCGGAACCCTTTTGTTTTGCAACTCCTTCACTTCACGAGCTAGGATACGAATCGGTTCTTCTTCATAACTCATATCGGCTTGAATTTCAACCTCTGATGGACTAATTACGTGCGACGGATCAGATCTATAGCGTCGAAGCATCGAAACATGAAAGACGTCATGAATCTTTTCAAGTTCAGGGGGCAAAATCAAACGATACGCAACTGGATCGACTCATTCGGATATCTCATATGGCCCGATGAACCTTGGACTCAATTTGCCCTTGCGCCCAAATCTGAGTATCTTTTTCCAAGGCGAAACTTTAAGAAACACTTTATCTCCCACCTGATACTCAATGTCTTTTCGTTTCAGATCCGCGTACGACTTCTGACGATCGGAGGCTATCTTCAGATTTTCACGGATTACTCTTACTTTCTGTTCAGCATCTTTAATCAAATCCACTCCGAAAATTTTGCTCTCACCGAGCTCGGTCCAAAACAATGGTGTACGGCATTTACGCCCGTACAAGGCCTCGTAAGGCGCCATCTTAATACTTGATTGAAAACTATTGTTGTAAGCGAATTCAATCAAAGGTAAATATCGTTCCCATGAACCACTGAACTCGAGGATGCAACATCTCAACATATCCTCAAGTATCTGAATTATTCGCTCGGATTGACCATCGATTTGGGGGTGAAAGGCGGTGCTGAAATGCAACTTGGTACCCAAAGCTTCTTGCAATTTCTTCCAAAATCGCGAGGTGAACCTCGGATCTCTATCCGACACAACAGAAATCGGTACCCCGTGTAATCTCACAATCTGAGAAACGTACAATTTAGCTAGTTTATCCAATGATAAATCCATACGCACAGGGATAAAGTGAGCCGACTTAGTCAGTCTATCAACAACAACCCAAATCGCATCCTTCTTACTAGCTGACAATGGCAGCCCGGACACAAAGTCCATTGTGACTCGATCCCATTTCCACTCGGGTATCATGATCGGTTGAAGTAACCCTGAAGGCACTTGATGTTCCACTTTCACTTGTTGACATATTAAACATCTCGAAACAAAGTCGGAGATGTCTCGTTTCATACCATGCCACCAAAACTGACATTTCAAATCGTTGTACATCTTCGTACTCCCCCGGTGAATTGACATTCGGCTACAATGAGCTTCGTTCAGAATCATCGAAATGAGTTCTGAATTTCTTGGAACACACAAACGATTTCTGAACCTCAAACAATCGTCATCATCAATTTGAAACTTCGATTCCTTGTTCGGAATACACTCAGCCCGTTTTGCAACCAACTCATCGTCAACTTTCTGAGCTTCGCAAATTTGATGAGTCAATAATGGTTTGGCCTTTAATTCAACTATTAACACATTGTCGGGTAGGATAGACAAGTGTACATTCATTGCTCGTAAAGCAAACAGTGATTTCCGGCTTAAGGCGTCCGCAACCACATTAGCCTTTCCCTGGTGATAATCAATGACCAGCTCATAATCTTTCAACAACTCAAGCCAACGTCTTTGTCTCAGATTTAAGTCTCTTTGAGTCATCAAATATTTGAGACTTTTGTGATCCGAAAATACATGGCACTTCTCACCAAATAAGTAATGTCGCCATATTTTCAAGGCGAATACGATGACAGCTAATTCGAGATCATGGGTCGGATAATTTTTCTCATGTGGCTTTAATTGTCTCGACGCATAGGCCACAACTCGACCTTCTTGCATCAATACGCAACCTAACCCAAGTAGGGAGGCATCACTATAGATGACAAACTCTTTGCCGGATTCGGGCTGTACTAGTACTGGAGCTTCCGTCAAATGAGTTTTCAATTGGTCGAAACTTTTCTGACACTTTTCCGTCCATTCAAACTTGACATCTTTCTGAAGCAGTTTCGTCATGGGTGTGGCTATCATCGAGAATCCTTTTACAAACCGTCGGTAGTAACCGGCAAGTCCCAAAAAGCTCCAAACCTCAGTAATATTTCTTGGAGGCTTCCAGTTAAGTATGGCTGAAATTTTGCTCGGGTCGACTCGAATACCCGATGCAGATACCACATGACCCAAGAAGCTAACCTCTCTTAACCAGAACTCACACTTGCTGAACTTAGCATATAACTGCTTATCCCGTAAAATTTGCAACACTAATCTCAGGTGCTCCACATGTTCGGTCTCATCTCTTGAATAGACCAAGATGTCGTCAATGAACACAACTATGAACCGATCCAAATACGGTTCAAGATCGATTCATCAAATCCATAAATACCGCAGGGCATTAGTGAGCCCAAACGGCATCACTAAGAACTCAGAGTGACCATATCTCGCTCAAGGCGGTTTTGGGTATGTCCGAATCCCGAATTCAGAATCGATAATAGCCCGATCTCAAATCTATTTTTGAGAACACCGAGGCTCCTTCAGTTGATCGAACAAATCATCGATCTGTGATAGCAGATATTTGTTCTTTATTGTCACTTTATTAAGCTGATGATAGTCGATGCACAACCTCATGGCTCCGTCCTTCTTTTTCACAAACAACACTGGTGCACCCCAAGGTGAAAAACTTGGTCGAGCGAAACCTCTATCCGTCAACTCTTGCAACTGAGCTTTCAACTCCTTCAACTCGGTTGGTGCCATACGATACGGAGCTATCGAAATTGGCGTAGTCCCAGGTACAAGCTCAATACCAAACTCTACTTCCCGAACAGGTGGTAAACCCGGTAATTCTTCAGGAAAAACATCCGGGTATTCACAAACCACCGGCACCGATTCGGGTTTCTTTTCCAATTCCTTATCATCAAGTACATACGCAAGGTATGCTTCGCACCCCTTTCTTACATGTTTCTGGGCCAACATTGTTGATATTACAGCTGGCAACCCCTTTAAGTCCGTAGACTCAACTCGGATTATCTCGTTATTTGTGCACCTCAAATCAATAGTCTTGCTTTTGCAATTCACAATCGCATCATGCACGGTCAACCAATCCAAACCAAGAATAACATCAAATTCATCAAACGGCAAAAGCATCAGGTCCGCCGGAAAGCAGGACCCTCGGATTACTAGGGGACATTTCTTGCACACTTTGTCGACAAGCACGTAATGACCCAAGGGATTTGACACCCGAATTACGAACTCAGTAGACTCAATATGTAAAGTCTTACTCGATGCTAAGGTTTCGCATATATAAGAATGAGTAGAACCAGGGTCAATCAAAGCAATCACATTAGTATCAAAGAGAGTGAAAGTACCAGTGATAACATCAGGGGAGGATGCTTCCTCTCGTGCACGGATGGCATATGCCCTAGCAGGAGTACGGGTCTCAGATCGAACAGCCGTATCAGTGGCCCCTCTCTGACTACCACCCCTACCTCCTGAAATTCTTGGTGGTCTACCTCTAGCTATCATTCCACTAGGTCTTGCACCTTGCATCCTATTCTTCTCATCAAGCTCGTGCAATCTCTAATGAAGTGGTCCTTGAACCGCATCCGTAACAAGCCCTATTGGTAGACTTACCCCAACATTCACCTATGTGTCTTCTCCCACATTGGGGGCATTCAGGTTTCTCTTGATGGTTGTTGCCCACACTAGCTACCGAAGTAGCTCGGGAGTCCGTCAATGGTCGTGCTCTAATGGAAATTCCTGCAGTTGAGTCGTCCTCGATTTATTGGTGTCCTCCCTGAACTTCTTTACAGCCGAGAACGGAGCTTTACCCGTCGATCTTTTGCGATAGTCTCTAGCTTCAAATTCAGCCTTCTTCTTCTCCTTTCCAAGTTCCTCCGCCTTGCGTGCTCGTTCAACTAGTGTTACGAATTCTTTTATCTCCAAAAACCCACTAGTAGCTTTAGATCTTCATTCAATCCTTCTTCAAACCTCTTGCACATAGCAACCTCATCAGCCACACACTCCCGGGCATACCGACTGAGTCTTACGAACTCATGTTCGTATTGAGATACTGTCATACGGTCTTGCTTGAGTTCCAAGAATTCCTTACGCTTTTGATCGATGAACCGTTGACTAATATATTTCTTTCGAAACTCCGTTTGAAAGAAATCCCAAGTAACTCGTTCGTTTCGAACTATGGAAATCAAGATCCTCCACCAATAGTAGGCTGAGTCTCGCAACAAGGATATAGCACACTTTAGACATTCATCGGTGTGCATGATAGTTCATCAAACACCGAATGGTGTTATCAAGCGTAACTTCGGCCCTTTCGGCATCATCAAGTAACTATGGCCCTGAACTCTTCAGCCCCGCTTCCTAATCAAGTCTACGGTGGCTTACTCGGCCTCACTGTGGTCGATGGATGGCATTATGGGCTCTTGGGTTGGATTATTCAAATTGGAATTGTTGGACAATAGGATTGGTTCGGGCATATTACGCGACCACTCATTCATCATGGTGAAGAAGGCTTGTCTAGCCCCTCACCCCGATTATTCGCAGATGACCGAGGTTCAACAGAGGCGTCCCTTGTGCAAGAGCAGCCGCTACACTTTCAACGTCATCCGCCAAGGTTCTCTCTACACCGGGATCCATTTACTAATCAAAACAATAATTTTAACCGTCAGAAGTCATCACACATTTAAACATTAACATTAAGGCATGTATAGCTAGACTCATACGTGCTATGGTAGTCCTAGAACCGACTAAACCATAGCTCTGATACCAATAAAATTGTAACACCCCGAACCCGAGACCGTTGCCGGAGTCGAACACGAGGTGTTAACAGACTTCAAACCACTTATTGAGAACTTCCCAGACAAGCTGCCAATCTGTGTACTAGTCGCTTCAAAAATCATAACTTGAGTTTTAAAACTCCAAAATCAGTTTCGTAATTTTTCCTAAAACTAGACTCATATTTCCATCTACAGATTTTTTTCTAGAATTTTTGGTCGAGCCAATTAGTAAAGTTTATTAGTTAAAGTCTCCCATGTTACAGGGGTCGACTATACTGACCTTCGTGCGTTACAACTCGAATAACTCCCTGTGAAGGGCTTCAATACTGATTCCGTTTATTTATATAGAAACTAGACTCAAAGAGGAATTTATACATATATGGTATGACTCCTAATTATCTCTGGTTAATTTATAATGAATTTTCAAAGTCGGAACAGGGAATCCAGAAACCGTTCTGGCCCTGTTTCACGAAAACCCAAATATCTTTTAACATACGACTCATATGACCGTTTCGTTTCTTCCATATGAAAATGAATTCATCAAGGTTCATTTACATAATTTATTTACTATTTAATTCCATTCCTACTATTTTTAGTGATTTTTCACATCCACGTCACTGTTGCTGCCAGCATCTATTTCTAGGGTAGACTTTCTCTAACACATAGTTTCTATGATTCAACCACCCTTTTACATATATAGTCCAAAATATAATCATGATGACCCATTCTAATGGCTGGTCATTGCCAAACATTTCCGTGCTTCTTAATGAGCATATACATACCAAATGATTATAACATTATGCTCAAAACATTTAGAAGCCATTTTCGCATGGCTATTCAAAATTTTACATACCAAGTTCAAACAAAACATAATAGCCTATACATGCGAAATGTACTCCAAGACCAACTACGAAGAAAATACCAAAAGTTGTTAGCGGTGTGATGACTTCGATGACGGTCCCGAATACGCAAAAAGTCGAGTCCAAGAAACCTAAAATAGGTGACAAGCAAACACCGAATGAGTATATAACTCAAGAAGTCATAAGCAATGCACTAACAACCATTAATAACATTATCGCAAGAGGAAACAAAATGGAGCGAGGCTAATTACTCCATTCAAACCGAACTATACCATAGTTCCTTAGACCTTCGATTCAATCATACATCTACATGACCTTTCACTCATTCCGCGATAATTCTTATGTACGTGACTTCAATTTACATTGTCACATAGGTTCAAACTTACCAAGCTCGACCCCAAATATAAACATAGCGCCTATTAGCCATGAACTCAAGGTACTTACCCGATCCGCTGTCCGTGATCAACTCAATAGTGTCGCACACTCGGTGTCAATAGTGATTCAAAAGCATATAGTGAGTCCGCACACTTAGTGCTATATAATCAACTCGCACACTTAGTGCTACATGATCAAACTCGCACACTTAGTCTGTACAAGTTTTAAACCCGCACACTTAGTGCCATTCTCATGATCACAAATGTTTATACCCGCACACTTAGTGCCAAATCAACAACTCAATACATCTCACCTCTTTTCCTTCCATTCAATACTTCCATCACCACATACACACATGTATATAAATTCATCATTCCTTTCGGCATAATTACATAGACATTATGTCTATTCAATTCAATACAAAATATATGCTTAGTGACTTACCTTGTGTTGGGTAAAACAGTCCAAGTCGGCTACTCGATGACCTTCGTCTTTCCCTTGCTTGATTCTCCTTCTTTAACTCCTTGAGCTTAATCAATAAATTAACTAGTTTAACCATCTTGCTAAACATTCATAATTCAATTACACATGCATATGTATGTTTGTATATTCGCAACCATCCTCACTTATTACCCATTTAGTCAATTATCTAAGCCAAGATAAGGCTTCAATACGGTTGCCTCTAACCGAATACATGCACACCAATCTACTTCATTTGGCGAATATGCATGTCTATGTTGAGGCCAATTTTACACTTAATACCACACAAAAAAACAGCATACATTTTACTAACTAACTCATTACATATTGTAGCTCAATACACATCTCTCATTTACTACATAACCAAACATCATCACAAGCAAATATACACCTTGAAATAGTATATATGTCATACCAATTCATCATGTGCAAACACATATTCATGTAGGTGCAAGGGGCGAATCTCAAGTTGTTTATATCCAAATATAAACACATATCCAAAGCTCAAATCTTACCTACCATGCAACATGCATGAATCATACTTATGGATATACCATGACCGAATACATCACAACACCATAATTTTGGTCATGATTAAGCAAAGAACTTAATGTCTTACTCAAAAATACTAAAAAGAAAGTCCAAGAGCCATCAATCCCCATCACATATACCATTAACAAGCTTCATATTTAACATGCAATGGCATTAACACAAAATCCACCTTGGCCAAATACCATCCCCATGATATAACAAAGATTTAAACCATGGGCTAATAAGAACATCAAGCTAGTAACTAAAACATGCATGAATCTCATGGTACAACCTCAAACATACCTTAATCTTGATGCAAGTATAGCCAAACCCTTCCTAATCCTCTTCCAAACCAAACATGGAGCAAAAATTCCCTCTTCTTCCTTAGGATTTTCGGTCAAGAGAGAATGAAAGGATGATCAATTTTTTTCTTTTCTTTTCTTCAATACACGGCAATAGGGGTTCACTCACACACATTTTTTTTTCATTCTTTATTACCCATGCTTATTTGTTTATTTCTTTTCTCCCTAATGCACCAACAAAACATGTCTATGACATGTTTTGCCCATCCCTCATTGTCATGGCGGCCACCTCTTATAAAAGAGGGATATTTGACATGCAAGGCCATTGTTTTGCATGCATGCTTTAATTAGTCATTACACATTCCCCCATCATACTTCCAAAATTTTCTACTAGGTCCTTTCTAGTGAAATTCACATTTATAACTCTAAATCAAAGCATCAAAAATGTCACACATGAGTTAACACATATTATAGGCAATAAAATAAATATTAAATTATTTTTATGCCTCGGTTTTGTGGTCTCGAAACCACATTCCGACTAGGGTCGTTTTAAGGCTGTCACAACTCTCCCCCACTTAAGAAATTTTCGTCCCCGAAAATCTTACCGGTAAATAGATTTGGGTATCGCTCTTTCATAGAGTTCTCGGGTTCCCAAGTAGCTTCTTCTATCCCGTGTTTGAGCCATAACACCTTCACCGGCGGAACCCTTTTGTTTTGCAACTCCTTCACTTCACGAGCTAGGATACGAATCGGTTCTTCTTCATAACTCATATCGGCTTGAATTTCAACCTCTGATGGACTAATTACGTGCGACGGATCAGATCTATAGCGTCGAAGCATCGAAACATGAAAGACGTCGTGAATCTTTTCAAGTTCAGGGGGCAAAATCAAACGATACGCAACTGGACCGACTCATTCGGATATCTCATATGGCCCGATGAACCTTGGACTCAATTTGCCCTTGCGCCCAAATCTGAGTATCTTTTTCCAAGGCGAAAATTTAAGAAACACTTTATCTCCCACCTGATACTCAATGTCTTTTCGTTTCAGATCCGCGTACGACTTCTCGACGATCGGAGGCTATCTTGATTTTCACGGATTACTCTTACTTTCTGTTCAAAGATCTTTAATTAAATCCACTCAAAATTTTGCTCTCACCGAGCTCGGTCCAAAACAATGGTGTACGGCATTTACGCCCGTACAAGGCCTCGTAAGGTGCCATCCTAATACTTGATTGAAAACTATTGTTGTGTTTAATTCAATCAAAGGTAAATGTCGTTCCCATGAACCATCGAACTCGAGGATGCAACATCTCAACATATCCTCAAGTATCCGAATTATTCGCCGGATTGACCATCGGTTTGGGGGTGAAAGGCGGTCTTGAAATGCAACTTGGTACCCAAAGCTTCTTGCAATTTCTTCCAAAATCGCGAGGTGAACCTCGGATCTCTATCCGACACAATGTAAATCGGTACCCGTGTAATCTCACAATCGAGAAACGTACAATTCAGCTAGTTTATCCAATGAAAAATCCGTGCATACGGGGATAAAGTGAGCCGACTTAGTCGGTCTATCAACAACAACCCAAATCGCATCCTTCTTACTAGTCGACAATGGCGGCCGGACACAAAGTCCATTGTGACTCGATCCCATTTCCACTCGGGTATCATGATCGGTTGAAGTAACCACGAAGGCACTTGATGTTCCACTTTCACTTGTTGACATATTAAACATCTCGAAACAAAGTCGGAGATGTCTCATTTCATACCATGCCACCAAAACCGACATTTCAAATCGTTGTACATCTTCGTACTCCCCGGGTAAATTGACATTCGGCTACAATGAGCTTCGTTCAGAATCATCGAAATGAGTTCTGAATTTCTTGGAACACACAAACGATTTCTGAACCTCAAACAATCGTCATCATCAATTTGAAACTTCGATTCCTTGTTCGGAATACACTCAGCCCGTTTTGCAACCAACTCATCGTCAACTTTCTGAGCTTCGCGAATTTGATGAGTCAATAATGGTTTGGCCTTTAATTCAGCTATTAACACATTGTCGGGTAGGATAGACAAGTGTACATTCATTGCTCGTAAAAGCAAACAAAGTGATTTCCGGCTTAAGGCGTCCGCAACCACATTAGCCTTTCCTGGTGATAATCAATGACCACTCATAATCTTTCAACAACTCAAGCCAATGTCTTTGTCTCGATTTAAGTCTCTTTGAGTCATCAAATATTTGAGACTTTTGTGATCCAAAATACATGGCACTTCTCACCAAATAAGTAATGTCGCCATATTTTCAAGGCGAATACGATGGCGACTAATTCGAGATCATGGGTCGGATAATTTTTCTCATGTGGCTTTAATTGTCTCGACGATAGGCCACAACTCGACCTTCTTGCATCAATACGCAACCTAACCCAAGTAGGAGGCATCACTATAGATGACAAACTCTTTGCCGGATTAAAATTTGTACTAGTCTTGGAGCTTCCGTCAAATGAGTTTCCAATTGGTCGAAACTTTTCGACACTTTTCCGTCCATTCAAACTTGACATCTTTTCAAGCGGTTTACGTCATGGGTGTGGCTATCATCGAGAATCCTTTTACAAACCGTCGGTAGTAACCGGCAAGTCCCAAAAAGCTCCGAACCTCAGTAATATTTCTTGGAGGCTTCCAGTTAAGTATGGCTGAAATTTTGCTCGGGTCGACTCGAATACCCGATCGAGATACCACATGACCCAACCTCTCTAACCGTAACTCACACTTCTTGAACTTAGCATATAACCGCTTATCCCGTAAAATTTGCAACACTAATCTCGTGTGCTCCACATGTTCGGTCTCATCTCTTGAATAGACCAAGATGTCGTCAATGAACACAACTACGAACCGATCCAAATACGGTGCGAAGATCCGATTCATCAAATCCATAAATACCGCAGGGGCATTAGTGAGCCCAAACGGCATCACTAAGAACTCGTAGTGACCATATCTCGTTCTGAAGGCAGTTTTGGGTATGTCCGAATCCCGAATTCGCGAATCGATAATAGCCCGATCTCAAATCTATTTTTGAGAACACCGAGGCTCCTTCAGTTGATCGAACAAATCATCGATCTGTGAGTAGCGGATATTTGTTCTTTATTGTCACTTTATTAAGTCGATGATAGTCGATGCACAACCTCATGGTTCCGTCCTTCTTTTCACAAACAACACCGGTGCACCCCAAGGTGAAAAACTTGGTTGAGCGAAACCTCTATCCGTCAACTCTTGCAACCGAGCTTTCAACTCCTTCAACTCGGTTGGTGCCATACGATCTGAGCTATCGAAATTGGCGTAGTCCTGTACAAGCTCAATACCAAACTCTACTTCCCGAGCATGTGGTAAACCGGTAATTCTTCAGAAAAACATCCGGTATTCACAAACCACCCGCACCGATTCGGTTTCTTTTCCAATTCCTTATCATCAGTACATACGCAAGGTATGCTTCGCACCCTTTCTTACATGTTTCGGGCCAACATTGTTGATATTACGGTGGCAACCCCTTTAAGTCCGTAGACTCAACTCGGATTATCTCGTTATTTGCGCACGTCAAATCAATAGTCTTGCTTTTGCAATTCACAACCGTATCATGCACGGTCAACCAATCCAAACCAAGAATAACATCAAATTCATCAAACGGCAAAAGCATCAGGTCCGCCGGAAAGCAGGACCCTCGGATTACTAGGGGACATTTCTTGCACACTTTGTCGACAAGCACGCAACGACCCAAAGGATTTGACACCCGAATTATGAACTCAGTAGACTCAATATGTAAAGTCTTACTCGATGCTAAGGTTTCGCATATATAAGAATGAGTAGAACCAGGGTCAATCAAAGCAATCACATTAGTATCAAAGAGAGTGAAAGTACCAGTGATAACATCAGGGGAGGATGCTTCCTCTCGTGCACGGATGGCATATGCCCTAGCAGAGTCGGGTCTCAGATCGAACAGCCGTATCAGTGGCCCCTCTCTGACTACCACCCCTACCTCCTGAAATTCTTGGTGGTCTACCTCTAGCTATCATTCCACTAGGTCTTGCACCTTGCATCCTAGTCTTCTCATCAAGCTCCGTGCAATCTCTAATGAAGTGGTCCTTCGAACCGCATCCGTAACAAGCCCTATTGGTAGACTTACCCCAACATTCACCTATGTGTCATCTCCCACATTGGGGGCATTCAGGTTTCTCTTGACGGTTGTTGCCCACACTAGCTACCGAAGTAGCTCGGGAGTCCGTCAATGGTCGTGCTCTAATGGAAATTCCCGCAGTTGTCCTCGATTTATTGGTGTCCTCCCTGAACTTCTTTACAGCCGAGAACGGAGCTTTACCCGTCGATCTTTTGCGATAGTCTCTAGCTTCAAATTCAGCCTTCTTCTTCTCCTTTCCAAGTTCCTCCGCCTTGCGTGTGCTCGTTCAACTAGTGTTACGAATTCTTTTATCTCCAAAAACCCACTAGTAGCTTTAGATCTTCATTCAATCCTTCTTCAAACCTCTTGCACATAGCAACCTCATCAGCCACACACTCCGGGCATACCGATCGAGTCTTACGAACTCATGTTCAGATTGAGATACTTTATACTACCTTGCTTGAGTTCCAAGAATTCCTTACGCTTTTGATCGATGAACCGTTGACTAATATATTTCTTTGAAACTCCGTTTGAAAGAAATCCCAAGTAACTCGTTCGTTTGAACTATGGAAATCAAGATCCTCCACCAATAGTAGGTGAGTCTCGCAACAAGGATATAGCACACTTTAGACATTCATCGGTGTGCATGATTCATCAAACACCGAATGGTGTTATCAAGCCAAAACTCGGCCCTTTCGGCATCATCAAGAACTATGGCCTGAACTCTTCAGCCCCCGCTTCCTAATCAAGTCTCTGGTGGCTTACTCAGCCTCACAGGTCGATGAATCGATGGCATTACGGGCTCTTGGGTTGGATTATTCAAATTCGGAATTGTTGGACAGTACGGATTGGTTCGGGCATATTGCGCGACCCACTCATTCATCATGGTGAAGAAGGCTTGTCTAGCCCCCTCACCCTGATTATTCGCAGATGACTGAGGTTCAACAGGAGACGTCCCTTGTGCAAGAGCAGCCGCTACACTTTCAACGTCATCCGCCAAGGTTCTCTCTACACCGGGATCCATTTACTAATCAAAACAATAATTTTAACCGTCAGAAATCATCACACATTTAAACATTAACATTAAGGCATGTATAGCTAGACTCATACGTGCTATGGTAGTCCTAGAACCGACTAAACCATAGCTCTGATACCAATAAAATTGTAACACCCCGAACCCGAGACCGTTGCCGGAGTCGAACACGAGGTGTTAACAGACTTCAAACCACTTATTGAGAACTTCCCAGACAAGCTGCCAATCTGTGTACTAGTCGCTTCAAAAATCATAACTTGAGTTTTACAACTCCAAAATCAGTTTCATAATTTTTCCCTGAAACTAGACTCATATTTCCATCTACAAATTTTTTTCTAGAATTTTTGGTCGAGCCAATTAGTACAGTTTATTAGTTAAAGTCTCCCATGTTACAGGGGTCGACTACACTAACCTTCGTGCGTTACAACTCGAATAACTCCCTGTGAAGGGCTTCAATACTGATTCCGTTTATTTATATAGAAACTAGACTCAAAGAGGAATTTATACATATATGGTATGACTCCTAATTATCTCTGGTTAATTTATAATGAATTTTCAAAGTCGGAACAGGGAATCCAGAAACCGTTCTGGCCCTGTTTCACGAAAACCCAAATATCTTTTAACATACAACTCATATGACCGTTTCGTTTCTTCCATATGAAAATGAATTCATCAAGGTTCATTTACATAATTTATTCACTATTTAATTCTATTCCTACTATTTTTAGTGATTTTTCACATCCACGTCACTGTTGCTGCTAGCATCTATTTCTAGGGTAGACTTTCTCTAACACATAGTTTCTATGATTCAACCACCCCTTTTACATATATAGTCCAAAATATAATCATGATGACCCATTCTAATGGCTGGTCATTGCCAAACATTTCCGTGCTTCTTAATGAGCATATACATACCAAATGATTATAACATTATGCTCAAAACATTTAGAAGCCATTTTCGCATGGCTATTCAAAATTTTACATACCAAGTTCAAACAAAACATAATAGCCTATACATGCCGAAATGTACTCCAAGACCAACTACGAAGAAAATACCAAAAGTTGTTAGCGGTGTGATGACTTCGATGACGGTCCCGAATACGCAAAAAGTCGAGTCCAAGAAACCTAAAATAGGTGACAAGCAAACACCGAATGAGTATATAACTCAAGAAGTCATAAGCAATGCACTAACAACCATTAATAACATTATCGCAAGAGGAAACAAAATGGAACGAGGCTAATTACTCCATTCAAACCGAACTATACCATAGTTCCTTAGACCTTTCGATTCAATCATACATCTACATGACCTTTCACTCATTCCGCGATAATTCTTATGTACGTGACTTCAATTTACATTGTCACATAGGTTCAAACTTACCAAGCTCGACCCCAAATATAAACATAGCGCCTATTAGCCATGAACTCAAGGTACTTACCCGATCCGCTGTCCGTGATCAACTCAATAGTGTCGCACACTCAGTGTCAATAGTGATTCAAAAGCATATAGTGAGTCCGCACACTTAGTGCTATATAATCAACTCGCACACTTAGTGCTACATGATCAAACTCGCACACTTAGTGCTGTACAAGTTTTAAACCCGCACACTTAGTGCCATTCTCATGATCACAAATGTTTATACCCGCACACTTAGTGCCGAAATCAACAACTCAATACATCTCACCTCTTTTCCTTCCATTCAATACTTCCATCACCACATACACACATGTATATAAATTCATCATTCCTTTCGGCATAATTACATAGACATTATGTCTATTCAATTCAATACAAAATATATGCTTAGTGACTTACCTTGTGTTGGGTAAAACAGTCCAAGTCGGCTACTCGATGACCTTCGTCTTTCCCTTGCTTGATTCTCCTTCTTTAACTCCTTGAGCTTAATCAATAAATTAACTAGTTTAACCATCTTGCTAAACATTCATAATTCAATTACACATGCATATGTATGTTTGTATATTCGCAACCATCCTCACTTATTACCCATTTAGTCAATTATCTAAGCCAAGATAAGGCTTCAATACGGTTGCCTCTAACCGAATACATGCACACCAATCTACTTCATTTGGCCGAATATGCATGTCTATGTTGAGGCCAATTTTACACTTAATACCACACAAAAAAACAGCATACATTTTACTAACTAACTCATTACATATTGTAGCTCAATACACATCTCTCATTTACTACATAACCGAAACATCATCACAAGCAAATATACACCTTGAAATAGTATATATGTCATACCAATTCATCATGTGCAAACACATATTCATGTAGGTGCAAGGGCGAATCTCAAGTTGTTTATATCCAAATATAAACACATATCCAAAGCTCAAATCTTACCTACCATGCAACATGCATGAATCATACTTATGGATATACCATGACCGAATACATCACAACACCATAATTTTGGTCATGATTAAGCAAAGAACTTAATGTCTTACTCAAAAATACTAAAAAGAAAGTCCAAGAGCCATCAATCCCCCATCACATATACCATTAACAAGCTTCATATTTAACATGCAATGGCATTAACACAAAATCCACCTTGGCCAAATACCATCCCCATGATATAACAAAGATTTGAACCATGGGCTAATAAGAACATCAAGCTAGTAACTAAAAACATGCATGAATCTCATGGCACAACCTCAAACATACCTTAATCTTGATGCAAGTATAGCCAAACCCCTTCCTAATCCTCTTCCAAACCAAACATGAAGCAAAAATTCCCTCTTCTTCCTTAGGATTTTCGGTCAAGAGAGAATGAAAGGATGATCAATTTTTTTCTTTTCTTTTCTTCAATACACGGCAATAGGGGGGTTCACTCACACACATTTTTTTTTTCATTCTTTATTACCCATGCTTATTTGTTTATTTCTTTTCTCCCTAATGCACCAACAAAACATGTCTATGACATGTTTTGCTCATCCCTCATTGTCATGGCCGGCCACCTCTTATAAAAAGAGGGATATTTGACATGCAAGGCCATTGTTTTGCATGCATGCTTTAATTAGTCATTACACATTCCCCCATCATACTTCCAAAGTTTTCTACTAAGTCCTTTCTAGTGAAATTCACATTTATAACTCTAAATCAAAGCATCAAAAATGTCACACATGAGTTAACACATATTATAGGCAATAAAATAAATATTAAATTATTTTTATGCCTCGGTTTTGTGGTCCCGAAACCACATTCCGACTAGGGTCGTTTTAAGGCTGTCACATATTCACTAGGTTCACAAATATATTTCACATAAAAATTTACATCGATGGATTAGTCGCGATTCTTTCAAGCTATTGCTCATTTCTTAAACATGCAAGATTTATCACACGTAATAATCATAGATATATAACCTGCAACATTCAACCATAATCATCATAGACCATACCTAGCATGATTTAATTCAAACATTTTGATTAGCCATTTTCGTATGGCTTTATACACAACCAAAATTTATCATTTTAACCACACTTCAGCTTATACATGCCATAATTCGAATTTAACTTAGAAAGGTACCCCAAAATAGTAGATAGTGTGATGAACTTCGCAGATGATCCCCGAGCCTACAACTTGATTTCTAATATCTATAAAACAAACAAGGATACACAAAATAAGCTAATATAGCTTAGTAAGTCATAAACAAATATAAACCCAACAAACTATTTAATTTAATTAAGTTAATTATTATTTATAGTAACTAAATACCATTTAATCTCAAGTTATACTTATAAGTACATCCACATATATACATTCGCACTTAAACATCATATTGGCCGAATGATCAAATACACACATTGTCTATTTTTCAATCAACTTACCAACCACTTTATTATACCCTGCCAAATGCACATATTTATTTATATACAAGTAATTGCATTTTTTTTTTTACTTGGCTAGATAGTCACCTGACCATTTGGGTATATTAATATTCAACTTCCCCAAAAAAAAAACCACTAATTATATTATAATCATGCTTGCATATACTTTTACACATAAGCTAAAAAAAATATCACTATGTAGTATTGCATATATATACATAAATAGTCAACAAGACCAATTATACCAAAACATACATTACATTTAATTATGAGTCATTTTCTCAAAATAATTTTATATAACTACAAGCTGAATATACATATGCTAACATCACTTAAAGTCATTATCATCAATTATGTGTGAATAAAACAAATACTGAGTACCAACTTACCTTGTCATTAATAGCCAAACAATTAATTCATACCTGGCCGTTTTACTCGTATTACACAATCATGCACAATTTACCTTTGCCCAATGAACCATTCGAAATTGGAGAGGACACTCGAATAATCACATAAATGGTACAATGCCAACGTCCCACACGTGGTCTTACATGTAACCACATATCGATGCCACTGTCCCAGACAGGGTCTTACTCGTAAACACATATCGGAATCACATATCGATGCCATGGTCTTACTCGCACACATATACCGGAATCCTATGTCATGACATATGTATCCTAGCTATTCCTAAGGTTCATACGGGGCTTTCGAACGTCGTAACTCGATCGAATTGAACTCGAAAGTGTAGTAGTCAAATTTAATCATTTTCGGCCATAGCATATTAAAATTCCACATTTCATAACAGCATATAAATATAACGTTTAATTACCAAATAAACACATCTATTTGCTTATAAACTTACCTTGGCTGTCGTAAAACAGAACGGGGCTGCTAGTCGACAACTTTCGTTTTTCCCCGGTCCAAATCCGATTTCTTTATTTCTTGATCTAAACATATTCAAATTAAGCTCATGCAAACATATTTCCATTCAATTTAATCCAAAAACACATAAATAGGCAAATTACCATTTTACCCCTAACATTTACAATTTTTACAATTTAGTCCCTATTGCACAAAATACAAAATACACAAAATTTCTCAACACCCATGTTAGGCCGAATACCCATGCTCATAAAAATCCATATATTTTATCAATTTCACATTTTAGTCCCTCAAATTATTATTTTTGGAATTAAGTCCTAATTACTCAAAATCATCAAAAACTCCAATACAAAATATGTTAATCTAAAACATATCTTTCATTTGTCATCATCAACAATGAAAAATCACAAGCTATCAACAATGGTACAACTCAAAATATTCATCAAAATCAAAAATTCAAGCATGGGTTTTGTAGTACTCGAAGCAACGATCTCAAAAACGTAGAAATTATAAAAAAAAGGCAAAGAACGAACCTTGATTTTTGCTTGGAAGATGGTCGAACCTAGCTTCTCCTATTTCTTTTGTTTATATTCAGCTATGGTTGAAATAATTATATGAGCACTTTGTTTTATTTATCATAAATTATAACATATATATTATTTTTTATTATTTTACTTTTTAACCTTAGTTAATAAATTATAAAATCACATATATCATGCCCACTACCGTCCACTTCATATATAATGGGCTAATTTCATCACAACTACTCCCATTTAGAAAACCATCAACAAATAAGCCATTTACAAAACAAACTACCCACTTTTTAATTTACGCGATTAAGTCCTTTTATTTAATCAGACACCTAAATGACAAAATTAAATCACAAAATTTTCACAGACATAAATTCTCATATAGTAAACATAGAAAATAATTTTAAAATATTTTTTTGACTCAAAATCGTGGTCCTGAAACCACCGTTCCTAGTAGGGTCTAAATCAGGCTATTACAATGGAATTTTAATATCCACAAATCGGATTGAGATTTGGGATTCATAGCATGATTTCTTGGGAAAGCCAGAGGAGGCTTTGAAATGAAAGGTAACTAAGAGTTGAATTGGACTGTGTGGAATTATAAAGAGTATGACGCTGAGATGAACTGACTAGTTTCGCTATTTGAATTCGGAAAAGATTCAGGTGCGAATGTATACGTAACATGATGGTATGGATCAGAATTTTGAGTACATGAGCTTTCTGGAACAGATTAAGTTTCGGTGAAAGTATTGTAAAGTGAATACCACTTACGATTTTTGTATGTAGATTTAAAGAGATAGGCAGTAAAAGTACAGCTTGAGTGAAAGTTCTTTGACATTGATTATAGGATTGAGGAATCCAAGTGAAAATCCAAAACCAATTTTCTGGTAAGATTTTCAAGGATGAAAATCCCTAAGGAGGGAGAAATGTAACATCCTAATTTTGGGCCTAGTTGGAACAGTGGTTTCGGGATTATAAATCCGATGAGGAAAACTCGTTTTTATTATATTTTTATTGTCTACGATTTTACAAAATGATTTTGTGAAACTTTCGTTCAAAAATTTCGATGTTTGGGCACTCAATTTGGTCAAAAGGACTAAATTGTAAAAAGTGAAAAAGTTGAGTTCTACATGTTAAAAGTGTCTAATTGTTATGATTTTTTAAATTAAAGTTCCTTAAATGGTAATTAGACCATTTTGAAGTTTGTGGACAAAAATGGACATGGTATGATAGGTTTTTAAACGTTTTTCATTAAGTGCATTTTAGTAAATTGGTAATTAAATGAATTAAAAATGCCAAAATAAGCCAAATTTGCTCATCTTCTTCCTCATGGCTGAATTTTTCATGAAAAACACCATGGATAGGGTTTTCAAGCTTTCCAAGCTTATTTATGAAGGAAATCGAGATTTGGGCTTAAATCAGAAAAATACAAGGTTATGGACTAAAATGGTAAATTACCGTTTCTGGATCGAGTATTGGCAGGTCGGCTCATGGTTGGAGATCTTCGGAGGAAAAATTACACTATCAAACTATCATTTTTGGGAGAATTAATTCAAATATTAGAAATATCAAGTGAGTGGCATGTATAGGAAGTTGGTTATGATCATGAGATGTGGTCCTTATCCATTATGGTTTATAAGTTTAATTAATCATGCTATGTTCTATGTTTTGATGTGATGATATAGTTAGCTTTGTTTGTTATGCATGAATGGTAATACATCAGGTAAGTTAAATCCAGGCCAGTGGATCATGAATTAAATGGAAATGAGTAATGTTGCCTTGAATATGGATGTTTAAGGGACAAATTGGTAACTATGTTATGATGGTATAAAATGAGAATAAGATTTAGCATGTCTAGTTCTAGTTACTGTAAGAATGTATATTATATATAAGATGGTAAGCAAATATGTTTAAAGTGAAAGACATGTTATTCCATGATTATGGATGTGTAAGTGCTCATTTATGCCACGTTATATGTCTTTAAATATGAGTCTATGCATGTGTTCAAAAAGTTTTGAATTAAATGAAATTTTATGGCCCGTTTTCATCTATGTGTATGGTTAAGTCTGGTAATGCCTCGTACTCTGTTCCGGCCTTGGATACGGGTAAGGGGTGTTACAGTTTAATTCTTGTCTTTAGTTTTAATTTTTTTTAGGTGTTTCTTTCTATTTTCTAGTTAGAATTTTTTTCTTTCACATAATAAAATAGCAAGAATGGATAAATAAGCTCAATGCCTCTTCATTTGGAAAAATATAAAGTGATGTGGAAATGGGAATGAACATGTCTAGGATTGGATTGTTGAGAAAGACTTGGTACTTAAGCAGTCTTTATGGCTCACCTCTATTTTCTTACAACCCTACCTGGTGTTCAATTTTCATTCATTACTTTGTTTTCACAAAGAGGACATTGCTTCTTTTTAAAGGGGGGTAAGGCATTTCACATGAATTTTTAATAAGCCATTTCCTATGAATTTTTAAAGTATGTTTCAATCTTTTTACTTAAGTATGTTGAAATAAATGAATGTTCAAAAATGTTTTTTGTTCATACATATGTTCAAATGCAAGCATGATTTCTGATTTTATCTAAGTTATTCGTATTTTATCTTGAGTGATGGAATGCTGGTATGATGTTTAGTCTTATGTAGTATTTTCCATGAAAATTTGATTTATTTAGAAATAGACATGTATGAAGGTTTAAGTCAATAACTTTCTTGAGGTGAAATCCTAAGAGGTATAAGAATCTAATGTGATATAAACACACTTTCTTTGGATTGTTTAAGCCTTTCAAGCCGACCTTATTAAATTAACCTTTGAAACTTAATTTTTGAGCTTAATGTCCTGTTTATTGCAAAATATCTACATTATAAGCCAGATTTCCATCTTTTTTAAATTTTATCCTATTTTGTGCACCTATCTTAACTAAAATTTTCTTGGTGATCAAATTTTGAAGAAAGATATAAAAGATGTACATGCTCTTCACATGTTTAAAAAAAAAAGAATGAATGAATGAAAGAACAAAGGTACGTTTGCTCAAAAGAATAAAAAGCAAAGAAAAGTTTGCTCAAAATCTGAAAATTAAAGGTTGCCCATGAGTTCGAACTAAGTTTGGGGGTGTTCCAATGACCCAAATGTACGAAAGTTGTGACACTAAAGGATCCAAGACAAAGTTTGTACCACCCCTAACTCGTATTCGATGTTGTGATAGGGTTCGAGGCGTTACTAGACTTGAACGTACACCATTTCATAAAACCAGGCAATAAAATTTCATTTAAATTAAAAATATTCAATCACATGCATAATGTCCCTTACACGAGCTACCGTGGCTCTAAACATGCATTAAAGGAGGGTTGGGACTAAACCGAGAACATTGGAAAGTTCTAGGAAAACTTAGAAATTTTTCTCATAAAATAAGGTCACAGACCCGTGTGGACACAAGGGCACGCCTGTGTCCTTAGGCTATGTAACTCTCTGTTTATGACGTGAGCACACAATTTGAACCACACGGCCAGGCCACACGCCCATGTCACCAAGCCGTGTCCCTCACAAGGTTGAGACAGACGTCCGTGTCTGGAACGACGGAAAAATGTGCAAGTGTACACAATCGCAACAAGTAATAAAGTGACAAGTAAAAGTCGAGTTATCATACCTACAGGGATTGTAAAAGAATTATTTATGAAATTAATTGTAAAACACTTTGGTGAGGTAAAAATAATTTGGTTTTAAAATGTGGTCAAAAACTATTTAAAAACTAAGTAAATGAGAATAATATTTAGGATGTCTAGGGTTTAAGGTTTAGGGTTTTAGAGTTTTAAGGTTTTAGGTTTTCGAGTTTAGGGTTTAATGTTGCCTTGAATATGGATATTTAATGGACAAACTGGTAACTACATTATGATGGTAAAAAATGAGAATATGATTTAGCATGTCTAGTCCTAGTTAATGTAAGAATGTATATTATATACAGGATGGTAAGCAAATATGTTTACAGTGAAAGACATGTTATTCCATGATTATGGATGTGTAAGTGCTCATTTATGCCATATTATATGTCTTAAAATATAAGTCTATGCATGTGTTCGAAAAGTTTTGAATTAAATGAAATTTTATGGCCCGTTTTCGTCTATGTGTATGGTTAAGTCTGGTAATGCCTCGTACTCTGCTCCGGCCTTGTATACGGGTAAGGGGTGTTACAATTTAATTCTTGTCTTTAGTTTTAATTTTTTTAGGTGTCTCTTTCTATTTTCTAGTTAGAATTTTTTCTTTCGCATAATAAAATAGCAAGCATGGATAAATAAGCTCAATGCCTCTTCATTTGGAAAAAAATAAAGTGATGTGGAAATGGGAATGAACATGTCTAGGATTGGATTGTTGAGAAAGGCTTGGTACTTAGGCAGTCTTTATGACTCACCTCTCTTTTCATACAGCCCTACCTAGTGTTCAGTTTTCATTCATTACTTTGTTTTCACAATGAGGACATTGCTTCTTTTTAAAGGGGGGTAAGGCATTTCACATGAATTTTTAATAAGCCATTTCCCATGAATTTTTAAAGTATGTTTCAATCTTTTTTACTTAAGTATGTTGAAATAAATGAATGTTCAAAAATATTTTTTTTTCATACATATGTTCAAATGCAAGCTTGATTTCTGATTTTATCTAAGTTATTCGTATTTTATCTTGAGTGATGGAATGCTTGTATGATGTTTAGTCTTATGTAGTATTTTCCATGAAAATTTGATTTATTTAGAAATAGACATGTATGAAGGTTTAAGTCAATAACTTTCTTGAGGTGAAATCCTAGGAGGTATAAGAATCTAATGTGATATAAGCACACTTTCTTTGGATCGTTTAAGCCTTTCATGCCGACCTTATTAAATGAACCTTTGAAACTTAATTTTTGAGCTTAATGTCCTGTTTATAGCAAAATACCTACATTATAAGCCAAATTTCCATCTTTTTTAATTTTATCCTATTTTTTGCAGTTATCTTAACTAAAATTTTTTTGGTGATCAAATTTTGAAGAAAGATATAAAAGATGTACATGCTCTTCACATGTTTAAAAAAAAAAAGAATGAATGAATGAAAGAACAAAGGTACGTTTGTTCAAAAGAATAAAAAGCAAAGAAAAGTTTGCTCAAAATCTGAAAATTAAAGGTTGGCCATGAATTTAAACTAAGTTTGGGGGTGTTCCAATGACCCAAATGTACGAAGGTTGTGACACTAAAGATCCAAGACAAAGTTTGTACCACCCCTAACTCGTATTCAATGCCGGGACAGGATTCAAGGCGTTACCGGACTTGAACGTACACCATTTCATAAAATCGGGCAATAAAATTTCATTTAAATTAAAAATATTCAATCACATGCATAATGTAACACCCCGTACCCGAGACCGTTGCCGGAGTCGAACACGAGGTGTTAACGGACTTAATTCATTAATTAAACAGCTCATACAATTCATTTTAAAATTTCCAGACAAGCTGGGTAACTGCATCACAGTCGCTTTAAAAATCATATCTCGAGTTACGAAACTCGAAATCCAATTCTGTAAATTTTTCCTGAAACTAGACTCATATATATATCTACTAATTTTTTTCTAGAATTTTTGGTTGGGCTAATTAGTACAGTTTATTAGTTAAAGTCTCCCCTGTTTCAGGGTTCAACTACTCTGACCTCTGTGTATTACGAATCAGATATCTCCCTGTACAGAGCTTCAATGACTATGCCGTTTATCTATAATAAAACTAGACTCAATAAGGAATCTGTACATATAAAGCTTGACTTCTAATTATCTTTTTAAAATTTATGGTGAATTTCCAAATTCAGAACAGGGGATCCAGAAATCGCTCTGGCCCTGTTTCACAAAAATTCAAACATCTCATAAAATATAGCTCATATACCTGTTTCGCTTATTCCATATGAAAATAGACTCATCAAGCTTCGATTCCATAACTTATTCATTATTTAATTCCATTTCTACTATTTTTAGTGATTTTTTAAACTCACGTCACTGCTGCTGTCTGAATCTATTTTATGGTAAATTTTACCTATTTCATGGTTTCCATGGATTAGCTAGCAATTTGACATACATAATACCAAATATGATCATGATTAGCCATTCCAATGGCTAATCATTACCAAGCATTTCTATTTCCATACCACTCAATAACCATATCATAAGACCATATATACAAAATAATTATAATGCTATACATGCCATACTCAAAATATACAAGGCATTATGCCAAGATGGTATACGGATAGTGTGAGCGTGCCTCCGACCGTTTCCGATTTCCGAGCTGGCTTGTCAACACTACAAGGAATGAAAAGGAGGGAGTAAGCATAAATGCTTAGTAAGCTCACATGCAAATAGCAAGTAACATAACCATATAAGCAAACATAAAACATCATTTGCATAATCATCACCAAGACATTCATATCATCTTTTCATTTATCATCTTACCATATTGTTGTTATATCGAGTTTTCAACCCGAGGGTAAGTACATACCTGTTCAAAGTATCCATTTCACAACACTTACCAATACGTCCCTTTCATCTTGAGTATTCCTCCATTTGAGTAGAACTTTACCCGTTGAACACATCGGAATATAATTCGGATACATGGAAAGTTTGCACATAAGTGCCACATATGTAGCCAAGCTACCATGTAACCCGCCCATAAGTGAACTCGGACTCAACTCAATGAGCTCGGGCGTTCGCATCCATAAGTGAACTCAGACTCAACTCAACGAGTTCGGATGCCTTGTTACATCTCTCGAACTCGGACTCAACTCAACGAGTTCGAACATTTGCATCCATAAGTGAACTCGGACTCAACTCAACGAGTTCGGATGCCCAAATATCCCGGTGATATGTCACTTGTATCCTAATCCATTCCTGAGGTTCAACAGGACCTTTTTCCCAATCATGTGTCTCAACCATCTTCTACGGAATGCCGATACCGATACTCGGTAGTATTTCACATTTTCCAAGTATATCACATAATTTGACATATTATCAAACAATTATCACAAGTATAATATTTCATAATAATTATCATATCATTTAAAAACATTAAAACATTTAAAATAATAACTATGTTACCAACATTTACATATGAACTTACCTCAGATGCTAAAATGGCTATTTTACCATTTCGCCCACAACTTGGTATTTTCCCCATTTTAGCCCGAATTTCAATTTTCCTTGCTCTATCATTTAAAATATAGTCTAATTAGGACTCACATTATTCAAATTGACCCAAAATCATATTTTGGAAAAATTACAATTTTGCCCCTAAACTTTTGCATATTTACACTTTTTCCCCAAAGCTCGTAAATTAAAATTCAGCCTATTTTCTTATGTTTTATGACATGCTGATCATTTTTCCCTTCTATGGAAACATCAAATTCTCACTCTAACATGTACTTATGACTATTAGGTATTTTTACCGATTAAGCCCTTTTGCTCGTTCTCACTTAAAACCGAGTAGCACAAGTTGTTTAACATAATTTAAAACCTCATATTCTATCATAAAACACCAAAATACACAAATTTCACCTATGGGTATTTTTCCAAATATAAACCCTAGGTTAAATTATTGCTAGCATAAGCTAAATCGAGCTAAGGGACTCCAAAACGTAAAATCATTAAAAACGAGGCTAGAACGGACTTACAATCGAGCTTGGAAGCTTGAAAAACCCTAGCCATGGTTTCTCC
Source organism: Gossypium arboreum (assembly GCF_025698485.1). Taxonomy (NCBI): domain Eukaryota; kingdom Viridiplantae; phylum Streptophyta; class Magnoliopsida; order Malvales; family Malvaceae; genus Gossypium; species Gossypium arboreum. The sequence continues at coordinate 59,155,789 of NC_069073.1, read as the reverse complement.
TTGCTATATTCGGCCATGGGGTTGAAGATGAGCAAAATTGGCTTTTAATTTTGTATTTTAATTCATTTTACCCCTAAATGACCAAAATGCCCTTACTACTAAACTTTCCAAAAATTCCATCCATGTCCAATTTTGTCCATAGACTTAGAAATTGGTAAAATTACTCTTTAAGGACCTCTAATTAATAATCTAATTCAATTTTATGCAAAATACTTCTAGAACACAAGTTTTGCAATTTATTCAATTTAGTCCCAAATTTCAAATTAAGCACTTTATGCATAAAATTTCTTCACTAAATTTTCACACAATCATGCAATCATATCATAGACCTTAAAATAATCATAAAATAATTATTTATATCTCGGATTTTGTGGTCACGAAACCACTATTCCGACTAGGCCCAAAATCGAGGATATTACAACTCTCCCCCTTCGAGGATTTTCGTCCCCAAAATCTTACCGTAAAAGTGGTTTTCACTTTTAATCTCATATTTGGTGTCAAGAACTTGCACTTAGACTGCACCTCCAATACATCTCTTCAATTTCTCATATGATCTAAAAGCTTACGGTCTCAACTCTCAACTGTTCTTAAATTTTCAACCCTTCTCAATTTCCCATGATATCATGACATAAAACCCGGATCTCAACTTGATTTAATGGAGAACGAATTCCAAGAAATCCGACAATCAAAGAGACGAAATTCCATGAATCGATGAGTAGGAATTCATTCAATCTGAGATGTGATTTATAGATCTCGCCAAACATTTAACAATAAGATACATCACATTTTCCTCTTTCCGCCATAGAAATAATTCTGATATGGCCTCAAGAATAATCCTTCTCATTTCCATCCCAATATCAACATTGACAAGGATAATTTTGATAGATCCCAATGCTCGGCTTTAACCCCTTTAACAACTCCGATTTTATGTAACATCGGATGCTCTAAACTATCACATTACCTCACTGTCTTGAAACACATCACAATTCATACAACAATACATTACTGAAAGTCAGGAAGTCTTTGCTCAATGTAGACTAGTCTAGTTCAGACGCCTTGTTACCAATATTCTCATCTATCCGAACTCTCAACATGTAATAAACTTTTCAGCTTTCACAAGATGGAAACCTTATCATTCTTAGTGACTTAAACTAATATTCAACTCTTTCTAATAAATATAGACTTCTCGTTCAAACTATTTACTCTTTGATCTGCATAAAATGAAATTCTATTATCAAACTTGGGAAAATAATCCCGACATAATTGTCACATGAAATCTTTCAAATAAATAATTTACCATACCGACTAAAACTCGCGCTTTTATCACCTATGCCTTTACTGATGTCAAATCCTTACACAGAAATTAGAAAAAATCCCAATACTAAAATCACCACATTACCAAGATCAAATTAGAAGTATAGTCATATTTGACATGATTATCACGAGCTAAAGAACATACTTCGAACATGAGTCATAATTGACAAATTATGAAAAAAAGATAACAAGAAAACCGAATAAAGAAATCCAAGATAGAGAAACCCAGAATAAAGAAATCCGAATAAAGAGATCCAGGATAAAGAAACCCAAGATACGATACTATGCCGAGAATCGAAAACCAAATTCATAGAGAAAATATGAGAATACCTCGATAATTCTTCAAAGAAAGAAAGTCCAAAAGAAAACATTATTTAATCCCACTGAAATCAAATATAACAAGATCAATATATCTTCCCATACATATATATCGATGAAGCATCAAGTAGAAGAAAGCAGAATCATAATATCATATGAATTCTCTCATCAATTCTTATCGATTTAAATGAAATAGAATACCCGATGAAATAGAGCAATATAAATTATAAACCATCAGACTACCAATGCTTTCATCCAACACCAAATTAGAAGACATTCCCATATAACAAGAATTTCTTCGAAGATCAATAGCCATAGAAATATTTCGAGAACGGGTGAACACATAGAACATCTCAAAAGAGATCGCTAAATCTGTAGGTCATAATAATCACACTCGGATAATTCACATTTGAAATATCATTTCCCCAACTAGTTCTCGTCACAAATTTCATATTAAATCATTCACTAAAGAATGTCATTTCGAATAAATTTCGATTTACCAAAGAGAATTCCTTCTCTAACGGGACAAATGCATAATTCCAATAATCTTTATATCAATCGATACTTTTCGGCTCGACTTTACTTATCAGCTCATTTTCAATCTCGGATCATACTTATAATTATTCTATCACTTTGAACTCTTTGGGTTTTCAACAGAAACTTATTCAATACAAATCTCATGAAATTCCATTATAAGTACCACTTTGGTAAGGGGAGGGTTGTAGGACCTCCGACTCGACTTTCTTATACATACACATATGACACAACTTCCATCATCATAGTAACATCATCAAAATCATGTCATTCATTCATGTTGGCTTACACCAATTTTCCTATTGTCCCATTTAGACAATATACTTATGCATACATTCTATGTTTTCTAGATAGCTTTACTTATCCATTCAATTAAATTAATTCATGCTCATGACATTATATAAGGCCAAACAAACATAAATATTTGCATCACAATCACAACTTTCATTTCGTGCATCATCATGTACATATCATTACAATCATACAATTCAGTCCAACAATTTAACATAGATAAGTTCATTTCATTATAATCCTTTATCTCATAAAAAATTGTATATCATTAACATTCATCAACATTCAACGTCCAATCAAGACAAGGACATTTTCATTCAGTATTATGATATTATGACCTTTATTCATACCTCTACTACTTTTTATTTATTCCGTTCATCTTATCAAGTAAGCTACATACACTACATCGTATGAGCATTAAGCAAATATAGATATTTATCACAACATGAACTTTCATCTCACATATTATCACATATGTATCATAAACTTTTATTCGTACTTTTTTGAACCGAGACTTATCATAATCATAATTTTACTCAAATATCTTCACATAACATTGAACATGGTCGGCACAGCTCAGTTGGAGAGTACCCTGTCTAAATAAGACGATACTTATACGCGTCGGAAGACATCACACTATCACAGATCAGTGGCATGTATAGCTAAACTTTTACACATGCTAGGTTAGTCCGAGAACTGACAAACCTGCTCTTATACCACTAAATGTAACACCCCGTACCCGAGACCGTTTCCGGAGTCGAACACGAGGTGTTAACGGACTTAATTCATTAATTAAACAGCTCATACAATTCATTTTAAAATTTCCAGACAAGCTGGGTAACTGCATCACAGTCGCTTTAAAAATCATATCTCGAGTTACGAAACTCGAAATCCAATTCTGTAAATTTTTCCTGAAACTAGACTCATATATATATCTACTAATTTTTTTCTAGAATTTTTGGTTGGGCTAATTAGTACAGTTTATTAGTTAAAGTCTCCCCTGTTTCAGGGTTCAACTACTCTGACCTCTGTGTATTACGAATCCGATATCTCCTGTACAGAGCTTCAATGACTATGCCGTTTATCTATAATAAAACTAGACTCAATAAGGAATCTGTACATATAAAGCTTGACTTCTAATTATCTTTTTAAAATTTATGGTGAATTTCCAAATTCAGAACAGGGGATCCAGAAATCGCTCTGGCCCTGTTTCACAAAAATTCAAACATCTCATAAAATATAGCTCATATACCTGTTTCGCTTATTCCATATGAAAATAGACTCATCAAGCTTCGATTCCATAACTTATTCATTATTTAATTCCATTTCTACTATTTTTAGTGATTTTTTAAACTCACGTCACTGCTGCTGTCTGAATCTATTTTATGGTAAATTTTACCTATTTCATGGTTTCCATGGATTAGCTAGCAATTTGACATACATAATACCAAATATGATCATGATTAGCCATTCCAATGGCTAATCATTACCAAGCATTTCTATTTCCATACCACTCAATAACCATATCATAAGACCATATATACAAAATAATTATAATGCTATACATGCCATACTCAAAATATACAAGGCATTATGCCAAGATGGTATACTGGATAGTGTGAGCGTGCCTCCGACCGCTTCCGATTTCCGAGCTGGCTTGTCAACACTACAAGGAATGAAAAGGAGGAGTAAGCATAAATGCTTAGTAAGCTCACATGCAAATAGCAAGTAACATAACCATATAAGCAAACATAAAACATCATTTGCATAATCATCACCAAGACATTCATATCACCTTTTCATTTATCATCTTACCATATTGTTGTTATATCGAGTTTTCAACCCGAGGGTTAAGTACATACCTGTTCAAAGTATCCATTTCACAACACTTACCAATACGTCCCTTTCATCTTGAGTATTCCTCCATTTGAGTAGAACTTTACCCGTTGAACACATCGGAATATAATTCGGATACATGGAAAGTTTGCACATAAGTGCCACATATGTAGCCAAGCTACCATGGAACCCGCCCATAAGTGAACTCGGACTCAACTCAACGAGCTCGGGCTTTCGCATCCATAAGTGAACTCGGACTCAACTCAACGAGTTCGGATGCCTAGTTACATCTCTCGAACTCGGACTCAACTCAACGAGTTCGAACATTTGCATCTATAAGTGAACTCGGACTCAACTCAACGAGTTCGGATGCCCAAATATCCCGGTGATATGTCACTTGTATCCTAATCCATTCCTGAGGTTCAACGGGACCTTTTTCCCAATCATGTGTCTCAACCATCTTCTACGGAATGCCGATACCGATACTCGGTAGTATTTCACATTTTCCAAGTATATCACATAATTTGACATATTATCAAACAATTATCACAAGTATAATATTTCATAATAATTATCATATCATTTAAAAAACATTAAAACATTTAAAATAATAACTATGTTACCAACATTTACATATGAACTTACCTCGTATGCGAAAATGGCTATTTTTACCATTTCGTCCACAACTTGGTATTTTCCCCATTTTAGCCTGAATTTCAATTTTCCTTGCTCTATCATTTAAAATATAGTCTAATTAGGACTCACATTATTCAAATTGACCCAAAATCATATTTTGGAAAATTACAATTTTGCCCCTAAACTTTTGCATATTTACACTTTTTCCCCAAAGCTCGTAAATTAAAATTCAGCCTATTTTCTTATGTTTTATGACATGCTGATCATTTTTCCTTCTATGGAAACATCAAATTCTCACTCTAACATGTACTTATGACTATTAGGTATTTTTACCGATTAAGCCCTTTTGCTCGTTTTCACTTAAAACCGAGTAGCACAAGTTGTTTAACATAATTTAAAACCTCATATTCTATCATAAAACACTAAAATACACAAATTTCACCTATGGGTATTTTTTCAAATATAAACCCTAGGTTAAATTATTGCTAGCATAAGCTAAATCGAGCTACGGGACTCCAAAAACGTAAAAATCATTAAAAACGAGGCTAGAACGGACTTACAATCGAGCTTGGAAGCTTGAAAACCCTAGCCATGGTTTCTCCTTGCTATATTCGGCCATGGGGTTGAAGATGAGCAAAATTGGCTTTTAATTTTGTATTTTAATTCATTTTACCCCTAAATGACCAAAATGCCCTTACTACTAAACTTTCCAAAATTCCATCCATGTCCAATTTTTGTCCATAGACTTAGAAATTGGTAAAATTACTCTTTAAGGACCTCTAATTAATAATCTAATTCAATTTTATGCAAAATACTTCTAGAACACAAGTTTTGCAATTTATTCAATTTAGTCCCAAATTTCAAATTAAGCACTTTATGCATAAAATTTCTTCACGAAATTTTCACACAATCATGCAATCATATCATAGACCTTAAAATAATCATAAAATAATTATTTATATCTCGGATTTTGTGGTCACGAAACCACTATTCCGACTAGGCCCAAAATCAGGATATTACAACTCTCCCCCTTCAGGGATTTTCGTCCCCAAAATCTTACCGTAAAAGTGGTTTTCACTTTTAATCTCATATTTGGTGTCAAGAACTTGCACTTAGACTGTACCTCCAATACATCTCTTCAATTTCTCATATGATCTAAAAGCTTACAGTCTCAACTCTCAACTGTTCTTAAATTTTCAACCCTTCTCAATTTCCCATGATATCATGACATAAAACCTGGATCTCAACTTGATTTAATGGAGACCGGAATTCCAAGAAATCCGACAATCAAAGAGACCTGAAATTCCATGAATCTGATGAGTAGGAATTCATTCAATACAGATGTGATTTATAGATCTCGCCAAACATTTAACAATAAGATACATCACATTTTCCTCTTTCCGCCATAGAAATAATTCTGATATGGCCTCAAGAATAATCCTTCTCATTTCCATCCCAATATCAACATTGACAAGGATAATTTTGATAGATCCCAATGCTCGCTTTAACCCCTTTAACAACTCCGATTTTATGTAACATCGGATGCTCTAAACTATCACATTACCTCACTGTCTTGAAACACATCACAATTCATACAACAATACATTACCGAAAGTCGAAGTCTTTGCTCAATGTAGACTAGTCTAGTTCGACGCCTTTGTTACCAATATTCTCATCTATCCGAACTCTGTCAACATGTAATAAACTTTTCAGCTTTCACAAGATGGAAACCTTATCATTCTTAGTGACTTAAACTAATATTCAACTCTTTCTAATAAATATAGACTTCTCGTTCAAACTATTTACTCTTTGATCTGCACAAAATGAAATTCTATTATCAAACTTGGGAAAATAATCCGACATAATTGTCACATGAAATCTTTCAAATAAATAATTTACCATACCGACTAAAACTCGCGCTTTTATCACCTATGCCTTTACCGATGTCAAATCCTTACGTAAATTAGAAAAATCCCAATACTAAAATCACCACATTACCAAGATCAAATTAGAAGTATAGTCATATTTGACATGATTATCACGAGCTAAAGAACGCTTGAACATGAGTCATAATTGACAAATTATGAAACAAAGATAACAAGAAAACCGAATAAAGAAATCCAAGATAGAGAAACCCGAATAAAGAAATCCGAATAAAGAGATCCGGGATAAAGAAACCCAAGATACGATACTATGCCGGAGAATCGAAAACCAAATTCATAGAGAAAATACGAATACCCGATAATTCTTCAAAGAAAGAAAGTCCAAAAGAAAACATTATTTAATCCCAATGAAATCAAATATAACAAGATCAATATATCTTCCCATACATATATATCGGATGAAGCATCAAGTAGAAGAAAGCAGAATCATAATATCATATGAATTCTCTCATCAATTCTTATCGACGAAATGAAATAGAATACCCGATGAAATAGAGCAATATAAATTATAAACCAGTCAGACTACCAATGCTTTCATCCAACACCAAATTAGAAGACATTCCCATATAACAAGAATTTCTTGAAGATCAATAGCCATAGAAATATTTCGAGAACGGGTGAACACATAGAACATCTCAAAAGAGATCTAAATGTCCGGTCATAAGCATCACACTCAGATAATTCACATTTGAAATATCATTTCCCAACTAGTTCTGCCGTCACAAATTTCATATTAAATCATTCACTAAAGAATGTCGATTCTGAATAAATTTCGATTTACCAAAGAGAATTCCTTCTCTAACTAGGATGGTGCATAATTCCAATAATCTTTATATCAATCGATACTTTCTCGGCTCGACTTTACTTATCAGCTCATTTTCAATCTCGGATCATACTTATAATTATTCTATCTTTGAACTCTTTGGGTTTTCAACAGAAACTTATTCAATACAAATCTCATGAAATTCCATTATAAGTACCACTTTGGTAAGGGGAGGGTTGTAGGACCTCTCGACTCGACTTTCTTATACATACACATATGACACAACTTCCATCATCATAGTAACATCATCAAAATCATGTCATTCATTCATGTTGGCTTACACCAATTTTCCTATTGTCCCATTTAGACAATATACTTATGCATACATTCTATGTTTTCTAGATAGCTTTACTTATCCATTCAATTAAATTAATTCATGCTCATGACATTATATAAGGCCAAACAAACATAAATATTTGCATCACAATCACAACTTTCATTTCGTGCATCATCATGTACATATCATTACAATCATACAATTCAGTCCAACAATTTAACATAGATAAGTTCATTTCATTATAATCCTTTATCTCATAAAAAAATTGTATATCATTAACATTCATCAACATTCAACGTCCAATCAAGACAAGGACATTTTCATTCGTATTATGATATTATGACCTTTATTCATACCTCTACTACTTTTTATTTATTCCGTTCATCTTATCAAGTAAGCTACATACACTACATCGTATGAGCATTAAGCAAATATAGATATTTATCACAACATGAACTTTCATCTCACATATTATCACATATGTATCATAAACTTTTATTCGTACTTTTTGAACCGAGACTTATCATAATCATAATTTTACTCAAATATCTTCACATAACATTGAACATGGTCGACACATTTCAGTTGGAGAGTACCTGCCTAAATAAGACGATACTTATACGGCGTCGGAAGACATCACACTATCATGATCGCTGGCATGTATAGCTAAACTTTTACACATGCTAGGTTAGTCCGAGAACCGACAAACCTGCTCGATACCACTAAATGTAACACCCCGCATGCGAGACCATTTCCGAGTCGAACACGAGGTGTTAACGGACTTAATTCATTAATTAAACAGCTCATACAATTCATTTTAAAATTTCCAGACAAGCTGGGTAACTGCATCACAGTCGCTTTAAAAATCATATCTCGAGTTACGAAACTCGAAATCCAATTCTGTAAATTTTTCCTGAAACTAGACTCATATATATATCTACTAATTTTTTTTCTAGAATTTTTGGTTGGGCTAATTAGTACAGTTTATTAGTTAAAGTCTCCCCTGTTTCAGGGTTCAACTACTCTGACCTCTGTGTATTACGAATCAGATATCTCCCTGTACAGAGCTTCAATGACTATGCCGTTTATCTCTAATAAAACTAGACTCAATAAGGAATCTGTACATATAAAGCTTGACTTCTAATTATCTTTTTAAAATTTATGGTGAATTTCCAAATTCAGAACAGGGGATCCAGAAATCGCTCTGGCCCTATTTCACAAAAATTTAAACATCTCATAAAATATAGCTCATATACTTGTTTCGCTTATTCCATATGAAAATAGACTCATCAAGCTTCGATTCCATAACTTATTCATTATTTAATTCCATTTCTACTATTTTTAGTGATTTTTTAAACTCACGTCACTGCTGCTGTCTGAATCTATTTTATGGTAAATTTTACCTATTTCATGGTTTCCATGGATTAGCTAGCAATTTGACATACATAATACCAAATATGATCATGATTAGCCATTCCAATGGCTAATCATTACCAAGCATTTCTATTTCCATACCACTCAATAACCATATCATAAGACCATATATACAAAATAATTATAATGCTATACATGCCATACTCAAAATATACAAGGCATTATGCCAAGATGGTATACTGGATAGTGTGAGCGTGCCTCCGACCGCTTCCGATTTCGAGCTGGCTTGTCAACACTACAAGGAATGAAAAGGAGGAGTAAGCATAAATGCTTAGTAAGCTCACATGCAAATAGCAAGTAACATAACCATATAAGCAAACATAAAACATCATTTGCATAATCATCACCAAGACATTCATATCACCTTTTCATTTATCATCTTACCATATTGTTGTTATATCGAGTTTTCAACCCGAGGGTTAAGTACATACCTGTTCAAAGTATCCATTTCACAACACTTACCAATACGTCCCTTTCATCTTGAGTATTCCTCCATTTGAGTAGAACTTTACCCGTTGAACACATCGGAATATAATTTGGATACATGGAAAGTTTGCACATAAGTGCCACATATGTAGCCAAGCTACCATGGAACCCGCCCATAAGTGAACTCGGACTCAACTCAACGAGCTCGGGCTTTCGCATCCATAAGTGAACTCGGACTCAACTCAACGAGTTCGGATGCCTAGTTACATCTCTCGAACTCGGACTCAACTCAACGAGTTCGAACATTTGCATCCATAAGTGAACTCGGACTCAACTCAACGAGTTCGGATGCCCAAATATCCCGGTGATATGTCACTTGTATCCTAATCCATTCCTGAGGTTCAACGGGACCTTTTTCCCAATCATGTGTCTCAACCATCTTCTACGGAATGCCGATACCGATACTCGGTAGTATTTCACATTTTCCAAGTATATCACATAATTTGACATATTATCAAACAATTATCACAAGTATAATATTTCATAATAATTATCATATCATTTAAAAACATTAAAACATTTAAAATAATAACTATGTTACCAACATTTACATATGAACTTACCTCGTATCTAAAATGGCTATTTTACCATTTCGTCCACAACTTGGTATTTTCCCATTTTAGCCCAATTTCAGTTTTCCTTGCTCTATCATTTAAAATATAGTCTAATTAGGACTCACATTATTCAAATTGACCCAAAATCATATTTTGGAAAAATTACAATTTTGCCCCTAAACTTTTGCATATTTACACTTTTTCCCCAAAGCTCGTAAATTAAAATTCAGCCTATTTTCTTATGTTTTATGACATGCTGATCATTTTTCCTTCTATGGAAACATCAAATTCTCACTCTAACATGTACTTATGACAATTAGGTATTTTCTTGATTAAGCCCTTTTGCTCGTTTTCACTTAAAACCGAGTAGCACAAGTTGTTTAACATAATTTAAAACCTCATATTCTATCATAAAACACCAAAATACACAAATTTCACCTATGGGTATTTTTCCAAATATAAACCCTAGGTTAAATTATTGCTAGCATAAGCTAAATCGAGCTACGGACTCCAAAAACGTAAAAATCATTAAAACGAGGCTAGAACGGACTTACAATCGAGCTTGGAAGCTTGAAAACCGTAGCCATGGTTTCTCCTTGCTATATTCGGCCATGGGGTTGAAGATGAGCAAAATTGGCTTTTAATTTTGTATTTTAATTCATTTTACCCTAAATGACCAAAATGCCCTTACTACTAAACTTTCCAAAATTCCATCCATGTCCAATTTTGTCCATAGACTTAGAAATTGGTAAAATTACTCTTTAAGGACCTCTAATTAATAATCTAATTCAATTTTATGCAAAATACTTCTACAACACAAGTTTTGCAATTTATTCAATTTAGTCCCAAATTTCAAATTAAGCACTTTATGCATAAAATTTCTTCACGAAATTTTCACACAATCATGCAATCATATCATAGACCTTAAAATAATCATAAAATAATTATTTATATCTCGGATTTTTTGGTCACGAAACCACTATTCCGACTAGGCCCAAAATCAGGATATTACACATAATGTCCCTTACACGAGCTACCGTGGCTCTAAACATGCATTAAAGGAGGGTTGGGACTAAACCGAGAACTTTGGAAAGTTCTGGGAAAACTTAGAAATTTTTCTCATCAAACAAGGTCACACGCCCGTGTGGACCCAAGGGCACGCCTGTGTCCTCAGGCCGTATAACTCTCTGTTTATGAGATGAGCACACAATTTGAACCACATGGCCAGGCCACACGCCCATGTCACCAAGCCGTGTCCCTCACAAGGTTGAGACACACGTCCGTGTCTGGAACGACAGAAAATTGTGCAAGTGTACACAATCGCAACAAGTAATAAAGTGACAAGTAAATGTCGAGTTATCGTACCTACAGGGACTGTAAAAGAAATATTTATGAAATTAATTCTAAAACACTTTGGTGAGGTAAAAATAATTTGGTTTTAAAATGTGGTCAAAAACTATTTAAAAACTAAGTAAATGAGAATAATATTTAGCATGTCTAGGGTTTAGGGTTTTAGGGTTATAGATTTTAAGGTTTAGGGTTTAATGTTGCCTTGAATATGGATGTTTATTGGACAAATTGGTAACTACGTTATGATGGTATAAAATGAGAATAAAATTTAGCATGTCTAGTTCTAGTTAATGTAAAAATGTATATTATATACAGGATGGTAAGCAAATATGTTTACAGTGAAAGACATGTTATTCCATGATTATGGATGTGTAAGTGTTCGTTTATGCCACGTTATATGTCTCTAAATATGAGTCTATGCATGTGTTCGAAAAGTTTTGAATTAAATGAAATTTTATGGCCCGTTTTCGTCTATGTGTATGGTTAAGTCAGTAATGCCTCGTACTGCTGTTAGGCCTTGGATACGGGTAAGGGGTGTTACAGTTTAATTCTTGTCTTTAGTTTTAATTTTTTTTAGGTGTTTCTTTCTATTTTCTAGTTAGAATTTTTTTCTTTCACATAATAAAATAGCAAGAATGGATAAATAAGCTCAATGCCTCTTCATTTGGAAAAATATAAAGTGATGTGGAAATGGGAATGAACATGTCTAGGATTGGATTGTTGAGAAAGGCTTGGTACTTAAGCAGTCTTTATGGCTCACCTCTATTTTCTTACAACCCTACCTGGTGTTCAATTTTCATTCATTACTTTGTTTTCACAAAGAGGACATTGCTTCTTTTTAAAGGGGGGTAAGGCATTTCACATGAATTTTTAATAAGCCATTTCCTATGAATTTTTAAAGTATGTTTCAATCTTTTTACTTAAGTATGTTGAAATAAATGAATGTTCAAAAATATTTTTTGTTCATGCATATGTTCAAATGCAGGCATTATTTCTGATTTTATCTAAGTTATTCGTATTTTATCTTGACTGATGGAATGCTTGTATGATGTTTAGTCTTATGTAGTATTTTCCATGAAAATTTGATTTATTTATAAATAGACATGTATGAAGGTTTAAGTCAATAACTTTCTTGAGGTGAAATCCTAGGAGGTATAAGAATCTAATGTGATATAAGCACACTTTCTTTGGATCATTTAAGCCTTTCAAGCCGACCTTATTAAATTAACCTTTGAAACTTAATTTTTGAGCTTAATGTCCTGTTTATTGCAAAATACCTACATTATAAGCCAGATTTCCATCTTTTTAATTTTATCCTATTTTGTGCACCTATCTTAACTAAAATTTCTTGGTGATCAAATTTTGAAGAAAGATATAAAAGATGTACATGCTCTTCACATGTTTAAAAAAAAAGAATGAATGAATGAAAGAACAAAGGTACGTTTGTTCAAAAGAATAAAAAGCAAAGAAAAGTTTGCTCAAAATCTGAAAATTAAAGGTTGGCCATGAGTTCGAACTAAGTTTGGAGGTGTTCCAATGACCCAAATGTACGAAGGTTATGACACTAAAGGATCCAAGACAAAGTTTGTACCACCCCTAACTTGTATTCGATGCCGGGATAGGGTTTGAGGCGTAACCAGACTTGAATGTATACCATTTCATAAAACCGGCCCATAAAGTTTCATTTAAATTAAAAATATTCAATCACATGCATAATGTACCTTACACGAGCTACCGTGGCTCTAAACATGCATTAAAGGAGGGTTGGGACTAAACCGAGAACTTTGGAAAGTTCTGGGAAAACTTAGAAATTTTTCTCATAAAACAAGGTCACACGCCGGTGTGGACACGAGGGCACGCCTGTGCCCTCAGGCGTGTAACTCTCTGTTTATGACGTGAGCACACAATTTGAACCACAAGGCCAGGCCACACGCCCATGTCACCAAGCCGTGTCCCTCACAAGGTTGAGACACACGTCCGTGTCTGGAACGACAGAAAAATGTGCAAGTGTACACAATCGCAACAAGTAATAAAGTGACAAGTAAATGTCGAGTTATCGTACCTACAGGGACTGTAAAAGAATTATTTATGAAATTAATTGTAAAACACTTTAGTGAGGTAAAAATAATTTGGTTTTAAAATGTGGTCAAAAACTATTTGCAAACTAAGTAAATGAGAATAATAATTAGCATGTCTAGGGTTTAGGGTTTAGGGTTTTAGGGTTTTAAAGTTTTAGGGTTTTAGGTTTTAAGGTTTAGGTTTTAATGTAGCCTTGAATATGGATGTTTAATGGACAAATTGGTAACTACGTTATGATGGTATAAAATGAGAATAAGATTTAGCATGTCTAGTTCTAGTTAATGTAAGAATGTATATTATATACAGGATGGTAAGCAAATATGTTTACAGTGAAAGTGTAACACCCCAAAACCGGCCTAGAAGTTTGGCTCGAACTTGGCATGTCACATTGAAGTGTTTTTCGAAAACCATGTTTCCATTAAAAACCCTTCTTAATAATTAAAAACTTATACCCTTTTTAAACCTTGTTAGAGAACCTCAGCTGAATAACATTCTTAACAACTTTGTAAAAATCTTGGTAGTTGCGGAAACTTACTTTAAAAACAATTGCGGTTACGTGATGTTTTGAATAACAGTAGTTGCTTTGGAAAATCGTGTTCTAATACTAGCAATTATAAGAACAATAAATAAAATTCCAAATTTGAAATCCAGAAAATTACAACGGCTTTACTACAACCCACATAAAATAATTTAAAGGTAATAATCAAAACTGTAACATAAACAGTGTGTGTGGCTTCCTCCGAGCCCCTAGCAACCCCGATCCATCTAAGGCTGGAAATTACCTGAAAGGTTAATAAACGGGGTGAGTTTACGAAAACTCAGTGTGAAATCCCCTACTATAAAAAGGAACAGTCAGTCATCTAAAAGAATTAAAAGTCTGGCCCCAGCCTTACTTACAATTTCAGTACCAATCGGGTCTTAGCCCATTACAACAGACAGTACCAGATGGACCTTAGCCCATTACAGAATAAGAAACATTATCAGAATTGGAACCAAAATGAGAATCAGAATCAGAATCAGTGTAACACCCCAAAACCCGAGACCATCGCCGGTGTCGGACCCGAGGGTTAACAAACCAAGTTCACATGTTTTTGCCCACCAATTTGACATTTCCAGTCAGGCTGGAAAACTGCGTCACTGTCGCCTTAAAAATCATATCTCGAGTTTCAAAACTCGGAAACTGGTTTCGTAAATTTTCCCTGAATTTAGACTCATATATCCATCCATGGATTTATTTCTAGGATTTTGGTCGGGCCAATTGGTACAGTTTATTAGTTAAAGTTACCCCTGTTACAGGGATCGACTGCTCCGACCTTCACGCGGTATAACTTGAATATCTCTCTGTACAGGGCTTTAATTCTGGTGTCGTTTGTTTCTAATGAAACTAGACTCAAAATGGAATCTGTACATATAAGATATATCTCCTAATTCTTTTTGGATAATTTATAGTGAATTTTTAAAGTTGCGACAGGGAACCCAGAAACCATTCTGGCCCTGTCTCACAATAGCTTTAATATCTCTTAACCTGTAACTCCTATGACCGTTTCGTTTCTTCCATATGAAAATAGACTCATCAAGGTTCATTTACATAGCTTATTCACTATCTAATTCCATTCCTATGAATTTTGGTGATTTTTCACATTCACGCCACTGCAGCTGGCAGCATCTGTTTTAAGATAGGACTCACCTATTTGGTGGTCTCCATGATTCAACTAGCCTTACCATACATAGGTTCATATATGATCATTTTAACCGTGCCAATGGCTGATCATATGACCAACATTCTCATTTCAAGCCATAGCCACATCATGACACAAAATATATACATACAACCCACAATTAGTCTAAGTTCATACTTCCCTTTTCGAGCCATTTTCGCACGGCCGTACATACTTACATTACAACATATTTAACACACAAGGGGTAGTCCTATACATGCCATCTCAAGTTCAAACAAAATTTATACCAAAATGGAGGCTTGATAGTGTGGATGACTTGACTTCAACGATCCCAAATCCGATTGCCTCGGCGAAATCTAGAAAACTAAGAGCCAAAGCAACGGGTAAGCATTTTTATGCTTAGTAAGTCTCAAGGAATATAATGAACTATAATTTACAGCAATACATTCACATAGCCAAATGCATCATTTCATTAATACACATTCTTACTTCATACTTCATCATTATATAAGTTCGCAAAGCATCAATCAATTCAATAACTGAAATTCATTAGTCGATTGAGCGAATGTTGCTCAAACACGTCGACTTTCCAATGCACATATAACGTACCTTATCCTTTGGGCTGTCCGAGTGTACTAATTAAATTCATTTCAGCAACCAACACTCACCTCCAGCCCAAGATTCTTGAATATAACCGGATATAATCACGTGCACAAATGCCTTGGTCTTAGCCCGGATAGAATAACTCATACGAATGCCTTGGTCTTAGCCGGATGTAGCCACTAGCACAATTGCCTTGGTCTTAACCCGGATATAATTTCCAGCATAATTGTCTTGGGCTTAGCCCGATATCATTCAATTTCTCATGCACACATACATCAATAATCATTGGACATACATATTTCATTTTAGTTACTAAGGCTCAAACACAATTAATATCATTAGCATATTCGCCTTGGGACTTAGCCGGGTGGAATTCAAATACTCATACACACCTAACCAATAATCATACACATCCATATTTCATCTCACATAATTCAAGTAAGGTCACTTCTTGAGGACTTACCTCGGATGTTGTCGAACGGCTTTTTCGGCTATTCGATCACCTTTTCCTTCCCTTGTCCAATTGTGGCCCTCTTGGCTCTTGAGCTAATTCAAACAAATTCAATTTATTAAAACCTCATTGTGCTTGCTTATGGCGAATATGACAAGGATTTTAGATGGTCATATGGCCACTCTTTAGCTTGAATACACAATGGTCATGCACATTTTATACTACATCAAGCAATTCAATACAATTTGTTTGAACATCAAGGAAATGCTAAGGCCTTCAATGGGCTACCCAAGGCGAATATTCATGTACATGTTGAGGTCAAAATTTGCACTTAATACCTCACAAAAACAGCATGCAATCTACTAATTAATGCTTGCACATTGTGGCCCAAAACTTATAATATAGCATCAAGCACTTATATGTGTGCTAGGTCAATTGTGCTTGCAATTTCACAAGCATTCTTCCACATTTTCTTCTTTAAATCAATATATTCATCACTTAGTTCATAACCAAACAAAATGTGCAATCATATATATGCATATATGAGCATGGCGAATTTTCAAGGTGTCCATAGCCATCCAAAACACAAACTTTTAACTAACATGCAAGAAGCATGAATCATGCTCAAGAATGCATCATGGCCAAGTATGACAATCATGCTCCTTTTCAACTTTAATCATGATAAAACAAAGAGAAAACTCAAAATCTTACTCATGAGTAGAAAATCCATCATTGCATGCATCATCATCAAGCTTCACACTTAGCATGCAATGGCTTTATCACTATAACAACTTTGGCCAAATACCATTTCCATGGCATACCAAAGATTTGAGCCATGGCTAACATGCACATCAAGTTAGCAACCAAAACATGCATGAAACTCCCAACACAACCCCATACATACCTTAATCTTGATGCAAATTTAACCAAATCACCTTCTAGATCTCTTCTAAACAAAGGAAATGAAGCAAAATCCTTCTTCCTCTTAGTATTTTCGGCCAAAAGATGAGAAAGGATGAACAAGTTTTTTGTTTTCTCCTCTTGGTTGCTTGCGGCAATGGGGGAATGCTACTCTCACACACATTTTTTTTTTTCATTCTTTTCTCACCCATGCTTATTTGTTTATGATTTTCTCCCTAATGCCCAACAAAACATGTTTCATGACATGTTTAACCCATATTCTTTGTCATGGCGGCCATTACTTGTAAAAGGGGAATTTGACATGCAAGTCCATTATTTTGCATGCATGCTTTAATTAGTCATCACATATTTCCCTATCGTACTTTCAAAGTTTACTACTAAGTCCTTTCTTATAAATTAGCACCTAATTAATAAAAATCGAGACACGAAATATTTACGCATACCAATTCCACATTCAATAAGTACGGAATATAACACTTAATTATTCTTGTGACTCGGTTTCGTGGTCCCGAAACCACTCTCCGACTAGGGTCACATTCGGTGTCACAACTCTCCCCACTCAAGAGATTTTCGTCCCAAAAGCTTACCGTAAATAGGTTCGGATATCGCTCTCTCATAGAGTTCTCGGTCTCCCAAGTAGCTTCTTCTATCCCGTGCTTGAGCCATAACACTTTCACTAGCGGAACCCGCTTGTTTCGCAACTCTTTCACTTCTCGTGATAGGATACGAATTGGTTCTTCCTCATAACTCATATTAGCTTGAATTTCAATTTCGATGGACTAATCACGTGCGATGGATCGGATCTATAACGTCAAGCATCGACACGTGGAAGACATCGTGAACCTTTTGAGTTGGGGCAAAATCAAACGATATGCCACCGGACCGACTCGCTCGATATCTCATATGGCCCAATGAACCTCGGGCTCAACTTGCCCTTACGGTAGAACACGAGTATCTTTTTCCAAGGCGATACCTTGAGAAACACCTTATCACCCACGATACTCGATATCCTTACGCTTCATATCCGCGTCGACTTACGACGATCGAAGGCTATCTTCAAACTTTCGCGGATTACTTTCACTTTCATTCAGCATCCCTAATCAAATCCACCCGAAAATCTTGCTTTCACCAAGCTCGGTCAAAACAATGGTGTACGGCATTTACGCCGTACAAAGCCTCATAAGGTGCCATCTTAATGCTCGATGAAAATCGTTGTTGTAAGCGAATTCAATCAACGGCAAATACCGTTCCCATGAACCACTAAACTCGAGGACGCAACATCTTAACATATCCTCAAGTATCCGAATTACCCGCCGGATTGACCATCGGTTTGGGGGTGAAAAGCGGTCTTTGAAATGCAACTTGGTACCCAAAGCTTCTTGCAACTTTTTCCAAAACCGCGAGGTAAATCTCGGATCTCTATCCGACCACGATAGAAATAGGCACCCGTGTAATTTCACAACTGAGAAGCGTACAATTCCGCTAATTTGTCCATTGAAAAATCCGTGCGACGACGGGGACAAAGTGGGCCGACTTAGTCAATCGATCTACCACGACCCAAACCGCATCCTTCTTACTTTGCGACAATGGCGGTCCGGATACAAAGTCCATTGTGACTCGATCCCATTTCCACTCGGGTATCGTGATTGGTCAAGTAATCTCAAGGCACCGATGTTTCGCTTTCACTTGTTGACATATTAAACATCTTGAAACAAAGTCGGAGATGTCTCGCTTCATACCATGCCACCAAAATCGACGTTTCAAATCATTGTACATCTTTGTACTCCCGGGTGGATTGCCATTTGGCTACAATGGGCTTCATTGAATTATCGAAATGAGTTCAATTCCTTGGGACACACAGACGACTTTTGAACTTCAAACAATCGTCATCGTCGATTTGAAACTCCGAGTCCTTGTTCGAACACACGCAGCCCGCTTTTGCAACCAACTCGTCGTCGACTTTTCGAGCTTCTCGAATTTGGTGTGTCAATAGTGGTTTGGCTTTCAATTCAGCCACTAACACAATTGTCGGATCGGACGAGACAAGTGCACATTCATCGCTTCGTAAAGTGAATAACGATTTACGACTCAAGGCATCCATAACCACATTCGCCCTTCGGGTGATAATCAATGATCGATTCATAATCCTTTAACAGCTCAAGCCAACGTCTTTGTCGCAGATTTAAGTCTCTTTGGGTCATCAAATATTTGAGACTTTTGTGATCCGAGTATACATGGCACCTTTCACCAAATAAGTAATGTCGCCAAATCTTTAAAGCGAATACGATAGCGGCCAATTCGAGATCATGAGTCGGATAATTTTTCTCATGTGGCTTTAATTGCCTTGGCGCGATAGGCCACAACTCGACCTTCTTGCATTAATCGCAACCTAACCCAAGTAGAGAGGCGTCGCTATAGATAACAAACTCCTTTGGGACTCGGGTTGCACTAGAATTGGGGCTTCATCAAATAAGTTTTCATTGATCGAAGCTTTTTGGCATTTCTCCGTCCATTCGAACTTAACATCCTTTTGGAGTAAGCCGTCATCGGCGTGGCTATCGTTGAGAACCCTTTACAAATCGTCGGTAATAACCGCAAGCCCCAAAAACTCGAACCTCAAGTAATATTTCTCGGAGGTTTCCAATTAAGTATGGCTGAAATTTTATTGGTCGACTCGAATACCGATCGAATACCACATGACCCAAGAAGCTAACCTCTCTTAACCGAACTCACACTTATTTGAACTTAGCATATAATTGCTTGTCCGTAAAATTTGCAAAGACTAACCGCGGTGTTCAAGCATGTTGGTCTCATTTCTTGAATAGACCAAGATGTCATCAATGAACACGACTACGAATCGATCCAAATAAGGTCTAAAGATCCGATTCATTAAGTCCATAAATACCGCGAGGGCATTAGTGAGCCCAAACGGCATCACTAGGAACTCATAGTGACCATATCTCGCTCAAGGCGTCTTGGGCGCGTCGAATCTCGGATTCGCAATTGATAGTAGCCCGATCTCAAATCTATTTTCGAGAACACCGAGGCTCCCTTCAGTTGATCGAACAAGTCATCAATACGTGGCAACGGATATTTGTTCTTTATCGTCGCTTTGTTAAGTCGACGATAGTCGATCTGCGATCGCATGGTTCCATCCTTCTTCTTCACGTAAAAAGACCGGCGCGCACCCCAAGGCGAAAAACTCGGGCGAGCAAAACCTCTATCCACCAATTCTTGCAACTGAACTTTCAACTCCTTTAATTCCGTTGGGGCCATACGATCACGGAGCTATCGAAATTGGAGTGGTACCGGTACCAATTCGATGCCAAATTCTATTTCCGAACAGTGGTAAACCGGCAATTCTTGGGGAAAATATCCGGTATTCACAAACCACGGGCACAGATTCGGGTTTCTTCTCGATTCCTTGTCATCGAGCACGTCGCAAGGTACGCTTGCACCCTTTTCTTACATATTTACGGGCCAACATCACGATATTACGGTGGCAACCCTTTTAAGTCCGTGGACTCAACCCAATTATTTCATTATTCGCGCACCTCAAATCGATAGTCTTGCTCTTGCAATTTACAACCGCATCGTGCATGGTCAACCAATCCGGACCAAGAATAACATCGAACTCATCGAACGGCAAAAGCATCAAGTCCGCGGAAAACAAGAACCTCGAACACTAGGGGACTTTTCTTGCACACTTTGTTAACAAGCACGTAATGACCCAAGGGTTTGACACCGAATTACAAACTCGATGAGACTCAATGGGCAAAGTCTTCTTTGGATGCTAAGGTTTCACATATATATGAATGAGTAGAACCAGGTCAATCAAAGCAATTACATTTGTATTGAAAAGAGTGAAAGTACCGGTAATAACATCCGGAGAGGCGGCATCCTCGGCGTGCTGCGTATGGCATAAGTCCTAGCGAGAGCACGAGCCTCGAGATCGATGGTAGCATCTCTAGATCCTCTCGACCGCCAACGACATTGCCCATATTTCTAGGTGGTCTACCTCGGCGATGGTAGCACCGGGTTTGCACTCGACTTGCATTCATTCGTGCATCCTCGGGCAATCCTTCATAAAGTGGTCGGCCGATCCACACTTATAGCGAGAGCGATCACGAAACCAACAGCTCCCGAATGCCATTTGCCACAATGTGGACACTCCGCCCTCTCTCGGCGATCATTTCCGCCACCGCGATCGAGGTGACTCGTGTGGTCACGGGGTCGATCGCGTCCTCGTCTAGAAAAGCCCAAACGCCTCTAGACCGGCTCGCATCATCTCGAAATCTCTTCGATGCTTGTTGAAGAGACTTTCCGAGGACCTCTTCGAATTCTCCAATCCCCACATCAGCTTTTTGTTTCTCCTTTCTAAGCTCTTGACTTTACAAGCTCGCTCAACAAGTACTACGAACTCTCGTATCTCGAGAATGCCAACAAACATCCTTATATCATCATTCAGCCCATCCTCGAAGCGTTTACACATAATAGCTTCGGACGAAATGCATTCTCGCGTGCATGGCTAAGCCTCACAAACTTTCGTTCGTAGTCGGTAACGGACATAGAACCTTGCTTAAGATCAAGGAACTCCCTCCGCTTTTGGTCGATGAATCTCGATCGATATACTTTTTGAACTCGGTTAGAAAGAATTCCCAAGTCACTTGCTCTCTAGGCACCACAAGTCGAGTACTCCACCAATAGTAGGCGGACTCGCGTAGCAAGGAGATGGTACACTTTAAGCACTCATCGGTGTGCAGGATAGCTCATCAAGCACCGGATAGTGTTATCTAACCATAATTCAGCTCGCTCGGCATCATCATCATCCGTAGCCTTAAATTCGGTGGCCCCATGTTTTGAATCCTATCGATTGGGGCTTACGACCTTATTGGGTCGATCCACGGAGGTATCGTAGGTGCGGGGTTGCATTAAATCGGGAATGGAGGTGGTGGAACAGTACCGTGTTGGTTCGAATGTATTGATTAAACCATTCGTTCATCATACTATAAAAGGCTTGCCTAGCCTCATCATTAGGATTATGGCCATAGGTTGAGAGTCATGGCGCTGTTGTCCCTTTGCGCGGGAGCAGCGCCACACTCTCCACATCATCAGCTATCGCTTCGGTTGGGATCGGGATCCATTGCTATAAACAAACATGAAGTCAAATTGTCGAATTCATCACACTATCGATTCATCATTTAATGGCATGTATAGCTAGACCCCAAACACATCACGGTAGTCCTAGAATCGACTAAACCGTGGCTCGATACCAATAAAATTGTAACACCCCAAAACCCGAGACCATCGCCGTGTCGGACCCGAGGGTTAACAAACCAAGTTCACATGTTTTTGCCCACCAATTTGACATTTCCAGTCAGGCTGGAAAACTGCGTCACTGTCGCCTTAAAATCATATCTCGAGTTTCAAAACTCGGAAACTGGTTTAGTAAATTTTCCTGAATTTAGACTCATATATCCATCCATGGATTTATTTCTAGGATTTTGGTCGGGCCAATTGGTACAGTTTATTAGTTAAAGTTACCCTGTTACAGGGATCGACTGCTCCGACCTTCACGCGGTATAACTTGAATATCTCTCTGTACAGGGCTTTAATTCTGGTGTCGTTTGTTTCTAATGAAACTAGACTCAAAATGGAATCTGTACATATAAGATATATCTCCTAATTCTTTTGGATAATTTATAGTGAATTTTTAAAGTTGCGACAGGGAACCCAGAAACCATTCTGGCCCTGTCTCACAATAGCTTTAATATCTCTTAACCTGTAACTCCTATGACCGTTTCGTTTCTTCCATATGAAAATAGACTCATCAAGGTTCATTTACATAGCTTATTCACTATCTAATTCCATTCCTATGAATTTTGGTGATTTTTCACATTCACGCCACTGCAGCTGGCAGCATCTGTTTTAAGATAGGACTCACCTATTTGGTGGTCTCCATGATTCAACTAGCCTTACCATACATAGGTTCATATATGATCATTTTAACCGTGCCAATGGCTGATCATATGACCAACATTCTCATTTCAAGCCATAGCCACATCATGACACAAAATATATACATACAACCCACAATTAGTCTAAGTTCATACTTCCTTTTCGAGCCATTTTCGCACGGCCGTACATACTTACATTACAACATATTTAACACACAAGGGTAGTCCTATACATGCCATCTCAAGTTCAAACAAAAATTTATACCAAAATGGAGGCTTGATAGTGTGGATGACTTGACTTCAACGATCCCAAATCCGATTGCCTCGAGCGAAATCTAGAAAACTAAGAGCCAAAGCAACGGGTAAGCATTTTTATGCTTAGTAAGTCTCAAGGAATATAATGAACTATAATTTACAGCAATACATTCACATAGCCAAATGCATCATTTCATTAATACACATTCTTACTTCATACTTCATCATTATATAAGTTCGCAAAGCATCAATCAATTCAATAACTGAAATTCATTAGTCGATTGAGCGAATGTTGCTCAAACACGTCGACTTTCCAATGCACATATAACGTACCTTATCCTTTGGGCTGTCCGAGTGTACTAATTAAATTCATTTCAGCAACCAACACTCACCTCCAGCCCAAGATTCTTCGAATATAACCGGATATAATCACGTGCACAAATGCCTTGGTCTTAGCCCGGATAGAATAACTTCATACGAATGCCTTGGTCTTAGCCGGATGTAGCCACTAGCACAATTGCCTTGGTCTTAACCGGATATAATTTCCAGCATAATTGTCTTGGGCTTAGCCGGATATCATTCAATTTCTCATGCACACATACATCAATAATCATTGGACATACATATTTCATTTTCGTTACTAAGGCTCAAACACAATTAATATCATTAGCATATTCGCCTTCGGGACTTAGCCCGGGTGGAATTCAAATACTCATACACACCTAACCAATAATCATACACATCCATATTTCATCTCACATAATTCAAGTAAGGTCACTTCTTGAGGACTTACCTCGGATGTTGTCGAACGGCTTTTTCGGCTATTCGATCACCTTTTCCTTCCCTTGTCCAATTGTGGCCCTCTTGGCTCTTGAGCTAATTCAAACAAATTCAATTTATTAAAACCTCATTGTGCTTGCTTATGGCGAATATGACAAGGATTTTAGATGGTCATATGGCCACTCTTTAGCTTGAATACACAATGGTCATGCACATTTTATACTACATCAAGCAATTCAATACAATTTGTTTGAACATCAAGGAAATGCTAAGGCCTTCAATGGGCTACCCAAGGCGAATATTCATGTACATGTTGAGGTCAAAATTTGCACTTAATACCTCACAAAAACAGCATGCAATCTACTAATTAATGCTTGCACATTGTGGCCCAAAACTTATAATATAGCATCAAGCACTTATATGTGTGCTAGGCGAATTGTGCTTGCAATTTCACAAGCATTCTTCCACATTTTCTTCTTTAAATCAATATATTCATCACTTAGTTCATAACCAAACAAAATGTGCAATCATATATATGCATATATGAGCATGGCCAATTTTCAAGGTGTCCATAGCCATCCAAAACACAAACTTTTAACTAACATGCAAGAAGCATGAATCATGCTCAAGAATGCATCATGGCCAAGTATGACAATCATGCTCCTTTTCAACTTTAATCATGATAAAACAAAGAGAAAACTCAAAATCTTACTCATGAGTAGAAAATCCATCATTGCATGCATCATCATCAAGCTTCACACTTAGCATGCAATGGCTTTATCACTATAACAACTTTGGCCAAATACCATTTCCATGGCATACCAAAGATTTGAGCCATGGCTAACATGCACATCATGTAACACCCCTAACTCGTGACCGACGCCGGTGTCGGACACGAGGGGTTAACGAGACAAATCCTCTTAAAGTACCGACCAATTTGGCATTTCTGGACAGGCTGGAAAACTGCGTCACCGTCGCCTTAAAAATCATATCTCGAGTTCCAAAACTCGGAAACTGGTTTCATAAATTTTCCCTGAATTTAGACTCATATATCCATCCATGGATTTATTTTTAGAATTTTTGGTTGGGCCGATTGGTACAGTTTATTAGTTAAAGTCACCCATGTTACAGGGATCGACTGCTCTGACCTCCGCGCGTTACAACTTGAATATCTTTCTGTACAGGGCTTTAATACTGGTGCCGTTTGTTTCTAATGAAACTAGACTCAAAATGGAATCTGTACATATAAGGCATGACTCCTAATTCTTTCTGGATAATTTATGGTAAATTTTCAAAGTCACGACAGGGGACCCAGAAATCGTTCTGGCCCTGTCTCACGAGAACTTTAATATCTCCCAGTATACTGCTCATATGGTCGTTTCGTTTCGTCCATATAAAAATAGATTCATCAAGGATCAGTTCCATAATTTACTCACTATTTAATTCTACTTATACTATTTTTAGTGATTTTCAATCTCATCTCACTGCTGCTGTCCGCAACAGTTACTGCAGTAGACTATGCCAATTTCATGAATTTTTCCTTGGCCTTAATCATCCATCATACATGACACAAATTATGGCCACCTTAACAAAATTTGAGTTTCTAAGACTCGTGGCTATAGGTTCTAGCATCCCACTCGACGACCACATAGGCCATTTTCACATGGCTTAAAGTTTACAATCCCACAAATCGACAAAATATAATAGCCTATACATGCCAAATGTTCTTCAACAACAAAAAAAGTAATACCACAAGATTTCAGCGGTGTGATGACTTCAACGACGGTTCCGAGCACACAACAAGACGAGTCCCGGTGACCTAAAATGGGTGACAAGAAAACACCGAGTGAGTTTACAACTCAGTAAGTCATAAGCATTCGTCAATCCATCGATAAAATTACTACTACATGTACAACAAATGAAACTAGGTACTCGTCCATATCGAATCCATACCATAATACCTCGAACCTTTCGGTCCAATCTCGCACCAATTCATACATCCACATTTCATATTCTACACAACAAGATAATCAAGCATTTTTTTACACATTAACTCATTTTCCAGCACAACCATACAATTTCAATCATCACATAGATTTAAGGCTTACCAATTCAACCCCAAGCATGGACGTATTTTCTATTCATCATGAGCTCGAGGTACTTACCCGATCCGCTGTCCGTGATCAACTCGATAATATCGCACACTCAGTGCCAATAGTGATGCAAAAGCATATAATAAGTCCGCACACTTAGTGCTATATAATCAGCTCGCACACATAGTGCTATATAATCAAATTCGCACACTTAGTGCTGTACAAATTTTAAATCCGACACTTAGTGCCAATCTTGTCACCGTGTCCATTTATACCCGCACACTTAGTGCCAAGACCAATACGTTATGCATTTTACTACCTTTATACATTCAACAATGGCATCATTCCATACACATACATTTCCACTTACACATCAATTCATTAAACACAATTGCATATATATATTATGATCATTTAAATCAATGCCAAATATATGCTTTATGACTTACCTTATATTGGATGAAACGATTTCCAATCGACTACTCGATTATCTTTCCTTTGCCTTTGCTTGATTCTCCACCTCTAGCTTCTTGGGCTAAATTTAACAAATAAATTGGTTTTATCATTTGAGCATCGGAAGAGGAATTCAAGATGCCTAGCCAATATATAAATATCTACTCATTAGGCATCAAAGTCGCATATGTACAAAATCATGAATCGAACTCAACACCTTAGTTAGTATTCCTCTTAGCGAATTTTCTAAGCCAAGAATAGGCATCAATATGCTTGCCTCTAACCGAATGCATGCACACCAATTTCCCTCATGTGGCGAATATGCATGCCCATGTTGAGGCCGATTATGCACTTAATACCACACAAAAACAGCATGCATTTTACTAACTAACGATTACATATTGTAGCTCAATACACATCTCTCATGTACTACATAACCGAAAACATCATCCCAAGCAAATATATACCTTGAAATAGTATATATGTCATACCAATTCATCATGTGCAAACACATATTCAAAGCTCAAATCTTACCTACCATGCAACATGCATGAATCATACTTGTGGATATACCATGACCGAATACATCACAACACCATCATTTTGGTCATGATTAAGCAAAGAACTTAATGTCTCACTCAAAAATACTAAAAAGAAAGTCCAAGAGCCATCAATCCCCATCACATACACCATTAACAAGCTTCATATTTAACATGCAATGGCATTAACACAAAATCCACCTTGGCTAAATACCATTTCCATGGCATAACAAGGATTTGAACCATGGCTAACATGCACATCAAGTTAGCAACCAAAACAAGCATGAATCTCATGACACAACCTCAAACATACCTTAATCTTGATGCAAGTATAGCCAAATCTCCTTCTAGTTCTCTTCTAAACCAAGCATGAAGCAAAAATCCTCCTTTTTCCTTAGTATTTTTCGGCCAAAGAAGAGAAAAATGGATGAACAAAATTTTTTTTCTCTTCCACAATGCACGGCAAGGGGGGTTTCACTCACACACACACATTTTTTTTTCTTTCTTTATTACCCATACTCATTTGTTTATTGTTTCTCCCTAGTGCACCAACAAAACATGTTTCATGACATGTTTAGCCCATGATTCCTTGTCATGGCGGCCACTTCATGTTAGGGGAAATTTGACATGCAAATCCCTTATTTTTGCATGCATTATCAACTAGTCATCCCACATTTCCCCATCATACTTTCAATGTTTACTACTAGGCCCTTTCTAGTGAAATTCACATTTATAACTCTAAATCGAAACATCAAAAATGTCACACATGAATTAACACATATTATAGGCATCAAAATAAATTATAAATTATTTTTATGCCTCAGTTTTGTGGTCCCGAAACCACATCCCGACTAGGGTAAATTTTGGGATGTCACAACTCTCCCCCACTTAAGAAATTTTCGTCCCCGAAAATCTTACCGGTAAATAGGCTCGGGTATCGCTCTTTCATAGAGTCCTCAAGTTCCCAAGTGGCTTCTTCAATTCCGTGTTTATGCCATAACACCTTCACTAACGGGATTTTCTTATTGCGTAACTCTTTTACTTCACGCATCATAATGCGAACCGGTTCCTCTTCATAGCTCAAATTAGGCTGAATCTCAATCTCGGATGGAGCAATTACGTGCGATGGATCAGACCTATATCGTCGAAGCATCGAGACATGAAAAACGTTGTGAATCCTTTCGAGCTCAGGGGGCAAAATTAATCGATATGCGACTGGCCCAACTCGTTCGGATACTTCATATGGCCCGATAAACCTCGGACTCAATTTGCCCTTACGACCAAATCTAAGCACCTTCTTCCAAGGTGAAACTTTGAGAAAGACCTTGTCTCCAACCTGATATTCAATATCTTTTCTTTTCAAATCAAGATACGACTTTTGGCGATCCGAAGCGACTTTCAAACTTTCACGAATTACTCGAACTTTTGCTCGGCATCCTTAACCAAATCAACCTCAAGAATTTACCTTCACTAAGTTCATCCGAATAATGGGGTACGGCATTTACGATCGTATAAAGCCTCGTGAAGGCGCCATCTTAATGCTTGATTGAAAGCTATTGTTGTAGGCGAATTCAATCAAAGGTAAATACCGTTCCCATGAACCACTAAACTCAAGGATGCAACATCTCAACATATCCTCGAGTATTTGAATTATCCGTTCGGATTGACCATCGGTTTGGGGATGAAAAGCGGTGCTAAAATGCAGCTTGGTACCCAAAGCATCTTGCAATTTCTTCCAAAATCGCGACGTAAATCTTGGGTCTCTATCCGACACGATAGAAATAGGCACCCGTGTAATCTCACAATCGAGAAACGTACAATTCCGCTAATTTGTCCATTGAAAAATCCGTACATACGGGGATAAAGTGAGCCGACTTAGTTAGTCTATCGACAACGACCCAAATCGCATCCTTCTTACTCACTGACAATGGCAGTCCGGATACAAAGTCCATTGTGACTCGATCCCATTTCCATTCGGGTATCATGATCGGTGAAGTAATCCCGATGGCACTTGATGTTCGCTTTCACTTGTTGACATATCGACACCTTGAAACAAATTGAAATGTCTCGTTTCATACCGGGCCACCAAAATTGGCGTTTGGTCATTGTACATTTTAGTACTACCCGGGTGGATTGACGTTCGACTACAATGGGCTTCATTTAGAATTATCGAAATAAGTTCAATTCTTTGGAACACATGACGACTTCTAAACCTTAAACAATCGTCATCATCAATTTGAAACTCGATTCCTTGCTCGAACACACTCGGCCCGTTTTGCAAGCAACTCCTCATCAACTTTCGAGCTTCCCGAATTTGATGAGCCAACAATGGTTTGGCCTTCAATTCGCTACTAACACATTGTCGGGTAGAATAGACAAGTGTACATTCATCGTCAGTAAAAGCAAGCGGTGATTTCGACTTAAGGCATCCGCAACCACATTGGCCTTTCGGGTGATAATCAATAACGAGTTCATAATCTTTTAACAACTCGAGCCATCGTCTTTGTCGCAGATTTAAGTCTCTTTGAGTCATCAAATATTTGAGACTTTTGTGATCCGAATACACATGGCACTTCTCACCAAATAAGTAATGTCGCCATATCTTTAAAGCGAATACGATGGCGACCAATTCGAGATCATGGGTCGGATAATTTTTCTCATGTGGCTTTAATTGTCTCGACGCATAGGCCACAACTCGCCTTCTTGCATCAATACGCAACCCAACCCAAGTAGGGATGCGTCACTATAAATGACAAACTCTTTGCCCGATTAGGTTGCACTAGAATTGGGGCTTCAGATCAAATAAGCTTTCAGTTGATCGAAACTTTTCTGACATTTCTCCGTCCATTCAAACTTAACATCCTTTTGGAGTAGCTTTGTCATTGGCGTGGCTATTGTCGAGAAACCTTTTACAAATCGTCGGTAATAACCGGCAAGCCCCAAAAAGCTCCTAACCCGGTAACATTCCTTGGTGGTTTCCAATCGACTATGGCGAATTTTGTTGGGTCCACCCGACACCGATCACGGACACCACGTGCCCCAAAAAGCTAACCTCTTTCAACCAAAATTCACATTTCTTGAACTTTGCGTATAATCGCTTATCTCGTAAGATTTGCAACACTAGCCTCGGTGTTCAAGATGCTCGGTTTCATCTCTCGAATAGACCGAATGTCATCGATAAATACAACTACGAACCGATCCAAGTATGGCTGAAAATTCTATTCATTAAATCCATAAACACCTTAGGGCATTAGTGAGCCCAAACGGCATCACCAAGAATTCGTAGTGACCATACCTCGTTCTAAAAGCGGTTTGGGTATGTCCGATTCTCGGACCCTCAACCGATAGTACCCGACCTCAAATCTATCTTTGAAAACACCGAGGCTCCCTTTAATTGATCAAACAAATCGTCAATTCGTGGCAATGGATATTTATTCTTTATCGTCACTTTATTGAGTTGACGATAGTCGATGCACAACCTCATGGTTCCGTCCTTCTTCTTCACAAACAATACAAAGCGCCCATGGAGAAAAACTTCGGTCGGCGAAACCTCTATCCGTCGGTTCTTGCAATTGAACCTTCAATTCCTTTAATTCCGTTAATGCCATACGATACGGGGCTATTGAAATCGGCGTAGTACCGGTACAACCGATGCGAATTCCACTTCTCGAACCGGTGGCAATCCCGGTAACTCCTCAGGAAAAACATCTGAATACTCACAAACCACTGGTACCGATTCGAGTTTCCTTTCCGTCTCTTTACTTCCAAACACATACGCAAGGTATGTTTCACACCCCTTTTTCACGTACCTCCGGCGGTCATAGAAGATATTATCGTGGCGCTCCTTTTAAATCGAAGAGACTCGACTCGGACTACCTCATTATTTGTACTCCTCAAATCAATGGTTTTCCTTTGCGATCCACCACCTTTGCATCATGTACGGTCACCAATCCATACCAAGAATAACATCAATTCATTAAATGGTAAAAGCATCGGATCGGTAGGGAAAACAGATTCTCGAATTATTAGGGGCATCTCTTGCACACTTTATCAACGAAGCACGTATTGACCCAAAGGGTTTGACACTCGAATTACGAACTCGAGAGACTCAACGGTAGAGTCTTCTTTGGATGCTAAAGTTTCACATACATATGAATGAGTAGAGGGGTCAATCAATGCAATCACACTAGTATCAAAGAGAGTAAAAGTACCGGTGATAACGTCGGGGAGGATGCCTCCTCTCGTCTTGCGGATGGCATATGCTCTAGCGAGAGCTCGGGTCTCGGATCGAACAGCCGTATCGGTGGCTCCCCTCGATTACCGCCCTACCTCCTGAAACCCTCGGGGTCTACCTCTATTGTCGCCCCACTAGATCTCGCACCTTGCATCTTATTCTTCTCATCTAGCTCGTGCAATCCCTAATGAAGTGGTCCTTGAACCGCATCCATAATGAGCCCTATTAATGACTTACCCCAACATTCACCTAGGTGTCGTCTTCCACATTGGGGGCATTCAGTCTCTCTTGACGATTATTGCCCACACTAGCTCTCAAGTAGCTCAGAGTCCGTCGCTGGTCGGGTTCTAATGGAAATTCCATGATCGTCCTCGACTTCTTGGTGTCCTCCACGAACCTCTTTATAGCCGAGAACGGAGCTTTACTAAATCGATCTTTTACGGTAATCTCTTGCTTCAAATTCAGCCTTCTTCTTCTCCTTCCCAAGTTCTTCCGCCTTGCGTGCTCGTTCGACTAGTGTCACGAACTCCTTTATCTCCAAAATTCCCACTAGTAACTTTAACTCTTCATTCAATCCTTCTTCAAATCTTTTGCACATCGCAACCTCATCAGCCACACACTCCCGAGCATACCGACTAAGTCTTACGAACTCATGTTCAGTATTCGAGATCTGATCATCCGGCCTTGCTTGAGTTCCAAGAATTCCTTACGCTTCGATCGATGAACCGTTGACTAATGTATTTCTTTGAAATTGGATTGGAAGAAATCCCAAGTAACTCGTTCATTTGGGACTATGGAAATTAAAGTCCTCCACCAATAGTAAGTCGAGTCTACTTAACAAGGATATAGCACACTTAAGACATTCGTCGGTGTGCATGATGATTCATCTAACACTCTAATGGTGTTATCGAGCGAACTTCGGCCTTTTCGGCATCATCAAGTAACTATGGCCTTGAACTCCGGCCCCACGCTTCCTAATCAAGTCCACGGTGGTTTACTCAGCCTCACGGGATCGATGAATCGGAGGCATTGCGGGCTCTTGGGGTGGAGTGTTTAAATTCGGAATGGTTGGACAGTAGGGTTGGTTCGGGCATATTACGCGACCCACTCATTCATCATAGTGAAGAAGGCTTGTTTCGCCTTCATTTTGATTATTCGCGGATGACCGAGGCTCAACAGCGGTGTCCCTTGCGCAGGAGCAGCCGCTACACTTTCAACGTCATCCGCCAAGGGTCTCTCTACCGGGTTCCATCGCTAATTAAAACAAAAATTTCAACCGTCAAGTCATCACATTATTAAGCACTATCAATTTGGCATGTATAGCTAGACTCACACGCGCTATGGTAGTCCTAGAACCGACTAAACCATAGCTCTGATACCAATAAAATTGTAACACCCTAACTCGTGACCGACGCCGTGTCGGACACGAGGGGTTAACGAGACAAATCCTCTTAAAGTACCGACCAATTTGGCATTTCTGGACAGGCTGGAAAACTGCGTCACCGTCGCCTTAAAAATCATATCTCGAGTTCCAAAACTCGGAAACTGGTTTCGTAAATTTTCCTGAATTTAGACTCATATATCCATCCATGGATTTATTTTTAGAATTTTGGTTGGGCCGATTGGTACAGTTTATTAGTTAAAGTCACCCATGTTACAGGGATCGACTGCTCTGACCTCCGCGCGTTACAACTTGAATATCTTTCTGTACAGGGCTTTAATACTGGTGCCGTTTGTTTCTAATGAAACTAGACTCAAAATGGAATCTGTACATATAAGGCATGACTCCTAATTCTTTCTGGATAATTTATGGTAAATTTTCAAAGTCACGACAGGGGACCCAGAAATCGTTCTGGCCCTGTCTCACGAGAACTTTAATATCTCCCAGTATACTGCTCATATGGTCGTTTCGTTTCGTCCATATAAAAATAGATTCATCAAGGATCAGTTCCATAATTTACTCACTATTTAATTCTACTTATACTATTTTTAGTGATTTTTCAATCTCATCTCACTGCTGCTGTCCGCAACAGTTACTGCAGTAGACTATGCCAATTTCATGAATTTTTCCTTGGCCTTAATCATCCATCATACATGACACAAATTATGGCCACCTTAACAAAATTTGAGTTTCTAAGACTCGTGGCTATAGGTTCTAGCATCCCACTCGACGACCACATAGGCCATTTTCACATGGCTTAAAGTTTACAATCCCACAAATCGACAAAATATAATAGCCTATACATGCCAAATGTTCTTCAACAACAAAAAAGTAATACCACAAGATTTCAGCCGGTGTGATGACTTCAACGACGGTTCCGAGCACACACAAGACGAGTCGGTGACCTAAAATGGGTGACAAGAAAACACTGAGTGAGTTTACAACTCAGTAAGTCATAAGCATTCGTCAATCCATCGATAAAATTACTACTACATGTACAACAAATGAAACTAGGTACTCGTCCATATCGAATCCATACCATAATACCTCGAACCTTTCGGTCCAATCTCGTACCAATTCATACATCCACATTTCATATTCTACACAACAAGATAATCGAAGCATTTTTTTACACATTAACTCATTTTCCAGCACAACCATACAATTTCAATCATCACATAGATTTAAGGCTTACCAATTCAACCCCAAGCATGGACGTATTTTCTATTCATCATGAGCTCGAGGTACTTACCCGATCCGCTGTCCGTGATCAACTCGATAATATCGCACACTCAGTGCCAATAGTGATGCAAAAGCATATAATAAGTCCGCACACTTAGTGCTATATAATCAGCTCGCACACATAGTGCTATATAATCAAATTCGCACACTTAGTGCTGTACAAATTTTAAATCCGACACTTAGTGCCAATCTTGTCACCGTGTCCATTTATACCCGCACACTTAGTGCCAAGACCAATACGTTATGCATTTTACTACCTTTATACATTCAACAATGGCATCATTCCATACACATACATTTCCACTTACACATCAATTCATTAAACACAATTGCATATATATATTATGATCATTTAAATCAATGCCAAATATATGCTTTATGACTTACCTTATATTGGATGAAACGATTTCCAATCGACTACTCGATTATCTTTCCTTTGCCTTTGCTTGATTCTCCACCTCTAGCTTCTTGGGCTAAATTTAACAAATAAATTGGTTTTATCATTTGAGCATCGGAAGAGGAATTCAAGATGCCTAGCCAATATATAAATATCTACTCATTAGGCATCAAAGTCGCATATGTACAAAATCATGAATCGAACTCAACACCTTAGTTAGTATTCCTCTTAGCGAATTTTCTAAGCCAAGAATAGGCATCAATATGCTTGCCTCTAACCGAATGCATGCACACCAATTTCCCCTCATGTGGCGAATATGCATGCCCATGTTGAGGCCGATTATGCACTTAATACCACACAAAACAGCATGCATTTTACTAACTAACGCATTACATATTGTAGCTCAATACACATCTCTCATGTACTACATAACCGAAAACATCATCCCAAGCAAATATATACCTTGAAATAGTATATATGTCATACCAATTCATCATGTGCAAACACATATTCAAAGCTCAAATCTTACCTACCATGCAACATGCATGAATCATACTTGTGGATATACCATGACCGAATACATCACAACACCATCATTTTGGTCATGATTAAGCAAAGAACTTAATGTCTCACTCAAAATACTAAAAAGAAAGTCCAAGAGCCATCAATCCCCATCACATACACCATTAACAAGCTTCATATTTAACATGCAATGGCATTAACACAAAATCCACCTTGGCTAAATACCATTTCCATGGCATAACAAGGATTTGAACCATGGCTAACATGCACATCAAGTTAGCAACCAAAACAAGCATGAATCTCATGACACAACCTCAAACATACCTTAATCTTGATGCAAGTATAGCCAAATCTCCTTCTAGTTCTCTTCTAAACCAAGCATGAAGCAAAAATCCTCCCTTTTTCCTTAGTATTTTCGGCCAAAGAAGAGAAAATGGATGAACAAAATTTTTCTTTTCTCTTCCACAATGCACGGCAAGGGGGGTTTCACTCACACACACATTTTTTTTTTCTTTCTTTATTACCCATACTCATTTGTTTATTGTTTCTCCCTAGTGCACCAACAAAACATGTTTCATGACATGTTTAGCCCATGATTCCTTGTCATGGCGGCCACTTCATGTTAGGGGGGGGAAATTTGACATGCAAATCCCTTATTTTTGCATGCATTATCAACTAGTCATCCCACATTTCCCCATCATACTTTCAATGTTTACTACTAGGCCCTTTCTAGTGAAATTCACATTTATAACTCTAAATCGAAACATCAAAAATGTCACACATGAATTAACACATATTATAGGCATCAAAATAAATTATAAATTATTTTTATGCCTCAGTTTTGTGGTCCCGAAACCACATCCCGACTAGGGTAAATTTTGGGATGTCACACATCAAGTTAGCAACCAAAACATGCATGAAACTCCCAACACAACCCCATACATACCTTAATCTTGATGCAAATTTAACCAAATCACCTTCTAGATCTCTTCTAAACAAAGGAAATGAAGCAAAAATCCCTTCTTCCTCTTAGTATTTTCGGCCAAAAAGATGAGAAAGGATGAACAAGTTTTTTGTTTTCTCCTCTTGGTTGCACTGCAAGCAATGGGGGAATGCTACTCTCACACACATTTTTTTTTCATTCTTTTCTCACCCATGCTTATTTGTTTATGATTTTCTCCTAATGCCCAACAAA
This sequence comes from Gossypium arboreum, assembly GCF_025698485.1. Lineage (NCBI taxonomy): Eukaryota > Viridiplantae > Streptophyta > Magnoliopsida > Malvales > Malvaceae > Gossypium > Gossypium arboreum. The sequence continues at coordinate 59,119,152 of NC_069073.1, read as the reverse complement.
ACATGTTTCATGACATGTTTAACCCATATTCTTTGTCATGGCGGCCATTACTTGTAAAAGGGGAATTTGACATGCAAGTCCATTATTTTGCATGCATGCTTTAATTAGTCATCACATATTTCCCTATCGTACTTTCAAAGTTTACTACTAAGTCCTTTCTTATAAATTAGCACCTAATTAATAAAAATCGAGACACGAAATATTTACGCATACCAATTCCACATTCAATAAGTACGAATATAACACTTAATTATTCTTGTGACTCGGTTTCGTGGTCCGAAACCACTCTCCGACTAGGGTCACATTCGGTGTCACAATCGAATGTAATCGAATCGTAATTAGGTGACGTAATCGAATCGAATCGATGTAATCGAATTAGAATCAATATTAGTAACATAATCGTAATCGTAATCGAATTACGTGATGTAATCAAAATCAGAATGTGAATGCAATCCCAACCCAATCGGTAGTATACACCCTGTACCAACCTTACACCATATGGGGAGACAACTCGACCCACCCATCCGCTACACACCACAGAATTTGCAGCATGGTCGCTAAAAGCGATATCGTGTGAGTCACCAGATCTGAGATATTGTGGCAGAGCCACCAGAATCAGATAATGTGGCAAACCCACCTAACAGAATACGTGGCACAAAGCCATAGATAACTGTAATAACTTCGGCACATAGCCATCAGTGACGGTAATATAACTGGCGCACAGCCTTCGGTAAATATGATCGACACAGAGTCGCCAACAAATATGTTAGGCACATAGCTACAGGTAAATACGTTTGGCACGAAGCCATAGTCAAGATGGCACAAAGCCATATTTAGGTTGGCACAGAGCTATTAATAACGGGTCTATAATCGGCACGAAGCCCACAACAACGGCACACAGCCTTCGGTAGCGTGATCGGCACTTAGCCATCGATTGGTCAATAGATATTGTGACAGAGTCACCAAATACAGATATTGTGGCAGAGCCACCAGAACAGATATTTGTGGCATAGCCACTAGAATGCTTCCTCCGTACAAAATCCCAACCCATGCAACATGTCATGTATGCAGAATGTCATGCCCATATTTGAATAAAAAAATAACAGTCAAGTCATTCATATCACCAACATATATTCACAATCAAATCTGTCAAACACACAATCCAAGTCAGTCACTTGCCCACAAGGGCAAAACAGTCATTTAACACCCTAGGGGCAAAATGGTAATTTTACCCCACAAGGGTATCTCGGTAATTCTACCCTACAGGGGTATTTCGATATTTCTACCCTACAAGGGTATTTCGATAATTCTACCTTACAGGGGTATTTTGGTAATTCTATCCTATAAGGGTATTTCAGTAATTCTACCCTATAGGGGTATTTGAAATTCTATCCTCTGTGGGTATTTTAGTAATTTCACAATCAAGGGTAAAACGGTAATTCTGTAAATCGAGGGTAGAACGATAATTTTGTAAACTGAGGTAAACCAGTAATTCTGTAAATTAAGGGTAAAACGGTAATTTTACAAATCGAGGGTAAAATGGTAATTTTGTAAATCGAGGGTAAAACAGTAATTCTATAAATTGAGGGCAAAATGGTAATTCTGTAAATCGAGGGTAAAATAGTAATTCTGTAAACTGAGGGTAAAACGGTAATTTTGTAAATCGGGAGTACTTTGGTAATTTTACAAGTCGAGGGTATTTCAGTAATTGGTAAACTAAAGTATTCTAAACATGGATAACAATACGAATGGGCCTAAAGCCTATTCTCGGCCCAAATGGGCCCACACGCTCGTGTGGCCCTTTTAGCCCAAACCTAGCCACAGATATGCGATTCACCTAGCCTAGTCTAATTTTTACTACACAATCAAACAACTTATCCATTTGGGCCCGTAGGCCCATTGGGCCCACATGACCCCTTTCGGCCCATCGCGGCCCGAAGTAGCCATCCTACAGCTAGAGTAGCGAGAAATACACACTTAATTGGAGACTGGAGTTAATCCACGCTCCGAGCACTCTTAGCCGACGCCCAACCCAAACGAGCACGCCATAAAGCGAAAGAGATCAGCCAAGAAAGGTACCTTTACTCTCCTCATGGTTCTCTCTATTTAAAGCCAGCTTCCCATCCACTCTTATGTTAGCTTCCGATGTGGGATCCTCCAACATCGAGTTTAAATTCAACACCAACTCTTACAGCCCCTGTTAGCAAAATAAATGCTCTTTGCTTGCTATGGGATTCAACCTATGCCTCCCTCAAATGCTCCACACGCCACTTGCCACTAAGCCATAAGGTTTTTGTGTCACAATTTCTCCAACAATATTCTTAAGGCCTACCTACTACACCTGTGGTTTGATTCACCTTAAACCAAATTTTTGCTAGAGTCCGTGTTTAAACCGGGACTTCTCCAACACTTCTCAACACACTTAACCACTAAAACAAGCCTTCATTAACGAAATTTGCATGCACACGAATATTATAAGTCGCCTTCAACCGCTCCCATGCTCAAGGCCCAAAACTTCTAGGCCCAAATTGAGGTGTTACAACTCTACCTCCTTAAAGAAATTTAGTCCTCGAAATTTCCATCTAACAGGTAGTCGTGTAACATCTACCCCACTACACTACTCATGCAAGCACTCTGATCCTACTATCACTATCACACTTCAACTAGAACTTGAAACATCTCATACATGCAGCACTTATTCACTGAAGTAGACACATATTTATCACACATATATACAATTTCTATATCCAAACATCACATCCACATAAAATAAATACCAAATTTAAATTCAGATCAATATCTAAGGAATCCATAGTATTTCAATTTCTAAATAAACAAAAGTATTCAGAAGACTTACGGATTCAGTGCTGGAGACTCGGTGTGCCACACTTTTTAAGAGAAATACTTCAAACAGACCACGTGGTTGAAAATAATTTTCTAAAATTCAACCTTTGAAAACCCAATCCACAGCCGAGTTGTTGCAACCTGGCTCTGATACCACTAAATGTAGCACCCCAAACCCGGCCTGGAAGTTTGGCTCGAACTTGGCGTGTCACATTGAAGTGTTTTTCGAAAACCATGTTTCCATTAGAAACCCTTCTTAATAATTAAAACTTATACCCTTTTAAACCTTGTTAGAAAACCTCAATTGAATAACATTCTTAACAACTTTGTAAAAATCTTGGTAGTTACTGAAACTTACTTTAAAAACAATTGCGGTTACGTGATGTTTTGAATAACGATGAGTTGCTTTGGAAAATCGTGTTCTAATACTAGCAATTATAAGAACAATAAATAAAATTCCAAATTTGAAATCCAGAAAATTACAACGGCTTTACTACAACCCACATAAAATAATTTAAAGGTAATAATCAAAGCGTAACATAAGCGGTGTGTGTGGCTTCCTCCGAGCCCCTAGCAACCCCGATCCATCTAAGGTGGAAATTACGAAGGTTAATAAGCGGGTGAGTTTACGAAAACTTCGTGTGAAATCCCTACTATAAAAAGGAACAGTCGGTCATCTAAAAGAATTAAAAGTCCGCCCTGACCTTACTTACAATTTCAATTACCAATCGGGTCTTAGCCCATTACAACAGACGATACAGATGGGCCTTAGCCCATTACTGAATAAGAAACATTATCGAATTGGAACCAAAATGAGAATCGAATCGAGAATCGATGTAATCGAATTAGAATCAATATTAGTAATGTAATCGAATTAGAATCGAATTAGGTGATAGAATCGTAATCAAAATCGAGAATGTAATCGAATCGAATCGATATTAATGTAATCGAATCGAATCGAATTACGTGATGAGAATCAAAATCAGAATGTGAATGCAATCCCAACCCAATCCAGCCGTATACACCCCCGTACCAACCTTACACCATGTGGGGAGAAAACTCGACCCACCCATCCGCTACACACCACGAATTTACAAAGATGGTCGCGGAGCAGATATCGTGTGAGTCACGGATCTGATATTGTGGCGAGCCACGAATCGATAATGTGGCAAACCCACCTAACAGAATACGTGGCACAAAGCTATAGATAAATGTAATAACTTCGGCACATAGTGTAACACCCCGTACCCGAGTCTGTCACCGGAGTCGAACACGAAGTGCTAACAGACATAAATATATTTCTTTTCACAGTCCATTTAAAAATTTCCGGCCAGCTGGCTAACTGTGTCACTGTCACTTTAAAAATCATATCATGAGTTCCACAACTCGAAAATCAGTTTTGTGATTTTTCTCTGAAACTAGACTCATATATGCATCTACAATTGTTTTTCTAGAATTTTTGGTTGGGCCAATTAGTACAGTTTATTAGTTAAAGTCTCCCATGTTACAGGGATTGACTACACTGACCTTCGCGCATTACAACTTGGATATCTACCTGTAAAGGACTTCAATACTGATGACGTTTGTTTCTGTAGAAACTAGACTCAAAGAGGAATCTATACATATATGGCATGACTCCTAATTATCTCTGGTTAATTTACAATGAATTTCCAAAGTCGGAACAGGGAATCCAGAAACCGTTCTGGCCCTGTCTCGCGAAAACTTCAATATCTCTTAACATACTGTTCATATGATCGTTTCATTACTTTCCTATGAAATTAGAGTCATCAAGGTTCATTTACAAAATTTATTCACTATTTAATTCCATTCCTACTATTTTTAGTGATTTTTCACATCCACATCACTGCAGCTGTCAACCTCTGTCTTTAAGGTAGATTTTACCTACTTCATAATTTCCTTGATTCAACTAGCCCTTTTAGCATACATGGCACAAAAGATGATCACGGTTAACCATTCCAAGGGCTAATCGATTCCAAACATTTCCACATCTCTTAATGAACAACATACAAAATGATTATGATACCATGCCAAAGTGTATATAAGCCATTTTCGCATGGCTATCCAAATTTATACAAAATCAAAGGGTCTATGACCAACAAACGAAAGAGTAGTCCTATACATGCCATTTCAAAGTTCAACAAAATTTGTACCAAAGGGGCTTTGATAGTGTGGGAGACTTCAACTTCCAAAAATCCCGAGTCCGATGGTGACGAGCCAAAATCTATAAAGCAGAGAACAAAGAAACGGAGTAAGCAATTTATGCTTAGTAAGTTTCGAGCAAGGGATTCCAGCACAACAAAAGCATAGCATTCATATAGCTAAACGGATAATTTCATATGCACACATTCTCAATATCATATTTACTTCACATTACCAACCCTTATGTTCATACACAAAAGATCAACTTAGCCAAAGGCCGGTAGCTCGTTTATCAATTGAGCGAATACTTATTTGTAAGGGCTCAACTAATTCAAAGCACATACGAAACATACCTCATTGCTGGAATTTTGCAAGCGTATTAGCTGAAATTTTTACAGCAAGATTGCTCATTCGAATCACGTACCTTGGATTTTATCCGGATATAGCGACTTCGCTCAAAAGCCTTGGGACATAGCCCGGTTATAATAGCTCGCATAAATGCCTTGGGACTTAACCTGATTTGGGAACTCGCACAAATGCCTTTGGATCTTAGTCCGGATATGGTCACTTAGCACAAAGCCTTGGGACTTAGCCGGACATCATTGAATAACCATGCACATTTAACACTAAATCATGACACATTCAGTATTTCATTTTCATTAGCAAAAACTCAAACACAAGACACTTATCACACTTGCAAATTTGGCTCAATATCCACACACAAAGAGCATGATTTGATTTGCTTAAAACATGATCAAATCAAATCATAATTTAAGCTCTATTACTCAAGAACTTACCTCGGATGTTGTCGAACGATTTCGATGGCTATTCGACCACTTTTTCCTTCCCTTTATCGGATTTAGATCCCCTTTGCTCTTGAGCTTAATTAAATAAATAAATCGATTTAATCATTTGAGCATCGAAAAGAGGAACACAAGGCACTTAGCCCACATTTATACATTAGACATTAAAGTCACATACATGTGAAATCATGCATCAACTCAAGATATTAACTCACACTCCCTTTTTAGCCGATTGTCCTAACCAAGATAAAGGCATCAATATGCTTGCCTCTAACCGAATGCATGCACACCAATCCATCTCATGTGGCCGAATATGCATGTTGATGTTGAGGCCAATTACATATTTAATACCACACATAAATGGCATACATTTTACTAACTAATGCATTACATATTGTAGCTCAATACGCATCTATCATTTACTTCATAACGAAACATCATCATAAGTAAATATATACCTTGAGATAGTATATATGTCATACCAATACATCATGTGCAAACATATATACATATAGGTGCAAGGGCGAATCTCAAGTTGATTATAACCAAATATAAATATATATCCAAAACACAAATCTTACCTACCATGCAATAAGCATAAATCATACTTATGGATATACCATGGCGAATACATCACAACACCATACCATTTCAATTTTGGTCATGGTTAAACAAAGAACTTAATGTCTCACTCAAAAATGCTAAAAGAAAATCCAAGAGCCATCAACCCACCATCACATATATCATTAACAAGCTTCATATTTAGCATGCAATGGCATTAACACAAAATCCTCCTTGGCCGAATATCATCCCCATGACATAGCAAAGATTTGAACCAAGGGCTAATTAGAACTCAAGCTAGCAACTAAAAACATGCATGAATCTCATGGCACAACCTCAAACATACCTTAATCTAGATACAAGTATGGCCAAACCTCCTCCTAATCCTCTTCCAAACCAAGCATGAAGCAAAAACTCCCTCCTTCTTCCTTAAAATTTTCGGCCAAGAGAAGTGAAAAAAATGATGAACACTTTTTTTTTTGTTTTCTATCCCTCAACTCACGGCAATGGGGGGATCACACACCTTCTCTCTTTTTTTTGTTCTTCCCATTTCTTTATTCCTAACCTTAGTTTATTGTTTCCTCCCATAATGCACCAACAAAACATGTCCATGACATGTTTTGCCCATCCTCCTTGTCATGGCCGCCACCACTTATAAAAAGAAGGGTATTTGACATGCAAAGCCATTGTTTTGCATGCATGATTCAATTAGTCATCACACATTTCCTATCCTACTTTCAAAGTTTACTACTAGGTCCTTTTAGTGAAATTCACATTTATAACCCTAAATCAAAACATCAAAAATGTCACACACGAATTAACACATATTATAGGCATCAAAATGAATATTAAATTATTTTTATGCCTCGGTTTTGTGGTCCCTAAACCACATTCCGACTAGGGTCGTTTTAGGGCTGTCACACATAGCCATCAGTGATGGTAATATAACTGGCGCACAGCCTTCGGTAAATATGATCGACACAGAGTCGTCAACAAATATGTTAGGCACATAGCTACAGGTAAATATGTTTGGCAATAAACCATAGTCAAGATGGCACAAAGCCATATTTAGGTTGGCACAGAGCCATTAATAATGGGTCTATAATCGGCACGAAGCCCACAACAACAGCACACAGCCTTCGGTAGCGTGATCGGCACTTAACCATCGATCGGTCAATAGATATTGTGACAGAGTCACCAAATACAGATATTGTGGTAGAGCCACCAGAACAGATATTTGTGGCATAGCCACTAGAATGCTTCCTCCGTACAAAATCCCAACCCATGCAACATGTCATGTATGCAGAATGTCATGCCCATATTTGAATCAAACAATCACAGTCAAGTCATTCATATCACCAACATATATTCACAATCAAATCCGTCAAACACATAGTCCAAGTCAGTCACTTGCCCACAAGGGCAAAACAGTCATTTAACACCCTAGGGGCAAAATGGTAATTTTACCCCATAAGGGTATCTCGGTAATTCTACCCTATAGGGGTATTTCGATATTTCTACCCTACAAGGGTATTTCGATAATTCTACCCTACAGGGGTATTTTGGTAATTTTATCCTATAAGGGTATTTCAATAATTCTACCCTATAGGGGTATTTCAAAAATTCTACCCTACAGGGGTATTTCAGTAATTTCACAATCAAGGGTAAAACAGTAATTCTGTAAATCGAGGGTAGAACAATAATTTTGTAAACTGTGGGCAAACAGTAATTCTGTAAATCAAGGGTAAAATGGTAATTTTATAAATCGAGGTAAAGCAGTAATTACAGAATCGAGGGTAAAAGCAAGAATTTCGTAAATTGAAGGTAAAACGGTAATTTTGAAAATCGAGGGTAAAATAGTAATTCTGTAAACTGAGGGTAAAACGGTAATTCTGTAAATCGAGAGTACTTTGGTAATTTTACAAGTCGAGGGCATTTCAGTAATTGGAAAACTAAAGTATTCTAAACATGGATAACAATACGAATGGGCCTAAAGCCTATTCTCGGCCCAAATGGGCCCACACGCTCGTGTGGCCCTTATAGCCCAAACCTAGCCACAGATATGCGATTCACCTAGCCTAGTCTAATATTTACTACACAATCAAATAACTTATCCAATTGGGCCAGAGGCCCATTGGGCCTACATGACCCTTTCGCCCATCGCGCCAAGTAGCCATCCTACTGACTAGAGTAGTGAGAAATACACACCGATTGGAGACTGGAGTTAATCCACGCTCGAGTACTCTTAGCCGACGCCCAACCCAAACGAGCATGCCATAAAGCGAAAGGATCACCAAGAAAGGTACCTTTACTCTCCTCATGGTTCTCTCTATTTAAAGCCACTTCCCATCCACTCTTATGTTAGCTTCCGATGTGGGATCCTCCAACATCGAGTTTAAATTCAACACCAACTCTTGCCGCCCCCTGTTAGCAAAATAAATGCTCTTTGCTTGCTATGGGATTCAAACCCATGCCTCCCCTCAAATGCTCCACACGCCACTTGCCACTAAGCCATAAGGTTTTTTGTGTCACAATTTCTCCAACAATATTCTTAAGGCCTACTTACTACACCCAGGGTTTGATTCACTTTAAACCAAATTTTTTGCTAGAGTCCAGGTTTAAACCCAGGACTTCTCCAACACTTCTCAACACACTTAACCACTAAAACAAGCCTTCATTAACGAAATTTACATGCACAATTGAATATTATAAGCTACCTTCAACCGCTCCAATGCTCAAGGCCCAAAACTTCTAGGCCCAAATTCAGGGTGTTACAGAAAGACATGTTATTCCATGGTTAAGGATGTGTAAGTGCTCATTTATGCCACATTATATGTCTTTAAATATGAGTCTATGCATGTGTTCGAAAAGTTTTGAATTAAATGAAATTTTATGGCTCGTTTTCGACTATGTGTATGGTTAAGTCTGGTAATGCCTCGTACTCTGTTCCGGCCTTGGATACAGGTAAGGGGTGTTACAATTTAATTCTTGTCTTTAGTTTTAATTTTTTTTGGTGTTTCTTTCTATTTTCTAGTTAGAATTTTTTCTTTCGCATAATAAAATAGCAAGCATGGATAAATAAGCTCAATGCATCTTCATTTGGAAAAAAATAAAGTGATATGGAAATGGGAATGAACATGTCTAGGATTGGATTGTTGAGAAAGGCTTGGTACTTAGGAAGTCTTTATGACTCACCTCTCTTTTCTTCTGACCCTACCGGTGTTAGGTTTTTATTCATTACTTTGTTTTCACAATGAGGACATTGCTTCTTTTTAAAGGGGGGTAAGGCATTTCACATGAATTTTTAATAAGCCATTTCCCATGAATTTTTAAAGTATGTTTCAATCCTTTTACTTAAGTATGTTGAAATAAATGAATGTTCAAAAATATTTTTTGTTCATACATATGTTCAAATGCAAGCATGATTTCTAATTTTATCTTAGTTATTCGTATTTTATCTTAAGTGATGGAATGCTTGTATGATGTTTAGTCTTATGTAGTATTTTCCATGAAAATTTGATTTATTTAGAAATAGACATGTATGAAGGTTTAAGTCAGTAACTTTCTTGAGGTGAAATCCTAGGAGGTATAAGAATCTAATGAGATATAAGCACACTTTCTTTGGATCGTTTAAGCCTTTCAAGCCGACCTTATTAAATTAACCTTTGAAACTTAATTTTTGAGCTTAATGTCCTGTTTATTGCAAAATACCTACATTATAAGCCAGATTTCCATCTTTTTAATTTTATCCTATTTTGTGCACCTATCTTAACTAAAATTTCTTGGTGATCAAATTTTGAAGAAAGATATAAAAGATGTACATGCTCTTCACATGTTTAAAAAAAAATGAATGAATGAAAGAACAAAGGTACGTTTGTTCAAAAGAATAAAAAGCAAAGAAAGTTTGCTCAAAATCTGAAAATTAAAGGTTGGCCATGAGTTCGAACTAAGTTTGGGGGTGTTCCAGTGACCCCAAATGTACGAAGGTTGTGACACTAAAGGATCCAAGACAAAGTTTGTACCACCCCTAACTTGTATTCGATGCCGGGACAGGGTTTGAGGCATTACCGAACTTCAACGTACACCATTTCATAAAACTGGGCCATAAAGTTTCATTTAAATTAAAAATATTAAACCATATGCATAATGTACCTTACACAAGCTACTGTGGCTCTAAACATGTATTAAAGGAGGGTTGGGACTAAACCGAGAACTTTGGAAAGTTCTGGGAAAACATAGAAATTTTTCTTATAAAACAAGGTCACACGCCCGTGTGGACACAAGGGCACGCCTGTGCCCTCAGGCCGTGTATTTCCCTGTTTATGATGTGAGCACACAATTTGAACCACATGGCCAGGCCACACGCCCATGTCACCAAGCCGTGTCCCTCACAAGGTTGAGACACACGTCCGTGTCTGGAACGACGGAAAAATGTGCAAGTGTACACAATCGCAACAAGTAATAAAGTAACAAGTAAATGTCGAGTTATCGTACCTACAGGGACTGTAAAAGAATTATTTATGAAATTAATTGTAAAACACTTTGGTGAGGTAAAAATAATTTGGTTTTAAAATGTGGTCAAAAACTATTTAAAAACTAAGTAAATGAGAATAATATTTAGCATGTCTAGGGTATAGGGTTTAGGGTTTTAGGGTTTTAGGGTTTTAAGGTTTTAAGTTTTAGGGTTTAGGTTTTAATGTTGCCTTGAATATGGATGTGTAATGGACAAATTGGTAACTACATTATGATGGTATAAAATGAGAATAAGATTTAGCATGTCTAGTTCCAGTTAATGTAAGAATGTATATTATATACAGGATGGTAAGCAAATATGTTTACAGTGAAAGACATGTTATTCCATGGTTATGGATGTGTAAGTGCTCGTTTATGCCACGTTATATGTCTTTAAATATGAGTCTATGCATGTGTTCGAAAAGTTTTGAATTAAATGAAATTTTATGGCTCGTTTTCGACTATGTGTATGGTTAAGTCTGGTAATGCCTCGTACTCTGTTCTGGCCTTGGATACGGGTAAGGGGTGTTACAATTTAATTCTTTTCTTTAGTTTTAATTTTTTTAGGTGTTTCTTTCTATTTTCTAGTTAGAATTTTTTCTTTCGCACAATAAAATAGCAAGCATGGATAAATAAGCTCAATGCCTCTTCATTTGGAAAAAAATAAAGTGATATGGAAATGGGAATGAACATGTCTAGGATTGGATTGTTGAGAAAGGCTTGGTACTTAGGAAGTCTTTATGACTCACCTTTCTTTTCTTACAGCCCTACCTGGTGTGACCGCCTTAAAACGACCCTAGGCACAAAAATAATTTAATATTCATTTTGATGCCTATGATATGTGTTAATTCGTGTGTGACATTTTTGATGATTTGATTTAGGGTTATAAATGTGAATTTCACTAAAAAGGACCTAGTAGTAAACTTTGAAAGTAGGATAGGGAAATGTGTGATGACTAATTAAAGCATGCATGCAAAACAATGGTCTTGCATGTCAAATACCCTCTTTTTATAAGTGGTGGCCGGCCATGACAAGGGAGGATGGGCAAAACATGTCATAGACATGTTTTGTTGGTGCAATATGGGAGAAAAAATTAAACTAAGGTGAGGAATAAAGAAATGAAAAAAAAAAAAGAGAGAAGGTGTGTGATCCCCCCCCATTGCCTTGAGTTGAAGGAAAAGAAAGAAAAAAAATTGTTCATCCTTTCTTTGAGCCAATACTAGGAAGAAAATACAAAGAGAAAAGAAAAGCTTCATCCTTTGGTTCTTCTTGGCCAGTTTGAAAGGAGAAAAGTTGAAGATATTCGGCCATATTTGCATCTAAGTTAAGGTAAGTTTGATGTTGTGCCATGAGATTCAAGCATGTTTTAGTAGTTAGCTTGAGTTCTAACTAGCCCATGGTTCAAACCTTCACTATGTCATGGAGATAATGTTCGGCTAAGGTGGATTTGTGGATGTCATTTGCATGCTAAAAGTAAAGCTTGTAATGATGCATGGTATGGTGTTGTATGGCATTCGGCCATGGTAGGAAATAAAAGAAAACTATGGTCGTTGTTCATGTTATTTGAATGAGAAGTGCTAGTAAGGTGAAGTACAAATGTTAGTGTTTGATTTACTAGTGTATATGTGCGTATTAGCCTAGTTTTGAACTTGAAACAAAATGGTGTTTAGTCGATACAAGCGACCATACTTGTAGAATGTATCAAGTGTTGAAATCGGCCTCAACATAGATGTGTATGTTCGGCCACATGAACGAATACATATGTTGATGTGTATATTCGACCTTAGGTAGCCTATTGATGGCTTTAGCTTGACTTAGAAATTCGGCTAAGGGGGAAATATTAGCTAGTATGTTGAATTCGATTCGTGATTTCGTACACATGTGACTCTAATGTCTAATGGATATATGGGCTAAGTACCTTGAGCTTCTCTTTGATGTTTGAATGAATTGTATTGAATTGCTTGATGTAATTAAAATGTGCATGACCATTGTGTATTCGAGCTAAAGGGTGGCCATATGACCATTTAAACTCCTTGTCATATTCGCCATAAGCTAGCATAATGAGGTTTTAATAAGTTAAATTTGTGTGAATTAGCTCAAGAGCTTAGAGGACCACCGTTGGATAAGGGGAAGGAAAAAGTGATCGAATAGCCGTCGAAATCGTTCGGCCACGTTCGAGGTAAGTCTTCGAGTAATGACCCTACTTGAATTATATTGAAATGATTTATCATATTATGGCGGACAATAGAATGTGCGTAGGGACTAAGTTATAAAGTCAATTGAAATCATGCTCTTTGTGTGTGGCTATTGAGCCGAAATTGGAAAGGTTTGATAAATGTTTTGTGTTTGAGCCTTAGTAACGAGAATGAAATATGGATGTGTCGTGATTATTGATATATGTGTACATGAGTATTTGAATGATACCCGGGCTAAGTCCCGAAGGCATTTATGCTAGTGATTATATCCGGGCTAAGTCCCGAAGGCATTTATGCTAGTGATTATATCCGGGCTAAGACCCGAAGGCATTCGTGCGAGTTGTTATATCCGAGCTAAGACCCGAAGGCATTTGTGCAAGTTACCATATCCGGGTTAAGACCCGAAGGCAATTGTGCTTGTGGTTATATCCGGCTAAATTCCGAAGAAGCTCGGTTGAAGGTGAGCGTTTTGGTGCTGTAATAAATTCAATTAATACGCTCGAAAAACCCATACGATAAGGTATGTTTACATGTGCATCGGAAAAGTCGATTCGTTTGAAATAGTGTTCGTTCGATCGACTAACGAACTTTCGGCTCTTAGATAGGTTGATACCTTGTGTGTGTATATGTTGATGAAGTGTGAAGTAAGTATGATTATGAGAATGTGTATTACTAAAGTGATCCATTTAGCTATGTGAATGTAATACTTTAGTCAAAGCTGATTTCATTACTTGAGACTTACTAAGCATTAAAATGCTTACCCGTTGCTTTGGCTCTCTGTTTTATAGATTTTGCTCGTTAGCTATCGGATTCGGGATCATCAAGTCGAAGTCATCCACACTATCAAAGCCGCCTTTTGGTACAAATTTTGGTTGAACTTTGAAATGGCATGTATAGGACTACTCTTTCGTTTGTTGGTCATAGACCCTTTGATTTTGTATAAATTTGGATAGCCATGCGAAAATGGCTTATATACACTTTGGCATGGTATCATAATCATTTTGTATGTTGTTCATTAAGAGGTATGGAAATGTTTGGAAACGATTAGTCATTGGAATGGTTAATCATGATCATTCCTTGTGCCATGTATGCTAAAAGGGCTAGTTGAATCAAAGAAATTATGAAGTAGGTAAAGGTTACCTTGAAAACAGATGCTGACAGCAGCAGTGACGTTGATGTGAAAAACCACTAAAAATAGTAGAAATGGAATTAAATAGTTAATAAATTATGTAAATGAACCTTGATGAATCTACTTTCATATGGAAGAAACAAAACGGTCATATGAGTTATATGTTAAGAGATATTAAAGTTCTCGTGAAACAGGACCGGAACGGTTTTTGGATCCCCTGTTCCGACTTTGGAAATTCATTGTAAATTAACCAGAGATAATTAGGAGTCATACCATATATGTATAGATTCCTCTTTTAGTCTAGTTTCTATAGAAATAAATGGCATCAGTATTGAAGCCCTGTACAGGGAGATATCCAAGTTGTAATGCGCAAAGGTCAGTGTAGTTGATCCCTGTAACAGGGGAGACTTTAACTAATAAAATGTACTAATTGGCCTGGCCAAAAATTCTAGAAAAAAATTTGTGGATGGACATATGAGTCTAATTTCAGGGAAAAATTATGAAACTGATTTTCAAGCTTTGAAACTCAAGATATGATTTTTAAGGCGACAGTGATGTAGTAACCAGCTTGTCTGGAAAATTTTAAATGGACTGTGAAAATGATTAAGTTTGTGTGCACCTTGTGTTCGACTCCGGTAACGGACTCGGGTACGGGGTGCTACAATTTTATTGGTATCAGAGCTACGGTTTAGTCGATTCTAGGACTACCGTAATGCGTTTGGGTCTAGCTATACATGCCATTTTATGTGATTATTTGATAGTGTGGTGATTTCGACGTTTGAATTTGTGTTTATTTATAGTAATGGATCCCGATCCCAACCGAAGCGATAGTGATGATGTGGAGAGTGTGGCGCTGCCCGCACAAGGGACAGTCTTGACGGACTCTCAACCTATTGCTAACAATCCGAATGATGAGGCTAGGCAAGCCTTTTATAGCGTGATGAATGATTGGTTCAACCAATACATTCGAACTAATCTGACTATTCCACAACCTCCATTCCCAACAAAACGACCTCCGCACCTACAATGCCTCCGATGAATCGACCAAATAAGGTCGAATAAGCCCCAGTTGATGAATCCGAAAACATGGGGCTCTGAATTTAAAGCTACGGATAGCGGCGATCTTGAGCAAGCTGAATTTTGGTTGGACAACACTATCCGCACTCGATGAGCTATCTTGTACACCGATGAATGCCTAAAGTGTACTATCTCCTTGCTACGTGATTACGCTTACTATTGGTGGTGTACTCGACTTACATTGTGCCTCGAGAGAGAAGTAACTTGGGAGTTTTTCCAAACCGAGTTTGGAAAAAGTATATCGGTCGAGATTTATGGATCAAAGCGGAAGGAATTTCTTGAACTTAAACAAGGTTCCATGTCGATTCTGACTATGAACGAAAATTTGTGAGGCTTAGCCAGACGCGAGAATGCATTTCTTGAAGTCGTGATGTGTAAACGCTTCAAAGATGGATTGAATGATGATATAAAGTCGTATGTTGGCATTTTGGAATCCGAGAGTTTGTGGCTCTTGTCGAGCGGCGTGCAAAGCCGAGGAGCTCGAGATGGAGAAAAGAAAAGTGAAGTGGGAGCAAGGGAGTTTCAGAAGAGGTCTTGGGAAGCCCTTCCCACAGTCATCAAAGAAATTTAGAGATGGCTTAGGCGGTCTAGAGACACTTCGGGCTTTTCTAGACGAGATCGCGATCGACCCCTGTGACCACGAGTCACTTCGATCGCCGATGGTGGAAATGATCGTCGAGAGAGAACGGAGTGCCGATTGTGGCAAATGGCATTCTGGAAGTTGTAGATTCCGTGACCGCTCCTGTTACAAGTGCGGATCAGTTGACCACTTCATTAAAGATTGCCCAAGGTTGTCTGAACAGAATGTAGATCAGAGTGGGAAACCGGACGCTACCACTGCTCGAGGTAGACCATCTAGAAATACGGGCAATGCTAGTGGTGGTCAGAGAGGATCTAGAGATGCTACGACCAGATTCGAGGCTCGCGCTCCTGCTAGGGCTTATGCCATATGCGCTAGTGAGGATGCTTCCTCGCCAGATGTTATTACCGGTACTTTCACTCTCTTTGATACTAATGTGATTGCTTTGATTGACCCTGGTTTTACTCATTCTTATATATGCGAAACCTTAGCATCCAGTAAGACTTTACCTATCGAGTCTACTGAGTTCGTAATTCGGGTGTCAAATCCCTTGGGTCGTTACGTGCTTGTCGACAAAGTGTGTAAGAAATGCCCCCTAGTAATTCGAGGTTCCTGTTTTCCAGCGGACTTGATGCTTTTGCCGTTCGATGAATTTGATGTTATTCTTGGGATGGATTGGTTGACCGTGCATGATGCGGTTGTGAATTGCAAAAGCAAGACTATTGATTTGAGGTGCGCAAATAACAAGATGATCTGAGTTGAGTCTACGGACTTAAAGGGGTTGCCAGCTGTAATATCATCAATGTTGGCCCAGAAATATGTAAGAAAGGGGTGCGAAGCATACCTTGCGTATGTACTTGATGATAAGGAGTTAGAAATAAAACCCGAATCTGTGCCAGTGGTTTGTGAATACCCGGATGTTTTTCCCAAAGAATTACCGGGTTTGCCACCTGTTTGGGAGATAGAGTTTGGTATTGAGCTTGTACCTGGGACCACACCGATTTCGATAGCTCCGTATCGTATGGCACCAACGGAATTAAAGGAGTTGAAAGCTCAGTTGCAAGAGTTGGTGGATAGAGGTTTTGCTCGCCCGAGTTTTTCACCTTGGGGTGCACCAGTATTGTTTGTGAAAAAGAAGGACGGAACCATGAGGTTGTGCATCGACTATCGTCGACAATAAAGTGACAATAAAGAACAAATATCCGTTATCAGCGTATCGATGATTTGTTCGATCAACTGAAGGAACCTCGGTGTTCTCAAAAATAGATTTGAGATCGGGCTATTATCGATTCTTGAATCCGAGATCGGACATACCCAAAAGCGCCTTGAGCGAGATATGGTCACTACGAGTTCTTAGTGATGCCGTTTGGGCTCACTAATGCCCTGCGGTATTTATGGATTTGATGAATCGGATCTTCGACCATATTTGGATCGGTTCGTAGTTGTGTTCATTGACGACATCTTGGTCTATTCAAGAGATGAGACCGAACATGCGAGCACACGAGATTAGTGTTGCAAATTTTACGGGATAAGCGGTTATATGCTAAGTTCAGCAAGTGTGAGTTCTAGTTAAGAGAGGTTAGCTTCTTGGGTCATGTGGTATCTGCGATCGGGATTCGAGTCGGCCGAGCAAAATTTCAGCCATACTTAGCTGAAACCTCGAGAAATATTCTTGAGGTTCGAGACTTTTGGGGCTCATGGGTTACTACCGACGGTTTGTAAAGGTTTTCGATGATAGCCACGCCCATGACGAAGCTACTTCAAAAAGATGTTAAGTTTGAATGGACGGAAAAGTGTCAGAAAAGTTTCGATCAATTGAAAACTCATTTGACGGAAGCTCCAGTATTAGTGCAGCCCGAATCTGGCAAAGAGTTTGTCATCTATAGTGACGCCTCCCTACTTGGGTTAGGTTGCGTATTGATGCAAGAAGGTCGACTTGTGGCCTATGCATCGAGACAATTAAAGCCACATGAGAAGAATTATCCGACCCATGATCTCGAATTAGCTGCCATCGTATTCGCCTTGAAAATATGGCGACATTACTTATTTGGTGAGAAGTGCCATGTATTTTCGGATCACAAAAATCTCAAATATTTGATGACTCAAAGATACTTGAATCTACGACAAAGGCATTGGCTTGAGTTGTTGAAAGATTATGAGCTGGTCATTGATTATCACCGGGAAAGGCTAATGTGGTTGCGACGCCTTAAGTCGAAATCTTTGTTAAGCTGCGAGCGATGAATGTACACTTGTGCATTCTACCCGACAATGTGTTAGTAGCGAATTAAAAGCCAAACCATTATTGACTCATCAAATTCGTGAAGCTCGAAAGTTGACGATGAGTTGGTTGCAAAACGGAAATGAGTGTGTTCGAACAAGGAATCGGAGTTTCAAATTGATGATGACGATTGTTTGAGGTTCGAAGTCGTCTGTGTGTTCCAAAGAATTGAACTTATTTCGATAATTCGAACGAAGCCCATTGTAGCCGAATGGCAATCCACCGGAGTACGAAGATGTACAACGATTTGAAACGTCGGTTTTGGTGGCATGGTATGAAACGAGACATCTCCGACTTTGTTTGAGATGTTTAATATGTCAACAAGTGAAAGCGGAACATCATGTGCCTTGAGGTTACTTCACCGATCACGATACCCGAGTGGAAATGTGATCGAGTCACAATGGACTTTATGTCCGGACCGCCATTGTGTCGCAAGTAAGAAGGATGCGATTTGGGTTGTTGTTGATAGATCGACTAAGTCGGCTCACTTTATCCCGTCGCGTCTGATTTTCATTGGATAAACTAATTTGAATTGTACGTTTCTCAGTTGTGAGATTACACGGTACCGATTTACATTGTGTCGGATAGAGATCCGAGATTCACCTCGCGATTTTGGAAGAAATTGCAAGAAGCTTTGGGTAACAAAGTTGCATTTCAAGACCGCCTTTCACCCCAAACCGATGGTCAATCCGGCGGATAATTCGAGATACTTGAGGATATGTTGAGATGTTGCATCCTCGAGTTCGATGGTTCATGGGAGCGGTATTTACCTTTGATTGAATTCGCCACAACAATAGTTTTCAATCAAGTATTAAGATGGCGCCTTACGAGGCCTTGTACGAGCGTAAATGCCGTACACCATTGTTTTGGACCGAGCTCGGTGAGAGCAAAATTTTCGGAGTGGATTTGATTAAAGATGCTGAACAGAAAGTAAAAGTAATCCGTGAAAATCTGAAGATAGCCTCCAATCGTCAGAAGTCGTACGCGGATCTGAAACGAAAAGACGTTGAGTATCAGGTGGGAGATAAAGTGTTTCTTAAAGTTTCGCCTTGGAAAAAGATACTCAGATTTGGCCGTAAAGGCAAATTGAGCCTGAGGTTCATCGGGCCATATGAGATATCCGAACGAGTCGGTCCAGTTGCATATCGTTTGATTTTGCCCCCTGAACTTGAAAAGATTCACGACGTCTTTCATGTTTCGATGCTTCGACGCTATCGATCTAATCCGTTGCACGTAATTAGTCCATCAGAGGTTGAAATTCAAGCCGATATGAGTTATGAAGAAGAACCGATTCGTATCCTAGCTCGTGAAGTGAAGGAGTTGTGAAACAAAAGGGTTCTGCTAGTGAAAGTGTTATGGCTCAAACACGGGATAGAAGAAGCTACCTGGGAACCCGAGAACTCTATGAAAGAGCGATACCCAAACCTATGTACGGTAAGATTTTTGGGACGAAAATTTCTTAAGTGGGGAGAGTTGTGTGACTTTAAAACGACCCTAGTCGGAATGTGGTTTCGGGACCACAAAACCGAGGCACAAAAATAATTTAATATTCATTTTGATGCTAATGATATGTGTTAATTCGTGTGTGACATTTTTGATGATTTGATTTAGGGTTATAAATGTGAATTTCACTAAAAGGACCTAGTAGTAAACTTTGAAAGTAGGATAGGAAATGTGTGATGACTAATTAAAGCATGCATGCAAAACAATGGTCTTGCATGTCAAATACCCTCTTTTATAAGTGGTGGCGGCCATGACAAGGAGGATGGGCAAAACATGTCATAGACATGTTTTGTTGGAGCAATATGGGAGAAAAAATTAAACTAAGGTGAGGAATAAAGAAATGAAAAAAAAGGAGAGAAGGTGTGTGATCCCCCCCTATTGCCGTGAGTTGAAGGAAAAGAAAGAAAAAAAATTGTTCATCCTTTCTTTGAGCCAAAACTAGGAAGAAAATACAAAGAGAAAAGAAAATCTTCATCCTATGGTTCTTCTTGGCCGGTTTGAAAGGAGAAAAGTTGAAGATATTCGGCCATATTTGCATCTAAGTTAAGGTAAGTTTGATGTTGTGCCATGAGATTCAAGCATGTTTTAGTAGTTAGCTTGAGTTCTAACTAGCCCATGGTTCAAATCTTCACTATGTCATGGAGATAATGTTCGGCTAAGGTGGATTTGTGGATGTCATTTGCATGCTAAAAGTAAAGCTTGTAATGATGCATGGTATGGTGTTGTATGGCATTCGGCCATGGTAGGAAATAAAAGAAAACTATGGTCGGTGTTCATGTTATTTGAATGAGAAGTGCTAGTAAGGTGTAGTACAAATGTTAGTGTTTGATTTACTAGTGTATATGTGCGTATTAGCCTAGTTTTGAACTTGAAACAAAATGGTGTTTAGTCGATACAAGCGACCATACTTGTAGAATGTATCAAGTGTTGAAATCGGCCTCAACATAGATGTGTATGTTCGGCCACATGAACGAATACATATGTTGATGTGTATATTCGGCCTTAGGTAGCCTATTGATGGCTTTAGCTTGACTTAGAAATTCGGCTAAGGGGGAAATATTAGCTAGTATGTTGAATTCGATTCGTGATTTCGTACACATGTGACTCTAATGTCTAATGGATATATGGGCTAAGTACCTTGAGCTTCTCTTTGATGTTTGAATGAATTGTATTGAATTGCTTGATGTAATTAAAAATGTGCATGACCATTGTGTATTCGAGCTAAAGGGTGGCCATATGACCATTTAAACTCCTTATCATATTCGGCCATAAGCTAGCATAATGAGGTTTTAATAAGTTAAATTTGTGTGAATTAGCTCAAGAGCTTAGAGGACCACCGTTGGATAAGGGGAAGGAAAAAGTGATTGAATAGCCGTCGAAATCGTTCGGCCACGTCCGAGGTAAGTCTTGAGTAATGACCCTACTTGAATTATATTGAAATGATTTGTCATATTATGGCGGACAATAGAATGTGCGAGGGACTAAGTTATAAAGTCAATTGAAATCATGCTCTTTGTGTGTGGCTATTGAGCCGAAATTGGAAAGGTTTGATAAATGTTTTGTGTTTGAGCCTAAGTAACGAGAATGAAATATGGATGTGTCGTGATTATTGATATATGTGTAGATGAGTATTTGAATGATACCCGAGCTAAGTCCCAAAGGCATTTATGCTAGTGATTATATCCGGGCTACGTCCCGAAGGCATTTATGCTAGTGATTATATCCGGGCTAAGACCCGAAGGCATTCGTGCGAGTTGTTATATCCGGGCTAAGACCCGAAGGCATTTGTGCAAGTTACCAAATCCGGGTTAAGACCCGAAGGCAATTGTGCTTGTGGTTATATCCGGCTAAATTCTGAAGAAGCTCGGTTGAAGGTGAGCGTTTTGGTGCTGTAATAAATTCAATTAATACGCTCGAAAAACCCATACGATAAGGTATGTTTACATGTGCATCGGAAAAGTCGATTCATTTGAAATAGTGTTCGTTCGATCGACTAACGAACTTTCGGCTCTTAGATAGGTTGATACCTTGTGTGTGTATATGTTGATGAAGTGTGAAGTAAGTATGATTATGAGAGTGTGTATTACTAAAGTGATCCATTTAGCTATGTGAATGTAATACTTTAGTCAAAGCTGATTTCATTACTTGAGACTTACTAAGCATTAAAATGCTTACCCCGTTGCTTTGGCTCTCTGTTTTATAGATTTTGCTCGTTAGCTATCGGATTCGGGATCATCGAAGTCAAGTCATCCACACTATCAAAGCCGCCTTTTGGTACAAATTTTGGTTGAACTTTGAAATGGCATGTATAGGACTACTCTTTCGTTTGTTGGTCATAGACCCCTTTGATTTTGTATAAATTTGGATAGCCATGCGAAAATGGCTTATATACACTTTGGCATGGTATCATAATCATTTTGTATGTTGTTCATTAAGAGGTATGGAAATGTTTGGAAACGATTAGCCATTGGAATGGTTAATCATGATCATTCCTTGTGTCATGTATGCTAAAAGGGCTAGTTGAATCAAAGAAATTATGAAGTAGGTAAAGGTTACCTTGAAAACAGATGCTGACAGCAGCAGTGACGTGGATGTGAAAAATCACTAAAAATAGTAGGAATGGAATTAAATAGTGAATAAATTATGTAAATGAACCTTGATGAATCTACTTTCATATGGAAGAAAAGAAACGGTCATATGAGTTATATGTTAAGAGATATTAAAGTTCTCGTGAAACAGGGCCGGAACGGTTTCTGGATCCCCTGTTCCGACTTTGGAAATTCATTGTAAATTAACCAGAGATAATTAGGAGTCATACCATATATGTATAGATTCCTCTTTGAGTCTAGTTTCTATAGAAACAAACGAAATCAGTATTGAAGCCCTGTACAGGGATATATCCAAGTCGTAATGCGCGAAGGTCAGTGTAGTTGATCCCTGTAACAGGGGAGACTTTAACTAAAAAACTGTACTAATTGGCCCGACCAAAAATTCTAGAAAAACATTTGTGGATGTACATATGAGTCTAATTTCATGGAAAAATTACGAAACTGATTTTCGAGCTTTGAAACTCAAGATATGATTTTTAAAGCGACAGTGATGCAGTAACCAGCTTGTCTGGAAAATTTTAAATGGACTGTGAAAATGATTAAGTCAAGTTTGTGTGCACCTTGTGTTCGACTCCGGTAACGGACTCGGGTACGGGGTGTTACACCTGGTGTTCAGTTTTTATTCATTACTTTGTTTTCTCAATGAGGACATTGCTTCTTTTTAAAGTGGGGTAAGGCATTTCACATGAATTTTTAATAAGCCATTTCCCATGAATTTTTAAAGTATGTTTCAATCTTTTTACTTAAGTATGTTGAAATAAATGAATGTTCAAAAATATTTTTTGTTCATACATATGTTCAAATGCAAGCATGATTTCTAATTTTATCTAAGTTATTCATATTTTATCTTAAGTGATGGAATGCTTGTATGATGTTTAGTCTTATGTAGTATTTTCCATGAAAATTTGATTTATTTAGAAATAGACATGTATGAAGGTTTAAGTCAATAACTTTCTTGAGGTGAAATCCTAGGAGGTATAAGAATCTAATGTGATATAAGCACACTTTCTTTGGATCGTTTAAGCCTTTCAAGCCGACCTTATTAAATTAACCTTTGAAACTTAATTTTTGAGCTTAATGTCCTGTTTATTGCAAAATACGTACATTATAAGCCAGATTTCCATCTTTTTTAATTTTATCCTATTTGGTGCACCTATCTTAACTAAAATTTTTTTGGTGATCAAATTTTTAAGAAAGATATAAAAGATGTACATGCTCTTCACATGTTTAAAATAAAAAAAGAATGAATGAATGAAAGAACAAAGGTACGTTTGTTCAAAAGAATAAAAAAGCAAAGAAAAGTTTGCTCAAAATCTGAAAATTAAAGGTTGGCCATGAGTTCGAACTAAGTTTGGGGGTGTTCCAATGAACCAAATGTACGAAGGTTATGACACTAAAGGATCCAAGACAAAGTTTGTACCACCCCTAACTCGTATTCGATGCCAGGACAGGGTTTGAGGCGTTACCGGACTTAACGTACACCATTTCATAAAACCAGGTAATAAAATTTCATTTAAATTAAAAATATTCAATCACATGCATAATGTCCCTTACACAAGCTACCGTGGCTCTAAACATGCATTAAAGGAGGGTTGGGACTAAACCGAGAACTTTGGAAAGTTTTGGGAAAACCTAGAATTTTTTCTCATAAAACAAAGTCACACGCCCGTGTGGACACAAAGGCACGCCCGTGTCCTCAGGATGTATAACTCTCTGTTTATGACGTCAGCACACAATTTGAACCACACGGCCAGGCCACACGCCCATGTCACCAAGCCGTGTCCATCACAAGGTTGAGACGCACGACCGTGTCTAGAATGATGGAAAAATGTGCAAGTGTACACAATCGCAACAAGTAATAAAGTAACAATTAAATGTCGAGTTATCGTACCCACAGGGACTGTAAAAGAATTATTTATGAAATTAATTGTAAAACACTTTGGTGAGGTAAAAATAATTTGGTTTTAAAATGTGGTCAAAAACTATTTAAAAACTAAGTAAATGATTAAAAATAAAACAAAGGAGTTCTAGTGCATGATTTCAAATAAGATTTAATCAATGTAACATACTTGTGTTGGATTAATTATATTTCTTGAACTTAGAATTACTAAACTCATGTTTACACTGTTACGAATAAATTCACAGCAACCCTGTAATTCGCTAACTTATGAACAAATTACATACCAAAAATCCATTCATCTCTTGACATATCCCTATGTCAATTCAACCGACTAAACAGATTCTAGCAAGCAAACATGCTATTGCACCTATATACTCATTAAATTGAGCCAATCTCTTGCATATCCCTATGTCAATTAAATCTAATAAGCATATAAAATACTTTGTGAAGTAACAAGATATCCCTACCTTGGAACAATTTAATCACAATAATCTTGCAAGTTCTGGAAAGCAATAATATCGCTAGATATATTGCTAATTTAACCTTGCTACCTTAGAAGAATAAACATGCACTGGTTAAGTATTGTATCAACTAATTACAATTGCAATCCGTTTAAATAATTAATTCATTAGTTACCTCACAATCGTAACGCAAGAATAACTTAGGCATGAATTTACTTAATCAAGCATCTTACCGAGGCTTATAACAACATAAACATCATTTTAACAATTCAAGCAGGCAGAATATAATCAACCGAAAACAAACATAATTTAAGCTAGATTGATTAAAATAACCATTTCAATAGCATAAATATTCATAAACATGTTCGTCAAAACAACAACAAAAATTAAAGAGTTAGGGAACAAGAGGCAAATCTAGTGTTTCTCCGTGGCTTGACTAGTAGCTCCGTTCTTCATTCTTCGTTGGCCTTGGCTATCAAGGTGGCTTATAAACACCTAATTGCTGCTCCGAAATGGCTGATGGAAGCCTCTTTCCCAAGAGAAGAAATCAGCACTTGAACAAGAGGGAATGGAATGGAAAATTTGAGAGAAAAGTGAGAGAGGGAATGAGAGAATGATCTGAAGTGAGGGATGCTTTGAATGATCAGCAAGGGGTGGCTTTTATAGCTGATTGTGTCTGCTAAAAATAGCAAATTCCAGCAGCCAAAGAGCCCTCCCTTGGCCGGCCACACACATGGCAAAGTTGAGAGTTTCAACTTTGATATTTTAAGCTTGGGGCAAATCTACAAAGCCATAATTTAAGGTGGGGTTTGAATGCAATTTAGAAGTCTTTTGAGGGCCTTTTTGCAAGCATATTTAATCATCTAAAATGATGATTTGGGTCAGCATATGGACGGTTCTGGGCTGCCCATTTAGTGGCTGGTTCGGTTCACTCAATTTGGCTCGACCAGTGCAGTTCAATTGGACCCTTTCTCCATAATTAATCAAAAATAATTTATTTAACCCAAATTAAATGGGGAATAAATTAAAATTAATTAAATTCTGAATTAATACACATTCCTGGACAGTCTTAGGCTAGAAATTAAAGTGCCTCAATACTTCAAATTTCTTCTCGGTTTTGTGCTTTCAGCAGTGTCAACCGAGCCAATTTTCACCCTTTGCGCGAATCTGTCGAAAATAGTCAAAATTAGTCAAAGTTAAGTATAAAATTAAATAAATTCACCATGTTCATATTTTTAACATGAGTTAATTATTTTATAATGTTTAATTATGTTTCGACAAGAATTTAATCAAATTTGCATGAATTTAAGAGAAATTGGGTATGAAAAAGTATATAAATTTTTGTGTTTCCACACCTCGAAACTTAATTCATTGCTCGTCCCGAGTAATGCACAAATTTTGAAAAGAATCTCTTGGAAACATCTTTGAAAAATTCCTTCAGAACAACATTTTTCCCAAAATTATGAGTTTAAAATACTTATGCTCAAAGACAAGAAATCTGATAGTTATGCTACTTAAGTATACATATTGTTCTAATTAAA
The DNA here is from genome assembly GCF_025698485.1 of Gossypium arboreum. NCBI lineage: Eukaryota > Viridiplantae > Streptophyta > Magnoliopsida > Malvales > Malvaceae > Gossypium > Gossypium arboreum. The sequence goes on along the minus strand of NC_069073.1, from coordinate 59,092,999 downwards.
TTCAACAACTTATTGTAATAGCAAAATTTAGACTAAATACTTTTGTAACAAAGACATGTTAACCCTTACCAATTTGATTTTTATTCCTTCATTCAAGACTAAGCTGCAATCATTAAGCTTAACTTATGTCTTCATATGTTGATCGTAGCAATTTCTCTCCACTAATGTAGGTAGCATGAGGACTTTGAATCAATAGGTCTTCATCAAGGTTGTAACGTGGCTAGGCTAGGGGTAGGTGAAAGATGGATAAATTTGGTTTAAAAACCCTAGACTCAGCCTCAATCAAACTTTAGAGTTTTTACCTTCGATACACCAACTTGACTTTTATATGCTCTTCTGTACATCTCTTTCAAATACATGTGCTCTCTCTTTTTTTTTTACACGAGTACTTACTTTGTGTACTGTAATTCTCAAGCAATTAATACTTCTTTTCAACTCCCCCAAACTTATTTTCGAAGTACGTCTTGCATATTACTGAGTCTAGTGTTTGGGACAATTTTAAGATCATTAAGCAAAAAGTAATTGCTAATTATTGTAAGGGTCGAAATAAAATTAGGCCATATAGTCTCAAAGTTGGGTTTCAAAGGATAAAAATTTACCATGGTGGGCTTGAAAGGCTCAAACGGTCCAAACAATAGTTGCCTAAATCATTTCCAACGTTCCATGCTCCCTAGGATTTCGCCTCAAGAAACTACTAAGTCAATTCTAAAGACTTAAACTTTCATGCAAACCTAACTTTCCTAAAGACTAAAAATTTTATGGTATGAGTTTGCATGCTCTATTAAAAAATACATTCATGTCATTATTAAGCTAACATAATAATTTATTGAAATAATAGAACTTTATTCATACTCAAATTGAGCATACTTAACAAAAATCAAATTTTTGAACAAAATATCCTAATCATAATTTAAAAGAAGAATTTTATTCTGAGTGGAAATAATTCAAATTTTCGGTCCCCCAACTTAAAATGAACAATGTTCTCATTGTTTAAAGTGAACAGATACTATACACCAGGTCGGATTTTAGAAAAGAGGAGGTGAGTCAATTTGACTGCTTAAATACCAAGCTCTTTCTAAATCCAATCCTAGACATGTATATATCTATTGCCACACTTTAAACTTTGTGATATGCTCACATTTTATTAGTGATTTTCCTCTCTTGTTTTATTATGCAACAAAAAAAATAAAAGATTCCTAATTAAACTTAATCCTAAAATGACCTAAAAACAGAAATAAAATAAATTCAAGATCCCCCCTTTATTTATTTGCAGACCCTTCTGAATTTGACTCATCTTTTGCTCCATCATTATCGTCTTTGCATGAATCGCTTCGCTCCTTTTTTGATAATGGACTCCATGGTTCAAACATAAAATCTGGACAATCAGGCACAAAAATAAATGGGTCATTGTATATTTTCTTAAAAGCACTTCTCATTGAGTCATCCCTTATTTTTTAGTATCTCCAGTAGGCTTGTTGCTGCCGTTGCATATGTTGCATTAAGTTCATCAATTTTGACAGCTCATTTCGAAGGTCTGGGCTAGGCGGTTGAGCTCTAAACATTGAAGTTTTAGCATCAGGTTCAGCTTTTGGCTCCACTGATTCTACCTTTTCAGGGACTTCGAATGATTTCATCGTGGGATCTTCTTCTTCATCAAGGTCCTCCGGTTCCTCACTTACTTCAATTCCTTGCTGTAGGAATGAGTCTCCAGCTACTCGGTAAAGGTCCCAATCCGTGATTGTGCCTTGGTTATACCCTGTCTTCCTCACATTTGCAAGAATTTTAGCTTTCAAGCATAGAATTGTTATTGTAAAGGGGAACTGAGCAGGGCCAGAGCGTTTAATGGAACAATTTCGTATCTCCCTCAAGATGATCTTCCCCACATTAATGGTCTTACCAGTTAGGATCGAGTATAATAAGACCATTCGCTCTAATGAGATTGTAGTCCGATGTGAGCTAGGCATAAGGCTGAATCGGATGAAGTAAAACCATACCTTCGCGAATGGTGTCAAATATTCTCTTTAACAAGTGTGGATTCCTTATTTTGACACAGTCCATGTAGAACCTGAAAATGTCAGTTCCTCGAGAACTTCTTGCAGATTTTCAGGCTTGATATTGCTCATCAATGTGGAATATTCATCGTTTTTGAAATCTGGTAATTCAAAGAACTCATTAATAGCATTTGAATTTATCGATACCTTGATTCCATGAACTGGAACTTCTGTCATCTCGCTTGAAGTTAAATTCACATAAAACTCACGAACTAGCTCCTCATCCACACTAGGTCTCTTTCACAAAATAGCTCCCAATTGAGGGTTTCAGCAACTTGACGAATACGTGTCATAAAGTCTCGGTAGTTGCTCTCCTTTAATGTAAAGCCTTTTTCTAGATGCATCTGTTGATTTTTGAAGATACTTTCATATCTCACTTTGGCTTCTTCACAGTGGAACCTATTTTGTGTTTCATCAATTTGACCGGTAGCACGAGTTCTTTTGCGAGGCATGTTTAACCTGTTCATAAGATGGAAAAATTATTTTCTCAAAAATTAAAAAAATTATTAATAATTTAATAAATTAAATAATTAAATAATAAAATTTAAAATTTAAGAGGTCTCACTACCTTTTTATAAGAATAAAAAACTACTAATAAATTAATAATGGATAAAAAGATAGCAAATTAAGGAGGTTGGGAGGGTTTTGGCTAGGGATAATGGTTTGGGTATGTGTCGCACAAGCAACTAGGGCGCGCGGGCGTGGTGTGTTTGGGAGCAGTGATGCTTGTGATGAGGGTGGAAGCAATCAGACACAGGCGTTCGGCGTGAGTAGGACACAGGAGCACACAGGATGGTGCGGAGGGCAGGTATCGCACGTGGGGTGAAGGCCTAGTGCGAGCTGAGGCTGGGGCAGCTCGAGGCAATGTGCACGTTGTGTACATGGGATGTGCGTGCGATAGAGCTGGGCGTGTGCTGGTCGACTGCTTGGTGCTGCTGTTGCTAGGGGCTTCGGCACTTTGGTGTTTTGGTGCTTTGGGTTTTAAGTGTTAGATGAATGGGAAGATGGGTGGTATTTATAGAGGGAGAAATAGGAATTAGAGTAGAATTCTTAAAACAATTTAATTAATAAAAATTCAAAGTTCTAATCCTATATAAATATAACAACAATTAATAATTAGATATGTGCATATTAAATTATTAATTGCTATTTAATTATTTAAACAAAGATAAAATAAAATTAATCCTAATTCTATGCTAAGTTGATAAAAATTAATATATCAATTATAATAGATATAATTATACATTAAAGATTATCATTTTATTATCTTTATTAAAACTTATCGAATAAAATCCTAAAATTTATAATAATTAATATATATTATAATGGGTATAATTATATATTAATAATTATCATCATTTTTAAACTAAAAAAAACATTTATTCTAGAAGCCTTTTGAAAATATTTACAAAAGAGCATCTAGTTTTTATTATTCTGAAAAGAGCAACCAAATTTTAAAAATACTTCAATTAAGTCCCTAAACTTAATGAAAATTTGAAATTGAGTCACAATTTAAAACTCGGGTCAAAATTGACCTTTTTATTTGAGAAATCAAAGATTAAAATCTCTATTTAGAGAATAATTTTTAGGAAAATTATGTTAAAATTAATTCCGAAGAAAGATTGGAGGGGTCACAAGTGGTCCTGCTTAAGTTCCAATCTCCTAGACAAAATTTATTTAAACATACTAATCCTGAAAATATACCCTAAATCATTTATTAAAAAAAAGAACATAGGAAAATTTTAAACATCCAATAAAATGAACGAAATTTCATTCCGTTCAATCTTATCTCCCCAATAGTGTTTCAGGCGCTGAGAGTTAACTCGAAAATTACCTCCCTAACCTTGGAGCTCGACAACTCCGTATGGATAGACATGATGGATCGTAAATGGACCGGACCAACGTGATTTTAACTTACCTGGAAAGAATTTTAGTCTAGAATTAAATAACAAAATTTGCTAACCTACTTCAAATTCTCAAACACGAATGTCCTTGTCATGCCATTTCTTAAGTCTTTCATTGAGTAATTTGGCATTTTCGTAGGAGGATAGCCGGAGTTCTTCTAGCTCATTGAGTTGGAGCATCCGTTTCTCCTTAGCAAGCTTAGGATCCAAGTTGAGTTGTCAAAGAGCCCAGTAAGCCTTGTGCTCTAACTCTAAGGGTAGATGACATGATTTACCAAAGACCAACCTGTAAGGTGACATCTCTAGAGGTGTCTTATATGCTGTTCTGTAAGCCCATAAAGCATCATCCAACCTTTTGGAGCAATCACGTCGGTTTGGGAAGATTACCTTCTACATCTTATATGTTGTTCTGTAATCCCTAGAGGTGTCTTATATGCCTTTGATTTCCTTATTTGCCAGTTCAGCTTGCCCATTTGTCTGCAGATGGTAAGCTGTTGCAACCTTGTGTTTCACTCCGTGCTTGTCTAATAACCATCTTAACTACTTGTTCATGAAGTGGGACCCTTCATCACTAATGATAGCTCTTGGGGTTCCAAACCTTATGAACATGTGTTTCTGCAAGAACTTAATTACAACCCCAGCATCGTTTGTCGGATAAGCTTCAGTTTCGACCCACTTGGACACATAGTCTACTGCTACCAATATATACTTGTGACCAAAAGACGGAGGGAAAGGACCAAGAAAGTCAATACCCCATACGTCAAACAATTCTACCTCAATGATGTTTGTTCGAGGCATCTCATTTCTGTTGGTGATATTTCCAACCCTTTGACATCGGTCACAACTCTTTACGTACACGTATGCATCCTTGAATAGTGTTGCCCAAAAGAATCCGGCTTGCAATACTTTGGCCGCTGTACGAGTACCTCCGAAGTTTCCCCCACTCAGAGCTAAGTGACAATGGTATAAAATCTTTTGTACTTCATCTTTTGCCACACATCTCCTGATCATCTGATCTGCACACTTTTTAAACAAAATGGCTCTTCCCAGAAATAATACTTAACATCATGAAGAAACTTCCTCCTTTGTTGATAAGTCTTATCAATTGGCATCAAAGCACAAGCTAAGTAGTTAGCAATATCAGCAAACCAAGGGGTACTATGGACATGACTTACCTTCAGTATGTGTTCATCTGGAAACGTTTCTTAAATGGTATAATAGGAGAATTTCCTTCTTGAGGCTCCAATCTGGACAAGTGATCTACTACTTGGTTTTCAACTCCCTTTCGATCTTGAATTTCTAAATCGAACTCTTAAAGTAGAAGCACCCACCAGATTAGTCTCGGCTTAGCATCTTTCTTGGCAAGTAAGTACTTGATTGCCGAGTGGTCCGTATAGACAGTTACTTTGGTACATACAAGGTAAGATCGAAACTTGTCAAAGCAAATACAATAGCAAGTAACTCTTTTTCTGTTACCGTATAGTTCAATTTAGCTCCTGTAAGAGTCCGGCTTTGTGACAGCCCTAATTTGACCCCAGTCGGAAAGTGGTTTCGGGACCACAAAATCAAGTCATAAAAATAATTAAATGTTATATTCTATGCTTATTATATGTGACAGTGTATGTGTGAAAGTATCGTGTCTTAACTTTGTCATTTGAATATGGAATTAGCTAAAAAGGACTTGTGTGTTAAAACTTAAAAATGTGATAGGAAGAATTTAGAGGGCCGAATAATGCATGGTATATTACAAGGAGGACTTGCATGTCAAATGGACCACTATTAAATTAGTGGACGGCAATGATGATTGTTGATAAGTAAAATATGTATTTTGTATTATAAAATAATAACCTAATGAATATTATATGATTCCATGTTAGCATCATAATATTTAATGATATTGTAAGAGGAATTATGTGACAGCCCAAAATTGACCCTAGTCGGAAAATGATTTTGGGACCACAAAACCGAGTCACAAAAATAATTAGGTGTTATATTCTGTGCTTATTGTATGTGGAATTTGTATGTGTAAATATTTCGTGCCTTGATTTTATTAATTAGGTGCTAATTTATAAGAAAGGACCCATGTGATAGGACTTGAAAATGTGATAGGTGAAATTTTAAGTGGCCAAATAATGCATGAAGTAAAGACATGAGGATTTGCATGTCAATTTAGCCAAACTATAGGAAGTGGCCGCCATGGTAATGAAGATAGACAAAATGTGATGGGTAAAGAATATAATAAACATGTTGTGATAACATGTTGTGGGAGGAACAATAAAATATGAGGGAGTGGGAAGAGAAACCAAGGTTGTTTCATCCTTGCCCCCCATTGTGCCGTAACTAGAAAAAAAAAAGAAGAAAAGTGTTCATCCTCCTTAGCTTGGCCGAAACTCAAAGGAAGAATGGGAGATAGCCAATCGGTCACCCTTAAGCTTGGAACAAGGTAAGTGATTTCATGTTAGTTCTTAAAATATTAGCATACATTAAGCTAGTTACTAAGTTTCCTACTTAGCCTTGTCAAAATCTTGATTGTGTGGTGATAGTGGGTAATCGGCCATGGAAGAAATGGAGGAAAATGATTGTTGTCTTGTGTTTTAAGGAGAAATGGTGGATGGGTGAAAGAAACAAGTTTTATTCTTGTTTCTTCTTGGCGATTCTAAGGAGCAACCATTCGGTTTCTAAGCTATAAATTAAGTGAGAAATTCATGTGAATTCTTGAAGCGTTAGATGAAATTGAGCTAGTTACCAAGTTCTCTAGGTAACCCATGCTAGAAATTGTGATTTTGGGTTGACTAGGATTTTCGGCCATAGTGGTCATTGAGGATTAAGGTTTATGTTTCATGCTAAACTTGATGAATCTTGGTGTATGGGTGTTTGAACTAAACTAATGATCAAATAGATGCACAAATACAAAGTAAGAAGAATCGGCTATTGTATGTAATACTATTGCCGAATGTGAAAATACTATACTTGAGTAATCAATGTGGTTGGAGTTGATAATATGAAAGGAATGCTTAAATGTGTTTGTTTAAAGAAGAAATTGGTGAAGAATGTATGTGAACCTAGCAAGTGTATTCGACTTAGTACCTTATAATGTGAAAACCTTGAAATTATTTTTGATTTTGTGTATTTATGACCATGTATAATCGGCCACATGAGTAATTTGAGCACTTGATGTTATGTTAAAATTCTTGAGCTTAAATATATGGATGTATGTATATGTGGCCATATAATGGCGTTTTGGTTCAAAGGTTGAATGATAAATTATAATAAAGTGAGATGATATGAGATGCGAATGTGATTGACTAGTAAACATTATTGAGAAAAATATTGAATACTTCTACTTGTATTCGTTAAGCTCAAGAGCAAAGGGGAGCTAAATCCGATAAAGGGAAGGAAAAAGTGATCGAATAGCCGTTGAAGCCGTTCGACAACATCCGAGGTAAGTCTTCAAGTAATGACCCTACTCGAATTATGTGAAATGAAATATGGATGTGTAATGATTATTGATATATGTGTGTATGAGTATTTGAATGATACCCGGGCTAAGTCCCGAAGGTGATTATGCTAGTGATATGTTTGAGCCTTAGTAACGAAAATGAAACATGGATGTGTAATGATTATTGATGTATGTGTACATGAGCAATTGAATGATATCCGGGCTAAGTCCCGAAGACATTTGTGCTAGTAATTATATCCGGTTAAGACCGAAGGCAATTGTGCTAGTGACTACATCCGGCTAAGACCGAAGGCATTCGTGCAAGTTGTTAAATCGGGCTAATACCAGAAGGCATTTGTGCAAGTCATTATATCCGGGCTAAGACCGAAGGCATTCGTGCATGTGGTTATATCCGGTTGTAATCCGAAGAAGCTTGGGCTGAAGGTGGCGTTGGTTGCTGTAATAAATTTAATTAGTGCGCTCGAAAAGCCCAAAGGGTAAGGTATGTTTATATGTGCATTGGAAAAGTCGATACGTTTGAGTAACATTCGCTCAATCGACTAACGAGTTTTCCGCTATTGAATTGGTTGATATCTTGTGAAAGTATATAATGATGAAGTGTGAAGTAAGTATGATTATGTGAATGTGTATTAATGAAATGATTCATTTGGCTATGTGAATGTCTTGCTTTAGTTAAAGCTGATTTTATTGCTTGAGACTTACTAAGCATAAAAATGCTTACCCGTTGCTTTGGCTCTCTTTTATAGATTTTGCTCGTTAGCGATCGGATTCGGGATCATTAAAGTCAAAGTCATCTACACTATCAAAGCCTCCATTTTGGTATAATTTTGGTTGAACTTTGAAATGGCATGTATAGGACTACCCTATTGTTGAAGGTCATGTACTTCTCGGTTTTGTGTAAGCTTGGATAGCCATGCAAAATGGCTTATATCGTTTCGATATGATTCTATAATCGTTTGTATGATGATCATTATGGGGTATGGAATTGTTTTGAAAAGATTAGCCATTGGAATGGTTAATCATGATCACACTTTGTACTATGTATACAAAAGGGCCAATTGAATCGTGGAAATCATGAGATAGGTAAAGGTTACCTTGAAATCGATCTTGGCAGCAGCAGTGGTGTGGTTTTGAAAAATCACCAAAATTTGTAGGAATGGTATTAAATAGTGAATAAGTTATGTAAATGAACCTTGGTGAGTCTACTTTCATATGGAAGAAACGAAACGGTCATAGGAGTTACATGTTAAGAGATATTAAAGTTATTGTGAGACAGGGCCAGAACGGTTTCTGGGTCCCTTGTCGCGACTTTAAAAATTTACTATGAATGATACAGAAAGAATTAGAAGTCATGCCTTATATGTGCAGATTCCATTTTGAGACTAGTTTCATTAGAAACAAACAGCACCAGTATTAAGCCCTGCACAGAGAGATATTCAAGTTGTAACGAGCGAAGGTCAGAGCAGTCGATCCCTGTAACATGGGTGACTTTAACTAATAAACTTTACCAATTGGCCTGACCAAAAATTCTAGAAATAAATGCATGGAAGGATATATGAGTCTAAATTCAGCAAAATTTACGGAATCAGTTTCGAGTTTTGAAACTCGAGATATGATTTTTAAAGGCGATGATGATGCAGTTTTCCAAATTGTCTGAAATGACAAATTGGTCGGTGCTTTAAGAGGACTTGGCTCGTTAACTCCTCGCGTCCGACACGGCGATGGTCTCGGGTTCGGGTGTTACAATTTTATTGGTATCGAGCCACGGTTTAGTCGATTCTAGGACTACCGTGATATGTTTGGGGTCTAGCTATACATGCCATTAAATGATGAATTGATAGTGTGGTGATTTCGACAATTTGACTTTGTGTTTGTTTATAGCAATGGATCCGATCCCAACCGAGCAATAGCCGATGATGTGGAGAGTGTGGCGCTGCTCCGCGCAAGAAGGGAATCTTGGCGGACTCTCAACCTATGGCCAACAATCCGAACGATGAGGCTAGGCAAGCCTTTTATTGTGTGATGAATGGTGGTTTAACCAATACATTCGAACTAACACAGCTGTTCCACAACCTCCATTTCCGACAAATGCAACCCCCGCACCTACAATACCTCCGGTAACTGACCAAATAAGGTCAAGTAAGCCCCTAGTTGATAGGATTCGAAAACATGGGGCCACTGAATTTAAAGCTACGGATGATGACGATACCGAGCAAGCTGAATTTTGGTTGGACAACACTATCTGGGTGCTCGATGAGCTATCTTGTACACCCGATGAGTGCTTAAAGTGTACCATCTCCTTGCTACGTGATTCCGCTTACTATTGGTGGAGTACTCTGACTTCTGTGGTGCCTAGAGAGCAAGTGACTTGGGAGTTCTTTCAAACCGAGTTCCGAAAAAAGTATATCAGTCAGAGATTCATCGACCAGAAGCGAAAGGAATTTCTTGATCTTAAGTAAGGCTCTATGTCGCCATCGACTACTGAACGAAAATTTGTGAGGCTTAGCTGGTACGCAGCGAGAATGCATTTCGTCGAAGCTATTATGTAAACGCTTGAGGATGGGCTGAATGATGATATAAGGATGTTCGTTGGCATTCTCGAAATACGAGAGTTCGTAGTACTTGTTGAGCGAGCTTGTAAAGTCGAAGAGCTTAGGAAGGAAAAAACAAAAAGTTGATGTGGGAACTCGAGAATTTCGAAAAAGGTCCTCGGGAAAGTCTCTTCAACAGGCATCGAAGAGATTTGGAGATGATGTGAGCCGGTCTAGAGGCGCTTCGGGCTTTTCTAAACGAGATCGCGGTCGACCTCCTGTGACCACACGAGTCACTTCGATCGCCAGTGGTGGAAATGATCGCCGAGAGAGAGCGGAGTGTCTTCATTGTGGCAAATGGCATTCGGGGAGTTGTAGGTTCCGTGATCGCTCCTGCTATAAGTGTGGATCGGCTGACCACTTTATCAAGGACTGCCCGAGGTTGCTTGAACAAAATGTAAGTCAAAGTGGAAACCCGGGTGCTACCTTTGCTCAAGTAGGCCATCCGAAATGCGGGCAATGCTAGTGGTCTGTCGAGAGAGGTCGAGAGATGCTACAACAAGACCCGAGGCTCGTACTCTGCTAGGACTTATGCCATACGCGACGCGAGGATCTTGCCTCACCGGATGTTATTACCGGTACTTTCACTCTTTTGATACTAATGTGATTGCTTTGATTGACCTGGTTCTACTCATTCTTATATATGTGAAACCTTAGCATCCGAGAAGACTTTGCCTATTGAGTCTCTTGAGTTTGTAATTCGGTGTCAAACCCTTGGGTCATTACGTGCTTGTCAACAAAGTGTGCAAGAAAAGTCCCCTAGTATTAGAGGTTCTTGTTTTTCGCGGACTTGATGCTTTTGCCGTTCGATGAATTCGACATTATTCTTGGTTTGGATTGGTTGACCATGCACGATGCGGTTGTAAATTGCAAAAGCAAGACTATCGATCCGAGGTCGCGAATAACGAGATAATTCGGGTTGATGATACGGACTTAAAGGGTTGCCAATGTAATATCGCAATGTTGGCCGAAAATATGTAAAAAGGTGCGGCGTACCTTGCATATGTGTTCGATGACAAGGAGTCGAAAAGAAACCCGAATCATGCGATGGTTTGTGAATACCGGATGTTTTCCTGAAGAATTAGGGTTTACCACCTATTCGGAAATAGAGTTTGGCATCGAATTGGTACTGGTACCACTCCAATTTCGATAGCTCCGTATCGTATGGCAAAGCGGAATTAAAGGAGTTGAAAGCTTAGTTGCAAGAATTGGTGGATAGAGGTTTTGCCCACCGAGTTTTTCGCTTTGGGTGCGCCGGTGTTGTTTGTGAAAAGAAGGATGGGACCATGAGGTTGTGCATCGACTATCGTCGACAATAAAGCGACGATAAAGAACAAATATCCGTTACAGCGTATTGATGACTTGTTCGATCAACTGAAGGAGCCTCGGTGTTCTCGAAAATAGATTTGAGATCGGGCTATTATCGATTCATGAATTCGAGATTCGGACGTACCCAAGACCGCCTTGAGCGAGATATGGTCACTACGAGTTTCTAGTGATGCCGTTTGGACTTACTAATGCCCTGCGGTATTTATGGATTTGATGAATCGGATCTTGGACCATATTTAGATCAGTTCGTAGTCATATTCATTGATGACATCTTGGTCTATTCAAGAAATGAGACCGAACATCTTGAACACCGAGGTTAGTCTGCAAATTCTACGGGATAAGTAATTATATTCTAAGTTCACAAGTGTGAGTTCGGTTAAGAGGTTAGCTTCTTGGGGCATGTGATATCTGCATCGGGCATTCGAGTCGACCCGAACAAAATTTCAGCCATATTTAACTGGAAGCCTCCGAGAAATATTACCGAGGTTCGGAGCTTTTTGGGGCTTGCCGGTTATTACCGACGATTTGTAAAAGGTTTCTCAACGATAGCCACGCCAATGACGAAGCTACTCCAAAAGGATGTTAAGTTCGAATGGACGGAGAAATGTCAGAAGAGTTTCGATCAACTGAAAACTTATTTGATGAAGCCCCAATTCTAGTGCAACCCGAATCGGCAAAGAGTTTGTCATCTATAGTGGCGCCTCCTACATGGGTTAGGTTGTGTATTGATGCAAGAAGGTCGAGTTGTGGCCTATGTGTCGAGGCAATTAAAGCCACATGAGAAAAATTATCCAACCCATGATCTCGAATTGGTCGCCATCGTATTCGCTTTAAAGATTTGGCGACATTACTTATTTGGTGAGAGGTGCCATGTGTACTCGGATCACAAAAGTCTCAAATATTTGATGACCCAAAGAGACTTAAATCTGCGACAAAGACGTTGGCTCGAGTGTTAAAGGATTATGAGCTGGTCATTGACTATCACCGGGAAAGGCGAATGTGGTTGCGGATGCCTTGAGTCGTAAATCATTATTCGCTTCTGAGCGATGAATGTGCACTTGTCCGTTCGATCCAACAACGTGTTAGTAGCTGAATTGAAAGCCAAACCATTATTGATACATCAAATTTGTGAAGCTCGGAAGGTCGACGATGAGTTGGTTGCAAAGCGGGCCGAGTGTGTTCGAACAAGGAATCGGAGTTTGGATCGATGATGACGATTGTTTGAGGTTCGAAGTCGTCTGTGTGTTCCAAAGAATTGAACTTATTTCGATAATTCTGAGCGAAGCCCATTGTAGCCGAATGGCAATCCACCCGGAGTCTGAAGGCGCATACAACGATTTGAAACGTCGGTTTTGGTGGCATGGTATGAAGCGAGACATCTCCGACTTTGTTTGAGATGTTTAATATGTCAACAAGTGAAAGCGGAACATCAAGTGCCTTGAGGATTACTTGACCGATCACGATACCCGAGTGGAAATGGGATCGAGTCACAATGGACTTTGTATCCGGACCGCCATTGTCGACCAAGTAAGAAGGATGCGATTTGGGTCGTGGTAGATAGGTGACTAAGTCGGCTCACTTTGTCCCCCGACGCACGGATTTTTCAATGGACAAATTAGCCGAATTGTACGTTCTCGATTCGAGATTACACGGGTGCCTATTTCTATTGTGTCGGATAGAGATCCGAGATTTACCTCGCGATTTTGGAAGAAGTTGCAAGAAGCTTTGGGTACCAAGTTGCATTTCAGACCGCCTTTCACCCCAAACCGATGGTCAATCCGGCGGATAATTCGGATACTTGAGGATATGTTGAGATGTTGCATCCTCGAGTTCGGTGGTTCATGGGAGCGGTATTTGCCTTTGATTGAATTCGCTTATAACAATAGTTTTCAATCAAGTATTAGGATGGCACCTTACGAGGCTTTGTACGGTCGTAAATGCCGTACACCATTGTTTTGGTGAGCTCGGTGAAAGCAAAATTTTCGGGTGGATTTGATTAGAGATCTTTGAGCAGAAAGTGAAAGTAATCCGTGAAAGTCGAAGATAGCCTCCGATCGTCCGAAGTCGTGACGCGGATCTGAAGCGTAAGGACATCGAGTATCGGTGGGAGATAAAGTGTTTCTCAAGGTTTCGCCTTGGAAAAAGATACTCGAGATTCGACCGTAAGGGCAAGTTGAGCCCGAGGTTCATTGGGCCATATGAGATATCCGAAGCGAGTCGGTCCGGTGGCATATCGTTTGATTTTGCCCCGAACTCGAAAAGATTCACGATGTCTTTCATGTTTCGATGCTTGACGCTATAGATCGATCCATCGCACGTGATTAGTCCATCGAAGTTGAAATTCAAGCCAATATGAGTTATGAGTAAGAACCGATTCGTATCCCGCACGTGAAGTGAAAGAGTTGCGAAACAAGCGGGTTCCGCTAGTGAAAGTGTTATGGCTCAAACACGGGATAGAAGAAGCTACTTGGGAAACCGAGAACTCTATGAAAGAGCGATATCCAACCCTATTTACGGTAAGATTTTCGGGACGAAAATTTCTTAAGTGGGGAGAGTTGTGACAGCCCAAAATTGACCCTAGTCGGAAAGTGGTTTTGGGACCACAAAACCGAGTCACAAAAATAATTAGGTGTTATATTTCGTGCTTATTGTATGTGGAATTTGTATGTGTAAATATTTCGTGCCTTGATTTTATTAATTAGGTGCTAATTTATAAGAAAGGACCCATGTGATAGGACTTGAAAATGTGATAGGTGAAATTTTAAGTGGCCAAATAATGCATGAAGTAAAGACATGAGGGATTTGCATGTCAATTTAGCCAAACTATAGGAAGTGGCGGCCATGGTAATGAAGATAGACAAAATGTGATGGGTAAAGAATATAATAAACATGTTGTGGTAACATGTTGTGGGAGGAACAATAAAATATGAGGGAGTGGGAAGAGAAACCAAGGTTGTTTCATCCTTGCCCCCCATTGTGCCGTAACTAGAAAAAAAAAAAAAGAAGAAAAGTGTTCATCCTCCTTAGCTTGGCGAAACTCAAAGGAAGAAGGGAGATAGCCAATCGGTCACCCTTAAGCTTGGAACAAGGTAAGTGATTTCATGTTAGTTCTTGAAATATTAGCATACATTAAGCTAGTTACTAAGTTTCCTACTTAGCCTTGTCAAAATCTTGATTGTGTGGTGATAGTGGGTAATCGGCCATGGAAGAAATGGAGGAAAATGATTGTTGTCTTATGTTTTAAGGAGAAATGGTGGATGGGTGAAAGAAACAAGTTTTATTCTTGTTTCTTCTTGGCCGATTCTAAGGGAGCAACCATTAGGTTTCTAAGCTATAAATTAAGTGAGAAATTCATGTGAATTCTTGAAGCGTTAGATGAAATTGAGCTAGTTACCAAGTTCTCTAGGTAACCCATGCTAGAAATTGTGATTTTGGGTTGACTAGGATTTTTACCATAGTGGTCATTGAGGATTAAGGTTTATGTTTCATGCAAAACTTGATGAATCTTGGTGTATGGGTGTTTGAACTAAACTAATGATCAAATAGATGCACAAATACAAAGTAAGAAGAATCGGCTATTGTATGTAATACTATTGCCGAATGTGAAAATACTATACTTGAGTAATCAATGTGGTTGGAGTTGATAATATGAAAGGAATGCTTAAATGTGTTTGTTTAAAGAAGAAATTGGTGAAGAATGTATGTGAACCTAGCAAGTGTATTCGGCTTAGTACCTTATAATGTGAAAACCTTGAAATTATTTTTGATTTTGTGTATTTATGACCATGTATAATCGGCCACATGAGTAATTTGAGCACTTGATGTTATGTTAAAATTCTTGAGCTTAAATATATGGATGTATGTATATGTGGCCATATAATGGCGTTTTGGTTCAAAGGTTGAATGATAAATTATAATAAAGTGAGATGATATGAGATGCGAATGTGATTGACTAGTAAACATTATTGAGAAAATATTGAATACTTCTACTTGTATTCGTTAAGCTCAAGAGCAAAGGGAGCTAAATCCGATAAAGGGAAGGAAAAAGTGATCGAATAGCCGTTGAAGCCGTTCGACAACATCCGAGGTAAGTCTTCAAGTAATGACCCTACTCGAATTATGTGAAATGAAATATGGATGTGTAATGATTATTGATATATGTGTGTATGAGTATTTGAATGATACCCGGGCTAAGTCCCGAAGGTGATTATGCTAGTGAAATGTTTGAGCCTTAGTAACGAAAATGAAACATGGATGTGTAATGATTATTGATGTATGTGTACATGAGCAATTGAATGATATCCGGGCTAAGTCCCGAAGACATTTGTGCTAGTAATTATATCCGGGTTAAGACCAAGGCAATTGTGCTAGTGACTACATCCGGGCTAAGACCCGAAGGCATTCGTGCAAGTTGTTATATCCGGGCTAATACCCGAAGGCATTTGTGCAAGTCGTTATATCCGGGCTAAGACCCGAAGGCATTCGTGCATGTGGTTATATCCGGTTGTAATCCGAAGAAGCTTGGGCTGAAGGTGGCGTTGGTTGCTGTAATAAATTTAATTAGTACGTTCGAAAAGCCCAAAGGATAAGGTATGTTTATATGTGCATTGGAAAAGTCGATACGTTTGAGTAACATTCGCTCAATCGACTAACGAGTTTTCCGCTATTGAATTGGTTGATATCTTGTGAAAGTATATAATGATGAAGTGTGAAGTAAGTATGATTATGTGAATGTGTATTAATGAAATGATTCATTTGGCTATGTGAATGTAATGCTTTAGTTAAAGCTGATTTTATTGCTTGAGACTTACTAAGCATAAAAATGCTTACCCGTTGCTTTGGCTCTCTGTTTTATAGATTTTGCTCGTTAGCGATCGGATTCGGGATCATTAAAGTCGAAGTCATCTACACTATCAAAGCCTCCATTTTGGTATAATTTTGGTTGAACTTTGAAATGGCATGTATAGGACTACCCTATTGTTGAAGGTCATGTACTTCTCGGTTTTGTGTAAGCTTGGATAGCCATGCGAAAATGGCTTATATACGTTTTCAGTATGATTCTATAATCGTTTGTATGATGATCATTATGGGGTATGGAATTGTTTTGAAAAGATTAGCCATTGGAATGGTTAATCATGATCATACTTTGTGCTATGTATACAAAAAGGGCCAATTGAATCCTGGAAATCATGAGATAGGTAAAGGTTACCTTGAAATCAGATGATGGCAGCAGCAGTAATGTGGTTTTGAAAAATCACCAAAATTTGTAGGAATGGTATTAAATAGTGAATAAGTTATGTAAATGAACCTTGATGAGTCTACTTTCATATGGAAGAAACGAAACGGTCATAGGAGTTACATGTTAAGAGATATTAAAGTTAGTGTGAGACAGGGCCAGAACGGTTTCTGGGTCCCCTGTCGCGACTTTAAAAATTTACTATGAATGATACAGAAAGAATTAGAAGTCATGCCTTAGATGTGAAGATTCCATTTTGAGTCTAGTTTCATTAGAAACAAACGGCACCAGTATTAAAGCCCTGCACAGAGAGATATTCAAGTTGTAACGCGCGAAGGTCAGAGCAGTCAATCCCTGTAACATGGGTGACTTTAACTAATAAACTGTACCAATTGGCACGACCAAAAATTCTAGAAATAAATCCATGGAAGAATATATGAGTCTAAATTCAGGGAAAATTTACGGAATCAGTTTCCGAGTTTTGAAACTCGAGATATGATTTTTAAGGCGACAGTGACGCAGTTTTCCAGCCTGTCTGGAAATGACAAATTGGTTGGTGCTTTAAGAGGACTTGGCTCGTTAACCCCTCGCGTCCGACACCGGCGATGGTCTCGGGTTCGGGGTGTTACAAATTATATAAATTAATAAAAGAAAGTAGGTGAGAAAAACAAAGTTTTCATCCATTCTTCTTTCATTTTGCCGAAATTTAAAGAACAAGTAAAACAAAAGGTTCTTGGATATACGGCCTTGGTGTTTCTAATTGGAGGTATGTTTGTTTTTATTTCTTGATAATTTATGTGAATTTGAGTTAATTGCTAAGCTCCTTTCATAGCCCAAGAATTAATTTTTTTTATTGGTTTGAAATGATGCATTCGGCTATAGGTTGTTTGGGTGTCTTTGAAGGTGTTATATGTTTGGGAAATGGTTTTATAATGATGATAGTTATGAGGTATAATCGGTCATGTAATTAGCTCAATTTGAAAATTTTGTTTAATGTGTAGTGCGTGAGATACTTGGGTAAATGAATCGGTTTGAGTAATGCTTTAGTTGGGAATGTGTTTTTGCTAAAATGCAAAAATATATATTCGAGTGGGTACAAATTATTATGAAATGGATAATATTGAGTAATGTATGTGCTTTAAAATGATGGAATGGAGTGGATGCTTTAAATGTGTTATGAACAATTATAAGTTAAATTAAGGTTTGCTAAATTACCATTGTCATTGCCGAACATGTGCTTAATTAAAGAAGAATTTGTTGTTGAATGTTTTAAATGATTTAGACAGTTATAAATTAAGTCGAAGCTTGGTAAAATTGAATAATTGTGGCTTAATTGTTTAATGGCAATTGGCTATTATGGTGAAATGCAATGTTAATTTTTAGTTGCTAGTGTTTATATGTGTGTTAGCCGAATTCGAACTTGAATAATGATTTGAGCACAATGTGTTGTATTGAGATTATGCTTAAGTGAAATTATAGATATATGTGATGAAATTGATTGGTGATATACATGTTTAAATAATATGAATGCAAAGAGTTGTGAAAGAGTAAATTGTAGTAAATCTGCTTGGGACAACAGCTGTAACGTGAATTTGGAAAAATCACCATAAATTGTGGGAGTAGAGTTAGAAGCTGAATAAATTTTGTAATTAAAGCTTAATGAGTCTAGTTTCAAATAAAATCAACGAGAACATATTTTGACTTCTGTACAATTAGAAATTTGATTCGTAATAAAGGGTGGTCAGATTAGTCAAACAGTGAAACAGGGGAAACTTTAAGAAAAATTTGGTATTTTTTGGCCTAACTAAAAATTCTGAAAATTTTATGGATAAAAGATATATGAGTCTATTTTCAGGGAAATTTTACGGCAATTGATTTGGAGTTTCGTAGCTCCAGTTATAAATAATTTAGTGACTATTGCTAAGGAAGACAGCTTATTGTGAATTTGTGATTATGTGGTAAACATTGATAAAAATTTGTTAATGAGTTGCTTAATGTTTTCTTATAAACTTACTATGATCTACAAGTGTGAAAGTCGAATATATATATTATATTTCTGAAGTAATGCTTGAATAGTCGAATAATGACTAGTTTAAAATTTTTGAATTTAAGCTCAAGAGCAAAGAGGGTCGAAGTTGGATAGGGGAAAAGAGAAAGTAATTGAGTAGCCTTTCCACAACCGTTCAAGTATATCCGAGGTAAGTTTTGAATAGTCAAATTTAGTACGTAATTGATAATGTCTTGATATGTGTATGATAACTCTACTGCGATCTATTGATTCTATTTGAATATAGTTGAGTGACAAATAATTTATATTTAAGGCTTAAAGCTGAATAGACATTAGAAGTTAAGCTTGGAAAGTAAAATGGACATATATTCTTATGTATGTTATTGAGCCAAAAGTTATATGAATGGTGCCTATGTTATGGTAATATTCGAAGGGAATAAATGAACTATGATTGTGAGATGTTATATGAATTGAATTTTCTTGCGAATAAGTATGCATGACATTCAGTGATGTTTATCCAAACATAGAGTCCGCAGGCTATGTGCTGGAATTATATCCGGACTTAGAGTCCGCAGGCTATGTGCTGGAATTATATCCGGACTAAGAGTCCGCAGGCTATGTGCTGGAATTATATCCGGACTTAAGGTCTGCAGGCTATGTACTGGAATTATAACCGGACTTAAGGTCCGTAGGCTACGTGCTGGAAATATGTCCAGGCTAAAGTCCCGCAAGCTTTGAGCTGGTATTATACTGGGTTTAAATTCCGCAGGCTTGTGCTAGTAATTGGTTTCAAGTCCTAAGACCTGACAGGCTCAATGCCAGTAAGTTAAGTAAGATTACGATATTGAATGTTCGTAGTAAACCATCATTGAGTAAGTACTATACATTTAAGATGTTCAGGTACGTATTACTTACTCATCAGTGAATTGATTTCGAAGTGAATCATTATCATCAAAGAAGAATATATATATAAATATGATTGATGGTTATATTTGCAAATATGAGAATGATTTAATCGGTCATGGTATATTTGTATATGAATTATATGTTAAAATTTCTTTATGTACTCATGTACATTCAGTCAATGATTTTGTGAATTATTAGTATTAAAGAATGAAACTTAAGTGTGAATGATTGTTATATCTACGAGTAAAACAATGACCTATTCGGTCAAATGTTGTTAATATATAAGATTATTTGATTTAAATGCATCGTATGAACTTTAAGTAGAAGAAAAATATGCACTGAGAAATCTATGTACATGTTTATGTGTATTCGGCCATGAAGTAATTTGAATTGAGAATAAGTCTATTTAAATGAATGTTTTGATTTTCAATAAGTCTTTAATTGTTTGTGATGCTTAAAACTTACTAAGCTTTGAAAGCTTACTCTGTTCTTTATTTCTCTGTTTTATAGATTATTGATTTTGGCCACCGACTCGGGGATCGTCAGTAGTTCATCACACTATCGATCTTTTTGTTACTGTTATATTTTAGACTTGGTATGGCATGTATAGGTTAGGCTGATAATAATGATGTTTTGAAATTGTAAATATTTTGGCCATACAAAAATGGCGTATAACTTAAATATTAGTATGTATTTCAGCTCGATCTCTGTTTATGTTTATTGACAATATGAATGAGATAATTAAATGTTTAGTTCGGTAATACCTCTTAGCCTTAATCCGGCGATCGGATTCGGGTTAGGGGTGTTACAGTTTTATTGGTATCAGAGCTATGATTTAGTCTATTCTAGGACTAACGTAGCGTATATGAGTCTAGCTATACGTGCCATATGGTGTTAATACAATAGTGTGATGATTTCTGACAGTTAAAAATGTGTTTTTGTATAGTAATGGATCCCAATCCCGATCGAGCGGTAGCTGATGATGTAGAGAGTGTAGCGCCTGCTCCCGCACATGAGACAACGCCGATGGACTCTCAACCTATTGCGAGCAATCAAAATGACGAGGCTAGATAAGCCTTTTATAATGTGATGAATGATTGGATTAACCAATACATTCAAACTAATGCGGCTGCTCCACAACCCCCACTTCCGACAAATACACCCCCTGCACCCACGATACCCCCAGTAATTGATCAGATGAGGTTGAATAAATCCCGGTTGATAGAATTTGAAAGCACGGGGCTACTGAATTTAAAGCTACAGACAGTGATGATGCTGAGCAAGCTGAATTTTGGTTGGACAACACTATTCGAGTACTTGATGAACTATCTTGCACACTCGATGAATGCCTGAAATGTGTTATATCTTTGCTACATGGTTCTGCCTATTATTGGTGGAATACATTGGTTTCTGTTGTACCCAGAGAGTAGGTGACGTGGGAGTTCTTCCAAACTGAATTCCGGAAAAAGAATATCAGTCAGAGGTTCATCGATCTGAAATGGAAAGAATTTCTTGAACTTAAACAGGGTTCCATGTCAGTTACTGATTATGAATGGAAGTTCGTCAGGCTTAGTAGATATGCTCAGGAATGTGTATCGTCTGAGGCTATTATGTGTAAACGCTTCGAGGACGGGCTAAATAAAGATATTAAAATGTTTGTTGGCATTCTTGAAATCAGAGAGTTCGTAGTACTTGTTGAACGAGCTTGCAAAGCCGAGGAGCTTAGTAAAGAGAAAAAGAAAGCTGATGTTGAAGCTGGAGAGTTTCGTAAAAGATCTTCGGGAAATCCTTTTCAGCAATCATCGAAGAAATTTCGAGATGATTCAAGCTGATCTAAGAACACTTTGGGCTTTTCCAGACGAGACCGTGATCGACCTCCTATGAGTATGCGAGCCACTTTAGTTGCCAGTGCTGGAAATGATCGTCAGGATAGGACCGAGTGCAAGTTTTGTGGAAAATGGCATTCGGGGAGTTGTAGATTTCATGATCACTCCTGTTATAGATGCAGATCATCTAACCACTTCATCAAAGACTGCCCGAGATTGTCAGAGCAAAATGTGAATCAGAGTGGGAAATCGAGTACTGCTACAGCTCGAGGTAGACCCCTAGGAATACGGGGAATACTAGTGGCGGTCAGAGAGGGTCTAGAGGTGCTACGACCAGATCCGAGGCTGGTGCTCCTGTTAGAGCTTATGCTATACGCGCAAGCGAGGATACTTTTTTGCCTGATGTTGTTACCAGTACTTTCACTCTCTTTGATACTGATGTGATTGCATTGATTGACCCTGGTTCTACTCATTCATATGTATGTGAGACTTTAGCATCTAGTAAGACTCTACCTGTTGAGTCCACTGAGTTCATGATTCAAGTGTCGAATCCCTTGGGTCGATATGTGATAGTCGACAAAGTGTGCAGGAAATGTCCCATGATAATCCGAGATTCCTGTTTTCCGGTCAGTTTGATGCTTTTACCATTTGATGAATTTGATGTTATTCTCGGTATGGATTGGTTGACCGTACATGTTGCAGTTGTGAATTGCAAAAGAAAGACTATTGATTTGAGATGCGCAAATGATGAGATAATCCGAGTTGAGTCAACTGATTTGAACGGGTTACCAGCAGTAATATCCTCGATGTTGGCTCAGAAATATGTAAAAAAGATGTGTGAAGCATATCTTACGTACGTACTTGATAGTAAAGAGTCAGAAAAGAAACTTGAATCAGTGCCAGTGGTTTGTGAGTATTCGGACGTTTTTCCTAAGGAGTTACCGAGATTACCACCTGTTCGAGAGGTAGAGTTTGACATTGAACTTGTACCTGGGACTACACCAATTTTGATAGCTCCGCATCGTATGGCACCAAATGAATTGAAGGAATTGAAAGCTCAGTTGCAAGAGTTGACGGATAGAGGTTTCGCTCGACCGAGTTTCTCACCTTGGGGTGCACCAGTATTGTTTGTGAAAAAGTAAGACGGAACCATGAGAATGTGCATCGACTATCGTCAATTAAATAAAGTGACAATAAAGAACAAATACCCGTTACCGCGTATTGATGATTTGTTTGATCAGCTGAAGGGAGCCTCAGTGTTTTCAAAGATAGATTTGAGATCGGGTTATTATCAGTTGCGAGTTCGAGACTCAGATGTGCCTAAAACTACTTTTAGAACGAGATACGGTCACTACGAGTTCTTAGTGATGCCGTTTGGGCTCACTAATGCCCCTATGGTATTTATGGACTTGATGAATCAGATCTGCAGATAGTATTTGGACCGGTTTGTAGTTGTGTTTATAGACGACATTTTGATCTATTCGCGAGATGAAACCGAACATGCCGAGCACCTAAGATTAGTGTTACAGATTTTACGGGACAAGTAATTATATGCTAAGTTCAGTAAATATGAGTTCTGGTTGAGAGAAGTTAGCTTTTTGGGGCATGTGGTATCCGCATCGGGTATTCGTGTTGATCTGAGTAAAATATCAGCCATACTGGATTGGAAGCCTCCTAGAAATGTTACTGAAGTTCGGAGCTTTTTTGGACTCGCTAGTTACTACAGACGGTTTGTAAAGGGTTTCTCGATGATAGCCACACCAATGACGAAGCTACTTCAGAAAGATGTTAAGTTCGAATGGTCAGAAAAGTGCCAGAAAAGTTTCGACCAACTAAAAACCTATTTGACTGAAGCTCCAGTGTTAGTGCAGCCCAATCCGGTAAAGAGTTTGTCATTTACAGTGATGTGTCCTTATATAGGCTGGGTTGTGTATTGATGCAAGAAGGTCGAGTTGTAGCTTACGCTTCGAGGCAATTAAAGCCACATGAGAAAAACTATCCGACCCATGATCTTGAATTAGCTACCATCGTATTTGCTTTGAAAATATGGCGACACTACTTGTTTGGAGAGAGGTGTCATGTATATTCGGATCACAAATGCCTCAAATATTTGATGACTCAAAAAGATTTGAATCTGAGACAAAGACGTTGGCTTGAATTGTTGAAAGATTACGAGCTTGTCATTGACTATCACCCGGGAAAGGCTAACGTGGTTGCCGATGCTTTAAGTCGCAAGTCACTGTTTACTTTGTGAGCGATGAATGTACACTTGTCCGTTTCATCCGATAATGTGTTAGTAGCAGAATTAAAAGCCAAACCGTTATTGATTCATCAAATATGTAAAACTCAGAAAGTCGATGATGAATTGGTTGCTAAACGAGCTGAATGTGTTTCGAATGTGGATTCAGAGTTTCAAATTGACAACAATGATTGTTTGAGGTTCAAAATTCGATTGAGTGTTCCAAGAAATTCCAAACTTATTTCGATGATTTTGAGCGAGGCTCATAGCAGCCGAATGTCAATTCACCCGGGTAGTACGAAAATGTACAACGATCTGAAACGTCAGTATTGGTGGCATGGTATGAAATGAGACATTTCTGATTTTGTCTCGAAGTGTTTGATATGTCAACAAGTGAAAGTAGAACATCAAGTGCCTTCGGGATTAATTCAGCCGATCATGATACCCGAATGGAAATGGGATCGAGTCACGATGGATTTTGTATCGGGTTGCCATTGTCATCAAGCAAGAAAGATGCGATCTGGGTTGTTATTGATAGATTGACAAAGTTGGGTCATTTTATTCCCGTACGTATGGATTATTCACTTGACAAGTTAGCCGAATTGTATGTTTCTCAGATTGTAAGGTTACACGGGGTACCTACTTCTATTGTGTTGGATAGAGATTCGAGATTCACCTCGCAATTTTGGAAGAACTTGCAAGAAGCATTGGGTACCAAGTTACATTTTAGCACCGCTTTTCATCCCCAGACCGATGGTCAATCCGAGCGGATAATTCAGATACTCGAGGATATGTTGAGATGTTGCATCCTTGAGTTTAGTGGTTCATGGGAATAGTATTTTCCTTTGATTGAATTCGCTTACAACAATAGTTTTCAATCAAGCATTAAGATGGAACCTTACGAGGCTTTGTACGGTCGTAAATGCCGTACACCGTTGTTTTGGACCGAGCTCAGTGAAAGTAAAATCTTCAGGGTTGATTTGATTAAAGATGCTGAACAGAAAGTAAAAGTGATCCGTGAAAGTCTGAAAGCAGCTTCAGATCATCAGAAGTCATATGCAGATTTAAAACGAAAAGACATTGAGTATCAGGTCGGAGACAAAGTATTTCTTAAAGTTTCTCCTTGGAAAAAGGTGCTCAGATTTGGTCGTAAGGGCAAATTGAGTCTGAGGTTCATTGGGCCGTATGAAATATCCGAACGAGTTGGGTCGGTAGAATATAGATTGATTTCACCCCCTAAACTTGAAAAGATTCACAATGTTTTTCATGTTTCGATGCTTCGACATTATAGATCTGATCCATCGCATGTAACTAGTCCATCAGAGGTTGAGATTCGATCTGATCTAAGTTACGAAGAAGAATCGGTTCGTATTTTGGCTCGTGAAGTAAAAGAACTACGAAATAAGAAAATCTCATTAGTGAAAGTACTGCGGCTCAAACACGGGGTTGAAGAAGCGACTTGGGAGCCAGAAGACTCAATGAAAGAACGTTATCCTAACCTTTTCGCTGGTAAGATTTTCGAGGATGAAAATTTCTAACGGGGGGAGAGTTGTGACAGCCCTAATTTGACCCCAGTCAGAAAGTGGTTTCAGGACCACAAAACCTAGTCATAAAAATAATTAAATGTTATATTCTATGCTTATTATATGTGAAAGTGTATGTGTGAAAGTATCGTGTCTTAACTTTGTCATTTGAATGTGGAATTAGCTAAAAAGGACTTGTGTGTTAAAACTTAAAAATGTGATAGGAAGAAGTTAGAGGGCCGAATAATGCATGGTATATTACAAGGAGGACTTGCATGTCAAATGGACGACTATTAAATTAGTGGACGGCAATGATGATTGTTGATAAGTAAAATATGTATTTTGTATTATAAAATAATAACCTAATGAATATTATATGATTCCATGTTAGCATCATAATATTTAATGATATTATAAGAGGAATTATATAAATTAATAAAAGAAAATAGGTGAGAAAAACAAAGTTTTCATCCATTCTTCCTTCATTTTGCCGAAATTTAAAGAACAAGTAAAACAAAAGGTTCTTGGATTTCGGCCTTGGTGTTTCTAATTGGAGGTATGTTTGTTTTTATTTCTTGATAATTTATGTGAATTTGAGTTAATTACTAAGCTCCTTTCATAGCCCATGAATTAATTTTTGTTATTGGTTTGAAATGATGCATTCGACTATAGGTTGTTTGGGTGTCTTTGAAGGTGTTATACATTTTGGAAACGGTTTTATAATGATGATAGTTATGAGGTATAATCAGTCATGTAATTAGCTTAATTTAAAAATTTTGTTTAATGTGTAGTGCGTGAGATACTTGGGTAAATGAATCGGTTTGAGTAATGCTTTAGTTGGGAATGTGTTTTTGCTAAAATGCAAAAATATATATTCGAGTCGGTACTAATTATTATGAAATGGATAATATTGAGTAATGTATGTACTTTAAAATGATGGAATGGAGTGGATGCTTTCAATGTGGTATGAACAATTATAAGTTAAATTAAGGTTTGCTAAATTACCATTGTCATTGCCGAATATGTGCTTAATTAAAGAAGAATTTTTTGTTGAATGTTTTAAATGATTTAGATAGTTATAAATTAAGTCGAAGCTTGGTAAAATTGAATAATTGTGGCTTAATTGTTTAATGGCAATTGGCTACTATGGTGAAATGCAATGTTAATTTTTAGTTGCTAGTGTTTACATGTGTGTTAGCCGAATTTGAACTTGAATAATGATTTGAGCACGATGTGTTGTATTGGGATTATGCTTAAGTGAAATTATAGATATATGTGATAACATTGATTGGTGATATACATGTTTAAATAATATGAATGCAAAGAGTTGTGAAAGAGTAAATTGTAGTAAATCTGCTTGGGACAACAGCTGTAACGTGAATTTGGAAAAATCACCATAAATTTCGGGAGTAGAGTTAGAAGCTGAATAAATTATTTAATTAAATCTTAATGAGTTTAGTTTCAAATAAAATCAACGAGAACATATTTTGACTTCTGTACAATTAGAAATTTGATTCGTAGTAAAGGGTGGTCAGATTAGTCAAACAGTGAAACAGGGGAAACTTTAAGAAAAATTTGGTATATTTTGGCCTAACTAAAAATTCTGAAAATTTTATGGATAAAAGATATATGAGTCTATTTTCAGGGAAATTTTACGGCAATTGATTTGGAGTTTCGTAGCTCTAGTTATAAATAATTTAGTGACTATTGCTAAGGAAGACAGCTTATTGTGAATTTGTGATTATGTGGTAAACATTGATAAAATTTGTTAATGAGTTGCTTAATGTTTTCTTATAAACTTACTATGATCTACATGTGTGAAAGTCGAATATATATATTATATTTCTGAAGAGATGCTTGAATAGTCGAATAATGACTAGTTGAAAATTTTTGAATTTAAGCTCAAGAGCAAAGAGGGTCGAAGCTGGATAGGGGAAAAGAGAAAGTAATTGAGTAGCCTTTCCACAACCGTTCAAGTGTATCCGGGGTAAGTTTTGAATAGTCACATTTAGTACGTAATTGATAATGTCTTGATATGTGTATGATAATTGTACTGCAATCTATTGATTCTATTTGAATATAGTTGAGTGGCAAATAATTTATGTTTAAGGCTTAAAGCTGAGTAGACATTAGAAGTTAAGCTTGGAAAGTAAAATGGACATATATTCTTATGTATGTTATTGAGCCAAAAGTTATATGAATGGTGCCTATGTTATGCTAATATTCGAAGGGAATAAATGAACTATGATTGTGAGATGTTATGTGAATTGAATTTCTTGCGAATAAGTATGCATGACATTCAGTGATGTTTATCCGGACTTAGAGTCCGCAGGCTATGTGTTAGAATTATATCCGGACTTAAGAGTCTGCAGGCTATGTACTGGAATTATATCCGGACTTAAGGTCCGCAGGCTATGTGCTGGAGTTATAACCGGACTTAAGGTCTGCAGGCTACGTGCTGGAAATATGTTTGGGCTAAAGTCCCGCTAGCTTCGAGCTGGTATTATACCGGGTTTAAATTCCCGCAGGCTTCTGCTGGTAATTGGTTTCAAGTCCTAAGACCTGACAGGCTTAATGCCAGTAAGTTAAGTAAGATTACGATATTGAATGTTCGCAGTAAACCATCGTCGAGTAAGTACTATAGATTCAAGATGTTCAGGTACGTATTACTTACTCATCGGTGAATTGATTTCAAAGTGAATCATTATCATCAAAGAAGAATATATATATAAATATGATTGATGGTTATATTTGCGAATATGAAAATGATTTAATCGGTCATGGTATATTTGTATATGAATTATATGTTAAAATTTCTTTATGTACTCATGTACATTCAGTCAATGATTTTGTGAATTATTAGTATTAAAGAATGATACTTAAGTGTGAATGATTGTTATATCTACGAG
Source organism: Gossypium arboreum (assembly GCF_025698485.1). Classification (NCBI taxonomy): domain Eukaryota; kingdom Viridiplantae; phylum Streptophyta; class Magnoliopsida; order Malvales; family Malvaceae; genus Gossypium; species Gossypium arboreum. The sequence goes on along the minus strand of NC_069073.1, from coordinate 59,065,017 downwards.
TAAAACAGTGACCTATTCGGTCAAATGTTGTTAATATATGAGATTATTTGATTTAAATGCATCGTATGAACTTTAAGTAGAAGAAAAATATTTGCTGAGAAATCTATGTATATGTTTATGTGTATTCGGCCATGAAGTAATTTGAATTGAGAATAAGTCCATTTAAATGAATGTTTCGATTTTCGATAAGTCTTTAATTGTTTGTGATGCTTAAAACTTACTAAACTTTGAAAGCTTACTCTGTTCTTTATTTCTTTGTTTTATATATTGTTGATTTTGGCCACCGACTCGGGGATCGTCAGTAGTTCATCACACTATCGGTCTTTTTGTTACAGTTATATTTTGGACTTGATATGGCATGTATAGGTTAGGCTGATGATAACGATGTTTTGAAATTGTAAATATTTTGGCCATACGAAAATGGTGTATAACTTAAATATCAGTATGTATTTTAGCTTGATCTCTGTTTATGTTTATTGACAATGTGAATGAGATAATTAAATGTTTAGTTCGGTAATACCTCTTAGCCTTAATCCGGCAATCGGATTCGGGTTAGGGGTGTTACAGGCTTGCATAGTAGTTGGGATGAAAAACTTTGTTCCTTCGTTGGCCCATGACAGCTCCTATCGCGAAATCGCTTGCGTCACACATTAATTCAAATGGTAGATCCCAGTCTGGTGTGACAATTATGGGTGTCGTAACTAATGACTCTTCAAATCCTTGAAAGCCTTTAAGCATTCATCATCAAACTTGAACGTCGTGTCCTTCTCCAATAATTTGCATAAAGGTTTAGCAGTTTTGGAGAAGTCCTTGATAAATCTTCAATAAAATCCGGTACGACCCAAGAAGCTTCTAACACCCTTTACAGATGTTAGAGGTGGGAATTTCTTGATAACATCTACCTTTGCTTTATTAACCTCGATTCCATGTCTCGTTATCCGATGCCGTAGAACAATCCCTTCTCGTACCATGAAATGACACTTTTCCCAGTTAAGTACTAGGTTTGTTTCTTCGCATCGTCTTAGTACCTTAGCTAAATTGGCTAAGAAATCATTGTAAGTATCTTCGAAAACTGAAAATTCATCCATAAAAACTTCCAAGTACTTCTCAACCATGTCAGTAGAAATAGACATCATACATTTTTGAAATGTAGCAGGTGCATTACATAAACCAAATGGCATGCGTCTAAATACAAATGTACCGTACGGGTAGGTGAACGTTGTCTTGTGCTGATCTTCTGGTGCTACTTAATCAGATTATACCCCTAGTATCCATTGAGAAAATAGCAATAGTCTTGCCAAGCGAGTCTATCCAGCATCTAGTTCAAGAACGGCAAAGGAAAATGATCTTTCCTAGTCTCCTTGTTCAGCTTCCGGTAATCGATGCAAATCCTCCATCCCATAACTGTTCTAGTTGGGATCAACTTGTTATTCTCGTTCTCTACAACTGTGATACCTCCCTTCTTTTGCAGGCACTGGACCAGACTTACCCACGAACTGTCTGAGATGGGATAAATGATACCCGCATCTAACCACTTGGTAATCTCTTTTTTCACCACGTCTTTCATGATGGGGTTCAGTCTTCGTTATCCATCAATCGTCCCTTTTTTGCCATCTTCTAGGATAATCTTGTGCATGCATACAGATGGACTAATACCGCGGATATGGGCTATGGTCCATCCGATAGCATTCTTGAATTGTTTCAACACCAAGATGAGTTTCTCTTCTTGCTCAGTAGTTAATTCTGCTGAAATGATCACAGGCAAAGTAGAAGCGTTACCTAAATAAGCATATTTCAAATGTGAAGAAAGTACCTTCAGTTCTAATTTAGGTGGCTCCTCGATTGACGCTTTTGGTTGGGCATAATCCCTTTTCTCTAACTCCAAAGATTTAAAGCAGGATTGAGGATTAAATCCCCTTTGATTAGCTTCTAACAAAGCTAAGTATTCATCCTCCTCTTCATCATTTGGAGGATCTAATGTTAAAATATGGATCCTCAGCATAGTTGAGCTCCTTTTCCACTATTAAATCCTCTAAATCAGATACTGCAGAACAATCATCAATTGTGTCAGGAAATCGCATAGACTTAAAAACATTAAATGTTACCTGATCATCCTGAACACGCATCGTAAGCTCGCCCTTCTACACATCTATAAGGGTCCTTCCAGTTGCTAAGAATGGTCTTCCTAGGATAATCGGCACTTCTTTGTCTACTTCAAAGTCTAGGATAACAAAATCAGTAGGAAAGATAAATTTATCTACACGTACCAATACGTCCTCAATTTTTCCTTCTAGATGTGCTAAGGATCAATCTACTAGTTGAAGTGTAACCGTAGTGGGTCTAACTTCACCTATCCCCAACTTTCTAAATATTGACATAGGCATCAAGTTAATACTTGCACCTAAGTCACATAATGCCTTACCACAATATGTTGCTCCAATGTTGCAAGGTATGGTAAAACATCTAGGATCCTTCAGCTTTGGGGGTAGTTTGTCTTGAAGATATGCACTGCATTCCTTCATCAGAGCTACTGTCTCAAATTCTCCAAGTCTTCATTTTTTGGACAGGATATCCTTCATAAACTTTACGTAATTCGGCATTTGTTCAAGTGATTCAACCAATGGGATGTTGATATGAAGTTGCTTGAGTATGTCTAGGAATTTCTTGAATTGGATTTCCTGCTTCTGCATCTGAAGTCTTTAAGGGTAGGGTGGTGGAGGTTTCTTTACTAGAACTGGTTGATTCATTTTTTTGCGGTAATTCTGCGACTAACAGAGTTGTTATTTGATCAAAATTAGTTGGTTCTGGAATTACCTTGTCGGGTTTTCCAGATTCTGGTTCTTGTGTAACTGGAATTTCAACACTCGGTTGAACTTCATCTGAGTCTTGAGCATCACTGGCTCCTCTTCAACTTCGATAGTGTTAGGCTCTATTGTCTTTCCGCTCTTCAATGTCAACGCTTTACAATGTAGCTTCCCCGAATTTCTTGGATTCTCCGTATCACTAGGTAAAGCACCTTGTGGTCGGTTCCTAAGTTCAGTAGCCAGCTGGCCCACTTGATTCTCCAAATATCTTAGAGTGGCATCGTTTTTTTCCATGTATGCCTTCAATAAATTCTCTAAGCTATTGGATGATTCAGCCTGAGCTGGTTTTTGAGCTTGTTGGGAAAAACTAGGTGGCTGAGTCGGTCTAGATTGAGCGTAGTTGTTACTAGTTCCAGCCCCTTGGTTACTCCAGGAAAAATTCGAATGGTTTCACCACGATGGGTTGTAGATGTTGGATTACAGTCCTTGCCTTCCTCGATTTTGGTTCTGGTTACTCATGTAATATACGAATTCGGGGTTTGATGGACATTCTTTCAACAAATGTCCTTCCCCACAATAAACACAGGCTATACTCTCAAATTGGTGAGGTGGTTGGGCTGCAAAACTGTTAGACCAATTAGCGGTAAGATTCTTAAGCATTGAGGATAGTGAAGATACCTGAGATGCAAGTGAAGTGAGAGCATCCACTTCATGTATTCCAGCGACTCATTTTCCTAACACAGCTCGATTGGTCAACCATTGATAATTGTTACTGGCGATCCTCTCGACGATTTCGTAAGCCTCATTATAAGACTTAGAAAAGAGAGCACTGTTAGCAGAAGCGTCCATTACCATCCTCGTGTGAGCATTGAGACCATTATAAAATGTCTCAAGTTGGATACAGTGTGGGATTTCGTGATAAAGGCATTTCCTTAGTAGTTCGTTGTATCATTCCCATGCCTCATACAAGGATTCATCATCCATTTGTTGGAAGGCAGTGATCTCGTTCCTCAATTTAGCATTCTTGCTTGGAGGGAAATACTTCATAAGGAATCTTTCGACTAACTCTTGCCACGTAGAAATTGAGTTTGGTGGCAATGAATTCAACCAGGCTCGAGCTCCGTCCCTTTGTGAGTACAGGAACAACTTCAATTGTAATGCATCTTCGAAAACTCCATCTAATTTGAAAGAGTCACTCACCTCCATAAATAGTCTTAAATGAAGATAAGGATCTTCTGTAGACATTCCACTGAATTGGCCCACTGTCTGAAGCATCTAGAACATGACAGGCTTCAGCTCAAATTATTGTGCCTTGATTTCAGGTCTCCTAATACCCAGATTAAGATCGTTAAATACTGGCACAGCATATTGTCTTAAGGCTCTATCCCTATCGTCAGCAATAAGGATAGGATTTTGAGCAAGGTTTGCTCCATTTACTTGATTCATATTCTCGAAATTCATTCCTTCAGTCCTTTTCTGGTTCGCTTGTCTTCTTCCCTGTCGGAAAGTTCGTTCAATCTCAGGGTCTACAGGGAGCAAGTCAATAATCCGGTCAATACTCATAAACACCTGAAATTATCAAAGAAAAATTAATTAAGTTAAAAATTAAACAGAAAAATAAACTAAAATGTAAAACTAACAAAATCACAAATAATGACTTTTGAAAACAGTTCCCCGGCAACGGCGCCAAAAACTTGGAACGACGGAAAAATGTGCAAGTGTACACAATCGGAACAAGTAATAAAGTGACAAGCAACTGTCGAGTTATCGTACCCACAGGGACTGTAAAAGAATTATTTATGAAATTAATTGTAAAACACTTTGGTGAGGTAAAAATAATTTGGTTTTAAAATGTGGTCAAAAACTATTTAAAAACTAAGTAAATGATTAAAAATAAAACAAAGGAGTTCTAGTGCACGATTTCAAATAAGATTTAATCAATGTAACATACTTATGTTGGATTAATTATATTTCTTGAACTCAGAATTACTAAACTCATGTTTACACTGTTATGAATAAATTCACAGCAACCCTGTAATTTGCTAACTTCTGAACAAATTACATACCAAAAATCCATTCATCTCTTGACATATCCCTATGTCAATTCAACCGACTAAACAGATTCTAGCAAGCAAACATGTTATTGCACATACATACTCATTAAATTGAACCAATCTCTTGCATATCCCTATGTCAATTAAATCTAATAAGCATATAAAATACTTTTTGAAGTAACAAGATATCCCTACCTTGTAACAATTTAATCACAATAATCTTGCAAGTTATGGAAGGCAATAATATAGCCAGATATATTGCTAATTTAACCTTCAGCTACCTTAGAAGAATAAACATGCACTGATTAAGTATTGTGTCAAGTAATTACAATTGCAATCCGTTTAAGTAATTAATTCATTAGTTACCTCTTAGTCGTAATGCAAGAATAACTTAGGCATGAATTTACTTAATCAAGCATCTTACCGAGGCTTATAACAACATAAACATCATTTTAACAATTCAAGCATGTAGAATATAATCAACCCAAAACAAACATAATTTAAGCTGAATTGATTAAAATAACCATTTCAATAGAATAAATATTCATAAACATGTTCGTCAAAACAACAACAAAAATTAAAGAGTTAGGGAACAAGATGCAAATCCAGTGTTTCTCCGTGGCTTGACTAGTTGCTCCGTTCTTCGTTCTTCATTGGTCTTGGCTATCAAGGTGGCTTATGAACACCTAACTGCTGCTCCAAAATGGCTGATGGAAGCCTCTTTACCAAGAGAAGAAATCGACACTTGAACAAGAGGGAATGGAATGGAAAAATTGAGAGAAAAATGAGAGAGGGAATGAGGGAATGAGAGAATGATGTGAAGTGAGGGATGCTTTGAATGATCAGCAAGGGGTGGATTTTATAGCTGATTTTGGCTGCTAAAAATAGAAAATTCCAGCAGCCAAAGAGCCCTCCCTTGGCCGGCCACACACATGGCAAAGTTGAGAGTTTCAACTTTGCTATTTTAAGCTTGGGGCAAATCTACAAAGCCATAATTTAAGGTGGGGTTTGAATGCAATTTAGAAGTCTTTTTAGGGCCTTTTTGCCAGCATATTTAATCAGCTAAAATGCTGATTTGGGTCAGCATATGGACGGTTCTGGGTTGCCCATTTAGTGGCTGGTTTGGTTCACTCAATTTGGCTCGACCAGTGCGATTCAACTGGACCCTTTCTCCATAATTAATTAAAAATAATTTATTTAACCCAAATTAAATGGGGAATAAATTAAAATTAATTAAATTATGAATTAATAGACCGTCTTAGGCTAGAAATTAAAGTGCCTCGATACTTCAAATTGCTTCTCAGTTTTGTGCTTTTAGCAGTGTCAACAGAGCCAATTTTCACCCTTTACGCGAATCTGTCGAAAATAGTCAAAATTAGTCAAAGTTAAGTATAAAATTAAATAAATTCACCATGTTCATATTTTTTACATGACTTAATTATTTTATAATATTTAATTATTTTTTGACAAGAATTTAACCGAATTTGCATTAATTTAAGAGAAATTGGGTATGAAAAAGTATATCAATTTTTGTGTTTCTAGTGTCTCAGCCCGTGTAGCCAACACTTATGCTATTTTCCAAGCCTTCATGTAACCCATAATCCCATACAACTTTATACAAGTCATAATCACAATTCATAGCAACAATTTAATTTTTAAAACACTCTTTATTGTGACACAACATGACATTTTCAAGGCATCATACATGTTTTACAAATTCTCACATTATACCGATTCTAGGCATACCATATCTCATTCATTTTACCAAACAAAATACTTTACCACTTATTCTCTTATACCATGATTATCAACTTACCCATCAAGCATTCACATTCAAGGTATTATTATCTCACTTGCCATATTATTTCTTAAACATGGTTATGTCCACTTCGAATGGTCATGAAGTATCCATTACACATGCATGTCACAACACTAATCATTCATGGCCAACCATCATGTTCACATTATTTCATCATAACCATAATAACATAGCATGGATAAGATAGATTTACAAACCATACTCAATATGAGCCACACCCTATGGCCATATACAAATAAATCAAAATAAGCAACATTTGGCCAACTCATAGAACACATATCATAAAAACTAATCCCTATCTATGCCACTCACATGAAACTTCTAAAACTATGTATCAATATCCCAAGGTGATAGATTGGTAGTGTGATGTTGTCTCCGACGTTCTCCAACACCGAGCTGACCTGACAACACTAAAAGAAATGAAAGGAAGGAGTAAACTATACGCTTAGTAAGCTCGCATGAAAATAATAAGCAAGGAATTAATATGCTATTTCAATTTCTCTCTAATTATTCAAAATCAAGTCAAGCTATTTTCTTGAGTCACAGTCACTAAATCATTTATATCTAGAGCTACGGAACTCCAAATTAAAACATGTTAATTTTCACTTAAACTAGACTCATAATCTTCTTACCATATAATTTTTAGAACTTTTTGTCTTGCAAATAAGTACAGTTTATTCTTTAAATTTACCCCTATTTTGCTGTCTGGTAGTTCCAACCTCTCTTCACTATGAATTAATTATCTCATAGTACAGGACTCAGATGATGTTCCTGTCTATTAATCTTGAAAATAGACTCAATAAGGATTTTAAGCATATAAATTATAACCCATAATTATTTTCTACAATTTTTAATGATTTTTCCAATATTACAATAGGGGAGCGCGAGATCACTCTGACCCTATTTCACAAAAATTTAAACATCTCATCATATGAGATTCCTTTGCTTACACTGTTGCCTTATTTGAAACTAGACTCGATAAGCTTTAATTTCATATTTTATTCAGCCTCTAACTAAATTTCCACTATTTTTGGTGGATTTTAAAAATTGGACCATTGCTATTGTCCTAATCTGTCTTAGTGCAACATAATGATAACCATTACAAATTTGTCATAGAAATTATTCTTATAAATATCACTCATTCATTTGCACTGTTATCACAAGTCCATTTCATTTCACATGTCAAACACACACTCATGGGTTTCGAATACGTACCTGTGCTATCTCTTAACACAACCACTCACCCAAACAGGACAATCATATGCATCATACTAGTATCAACTAAGCATAGATGAGTTTTTCATTTCAAGTATTTCCATTTCCATTTCTCATTTTAAACCCGTTGAATTTATCGGGATCTCAATTATCTCATTTACCGTCAAATCATGCAAGTGATCATTTTAAATACGCACTCCTGTGAACCTCGCTCTTATATTGGGATTACCAGCCCCGGCTAAATCCCTCGTAATATAAACTCACAGAGCAAGGTCGGGATTACCAGTCCAGGCTAAATCTCTTACAATGACATGTACTCCTATCAGTTTGGATCTGAATTACCAGTCCAGGCTAAATTCAGGCCCTAATCAGATTACCCATCCAGGCTAAATCTATTTCAGCACACTTATTCTTCGGGAGGCTCAATCACTAAAGGAACACCCGTCCGGGCTAGATCCTTTTTATCATCAATTCATATCTAGAAATCCATCGATTATCCTTTTTATTCAACTGGGATTTTCTCTTTTCATCAAGTATATCAATATGCATAGATGATCATGCAATGTACATTCCAATCAACACTTTTTCATGTTTATTTGAGCATAAATCCATACAACCAAAATAACATGTCACCTTGTTTCTATACAACTTACTCAATTCATTTAAAATATCATATTCAATCAAATTTCCATTAACATCAAATTCAATACAATCATAGAAAGATATATTTCATGTATAAAAATAATAACATGAATAATAGGCTTATTAAATCACGTGAACTTACCTCGAATATGAAAATGGCAAGGTTACCATTTTAATCCATAACCTTGTATTTTCCCGATTTAAGCTCGAATCTCAATTTCTTTGATCTATCATTTCAAATATAGCCTATTTAGGACTCACATTATTCAAATTGACCCAAAATTCATATTTTGGAAAATTTATAATTTTGCCCCTAAACTTTCACATATTAGTAATTTAGTCCCTAGGCTCGTAAAATGAAATGTGTTCAATTTCTTGATTACCCAAGCCTAGAAAAACCATATTCAAGCTTATGAAAACCCACATTTCTCATTAAAATAGATTTTTAGTTACCTATTTTATACCTTTTCCAATTTAGTCCTTTTTAGGCTTTTTAATGAAAAATCATTTAGAAAAAGGTGTTAAACACACTCCAGTATTTCATATTCTACCATTAAACATCAAAATACTAGTATGTCATGCATGGGTAAATATTTAAACATAAACCTTAGCTCAAAGTAATGGTAGAAATGAGTAGAGCATGTTACCGGGAATTCAAAAATGCATAGAACATTAAAAACGAGGCTCGAGATCACTTACTATTGAGCTAGAAAGCTTGGAAACCCTAGCCACGGCTCTTCTCTTGATTCACATGGCCATGGGAGGAAGATGGGCACATTTGGCTTTTAATTTTTGTCTTTTAATTCATTTTACCCCTAAATGACCAAAATACCCCTTTTACCATTCCTTCAAATTTTACCCTTCCAAGCCCATTTTTGTCCAAATTTTTAGAACTTTGTCAAATTATTCTTTAAGAACCTCTAATTACTAGTCTAATTCAATTTCATGAAAATTGCTTTTAGAACACAACTTTTATAAATTATTCGATTTAGTCCGTAAAGTCTAATTAAGCATTTTTTGCATAAAATTTCCTCATGAAATTTTCACGCAAGCATAGAAACATATCATAGACTTTATAATAATCATAAAATAATTATTACCTTCTCGAATTTGTGGTCTCAAAATCACTGTTTCGACTGGGCCCTAATTCGGGATAATACTAAGTTAGGGTTAAGATGATTGAGCCTAAAAATTCTCTTCTATTTATCCCTACCTATAGCCTAGCCCCATTACAACCTAATAAAGAACCTATTGATTGGAATATTGTACCGACTACATTAGTGGAGAGGAATTACTAAGCTCAACTTATGAAGACCACTAATTAAACCTTGGGATTACTATGTTTAATTGATAAGGAAATCATATTGATTGATGAATGTTACGTAGGCTTTGAAAATTCATGCAAACTATGATTCATGTTGACATTATGCTGTACTTAGTATAAAGTTGGAAATAATATTTGCATTCGAGCTACTTGTCAATAAAAAGTATTTTTGAGTATGATTTTATTGATGCAAGATTATGTACAAAGATTGATGCTACTTTATCATTTTGTAAAATTGGCTTAGCCAAAAGTTGTGTTGTGCATGAACATTACTTGGGATGAGCAATGGTTTAAGTTTGGGGTGTGTAAACTCAAAAATATATAAGGCTTTTATATATATTTTATCACCTTTTTACTTAATAAATATGTTAATCTTGAGAATTGTTATTAAAATAAGTGAATTTTACTTAATTAGTAATATTGGAATGAATTTATGAAGTATTTGAAATTGTGTTTAATCACATGATTTTTATAGATATTTTACATTATTTCATGTTAATTTATTATTATGTGATGTCCATTGAAGATGTGATTAATGTGAATGAAACATGGACATGCACAAATCAATTCATGTGGATGGCAAGAACATGCAACTTGGGTCATGAGGTTGAAAATTTGACCCAATAAAAGATGTGCTAAAAGATAGACATGTCTGCTAAATTATTGGACTGAGAAATCATCTAACAAGGGGGAATTAAAGCCCAGTTTTAGCACAAGTAGATGGCTACCCAAAAGCAAGCTTTAGGGTATTTAATTGAAGGTCCTTACAGTTGGAAAATAATCAGAAATCAGTCCAATAACTTTTCTGTTGAAACTGTCCACCCTATGGCTATTAATAGCCTTGGTTTGAGTTCAAAATAAGGAGACTAAGTCATCCCCCTCTCCTTGAAATGTGGTCGGCCATGTGTGAGAGAAACAAAAGGAATTTAAATTCTAGTTTTAGCAAACTCTAGCCCTTACCTTCACCTATAAATACCATGCACCTCTCACTTCTCAAATCATCCCTCATCCCTTAACATTTATTTCTCATTCATTCTCTCATCTATCATTCCCTTTTCCATTCTCCTTTTCTTTCTTTTTCCATCCATTAGCCACAAAAGCTTTGCCAAAAGCATTCTTTGGCCGATCACCTTGAAACCCTTAGCAGAGAAGCATCGATCAGAATGGAGGAGCGCATCAGTAAAAATAGATCTTATAGGCTACTGAATTGAATAGAGTTTCTCTTTCCTCTTGTTATTTATTTTAATTATGTTTTCTTTGAGTTTATTGTTTTTGACATCAACTATGGTATTTTAAATCCTATTTGCTAGGATGATTATGTTAATTCAATAATATTTATCTTATTCATGTTTAATATGTTTAGGCCTCAGTCGATAGTGTTTTCAATTAATATCATGATGCATTTCATTCATACGTGATTGGGTGCACTTAGATTAGTTGAGCAATCCTAACTAGACGACAACTAGTAGACACATAATTGGAAAGTGCAATGTTCAATTTAGATCCTTAAACCCGACTAAGTTAAGGTTCATAATATCTTTAGTTAGCTCTATTATCTTGTATAGTTTTTAGGTTTATGTATTAAACTGTTGCAAACGTAAATGTTATGACCTTACATAAATGCTAAGAAACCCATAGTCTAATATGATCAGTAAAATGCATATTTTACTAAGTAAATATTCGAGAGGACTTAATTTGGTTTCCAAAATCATGAAAGATCGAGTTGTCGTGGAAGCATTTCCTAACATTGTTAAGCATCATAAAGTAAATTGAACTTATTAATATAATTGTCCTAGTCCATTTATTGTTGATTGTTTTTGTTACTAAATCCATTCATTCATACATTTAGATCATTTGCATTTAGATTTAATTGCATAGGGTTCATCTTGCATCTAGCTAATTTAATTTAATCATGTACCATTCATTAAATTTTATTTTTACGACCAAATTGTTAACTTATAGTTTTACAAATAATCGATTAACATACACAATCCCTGTTGAGACGATAACTCATTTTACTTACTTATTACTTGAATGACTGTGTACACTTGTACAAACCACATTACACTTCCTCCTTTAATCCTATAAAGCTTGAATTATTTGTGTCTCATTTGTGTTGGGTTCCTGCATAGAAAATCAAAAGCAAAACAATCACTAAAAAAAATTAATTTTGTCCTACCCTTACAAATTTAAGTTTAAAATCAATCAAGAATTAACACAAATCTTTTAAAAGCAAAATAAAAATTAAAAAATTGTTCAATCCTCCTCCGAATCATTGAGGGAATGAGAAAGTCTCTTTTCCATAGGAGTTTTCCCTTTTCCTTTGACATAAACTATAACACCCCTTACCCGTATCCAAAGTCGGGACAGGGTTCAAGGCGTTACCGGACTTAAACATTCACAAACATACAAAACTGGGCCACAAAATTTTCGTTCAAATTAAAACTTTTCAAACACATGTATATCGTCCCTTATACGGGCCTTCAAAGCCTAAAACATACATCGGGGTGGTTCGGGACTAAGTTGAGAACTTTTGATAAACTTTGGACAACTTAGCAAATTTCCTGCTTTGGAGAGTCACACGCCCGTGTGTGTTGAACCGTGTGGTCACACAGGCCCGTGTGGCTTGGGACACGCCCAAGTAACTCTCTGTTTGTGACATCAACAAAAAAATTTGAACCACACGGCCAGGCCACACGCCCGTGCGCTAGGCCGTATCCTCCACACGGCTGAGACACATGGCCATGTCTCTGCCTGTGTGGCTAACACTTAGGCTATTTTCCAAGCCTTCATGTTTCCTATAAACCCTTACAACCTTATACACATCAAACTCACAACTCATGGCATCATTTTAGTGATTAAACACCCTTTATAAGACACATTCAACATTAGCTCATCATTATACATATGTTCCACCTACTCATGATAAACTAGTCTAGCCACATTATTACACATTCATTTAACCTTGTCATCTCATTAATCACTTATACCATTAAACTATGGTTACTAAGTTATACATCAAACATCCATGTGCAGGGCACTATCATCTTATTACCATATCACACGTTTAATTCATGGTCATGACCACTTCGATTGGTCATAAAACATGCATTCAACACACATAACATATTACCAACCATGCATGGCAAACAAACATATTCATATCATCACATCATATACATTAAAACGTAACATGATTAGCTAGACTTACAAACCATAATCAATATGAGCGACATCTCATGGCAATATACAGTAGCTCGATATAGGCCAATACGTTTAGCCAAATCACAATAACACGTCATAGAACTAGGTCCCTATACATGCCACTCACTTGATATTTCTAAACATATGTATCATTATCAATACTCCAAGGTATTGGCTTGATAGTGTGATGCTGCCTCCGACGATCTCCAACATCGAGCCGACCTGACAACACTAAAAGAAATGGAAAGGAGGGAGTAAGCTTTACGCTTAGTAAGCTCGCATGAAAAATAATAAGCAATGTATTAACATGCTATTTTTCAATTCCTCTCTATTTATTCAAAGTCTAGTTAAGCTGTTTTCTCAAGTTATGGTCACTAAATTATTTATATCCAGAGCTACGAGACTCCAAATTGAGAACTGCTACTTTTCCCACAAACTAAACTCACATATCTTCATACTATAAAATTTTCAGAATTTTTGGTCTAGCAAATATGTACAATTTATTCTTTAAAGTTACCCATGTTTTGTTGTCTGATAGTTCTAACATCTCTTCACTACAAATTAATTATCTCATAGTACGAGACTTGGATAATGCTCTTGTCTATTTCTGCTGAAAATAGACTCATTGAGTATTTTAAGCATATAATTTATAGTCCATTATTATTTTTGTAAAATTTCTAGTGATTCTCGAAATTCGGAATAGGGGATTCCAAACTCATTCTAACTCTGTCTCACAAGAATTCAAATATCTCATAATATGAAATTCTTTTGCTTACACCGTTTCCTTTATATGAAAATAGACTCAATAAGATTTTATTTCGTATCTTATTCAACTTCTAATTATATTTCCACCATTTTTGGTGATTTTTCAAAATCACACAACTGCTACTGTTCAAAACTGTTTTATTACTAAATTTCACTCTTTCATGTTTTCTTTGTAGTAACTTTCATTGTAACACTTACTCCATATCAATCTTACCAAAGTTCAATCACATATCGAGCAAATTGCTCATAAGTTTATACACACAAACCTTTACTTATTCATCACATAGTTATGTTCATATGTATTTTCACTTAGTAAATTTCCCGTTGAACTCATCGAAATAATAACAGATACCTGGTGGCCTGTACATATTACCACCCTTGTAACCGAAGCTCTCTAGTACACATAGTAGCTTGCACTTGGTACTACACATGCGACCTAACAATCTGGTACACATAGTAGCTTGCACTTAGTACTACACACGTGACCTAACCATCAGATACACATAGTAGCCTGCACTTAGTACTACACACATGATCGAAGCTATCAAGTATGTATAGTAGCCTGCACTTAGTACTACACTTGTGACCTAACAATCTGGCACACATAGTAGCCTGCACTTAGTACTACACACGTAACCCAAAACCATTTTAAACACATAGTAACCTGCACATAGTACTACACATGTGTTCTCACAACGGATTATTCGTATCTTTTCTACTCCGAAGGTCCAATCGAGAAATTCCTCACTTTTCAACCTTTTTCCAATTCATCCATAATCAATTTCAATTCATAATTTACATCAAGTGATCACTCAATATGCAACAACATCTCATATAATAACAAAAATTATAACATAAATAAAAATGATATATTATTTACATACAAACTTACCTTCCTTTTCACTCTTTCATAAGTTATCCAACTTAATAAAATATCATGTTATATCAAATTCTCAATATATTCAGCTATCATATAGTAAGCCATCAATAATTGAACCATCCAACATTTTATGTGCTACTAGTCATACATCATTGTTCTTACAATTTTTATATGCCATTCTTTCATCACTTTTCAATATATTAAATCATGCCATTCATGCAATAATAATATAGAATTTTCAATTCAAACATAGCATTGCAATACTATTGACACACAAACTTACCTCGAAAGGAGCACGGCTATATATTCCGATTTAGTCCATAATCTCATTCATTACCAATCTATGCCCGAATCTCATTTTCTTTGGTCTATAATATCATATTTAGCTTACTAATTAGTCACATTATTCATATGGGTCCAAAAATCATATTTTTACAAATTTGTATTTTGAACCCTAAACTTTCACATATTTGCACTTTTACCCCAAGGCTCGTATGATGACTTTTATCCAATTCCCTTGGATTTTAAGCCTAGCCAAATCATTTTCATAACTATAGCAGCCCCTAACTTCCACTAAATCACACTTTTATGACAAATTTTGTAACTTTTGCAAAACGGTCCTTTTTGACAATTTCACCGAAAATCACTTAGTAAAAGTCGTTTATTACACACCGAGCATTCATTTTCTACCATTACACATCAAAACACATGCATTCCATCCATGGGAAAATTTTTCAATACAAACCCTAGCTCAAAATATGGGTAGAAATGAGTAGATCTTGTTTCGATGATTTCAAAAACGTAAAAATCATTAAAAATGGGGCTAGAACAGACTTACAATCGAGCTTGGAAGCCTGAAAAACCCTATCTATGTCTTCTCCAAGCTAGTTTCAGCCATGGGGTAGAAGATAGACAAACACTGGCTTTTAATTTTGTTTTTAATTCTTTTTAATTACTAGATTACCAAAATGCCCCTAACTTAAAAATATTCTATTTCACCCATTTCATGTCCATTTTTGTCCAAAAAATTATCCAATGGTCTAATTACCATTTAAAGGCCTCCAATTTAAAATTTCATAACAATTAGACACCTCTAACATGTAGAACTCAAATTTTTCACTTTTTACAATTTAGTCCTTTTAACCAAATTGAGTGCCCAAACGTCAAAATTTTCGAACGAAATTTTCACGAAATCATCTCGTGAAATTTTAGACCACAAAAATATAATAAAAACAAATTTTACTGTGTCAAATTTGTGGTCCCAAAATCACTATTCCAACTAGGCCCTAATTTGGGATGTTACATATGCTCGGTGGGAGCTCCCACTCGTTGAAGGTGCATAATGAGTTGGGCTTCGCATGACAGACCCTTTTGTTGTAAGAAATTGCGGCTGTAATGTCGTTTCATACTTATCCTCTGTCCCATTATACTCTTAGATGACATATTCCTCCTCAGGATCAGCCCTCACGCCTTCGTCCACATATTGAGTTGGTATCAATCTAAACATATTTGGAGGATAATAAGGTTCTGGCAGCCCTTTTATTCTTGCAAATTCCTAAATCACAAGTCATGTTCCTTGCATTCATCTACTCATGCCATATAGTTTCACTTTTGTGCTTCCACTAGCTCATTTTCTTGCTTTTGACTATTCTTCCTTTTTTAGCAAGGCTGGAACATCCATCTTTTCTTTCCTTCTCTGGTTTAATTCAATAAGCCTCTTTTGCTAAAGTTCAACATATTGTATACAATGTGTCTCCAATTATGCTCCGTGTTGGCTTCAGAATTGTTCATTTTAACTCATGGGCACTCTTTCCCTTTTACATAAGGCTGTCACTAAATGAGGAAAGAAAAGTCCTACTTTCTGACCTTGCACACATCGTTTCATTTCACGAACAATCCAACACCCTGTACAAATCTATTTTTGCTACAAGATGTCATATAACATAACAACTCGAAAAACATTAACATTAGAAATGTTTAATGTGCGTGTAATCCTAGCACCAAAGAATATCATCCAAATTTTCGAAACTGGGAACATGATTGCCCAAAATTAAATTAGTTGGCATCTCCATATCTGATCTATAGTTCTAAACCCCCTACCTTGAGTCAAATACTTTGTGACCTCCTCCATATCAATATTATTTAATCTATCTACATCAATTTCATTAATAAAATCTTTTTCATAAAATGGGACTTCATAAAATCCATAAATATCACTAGGATATACTGGTACTTCTTACCCTCGGACTGTGACAGAAGTCACATATACCCCTGTCCCGCCTCACACTATCTGATGCTTAAAGGAGGCATAAAATTCATGAACTATAAGGACCACTACATTTTCATTAGGGGTAACACAGAATTGCTCACAATGATGATATCAAACCAACGTCTAAATTTCTTTGCAAAAAACCATAGAGAGTTCGAACCTTCACTCTTGAATCAATGTCTATCCCTGTGACTCAAGAAAATATTTCTCAACATTCAAATGGTGGAACTGTACAAGGTCGGAAATGCGAGGTGTTTTTGGAACATGAGTTCTCTTTGTCTTTCCAGGAGACATATTATAGGTAATATTTCTAACAATGATATGAATAGTAAATAATAAAACAGTAGCAAAGGTTGAGAACACTTGAACCTCAACTTTTGTTGAACTTGTGTGCACCACCTCTTTGTTTAGTCAATGACAACTCCTTCCAGTGCAGCGTTTTTTAATTTGGAATAAAGGATTGAGATTTGGGGTTTAAAAAGAATGATATTTGGAGTTTAAAGGGTTTTGGAGAGGTTTTAGGAAGCGTTTAAGTGTTAGAACTAGATTAGGCAAGTCAATCTGCATATTACTATCCATTGCGGTGATTCTCGATTATGAGATCTGGAAAATGGATTTCAAGACAGTGTTTTTTAACAACTATGTTAAAGAGAGAAGATACATGATGTAACCCACAATAAATATAGTTAAAGGAAACGAGCATAAAGTTTTCAAACTACTTAGACCTATAAATGGACTTAAGCAAGCATCCCACTCATGGAATCAAAGATTTGATCAAGCGATCAAGACTTTTGGGTTTGAGAAAAATGTAGATAAACCTTGTGTTTACAAATGTTTAGGGGATGGAAAGGTGGTTTTTCTTGTTCTATATGTCGATGACATTCAACTCATTAGAAATGATGTAGGGACATTGTCATTGGTTAAACTATGGTTAACCCAACAGTTTAGCATGAAGGACTTGGGAGAAGCTAATTTTGTTTTAAGTATTTGAATCTTAAGGGACTGAAAGAACAAAGTGATAGCACAGTCTTAGGCCACATACATAGACAAGATATTGGAGCGTTATGCAATGACTGATTCGAAGAAGGGAAATCAACCCTCCTTATCAGGATTTCATCTCTCTTTATAGAATTATCCTAAAACAATGAAAGAAATAGAGAACATGAAAAAAGGTTCCTTATGCTTCGACAGTAGGAAGTCTCATGTATGTTATGCTATGCACATGCCTAGATACTTTTTTTGCAGTGGGGCTGCTAAATCGATATCAGGCAAATCCAAGACCAAGGCACCGACAAGTAGTTAAGCATATACTCAAGTATTTATGAAGAACGAGGGATTATATCTTTGTACATTCTTGAAGAGATTTCACTCTTATCAGACCTACTAATGCGGATAAAGCAGCCATCTAGAAATACCCATTGAATCACCAGTACTAACTACAACACTATCTTGCTTCTTAGACTGATTTGGTCAAATCTCTTATTGTGCACTCCTATTAGAACTCTAAGTATCGGGCCTTCTCTCAGGCGGCCGGTCAAATACCCCATTGGAAGTTCTCTTACCAAATTATGTAACTACAAATCGAGGAAGTTCAACCAAAGTCTCCTCAATTGTCTTGGCTTTCTCAACTAACTCGTCAAACATATCCACATTCTATGCTACCAAAAAAACCTGAATCTCACGATTAAGCCTAAAAAGAAACCTTTTACAACGATCTCTCTCAAAAGGAACCATCTTAGAAGTGTACTAACTAAGTTGCACAAACTCAGCCTCATAATCAGCCACAACAAATCTCCCTGAACCAAATCCAAAAACTTACTCTTACGAGCCTTCATATATTGCTCGCCCATAAATTTCTCTTAACAACCTCAAGAAAGTAATTCCAAGTCAATCTATCAGAAACAGTACTTCTCCTATTCGTATTCCACCAATGACGAGCCTCACCACTGAGTAAAGACACAGCAGAACCCAACTTTTCCTCTTCAGGACAAGACATTTGTTTGAGGATTCTTTCAACTCCTTCCAACAAATACTCAGCCATGGACAGATCAGTTCCTTTTGCTCCAGAAAACTTTTTACCACCCTGTAACACCCCTAACCCATATCCGTCGCCGGAATACGGTTACAGAGCATTACCGAAGTTTACAGAACAAATACAATTAACTCATGTTTTTTACTATTCATATTCAAAACAAATCATAATTCAATCATGTTGTACCTTAAATAGACCTTCGAGATCCTATTTATACATTGGAAACAATCGAGACTAAATCAGGAACTTAGAGAATTTTTCAAAAAATTTCAAAATTTCTCTTAGGTGCAGGGGACACACGCCCGTGTGGTCAAGCCATGTGGATCACACGGCCAAGTGACACACCCGTATCTTAGGCCGTGTGGGCATTCGATGTGAGGCACACGGTCGTGTCCCACCCCATGTTCAAATTAGGGTAGCTACTGACTTGGGTCACACGGCCAGCCACATGCTGTGTGGACAATTTAATTTTCAAAAATTAGGTGCAGGATTCATACGACCAAGACACACGCCCGTGTGTTGGGCTGTGTGTTTCACACGACTGAGACGCATGTTGTGTGTTGGGCCGCGTGTTTCACATGGCTGAGACACACGCCTATGTCTCTGCCCGTGTGAACAATTCTAAGCATTCTGCTTCTCAATTTTTAAGATGCAGGGGACACACGACCAAACCACACGCCCGTGCGCTTGGCCTTGTGTCACAAACAGTTGACACACACGCCCGTGTGTCTACCCGTGTGGACAAAATAAGGTCATTTCCAAGCCTTATTTCTCACCCAAATTTTGCCTTGTACTGTAACGCCCTCACGCCCGAGACCGCTGCCAGAGTCGAGCTTGAGGTGTTACTAAACTTAATTTATTAATTTAACAGCTCAAACAATTTATTTTTAAAATTTCCAGACAAGCTGGCCAACTGCATCACAGTCTCTTAAAAATTCATATCTCGAGTTCCAAAACTCAAAATTAAGATCCGTAAATTTTTCCTGAATCTAGACTCATATATCTATTTACTAATTTTTTTTCTAGAATTTTTGGTCGATCCAATTAGTACAGTTTATTAGTTAAATTCTCCCCTGTTTCAGGGTTCAACTACTCTGCCCCTATATATTACGAATTAGATATCTCCCTGTACAGAGTTTTAATGACTATGATGTTTGTTTCTTATAAAACTAGACTCAATAAGGATTTCATACATGTAAGATAAAACTCCTAATTGTTTTTTTACAATTTATAGTGAATTTTTAAAGTCAGAATAGGGGATACAGAGATCACTCTAACCCTGTTCCACCAAACCTTAAATATCTTACAAAATATAACTCATATACCTTTTTTGTTCCATCCATATGAAAATAGACTCATCAGGCTTAAATTTCATAACTTACTCATCATTTAATTCCATTTATACTATATTTAGTGATTTTTCAAATTTACATCACTACTGCTGTCAGATTCTGTTTTAAGGCAAATTTTACTTTACTATATATTTTCATGGACTAAATAGCAGTTTAAACATACATAACATCAAATGTGTCTTAGATTGGCCATTCCAATGGCTAATCATTTACAAACCCTTTTCTTGCCAAACCATAGCCATATCATAAAATCATTTACACAAAGTGAGTATTTTGCCATACATGCCACATTCAAAACACACAAGCCATTTTACCAATTTAGGCCTTCGGATAGTGTGGACGAATCTTCGACCTATCTCGATTCTCAAGCTAGCTTGTCAACAACTACAATGAATGAAAAGAAGGGGGTAAGCATAGATGCTTATTAAGTTCACATGCAAATAGCAAGTAACATAATCATGAAATTCCACATAAAACATCATTTGCATAAACAACACCAAGACATTCATGTTTCATTTGCATTTAATATCTTTCTACGATTTCATCATACCAAGTTCTCAACCCGAGGATTTAAGCACATACCTGTCAAATTTTCTCATTCATCACACTTACCAATATGTCACCTTTGTTTTAGGCATTCTTCTCATTCACTTAATATTCACCCGTTGAACACATCGGAATATAATTGGAATACGCGGATTTCATGAATGTAAGTGCCATACCCGTAGCTAGACAAACTCAATAGCCTACGGAACTTATGTAGCCAAGCTACCATGTAACCCGCCCATAAGTGAACTCAGACTCAACTCAACGAGCTCGGGCGTTCGCATCCATAAGTGAACTCAGACTCAACGAGTTCGGATGCCTAGTTACATCTCACGAACTCGGACTCAACTCAACGAGTTCGGAACTCAAGTATCCTAGTGACATGTCACTTCTATTCTAATCTATTCCTACAGTTCAAACAGGCTTTTTCCTCGATCTCACATCTTTTCCGTCTTCCACAGAATATCAGAACTGACACTTGGTGATAGTTCATACTCATCAAGTAATTCACATAATTACATATTATTCAACAATAACCACAAAATATAACAATTCATGATAATAATAAGCATCATATCATATAAACAACATTAAATTTCTCAAAATGACAATTATGTTACTACATTTACACATGAACTTACCTCGATACAAAATATTAGCAATTGAGTCTATTCTTCGTAAACTTTGTTTTTCCCTCGATCGCGACTTGAATCCCGTTTCTCTTGATCTATAATGCCAAAATAATCTTATTTAATACATACATTCATCAAAACAGCATTTAATACGAACTTTGGCAAAATTATATTTTTGCCCCTAAACTTTTGCATAATTACACTTTTGCCCCTAGGCTCGGGAATTAAACTTCATCCCTTATTCTTATGTTTTATGACATGCTGATCACTTTTCCCTTCTATGGCAGCATCAAATTCACACTCTAACATGTACTTATGACTATTAGGTATTTTTACCGATTAAGCCCTTTTACTCGTTTTCGCTTAAAACCGAGTAGCACAAGTTGTCTAACATAATTTAAAACCTCATATCCTATCATAAAACACCAAAATACACAAATTTGACCTATGGGTATTTTTCCAAATATGAACCCTAGGTTGAATTATTGCTAGCATAAGTTAATTCGAGCTACCGGGATTTCAAAAACATAAAAATCATTAAAAACGGGGCATGAAATCACTTACTATGAAGCTTGAAAGTTGAAGAAACCCTAGCTATGGGGAGAGGTAAAGTTCAGCAGCAACAATATGGAGAAGATGATCATTTTGTGTTATTTTTCCCATTTTATTTCATTTAATATTCAAATGACCAAAATGCCCTTACTACTAAACTTTCCAAAAATTCCATCCATGTCCAATTTTTGTCCATAGACTTAGAAATTTGTCAAATTTCTATTTAATACCTCCTCATTAATATTCCAAAGCAATTTCATACTAAAAACTCCTAGAATGCAAATTTTACAAATTATTCGATTTAGTCCCTAATGTCAATTTAAGCACTTTAGGCATAGGATTTCCTCACGAAATTTTCACAAAATCATGAAATCATATCATAAACATCAAAATAATTATAAAATAATTATTTCTATCTCGGATTTGTGGTCACGAAACCACTATTCCGATTAGGCCCTAATTCGGGATATTACAACTCTCCCCCCTTTAAGGATTTTCGTCCTCGAAAATCTTACCGGTAAACAGGTGTGGGTATTGGTTTCTCATAGTTTCCTCAGGTTCCCATGTAGTCTCTTCTACCCCGTGCTTTCGCCATAATACTTTCACGAGAGCGACACTTTTATTTCTTAGTTGCTTGACCTCTCGAGCTAAAATCTTCATCTGTTCCTCTTCGTAAGTCATATCTGGTCGTAGTTCAATTTCCGTCGATGAAATTATATGTGAGGGATCCGAATGATACCGACGTAGCATAGATACGTGGAACACATCATGCATCTTCTGTAATTCAGGTGGTAATGCTAGCCGATAAGCTACTGGTCCAATTCTTTCAATTACTTCATACGGTCCAATAAAACGCGGACTTAACTTACCCTTCCGTCCAAATCTAAGGACTTTCTTCCATGGAGACACTTTCAAAAATACCTTATCACCAACTTGAAACTCGATTTCTTTTCGTTTCAAATCCGCATAAGATTTCGCTCACCAAGCGACTTTCAAACAATCTCGATTCACTTTCACCTTTTCTTCGGTTTTGTTTATTAGATCAACTCCATAAATCTGATTTTCCTTGAGTTCAGTCCAATACAATGGCGTCCGACATTTACGACCATACAATGCTTCATAAGGTGCCATCTTCAAACTCGTCTGATAACTATTATTATAAGCAAATTCTACCAACGGTAAGTATCTTTCCCAACTACCTTGAAATTCCAATACGCAACATCTGAGCATGTCTTCAAGAATCTGAATTACTCTATCTGATTGTCCATCAGTTTGTGGATGAAAGGCAGTGCTGAAATTTAACTTCGTACCTAATGCCTCTTGCAACTTTTTCCAAAACCGTGAAGTAAATCTCGGATCTCTATTCGAAATGATTGACAAAGGTATTCCATGAAGTCTAACAATCTCACGGATATACAATTCAGCCAACTTATTAAGAGAATAATCCGTACGTACCGGAATAAAATGAGCTGATTTAGTCAGTCTGTCAACTATTACCCAGATGGCATTTTTCTTCCCCAGAGTTAACGGCAACCCTGATACAAAATCCATAGTAATCCGATCCCATTTCCATTCAGGAATCATGATAGGCTGGAGTAATCCGGAAGGTACTTGGTGTTCAACTTTCACTTGTTGAAAAACTAACCACTTTGATACAAACTCTGAAATATCTCTTTTCATTCTACTCCACCAGTACATTTTCTTCAAGTCATTATACATTTTCGTACTGCCCGATTGAACCGCCAAATAACCATTATGTGCTTCATGCAAAATCTTTTGAATCAACTCATCATTTTTCAGTACACAAATCCAGTTTTTAAACATCAAGCAACCATCAGAACCGATTCTGAAATCTGATCCCGTATCAGCTTCACACTGCTTTCTCTTGGCTTGCAAATCTTGATCATTTTTCTGAGCTTCACAAATCTCTTGTAAAAACATCGGTCTTACTCTTAACTCTGCTAGAATCGAACCATCATCTGATACCTTTAACCGAGTGTTCATAGCTCTCAAAGTAAATAGCAACTTTCTGCTTAAAGCATCGGCAACCACATTCGCTTTCCCAAATGGTAATTGTAACGCCCCGATTTTTGGGCCTGGAAGTATTGGGCCTTGAGTCTGGGTTCAGGTGGAAAATGGCCTGAATAATTTTGATGTTATTATTATTTCGTATGTTTAGTTTAGTAATTAAATAAATTACAAAGGGTTTATGGTGTGGGAAAAAAAGGCCCAAGAGTAAATTTAATTCGAGGCAATTCCTGAATTTTAATTTTGGGAGAGAGGGTTCTGGCGATATGGGCTTTTAAAGTTGAGGTGGTAAAATAGGACACAAATAAGGCCTTGGTAAAGTGGCAAGGTGGCACCACTAAGTTCCTAAAAAAAAGGCATTTGGGAAGGAATTAAAGGTCCAGGGTTTAAGTTGCAAGGTAGGCATATGGTTAGTTTTTAATTTTAGGCATGTGTCGGGCATGTGATCACTTAAGTGAATTTCGGCAAGGGCCTTAGGGAGGTTGGGCCGATTTTTTTAGTTGATATTAGGGTTACGTTCTTTTCTTTTTTTGTCTTGGATAATTAGGGTTAGCTACCTGAAAGCTTTCACTGCCATTCATCTTTTCTGAGTTCTCACAAAAGTCAAAAACGCAAATTCCTTCTCCTTGGTGTCAATTTCTTCTTCCTCTTTTTTTCCTCCATTTTCTTTCTTCCTTTTTGGTTTTTCTTCTATTTGAAACCTTCTGATTTCCTTACTCACCTCCTCTGTCGATCCCATCCTCCACAAAACCTCCATAGCCGATTGCCATAAAAGCCGAAATCTCGAAAACTCACTTCTTGTGCCGATTTCTCCAAGCCAAAATCCTTCAGTTATTTTTGTTCTTTTTGATCAACTTTCATCTTCTATAAACCCTTAGTATCGGTCGGCAACATTACTTCAAAGTTATAGCCTCAAATCATCATCTTCTTCATCACTTAAAAAGTCGAAATACCATAGATTTAGGGACTTATAGCCGAAACTTCAGATCTCCTGGATTCAAGTTCTACTATTGTTTAGAGGATAGATCTGCATCGGATCTACGTAGAAGTAAAAGAGGAATAAGTGGTAAGTGCTCATCACTTCAGATCTAGTCTTATTTTACAATTTAGAAAAGTTGAAGTCCCTAAAATCTAGGGAGGCTTTCGATTTGGGCATAGGGCTTTAAGGGTCTTTAACCGACGATTTCTTTTGGTGATTAGTGTCTTCTAGAGGTTTGATCAAAGGCTTGGATCTTTGGATCAACTAGACTTAGATCTAGTCATCGGTTTTCGGCAAAAAGGTAAGATTCTAAAGGCTTTAGGGGCAGGGTTCGAATATGGATTGCTGAATATTGGAATTGGTTGTTGTGGGTTGCAATCTAAGAATTGTGTTAATCAATTGTAGGACATCGTAAGGGATCTCAGTAGCAATCGTCACGAAATAGGTGTGTATCAAACACCCTCTCATAGTTTAATTCGGTAAAAGCCAAAATGCTGAAATTCTGGCATTTCGTGTGCTTGTGAGTGTGTGAGTGCTCACAAGACATTTAGAAATCATTAGATCTGAAATTAAAAAGTGGTAAGTTAGTCGTGTGTGAAATTTTGTGCACTTTGGTAATTGGGCCTCGATGACTAAAACTGGGCCCAATGGGCTTACGGGCCCATACGAGAAAAAAATGATAATAAAAAATAGGCAATAAGTATGTTCCGTTAGACTATGGAATCGAAACTGCTTAAACCGGTAAACTGGTCATAAAACTTGAACTAAATGGGCTTAAATTGCTAGTGGACACTGTAGGGCCCATTAGGGGTTTTAGGGCCCAATGGCTAAAATTGTGAAATTGAGATAAATAAATTACTGCGATGACAAATGGGCTAGTAAGGACTGTAACATTCATGAGAACCCTTAAAACTGATAAAAGTACTGAAATACCTGTATAGGTGGAAAGTTTACAGTTTTACCCCCAGGAGCAAAATTATTAATATACCCCTAGGGTTAAGGTTGACCTGAATACATGTTTGACTGTTACTATTTACTGCATGCCATGTTAGTATTATCTGATAAGGTTGACCTGAATGCATGTTTGACTGTTACTATTTACTACATGCCATGTTATTATTATCTGATGCATGGGACTGGGTTATTGATGGAGGAAGTATTGAAAGTGGCTTGACCACGATCGGAGGCTTTGCCTCAACTTATCGATATCTCGAGCAAACAATGCAGAAACTGTGGAGTGTAGGGCTGGGTGGGTTGAGCTATTCCCCACATGGAGTGTATGGCTAGTACGGGTAGAGTGTAGCGGCTGGTTATAGGCTGGGTTGGGATTGCATACACGAATACGTCTGTTCTGTTCTGGAATGGGCCTGTGGGCCATACTGTTATCTGAAAAGAGGCTAAGGCCCAGTTTACTGTATTTTGAAAAGGGCTTCGACCCAGTACCCACTGTTATTTGAATAGGGCTTAGGCCCAATGAACTTGAGCTGACTTGGGCTTTGGATGGGTTTTCCATACACACTGAGTTTTCCAAACTCACCCCCTTTCTCTTCCATCCTTGCAGGTGAGCCCTAGTTGGTGGACTTGGAGCTGGGCGTGAATCAGAGTGGCCACGAAGATTAAATTTCTGGTTTTTTTTTAAATAAGCTTCAATTAGCTTCCTTTTAAATTTCGCATTTATTTTTGATTATTTCTATTTTGGTTAAAGTTGTAATAAGGCCGCTCTATTATTTTTATTTTGGGTTTTTAAACTGGTTAGCTCTAGGGCGCGTTTTATAAAAGTTACTTATTTTCAAAATATCACGATAACCAAGCAAAGCTTCCGCAACGTAAATGTTTTCAAAGGAAATAAATATTTTAAATAAACTTAAACTTAATTTGTTGTTCGTGGACAAGTAATAAGCTTAAAGTGTGGCAATAGAGGTGTGCATGTCTAAGATTGGATCATGGAAGAGCTAGGTACTTAAGCAGTCTAATTGACTCACCTCCTCTTTTCTTGAATCCTACCTGGTGCGTAGCTTCCATTCACTTTAATTTAAAATGAAAATGTTCTTTAAACACTAAGAAAGATTTTTGATAAAACATGACTTCTCTAATAATGCTTCAATGTGACACGCCAGATTCGGTCATAACGTCTAGGCCGAGTTTGGGGTGTTACAGTAATCAATAACAAGCTCATAATCTTTCAATAACTCCAACCATCTTCACTACCTCAAATTCAAGTCTTTTTGTGACATCAACTACTTAAGACTTTTGTGGTCGGTATATACTCAGCACTTTTCACCATACAAATAATGTCGCCAAATCTTCAAAGCAAACACTATAGCAGCCAATTCCAAATCATGAGTCGGATAATAATTCCTTTCGCGAGATTCTAACTGCCTCAAAGCATAAGCGACCACTTTTCCTTCTTGCATAAGTACACATCCTAAGCCATTTCGAGAAGCATCACTATACACCACAAATTCTTTACCTGATTCAGGTTGTACCAACACTAGTGCTTCAGTTAATAATTTTTTCAATTCTTCAAAACTCTGTTGACATTCTTCCGTCCATTCAAATTTAACATCCTTTCGGAGTAGTCTAGTCATAGGAGCAGCAATCATAGAAAATCCATTTACAAACCGTTAATAATACCCAGCTAGCCCCAAGAAACTTCTAACCTCAATTACATTTTTCAGTGGTTTTCAATCAACAATGGCTGAAATTTTACTAGGATCAACCCGTATACCATCACCTGAAACAATGTGACCTAAAAATCCAACTTCTGAAGCCAAAATTCACTTTTACTAAACTTAGCATACAACTTCTTATCTCTCAAAGTTTGCAAAACTATCCTCAAGTGCTCAGCATGTTCTGTCTCATCTTTTAAATAAGTTAAGATGTCATCTATAAACACCGCAACAAATTTGTCCAAGCATGGCCGAAATATGCGATTCATTAAATCCATAAACACAGCAGGAGCATTTGTCAACCCGAATGGCATAACTAAAAATTCATAATGACCGTACCTTGTTTAAAAGCAGTTTTAGGCACATCCAACCCTTTTACTAGCAGCTGGTAGTACCCAGATCTCAAGTCAATTTTTGAAAACCATGTCGCTCCTTTTAGCTGACCAAACAAATCATCAATTCTTGGCAACAGATACTTGTTTTTTATTGTCACCTTGTTTAATTGCCGATAGTCAACACACAATCTCATAGAACCATCCTTCTTTTTCACAAATAATACAGGAGCACCCCAAGGTGAAATACTCGGTCTCACAAAGCCTTTATTAGTCAACTCTTAAAACTGCAACTTTAATTCTTTCAACTCTGCTGGTGCCATTCTATACGGAGCAATTGAGATCGGAGCTGTTCCCGGTATCAAATCAATACCAAATTCTACTTCCCTGACTGGAGGCAAACCCGACAACTCTTCTAGAAATACGTCCGCAAATTCACACACAACCGGCACTGATTCAACTTTCTTTTCAACTTTCTTTTCAACTTCTTTTGTATTAATTACATACGCCAAATAAGCTTCATAACCCTTTTTCAAATATCTCTGAGCCGACATCGAAGAAATCATACTAGATAATGCCTCTGATTTATCTACTTCAACCCGCAGAATTTCATCACTTTCACACTTTAATTCTATAACCTTTTCTTTGCAATTTACTATAGCATCATGCAATCTCAACCAATCCATACCCAAAATAATATCAAATTCATCAAACTGCAACAACATCAAGTCGGCCGGAAAGTAATGACCTCGAATCATTAAAAGGCATTTCTTGCATACTTTATCAACTATCACACATTTGCCTAACGGATTTGACACTCTAATCATAAATTCTGTGGTCTCAACAGGTATATTCATACTAGACACCAGTTTCATGCATACATATGAATGAGTAGAACCGAGATCAATCAAAGCAAAAACATTAACATCATAAAGAGAAAGTATACCAGTAATCACATCGGGGGATGAAGCATCTTCACGTTCCTTTATAGCATAAGTTCTAGC
Organism: Gossypium arboreum; assembly: GCF_025698485.1. NCBI lineage: Eukaryota > Viridiplantae > Streptophyta > Magnoliopsida > Malvales > Malvaceae > Gossypium > Gossypium arboreum. Next base: position 59,035,915 of record NC_069073.1, on the reverse strand, counting down.
TGGAGCCCTTGCTTCAGATTTAGTTGCTGAATCTCTGACTATATTTTTGCTGCTTGATTCATTTCCAGCTTTTCTCGAATATCTTCCCCTCGAGTCTTGCACCACTAGCTTTTACACTCTGAAATTTTTCTTTTTCAGCTCTCTCTGGGCAGTCTCTAATAAAATGATCTGGAGAACCACACCGACAACATTCATTCGCTCTACATGGGCCAAAATGATTTCTGCCACACCGCTGGCACTCGGGCTTAATGAATCTCATATTTCCCACACTAGCCGCAGAAGTAATTTGAGATTTAGGACCCACATTTTGCTTCTTAAAATTTCCATATGAT